>NC_052526.2:18307439-19731189 GCF_016746365.2 Drosophila yakuba | reverse complement strand
AAACGAGAAAAAAAGTCAGAGAAGCGTAGAAGTGCACACAGAGAAAAAAGGGCTTACATGGTGAATGATAATGTATATTGTAAAGCTAAAATTGCACAGCCTTGTATGTATTTTCTATTATTTCGCTCTGTGTAGCAATCTCACGTACAAGTGGGGATAACCGAAGCGAGCAGCGAGATATGTGAGCCGGATCCTGTTGGTCCTGCTGCTGTGCCACTTGCTGCTGCTGTTGCTGCTGCTTCTGCTGTTGCTGCTGCTGCTGCTGTTGCTGCTGCTGCTGTGCGTCTCGCTTCGCTTTGTGCACTCGCATGGAAAATATGCTTTCGTTTTCTGGAATACCACACACACACACACACAAAAGCGGGGAGCTGGCCAAAAGGCAGCAAGGTGGCAAGGTGGCAAGGAGGCAAGGAGGCAAGGAGGCAAGTTGGCAAGGAGGCAAGGTGGCAAGGAGGCAAGGAGGCAAGAAGTTCGGGGGCAGCAGCGGAAGGGTGGTGGGGTGCTCCTTCGAAACCAAAATCTACACAACAGCTAACATGGCATAACAGCAGCAGCAGCAACGACAGCAAGAGTCGCATCCGGAGGATGAAGCCATGCCATCCAAAATCATCCGAGGATGAGTGGGCCAGAGCAACATTTTCTTTAAGGCTTCACATGACACGCACACGGCTAGATGGGCAAACATTTTCATTGCCTCCCAGTGGCGGCAAGCAGTGGGTTCCAGAGTTGAGTCTCCTCTCGGAGGATTTTGGCGACAATAAAACATGGACTCGCCTTGGCAAAATGCGTTTGCCTTTGCGCAATCACAAGAACTTGGGAGGAGCTCCTGGAAGGATTTAGTTGGTAGCTCCAGCTGTGAAAATATCCATAATATTCAGGTCGTTGCTGTGGAATATTTCAAAAATGTTTTCAACTGAATAAAAGTGTTCTATCCTTTCCCTTTTCTAACTCTGTTGCTTTTCAATATGTCGCACAATGGTTGATTTTATTAAACATTAAATGGGAAGGTATCTAAATTTTGCACTACTTAAAATGTTAAAAATCATACTAAACCAACGTCTATAAACGTTCCACGGCAATTTGACTACAATCCATGTGTCATGTTTTCCACTTTCATTGGTATCCTTGTCCATCCTTATCCCGAGTACCTTTCCCTTTCCCATGTCCATGTCATGTTTGGTACTTTTTTTGGGTTGGTGCCCAGAAATTTGATGCATTGGATGTGCTTAGGCAGACTATGACAGCCTGTGAAGCGATTGCGACTGCGAATGCGAATGGGTTTGGCACTCCTTTGATTTACAGCTCCCTTTGTGCTTTGGATGTCAGCAGGATCACGGCAGCAGTACCAATGTCCCAGGATCTTCTGGACTGCTGGACTTCTGGACACGAAGGCAACAGAAATGGAACAAAAACTTCCCGTTCAATGAGATCTGAACTCTTAAACTTCCCGTTAAATGAGATCTGAACTCTTAAACTTCCCGTTCAATGAGATCTGAACTCTTAAACTTCCCGTTCAATGAGATCTGAACTCTTAAACTTCCCGTTCAATGAGATCTGAACTCTTAAACTTCCCGTTTAATGAGATCTGAACTCCTAAACTCCCAGTTCAATGAGATCTAAACTCTTAAACTTCCAGTTCAAACGAGATCTAAACTCTTAAACTCCCAGTTCAATGAGATATGAACTCATAAGCTTCCAGTTCAATGAGATCTGAACTCTTAAACTTCCCGTTCAATGAGATATGAACTCTTAAACTTCCCGTTCAATGAGATCTGAACTCTTAAACTCCCAGTTCAATGAGATATGAACTCATAAGCTTCCAGTTCAATGAGATCTGAACTCTTAAACTTCCCGTTCAATGAGATATGAACTCTTAAACTTCCCGTTCAATGAGATCTAAACTCTTAAGCTTCCCGTTCAATGAGATCTGAACTCTTAAACTTCCCGTTCAATGAGAAATGAACTCTTAAACTTCCCGTTCAATGAGATCTGAACTCTTCAACTTCCCGTTCAATGAGATCTGAACTCTTAAACTTCCCGTTCAATGAGATCTCAACTCTTAAACTTTCCGTTCAATGAGATCTAAACTCTTATGCAACTACTCTCGATTATAAAAAGCAGCGTAGTAATTATGCTACAAGTTGGTGTATGCTCGATATTCTATGGCCTCTTGTTTTCGCGTCGCTGCCTTCAGGTGATGTTAAGTGCGGGCCATAAAAATATCATAAATTCTTCAGCTGACTCCGCATACATCCTGGCATGCACATCCTCGCGCGCATCCACATCCCGGCCATCCACGGCGTGACTTTATCCCTCATCCTTGTCCTAGACCCGGCACAGCTGCATAATTAAGTTGCCAGGACGAGGACGTGGACGTGGACGTGAACGTGAACGTGGACGTGGGCGTGGGCGAGAAGGAGGTGTGCTGGTGGGCGCGTCCTTGGAGTTTTATTAACTTAATGTCTGCTTAAACGATGCGTCGCTTGCCGCTCTTTAAATATTTAAAATTAATTCAAGCCCGTTCCCTCGACCGGTGGCGCAATGAATCAAAATCAAAATCAATTGCCAGTGCCCACAGTTTGCCACTGATGTGGACGTGCTGCAGCAGTGGAGTGCTGGGTGGTGGCTAGTGGATGGTGGCTAGTGGGTGGTTCTTGCTGGCTGGTTGCTGGTCTAATGCGGTCCTGGGGCCTGATACCGTCATTACGGCCACATTGCGGCAGGACACCAGGCAGGACACCAGGCAGGACACCAGGCAGGACACCAGGCAGGCAACGACGTGGGCAACGGGTTAGATGCAATTACCTCTGCCTATGATGGCATTAATTATGCAAAACAACTAACGCTGCCGTAGCCACGGGCCACCAGGTGGCAGTGGGTGGTAATGGGTGGCATGTTGGTGGTTGCGAAGTGTGTGTGTGTGTGTGTGTGTGTGTGCGTGTGTAGATGGCAAAAGAAAGACTTTCGCCGACTTCCTGGCGATTGCATGTGCAGCAAAGCAGCGCAGCGCTGGCTGGTAAATGAAACATGCAATTTATTTTAACCCAAATCGTTGGCTGTTTTGCCGCAGCCCGTTATGCAATTACTGCTTGGCACATTCCCTTTGGGGCGATAAGTGCGGCTTTGTCTGGCGATTGAATGCTCGACTCACGAATACCCAAACCCAAACCCAAACTTAAACCCAAACCACTTGATGAAGCAACCTCTTTTTCAATTTTCCCCCATTTGATGTAGCACACTGTTTGGCTTGTCCGCGTAAGTTTAGTTAATATTTTGCAGATTTTCGCCTAGATGTGCAATTAAGACCGACGAGTTTCGTAAGCGGTGCTCAAGGATTAATTCAATTATGGCCAGCTTTCGTGTGGGTAAATTTGTCGCTAAGCGGATTGGAGTGCAGTGCATGAAAAGTGCTGCAATTTGGGTTAAAAACCATTTTGGCTAAGAGTGAAAAAAAAAAAAAAAATGCGGAATGGGGGGATGAAATGCCGCATGACAAAGGCATGGAAAACGCGAAAGCGAAGAGAGCGAAAAGTGTAATGAAAAGTGAAAGTGACTAAGATGTTTTTCCCGAGCTCTTGATGACGTGGGCGAGTAGTAGTAATGTTGACAAAGCCAACAACAGCAATAATGGCGGAATTGTAACGTTTTCCCCAAATGAAAATGGCAGCACGCGAAAATGGCGAGGAACTGACATTTAGGGCGCCAGGCGGAAAAGCCGGGGAAAGTTGGAAAATGCCAAAAAAGAAAAAAAAAAAAAGGGGACAACGTGAAAGCGAAGAGGAAAACGATGACGAAGATGGAAACGGCGACGGCGAACAAGGCGAAAACAAACATGACGACGAACAGAACAACAGGCGGTGGCAAACAATAAAAAACCAGGGGGGGTTGCCACCAAAGTTGTCTCCAGGGATATGAAATGGCAAGGCGGATACCAGGATACCAGGATACCAGGATACCAGGATACCAGGATACCAGGATATTAGGATACCAGGATACCACCTAATCCTCAAAGACCGTTGCGCAAAAATATTGAAAAACCATGGGAAAAATAATTACAAGTTTGCGTAAGCAATAAATGGGATTATCTTTGTTTGGTCTCTTTGTTTGCCGAAAAAACAATGCATTCTTGATGCTCGAAAATTACACAATTGAAAAATGATTAAATAAAGCTTTTTGTGTACACTGCTTGGGCAGAGTGAAACCCAATTAAAAATATGATCCTAAATCTTTTAACACCCGCTTACGGGTAGCTTAAATGTGCAAAAAGGGTATTTATTCGCAATTGCTTTTATTTACTGAGCAAATACCTACGATACATACTTACGAGCAAATGGCCTAAATCTCATCTGTGCACAAACGGGTCAAGGACCTGCTCTCAAAAATCTCATGCTAAAACTTATCATGCCACCCACCCTGAAAACAACACACACACACCATACACACACACATCATACACACACAACATACACACACACCATACACACACCACACAAATCAAATTTGTTGTTAGGCTCGTAACACTCGAGGGTTGACTGACTGCCTGATATGTTTTCGACTAACTGACTAAATGACTGACTGGCTGACTGGCTGACTCATGGCTCAAAAAGGTGAGCATATATATATATTGTATGTTTACATGTTTAAGTCGTACATATGTGGCTGAGAAGTGGGGTTTCTTGGTTGCGATGTCATTGTCGCCGTTGGCAAATGTGCTGCTTACGAGCCTAAAGGATCCATTAATAAAATGAGTTGAGCATAAATTTTCGACTGGCATCCTGGGAAGCCGTTTCAATGGGCTTCCTAATCGATTGAAAAACGAATACTCCTCCTCCACTCTGACTACAATCCAAACACCTTAAAGCGGCTTACGAAGACCCATCATCCGATTTATACGCCACGTCCTCCTAAATGGATCGTAAAATTTAGCTCTCGTCTTGATGCTAATATTATTTTGCCAATTTTTCGTCTCTGTTCTGTGTGTGTTTGCCCGGCGATAAAGTGTTTTGGCTATCACCTGAACTGCACAGAGTCACCTGGCTAGCCATTTCGAAGAGCCCCTCTGGTTCCCTGCTCCTCTGGTTCCTCTGGTTCCTCTGTTTCCTCTGTTTCCTGCCCAATTCCGGAGTGACTCTTTGACATATCTCGGTGCGTGCTGAGCGGGTTTTATGGCACAAGTTTTCATTGGCTTAATGCATATTTAAAATTGGATACATCCAACCTGTCCGAATCGTTTCTCCTGCATATTCGTACATACTCGTACTATACATACATACATATACTTGTATATCCCGAAAATTCGCCCATTTCAAGCCAGCATAATGCCGCTTTGAGCTTGCCGTATTTAAACTGATAGCGATGAAAGTTTTAGCACAATGTGCGAGTGTGCAGCTGCACTGGAAAAAACAGCTCACTGATTTCCGCAATTTTTTTCATCATTTTTTTTAAATATATATATGTATATGTATATTGTATTAAACGCATGTTTCTGCTTTGCAAAGTGACAGCTTACCATACTTCATAGCCTGCTTTTAGACACTTTAACCATCGTTGGCATCACCATTTTTTATCGTTTCGTCACTTGTGAACACACACATGTGCTGTGTTTGTTTAATTTTAATTTATCACATCAACTTGATTACTTATTTCCAACCGCATTGTGTATTTGCCAACACAAGGCAGACTGGCAAAAAACGTGGTCAATAAAATGTAAATATGGCTTGTATTGCTTTAAGCCAAAACTACATATTTTTTTCTCTGTGTCTGGGGGGTATTTGGTTTTTTTCTGCCTGGTTGCATTGGGGGTGATGGTTGGGTTGGGTTTTTTGGGTGGTTTGTGGGTGGGTGGTTGGTTTTGCTTTCGCTGTCAGTCCATTATCAGTGGTGCTGCAGCTGCAGAAACGGGAACTCAGCTTCAGCTGAAGCACATGCAATCCATAAAGTTGTTCAGTTTTGGGCCCGGGGATTGCGGAGCTTCGACTAATGTGTTTTTAAGGTGCCCATCATCGAAGCAACTGCCACCCCCCCCCCCCCCCCCCCCCTGACATAGATAAAGTTGGTTATGAGGGGTAAGAGGGGCGGGGTACTCCAGTACTCCATACTACATATACTATATATTGCTGCCATACTTCATGTTGGGCTTTAATTCTCGACGTCTACGGCTGTCGTCGCTGCCTTCAATTATTGGAATACTATTCCAGTCACGTCGCTGCGTTCGTGTCCGCCCTGTTTCGCTGTTTTCCTCTTTTCCCTTTGCTCTGCGATTGTTGCTATATCGCTATATATGTATATGTTTATATGGCTATATGGCCTCGTTCCTTCTATAACTTTTCTTAACGATTTTTCTGCAGCGCCCGAGCCGAAAATATAAAACAAAAAATACCAAAAATAGCTGAGCCAAATTTACAACAATTGCACGCCCCCCAACGAACACACCCCTTTTTTTCTCGCCCCCCCTTTTTTCATGGCCCCATTGCAATTTGTGGGAAATTTTGCAGAGCCACCACCGTACTACGCCCCCATTTGAACTGTAGTTCCAGTTTGCAGTTTCAGTTTCAGTTTTGCAGCATTTTCAACATTTTCAGCATTTTCAACATTTCTGCTTGTTTTCCGAGGGCAATAAAACGTTTCGAATTAACGTTTTGTTGCCAGACAATTGGGACACAAAAGGGATCGACGTGCGGGGCTTTGGCTCAATGGGAGCCTTGAGAATTCTTTATTAGCCGGATAAACTTTATGAAAGTGTGTGTACATTTATATCTGTATATAACATTTTTGCATGCCCTGCACAGCAAAATATACATGAAATATAATGAAAAATAATGAAATATGTGTTTGCCGTAGAAATATCTGTGTTTTGCCTTAAACATCCCAGCTAAGTAAGGCTTTGCATAAGAACTCATATCAAAGGAAGAAAATTTGCGCTGCAGCAACTGCCTTTCATCTGAGTGTATACCAATGAATCATCTGACCATTAACTCTTTCCGTCTTCCCGTCTTCATTAGCAGCTTCCCACTGCATCCCAAGTCGCTGATGGATGGTTGGCGCTCTAATGCTCCTCTCCTTCTCCACAAACAAAAATGAAAATAAAAATACAACAAAGTGCCCAGTTGCCAGGACAATTAACACGAGTGAAAGCGGAGAAAGTGCTGACAGACCGGCGATGGAGCCGTCCAGTTCGAGTTAATGAAATGCTGGCGACGTCGACGACAATTGGAATAAATTGCTGGTTTGCCATGGAAAGGCTCGAGAATCAGGAGGAAAAGCCACAGGCGACTTATGAGTGGGAGTGGAAGTGGATGTGGGAGTGGAAGTGGGAGCATGTGGCGTGTGGCATGAGAGCCAGCGACTCATCAGCCAGAAAGCCACTTTATTCTATTTCCGTTTCCGGCTGTTGTCGCCAGGCTCAAGACTAACCCACCCAACCACCCACTCCAAGCTGCTCCAATGTTGTGCTTGCCAAGCTGCCGAGTATGTAATGTGTTTCCGCTAGCCACAAACTGTGGCAGCAAGTGCGTGCCAAGCCAGCTCCCAATCCCAATTTCAATTCCAGAGTTCCAGAGTTCTGGACCGGATTCAGCCTTCAGGAACTGTGAAAATATTCTGAGAAAGTCTGAGAATGCTGCAAAGTTTGCATTACCAGCTATGGAATTCACTTTGTTAAGCTTAGGAAAATATACGAGCATATCGTGCGTTTTTAATCTTCAGTGATATATAAAAATGTGTTTAAACTCGCAAAGGTTACATTTCATAAAAGTAAACTTCAGATAAAGTTTATTATGAATAACACATAACAAAAGCGGCAAATAAGCTGTACAAAACTTGTTAGTACTAAAAACTACAGACGTTCAGTTAATAAAATTGGCTGCTAACATAGACGTTAAAAGGAATTTGCATCCGATCATAAAAATGATTGCGACTAGCACACGTTTATCCAAGCTAAAGCGAAATATAACTTAACTACTTCTGATCCGTACGAGACCAGGGTATAAAAAAAAGCGCCAGTAAGGCGATGTAAGTCAGGAGTTTGGATGTTGCAAGTGGCTGTGTGGCAGCCACGCCAAGCCAACAAAATGACACTCAAAATGTCAACGTCACCGCCAACGCCACCGCCACTGCCACCGAGGAGCAAATGGAAGCGGGACAAACGGGGCCAGGACATTGTATATGCACAATAATGATGGCTGCGCTCCATCTCGCCAGAAGTCTGTATATGTACATATATGTACATATACATATATGTTTCTATATACCAACAGTAGTTGTAGTTGCAAGCCAATCCCGTGGCACGCATTTTTATATTACATCGGGAATGAAGACGCTGACGGAGGCGGTGGCAAGATATATGAGTGTTGCATGAGGCAGCAGCCAAAGTTCTTGCGGAATCCGGAATACGGAATCCGGAATCCCCAAGTTGACCCACTTGGAAAAATGTGTCTGGCGAGGGGAATGATTCACTTTGCGCATCTCAGTCGTTTGCCATTGGGATTAGCAGGCGGAAGGATGCGAGTATAAATTCAAAATCGTGTGGCAAACTGCAGATAGCGAGGTGCATGTTTAACTAAACGAAGTTGCAATACAAACTCATATATATTTGAGCTCATTAATAATTTTAATTAGGCATTTGTATAAAATACGCTCAGTGCCAAAGATGTGCTGATAACTTGCGATAGCTGCTGAGATTTATGCAACTGTAGACAAATTGCGCAAATAGTGCCAACAGCAGGGATAAACGAATGTGAAATTCGGGGCAGCTCCATTAGTCCACCCACAGTTTGCACTTTAACTTTGAGTTCTACGATTTCCCTATGATGGCTTAGCAGTCAACCCAACTCGACTGGACTCAATCTGGGCAAGTATTTTCCAATCTACCGCTAAATGCGCCTAATAACTTAAGACCCAGTCCGTGTTTTGGACTTTCCCCGCATTCGCATTTTGGGAACTCCTACTGCGTTGGGCATACCCATTGCATACTTTATGAGCGGGGATTATGGTCATTAAGGTGCCAGCCAGCCGACCAACTCACATATGGCCAGCAACAGTTGGCGCTCATTTCGTGCCAGTCGAGTGTTGAGTGTTGAGTTTCGCCCGAATTTTGCCAGTTGGTGGGAGTTGCACTTTTGGGTTGGGGTTTTCGGTGTTTCGGTGTTTCGGACCACATTTAGCATTAAGCCGGCAAAAGCGTTGGGTTGGGGCTCAATTATGCCTTTGCAGCCCCAACTGAGAGTCAAGTGGGCTTATCCTTGGTCCTTCGTCCTTTCGAAGGGGCAAACATCTGGGAAACGTCATCGATGAGTCACAGATTGTTTTGCAGCAGCAGGGTGGAAGGTTGATTTCTAGTTTAGGGTTCTGTTTCGGTTTTAGTTTTGGTTTCAGTTTTGGTTTCAGTTTCGGTTTTAGTTTCGGTTTCAGTTTAAGTTTTAGTTGTAGTTTTAGTTTTGGGCTGCTTCTTGTTTTTCACGTCGCTCGTTTGCCAAATTAGTTTCGGGGGTAAACTTTTATTTTTAGACCCAGCACCCAGCAACCAGCACCCCAACTCTTCGATTTTCATTCCCAATTCCATGTGGCACCCACAACAACTAAGTGACATGGCCACCCCAAAAATTATCTGACAAAGACACCACCCAAAGGGGCTGAGGACGAGTTCAATGACACGACAACGAGGAGATGGCTGCCTATTTAAGTGTTAAGAGGGTTGGGATGGCATGCCCAAGTGAGTGTCTCTGCTTGGCTTTCACTCTATCTCTATATCTCTATATTCTCTCTCTTTCTCTTTCTCTTTCTCTTTCTCTTTCTCATTCTCATTCTCATTCTCATTCTCTTTCTCTTTCTCACTCTCTTTCTCACTCTTGCTGCCAGAACTTTCCCATTTTCCTAAGCGGTGCCTGGGGTTCCGCCGCCATCGCTGATTGAGCTCCACAAATCGATTTCCATTGATTGATAAAGCTACCAAGGCAGCTGTATAAGAGGAAAAACTCTGTGCCGAGAATGAACGAAAAGCATTTAATGTGTAAAGGATTTTCCCAATCACATTGCCTACCATTCGACATATTTTCCGTGTTTTGAAGTCACCAGAAATTGCTCGCTTTTCTGTTAGGAGTAAGAATGCCATAACTAAAGTTCCATTTCATTTGCTGTGTGACTTGTATGCGATATGTATACATTCGATAAATGGCGAAAGAATCGAATAAATGTAATTGGACGTCATTAAATAGCAGGGATAAGGTCAAAAACTATGTTTAACTCGCCGAACAATGCGCAATACTGATAGATCAATATTATAAACAAAAAAAAATGACAAAATAAAATGCCACGCGTAGTCCGCAATTGGAATGCTGATAAAAGATACGCAACACTCTCTGGTGAAAACGAAAACCTGGGGGAAATGGAGCATTCGAGTGGCAGTGAGAAAGGGGAGTGGAAGTGGGAGCCAAAGAAAAACATTGTACAAATATTCAGAGCACTTTCCACATTCATTTATTAAGCAAACAAACGGGGGGTGGGACAGCAGACAGCAGACAGCGGGGTGGAAAAAGGGAAAAGGCTGCCAGAAGGTCGCCCGGCAAGTGGGTGGTGGGTGGTAGTAGGCGGTGGGCGGTGGGCGGTAGGCGTGTTCGGCTAGCGACAGGCGTCAAAGGTCGGGCCCCTTATTTATTTCCAATTCGAATGCTGCTGTGTCATTTGTCGGGCAAATGTTTCCACCACCATCACCACCCCCAATTAAACCGGGGAAATGGGTGTGCAAAGTGTGAAGCAAAGTGAATGGATACAAAGAGTTTACATTATTATCTTGAGATGCTCGTGTCCCAGAGGTTTTCCAAACAAATCCCAGTGTGGCAATAAAGGTATCCAAAATTGTAGGGTTAAGTCTGATCAAGTTACCATGGCATAACTTTCAGCTATTTCAGAGATTGCTTCACTTATTATTTCATTATGATATAGTGCTTAAGATATCACTGCTCTAATAAAAGAGAACCACTTTCAAGCAACCACTTGGCATGTATTATTATTTTATATATATGTATGTTGTACATATATGTTATATATTTCAAATGTCATATTTATAGCTAGACATCAATTTATGCAACTCTCCCAGCGGCTTTCAGAATGCCGATGGCGTTTTTCCTTCTGCGAGTATTTATTATTTTTTTTTTTTAGTGAGCCAGCGATTTAAAGAGTCGCCCAAAGACACGTACGAAATGTTAGAGCGGGAAAACGAGGAAAATCAATGGAAATTTATGTGACTCAAATATCAAACAATTTTATTTCCCATGTCCAACCGCCTGTCGCAGTATACATTGCGATATTTCTCACTTTACATTTATTTGGGTCTCAGTCTTTCTAGGGGTTTGTCTATATATATACATATGTACATATGAGTATATATGTACGTACTACGCGAATGCATTGAAAATATTCCCAGAAGAGCAAAAAGATAGCCGGGCTTAAAATCGTGTGCATTGTGCATGCTTAATTGAGTTGTGCCCGTCCTCTGGGCTTTTCTTCCTTTTTTTTTCATTTCTTCCATACATTTTTATTTTTATTTTTTTTTATTTTTTTTGGCATCCTGTCTTGCGCCCTCGATGACGAAGGCGTGGTCACATGTGTGCTTCAAACAGTTTATGGAGGCAAACAGCATCGAAAAAAAAGAGAAAGAAAACAAGAAAACCCTACTACCCAAAGACCAAATCTACCCAAAATCCAACCATCCGAAAGCAAGCCACCTCTGTTGATTTAGCCCTGCAAAATGTCCTCGGCCCGTAAATCGCGCACATCGCTTCAGTTGATTTCCATGTCACTGGCAAAACACAATTTGCCATCGCCTTTTGTGTACATAGCTAAATTCTGGATGAGGCATTGCATGCTGCATGCAGGATAAAGGATACATACAAGCCATACAGGACATACAGGATATACAGGACATTCAGGACATGCGAGACATACAACACCGTTTGGGGGTTTCGTTAAAAAGGATTAAATGTGGGCTGTTTGTAGAGCTCGAGTGGCCGGCAAATAACAGGGCCAAGATGACATCTAATCTCGAGGAATCCAGGGGATGTTCTTGCAATTATTATCGGCGGGAGTGGAACTGGTTGGGTATATTAAAATAAAATATGAGTGGGGGTGCATTCTGGGGTGAAAGCATGCTTTTTTCCCCAGAAGCATTCTTAAGGAATCGGTGTTTTAGTAGAAATCATTAAAAGAGAAAAAGTCTCCCAACTCAGCAATTCTTATTGCTTTATTTCTGATTGCAAAATTCAGACGCACAGTAAAGGCGATTAGGTAAAATCAGAAAACAAAGTGATAATACCTGTAAACAAGTACCTTTAATTTACAAAAGTATTAATACAGAAATTATATATACTTATATATTATATTTCATAGACAGCGGTTTACGTTCTCTAAAGTTACTGGGTATCAAAATCCATTTAATTTATTCTTTCAATGCAATTATTTGCATTCAATGTTAATAATTTGATTCATTGCTTATGGGATTTGCGCAGGCACACGTGAATACAAAAAGCAAAAGGATTAAAGGTCATATCACAGATACATATACATATATAGTACAAATGTATATACAATGTTAGAACAATGCCAGTCTATAATGTACATACAGTACATAAAAACCACAAAGTGTGGCAACACAACCGCAAAATTGAACAAAAATAAAGGAAAGCTAAGGTAAACTTGGGTACGGCCCATGGAAAAGTCGGATGTCCTTTGATCGATGAAAACTCATTGCGGACTGGCTGGACTTTGCTGGTTTCTCAGCCGTGGCATCATTAAATGCGGCCGGAACTTGTGGACACTTTCATCCATATTCATTAAGTCGCCAAAAAGGGAAGAAAGTTGGCACACTGACTAGCAACAGTTACTCTAGGGCTTTTCTAAGGCCAGCTCGAGCTCGAAAGCGGATGCGAAACTATTTTTATTAATTTTACAAATGAACGCTTTGCTTTCCAATTCGATGTGGCTTTGGGATGGACCGCTGCTAACCAACTGCTACTACTACCACTCTCCGCATAACCAACATCATCGTCATCGTCATCATCATCATCGTCATCGTCATCGTTTGGCGTCGTTAGGAGAAAGTTTTCCCCAAGCCGCAGAAATGATTGCTGTCACCGATAAGGCGACTGACAATGGTCGAAAGGAGTTTGGTTTGATGGCGGTGATGGTGGTGGTGGTGGTGGTGGTGGGTGAAAAGTTTTCACTATCACTTTCGGTTTTAATTTCGCAAATTGCATTTGCCAATGTTATTTATTCCATCCACTTGCCATCCGTTGCTGCTCTCAAGGAGCAAAAATCAAGGAATCTGGAACACGGAAGCAGGAACAAGGAAGCAGGCACTAGGAAGCAGGCACCAGTCACCAGGAACCAGGAGCAGGTGCACAAGTGGCTTCGCCACGCGGATTTTCACATCCTGTGGCAGTGAAGCTCGATTATTAACACGATTCTTGGTGCGCGCCGCTTGTTACCATATACTATAATATATACTTGTCTGCTGCTGGGTGGCACTTTGAATCCTCCAGGTGCTGCTCCATGGCTATGCTCCAATCCACCCCTCCAATCAACCCCCTTCCCCTCCCCCACCGCCGTGCTCGTTGCCAGCTCTAATCGATTTTTGATGAGATTTTTGTATTCAATTTTGGTTTTGATGGGTAACGAGGAACGCATCGCGCGAAGGGTGTGCTTTCAGGTTTCTGGTAGTTTTCTGCTGGATCTTAGGGAGTTTTAGGGTTCTAGAACTCTAGGGTTCTTCAGGTTGATTCAGGTGGCTTTGGCGCAACTTTAAAGGAAATTCAGCGAAGAAGTTTTCCCGCAGAGAATGAAAATGGAAAGTAGGGCCAGGAAGTGGAGGTGGAGATTGGAGGTGGAGCAACTTACAGAGCAGCGACCATGACAACGATGCCGTTGACATAATTTTGCAGCGTTTTTGTTTGTACTGCCAATAGAAAAAAATAGAAAAAAATAGAAATAAAGGGCCAATTGAAGCGAAGTGGAAAAACTGGTGGGGCAACTAACCAAATGCCGCGGGTGGTTAAGTAAAGGCAAACGGCGCTTTCTTTCATTGTTTGGCTTTCATTCGCTTGAGCTCGAGTTGATTTACGCAGTTGCTCTCATAACTGGGCTAAGGTTTCACTCACTGCAATTGCCTTTCAACTGCACTGCCCCTCGCCTCCCTTCGCGAAAGGGGCGTGGCATCCATTATACTACCCAAGTGCTATGGCTTATTTCCGAATTTGATGGGCTAACGAATGGTTGCTGAGTTTTCTTTGAATCAATATGAGTAGTTGCACGCAAGAGTTGGAATATTACTGATCCACTCTCGTATATGATTGTGCATTCGATTTCTTAGAGTTCTAAAGGGAAATCTTAGTAATGATTTAAAAAGGCTTAACTAGTGCAGAGTTGGATCACCATTACGTTTATCTTTTACGCATAGATTACAGCTGTCTTTTCAAGCGTGGACTTATACTCTCAATCCCATTTTGTTATCTCACACTGCCATTTGCCCCAGATTTTTCCGAATATTTCCCATCTTACGTCAGTGTCGCAGTCTTAGTTTCGCATTCGTGCATATCACATTAGTCGGCGCAAGTCCTCGCAAAAAACCAAAAAATCAAGAGACCAGTGCAAGGCTGATTGAGCCTGAACATCGCAGATGTGTGTTGGATGCCCGTTACTCCAGTTTTCTTACCTTTCCCCCCCCCCCAACTCACCCGGAGCTCCCCATCTCCTGCTTATCCCTCATCGAAATTGGCAATTTCGTTTTCATTTAACGCTGACGAAATGCATTTCCTGAAATGAACAGCGAGCAAGCCGGAGATGGAGATGGAGTCGTGGACAGGAGAGGAGGAGTGGGATTGGCAAGTGCAGGCTGGATGCTGGAGCATGCAGGATGTGCCCGGCACGGAAGGACTCCACTGGCATGGCGCAATGTCAAACGTTGCCGCAAGGACGGCGGCCGGAAGTGCCCAACGGGCAACGTGCAACACTCAAGGGGCAAGGCGGAAGGGGGCAGGGTGGAAGGGTGAAAGGGGGCCATGGAGGAGGGGGCAGGTTTGGCAGGAGGTCACCTGCCAGGCACAATAAGTTTAATATATTGGCATGAACTTAAGCCCGTCCAGGTGCTGCTCTCCACAGCAGCTGAAGCACCATTTCGATCCGCATTTTCCTTCATTTTTTTTCTTTCTTTTTTTGCAGCTACTGCAGCATAAGACGGCTGGCATATGTCCAGTGTCCTGGACAACAGTTACAGGACACTGGACACTGGACTACAGTTACAGGACACTGGACTGAGCATTCTGGACTGAGCTCTCCACTCTGCAGTCGGCTAAGGGGCGACACTGATGGCTGTCTGGACATGGCAACTGATTCAGACTGATTAAGACATTCTGGCTAATTCCCTTGCACCTGCCACACGACACTGAATACACTTGAATTTGTCTGGACCAGAGACCAGAGACCGAAATGCCGAAAGGTCAAAGGGAAAGTGCAGTGTTGTGTGATGTAATGCAAGTGAGCTAATTGCACTTGTGTGTGGCAGTTTTTGAGCTGTAACTTATCGGTATTATCGTAATTGTACAAAATGGGGCTTCTTTCTTCATGCCATAATTAGTTATATAAACAAGCTGATAGATTCGATACTTTGCCATTTTTTAGGTACTTTTGTACTGTAGCATTTCAATGCTTTGCACCACTTTCGAATTCCATTTCAAGTCCCTTGTTTCTTTCCATTAGCCATTCTAAAAATCGCTTTCCCATCGTTGCTCTTCAATCCGAGTGGACTTAAGTTTACCACCTGACTCTTTCAAATGCTAGCTATGCCAGCTTTAATTCCACTTCAGTTGCGAGTTGCACAACTTGGTCCAGTTTATCGGAAAACATTGTCCGCTTATCTATTTTGCAGTTTTGCAGGACGAAGCGGAAGCGGAAGATTTGTGTGGCTCAGCTCGAACTGTAACCTTACTGCCAGTGTATTCCAATCCCCATCTATGCAGCTACTACCCCTCTTCATCTGTGACCTCAAAACTAAATCGAAACTTGCAGTTGCTGTTCCTTCCAGTTTCAGGTGGTCGAAGTTTGTGCAACACTTCGAAGGGAGGGAGAGAAAACCAAATACTTTTCAGATCGCAGACGACGACGACGGTTCGCAATCTCTATTATTTGGAACTGTTTGTCATGGGTAGTTTACTTACCGAAAGTCCTCGAGTTACAACATGAAACAAGTCGATGCCGGAGACACCTGTAAGTGAAATGGGAGCAGAGCAAAGAAGAAATCCATTAGTTAAGTTCCCAAAAGTAAGTCCTGCCAGTTCATTACACCCAACCACCCCACCCACCCATCTCCTGCTCCAAAAAAGTGTTGTATTAATGATGCAACTGTCAAAGTTTTCCGGCCGCGACTGTACCTGCTAATGAGGCAGCACTCCCCAATTTCCCAACTCCCCAACTTCCCAACTCCCCGACTTCCCAACTCCCCGACTCTCCAGATTCTTCACTTATCTTAAACATTTTTTTTGCTTTCTCCCTTTTTTGGTAAATTGAAAGGAATTAATGACAGGACTCAAGGACTCAAGGACTCAAGGACTCAGGTGGGGCGAAGTGGAGGAGACCACGTCAAAGACATGCCAAACATATCACGTAAAACATTAAAATGCTGCAGAGCTTGGCAAAATGGGATGGCCAAACAATGTTTGCTGTTGCGCCAAATGGAAATGTTGCTAACGAAAATAAAGAACAAATAAGTGTGGGGGGGGGGGGGGGGGGGGAAGTGAGGGGGGAAAGGGAAATGAATTAAATAAATAGCGGAGCGGGGAAATGGGCGCTTGGCAAAGAAAACAATTAAAAGAATTTATTGCTTCAGTTTAATGAATTTTCAGCTTGTTTGCACGCACACACACACATACACATGCCAAAATGGGTGGCTCAGCAGTTTCATTCAACCATTTGATGCATGGTGGGTGGTAGTGGGTGGAAGTGGGTGGAAGTGGGTGGTAGTGGGTGACGGGTTAGGAGTGGCAAGCCTAAAAAGGCGCCACAGGTGTAAAATGCTTATAAATCTACGGACTACGTGCGCGTGTGTGTGTGTGTGTGTGTGTGTGAACGAGAATGAATGTTATTGTTTTTTTGAACAATGCTTAATGAAGTTTTTGTTTCATTATTTTTTTTTAACCTGCTCCCAGGATCTGAGCAGCTGCTTAGACAGCAATTGATGGGCAGCCGGGATTTCATGAGCCACCTGTGCTCCTGGAAATCATTTAAAATGCTCATGATAAATCGCTGCCACCAGCACGAATTTTGGTTGCAATTTATGTGATTTAGGGCAATTAACAATGCTGCCAAAAAAATGAAGCTAGTTAAATTGTGTGGAAAAAAAATAAACTTAAGCAGTTACTTAGTTTTATCCAGTAAAATATACACTTAAGCTGAGTGACAACTATGGCATTTTGGACTGAAACGGAGTGCCGATGGAAAAACTGTAGGACTATGCAGCCACCGGCAATCGGACACGATGTCTCCGACATGAAAAATGGGGCGGAAAGTGGGCGGAAAATGGGTGGAAAGTGGGTGGAAAGTGGGTGGAAAGTGGGTGGAAAGTGGGTGGAAAGTGGGTGGAAAGTGGGTGGAAAGTGGCTGGAAAGTAGGTGGAAAGTGGGTGGAAAATGGGTGGAAAGTGGGTGGAAAGTGGGTGGAAAGTGGGTGGAAAGTGGGTGGAAAGTGGGTGGAAAGTGGAAAACGTGGCCAGTGGCTAGTAAGCGGATAGTGGGCGTATTAGGTGAGGTCCTGGCTTCTCTTGGCTCTCAATTATGATACAATAAACAATTTGCTTGGTCCTTCCCTGTCATCTTTTCCAGTCCTGCCCTTCGTGTCCTTTGGTTTTTCTTTTTTTTTTGTTTTTGCCCCCATTTATTTTGCTGACTGCAAATTGGCTGCGACGCTTGTTGTCATCGCCGTTTCACCGAAAGCAGATATTTGATAAATTTTGTATGTCATCTTGTGTTTCAGTTGTTATGCCTTTTTTGCCAGCACTTAGAAAAGCGTACTGTTCCTCACTTTCCTGCGGGCTCATGCAAAAAATTTTAATTCACTTTGGTTTGGCTTTTTTCTTTTGGTTTTTTCTTTTGGTTTTTTTTCGGCTTTTCTCTGCTGCGGCCAGCAGTGTTGGGGAAATTTGAGATTTTTGCCGACATTTTCCCTGGCATTTTCTTTTGCTCTCGCCATCGGGCTGTTAATTTATTGCCCCCCCCCTTCCCCGGGGAATCCCCCCTCCAGCGCCACCTGTCCATTTTCAGCCTGGCAACTGTTCGCAGGGCAACGGTTAAGCTAACTTGGCCTTGTGTTGTTGGCCCAAGTGTTGTATTGGTTATTGATTTGCCTTGCTGCCACCTCCTACTTGCCAGTTGTGCAGTAAGAATAAATCTACACATTGATTTCACCGAGCTAAAAAAACTGACTCAAAATAGCAGCAAAGAAAGCAGCAGCCACAATTGCAATTGAAACTGGGAAAATGGGAAATGAATTGTAGAAATACGTGGGCAAATGGAGTGAACTGCCCGCCACGCATGCAAATTTAAAGAGCTTAAAAGATTGCTATTCAATTTAAAAGCGGCTATTTCATTGCCTAACAAAAGAATTAACTATGCTTAATAGTTTATGCATTTATTTATTTTGCGGCAACACAAAGCGGTTGCATAAGGAACAAGAGAAAGCGTTTCAGCAATTAAAAAAAATATTTTTTAGTGCGCTATTTCGCCTCTTAAATCGTTGATGGTAATCCAAGTTTCATTTTTACCCACATCAGTCTAACAATTTGGTTTTCTATTGAATTTTTTCCTAATTCTGGCTTGGGGGCATATTTTTGTTCGAAATGTACGCAGTAAAATCCAGGCCAAAGGCAAAAGTCAATTTCCCAAGGTTGTCTGACTTTGGCAAAAAGGAAAGCAAACAGAAAAAAAAACCAAAAAAAAAAGGAAATTGTAAAGAATCGTAAGTAGAGAACAGCTCGTAAATCTTGGCACTTTTCACTTGGCACTGACCACTGGCTTCCTCACACTTTTGTGGCCTTAAATATTCATTTGTCGGAGTTGAAAAATTGAACGATTCTGGATTTGGATTTGGATTCGAACTTCTACTTTTTCCTTCATTTTCGCTGTGAGCTTAAAATTGCAATCTGCTGACGGCCAAGAGTAATCGCTGAGTGGGCGTGGCTACGCCTTGGATCCTTTGTGTATTGACCCGATATCGCCGTTGGCACAGGCACAAACACAAACACATTCACAGTCACATCGATGAGGTCAGGATATTAAGCCTTAATTTATGCAACGATTTCTTTGCGCAACGTGTTTATCGAGCTTCGCTCACAACATTGCCGCACAAAGTGCCAGTTGGTTGGTTGCTTCGTCGTTTCGAGGAGGTAAGTGCCAAAAAACACAAAAAAAAAGGAAAAGGATGAGCAGCAAGATGAGAAGGTAAAATGCAGGACAATATCCTTCCATGCAGGGCGGTTCCATTAGGTGGACTTAAAAGCGGATTTCTTACAGCTGAAGTTCCATCTCACAGTCTTCCCTTTTGGCGAAAAGTCAACATTCTTGCTTAATTCAAACAAAGTTTTCACACGAACTGCATTTTGTGGACCATCTATATGGATTCTTAAATAGGTTAAAACACTTTTACTCTGACTAACTCTCGTTTTATGAGCATTTACTAAACGTTTTCGCAATCGTAAAAATAGTGTGGTGTTTCTTTTGGAAAGTAATATGCTTTTATCGGCAGCGCATTCACTGAGCTGCAAATACGGTGTTTGATAATATTTTTGTTAGCCCAAAATGCAGCAAAAATCCGGTTAAGTTGGGCAGGATTTTGTCACTGGTAGATGGGGATTTGAATCGAGTTGGGGAATGGATGCTGCACACACTGAGGCAGTCAGCAGTCGGCAGTTGGCAGATGGCATATGGAACATGCCATATGGTTGAATGCCTGGATGGCATGGTGACGTGGCTGCTTGTCTGCTCCCATCCAGAAAGCTAAGAGCTAAGAGCTTGGAGCTCTGAGCTCGGAGCTCGGAGCTGGGAGATTGCATTCTACTCAAGTAAACTGGGGCGCAGGATAATAGACAAGAGGATGGCTGCATGTGAATGTGTTGTTGCTGGTGTTGCTGCTGCTGCTGCTGCTGCAATGTGGCAGTGTTGCAAGTGAGAATGCATCATTAGTGCAGGAAGAGCCACGTGTTGCTGGCGGAAAACTGCAATAACCAACTGGGGAAATACGGAGTATACCACTCTCGAGGGAGGCGAAACGAAACCATGTGGCAAATGAGGCTAAAACGCAAGTGAATCCACGTAAAACCAGAGAAGACTTACTCCTCTCCGAATCTCAATTTCTCCATTACCCCCCCCTGTTTTTCTGTCTGTATTTCTGGTTCTGTCTCCTTTGCCAAGTGACGTTGATGGATGGATGTAGATGGTATGGGACAGCAGTCAACGTTCATTTCCTTGCCGGGAAACTAATATCCAAGCAGGACGACGAAAAAGATATACATTCCGGATTCTGTACAGTTGACAGAATTCGTTCGTCCAAGCGTATTGAGTTATCAATTGCATTTTTTAACACAGAATACAACACATGGTTCTGCAACTATTGCTTACTTCAATTTAGCATGTAAATTAACTAGTAAAGCTAAATAACTAACAAGTAGATGTTGCTTTAATCAAGTGATAAAATCAACATAGTAGCTATGCGAAATTGTATTAGCTAACCAATCACTGGCTTGTATTTTCAGTGATTTTATAAACGAATTAAATAGTAGCCTTAGGATAGAATGACTTTGCGCGCTTAGCTGAAATCAAAACAAATTCAATTTCAATTTCAATGCGAGAGGAACTAAGCTTAGCCCAAATTCAAAAGTAATATACTCGTACATTTTTGTTGCTGAAATTTCTTGTATTGTTTTACGATGCCCAAACACACTCCGTACACATGGCGCCAACCGGATTTTCCCGGCGATGAAAGCGATCTGTCCTGGAAGGATCCCACCCTGCTGGTCATCTGCCAGAATGCCGATGTGGCAGAGGCGATGAAGCCGCTCCTGCGCTCCCTGAAGCAACCCTTTGCTGCTGGCCTGGTGGTCAGTGTGTTTGTCCACGAGACGATGAGGGATTCGTTTTGTGACCAAGTGCGCAGCTCCATGGAACCGATGCACCACCAGGCGGCCAACCACGCCAACTATGTGAAGGCAGTGGAAATGGTTAATTGCCTCAAAGCGGAAGTGGTCTGCTTGCTGACGCCGGACGACATTCGTTTCCGGTACAAAATGTCCAACGCTTCGCCGGTTATTGTATGCGAATTCGATCACAGTTTCTTTGGCGGATCGCGGCCCAGTTCGGTGGTGACTATGCACACTTTTCGCAATGCCACCGAGTTACCCCGCCTCTTGGCCACCGAACGTGTGCCATTTGTAAGTGCCGCCATTTGGGGCAGGCAAATGGCCACCGTTTATGAGGCGGCATTGCAGCTGGACATCTCGGTGGTCTACATCAACTGCCAGGGAATATCCCTTACTCCCATCAAGAGCTACCTCGAGGCCGGGAAGCCGCACGTGGTGATGGCCCAGTATCACCATTTCGAGGTGATTCTCCACGGCGGCAAGCATCGGGCTATCGTGTATCCGGCTGTGGTACTCTGGGAGCCACCAATCCGGGCATCGGCGGGATCGGAGGAAAAGTCCGATGCGGAGTTATATAGCGGTGAGGCAAAGCCAAGCTAGTAGCCTTTAGTTCTTGTAGGATATCGTATACACTTTGTTCTTAGAATAGGTGTAAATTCTTAAATATATTTCTTTCCACGCCTGTTGATTATTTATAACTGCATATTACTCGCTAAAAAGAGGGTTTATAAATCAAGTTTTTCTACGCTTTCAGCTGCACACATAAATCCACCATTGGTTGCTTCAGAAACATCCCAAAGCCATAAACAACTGGCGACGCGTATGTAAGTGGGCGTGAGAACAAAAATAGTTCAAGTGCCTACATTCGGCAAGCCAAAGCACTTAGTCGTGTTGCACCACCGCCCACAGCCCCATTGCCACCCCCTTTTCACCCCTTTTCGACCCACTTGCCAACCCCTTTTCACCCCTTTTCAACCCACCAGACGCCATCTCCTTCACAGTGGCAGTCATGCCACATTGCATCTATCCGCGATTTTCGCAATGAGTTTCACTTAACTTTTGCGTCACTTAAATGTAATTTGTGGAACTTTTTGGCTCAGCCTTTGGGCCTCCTATGTGTGCGAGTGGGCGTGGCATATTTACGATGGGTTAACGTACGTGTGTTTGTATATACACACATACATACATATGTATGTACGTATGGCTGTTGTTGCACATTCGATTGCTTTCGCCGGCGGCATCGCTTCGTTCGCCACTTTTGAGTGCATTTCAGTGTAATCAAGCGCTCACTTCAGGAGTCCTTCCCAGTCCTTTTCCAGCCACCCAGTCACCCAACACCCAGCCACCCAGTCACCCAGCACCCCATGCAAAAAATCCACACCCACTCCATGGCCGCTATATGCATTTTTGCATTTCATCATTTGTTGCCAGCTTTTTGCCCGCCAACTGCAAAATTTGCACCCCTTTTTCCCTCTCTTTGCCTTTTACTTTTTTTGTTCAACATTTCGATTTTGTGAGCCTACACAGAGCGAAAAAAAGGGTGGGTGCTGCTGTGCTGCTGTGCTGGTGCATTGTTTTTATATTTTCGCCACCCTCTTTTTGGCGCCTCGCTGTGTGTTTGAGTGGCCTTTTAATGCAGCCGCTTAGCGAGCGTGTTGCAAGTTGCAAGTTGCAACTCGAGAGTTGAATTGTTGCTGCCGCCCATTGTTAGTGTTATTGTTATTGTTATTGTTATTGTTGTTGCTATTGCTATTGTTTGGCCTGCTGCTGGCAACGATATTCATTATTTATTTCACTGACCCAGTTGCCCCAGTGCCGGCTGGTCCATGTCCATGTCCTGACCCAATTTCCCAGCACCAGTTTGAGTTTCAGCTGGCAAAACTCTCGACCATTCTGCCAAAACAGCGAATCCACTTAACTTGGCAAATATCGAAAATGCGAGAATTTGTTAAAAAATGGATTTACGAAAATTCGCTATAAAATAATACGAATAGTCAAAAAGTTGGCACTGTTAATTAGCAGTACAAAACAGCTTTTCTCTAAGTTGTGCCAGCTTTGCTCCCAAGTAAGTGATTAAGAGAGAAATATGTTTAGAAAGGTTTAAAGTTACCACAACTGCAAAGCAAGTGGCTTTAAGGAGTTATTCAGCTATAATAAAACGAGAAGAGAGTAATGAAAATTGGATTGGAAGACAGAACAGCGTCAAATTGAGTGGAAGATATTGTATTAGGCAGGCCAACAGATGGAACAAGGGGACATGTCAGAAGATGGCTTTTCAGCTGATTACAAAAGGAGCAAGGGGAGCAAGAGGAGCAGGAGGAGCAGGAGGAGCAGGAGGAGCAGGAGGAGCAGGAGGAGCAGGACATGGCAGTGCTTCAGCATGGGGATAGTCGAGGACAGCTGAGGCAGTCAGAAGTGAGCGGATGGAGAATGGGAATGGGAATGAGAATGAGTGACTGGCAACAAATCCCACTGAATTCATCCATCTTTCCCGCTCTTTGTGATCATCCGCTGCCCGGAGCAACGAGGTCCTTCCTGGGACAATTACAAAATTTAGATTATGTTTTCGTTTGCGTTTTTTATTTCCCCCCCTCCCTGCTGTCCTGTCCTGTCCTGTTCCGTTCTGTTCTGTTCTTGCCACAAACAATGCAGCTTAAATGGCGCGGGGGGCGGTGCAGAAGCGGGGGCACGGTGCTGATTGACAGGAAACAACGCCAACAAGTTGTTGACGGCACTGCCACAAAAAGAGGGGCGGCCCTTTGGCGGTAGATGGGGCGTGGCTGGGGCTGGAGGAGCAGCTGTTGCCCGAGTTGGTGCTGAATTAACTTGCATTGTGTAAGGACAGACAAAAGCCGGTGGCTGGACGGTGGCGCAAAACTTGAAGGAGCGACACTGGAATACACATAGTGGTGAATGGGAGGAAACCAAATTCCGGGAGTAACTTATGCAGCGAAATGTTTGCCATTGTGCGACGTCGTTTAAAAGTCCTGCCACTGCTACTGCCACTGCCGCATTCCGCCGACACCTTGCCACCAAACTTTTCGACGACCCTGCCACGCCCCCCTCCCTCTTTCCGGCGTCGCCGCCCACATATTCCAGTGCATCTCGGAAGTTCGCACACTCACTTGCTTACAAAGCGCACAAAATTCGCTTCAACATGGCCTGCACAGCGAAAAATTTCGTGTATTTGTGGCCTATTTCATATATTATTATATATATATATAATTCTTAGAATAGCAGCTGTAAATACAAGCACTTTGTGGTTATAATTTCTGGGATTTTACTATAGTGCCACACTGGTGCTCGGATGCAGTGCAGCGTGCTGGAGATATCTGGCCAAGTGTTGGCCAATCCGGCGTCCTCCAGCATGGAGGACCCCGCCCTCTCCTTCCAAGGACTCTTCTTTCAATAGCCTTTCACTTGGATGGACTTTCGCCGGATGGGGATGCGGATGGGGATGGGGATGGGGATGGGGATGGGGATGGGCGGGTAGGCAGGTGGAAGCAGGGAACCTTCCAGGTGCTGTTGCCACTGTTGTACGGAAACACTACAAGGATAATGGCAGCGGCAACAACAACTGCATCCGAACAACAATAAGTGGCTGCCTCGGCAGTCGCTGCCATGTTGCAAAAGTAATTCAATTTGACTTTTTGTTTTGAAGCTGTCGAGTGGCATGGGGCACAAGGGAACTGGAGGATGAAGTGGAGGACTGGATGACTGGAGGACTGGAGGAGTGTAAGGGATGCTGCAGCTCTCGAGGATTGGCAAGAACAACGCCAGCTGGCCGACAAACTTTTCGAGGAGCGGTTAAATAAGAAATTGCGGGGGGAGGAGGAAGGGAGGGAGGGAGGTGTCTTGGCCATGACGGTGTATAAGCTGCACTCTCGACGAGCGTCAATTGATTTAGCCATCGAGTTATTGCCGAGTTGGCAGCCCTCGCCTTGGGGCGACCATTGCTTTTCCACATCCACATCCACATCCGCTTCCGCTTCCGCCCACGCCCACGCCCACTTCAAGGGCGGCTAAGGTAGCTGCGCAAATCCTGCGATATCCTAAACAAATAATGTCAAGCAGGAAGAGGCCTGCCTGAAATGGTTTCATAATTTTTGGGTCAAGTTATTCCTTGCTAAGTTATTCTTTAAAGCCACTGAAATTCTTTACTGAGTTCTTTATGCGTAAGAAGCAGCAGGAGAAAATAAAAAACAAGCCGTTTGCTGCTACATTTTCATTAGCGCCATTTACCTAATTATAATTTTATATTTCTTTATTATCTATTTAATGAGCAACCTCTACAAAATAATTGTACAATGCAATAAATTGCACATTGTGCAATCAGTGACGAAACTCATTAATTAAGCTTATTAATTCAAGCACTCTGTAAATGTATTTAGACTAAACACACTTCTTGCCCATTTAAACGCTGTGCAATTGGTGCTGCAAACTGTTGTACGTGGCATAATGCTTTAATCTTCGGGCCTGCCAAAAACCAAAAACCCCGAAACAGGACGAGGATGAGGATGAGGACGAGGACGAGGATGAGGAAGCAACCATATGGCGCCGCAGTCTATCATTGGACGGCAAATCACAGCTGGCCCCTATATTAATTAAATAATAATTTCAGCAATTTGGTTTTGATTACACTTGGCCCATTCCACATTCCACATCCCACATCTCATTCCCAATTGCCATTTACCATTTGCCATTTGCCATCGTCAGAGTGCCGCAAAACGACTGCGCAGCTGAAGGCGAAGACACCTTAAGTGAGTCCTCCCCTGTCGGCGAGACCGATCCCCTGGGGCAAAATATGATTTGTGGTCAAGGCGGGCGACGAAAACGAAGAAGCCATAAGCCAAATTAACAATTAAAGTAAGCCAGGCCAGTGAGACCATGGACCAGAGACCAGAGACCCAAGACCAGTGAGTCCAAGACCAGTGAGTCCAAGGAGACAGGACAAACAAACTGGGAACTGGAAGCTGGGAAAAGGGGAAATGGAAAGTGGGAGATGGTAACTCGAAACTGGGAACTGGGAGTAGATAAACCGGAGTGAGTGGCAGGCCAAAACAAACAAAAGGACCAAGATACAATATACATGTTCGGGGCTTCGGGATTGGGATTGGAAATGGGAATGGGAATGGGAATGGAAATGGAAATGGGCTCTACTCTGAGCTGAGGCAGTGCAACTTTCGTAGCCCTGATTGCTGAAGTTTTGCTGTCTCGTGTTTGTTGCTGCGGCGGAAAGGCCATAATAGTTGCTTGGATTCCGGATTCCGGCACAACACACCGAACATTTTTGGATCTCCAAGTGCTCCAGCAGCCTTGAGCACTCCAGTTTTCCGTTCTGAGCACTGAGTACTGAGTAGTGAGTACTGAGTACTGAGTACTGCCTGCAGAGGCAGTAAATTGCATTTAAAATGCCATAAATTAAGAGACAACAACTGACGATGGCGCCGATGCCGAGATAAAGAGAGAGGTGTTGGGGCCATTGCAGTTTCCACTATTAAAATGCATTAAAAATTGTTTTTAATGTCAGCTGCATAGACGCACACACACACAGAGACACTTTTTATGTAAGCCACACCGGATAAAGGTCACACACAAACACGCGCACGCCAGGCTTAAATGCATGCATTAAAAAAATAAATTTGAAAAAATGAAAAAATGCAAAAATAAGCACAAAGAGCTGGGGAAGGTCGACTTTACCACTAGCAAGCAACCCCCTCTGCTAATCCAATTTGTCATAATTAAATTACTTTAAGCCACTTTCCACTTGCCAGGACGTTTTTTTATTATTATTTTTTTTTTGTTTTTTGTTTTTTTTTTTGTTTTTTACTTTTTCCACCCGCCTGCGTGCCCACTCTTGAAAAGTTTTGGAGGCCGCACTTAGCGCGCGCATAAACCTCAATTAAATGCTCGCTCGGAACAAAGGCGATTCGGAGCGGGAAAACCGGAGCGGGAAAACCGGAGCGGGAAAATCGGAGCGGAGAGGAGGTGTGCAAAATGGGCGGAAAATGCGAACAAAAATGCTTGCTGTGCTAAACGGCGGTGGCTTGGAAAAGTGCAGCGTGCTTTTGGGCGCATTAATATCGAATGAGAAATAATTACAAGTGCTTAACCAGGCGATTTCGATGCTCATTACACTGTGCTCGCTGCTGGCCACGCCCTCTTTGCCATTCCCGCGTTTTTCGCCCACAACAGCTATAGAGATACACGCAGACATAAACATTCATTAATAGGATAAAACGTTAACTGGCAACGGCCACAAAATGCAAAGTATCATTCCCTTTAGGAAGAGATGTGGTTCCCTGGTAAAAATTGTGTGGAATCGATGCAAGGTGCTCATCGTTTGCAAAAATGTGTAAGCGAAAACAGCGATTTTAGCAGCCTGAATTAAATAGAGAATATACATATATAAGACAAAGAACTAGCGATGAAATTAATATTACTCATACGACATGTTGCCTAATCAAGCTGCACTCCATTACTCATACGCACTGTTGACTTGCCTTGCTTGTGATTATGGCAAACCCATCAAATACATTATTTCATTATTTCCTCGTATGCAAAAGTTGCTTCTTTCAAAGCTTTTCCAAACATTGGCTTCTGGTATATTATTATTTTGCCGAATCACAATTCATTTGCCGACCAACGCAAAAGATATTTGATTTTAATTGAACAAAATGTAACGATGATTAATTTACTCGTCAATGGAGAATTAAAATGATGATGGCTTTGCAATAAACAAGTGCAATTTCGCTTTGCACGCATAAAGGTATCGGTTAAATGGAAATGACGGAAATGTTTTATTGATTGACTAATTGGCCAATGACAAATGAAAGCACAAAATTTGAAAATATGTTTGTCCAATTATAAAGATGACTTTTGATGCCCGCAGTCAACGATGTGGGAGGCAAACCACAATCTGCACAGAAAATGTGTAAATTAATACACTTGTGTTGCAAGTTGCGACAAACAAAGAAGGAAATTCATTGATAGCTGGGAAATTTTGCTGTATGCCAAAGATAAACAGCTTAATGAGCCTGACCGAACTTTAAAATGGCCGATATTGCGAGCATATTGCATTGGCCAAAATAAATCGTTGTTTTGTTGGCAATTTAAATGTGCAGAAAAGCGTAAATATTCAAGTCTCATCAGCTTAGCACTTAGTGCGACCATTTATCCGGAAAATCTCCGGTAATTGAAAAAAATCAATTAATTGGAATCGTGCATAATGAATGTCGGACAAACGTGTTTACAAGACCGAAAAGGCAAACAAAACCGATTTCCGATGACAAAATTACGCATTTACAATGCAATTTTGACGCAACATACTCGTATGCGAGTAATCGGTTATGTATTTGTAATATATATGCATGCAGATAGGATGGTATGTCTATTATATAATATATTATATATTATATACATTGTAAAATCGCTGCTTTGTTCTGGTGGCCAGTAAATCATTGACCGAAATTGGTGCGCTTCAGTGGAGGGCTGGGCAAACAAGGCGTAAATTAATAAATATTAAAATGTCCAGCCATGTCCTGGAACTCTCCAAGCTCGTCCTGTGTGCTGACTTACTCATCTGGCACTTGAAAATGAACAATGCGATAAAAAGCACAAAACACTCAGTCCGAAAAATGGGACGGGAGATAGAGCAAACAAACTTCTGAGCCATTACACAACAAAATGGCGTTAACAGCGCAGCAAAAATGCTGCAAATCGGGATGGTGAGGCACTAGTTATACCCTTTGCGAGTTTAGCGTTTCGTTGGACATTTCCGCTTTGGGATGTGGTGCTGAAATACCCAACATGCTGTGCAGAAAATGGTGTGCTTGTGTGTGTGTGTGGGGAAACCAGGCGAAACAATATATAAACAACAATTCAAATGCAAAAAAAAGCACACTTAAACACTCACATTGCAATAATATTTTTACATTTCATGTTGCCAAACGGTTTATCCAGCGAGCAGACGGAAGTGAAAACTCTCTAACAAAGGCGAAAAAAAAAAATCAAGTCCAACCACAGGCGGATAGCAGAGCACCACAGGGAATTACCAAAAGGGAGGGGTGGTGTGCCCAGAAATATGCAATGATAATCTGAAATGCAAACAGAAAGTGGCGACTCACTCCTCAGTTCATGAGGGCCATCAGACTCAGCATTTGCATCTGCATCCTCCACATCCACATCCACATCCACATCCGCATCACCATCCACATCCGCATCACCATCCACATTCCCATCAACGTCAACATCAGTGGGCGAAATGCTGTTGGTTTTCCCATTGGCTGCTGATGTTTCTGATTCCGCAGCTGCCGCTCCTGTTTGCCAGTCAATCAATGCGCCCAACGCCCAACCACTGAACCACTGAACCACTGAACCAACGTACCACTGAACCACCAAGCAACTGCACCACCATATGTGTGGCCAGTGCTAATTGTGATGGATTAATTGGCCAGGCCAAGCTCAACCGCATTATTTAGCTGCATTTTAAAGGCCAATGACAATTGCGCTAATGGTCTGGCTGGCTGGCTGGCTGGCTTTTTGGCTTACAATCAGCTACTGCCAATGAGGTCCTGCCAGGTCCTGGGCAACAGGTCAATTGGGTCCTTGTAACAGCTAAATTGCTGAATTAGTAACTCGCTGCAATTAAATATAAACGATCACTTTCTACTTACAATTACTGCTGGAAAAATGCGAATCAAATTAGCCGATGCCGCACTTTTATTTCCTTGACCTGCATTATTTACAAACTTCCCGCTAACCACTTCACTATTTATTTATTTATTTATTTATTTACATGCAACATTTCAATTAAATTTCAATTTATTTCTGCAAGCTCATTGATTATGCATGGCAATTAATTTTATACACTTTATTCAGTATGCAATATTTTCAATTAGTCTGGCCAGTGGCCAGTGGCCACTAGGAGACCAGAAGTACGGACGCACTGGACTGGATTCGAGTGGGGATTTGGGGGACATAGACAGCATAATATGCTAGCCATCCCTTCGCTCGGTGTAATTAATACACGGCAGTGGGTGTGGATGTGGGTGTGGGTGTGGCTGGTAGTACAGAGATTGGATGGCTTCATGGATCCATGGCAAAAGGATTATGCAGTGCAGTGGACAGGATGAGGCCGAGCCAGGCATATTGAATGTCCGAGGAGCAGACAATTAGTTGCTCATGTGACAAATACTACAAGGCCCGGGCAATAAAAGGAAAAAGGAAAAACTAAGGCTGGTTGGCAACTGGCATCTAAAATTGCATTTAAATAATGAAAAAGTCTTAAAACAAAAGGCCGGTCAAACAATAGCAAAATGCAGCCAAATGGCCAACAAAAGCTGCAAAAAAGGAAGGAAGGAAACAAACGAAGGTTGAATGGAAGGATTAAAAGGAAGGAAGGAAGTAACTTGGCTCAAATCAAGAACATGTAAATACAAACAGGCCGATGTTTGACGCTTGGCTAGCCACTGTCCGAAACTACTGACCCCTGACCTCTGACCCCTTACATCCGTCATTTCCCTGACCGAAATGCCGCTTCAAAGAAGAGAATTGTAAATTTCAGTTGCAATTCATATATATTGTGAAACAGTGAAACATTCTTCTTCTGTCCACTTTTTGGTTGCCTAGGGATTCCTGAATAAATGATAGCTCAACTCAGCTTCCACTCTGTCATCAGATATGCTACATACATATATGTATATCTGTATGTATAGATATATATGACTAGGTGACTATAAGTGGCTGAAACTTGAGAATCACCTCATTAGCACTTTGTTTGCGTCGGCCACGCAACGTATGCGTAATAAGCGACATCACACCACAAAACACCAATAGCGATGCAAATAAGAAGCTAATTAGGCGCTGATTGATGCCTCTTCATGGCCAACAGCCACACAATATGGTAATGAATGAATGTTGCTCTCTTGGCTAATGGATATACAAAAGCCGAAATGCTGAAATGTCCCCAAAAAGATAACCAAACGATGGCAAAGGCGAATTGCATAACCATTTTAGCCATGCCTTCAAAGGGGGCAGAAAACCATCACAGGGGGGGGGGGGGAGCTAAGCGCCTTAAGGCAGCTGCCTCCTCCTCCTCCTCCTCCTCCTTTTCATCCTCATCACACACCCAATCCTCCCGCTCCGGGTGTGTGGCATCTCCTCCATTCGTCAGCTGCCAGTTGTCAATTGTCAGTTGTCACTTGGCTGCCTCGTGTGGCCTGCTAATGCGATGCGTTGCGATGCGACGCGCATCTGAATGATGCAGCAACTGGAAATCGTTGCCAGCAAATGGCAACTATGTGCATGTGGCATGCTAGAGAGCTGGCCAACTGGCAGCACCAGATAGGCAGAGGCAGCGGCAGCGGCAGAGGCAGAGTCAGCTCACTAATTGCCACCAAACGGAAGGAGGCAGCAGCGAAGCGGGTGTCGCCACCCATGAGATCGCGTTAGTTATGTTGTTAGGCAGGGTCGACTTTCGCCGGGTATCTGGGCAGATGCGTAGCAAGGAGCTTGGAGAGTGGGACTTTGGGGAAAATCTATGGTTACCGAATGTCTTTAATCGAAATGCTGACAAAGCACTATGGCAACTTTGCATACTTTGTATGTTAAGGAAAAGTTGTGCAATTTTCTGGTTTGCATACAGGTGGATAGGGAGTTTTGTTATGCATTTTATCAGGCATTACATTCCACTTTTGGGGAACTATTTGTATTGCTATCCAAAAAGAACGGTTTTTTTTAATCAAAAAAATATCAAAATAAAAAAGTAAAAAATCTGATATATTCGCCATAACTTGGCCATAAATTGGAGCAGCTAAAATGAATGTGATGCTAATAATCAAAGCTAACTATCTATCACTACTTTTATGGGTTTAAAAAAAAAATTAATCAAAATTCGCAAAAAAATGGCTCTTATTTCTATCGAATACAAACTGATTTTTTTTTGACCCAAAAACACAAAATAAAAAATTTTGTCAAAAATATGATATTTCCATTCGCGGTTTTCTCTTTATAACTTGGTCAAAAAAGATGGCACACCTAAAAAAATAAACTGTTTTGTGCAGCTATTAAACAGAGTTTACTGCCCTGCTGATTTTTAAAAATGCATTCATTGAAACAGACAATAGAATGTCTGTTACTTACAAGTCTTGCCTGATTATCGAATTACGACATTTAACATTTGGACCATTAATTGTGTTTCTATTGCAATCAATGCCCTTTTATATGTTTTTCGAATTGGACCGACTTCGCCAAAGGATTATGTCCCGAATGGCCTGCAACATGGGGCTGAACTTGGTGCGCCGCCAGTGGATGTTATCGTTGCCCCGTTCCAGCAGGATCTTGATGAGCCGGTCACTGCCGTTCATGTCGCGCAGGATCTCCTTGAAGAACTTGCTAAAGAAGAGCATATCCTTCGGAGTGGACATGCATTCGATCAGCGGTCTCATGAGATTAACAACCTTGTCGGTGGAGTTGCTACAACTTTTGGGCGTTCAGAATTGAAATAGTTTAAGATACGCAACTGCATCACTTGTCCGGCACTTACAAGTTGCGTATGCTTTGCATGTTGGCGGACACGTACTTCTTGGCCAAGCGATAGCCCATGGAGTTGGAGACCACAGCCTTGAAGGTTCGCCTGGCGTTTTGCTTTCGCACACCCGAGCTCTCAAATGTCCATATGAGGACCTTTTGCAGGGCGAAGACATTCCGCGAACAGGCCAAAGCGGTCAATAGCGATTCCTTCTCGGCGGCAAAGTTGGAGCGCTTGTACATCGATTCCACGGTATCACGGTCGCCTTCCGTGCCAAACTTGACCGCCGTGCAGACGACCGTTTCCCGCTCGCGGATGGTCATCCATCCGTCCACCGTCGGCGTTCCCCTCATGAATTCCCGACGAGCGAGACTCACACAGGCGGGCAGCTCGTACTCGCAGGCCAGCCTGATGATGACGGCGCGATGGGTCATGTTCCCCAAGGAGCTGGTCATGTCCGAGGATAGCAACCGCTTGAACTGCTGCTCCAGCAGGTGACGCATGAAGGTCTGAGACAAAGCGAAAACACTCTGATTTATGCCATTGCTGGCAAAGATCCATAAACCCACCTTATAGATCAGATAGTTTGGGCTCCTCTTGGCCACGTTGTTGATGCGCTCGAAGTTGGTCTCGGTGGCTGCCCAGACCACGAATTCGTCCTCGTGCTCCAGATAGCCGAGTATGCCCAGGGCCATGTCATACTCGATATCGCCGCTCCAGGCCAAACTAAATAGATCGTCGACCAGCTGGGCGCGGTTAACACGATGGATGAGGCGAAACTTTATGGGATCAGCGAGCGTTTTGTTCAGCAGCTGCCAGTTGTAGGGGTCATAGTTCACGCGAACTGGAGCCGAGTGTTGCACGTTGATCAGTATCCAGTCGTTGGGCCCCGACTCCAGTCTGTCCAGTAGAACGCTACTGGATCTACCCGAAGCCTTAGAGATCGGACAGGTGAGCCAGCGGCTGATGGAGGAGCTGCTATCCGAGTTTTGGCAACTGGGGCACGTATAGCTGAGCGGAACCCACCAGCAGGGATGCATTGACCAGCGGTTCCGGAACTGCGGAGTGATGAAGAAACGCTGTTGACTCACGACAGCCGTACGATGCTCGTAGTTCCGGGTGACGGTGAGCAGTGGATAACCCGGTTGCCCTAGCCAGCAATTCATGATCCTCGTGATATTCAGGCCCTTGCCCAGGCGTCCATTGCGATCCACCTGCAGTTGCAATAGGTTCCAAAAGTCGGCGGATGTGGCGGTGCGATTGGCATAGATCACCAGATAGCGACGCAATGCCGTCAGCCACGCCCCTTCGCCCATGACGCGGTGCAGCATCTCGAAGAGCACGGCCGCCTTGCGCTCCCCAATCTCATTGTACGCCGCCCAAATTTGGCTCTCATCGGGCACGGATGCCGTCACCAGATCCGTGTTCACATGGGCATCGTAGTCGAGGACGGAGAGGTATAGCTTCAGGGCGTGCCGCTCCTGGTAATCCCACTCCGGACGCAGTGTGTGCACACCAAAACGCGAGAGATACAGCGCAAAGGCGTTCTTCAGCCAGATCTCATGCCACCAGGGTATGGAGACCAGGTTGCCAAACCACTGATTCACCACCATCATGGCCACCGCCCGTGCCACGCCCTGTTGATCGTCCATGGAACTCCGCTGGCTATCGTACAATAGGGATTCCTCCGTGAAGGTGGGCATGCCCCAGCTCTCCTTCGACTTAAAGGCGTAATCGGGCAGTGCCACCAAATCGATCTTCTTCGGCCGATAGGTACTGTTGAAGAGCTCCTCGTAGAAGGAGAGCAACGGTGCCACCACCATGTTGGCGAACTTCGTTTGCGACAGTGCATCCGGACGAGCCCACGTGCTAATGGGACAATCCGGTCGCTCGCTGGAGGTGAAGCCCGGCCTGTCGAACTTGCCGATCACGAAGGCCACCAGGTACGTCTGCATTGGATGGCTCTCGACGAACTGCGTCCACACAAAGTCCTTCAGGTTGGCGCTTCACGTATGCAGACGATAGCAGTAGTTCAGTACAATCAAGTATTAAGTATCGAATTTTTGGAATCCCTACTCACTGGCGAATGGTCCGCTGGACGGGCATGTTGGACAGAGCGCGATACATATGCGGATGGGCCAGATTGATCTTGAAGGGTGTCCGGAATATGGGATCATCGAAGCAGGGGAATGCCTCGCGGGCGTGGTTCGGTTCGAATTGGGTGGCCGCCAGCCATTGGGTTAAAGTGGTATTATGATCCACATAGTTGCTGCTATAGAAACCCGTGTTGTCACCTCTCAAAACACTAGTAAATGCCACCCGCAATGAGTACGTGATGTTGATCTGCAGAGATCTCTTCACGTACACCGTCAGCCGACTAAGTTTAATGTCCATCTTTATGCTGCTAATCGGCACCGAGTTGCCATCCTTGATGGACAGGGTCACCGCCCTTTGCTTGCCAATAGCCAAATCGTGGGCATTTAGCACTATTTTATTGGTGGATCTCTCCGACCGTAGATCAATAACCACAGTGCCGCCGAATGGTTGATAGGGTTGATTGATACGCGTCACGATATCAACGCTATAGTGAAGCGGTACCACCCACTGTGGGAGGCGACTGACAGCGCTGCCGTCGGCTTGTGGGTGGAAAAACAGGGCGGTGAGTATTGGCAGGTAGCTCAAGTGCATGATTTCGAAGACTGACTTTACTTTGCTTAGGTTTTTCAAGCGAGTTGAAAAACAGGTGTGTGCCTAATTGGAAATTCGTCAGGCTATTCAACACAAACACAAAAAGCATACGACAATTCCATACCCAGCATATACTCGGTATAAAAGTTTCTTTCGTTATCTATTAGCTAATTTTATTGATTCGTTGGCAGGCAAAGTCAAATGAAACATGTTGTATACAGCATATATGTTTCTCATAATTGTTTGGGCATTTCTCAGAGCTCAAGTTATTCGATAACAAAAGCAATTTCCAAAAGGAAGTCGATTTAATTGAGGAGGAGAAGCAATAACCTATTTATCGTATACAGTAATACAGAAATATCCAATGCAAATTATTACGAAACTTTCGTTCGTCTGATGCAAGACGCAATAATTCGGAATGTGGACGGCCGCACTGATGGAATCTGGATCAGAATTTGTGGTTTTCATCAGTGTTGCAGATGGAACGGAAAGGAATCCAATCGAAATCGCTCTCATGGAGCAAAATGAGGGGCGCTTTTGGGGGCGGGGCGCGGAAGAAAAGGGGCGACAAACCACAGCACAATGTCATTAGCGCATGTTGGTTGCTCCCCTCTTTCACTCGTTATCTTGTGTGTGTGTGTGTGTGTGTTTGTGCGTGTGTGTGAGTGTGTGTGAGTGTGCTTGTGTGTGTGAGTGTGCTTGTGTGTCTTTGCCTGTGCTTTTATGTGTTTGTGTGGGCTTGGCAATAAATTTCCAATTTTCGTGCAATTTTCGCAGAGCGGCATGCATACATACATATGTACATACGTACATACATATATGTATACCTTTGGAGTCCTGTGTGCGGTGTCCGTTGTCCGTAGTCCGGTGTCCGTATAACGGAAAGTTGTGTTTTTAGGGGCCAGAGCCTGGCGTACTCATAAATACATTGACCAATAACATAATTTTTGTTTGTGTTGGTATATTGCCAAATGACCTCGTTACCCCGGTGGAAAAATCGAGCCAGGAAAATCACTGCCACAACACGACACAAAAAGGCGACAAAGGCACCGAACGTGCGGCATATGTTTCTCTGAGTGGGTGGGTGGGTAGTGGTGTTGCTTTTTGGGGGCACAGGGCGTAAGTGGGCGTAAGTGGGCGTGTTCCTGGGCCTAACGGAAGTCTGCTGAGACCCCTCGACAGTCGCCGCTGCGGCATTATAATTAATGGGCATGATGGGCCATGCAGGCCAGCATTTTCATACTTCTGACCTTTCCGTGTACCTCAGACCCTTCTCCGATTTCTGGGAGGGGGGGGGATATTAAATGTAACGATGCAAGTTGGCTATGAATACGACACGTATGTAGTGTGCGCCACTGTCCACAAGGTGGCGCTCGTGTGGCTGCTGCTGATGATGATGATCACATGCTATTAAACCGCAATACAATAGCAATTTTCAAATAAATGATTTATGGCTCTGGACATGACACACACAGCTGTCGTCTGTTTGTGTGTGTGTGTGTGTGTGTGTGCGTGTGGACTGCTGGCAAATGCCAAAACTGCCGCAGTCCCTCAGTTGCTGCCATTCCAAACCAAAAAAAAAAAAAGAAAAAAAACACCGTGAGGAGGGAAAAAAAGAGAAAGGAAAAACAGGACGAGGCTTGAAAGCCAGAAAAACTGAGAGCCAAATGCCCAGAGCCAAAGGTCGGAGGTGCTGACTGAGATGGTGGGATTCCCTTCTTTTTTTTTTGATGCATTGCCGAGGGTTCGCAAAGTCAATTTCCACTGGCCAATTGTTCGAGACTGCAGTCAGTGAATTAAGCCAGTTCAATTGTCAGCCAAGTTGAATTTCCCTCGATTTCCTTTCGGTGTTCAATAGGCTCCATTTCCAGTGGCCTTATTTTCCAGTTCCAAGTCCATTTCGATCATGAGTGTGTGGTTTTAGATATATATCAACTTGTAAGCTCGCCTTTTGTGTATACTTATACCCATTACAGTATTGCTCCACGATTTTCTTACCTGCACTACCTGTCTATATTGCTTTCGATTGATGCAAGTGATGGAAGAGATGGAAGATTGTTGCCCAGGTGCCATTCAGTTTTACATACACATCTACCCACATATCACTTATACGTACACATGCCATATGAGGGATGCCAATCTGTTGATTTGGCCACTTGACTGACATGACACACTTTGCAAATCCCATGGAAAGCTTGGAAAAGTAACTTGGAGTCGCTAAAATGATGATTTCGTTCTCCAGCCGCTATTAAGTCATAACATTTATATATCCCCAGTTTATATCCTGACAAATCAGCGCAACGAAGTGGAAGGAAAAGTTGAAATGGAGAGAAGGGAGCTGGAACTGTCATGGCCAAGATGGCAATGGGTACGTTCGTTCACCTGTCTCAAACACACACAAACACACACCGAGATATGGACACGTTGATGTCTCCATTTTGTGTGCGTGTGATGCCATTGTTGCTGCTGTTGTAAAATTTAATGCAAAACTCGTTTATAAACACACAACCGGCAAACGAAGCGATAGAGAGAGGAAAAGGGAGAAGGGCGACATTGTCATTTTCTGCTCAAACGTTTGCGTGACAGCACCACCCACCACCACCCACCACCACCCATCACCACCCACCACCAAGAATGCCTCGCACCACCCAACTAACCAGCCATAATTTTACCACCCACCCACCGAAGCCACCCGCCAAGTTGGCTGCCATTTTGACAGATGCCAAACGCAAAGCGAGCAGCAAAGCCCAACAATTTTTATTTGTCTTTTTGTTGCTTAGCTTGGCTCGAAGGCAAATGGCCAGAACGCGCATCAAATGGCTGAAAGCCGGAGATACCCTATAAAGACGAAGAATTTAAGGAAAAATATGAAATATATGAAGTTCATTGAACTATTTCTTTTCCACAGCTAGTATAGTATACCCATGAAATCGGATTGATATTTATTCAAACTCCAAACAATGGGTAGCAATATTGCCATAGTTATGGGGTGTACGAATCAGCTGAGGAAGTAACTTGAGGGCAAAGTAAAAGTTTACAGCTCTGCCGTGGACCATCGTTAGTTGGTTTTTACGACTCGTAACGCTGCTGACCAACGAACCCCGACCACCGACCACCGACCCTCGACCCCTGATTCCGGACCTTTGACCCCCCGAACCCGGAACCTCCGGTAACCATAAAGATTAATACCGTAGACCCGCCGCTCCATACGGAGCGATAACAGTTGTGAGGTCATTGCAGTGGCTCGCAAACAGCGGCAATCGTTATTATTGCAATTTCATTAGATGGAAGCCGCAAAAATGAAATAATTAATGGCGGAGTGAAACTGAAATAATTGCCAACGAGAATTGTGCGGTGCGGTGCGGGGGGTTTGGTTTCGGAGCGGTGTGGTGGTGGTGCCTAATGATTTATAATTTATGGAATTGAACGAAAAATTATAACAATTAAATGGCGAATTTCGATTGCAATGCCAATCTAAGCGGTCAATTAATTACTAATGGGATTAGCAATTGGAGACAAAAGAGGTACTTAAATTTTTACAAAATGAGTGAAAAAGGGAAGATAAACCGTTATTGGATATACAATTATTCATGTCAAATTGAACCTTATTGTATGTAATACCATAGCGAAATAAGAATATATGTAAATAAAATCTAGCTTATTAGTTACAAATCGATGAATGTACTGCATTAAAAGTATATTTTCTAGCTGCACATGTTTATTTTGCATAGTTAAAAATGACAATGTAAGCTCAGTGTTCCTACATGTATTTATTTCTGATCATCCACTGCCAAGAGCCGGAAAACTGACCCAAACACGAACAGCAGTCGCACAACGACTATGTGGCCATATTGAGGCTACCAAATAGAGCAAAGAACTCCATAAAAAGTTTTGCAATTGCTTAAACGTGCCATTCGGGCCGCATCATAAAACAGGAGGCAGCAAACCCCCCCCCCCCCCCCCCAGCCACCTACTTTCAGTTGGCGACTTTAAAGCCTTTAAATTGGAATTGCATTCTCTAAGTGTCGAGCATTCCCAGGGGGAGGGGGAGGGGGAGGTAGAGGAAAGGTGTGTGGGTGGAATGTTTGTGTCGGTATGTGTGCCACATTAGCCACATTCCACTATGGGAAATTTGACCACTTTTTCTGGCCTAAATTAATAACTCCAGAACGGGGAGAGATATTCAATTGGTGTTTTTTGTATGGGGTTACACTAGTCCATATCTTTTATGGTACCAAAAATTGTGGGCGTGGCACCGCCCTTTCTATTTTTTGTTATTTATAACTCCAGAACGAATAAAGATATTTAATTTTTTTTTTTGCATTAATTTGTACTTGACCATATCTGAACGTACCCCAAAAACTGGGGGCGTGGCACAGTCCCTTATATTTATATAATTAATTTTCGCATAGGCTTTCTTTCATTTTGTATGCTTTTTCTAATCTCAGCAAAAACAACTGATTTCGTGATAGAGTTTATATACTTACTTATTTTACAGAAGTTAACAACAATACTACTAATAAAAATAACGAATTAATTCAGCAACCGCCTTGTTTAACTCCCGTTTAGAATGAGATTACTCTAAATTTGGAAAAGTAGGGTTAACTCTAAAATCTATAAATTCTCCCAAAATCGGTAAAAGTGGTTTTTTAAATTACAATAATCTGAACAAGAATTAAATAAGCTACAACATGAGGTATATTTTATTGATGCAATTTGCTGCAATCACTTTAAATCTCTATTCAAAGTTAGGTATTATAAAAAAAAATACTTTTGTAAAGCAACTAAGATTTTTACTAAATTTCTGGGACAACACTAGTTTTTTTTCTATCGAATGTTGCAAACGCCTAATAGAAGGCCCACTGATTAAAATACTTTTTACAGAATGAAAATTAACGCTTTGGTTCCAAAGATATTAGAACTTTTGTAACGAAAGAAAATCTTAATGTTGCAGATTGTTTTTTTGTGTACGCGCAACAGCTGTTTTAAACAGCTGATTTCTTTGTTGTGGCGCCATCTATTAAAATTTCTAGTACGCAGCACTAAAGATTGGTCAATTATGAATGCGTACACTAAATATTATTGTAATATTCCGACTTTCAGAAAATGGGTTTTGGCCAGAAAAAGGGGTCAAATTTCCCATAGTGCATTCGGGCTTGCTGCATTTTGAATTGCCTACTTTTCGGTGCAGTCATTTTCGGGGCCCTAATAACTTACGGCTCAGTGGTAAAAGGCAACAACAGAAAAGTTACCGGCATTGTTCAAGATTTGTTTCAATTTCCCCATGCAAAACACTCGGGCTTCCTTTTACACTCAAACACACACACATGGCTAATGGCTATATACACTCAGCAACTGTTTAAATATGCTGCCATGTATGTGCGAGTATATGTACATATATGTATATGTATGCAAATAAGCAACAAACACAACAACAACGCCTTGGCATACAATTTCAAATGATCTAATGAAACAACAACGGAATGAGCAACAACAAAGACACATAAAAACACCACACGAATGTGGGCGAGAGACCGGCTAAAGGGGGGGCGTGGCTGAGTGGCAGGAAAACCCAAGGAAAACTCCATTTTAACCCCCCTGAAAAAAATAACATTGTGTGTGTGTGGAGTGAAAAGAAAAGGATAAAGGAGAAGGTGAAAAATCCAGCAAAGAAGGAGAAGAAAGAAAAGGCACAACTACAATAGGAAAATAGGATGGAAAATCAACGGCAGGGGGAATTGCAGAATGCAATTCAAGTAGAAAACAACACAAGGTACTCATTTTACTACTTCGCTTCATTTTCATTTTTCGGATTTTTAGATTGATGTTTTGCCGAAGCTTTGCAGTAAATACGTTTTATGTTTATGGATCGAGAATATACGCTTCTTAATAGAGTTGAAAGTACTTTCTAATCCAGTTGAATAAAAGCGAACATACTCCTTTGGCTAACAAAGCACTATACAATGTTTTTTCACGGGTTTTCGTTGGTTGCAACAACAAGTGATACAGTTGGAAAAAGCGCACGTGTCCAGGGAAATGAAAACCTCATCGGCAGCACAACCAATTTTCGCCTTGGTCCCAAGATAAATTTAATCAAATTTGTTGTCCCTTAACAAAACTGTGGAAATCTTGTTAAAATTTCGCATCGGTGAGTGGGCACCCCTCTTGGGTTTTCTGATTCAGTAGCTGCAACTGTTTTACTGCGGCTGGGGCATGCAACGCCCCTTAACTTTTAACCCATTCCCATGTCCCGTTTCCGCCGCAGTCCCCTTAACCCCCCCGCCCCTTTGCCACCAGGCCAGCTTTATCAATGCAGCGTCAGGCGACGCCAAAGGCGACGACCAAAAGCAGTTTGCGGCGGCCAAGTGGAAAGGAGATGGAGCATCGGCGCAAGAGCGAGAGGGCCAGAGGAAGCTGCCTTGCGGCTGCCGGAAACCGCAGAAACCGCTTTAGCCGCAATGACTGCGCTTGCCATGTGCCCTGCATTGCCACGCCCCCCTTGCCGCCCTTTGCCCGCAGTACGCCTGCAAGCCCTTTTCAACATGCATTAAAATACAAAAAATACAGATATGGCGGCAGCTCACTGAGAGGAAAACAAAAAAAAAAAACGACGATTGGCCACTCGAAATAAAAAAAAGAAACACAATTTGAGAATAAATCATGTCGGACGTAAAGTGCAGGAGTGCAGGAATTTAAAGTCAGAAATATGGTTTTTATTCTCCCATTTATATGAACAATTCAACATAATCTTTCGCTCAATCTTAATTCAAGTACAAATATTTATACAATCGCAATCATCGGCATTTCCATTCCACATAATTTATTTGATTCAACATGATACAAAAATATGCACGTCCCGTTGCCATTTATTTAATTGTTTGTTTAAATGATGATTTATAGCATGATTTTTGAAAGAGTCACATTAATCACATCGTTTATTGATTAAGACCTTCTTAAAGCTAGTAAAGTATATTTTCCACATTTTTGCACGATTTAAAACCTAGATATACTATATACTGGAAGCCCCTAATGAACCACACCCAACTTAAGTTTGTTTAAAGTTTTTTTTTGGAAAATCGATAGTTCCAAAAACTTGTTATTATTTTATGGCTGCAGGGAGAAAAAAAAAACTCTGTGGGATACCAGTTATTTGAAATGTCTATAAAAATATTCATTGTACATTTCTACATGGTTTTCAAGGCGCATCCCAATTCTTATATAGTAAATTAGTCACAAACTTGAAATGTTACTAAAAGTTTTCCTTTTTTGTGTCAGTGTAAGTGCGGAAAGCACGCATGCGATTTCCTCGATTCGCAATTGTGCAAATGCAGTTTCGGTCGTGACAGCTTCTTGCTGGTGGTTTTGCTTCATTGCAAATTGAGAATGAGATGGTAGACTTTGGACCGCTCAACAGTTGCACTACTTATGTATGGTATGCCCTCGTCTTCGTTGTAACCTTTGACCCTGGCCCTCTCACTGCGTAATTTTCGATTGTTTAGGTCACTTAATTAACTCGTTGCGGTTTCTCATTCAGCATTCATTGTTGTTTGACGACATTTCGGCCCTGCCATGTGAATTATATTAAATCATAAGCTCGAGTGTTTGGCGCCCACCACCCACTCACTCACTCACTCACTCCATCCGCAAAATGCCCACCAATTTTCCCGCCGCGTAACTGGAGCAGAAATTAGCACAGAAAAGCGGAGCTTGGAAATGAGTGGGAGGGGCTTAACAAATACGACATTCATTTTCACGACCTCCCCCCAATTTTCAGCACCCCCCCTCTCGACCCCTCGCCCCATGCGGGCAATTCAACGCGAAATTCACGGGTTTCCTGCAACGTGAAAACAGCCGGAAAATTATACGAAAAAGGACGATAGGAGCGGGGTGGGGGCGTGGCAGTGGGGGACTACTTCCGTCGGACGGCCAATTGCCACTGACCGAAAAATCGAGTAAAGAGAAGCCAAAGACAAAGTGCAGCCGGAAAATTGGAGAGGGGTGACGGGGGCAGGGGAGGAGGGGATAGATAGAAGACAGAAATAATATTGGTTTAGCTTCTGCAGTTACAACGTGGTGGGAAAAAACAGCCAGAAGGGGTTTTCCCAAGACGGTGGAGTACATAAATTCACAGGCGGACAGAAAAAAGAAAACGAAATGCGGTATATCTTCAACCCCTTTACCTTAAACACAAAACCCTTGAAAAACAACAGGAAAATTCCCGAAAGAAGTCATAGATAACAGATTCCTTACCATATCTTAACATACACCGCATTTACAATATATTTTTCACTCAGGGCTGAACTTACCTAAAAATAAACAAAGGGAAATGGATTTCGATTAGTTAACATTGGAAAAAACTTATTTATATTCAAAAAACCATGCTTAGATATATAGAGTAATTTGATTAAAAAAAACCTTGCTTGGAGATATAGAGTAATTTGATTGAAGTAGACGGATATAAAAACAAAACATTTAAATGGCAACTGAAAAAGCAAGCAAGTGGTTCATATTGCTAAATAGCCGCAAATTCATAATTAACCATATATGTTTACAGCATTTACGTGAAACACTTATCATGCAATTAAAATGGGTATATTACAACTACTATTTACTCTGTTACTCATTTGGAATACGTATCAATTTCGTAACACAGGAAATTCAGAGCATACATAGTGCTTAAATATAACTTTACGTAGAATTAAATTGGGTATGTTGGTGTATATTTGTTTATTTATTTGAAAGCCATGCAAATGAGTCTCCGACTGAGGCAAGCACAATAAACAGAACTTTTGACTCAAATTTTATGTAGGTGGGGAAATTTCTAATTATTTTGCATTTTTCCAGCTTGATGATGTTGGGGGAGCGTGGTGGGGGAGGGGAAAACTGCAGACAGGAAATTAATATTAGAATGAGCAACAGAAATAATCAACAACTGGCACGATTTCATAGAGTAAAAGCGTGTGTTCGCCTGGAGTTATAAATTAATGAAGTTTTCTTCTGCATTTTAAAGATTTTGAACGTTAACATTAATACCATATGATACCATTAATACCATATGATATTAAATACTTTTATTTACAAATAAAGTTGCTAAATTGTTTGCACGTTTATTAATTTATTTGATTTATTCTGGGGACTGCTTTGTATTTTCTTTTGCACTTGATTACTAAGAACCTCTAAAGAACTCTCGTTCCTTAATCAAAACGACAATAGGAAACAAATCTCCAAATGATCTGATTTGGCGCCCATTGCAGGCAGCTTTGCACTGCAGGCAAAGAAACAGATGTTGCCCAAAACATCATTATATCATTTGGTCATGTGAATCTAATGAAATCTTATGACCAAAAAGTGTGTCTACAAATTTGCAAAGCTGTTTGCGCCACTGATGATGCCACAAAAACAGTAAGCGACTGAAAAGAAGTGGAAAACATATATATATATATACATACATGCCATCCAGGAATAAAGCAAGCACATTTTATGAAATATGAGATAGATGAACCTACGCATACATATGCGCCTAACGTATATATCTATATACATATTTATACATCCATAGCAGCCGTACTCATCCTGTTTGTGTGCGCTTTCTATGCGTTATGATTATATCTTAATGAATGTTTTGGGGGCAACACATAAATCAAATTGCGAAAGCGCCACAAGCAGTTGGACACAAGGACAAAGGACACTCTATACCTCTCTCTCTCTCTCTCTCTCTCTCTCTCTTTCCGTCTGCCTCACAGAGCACAGAGGAGCCTACGAAATCGAGGCAAGCCAGGGAAAATACTTGGTCTAATGGCCGCGTTGGGGAATGCAAAATCATAAAAGGATCCCATCTTTCTGCCAGCTCCATTTTCACTTCTCTTTGAGCTGCTATAACGCACTTAGTAACACGACAGCTTGGCAAATGTTTGGCTTTCTGGTTTGATTTCCATTATGGTCACTCATCTTTTGCTCCGAAAAACTTCAAGCTCCAACCCCAAACCCCCAACCCCAAGGCACAAAAACTGAATACAAAACAATCTGAGTGACTAAAGGAATAGCACCAGAGAGCCTTTCCTTTAATAAAGCTGTCAGTTTAGTTTGCTCTGCGAATGAAAGCGATCTCAACGATCTTTGTGAAGTTTATGCGATTATTCAATGGCAGCGAAGCCCTCGAGACTCCGCATATAATTTCCCAAATCTGGGCTGTCTCCATTTGCAGTATAACTTGCACTTAACCCGTTTAAGTCCAGCACTTCCACTCCAGCAATCCCTTTTCACCCAAGAACTTTTGATGATGGCTTTTCAGTTTTGGAGCAGTCTCGTCTCGTCTAACGGAGCACCAGCTCCCGCTCCCGCTCCTGCTTCCTAATCCCTCCGAAGCTTCCCACCCTACGATTTCCGATTTTGGATTTCGAATTTCCATGTCCATGTCCAGAAAAAGGGGGCTCGTGCTAAGTCTTTGGTCTGAATTATGCACAGCTGTGAGTTATTTAAGCGTAAACTATACACACAGCAGGTGGCGATGACACCACCCCTCCAGCTTTTCAGCACTTTCCCTACTTTTCCCCCGTGGTTTCCTGCCTTCCCTCCCATTTCCCATTTCCCATTTCCATTGCCTTGCCGCAAATGCAGCTCCAAATAGAAATAAATGTCATTGTCCATATGTATGTGCATATATGTACATACATATATCTATACATAAATGCGTCTGTACAATCTGTATCTATATTTCCACAGTTCTGTTCCTGAGTGCGTGTGTATGCATTCAATGGATAAAAGTCTGGTATTGTCAGTTTTGTTCTTGCTGTTGCCGCCGAACAAATGACAACAAGTGCACAGAAACTACACGTTGGGCGGCAAAAAAACGAAAAACAAAAATGGGCTGTGGGTTGTGGATTGTGGGGGGAAAAAGAAGCCCACACAGAAAACTTACAGCAGGGAAGAATCAAAATAAATGAAATAAAATAAAATCAACAAAAAGTCTGCGGCAAAAAAAAAAAGGGCAAAAACCAGCGACGTTTCAAGCATTGCGCGTGCAGTGTGGCAAAAAAATGGCAACAACTTTTAAAACTCATTAAAATTAATGAAAGCCACGCACTTCAGGCCCAGGCCCAGAAACAAGAGGCGTCGCCAAAGGGGGGGCCCCAAGAAATGGGTAAGGGGATTCCACGGCTGATTCCAGGGGGCTTTTCACGGGCGGAGGCTGCTGCAGATGCACATGCAATGGCGCCTGTAATTATACAAGTGAGCTGGCATATTGCAACTGAATTCCCCCTTCTTCTACTGCTCGAATGGAATACGCTGGCTTGAAAGTTCATTAAAACAAATTAAAAAGCAAGAGAGCGAAAGGCAAAAATGGGAAAATTGTCGGGGGCAAACGTGCCGGAAACTAGGCAATAGTGGGGGGTCACCTTCCCCAACCCCTTACAATGGGGCGCGGGGTCACCAGCGGCAACTTGGTAGCGTGTCAAATGATAATGGCAAAGAAATGGCTGATGCTGCGGTCAGAGGGGTAGTAAAAAGTAGTATACGTAGTACAGGGGGTCACCACAAGACGGGCAAGCAGAAAAGTCAGCCTTGAAGGCCAATGTGTCAGGAGGTTACCCGGCGGTATGGTGTGACTCGACATTAAGTAGCAGAAACAGGAGCCGGAATGGGCAAACTTTAAGGTGGGTTTCTAATAAAACTGAAGACTGAAAAGCGGAAAAGCTGGCGCCGACGTGGAAAAGAAAAGGGCAATGGGAACTGGGAACTGGAAACTGGGAAAGTGTGAAATGTAATGAAGGCGCATAAAAAACCTTGCAGCTGCACTTGCTCAATTAGTTGCAACTGCACTTAAAGATGTGCAACACGAACTGGACAGTGAAATATGCACAAAGTACAAAAGCAGCGGGAGAGAAATGTTCAATTACTTTGAAATGAACAGTATTTTAAATTCGTAATGAATTTATAAGAGGAAATGCGAAAATAATTCAACTTGCACAAAAGAAAATGGCACAAAAAAATAAAGAAAGATAAACAAAGGGAGGGGGAGAAAAATGTGTAAGTGGGAAAATAAGAAACCGTGCAACAGAACTGAAATGTCTTTAAGTAAGACTCCACTAATTGGTTTTAAATGCATTTAATTTTTTAACAACTGCAGCGAAGTAAAAGGAAGTGATTTAATTAGAAATGAAGAAAACGAAGGCAAAAATCATCCAAGCGAAGAAGCAACAACTCGGGGCAAGAATATTTCCAATTAGTTAAAAACTACTTAATTGTTGCCCAGAAGGAAATCTCAACACGAGATTTACATAACTACTAGTATTCCCTAACGGATATTACGTATACGCAGGGTGGCCCCCAATCACACACACACACACACATACAAATACACAGCTTTGTGGCACGGCACACACGCCACGTTTTGGCGTTGTCTTGCACGTGGCCCCAACACAAGGAACAAGGACAAGTACAACCAAAAATCAATCGCATAAGCTAACCATAGGCAAAAGGCCCCAACGGGGTCACACCCAAAACACCCAAAACACAGAGTCCACTTCCAATTCCACATTCACATCCACACTCACATCTACTTCCACATTCACATCCACATTTACATCCACATCCACATCCACATCCATATCCACTTCCACTTCCCATGCATAATCGAGCAACGTCAAACAAAATTTCACTTGCCAGACAAACAGAGACGTTGTCCAAAACTGACAATCAAAGGTGGCGGCAGGAAAGGGGCGGCGAAAAAAGGGGCAGCTTTTGGGGGGAGAGGGGGGTGGAGGGGGGCAGGGATGGGGTGCCTACAACATTTTGACAGCAATCTCGCTAACACGCACACAAGCTGAAGGGTAAGTCTCAGCTCAAAGCTGGCCACAATTACAGCGTGTGCAGTGCAGGTGGAGCGGCGAGGTAATGGGACCTATAATGTGTGCTCTGCTTACCTCATTCAGCGCCCTAACCCATACCCTATACCTATATACACCATCTAACCCATACCCCCCATACCCCATACATATACATATGTACCACCCTTTTTCACTGCCTGCTGCTATTGCTGCTTTTGCTGTTGCTACTGCTGCTGCTGCTGCTGCAGGGGCAAAGTCAACAAAGCGCGTAATTTACATTTAAGAACTGCTGCAAAAAGAACAGGAAGCAACAACAACTGCCAACTAACACGAACAATGCATTTGAATCGTTGTTGCCATTGTTGTTGTTGTTGTTGCTACTGTTGTTGCTGCCGCTGCTGCTGCTGCTGCCACTGGGGAAACAGAGCAAAGTGCAACAAATGGGAGGCCAACACTTGAAACTAAATTGTTTAATTATGATAATCAAGAGCGAATTGGACGTATGAGAGTCTGGCAGCCTGGGAAAAGTGGAGAGGTGGGATATATGGTAGCCATATGGTGGAGCATTATGAATCGATTTAGCCAAGTATTACAATTTTCCAATATTTTCATTTATATATTAATAAGTTACATAGGTCAATTAGATGTCATGTTAAGTTGACAAAGCCCAACAGAGAAACTAGATGTTTGATGTATTTTGTTATCCTGAATTCTTCAGCTAGCAAACTTGTAAATATCATATTTTCGATTAAAGTCCGTTTGATATACCAAACAAATAATTTAAATATTTAATTTAAGTATTTAAGTTTAATTATAAATTATATAATTATAAAAAATAACTCCTAGTCCCACCCCGTTGTCGTCGTTCAATCAGACTAATTCAAAGTGGTACGAGTGTCCGCAATCGCATAATAACAGTTGTGCTTAAACAAATGAAAATAATACAATTATGCGGCGTCCAAAGAAACGCACAATTAAGATAAAGCAATGAATGTAAATCTGATGCAAAAATGGCACAGGGACATGTCAGAGGGTTAAGGATGCCTGCCAGTTGCAGGAAGATGTGAGGGTTAAGCCGTTAAGAGGGGTACCAACAACATGCGAAATGCAATTTTAAAGCACACTTTGGGGGCAACGAGCAGAAGAGAATACTCGCATACACTTGTGCAACTACTTGTTTTTTTTTTTTTTTTTTTTCTTGCCATTTTTTTTTTTTCTAGTTTGTGTTGCCGCCGTTGTTGGTGCTTTGTGGTGCGGCAGACGAGCGTGAATTTTAGCATAGTAATTAAAGTCTAATGGTTAACTGAAGCCGCCGCAGGCCCTCACACACCCACCCCCCACACACACACACACACCACACACACACCACACACACACAATCAGAAATGAGCAGAGTTGCAAGTTGCTGTCGCATGCAACGCTGGGCTTTAATTAATGTCAATGCTTGTTGACAACTCTGTATGCGCTGAAATGTAGGCAAGGGATTTGTGCCCTCGGCTCCACCACCACAAGCGAAATGGATAGATAGGCAGATGGAGGGAGATGGGGAGGTCACTTGCAGAGTAGAAAACTTTTCACAAAAATTCATCTAAAACTGCACAGTCACACACACTCACACACACACGGCAAATTCAAAAAGATCATGGCCATGGCAAATGGTCAGACAAACAAATGGATGAACATACGACTATAAGTAAGCAGCAATGTGAAAATAGGAAAAGACCAAAAATTCACATATGTTGTTCAGGATATTTTTGTGGTATTTACAATATTTCATAACTTCTCAGTTAACTCCGACTTGATTACAATTTCCATGCCATTTGAAGCCATTGTGGGTTCATTTCTGAACGCTTAACAAATAACCCGTAACAATTATTCAAATCCAACTAGCTTTAAATAGCTAACATTTAAGTTTAAGCAAATCTCCCTACGTTCATAATGTATCCTTAGCATTTTATATTTTATTTGTGAGACCTTAATACCTGGTAATTAATCAAATCAATAAGTATTATAAGTAGGCAGTCAGGAACGCCCTGGGTAATCATTAACTTCCATGTGAGTCTGCACCTCCAAGTGATCCATCAATTATTGAGCCCAACCTCATGAGCTCTTAATATGTAATCTGTGCATCAGAGTTCGATCCCGTCCTCCGGGGGATAAGTGTATGTGTGTGTGTGTGTGTGTCCGGACCGACACTTTACTTCAATCAAAATGCACCTCAAGCCCAACATAATCCTCCCCGTTGGGATGCAGTTTTTGCCATTCAGCAAGTGAGTGAGCCTGGATGAGATGAGCTGGAATACAAAGGACCTTCTCGGCCGTATGGCATTCATTATGCAGCGACGCAGTGGAGAGGTAACTGCAGCTTGTAGTGGCTCACTGAATAGTGAGTAGTGCCACTGACGACTTTTGCAGCTCTGATTTATGCGCGAACACGTCGATGGAAAACCCAGGACATAGTATCTAGTACTACAGCACAAGCCAAATTACAAGTAAAGAGGCAGTTGTTGTCATGTTGACAACTTTGCTAAGACAGAGCTTAGCTAATTGTGAAGACAGCAGCTCGGAGATGGAGAGAAGAAATCAAAGGCAAAGCCGGCAAAGTTGGCCAACAAAAACTCATTAATAAGCCGACAGCTGGCAGAGAAATGGGTCACAGACACAGACACAAACACAGATACAGACACATACACAGACGTAGGATGATGACGCTCAGGATATTTCCAAGGATGAGAGGCTACTGCCGTCGTAGCTTACTGTAGATTGCCGTGAAGAGCCTGGCAAACAGTTGCATTCTAATGAAGACACTCGCACACAGACATAGGCGAATCAGTGGGGCTAATTAGGCCTGGACCACGCCCTCTTCCCATTTCCCTCCACCAATTCCCAGCACTCCACCAAAGAGATCTCAGCTAATTTGGCATATTTTTTGTCTCCTAGCTAGCTAAAATGAATTTAAATGCCCGGCAAAATTATACCGGGGAAAAGTTTCAAGTGAACTTCAAGTTAAGCTCCAAAGTGGAAGGTGAATGGCCAGTTGCGTCTTTGGAAAGAATTGAAATGCGCAAAAGTATTTAACTAAAATCGTGTCTTTCCTCAGATCATTAATATGATACATTATTTTTTTATCAGTAATCTAACTGAAAAAGACGAGCTATTAAATAATAATTAATTAATTCTGAGAGGATTAAATCACTTCTAATCATAAAGATTAAAGATATTACAAACTAGGTTATTTCATTTTAAATTTCCTTTTTAATTGACACAACTTTCAGATGCCAAATTTGACTATCAATTATTCACATAAGCTGGATATCGAATCCATCGAATTTGTTGGTACAAATTGTTTTTAACTCTGACTTTGATCTCCGAAAGTGGCCATCCACTTTCAGCCATTGGCTGAGCTCGAAGTTCCTGCAGGGCCCTGCAGGGTATAATGAATTTAAATGTCGCACGAAAGTATGCTACACCGAAATGACATTACGTATTCGCCCCGTTCCACAGACATTACCCATCCGCCCTGTTGGCCGAGGGCAAAGTTTACAGTTACCATTTCTTGCAGGTCTCTCTCCCTCCTTCCCCTCCACTCCTCCACCCCTCTACTTCTCCTCCACTTCTCCTCTGCTTCTCCCGCCACTCTTGTCCCTCTTTTATGCTCTGCAACTGTGTTTCTTTCGGCTGTTTGGTACATTCAAATTCATGGCGACGGCCGCCAGGTGGCGCTGCATGTGTCAAACGACGCGCGGCTCATTTCGGGGAAAATTGTGTGGGCGTGTCCAGGGATTGGGAATGGTTTGCGGGGAGGGGCGGACATGGGTCAGGAGTGGCGCGGTGCGATGCGGTGCGGTGCGGTGCGAGGCGCATACAAACAACTTGCAACAACTTTGTGCAAAAGTTTTCCCGTCTCTTCGCTGGTCGTCCTCACATTTTGGATTTTCCTTCATTTTTTTTTTTTGTGTGTGTTGCTTGCGCACTTTTTGGCATTACTTCAGTGCCACAGCGGCCAGGACACACTCAGGACACGCCCCCACCGCCTTCGCGCATCTCCCATGCAAATAAATTCAAATATGCGCTCTGCGCCCGCAGGTTAAATAAATTTGCGTCGTCCTTTCTCGCTGACTAGCATCCCTATCCCCATCCACCCACCCCATTCTCCATCCTCATTCTCATTCCCATCTCCCCCTTCCCAATCTGCATTCCCGTCCTTGGCCACCTCATCACCATCACCATCATCATCCATCCGCTGGAGGAGTGCTTCATCCGCAGAGCGTCCCAGTTCAGGTTTCGCTCTGGTTCAGGTTCGCGTCTCTCGCGAGGCATCTCTCTTCTTGCTTTGTGTGTGCCCAATCCCGCACTGAAATTTATGTGGAATAGAATTAAATTTACACTGCTCCCGCTCCCAGCTCCTACTTCCATTCCCTTTGACGCAAACGAAGCTATTTAAGCTGGCAGCGCGTGGCGCGGAACGAAAGGACCTTCGCAGGATCTCCGAAATAAACTGGACACGGTCCACGAAGCGACCTACGAATGAATTAACTGCCAGCGGGACAAAGAGCAACGTTTGTTGGTCCCTGCCATGATTAGCCCGGATCCACCTATTTAAACTAAGCAACAAAGTTTCCACTGCTAAGGTAATCACTTCCTGGGGATCCAGCGCAACGAAGAATTATTTAAAATACAACAAATTTCATTTAGAGCTAAGCAAAACCAAACGACTAAACCACCACAAAAAACACCCATTACTTTTTCAATGAATTTATTATTTCTAATGACATTAAAGAACATTTATCTCTTTTGAGAAAAGTTGAAATCACAAAGTTTATCATAACTATCCCTTTCGAAACTCTGAAAAAGACTTTTAAATTAGTTTATTATTGCCAGTTCCTCCCCAATTCCATGCAATTGATATCCGTAAGCCGAGAATAACTTATTCTAATTTATGGTGACCCCGCACGGCCTCGGGCATTTTCCATCATCCCCTCGCAAACACATCTCTCACCTGTTTGATATCGGAAAATTTACATATAAAACAGGCTGGAAAGGTCCCGGAGATTTACCCCTGCTGCCCCACAACTATATACACAATAAACATCTCATCAACTTCCAAGCGAAGGCAAAAATAAAGCGGAAATGCGAGTTTGAATTTGGAGAGGGGAACCGAATTTCGGGGTATGTCAGTTGAAATGGCACGGCGGTTGCTGTGGGTTGAAATGGGCGGTAAAATTAGGCAAACGTTGAGTTGAGTTCGAAAACCAGGCAAACATTTCACAAAATTAAACACAAAACACTCGCACAGAAAACGAGTAAAAATGGGCGGGAGAATAAACAGAGGGAGAACGAGATAGAGAAAGTTCTGAGAGCTCCTTTTATCGTTTTTTTTTTTTGCACACAACTCAAACACAATGCTGTACTGCTGCACAGAGAAAAATTATATAATCAAGTGTATGATTTCATTCAAAATATTTAAAGCACTTTACTGTCAATATTTAAGATCAGATGGCATAACGTTTTCAAAAGGATTGTTTTAAGGTTCCCAATCTATTATGGTTAGAGCGCTTTTTATAGGTTAGAGCTCTTTTTTTAGGTTTTAGTTTTAGGCTTTAGGTTTAGGCTCTAGTTTTTGCTCAGTGCAGTTGCCGAATAGTGCTGCATTCACTTGAGTAAAAGGGAGGCGACAGCACTAATCTCTGTAAGCACAAATGCGCCCATAGTTCGTGATTGATGTGAAAAGCGAACGCCGCACTGCATCTCTGCTATCGGATGCGAATTTAACCCGCGTTTGCAGAATAAATCGATTAAACCATCTTATATGCCCCATATCCCCACCACACCATAGCCCCTAGCCATTCCCAATCCAGTGCCCATACCAATTGCCATTGCAAAAATGCCTGAATTTCCTCTGCAATTTCCATAACGAAAATGAAATGCCCCGAATGATGAGCTAGCTACCTTCCCCCAGCCTGGTCGCCTTGGTAACTCTTCCTTTTCGCTGACCCAAAAGCCTGATTCACTTTTTTTTTTTTTTTTTTTGTGGGCCGTGGGTGGGTAAGGAACTGCATGCACTTTTCGCATTTGATGAGCCAGTATACCGCCGTCGTTCAAATTTCAAAAACTATATCGATATTTTCGTTTTATTTTGGACTGTCAAGCTGGTTAATTTGCAGGAAATTCGGGCACTTACTGATGGCTTTTGAATGTTAAATTTAAATCGAAAATAGCCGATTTTACCCACCGTGGCGAGGTGGAAGCTCAATCGCATTTGCCACCTTTCAATATTTGGCCACTTGCAGCTGTCACAAAATCTCCAAAACTATGCCAGAAATTTTGCCCCGGACAATGCAATTAAGTTTCGGCCTCGACCACGTCCTGTTAAGTGACACGGATACAGCTAGATACAGATACAGATACAGATAGAGATACGAATACAGATACAGATACGAATAAAGATTGGGATACAGATACGGATACGAATGCAGATAGCGATTTGGATTCAGAGGCAGTATCTGCATTTGCGACGGCATGACCATCTGCATCCGAATCTGGCCCAATCATGTAATGGCATTTCTGCTGGGAATACAATCCAGTGAATGATTTATTGGACCACATGGACACACACACTTTTGCTGGCACGAATGCAATTGAGTTTTGATTTTGCAATTTTTGATTTCGGTTGCCGTTTGATTGCCGGACATCGAATGTTATGGCATGGAATACCTAATGTTCAGATGAAACGATTTTCATTTCACTTTCTTTGACTACCTTTAAATGCTATTTATGCTATTTATGGATAGGTTATTGCTTTTGCCAGGCCTGCAAGTGTTACAGCTGCTTCTATAAATGGCATGCATTTGCTTTTGATAGGCATGTTGGCACGAGAATGTTAACTCAAGCAGTCCACGGGCCTATTTCTGGTTGGATTTAGCAAGCAATAATATTTATGAACCCTTTTTTCTTATTGTTCATTGTTCATAGCCATTAAACTTGAAAGTTCCTTTTTATTGACGCTCTTCAACGCAATTTTCAGCCGTTTATCAGCTTTGATCAGCTTGAAGTCTATCATCGGTATTCCCAGAACTTGTAACTCTTCTAAGGATGCCAATGGAGTTCCAAGTGGGGTGGTAGAGTATATGGGTTTGCACCGGTCGACGTTGCCTTGGTTATTAAAATGCTCGGCGTGTTGCGGTTAGCCAACAGAACAGCGCTGACAACAAAGACGACGACGGGTACTAAGCCAAATAAGCAATTTAAAAGCCACAATGTCAGAGGCAAAGCCGAGTCTGTACTTGGCCACAGACAACTTGGCTGGCGATGGAATGGAGTGATGAGGAAGTGCCTCCAAGGGAAGCGTAACCGAATGCCGCTAAATGCCAGAAAAGAAGGCCGACCAGGATAATGAATGGAGGTAATAAAATGAAGGAGAAACATTCATCTCTTCAACTACATATTTTACTGCCACAACAATCCAGGTATCCGTACTTCAGATCATCGTTATATGCAGACAATATTACCGCCTAACTTAAATTGCAATATTACATACATAGAAAATGCGTTCTCAATGCGCAAATAAAGTAGGTAGGCTTCGTTGCCCTAAGCATTTTTTATTTTATATGCAATTAATATCAAATAAATATATTATCTGCACAGAATCTAATCAACCTTACACTTATAAACAAATACTTTGCCGTCTTGGTTAGAGAATCATTGTATTTAAACCTCTTTAACGAGCAAAACGATCATTGGTGCGAAATTCAATACCGAGTAAATTTGATAACTGAAGAAAACTTATTTTCCCGGAATCTGGCCTATCCCGTCCCTAACTGGTTCGGTTTCGGTGACTAAAGTTCAGCCAACATGTTTGGTTGGGGAAAAATCAATAAACGAAAATTGCTGAAAATAAAAAGGAGACGCATAAATATCATAAAAGGGCTCCTGTCACCGTTCTCCTTACCCTTGATTCAGTATAGTATATATGTATGTATGCTGCCATCTCGTTCCTTTCATAATTCGAGCACTTTGGCGGAGAAAAGCGGCAAAGGACGAAGGACTTGTGAGGCAACTTTGCCTTTTGTTTTTGACGCCGCTTTTTCGCTTTTTATGGCCACCTTGCCGAGCATGAAGATAATAAGGGAATTGGTGGGAGACGGGATTTGTGGGGAGGGGAGCGGGGTTACTGGATTCAGGATACTGGATACAGGATATAGGATACAGCCTGGGACGAGCAGCATTGGCAGGACACAAAGGGCTCCAAGTTTTGCTTTATTGTTTCTAAAATGTGCTAAAGCAAAATAAACAAAAGAGCCGCCAAAGACAGATGCTCAAAGGAGACGATTCCGAGCACGGGGATTCCTACAAAAAAAAATTTTTTGGGCGCTGGCTGCTGCTGAATGGGTGGTACTGGGGGATTGAGCAGGATTCATCCTGGGCGTCTGCTGGATTCGGCATGTGTTCACCATAAAAAGTTGGCCTACAACCTTGTTGGTCCAAGGGCGAAATGAAAACATCAGCGGTCCCCAAAGTCAACCCGATACCTTAACTCCCCCGAAAATCCATCCCCGGTTTTCCAGTCCTTTCTGTTTACTTTTTTGTACACAACTCTGTCAGCTTGTCAGCCCGTTCTTCTCGGGGTTTTTCTGTTTTTTTTTCAGAGGCAGTCTAATGAAAACATTGCGTGAAAGTAAAAACTAAACATTAGGCAAACAATAAGCCAACACTCTCTCCACACACAGAGACATTCAAAACCAGGGAGATGTACAATAAGTAAAAAGAAATAAAGGAAAAAAAGGGTCATCTCTTTTTTGGGGGACGCAAACAAAAACAAAAACCCATCCACGTGTTTGTCATATGCAAAACAATGTGAAGTGAAGCCCAGCAAAAAAAGAAAGGGTGCAAAGTGTAGGTTCTCGGCCGACTGACGAGTGAAGCGAAGTCACTGAATTTCTGGAAGGATAAACGCAACTTTTGCGCTTGTTGGGTAGTTTTTCCATTCCATTCCCTAAGCCGATTAGGTTTACAGCCAGTAAAGATGAAAATATGGTAAATATTAAAGAAAAGAGCCAATTTGCAATATCAATATCGGAGTTTCAAAGTTAAGAAGCCAGTTGATAGAAACAGTTGCAATTTTTAAAAATTATAAACAAATAAATACTTAGAACATTGTTAAGGAAAGTCTTAAGTTTTCGAACTTTAACTTTACTGAAGTAGCTGTCAACCGTTTTCAAGAGCAATTCAAAAGTAAAAGTTAATGCTGCTAAACTAAGCAATTTCATAACTAAATAAAATATACATTTAGTTATTAGACTTGAATTTTATTTTTGTGGTTTATAAAAATATAGAAACTTTTTTGGTTTGTCATTGCTAAAGGAAACTTTTAGCACACAGACATTGAGTGCATGTCCTGCAAACAGAAATCCTGGCACATCCTGGCAGGTGGTCGCTGCATTTGGTGGTTCAGCTGGTGGTGCAATAGCCGTATTTCGTATTGGTTTTGGTTTTGGTTTCAGATCCTGCGTGTTTCAGTGTGGGTGAGTCACACACCGCAAAGACCCAAATCCCATTCTCCCCTACCAACGTCAACTTTCAGCATTTTTAACCCTCCGCCAGGATACTTTGTCCTGTTTGTCGGCGCTGTCATGTGTGACGCGTGGTTAAAAATTTGATATCCTTGAACGCCTAAGGAAAAACAATACCCAATACCACCGATATTTCTCGAGCGGCACACAGCGTAGGAAATCTAGAATAAAACGTAATTTGAGCGTAATGCCAAAAAGACGAACTTGAAGGCCGACAAGCAAGTCAATTGAGAGCCGCCCAAAAAATCAATGACTTGTGTGGGTCAGGGAAAGATATATGTACATATGTATATATGTACATACACACTTTTATAGTACACGAGTGTACATGTATGCCGGTGGTTGGGTTGGGGAGCAAAAAACTTTACTCTCGACTATGTAATATAATTTCAGCTCCAAACTTGGACAGAGGACAGAGAGAGCTCTCAGCCAGAACTGATTGGAAATCATAAGTGAAAGGCCGGACTGTGGAACTTGATTTAAAGACTCTGGCCAAAAGGTTCTTGGGATTCTTTCCAGACCATCGCCTTCCGCCCCGTCGCCCGAAATTGTTCTCAAATTGATTTAAGGGGTGGCGGGGATAACTCGCAATTTCTATCTAATTTCACAACTTGCAAAGTCGCATAAACTTTTATTCCCTCTTTGGTTGCATGTGGCCATTGTTATGGGGCACGGTGCTCGGTGCACGGTGCACGGAGAACCCCGCTCAATTTGAACGATTTATATGCGTGGCGCGTTGCAAGCGAAACAGACACACTTGGAGTGAGCTAATACACTGAGCTAAACACTCAGTTTTATACTACATATAATGTAGTGAGTTTTGATATGTTCTTAAGAATGCGTTTAAAATAATATCACTTTTTCTACATTAAAACTTTGCTCTTTCAAATTGAAAATGTTGTATATTTAACAAATATGTTTACTATCTTCAGAATATTAAACAAATATTTTTACTATCTTCAGAATATTTAACAAATATTTTTACTATCTTCAATAATATATAGATGTATGAACAGTTTTATTCAATAACACAATATCTTTTGATAATGCACCTGATTTTTCTCCAAGTGTACAACCGGGCAATCGAAATGGCAAGCCAAATGACCAAAGTGCAGTGGAAACGGGAATAATGCAGCCAGGTGAGCACACACACACACAAACGGGTAGGCAGAGGGATCGCCTCAATAAATAATATTTCTGGCTCCCTTCGGTTGCAAGAACGTTGAAAGTTTTGTATGACCAGAGGATGAGGCGACATTGCTGCCAGGATGTTCCAGGATGTGCGAGGATGTGTGAGAATGTTTGTAGCCCTGGGCCACGGCTTCGTATTTGCTTTGTTGTTGTTTCTGTCACGTTTTTATGGGCAGTTGCAGTGGCATGTTTCGCATGGCGTGTGCAACATAAATTCACTTACCTGTCGCACACACATACACACACAGCTAGAAGGCACAGGACTCGGGATTCGGGACTTGGGACTCGTGTGGCAGAGTCGTAACCGTTGCCTGGTTTATGGAAATTAAGCAGGTTTTATTTCCTCGCAAACGGGTTGAATGCCACTGCGATCACAAATGCAGCAATATAGCTGCGTCAATATTTTGCAGGATATTGGAAAATGTTTTGAGTATGGATTACAGATTGAAGTTTATGAGCCAACAAGATATATAGCCACAAATAAGATATTAATAGGGGTTTTAGTTCAAACGTTTATGGAATTGAATCTATTATCAACACATTTCTTGATAACTTTTCTTCAAATATATTCAAATATTTTCTGTAGCATCAGCTTAGCCCAGCTCAAAATAGAGACCCCATTCAAGTGCAATTCCCAACTCGCCTTGCATCCTTCAGTTGATGGCTCCTTGAGTGTATGTAGCACTTCGGAGCTTCCGGAGCACAGGATGTCCCATTTCGTCCGCTGTTGTTTTTGCGCCATAGCGTCGAGCACCAAGGCCATCGGCCCAGCATCTAGCCCAATATTTGGCCACAGCAAACATTTATTGCTCCAGCTTCAGCGTTCTGGAGTGCAAGCTGTGCAAATCGCCATACAAATGTGGCGAACAATAAGGACAACAATGGCAGGAACAGGACCCATAGAACAGAAGCAGAAACAGAAACAGTAACAGTAACAGAAACAACAACGGGCGACAATTGCAACGTGTCGAAACGACGTTCATAGCATATTAGTTAAGCACACACACACACGCTTGCATATCAGTATCCTGGGCATACGGGTCGTATGCGCAACGTTTTTCCACTCACAGATGCGTTGAGCCATATGCCAACATCCGGATTTCGCACGCACACTTATACACTTTTACAGAATGCCAAAAAAGGAGCAAAACTTTATATGGAAGCAAAAGAGCAGAGCATAAAAGCGGCACAAGAATTTAGTTGAAGAATACAAAATAATGTTAAATCCACCAAATTTAAGGTTAATTAATCAAAAAAGCTATCTACAGAATTCCTTTTTATGTTCCTGTTCGAAAAAATAAACTATTAACATGGTGTTGAAAGCATTTTTCCCAGTGCACCTTACTTAAAAACGAAGGCCCCAGCAAATGGAGCATTTTTCCCTGCCTACCATAAATGCGGTGTTTCAACGAAGGCTTTCCCAAGTTGAGTGAGTAGTGGGAAATGGAAACTGCAGGCGAAGTGGTGGTCCAATTACCAAGGTAACTCAAGTTCAACTCGCCAGCTATTGTGCCCAATTAATGAGGATTGCGACCGTTGAAATGGAGACGCTTCGAGCGCATCGGAGACCCCAAAACTACTCAGTCACTTTGGATTGCTGGGGGCAAACGGTTTGTTGCTAAACAACCGTCATTATCGGTCAGTGAATAAGCCAATTGCAACACTTGAACGTTGCAATAGCCTTGGATAATTGAGGGAATTGTACTTCTTGATTGACTGACTCAAAGATCCTGAAATAAACTCCTCAGCATTTGTATTTGTATTGATTCTCAGATGCAGTGCTATTTTGCTAAACAACACAATGTCACAAAACGATTTGTGCATTGAGAACACAATCGGATTTGAAATTTGGGACAATATTTGAGAGACATTCGGGTGACTACAACATTTGTTACATTTACCATGCTCAACGTGCTGACAAGGTGGAATATTATTTTATTAAAACAATGCGATTACTTATGTAAGTCTGTGCATATTCCTTCTTTAAGTTGGTGCAGTTGTCAGTTGTCAGTTGTCATTAAAATATTAGTGTTTAAAATACATCACTAAGTTAAAAAGTATGTATATAGTTTTTTTTGTCAATTAAGTTAATTATAGAGATTGTAAGCACTAGTTTTTATTTGCATTTCATGGGGCATTTACTCCTTGCTGGTCTTAACCCCAATAAGTCATTTAATATCATTGGTTTTTTTGACTTGGTATCGGGGAATTGGCAACGAAGTTGAAGGATTCAAAACTAATTAGAGACAAGCCAATGCAGCCATCAAGCTAATGCAATCAGAGTAGAGTGAAAAGTGAATGGGTCTGTTTTGTGTTCATGATGATGACGGTGGGTGGGTGGTTGGCCAGTGTAAATACACTTCGATTAACGCTAAATTAGCTCGCGCTGAACTGAACCGATTGAACAAAAGGCGGAATTGACAGTGGCCAATGGCGGGCAGGCCAGGATGGCTGGACAACGATGAAAAGGATAGCTGGGATGGCTGGCAGGATGATGACGCCGATGATGATGAGAGAGAGAGCGATGACGACAGCAACCAGGCTGGCGGCTAATGGGTGGCTTAAGCGGGTGGAGCTGCACGACACCAACCCTCCCAACCAACCCACACATCTTTCTTCTGGCTCTTTGTGCATTGTCAGCCCCATTGGCCATGGGATGGCATGGCGTCGAATGCATTTGGCTATGATTCACAATACAAAAGATGCAGCGGCGGCAGCAGGGGTTTAAATAAAACTTGTGGGTAGCGGCTAAATAGATGTATAAGCGGGTTCTATCTATACAAAGTGCCCCTCCATCATACCCCACTCGATTCTGTGTGTCTGGCAAATCGCTAGGCGCTCTGCTCCGCTCTGCTCGCCTCTCTGAAAGCTGACAAAACAAGTCCCTGACCCCAAAAAGTAGGCAACAAAAAGCGTTGGCTGCTTTGTCAGCTTCCCTTGTAAGCCCCAAACCCCCCTGTTTATACCTCAAACACCCCCGGGCTATGCTAATAACCAATATTTTAGAGCCAAGCCGCCGTCTGCCGTTGAAATTGTCGCCAGGCCAGCAGCAACAAAAGCAACGGGCGAAAAAAACAAACTTTTCACAGATAGCTGAGCTGAGCTGAATCATGCTGCAGACAAAGGATATGTGGGGATGCTGCGATGGCTGCTGGGAAAGGAAGTCGAGGAAGTCGAGGATGGGCCAGACGAGTAGTACAAGGCATTAATTTAACAGGATAATTGAAAATGAATAGTTGCATGTGGCAAGATGTGTGAGGGGCAGGAACGTACAGCATCCGGACATGCGACAAATCAATGCGGAACCAGGAAGGGACCGTAGATAATAATTTAGGGGGAATTTCCCTTGAGCCAATCGGGGATTTCCCAGACTTGCGACTGCTGCACCGTTTTAACGACCAGCTGAGGCTTTAAAGGGTTTATTAATATGCCAGCAATGAAAATTATTCATGGCTTATTCACAAGAGTTCAGTTCATTATGCAAAGTCAATAAAAACTATAGACGTCGAGGATATTCTTGAACCTGCGGAGCTAACGAGTTGCGCATTGAATCGCATTTGTTCTATGAAAAAAAAAAACTTAAATGTATGGTTTAATATAATTGAGTGCGTATTTTGATCATATTTGGATGTGTTCTTTGGAACACACAATTCGTAAGTTAATTATAATAAGCCGTTGCTTAGTAAATTATTCGGTCCATACAATTCCAGTATAATACATATACCTTTAGGCTAATAATTAAATTGAAGTGTTCCAAAACGTAACTGAATATGTATAAACTGCACTGCAGCCGAACTGATAGTAATAATCTCTCCATTTAACGGATTTCCTTTCACAAATAAACATTGAAATATTGACTATGCATAGCTTACCTTTAGCCACAAGCTCATATGCTTGGTGGTCAATACGAATTTTGCCTGGGTCTGCGATTTCGATTCGATTCGATTCGATTATTTGGTTTTGATTTTTGTTTTTTGGTTTGTGTGATTCGTGTGTGGATTATTTAGTTTAAAGAGAATTTGACGTTAAGAATTGGTGATTAGACACACTTTAGGTTTGGATGAATACATATTATATAGATAGATATTATATATATTTAGATTGGGTTAAGGTTTGATTTATTTTGTTGTTTGTTTCTTTGTCTGGTAGCTGCTGTTTTGTTTTCTGTTCAGTTTTGGCGTCTGGCCTGCCAATTGCGAATTCCAACTCTGGTTTAGTTGGCCAGTTGGGAATTCGAGTACAACAAAATTAAACTTGGCAAACACAACGAAGGAACGATGGAACGAACGCATCAAACGAGCTTAGGAACTACGAGAAACGAACGAGGAACGATAAACGAAACGAAACGGAACGGAATGGAACGGATATTATGTAACTTTACGTGGCTAACGTATAATAGAGTGTGTAATTTTGATCCACCGATCGACCCAATCATCATGTGTGTGTGTGTGTTTGTATTGTGTTTGGCATTCTCAAATTATTAATCGATAATCTGTAGTTTTTTGATGATTTCTCGAGCATGCAGGTTGGTTACGAAGCAGGCAAGGGTTGAACATCTAATAGAAACTCGGGATTCGGTCGAAATGAGGGTCTTATTTACAATCGGGACTCCAGCCAATCAGTGGAAGTTTTAACGAGTGCCAACGCACAGGAACCATCTTGAGAACGTCACATTTTCAGGTGCTATTCTCAATCGGTCTTCCCAATTTTCAAGGACTCGAGTGGGAAAGTTTGTTTTCGTAGGCAGGGGAAGTTAACAGAGTGGGTAAAAGTTCGAGTCAAGGCATGTTAACTAGACAGAACAAGAAAGACAGACAGAGATGAAGAGACAGACAGAGACAGAGATAGAGATAGATAGAGAAAGAAAGAGGCAGACCGATATTAAAGTAAAGTTATAGTTCTTATACTTAAAACAAAAAGAGTGTGGCTTTTTTTTTTAGTTGTTGTCAAGAGTCTAGATCTAAAGTGGTAAACATGGCAAGACAAATTGGGGAACGGTTCTATGGTTGCTTAGTTAGTTATTATTAAGTTATTTATTTTTGGAAAGAGAATGAACGCTACGTCTTTTGATTTGTATCGAGGAAATTTATAGAGCTACACTAGAGGTTCTAGGGGGATGCTAAATGCACACATTACGGGAACGAACACATCTAGTAATGCATTTTTTTTTTGATGGAGCTCACATTTTTCAACATTTGACGACATTTTGGACAAGTGGACTCGGAATCTGGACTCTGCCTTTCTTTCTTTCTTTTTTACATTTAACTCTTTTCTTGTTATTTGATTGCGAAGTGGTTCAGATCGAGGCTGGTAGTTGGTGGTTGTGGTACTTGGTTCTTGGTGGTGGTGGTACTAGTGGTTGTGGTGGAAGTAGTAGTTCTAGTGGTGGTGGGCGGTGGCATTAGCTTTAAACTAGCGGGCGAGCGGTGAGGCGGTGAGCGTGAGGCGGTGGTGGGTGCAACGTTTATTTTATTTCTTTGGGTTTTTGGTTTTTTCCTTAGCGTTTTGCGGTTCTCAGTTCACTTATTGTCTTGTATTTGTATTGGTTTGCTTTCTAATTGGGCAGTACAAAAACAAAAATATCGTAAACTGATTTGCCATGCCCCTTGTTGGTTATTATTTTATACTCTTTTGTTTTTTTATGCTTTTTTTTTCATTTAGCAGACAACGCACAACTTAAAGGCAAACTAAACAAACTGTAAGCGAGTGCCAATGACACTGAAGGTTGGAATGAGAACAGATGAGTGGGGTGCTGGTGGGGGTGGTGTCTCGGTGGTTTGTTGTATGGCTGCGATGACGTCGACGTCGACGGCAAGTGGTTGGAAATGAAGTTTTGAAGGCAATGTGGCGCAGATATGCGGTGAAGGGGGAGGGTGTGGTGATTGAGGGGGAGCGGCTGGGAAGGAAAAAAAAACAACCCTCCGCTTGACAGGCGCTGCTGACTCAGAGCAAGAGAGCAATATCACTTGTCAGGCGAAACAGCAGAAAAAAAAAACCAAGAACTACACGAGAAATGAACTAAAAGAAGACAAAATAAACACACACACACACACACACACACACTGACAGAGCGACAAGCACACAGGACGGCAAATCGGTTAACGGTTAAACGGTTAGCGGTTCAAAGGGTCAACTCAAAACCGAAAGCGGAGATCGCGCAGAGTTGCAATCGAGGAATAAAACAATTGAACAGCTGTAAGCACATCGCTTCGCATCACATGCAAATGGCCAGTAGTTGAGTTCAATAATACATATTGAGCGTGTGTTTGTGTTATTTCTTATTTCGCTTCCTTCTGCTGTTTGCACGCTCATCAAAACACACACACACATCTACGCGCACGCACACTCGCACACGCACACTGGGCGCACAAACACTGGAAAAAAAAGTATGTGACTGGGAGAGTGGGGAATCGGTATCCCATGCGTACGCCTTGCGGATTCGTGACTCGTCGGCAGCACGTTCAAAGAAGGACTAAAACTAAGCCAAGCCAAACAGGAATAGCAACTGAGCGCTGTAAATGAGATTCTTGGTGAGAGAGGGGAAGACGGGCAAAGAGAGCGGCAGTCCCGTTACGCGCTGTTAACGCAACAGCAGGATGAACCAGCGGCTATGTTAAGGTTAACCCTTAACTGCACTTTATCTGTGACATCTGCAATATTTAATATCACTGATTCAGCAGTTTAAATGTTGGTCCGAAACAAACAAAAACGTAAGCCTTCTTTTATTCCTTAAAAAAAATTACTTTTTTTGAAACAGTAACAGTCATTTAAACAAAAACAATTAGATACAAATAATTAGCAAGATTTAAAAAGTACAAGATAAACGACTTTTTGGCAAATGTAAATCTTAGTTTGTAAACAAATACATTTGATGTAATAAAATAAAGTACGAATACTTTTGGGTTAATAATACGACAAGGGTACAAGTGTTAAGCTGCCAACGTTAACAGAAGTTATATGTGTTAACCTAACTGACTCTCATAGTCAACAGAGCGAACACGGTAGGGAGGGAGAGAGCCAAAGAGAGCGAGAGTGGCGCATGTGGGGAACGCGACAAGTGGCGGTCAATTTGAATGGGCATTCAATTTGAGCCTGGCAATGTCAATTCAAAGCATGTAGCATTTAAACCGTACACATTTAATTAAAGAATCAAGATTTAAAAGTACCCCTCGCTATTTTTATGCAATAAATTCAGATATGTGGTTTAATAAGCCACGCAATTTTCTCTGCAGCTTGACAGCTTGTTGGAAACATGTGACTAACGGGAGAAGTTCGTATTTCAGACTGGCAATGTTGTGCGGAGCGCAGACTTTTGTCTGCAATATTTTGACATTTCGAAGGGCAAAAGAACGCTTGGGAGGTGACAGGGGTGAAGGGAAAAGTCAAAATAATACAAAATTTGTAAATTGTGAGGGCCCTTTCCAAACTCTCTCACTCTCTCCCTCTCTTTCTTGGAAAAAGTACGATTGCCAAAGACATGTTGCTACCGAAATCGAAACGCACGATATGTTTCTGCATGTGTGTGCGTGCGCTAAACTTCGGAGCATACTTAAGTGCGTTCGCAGTCGATTAATTAGCAAATTGAAGCCATCCTACTTTGGGCAGTTGGTCAAAGACAATCGGCACGGAAATCAGCGCAACCAGCCACTGTCAACTGTCAATAAGATGAGCACTTTACATAATAAGCACTCTCTCAGTCACACACTCGCACAACAACCCACATAAGCAACATACAAACACACACACACACACACAAAGGGTACACGCACGAACACATGGGCAAATCAGGCGAACACGCGCGCGTTTATGGGCCGCAGAATTTTTTGGGGATATTTAATTTAAGTCTCCAATTATCGACGAAAAGTTTTAAGCAATATATAGAAATTAAATCGTTTACATTTACCGCAAACGCGCGTAATTTTCACGATTTTTGCACAAGTTTCTTTAGCATTTAAATAATAATGTTTATTATCGTATATCTGTATAATTGGCGTTTTTGGCGTGTTTGTGTGCGCACCGTATTGGTTTAACGAAGTGCTCCAAAGGCTGAGAACACACTGAAACTCAACCGCCCGAGGAACTCACTCTGAAGTCATGGCTTTGACATTTGCAAACGTGTTAACCTCGCAGGCGAGAGAATAACAGTACACGAGAGAGAGCGAGAAAGAGAGAGAGAGTGAGACACGAGAAAGGCACCCTTGCGCAGGCGCAGTCATCGCAATCGAAATCCACCCCCAACTTACCGCTCAGCTGGTTGCAAGGGTGCACACAGTCTTCCCTTGTGGCAGACAGGTGGCGCTGCAAAAGCTTTTCAAATTTCTGTGGCAATGCTTTAAATAAAGCTAAAATTGTTTATTCTTAAGCGTTGTACGGTAAATTTTGAAATGTATTTATTTATATTTTAGCTAATGCGGTAATTGGTCAAAGACGCCAATCATCTGATAATTTTCTGTATTCTGATCTGATCTTCGCCCAGGATCGGTATTTTCGTGACCAGAGTTGTTAATAGCGTATTCGATATTAATCGCGTTTGCCAATTTGATTCATTCAACATCCAAATATGTATATAAGTGTGTAATAATCATTTTAAAATTCTTTTATAACAGATAGCTTCAATAGGCTATACCAAAAGTTAATTATTTTTTATGGAGGTTTTTAATAATTTTATGACTGTTTCCAGTGATTAACACAACATAATCATACATTGTTTAGGGCAACAAAGCTAAAAGCAACTACATTATGCCTAAAACGAAACAAGATGAGAATTAACATCAGATACCTTGAAAAGAAGGCCCATAATCACACCTTGTAACTTGGCCAACTGCTCAGTGGTCATAACAATGGGCTCGGGTCTCCTGGGGGCTACTAAATTCGGATCGGCAATGGGGCCCATGTAGCACTTGCGCATCTTCAGGTACTGCATCCAGATATTCAGTCCCTCTTCATTTGCTTCTACGGACTTGAGATCCTTGCCACCGCCGGCACTGCGAACGTTAAAGTCCACACATGAATCGTTGATGAACACCTGACGTGTGAGGTGAAAGTAGCTGTTGGTGATGTATATATTCGGCTGAGCTGACTGTTGCTTCTGAAATAAGAAATAAGTATATGTAAAACCCTATTGAAAAATATAAATCTATAAAAGAAAACTTAAATTGTTCCGTTCTGTTCGTTTGAGATTGTTGCTCTTAAGGAAAAGATCTGGTTTTCTATACACACCTGTTCCTGTAGCACAGTGCGCATAAAGTTCTCGGTGATCAAGTGAATGTTGCAATCGCGCACATCCTTTATCATTCGCTCCAGATTGAGGTTCTTCTCGGTGAGCATCCTCACTTCTTCGAACAGCTTTCGCTTGTCGTCCTCCTGCAGCTGAAGTGTCTGCTCCCATTCACGATTCATGGAGCAGATGTCGTTGTAGTTTATTTGCTTGACCAAACGCCGGTTGAAATACCATTCCGAAAACTGTGTCAGCTTCGACAGGGCCAGGATGCAGACAACGGTCCACAGCACGTCTATGTACTGGTCAAAGACGCTGCCATCACTTGAAGTATCCTCTCCGCATTCAATCACTGCTGTCGAGCCATTGCACGCCACTACCGCTTCGGTAAAATTATACATTTTTCAAATAAAGTGTGTAATAAAACAGCGCGCTTGTACGAGAGTATGTGGCATTGATTTTTGGAATCACTATTCAAAATTTAACAAGTCCTAGTCAGCGAGAAACACTCAACTCACAGGCTGCTTGGATTGTTTTTCATAGCCAATTTGACAGCTAAAACAAGTGAGAACGCTTTAGTCGAGTTCCCCGACTATCTGATACCCGTTACCGTGCGAAGAGAGTCTTGAACACTGACAGTGTTTGGCGGTTTTTGGGCGTGAGAGTGGGCGTGGCAACATGAAACTTGCGCTGCATCTATGTCTTGGGAGTCTGTATGCTTAATCTCAACTTTCTAGCTTTTGTAGTTCCTGAGATCTCGAAGTTCATACGGACGGACAGACAGACGGACGGACAGACAGTCGGACGGACAAACGGACATGGCCAAATTGACTCGGCTATTGATCCTGATCAAGAATATATATACTTTATATGGTCGGAAACGCTTCCTTCTGCCTGTTACATACTTTTCAACGAATCTAGTATACCCTTTTACTCTACGAGTAACGGGTATAAATATAATAATATTTAAATGAAATTAACATTCGTTTTCCAAGTGTATTGCGGCAGTGCAATCGTCATGCCGTTCAATGCGATCAAGTGTGTCGAATTCTGGCCATCAAGGCGATCTCTCCACCTCAGCCCGTCAATAATGCTTAAGCTGCCCTGGTACTTGATTTTTTTGCACCTGATAGGAGCAACTGGAGCAACTGAAGCAACTGAAGCAGCTGCTCCTAACCTACGCCCTCTGCACTACAATCTCAGTCTGCTGACCGAGGTGGACCCGCTGAAGCTGAGTGGAACCTTCAGCGGAGAGGTCATCATCCGGCTGCGCGTGTGGCGTGAGACTCGCACCATTGTGCTCAGTAAACATGGCCTGCGAGTGGGTCCAAAGGTGATGCTCTTCCGGAGCAACACCGGTGGTCGGGTGACGGTGCGCAAAGTGTGGCACATTAGGCGCCTCCAACAATTTGGCATCGTGTTCAATAGCATGCTGTGGCTGGGCGAGGAGTACAGCCTGGTGCTCCAGTTCAGTGGGCAAATGTCGCGCGCCAGTGGCTACTTTGTGGGCGGCTACATGGATTCCAAAGACCATCCGCAGTGGATAGCGGTCACGCAGCTGGCTCCCAATCTGGCCAACACCGTATTTCCCTGCTTCGAGAATCGCACCTTCCTCGCTCCCTTCATCCTCAATTTGGCCCATCCCAGGGGCACCAATGCCGTGAGCAACATGCGGGTGCGCAAGATCTCCGAGTTTGTATATATACATTCATGTACTATATAGAAATTACTTTACTTTCCATTGGCAGTCATGAATATGATGACTACATATGGACAACCTTCCACCAGACGCCGGAGATGTCTGTACAGAGATTGGCCTTCTCCATCAACCGGTTCACGAATCGAACGTCCGCGGAAATCGCAAAAGGTCCCGCAGTGACCACTTGGCTGCGACCCAAGATCGCCGATCAGGGAGACTACGCCATCCGCATTACATCGCAGATAATTGTGTACTTCGTTAGCCTCTTCGGCAAGCCATATCCTGCGATGAAGATTGACCAACTGATTCTGCCGGACACGGCTTATCAGGTAAGTGCGGAGTATTGGAGAGCACTGCACCTTAGATTACCGATACTCGTTCCAAGAGTCACGAGCATTTGGGATTGGTGAGCTACCCGGAGGCAGCGTTCCTCTACAGCGAGCAGCGTTCGACGTCGCGGGCCAAGCAGCAGGTGGCCAGTCATGTGGCCCACGAGTTCGCCCATCACTGGCTCTCCGACCTGGAGAATACCGCCCTCCACTGGCTGCACTATGGCCTCTCCGACTATGTGGCCGGCTTTGCCGTGGACAATGTGGAGCCCGCCTGGCGGTTTCACGAGCTCACCATGCTGCGTCAGGCATTTGCCGTTCTAGATGCCGACTCCCGCAGCAGTGCTCAGCCCGTGAGTCTGGCCCATGCCCTAGTGTCCACGGCTACCCAGGCGTATCACAAGTCAGCCCTTCTATTCCGCATGCTGCACTCACTCATTGGCACCCAGGTTCATTTATTTCAATAACTATTGTGTTAGATGGATAACTCAATGCACCCGCTTAATAATCCAGGTCTTTGTAAACGCTTTGCGTCTGTATCTGCAGCACTCGCCCAAGGGATCCGCCTCCAACCAGGCGTTCCTGTGGCACACATTGCAGGAGGAGTCGGACCGCCAAATGAGCTTGCGCCAGGACATCAAAGTGAGCCAGCTGATGGACTCGTGGACAATGCAACCAGGTTACCCGCTCATTCGGGTGGTGCGCAACTATGATACCAATCAGGTGACCGTCAGCCAAGAGCGTTTTCTGCGCAATCCTGGCAAGCGGATGAAGAAACGCCAACACTGCTGGTGGGTGCCACTGACCTTCGCCTCTGCGGGTCGCCTAAGCTTTGTATCGACGCTGCCCAGCGAATGGCTGACATGCGTGGCCAGACAGACCGCCGGTCGGCTTGTCCTAAACGAGGTGGCCCAACCAGACGAGTGGGTGGTCTTCAATCTCCGCCTGGCCACGCCCTGTCGCGTCACCTATGACGAGCGCAACTGGCAGCTGATTGGAGAGGCTCTGTCCGCTCCGAATGCCAGCAGCATCGACCGCTTCACTCGGGCGCAGCTGATCAGCGATGTCCTCAACCTGGCCGCCGCCGGGGTTGTCACCTACGATCTGGCCCTGAACTTTCTCGGCCACCTGCGTGACGAGGACGAGTTCATCGTGTGGCAGGCAGCTGGCAAGTGTCTGGAGTGGCTCTACCGCACTCTGCGCAACACCGCCATAATCTCTACATTCAAGGTAAGTTCTGTATGGTCTTTGAAAGGATATGAAAGCTTCACGACAAGCCCTTTTCGACACACAAAAGCTTTGCGAGTAAAGGCTTTAGGTGACTAAAACGTGTGATATAGGTGGAGCTAAGCTTAGATCAACTTTTTTAAGCTGAGCTTTTAAGCGATTTTACTGTTACAAAGCTCACAACGAACGACTAAGCTCAGGAAGAACTATTAATGTAGCATTTGTCCTTATTTGCAGAGCTTTATGAGAGGCTTACTGCAGGCCAAGTTCGATGAGCTTTTTAAATCAGCTGGAAAGGAAAACATCACCGAACTGATGGTGATCGTCCTGCAGCTGTCCTGCCAAACTGATCTGCAATCCTGTGCGGACTTCGCTCTCAAGGAATTCGCTGCCCTCACCCTGCAGTCCAATCGCATTCCGGTGGATCTGCGCGAAACCATCTACTGCACTGCCATTCAGTTTGGCACGGAAGCGGATTGGACGCTGCTGCGGCGGCTCTACAAGCGGTCAGATGTGAGCGAAGAGCGAAGGATCATCCTGAGCGCCTTGGCATGCAGTCGCGAAAACTGGGCGATGGACAAGCTGCTCAAGCTGGCCTTCGTCGGCCGTTACTTGCCCAAGGAGGATGTCCTGCTGATCTTTGGTGCCGTGGCACAGAATCCCTTCGGTTACAACCTGGCCAAGAAATACCTGATGAACAACATCAAGGCAATCATTAAATTGTACGAGTTCCTACAGGACCATACAATTATGATATCAGCTTTCAATAATATCGCCTTGTGATTTTATTTCTAGATATGGAAGTAGCACCGATGAACTGGCACAGCTAGTCACCGTTCTCATGGAAGAGGTCACCACTGAAGAGGATCTAAACGCTTTACGAATGTTCATGAAAACAGATCTCGGGAGTCTTCCGGGCTTCGAAACCGCCTTTCGTCGTATCCTGGAACTGGGCCGCAACAACATAGCCTGGCATAGCCGACAATACCATAATGTCCTGGCCGCCGTTTGCAACATCACCGGCTCCATAGAGCCGCAGTGCATCTACTAAGAAGTCCACATATTTCGACTGCGATTTTTGCATAAACTATCGATAAAGCATAGAATTACCAAAAATAAAAGTTATCAAGTTTGAATACAGCTGGACAGGAAATGTGTTTACGAGCTCAACGAGTTATGAAATTTGTATTTTGGACAAGTATTTTTACAGCTAAAAATATCAAAAAAATACAAATTACTAAATGTACTAAAAAATGAAGATGGGAACTTTTGTAAAAAATTCGATTGTTACTAACGGCTTTCTCTTGATAGTGTAGCCCTGGCACTGTTATCTTTTCACTGCAGCCCTGCTCACGACGTAAGTGACGTCACAGTCGCACACTTTGTTTGTCCATTCGCACACACACGCGTAGGCACACAGACACACTCACACTTACACACACCACGACCAAGAAGGAGGACAAGCACACAAGGAATTTCAACCCTCAGCGAGAAGAATAACAACAACCCAGCACGGAAAAAATCGCTGCATACGCTCAGGCGGAGCGTGTCCTTTTTGGGGGGGGAGAGGGCGTTGGGGGGAATAGTATTGGCGATGAAAGAGAGCGGGGAAGCGTGGGCGCGACGGGGGAGCGGAGGCGGTGAGCAGCGAGATGAGAGCGGAGCAGGCGCAAAGAGAGCGCTCGAGAGAGCCGCGGAGAGTGCTCCAAGGATATACGAGAGCGACGCAGGCGCCTGGCCGCCAAAGCAGCGACGCTGGCCGAGGCATCGACGTCGACGTCGGCAGAACCACCACCACCCGCAAGGAGCTGCATCCATCCGTCCGCCCATCGCCACCCAGCACCACCCACCACCCCTTGCCGCTGCTGCTGCTCCTGCTGCTGCTGCTACTGCTACTGCTGCTGGTGGCACCGAAACACAACAAACCGTAAACCATTGGCGCTGGCAGCGACGTTGCGTCGGCGTTCGCGACTGCTGGAATGACAGGATGTTGGCTGCAGACTCAGCGGGGTGTGCTTGTGGGCGGATGGGTGGCCCGGGGCAGGGGGTGTGAGGGTGTGGGGGTAGGGTGGCGGCCGGACGAGTGCTTCGCAGCAGCCTTACCACCACATAAACAAAAATTCGATTTATGACCACTGTGGGAGTGGCACGGGCTCGCACGGGCTGGCTTCTCATGGATTTTTGGGGGTGGCGCCAATTCGTTTTGCTCCTGCCACTCGCTTTTGAATCCTGCCACACTGCAATTATAATTAAATATAATTTTATAATTAAATATATGTATAAAGCATTATTTGGCGGCAAATGCGGTCCTTAAAATATTGAAATACTGATATTAATACCATATTTAAGAAGAATTTAGAACCTGATTCCAATATTGCAACTTGTTTTTTATAGAAACGAAAAAGTTTTTAACTTTGTTACCATTTTCGAACTTGAATTTTTTGTTTCTTATTTTTTTCTAGCAGTGCACTCGCGACTAATATCCAACCAGCAGAGCTCTGGTTATCGTTGTTGTTGCTGTCGTCGTCATCTCAATTCGCGAATGCACGCACACATGCAAACACGGACTGGCAGGAACACCCCCACACACGCACACACGCACACCGAGAAGGAATCGCGACATCAAAAACAGCGACAGGACACGACGTCGACGTCGCGATTTTAGCGAGGAGCTTTTTCGACACTGCGCGCGCGAGAGAGAAAGAGAGAGAGAGACAGGGGAGCGACTGAGAGGGACAGAGGGAGAAGGAGCGAGAGAGCGCGTGAGTGAGAAAGAGGGAGAAAGGCTCTCCGTAAGCCAGGCGCTCGATTGTGTGAGAGTGTGTGTGTGTGCTTTTTGGGGTTTGGGGGGGCTTTAGCGGCTTCGCAGGACTTTTTCGCAACGGAGAGCCGAGGAGGAAGTGGCGCTGCCGGCGCCGCCGTCGCTGTCGGCGTCGCTGCCTTCCGTTGCGACTGCGGCGAGGACATACACATAAATAAAAAGTCCTTCATTCCGTCGCGACCAGCGAGTAACGGCATATGAGCGCTCGCAGAGAAATCGCTAATCACGAACGGCGGACGACACAAACCCAAGAAGAACAGGCAGAGGGGAAAAAAAGAAAGCAAAAAATGAATAAGGATTGCCAACATCAGCAGCAGCAGTGAAATAATTAAACAAGTGCCAGGATCGCGAAAAAGTGTGCTACGTTTTTTTTTTGCCAAGTTATTTTCGAGTGAAAAGCCGTGAAAAACTCTGTGTAAGAAAGGCTACCAGCAGGCAGGCCCAAGGAGCAGAAGAAGGCGAGGCGTCTAGCACAGCCGACCCCCCACCACCCAAACCACCCACCAACCTACCGCCCCCCCCCCCCTTTCCACTCTCCAATCGCCGTGTATCGGCACAAGGCGAAAACCGCCACCGCCTCGCGTGCTCTCTCTCTTTCGCTCTCTCTCTCTCCCCACCCCCCTCTCGCTTTGGTCCTTTCGTTGGGTGTCACACCAATACACGTACACGCACACCCTCGTCCTCCAAAAAAAAAAAGAAATAGTAACGAAATTATCGAAACAGCGAACACAACAATAACAACAAAATATCCAAGTAGCATAAAAGTCATTGCTCAAAATCGGAGAAAAACTGTTTAGCGTATTATATTATGTTTTTGTGTTGTTTTTTTCCGCAAGTGAAATCGAATTCCCAAATATTCGCAAGCTTACCATCTGTGTGTGCGTGTCTATGTGTGTGTGTGAGTTTGGAGCAGCAGTCTTCATAACAAGCAGCTCTCTTGGCCACGAAAACCCAACCGCAAGCCAAGAATACGTCATTAAAAGAGAAACCAGATTCTAAATGACAAGTTCAAGTGATAGGATGCAACGATCTTTTACTAACTAAACATTCTATAACTCGTAATAGGGACATTTTGCCTTACTGGCGAACATAAGCCGCAAAAGTAAACATTCCCAGCAGAAAATAATACAACAGTGCTAGTAGCGTACTAAAAAAAAACAAGAAAAATATTAAAAATAAGAAAAAATCCCTGTGGCAGCGTTGCCACCCGGCGAAAGGACTGGAGCTTCAGCGAGTGGCTTTCGGCGAACGGTATTTTTTTTTTACTGCTACATATTTCGCGTTTGCCCCTCCGTCGCTGTCGCAGTCGGCGTCGGCGTCGGCGTCTGCGTCTACGTCGACGTGTACAGCGACAGCTCCGTCAGCAGATATTCAGTTTTTCCTTTTTGGCCCAAACGTATGCTGTATATTTCTCGTATTTCTCGAAAAATAACAAAATAGCGAAACCTGCAGAATACAATTGAATAAGCGAAAAGCTGTAGAAAAGCAATGCAACAACAACGACAACGAAAACAACAACAGCAAGCACAGCAGCAGCAGCAGCAGCAGCAACAACAACAAAAAGTGTAGTGGGTCGCACGCGCGACTTGTGTGTGTGAATAATGAAGAAGAAGCAGAAGCAACAACAACAGCAGCAGCAGCAGCAGCAGAGGCAGAGCAAGGCGCCATCTGAAGCGGAATCGGAGGCAGACCGCCCCGGCAGCAACAGCAGCAGCACCAACAACAACAAGCATTCGCGTCGCAGCAGCGCCGGCAGCAACAATAACAAATAGCAAAAACTGAGCAGCGTTCGGCAAAGCGCAGCAACAGCAACAAAGGCAACACTAAAACTAACAGCAGCGACACCAATTGCTACTGCAACACCAGCAGCAGAAACAACCAAGCGGCGGCAAGTCAGCAGCAGCAACAACAACAACAGCAGCAGCAATCACAAGAACAAAAGCAAGCGCTGCAGTCGCAGTCGCAGTCGCAGCAGCAGCAGCAGCAGCTGCAGTAGCAGCAGCAGCAGCAGCAGCAGCAACGCTAGCGTCGGCAGCAGCATGTCCAAAACAAGCAGCGGTAATCCAGCAGCAGCAGGTGCAACAAATGCCGCGAATGCCGCTGATTTCAGTGCTTTCGATTTTAACGATAGTTCCGATAACTCTGACACGCCCCTCGTGCCACGCCCACCGTTCCTGAGTCGCGCCGCTGCAACGGCCGCCGCCGCAGCAGCAGCAGCAGCAGCGGCAGCAGCGCTCAGCATCAGCAACAACAGCAACAATTCGGCGGGATCAGCGGGCCAGCAGCCGCACAGCACTAGCAGCAGCAGCAACAACAACAATAACAATGGGGCTAACACTGTTAACAGCAACAACAACAACAGCAACAACTATGGGCACAGCAGCAGCAGCTCGCAGAGCAGCATGGACGAAGAGGAGGACGACGAGGAGGAGGACGAAGAGGAGGAGGAGGAGCAGGATGTGTCGCAGCAACAACAGCAGCAGCAGCAGCAACAGCAGCAACAACTGGCGGCGGAGCAGCAGCAACGTGCTGCAGCAGCGGCAGCTGTAGTTGCAGCGGCAGTTAGTGCGCTGCACAACGGCAACAAGCAGCAGCACTACAACAACAATAATAACAACAACAACAATAACGGCAGCACCAAGTCACGAGATCGCGCCGATCATCATCTGCAGTCACAGCAGCAGCAACAGCAGCAGATGCAGCAAGCGCAACAGCAGGCACAAGACGATGACGAGGAGGACGACGAGGAGGAGGGCGAGGAGGACGATGATGAGGATGACGAGGAGCAGCACCATCAGCAGCAACAGGGCAATGGGCATGATCTCACGCCCACGGACCTGCGACATGTGTTGCCTGCGAGCAACAACATGCAGCAGCAACAGCATACGCAGCAGCAACAGGAGCCGTCTGTCTACGACGATGAGGGTGAGGAGGAGGACGAGGATGATGACGACGACGACGAGGTGGCCAGCAGTCATCTGGACAGTCGCGCCACCCTCTCCTCCGCCCATCTAAGCAGTGCGGCCGCCGCCGAGAGCAGCGGCTTGCATATGAGCGTTGCAGCAGCGGCAGCTGCAGCAGCAGCAGCAGCGGCAGCAGCCGCATCCGCAGCCAAGCTGAATGCCCAGCTGGAGCAGCAGAGTAGTGGCAATGCCTTGGACATGGCCAGTGGGAGCGGTGCCACGCCCATTGCGCCGCCACCGCCCAGTAGTTTGCTGGGCGGTAACAGCAACACGAGCTTCTCCACGAACAACAACAGCAACCACGCGCTCAGCTCTACGCACGGCAGCTTGGGCGCCGGCGGTCAGGGCACCAATTGCAGCAACGATCTGATGGCCACCGGTGGTGGTGGCAACTCCCGCGGCGGTTCCTCTTTAAGTCTGGGCATCAACTCCTCCAGTGCGGCGGCACTGCAGCATCAGCATCAGCAGCAACAGCAGCAGCAGCAACAGCAACAGCAGCAACATGGTGGCGGCAGCGGGGGCAGCGGGGGCAGCAGTGCGGCCAGCGAGCGGAGAAAGTACCGGCATCAGAACTACAGTAAAAACATCTACATAGGCACCAAGAACGCCGAGAAGTGGGAGCACATGCGCACCCGGCTGCAGTTCAAGAACGATGTGGAGTTCGTTGCCTACCTTTTGAACCTGGCGGATAACGACACGGATCGGCTGAACAAGTGAGTACCCTGGAAATTCCCTGGAAAGTAGTCATTAATTTAATTGGGTTTGCTATCAATCTTAATCGTCTCCTTTTGAATGTAATTTGTTGGTAGATAATGCTTTGCATATGCAACAGGTATATAGAAGAAGATTGTTTAGCTACTAACAAGCAACTATTGAAAAGTTACTCATAGTAAACATATTCTAGACATGATCATAATTGGTTAAAAGCAGAATCTTTAAAGCAATTTGAAGCCCTTTCTTTCACTTATAATCCATAAAGATTATAAATATTGATAGCTATTTCTTTCTGCGGAGAATAACTTCGGAATGTGATCAAGAACATACTCACTTTAAGATTCCATCAGAGTAACGCTAGTAATGAACTTTGCCAAACGAGTTAAGGAGTTAAAGAGCTTAAGTGGGAGTGCAGTACTACTCGTATAGTATCAAAACATCAAAAAGATAGAGTTCGTGATAGCCAGTATAGACGAGTATCTAGGAGTCAAGGATGCTTCTGGAGCCTTTTTTTTTCGTGTTTCCATCTTGTGCTGTTAATTAACCTCCACTCGAAAGGAGGAGACAAAGCAGTGGAATCGGCTGGAAGTGAGAGATATGGCAACGCTTCGCTGGCCATCATTGTTGATAGTTGTTTGCAGATATGAGCACACACACACACGCACACACACACACGCACACACACACACGCACATGTAGTGGGAGAGCTTTTTGGGCACCTCACACACACACACAAACACATTTTGGGGGTGGTGGCTCAAGTGGCACGAAAGTAGGCGACGGAGGCGAAGATGACGGAGAATCTCGGTGGGGAGCGGTACAAAAGCGATCCATGTAAAAGCGATTCATGCCCGAATGCATCCTAGCACCATCAGCACCATAGCACCACCCACAGTATCACCCATCTGGCTCTCCATCATCAACCCCTTTTGGGCCGCGTGATACAAAGGCACAAATGCGGTACTCATGCGGTTGCATGCAACGGAGCTTTCATGTTGCTGCCGCCTCTGTGGGCGCCACTGCCGTATATTCCGTATGCCGTATATATTCCCAACCATATATTCCTCATATTCCTCGCATTCTGATTTTCCGTATTTTCCGTATGCCGTACTATACGTACGTTGTCGGAACCGTAGTCGGAACCGTAGCCCGCTGTGCTCGCCTCGCAGTCGCTGCCGCTGCCACTGGCGATGCCACTGCCACTGCCACTGCCACTGCCGCCATGTCAGCGGAAGCGGAAAAAGCAACACACTCAGTGGCGCACACAGGCGCAAACTCAAGCAACATGGTCGGTAGTGTTGTTTTTGTTGCTGCCAGCATTTGCATGCCATGTTGCCAATCGCCCAGTTACACAAACACAACCACACACACACATGCAACTACACGGATAAAAAAATATTGAACTTAAACAATGGAAAGCATTTACGAACAATGCTGCATTGTTTGTTTAAGCAAATCGCCTTCTCTGACTTTCAAATTGGAAGAACAAAATGAAAACAAAAATGGGTTAACTGCTATGTTTAATATTTGATTTGCTATGGAAATGGGAAAATCGTTTTATTAAAGCTATTTTTTGTCTTAAATATCTTAAAGACTATTACCATTATGGTTTAACGTAAAATATCAATTGCAATACAATCCAATGCTGGCATCCATTTTCGTTCAGTGTATAAAGCAGGCGGATGGTGGGTTGCACGCACTCACAAGTGCTTGGGAGGTTCCTTCGTATCCTTGCAACGTGAATGCGCCGCGAATTTACCTCCCATTGCCCCACCACCCCCCTCTCCGCTCGCTCTTGCCACGCCACACACACTTTTTGTTGCTGCTGTTGCATTGCAGTCGAGCGCGCCATTTGGCGCTTTGAATATGGGCACCGCTTCGCCCCCCTTCTCCCCGCCCACCAACCTCCGCAACCGAATGCAAAATGCCAATGCAGAAATGTCTGAATCTCAGTTGTGTGCTTCTCCCCCCCCAAGTCCACCTCCTCCTCCTCCTTCACCTCCTCCTGCTCCTCCTCCTCCTTCACCTCCTCCTGCTCCTCCTCCTCCTCCTCCTTCACCTCCTCCTCCTTAACCTCCTCATTCCTCTGCTTTCCCTCCGCTTTATCGGCCTCTTCCTTTGGCATTGGCTGGCATACGAAGCGAATGGCACACGAAGGAGGCCGTTGGCAGGATAACACACACAAGCGAGTCCTTGTGGGCACAATGGAGCCTCTCTCTCGATTCGATCATCAGTGCAGAACACGTTGCACCACATGCAAGAACATAAGGTGTCTATGTATTTCCAAAATCGAACAGAGAAAGTCCTAAAAGAAAGGCATTGAATGCATCTACAGCTAGAATCTGCAATCAATGAGTTCTTAATATGCAATAATTTGGGAAACAGAAACCTAAATTAAATGAACCTTTCATTTGAACAGAATTTACTAAAACTGCTAGCAATCGGCGAATATTAAACATCATATATACATCATATATACTCCTTGATTCGGAATAGAGAGCACTACAGATCATTTTACCACATATCGCCAGGGAATGTGTGGAATGTTCGACTGCTCGAACTGCTTCTTCTTTCATCGGCAAAAGGCAAGGACACACGTAGACTTTTGCCCACTAATCAGCAGGGTCCTTTTTGGCATCTCCTTGTGCGAGAGCGATTTCCCACAGCGCCAGCACACACACACACACACACACACACACACACACACAAGCACCGAATAGATAACAGCCCACCCATCAACCTTGTGCCCACCACCCCCAAGAATCCGCCCACCCTAACGTACCGCTATTTCCTTCGTTGCCTTTTGCCAATTCGCATTTCGTATACGCCATGTCGCCAATTTCTGCGAATTTTCGCCAAAAAGCACAAATTTGTTATGCGATTGTCTTTGTAAGAGTGCGCGTGTATTGGTAATGGTAATGGTGTGTGTAAGTGTGTGTGTGTGTGTATCTGTGTGAGTTTCGTTTGTGTCGCTGACTGTGTGCTTAATGCGCCAACGAGCACCGCACACGAAACACAATCCCAAAACTCCCCAAAACCCCATTGAGCCAAGGCCCCCATCACCACCCCATCACCACCCCCATCACCACCCACACAGCAACCACCCACCGTCCAACGAATCACCTCACCCCGCTACCTCCCCCCCCCCGCTGGGCCTTCGAGCAGCACATTAATGGCAGAGAGACACTCGCATCCAACAGAATAGGAGCCCCAGCGCAGGGATCCAAGTGCCGAACCCCCAACGTCGTCAGATGATGGAACTGGAACCAGGAGTCTGCTCGCTCTCTGCGGTCAAAGAAGCGCGATGGGGGTGGTTGGCTGAGAGGGGCGGGGGGTGGCAGGGGGGGGTAAGGTTGCGACAAAGTGGAGCAGGGTAAGTGGATACCAAAGGGGAAGGCTACGATGGCAGCAGGGATGGCTGAATAGAACGGTATCGTTTGCTGTTGCCGCTGTTTTCGATATTGTTGTTATGGTTCTAAGGTGGAGGATTTAATGAACGATAACACAGACGTGAACGTGGAACGGGCAAGAAACTTCAGGGGAGGTGATTAGGAGCAGGCGGATGGTGCGGTGTGGTATGGTATGGTTTGGAAAACCATGTGGCATGTGCAGCATCAACTAGAGTTCAATGCGACCTCTGATGAATTTTCCATCACATGAATTCAAAGCGAGCGCAACTCGCAGGGTGCTGGCTATCGTCTATGTAATTGCATTGCCCCCCATGCAGGTGCACAGAAAATAGAAAGGTATACGATTTCTGCAGACTGGGTGATTTGTCCTACGAAATTGCCCACCAACTACTAGTTGCTGTAAAGTACATGAAAATGTGCTGCAAAAATAACTAATATTCAAACTTAGTAATGGATGACTAGCATATGTATACCTGGTATAGATATAGGTCGCATCTAAATTTAGCAGCATAAAATGTTGCGGCATACATTTTTGTTGCGGCATACATTTTTGTTGCAATTACACAGATAAGTGGCAGCTTTAATGACATTCCGGGGCTGTCTGGATCCTACCGACAGTGGTCCAGACTTTCCTTATGGCATTTCCACCGATTCCGACTTCCACCCAACTTTTGACCCCCCAAAGGGACGCGAAGCAGCCAGCAAAGCGTAAGCAAAATTAATTAAACGCAAAGGCGACAAGAACGTGGAAGGACAGATGAGCAAAGAAGAGCAGAGGAGGAGGACTAGTTCTACCATAGAATCAGACCAAAAATAAATAAGTTCCATCGACCCACTTTCGGAGAACCCGCCAACTATCGAGCTAAATCTATAATCCTTCCAGCACTCGCTTTTCAAAACTAATCCACTTTAAGGAGTCCACTTTTAGCTAACACACAATGTGAAACCCTATTGAAATTCAAGTTGCCTAATTAGCGTAGTTTATGGCTTTCGATCAGCTTAGACACCAGAACTCATACATTCAACTATCGAATTAACTAATATTTCTTTAGATACAAACCACTAATATACCTTCGTTGCCTCCTATTCCATTGCAGCCTGCCGCCGCCCTCGCCCGCGAACACGCCCACAAAAGGCTTCGATGGCAACTTTAAGCTGGAGCCAAATCTCAGCGCCAAGGACTTTGCCGCCCCCGGCGAATCCTCGATCAATGGCAACGGCAGCGGAAATGGCAACGCGAGCGGAAACGGAAATGGCGACTCCGCCTCGGTGGCCTCCATGCCCATGGCCACGCCCACACCGCCACAACGCAAGCGCTACAAGAAGCGAGTGCAATTCACCTCGGAGGCGCTAAACGGATTTGCGGGCAAGACCAAATCGGGCTCGGGATCTGGCGGAGCGGGTGGCGGTTTCAGCTACGCCAAGTCCAAGAAGCAGGAGGCCAAGGCGGCGACGGCGGCACTGAAGGCCAGCGCAGCAGCGGCAGCGGCGGCAGCCGCCTCCTCCGCCCTGCCCGAGGTCCTTGACTGCCGCATCGCCGAGAAGATCAAGAGCGAACTGGAGGCGAACAGCAAGGAGTCCCTGCCGAATGCCCTGTGCCTCAAAAAAGCAGCAGCTGCGGCGGCGGCAGCGGCAGCGGCTGCAGCAGCAGCAGCAGCAGCTGCAGCGGCCAATGGAAGCGAGGAGGAGGACGAGGACGAGGACCAGCCGCCGCATCCCCACCTACTGCCAGTCCTGCCGCCCGGCGATGCCGTGGATGGCATCACCGCCAGCAATGGACAGGCGGGCAACTTCCATGTGCGCTCCAAGTCGCAGGGCTCGAAGAAATCGCAGGCGGCCAAAGCGGCGGCGGCGGCCATGATGCCACCCAATTCCTATGATGAACACGATGACGAACCGGTTGGCGGATTGGGCGGTAACGATGAGGACGACGAGGATGATGAGGAGCTGGACGAGGAGGCGCTGGCCCGCGAAATGAAAATGGAGCAGAATTTCGTCGAGGAGGAGGACGAGCACGACATTGCCTTCCGGTCGCATCAATCCTGCCGCGAGTGCTCCATTGCCCACGATCACAAGCTGTGCCCGCTGCGCAATGCCTGCGGCAATGTGACCGATGCCGTGGATCTGGGCGAGTGGATAGAGCGCCGCAATCTGGAGGCACTGGCCAAACTGAAGGCCGATGCGCAGCGGCAGGCGAAACGGGCCAGCGGAAGACAGCGGCACGAGGACGACGACATGGAGGATATGGAGGACATGGACATGGACATGGACGAGTCGTCGCAGCTGTCGGAGCTGGAGACCAAGCCGCTGATCACCTTCGCCGAGGCCTCCGTACCGGCGGAATTCGAACTGCACAACGTGGAGCCCAATGTGACCGGCGTTTTCGCTCGCACCGAGGTGCGTGCATTCACCAAACTGGGTCCACTCATCGGACAGCCGGTGCAGACCGGCGAGGTGCGCGAGGGCAGCGACATGAAGTGGATCTTCGAGATGTGCGAGGCCGGGGCGGACAAGTCGTATCTGCTGTGCTGCGACAATCCCAATGCCTCCAATTGGCTGCGTTTCGTGCGACCGGCTCCCAGCTACGAGGAGCGCAACGTCAATCTGGTGTCCATCGATCGGCAGGCGTACTTTGTCAGCTGCCGCGATCTGCGGAATGGTATGGAGCTGCTCTACTGGAGCGACGACTGCAACACCATGTGGCGCAAGAAGCACACGGAAAAGACGAGTATGTAGAGATACCCATGTATACACCCATGTATATCCCCAAGAATAGGTTTCCTCCTTGGACTAACTCAACTTTTCGTTTCCCATCCACACAGATTGCGGCGGCTGCAATCTGAAGTTCGAGCACCCGCTGTACTATCGCACCCACTGCTCCGTCTTCCATGATCCATCGATGAGTTTGACCATCCGCAAGTACCATTGCAAGGTGTGCGGAGAGCCGGTGCTGGGCAAGGATAACATCATGAAGCATGCGGCAGAGAAGCACGACGGCAAGGGGGCGTACCAGTGCCAATTCTGCAGCAAGTTCTTCCTGCGGCTCAACTACCTGGAGATGCATCGCACCTATGGATGCGCCTCGAATCCGAATCGTTCGCGACCGGTGTGCGATTTTTGCGGTCGCAAGTTCTGTCAGCCGCAGAAACTGAAGGCGCACATTAAGCGCATGCACAGCGGTAAGATCCCAATTATCTAGAACGTAACTCTGATCGTACACCATTGCGTATGCGTAACGTAACCGAATATAACGTAGCCGCATCGTAGGCCAACTGACTGCCATATCGTATGTCGTAAGCTCGTGTATAGTGTATAGTATGTCGTATCGATTGTTTAGCACATATAGCATAAATAGCGTATGTCGTATGTATACCGGCGATGGCCGTACAACTGCTTTTGCATAAATCAAACTACTTGTATTTGATTGTACCAACAACAGCGAATCAAGTTCACAGTTTCCACAAAATAGTCTATGGTTTTTACGTTTTATTTACAATTTGTTAAGAAGTATGTAACAGGTAGAAGAAAGTGTTTCCGATCTATAAAGTACATATATTTATTCTTGATCAGGATCACAAGCCGAGTCAATCTGACAAAGTTTGTCCGTCCGTTCGTTTGTCCGTTTGTCCGTATGAACGCTTAAATCTCCGGAACTTTAAAAGTTAAAATTAAGCACACAGATTGTAAGTTATCTTTACTGATCTTTTGTTTTAAACTAAGTAATTCTGCAATAAACCATTAAAAATTATATTTTATTTTATATATTAGCTTAGGTCGTTTCATAATTAGCGGGCCAAGAATATTAGTGGAAATTTTTTTAGTGGAAATGTATATGTATCTCAAGTGGTAACCGTGACCTTGATTGCGCAGACGAACACACTCACAAAAACCATAGAGCTACACAATAATGTCAAATGAACTAATATCGTATAAAGTCGCTTAGCTGTAAAAATATAGATGTACTAACAAAGAAACAACACCTCAAAGTCACCACCACAGCAACACCGCGATATATGTAACACGAAAAGCATCTGCGATCGCTCATCTCTTTGGTTGCCTAACTTTTTAGTTGTACATCCGCTAAATTGGTTTATATCTATTTATTTACTTTTTCTTTCTTAGTTGGTTTGTATTAATTACGTTATGTAAATGCTATAACTCTTTATTGAAATATCGTACATTGCATTCACATGTTAGATGCGCACTGAAGTGACTGAACTTGTTTTTAAATCGTAATAAAATATTAAGTGCAAATAGAAAGAATACATATTTTTTATGTTTATTGCAATTATATCCATAAAATCTATGCAGCTTCTTGTTACTGCATCTTATTTTCTAAAAATAATAAGTTCGTGGTAAAGTTATTCATTATAAGATAAATATACAGATAAATAGATAGATTTTCGCATCACTTAGTTTTCGAAAATATCAGTCCTTCAGTCAAAGTGCATATTGAGTACCAGAACCAGATCGTAGCCTGCATTGTGTAAACGCTTTTAGTGAATGATTTGCCTTGTTTGGAGTTTCGTATCATTTGGCACATGTTTTTATAGAGTATGCCCCAAGCCCCATCTTATGATGGCCATATCCCAACCAGCATCCTCAACAGATCCCCCCCAGAAATACCGATGGTCTTGTGATTTGTGCCTTATGTGATTCGGCTTTTTTGTTTTATGTTCGTTGTACGTTCGTTCGTTCGTTCGTTCGTTGGTTCGTTCGTTGTTGGGTTGGTTTCTGGTTATGGATTATCACTAAGTTGTTCTTTCAAAATCACCACAATCCGAAATTTCATTTTCTTCATACAATTTCATTTTAGATATGGCTGAAGTTTTACGAGATTTTCAGTGTAAATTATGTTCAAAACTTCTAGGATCGCGAGCGGCACTGCAGCGCCACTCGAAGGAGGTGCACAGCCGCAACTCGACGGTGGTGAGCTGTCCGCGGTGCCAGAAACTCTTCCAGAATCGCAGCAATCTCAAGATCCACATGCTGACCCATTCGGGCGTCAGGCCGTTCAAGTGGGTGCACTTTCACTACATTCTCCAAACGATTTTGTGGCTATTCTAATATATATGTACATATATCATTTTAGATGCGCCGAACCGGAGTGCAATGCGGCGTTCACCACCAAGCAGTGCCTGCAGTTCCACTACAAGAAGGTTCACAACTACACCCAGGAGCAGATGCCCAAGATCGAGCGGAGCGTGGCCTACACCTTCGATGCCTATTCCGGCGGCATGAAGGTCGATTTTCTGGGTAAGCAGACGGCGACGGCTACGCCGGCGTCAGCGGCATCGGCGCAGGCGCAGCCACGCCCTAATGCGGCCGTCGTCTCCCCCTCCTCGTTCACAGAGCAAGCACCGCGCCGGCGGCGCAAGAGCCTCGAGGACCAGAGCTCCATGCTCAGCGGTTCGCTGCAGAGCGACGCGGAGTTCAGCGATGACAACCTGTTCGAGGCGATCAAGAAGAGCGGCAAGTCGATCAAGGACCTGTGTCGCAATGAGCCCAATCTCTCGCTGCTCAGCTCCAAGATCTCCAGCATATTCGGTGACAAGGTGCCATCGGCAACAGCCTCACTTTCCGCTTCCGTTTCCGCTGTCGCCTCCACGGGCGGTCGCAAGCGGAAGCGCAAGAAGGAGCCGGGCGTGACGGCCCAGCAGCAACTCCATCTCCACCAGCAGCAGCAGCAGCAGCAACAGCAACAGCAGCAACAGCAGTCGCAGCACCAGCAGTCGCAGCACCAGCAGCAGCACGCCCAGCAGCTGCAACACCAACAGCTGCAGCAGCAACACGCCCAGCAGCATCAGCAGCAGCAGCAGCAACACCATCTACACCAGCAGCACCAGCAGCTGCATCACGATCCGCAGCAACAGCATCCGCAGTACCATCCGCACCAGCTGCACGCCCATGCGCTGCCACACCAGCAGCAGCAGCAGCAACAGCAGCAACAACAGCAGCAGCAGCAGCTGCACGGCGATCCCGACGACGACGACGTGGAGAATGCACGGCTGGAGCAGGTGCGTCGCAAGCAGAACGCCCAGCTGAGCCTGGTGGAGTCCTTCCTCACCACCACCGCCCAGCGATTGAGTGCCCAGCAGCAGGTGCAACAGGTGGTGGCGGCAGCGGCAGCGGTCTCCGCAATGGCCGGAGCTGGCGAGGATCCAGCCAAGCTTGGCCACATGATGGGCCACATGGGCGTCGGTGTGGGCGTGGGCGTGGGCATGGACGAGGAGGAAGACGATGATGAGGACGACGACGATGGTGGCGGCGGTGGTGGCGGTGGCGGCGGCTCGGCTGTGCAACACCATCCGCATGTACACGCCCACCAAGCGCACCACTCGCACGTTCATGCGCACGCCCACCCGCACCACGCCCACTCGCACTCGCACGCCCACCCGCACCAGCATCCCGCCGGCCAGGGAGCGGGCCAGCAGGACTACCGCCATGCGGCGGCCATGAACGCCGCTCTCGGCCAGAATCTGGTGGTCAGCAAGGGCAGCAAGAAGTGGATCCAGGAGGTGCAGGACTCCAGCGATGTCGGCGGCGAGGGAGCGGGCGGCGGTGGCGGTGGTCCTGGCGACAGCGGTGGCCCAGGTGGTGGTGCCTGCGGTCAGCTAACCGGTGGTTCTGGTCCAGGTGCGGATCTGGGATTCGCTGTGCCGCCGAGCGCCGTCGATGAGCACAGCAAGCTGCTCGGCCAGAATCGTGACTTCCTTGCCCGCCTAATGAGCAGCGCCAGCGCCAGCCACGCCCATGCGCACGCCCATGCCCATGCTCATGCCCACCAGCCGCATCAGCCGCACCAGCAGCACCAGCATAGCGCCCACAGCCGCGAGGAGGACGAGAACAGCTCCTTCCTGGACGTCGTCGAGTCGAACAACAATGCTGCAGCCGCCGCCGCCGCAGCAGCGGCCATGTCGCACTACGGCGGCGGTACGGGCAGCGGTAGCGGTGGCGGCGGCAGCGGCGGACAAACGCCAACGGGTCCAGCGACCGGCGGCACTGTCGCCGGTGGCGATGAGCCCCAGATGCAGATGAACTCCCTGGCCCACTCGCAGTCCTTCATGAGCTCCTTCTACAACAATGCCAATGCCCGTGTGGGCGGAGTGGGCGGCGGTGTGGGCGTGGGCGTCGGCGGTGGCTCCTCGTCCGCCAGCATGCTCGTGGAGGCGGCCCTCAACTCCGTTGGCAATATGATTGACAGCGAGAGCAGCGACCTCAAGGTGAGTGTCCATATAACTTAAGTATTTAAATGATTATTCATTGGCTGATTTTTTGTTGACCATTCCACAGGTACCCACCGACAACCACATAAACAGCGACAGTCCCATGAGTGCCCACGTGGATGCCGAGTCGCAGCGCTTTGGAGCGGGCAGTGCCGGCGGAGCGGGAGGAGGAGGAGGAGGCGGTGGTGGTGGTGGTGGCGGCGGCGGCGGAAGTAGCGGTGGATCTTCGGGCGGTGCGAATGGCAGTGGTGGCATCGGTGGCGCCATGGACAACCTGGAGAACGAGCTTAAGATGATGAAGAATCTGGGCAGTTTTCCGATGCAGATTCCGCCGCTGCCAATGTTCCAGGGTGCATGCAACATATCGCCCAGCGCCTCGACGCCAACGAATCCGCAGAGTAACCAGAATCAGAACGATGTGGACGTGGATGCGGGCAGTACGCCGCGACCGCAGCATCCGGACTCAGATGGCTTCTCCTCGTCGCACCACCGCACACCGCCATCGCCACCGCCCATATCTCCGGGTCGAGATTACGGCGGTATGTTCGGTGCCGGCAATGGTGGTGGTGGTCCCGGCTCGAACAGCACTCCGGCTGGCAGCTCCAGTGGTGGTGGCGGCGGAGGAGGCGGTGGTGCCGGCGGAGGCGGTGCAAACAGCATGTCCGCCTCATCGCCACTGCCCGCCCTGCAGCCGCAGAGGAGGAACGCCTCCAGTGTGGGCAGCACCTATCCGGAGCACGAGCTCATCTCGCCGGCCTCCTCGCCGAGCATACCGCGCTACAACTTCAACGGCGACATGATGCGCCACAAGCGGGCGGTCCAGGAGCAGGAGCACCAGGAGCGCCAGCGGCAGAACATCTCGCGGCACAACCAGATGTCCAGCGACGAGGAGAACAGCATAATGCCACAAAACAGGTAAAGATGCCACACAGTCACTACTGCTCCTCTTTTTTCATTATTAAGTATTAAGTAGTATTTATAATTTATATTATATTTTTTTTATTGTAAAAAGACAGTTAATTGATTGAGTTTGATTTATTGACAGCAGCGCTGGCCAGGACATGCGCATGAAGTTCCCGCAATCGCAGATCGACCTGATGTACTCCAAGTACGAGAGCATGGCCAGCAACCTAAAGTACAACAGCCAGGACCTGGACTCGCCGGCGGAGTATCGCCAAAGTGGCGCCGGCAACGGTGGCAATGCGGCAGCCAGCGCAGCAGCTGCTGCGGCAGCGGCGGCCAGTGCCGCCAACGATCTATCCGATCTCCAGGGACTGGACATGAGCTCCAGATCGAATGCGGCCAGCAGCAATTACCATCACAACTTCCAGTTGCCGAGCAGTCGCTATCACCATCACATCTACGACATACTCTCCGATCGCGAACAGCAGAGCCAGCAGGCACAGCAGGCCGGCGGTGCGGTGGTGGGCGGCGGTGGTGGCGGTGGTGCTGGTGGTGCCGCCTCGGTGGTGCATCAGCAGGAGCACGGCCATGGCCAGCATCATGCGATGCAGCAGCACCAGCAGTCGGCGGCCGCCATGCACAACATGCTCAGCGAGCAGCTGGGCGAGCAGGAGCACGACCAGACCACATCGGTGGATCTAAGTCGAACGGCCAACTATGTGGTGTCGTCGCCACCACAATTGCCCTACAATCATCCCACGCATCACGATATGCTGCGCATGGCCTCGCTGGATCTGACACCGAATACGGCCAACATGGCGGTGGGCAACAATCGCTCCTTCCTCTCCTCGCAGATGCAGCACCAGAGTCGCGAGAGTTTGGAGCACCATCGTCTGCTGTCGACGGTGGAGCAGCATCGCATACTGGCCGCCTCGAATGCGGCCGATCAGCACCGCCTCCTGGTGGATCCCACGGCCCATCTGCTGATGGAGCAAAACAATCGGCTGCTGGGCACCGCGGATCAGTCACGCCTCCTGGGCGAATCGGCGGCGGCAGCGGCACAAAATCGTCACATGGCCAGAAGCTTTGGTGCCTACCACCAGGTGGCGTCCAGTAATTACCATCCGGGCGTTAGGCCACCGCCCGTCCTGCCATCCGCCAACCACCACGCCTCCAATCCGTCGAACTACCACCCCTTCCCTGCCTACTACTAATCGGGAATCGGAACTCGGGATTTGGGATTCGGGATTGGGGACTAGGGAACATGGACGTTCGGATAAAAGTGCACTTTGTGGGCTCCAAGTGGAGGACATCCTGAACCGCGCCAGCGAAATGCAGTAGTTTAATTTATAGTTTTTTTTTTTTTTTTTTTTTTTGAAAGTCGCTTTAATTTTGTGCAGATTCCAAAGAACTTATACTTGATAATGTGTAAAATATAAAATATATAAAATTGGTTTGCTGCATAAAATTTAATATAAGTTTTCATTAAAGAGTTTGCAAAATCAAATGGAAAACTGAGAAAATGTCACAATTCACCATATTATTTTTAATGATTTAAAAACAAAAAAACTTGATATTCTTTGGAAAATGTACGCTTACTTTTATTTTACAATTCCTGTCTAGTCAAAAAGTTTTAAGCGATTTACTGAATGCTCTGAAGCGAAATTAAAAAATTTCGAATGTTCATTTCGAAATGTGTGCCAATATGTCTAAGTGTATTTTATGTTTAGCTGGCAAATCGATTTTGTATTTGTACACAATAATAAGAAGAAATATGTATAGTTGTATAGGAAGCATAATTATAATAAATATATAAATATAACCCAGAAATGAACAGAATGCGACAGAATACATATAGATAACGATAAAAACATAAGCCTGATGAGAACATTTTTTTAAACGCAAAAATTTGCCGCTGAGTTTGGATAGAAAAAAGGTAATAATAATATAAGAAACGATGTTGATAATAATATTTTTACACCAAGTGAAAGTAAATGCATATAAACGAGTACAAAGTGTTACACGAGGACGGAAACTTCAAGCTCCCAATATTCGGCTTTCCAATTCCAATTCCAATTTCCCCATCATCTTCAGCTTTTCCCATCCTAAAACTGCAAACTCAGCGATCCAAAGAATATAAAAAAAAAATAAAAAAAATGAAAACGGCACAAGAAGATGCACACTATATGTGTATGTAAAGCAGAATATATATATAGATACAATACGCGACCGATCAGGAACTTAGCTCAAGCATCTTTAACACATAACGGAATGAGTTCGAGAATTCGAAGTCTTTTTTTTGTACTTTTTAATTATAAATAATACGTATCCAGTATAGGGTATAGGGGCTATATATCGATATAAACTACCCATAACTGTACTAAATGGTATTTGTACAACTAAGTTATGATTTAATGTACATTATTAAATTTATATAAGAGCGTAGAAGGCGATAAAGGAGAGGAAATACAGCATAATGAAACGAGATATACAACACATACAACAAAATAAAAATTGAAAATGAAAATAAGAAACCAAAAAACAAAAACCACGATGATAATAAATATAAACAAACACAAACACACACAAAGAGAGAAGGGGAGAGAGATCGCTGATCTGATCCACATGATATATATGTATATGTATATGTATACACCTATATATGCATATGGCGTAATCAAATTATCGATTATTAATAAACCGTAAATCGAACAATTATTTGAAAGGAAACCACAAACCCCACTGGCTTTTCATTAACAATCTCAGAAACCCCAAGAAAAAAAAAAACAATATATAAAAATTTTAACATACCCCAAAAATTGCCGTTTTCTCCCGGAAATCGCTCGACCAGGAAGAGAAAGGGACAGCACGAGCACCGGACCCAGCGCCCCATCCCTTTCTCGCGCCCGTTCCCATGAGCGAGTGCGAGCGGGACACCGCCAGCGCTGCAGCGCCCACAAGCAACCAACATAATGGAGATGAAGATAACGAAGACGCCGGCAGCGAAGCGGCAGAATTTCTACCGCCACCGCAGTCGCAGTCGCAGCCACCGCCCCTCGAACCGATCAAACAGCGCCGCCCGAAGCAGAGCCAACCGACGGACGAAGCGCCACCCGAAGTGTCACCGCCTCTGCCTCCGCCGCCTACCAACGAAGACGAGATGCCCCCGCCGCCCCCGCGAATCGGCAGCAGTCAAGCGGGCAGCAGCGTGCTGATAATGACGCCCGATCAAATCATCGAAGCCTACGAACGCGCCCTGCAGGTAGAGTTGTCGAAAGTGACCAGCAAACTATCGATACATTCACATCGATTAAGTTATCGCGTTCAGTTTGGCAGCATAGGTAGCTGATCAATCCCAACTGATCACGAATCAAACGAAATAATCGATTTATATAATGAGCATTTTGATGCTATTAGTGCGACTGTTTAGTTATTTGATAGACTGATTATGACTGGCCCTGCTAATCGATCTTATCGAAGTGATCGATTATGGAAATATTTACATCGACAAATTAAAGTCTCATGTAAAATGATCATCGTTTTGCTTATAGTATTATGAGTTAGTCTATTAGCCCATCGAAATATACACAAAACGATCATTTTTCTGGCAATATAAAAACTAACTCATAACATAATTAACTCTATATTGCTATTAGTGATTTCAATTCCACCATACCACACTGTTAAATTGTGGAATTGGGAACACTCCCCCCATGCGATGTGTAAGCAAACGCTGACAACCCTATTGTGACAACCCCCATCCCCACCACCCACAGGAGGGGCAAGCGATCGAGGGAGAAGGCGATGGAGAGAAGAGCGGCTGGCTGAGCAGGCCGATCAGTGTGAAATCGACGCTGAAAGCGGTACGCGACGGCCTGTTGTACGTGGTCGGCGGTTTCCTGCGATTCGTTCGACGTCTAGACATGCACGGCGGCGGTACGGGCAACAACATCAACTTTGTCGAGGGTCTGATTGACTTTTTGGCGGGATCCCTGGGCGGAGCGGCCCAGGTGTATGTGTCCCAGCCCCTCGACACCGTTAAGGTCAAGCTGCAGACCTTTCCGGAGGCGTATCGCGGCATGTGGGATTGCTTTGTGAGCACATATCGCAAGGATGGCGTCCTCCATGGCTTGTACGCCGGTTCCGTTCCGGCCGTATTCGCCAATGTGGCCGAAAACTCGGTGCTATTTGCCGCCTACGGTGGATGCCAGAAATTCGTTGCCTTCTGCGTTGGCAAGGAGACATCGGGCGAACTGACCACCGTTCAGAATGCCTGCGCCGGTTCCCTGGCCGCCTGCTTCTCCACACTGACCCTCTGCCCCACGGAGCTGATCAAGTGCAAGCTGCAGGCGCTGCGCGAGATGAAGCACTTCGTTGAACCGGCTCATCCGCAGGACATACGAACGCCCTGGACACTGACGCGCTACATCTGGCGGACCGAGGGTGAGTGTCCTTGCGTTGTATCTATTAGATCTATGTTAAAAGATTATAAAACTAAACTACTGATATGACCTTTAATATAATATAATACAATTCGTGATGTTCTTTTAAGGGGGGGGTAGGGTTTTGAGGGTTCAAAAAAAGTGATTTTTTTTAATTGCATATTATGAAAGTATAGTAACTCAAGATTGTTGTCTGTAAATAGGAAGTCAATCGGAGCAAAACTCACAAAGATATAGCTTTGGAAGTAGGCGGGTCTCGAACGACTACCTGAGTAATCCCTCAGCGGGGAAGACAGCAACAAAAACTTTAAACACGTTTTTCTCAAATCGATGTTTTTTGAGTCGGTGCACTCTGTATCTCAAAATCTATTCAACCGATCGTTCTCAAATTTTTTACAGTATTTCCTTACATAATTTATGAGGTAACGCTGTCGAGATTTTTTCGTTTTTGATTTTAATTTTTTTATTATTAACAACAATAGTCATGAACTTTGGCCAAAAATCGGTATTTTCACTTTCAAGTTTTGTAAAAAGTTCAAAAATTATAATAAATGGAAAAACTCGACAGGGATACCTAGAGGGACATAAAAATTGATGGAAAAACTTTGGGTATTTCATATCAGATTATCCAGTGCTGAGGTATGACGTGCACCGCAAAATGTATTTTTTCTGAGGCGCCTGCGAAGAATTGCTGCCATTCGGTCAATTTTCAATATTTTTCAACCAATATTTCACAGAATATAGTTCAAATACTACTCTTTAATGTACAATAATCAGAAATAAATTTACTTTTACCGTACGCCCAAAAAAAAATCTGTAAAAACCTGTTTTTTTCTCCCTTTAAAACCATACCCCCCCCTTAAAGTAAAGATTATGTTATAAACGAGAACTGACCGTTAAAGCGAATTAAACATAAAAATATCTATTTAAACAATTTGAATTTATCATGAAACTGAAGTCCGAAAAGTAAAAAGTTAATGTTAGCTTCAACCAGAAAATTCGAAAATATTACATTAGTTTCTTGCCCATTTAAAAGTTATTTTCAGTGCACTGTAACGGCCTTTCACTGTATTAGGGAATCACTAAATGCCCAAATTAAGTGGACATATCGGCGCACAATGATTCACAACGAGCGCATTTATCCCGGAATCTTTTGTGGGGGGCGTAGCCTTGAGAAAACCGGGAAACCTATTGTTGCTGCACTCGAGAGCCTCGAGCAATCCGATTAGATTATCTCCGCGTGGCTTTCGGCGATCTGTGCCTCCTAATAATTCACAATTATCGCAGCGCAGTGCGCGATATAAACACAGATACGCATCGCACCCACACAAGTGAACCACTCCACATGGTTGGGGATTCGAAACCACTTGGAGTTGCCGGATCCATGGGCGCCATGTGATGGCGGTTGAATTTAACTTTCGATTCAGATACATTTCATAATTGTTCTAGATATAAAGAGGTAGTTACCAACCTAAAACATCATACACAAGGCGATGAAAATGCGCTTCAGTTGAACGACCTTATCGCTTGGCCAAAACTTATTATCGCTAATTCAATTACAAGACTTCAGCATTCATTTTGCTTTCAATATACAGGGACTTGAATTACGCGTGTGAGTGCCAGGGTAATGCGATCTTGAAAATGTTTTCGAGAACCAGCATATCACCTTTCCTTAAATACCCTAGAAATTTAAACCAAAAAAGTAAAATAGGTCATAGCAACAGTCGAGAATCCCTATATAATATGTTTGTCTGTCATACGAAACTATAAACTTTTTATGATCGAATGCGTCTCGAACTTAATCTATGCTGTGGGACATAAAATATTTCTAAAAAAAATATTGCGTTTACGAGCAGCCAATTTAAGCGCTTTTTAGAATATTTTCCAAATTGGTTTAGCACAAAAAAAAAATAAATAAAACAGGAAGCTTAAGCCATTGAAAAGCAGCTAAGGCTATAAAAAGCCAGTCAGTCAATCAAATCTAATCGAACACGAGGAAGGCTGGCATTCCTCTCGTTATTTTCCAAAACATAAATATTGAGTATTTACTACGCAGATTGCGAAAAGCGAATTAGGGATTTTTATATGAAAACCTGATAAGACTATTCATAGCCCCATAGCACCGCAGTTCGAAACATGCCACGCACAGCAGTGACGTAGTGCGAGATAGATCTGTGTACATACATATATAGGGTATAGGGTATACTGGGAACTAGCTGGGATCGGAAAATAGGAAGCAGAACGTGCAGCTGCGGCCAATTCACATGCAATGCACTATCAGTTAAGTGGAAATTTACTGATGTGCCCCACTATTGACAGCCTCAAGTCGGCAGATCATGAGCACGTTTCCGCTTCGCCTTTGATTGATGTTCAATGCTATTTTCTCATTTCCATTGATTAATCTCTTCTCCGCAGGCATCAAAGGCTTCTATCGGGGATTGAGCTCGACTTTCCTGCGCGAGATGCCCGGTTACTTCTTCTTCTTCGGTAGCTACGAGGGAACCCGCGAATTACTTCGCCGGTAAGTGCAAATAAATTTCGTGTTTAGAGCCTTTGATTTTCATATGAAGCTTCAGAAACTTTAACAATCGTTCTTTGGCAGTATAGCTATATTTAGTCATATACAGCATTTGTTCAACAATAACTTAACAAAATCCCTAGCTAGACAGCAAACTAACAAGAACACAAAGGCGATGGGTTAGGAACATTAATCGATATTCGTTACGCTATTCAAGTGGAAGTTGTTGGACAAAGTTAAATTGTAATTTACATGGCATTACTTTGGTTTTCAGCGATGATCAATCCAAAGATGACATTGGACCACTGCGTACGATGATCGCCGGCGCCATTGGAGGTGTGTGTCTGTGGACGTCGACGTTTCCCGCTGACGTGATCAAGAGCCGAATCCAGGTGAAGAACCTCAACGAGAGCATGTTCGCCGTGGGAGCAGACATAGTGCGCCGCGAAGGTGTCCTGGCACTCTATCGCGGTCTGCTGCCATCTGTCCTGCGCACCATTCCAGCCACGGCCACGCTGTTTGTGGTCTACGAGTACACCAAGCGAGCCCTGAGCGCCACCCTCTGACGACGCCTTCTACCATCATCCAAAATGGACCGCGACGTACGGTGCGGTCCGGTCCGATTGCGGGAATCCGGGAGCAAGACGCTGTGCTAGTAGTTGTGGGCCGCGGGCGGTCATTATTAAATATTCGATAATTATTCCTTTTTTTTCTAGATAATTAATAGATCGTAGTGTTGTGCCTGTACAATGTTCAGATAATGCTAATGACTGAGTAATATCAAATCTATTGTCGTTTTTTCATTTCATTGACATTTGATGATTGCCGTTGTCTCCTGGTTTTCCAACTCCTGCTAAATTTTCGCCACTTGACTGAGGCGTCGTCTCAGAAAGTTCTGGCGGTCAGCCGCATTTTCTAGTTCGCGCCATTCGTGCCAATAGATCTGCAAAGCAGAAAAGGATTATAAAAGTAATTATAACAATACAGCATTTCATGCAAAAGGAGAAAGAGAGCGCGCGATAGAAAGGATATAAGTTCAATTAAAATAGAAAGAGAAAGAGAAGAACTTCGCTTGCTTGACCGTACGAATTCGAGTACAAGGAAGTTTCAATAATTCCATTATAGTTTACATAGCCCCATAAGCAATAAGTTAACCTTACCACCAGTGGCTGATGTCCCAATTGTCGCAGCTGCCGAAGCTTCATATCCATTTGGCCGGTGAACCGCTCCTTGTCGCGGATTACGTTGTTCCAGCCCGCAATAACGATTATCACTGTGGCCAGCTGGTCATCCGCAGACCTGCTCTCGCCCAATAGGTGCCTCCGGGTGAGAATCTCTCCGCTGTAATCCGGACACGCCTCTGCATTAATGGACAACGCCTTTCGTTGCCGGTGGTCGTAGCAAAGCACTATATCGCATCGATCGTATTGCGGCAGGATGTGCTTGAAGGTCACAGGACGGTGGATCAGGGCAATCGCATCCCGTATTTCCACTAGAATGCGATCGGTACTGTTTAGCTTGAAGCGCCCGTCCCGCTCGGGTATGTACTGCGTGTACAAGCGGCCCATCTGCTGTCGTTGCTTCTCGGTAACAAGTGCTCCCTGGTATTCTTGTCCCAGAAGGCGAGCGAACCCGTCCAGATGGAAGTACTCGCGTCCGGGCAATCCGCTTGGATATGCATGCTTTATAAAACGCGGCTCCAGCGCCACGCCCAAAAGCTCAAGATCGTAAACACCCCGCATTGTGAGAAACTGCAGACAGTTGGATAGACAGCGAGGATGGCGCAGTATCTCCTCCATCCGCTGGCGCAATATATCGGGCAGTCTTTCCGACAATCGGCGTTCCACGCCCGACTTGGTGGTGATATTAAACAGGGCCATTACCAGGCAAATGCGCTCCATATCCTTTAGGCGGGCAGTCTCCAACTCACGCTCGAATCTCAGCAGGATGCGTTCCACCAGTGAATCATTGCACGTTTGCAGTTCACAGCCCAGAAGAGCCATGTGCAGGCACGTGAGCAGGGAGACGCGTTCCACTTGAGACTCCAAAGCGTTTAGCAACTGTTTGAGCGGCTCCACTTGGGGCAGCTTGCTGCTATATCGCAGCACCTTAAGCAGCGCTACCAGGACAATATCTTCCACGGTGTCAAGTTCGCTGCCTAACCGCTGGTAGATTTGCGTCAGCAGTTCCGGATTTCTGATGGGCGTCTGTGTCTTAAAGAAGCCCATGGCCATTACGCCCAATTCGGAGAGGGTCATTTGATCCACGCAGCGTGCCAGATTCAGCTCAAAGTCGAACATCTCGAAGACGGGTCGACGCAGCAGATTGCACAGAAACATGGAGTGGACGAGCTGCTCTGGCGGCAGTTTTCGCAGCTTGCGGCCTAGCTTCTTCAGCGCCAGCCACACGTACTCGCCGATCCTGACCAGACCAATACGATACCAGGCATCGCTCACGAGTAGCAATTGTTCACTGGACCAGCGCTCTATGCGACGACAGCACTCGATGTCCAGGGTATTCCATATCTCCATGTAGTTCCTGGCTTTGGGCGATTCCGGTGCCGGCAGCTCGGCCAAGGCACTAAGCGATCCGATGAGCTGTTCATCCGTAAGGCGATGCAGCTGCTCACAGAAGCAGCGGGTGAAGTCCACATACCGGCTATCGCTGATCTGCAGTTCCAGGCGGTTGCAGTGCCTCACCAGGCCCAAGAAGTCCGCATAGAGATCGGCAGCACTGGCATTTGGCTGTGGAAGCATGAAGCCTTCAGAGGCGGGCAGATCCTGCCAGGCGGAGTCCCGAGGACGCAGTATTGCATACGGTTTCAGAGAATCCATTAGGATTCCATGGGCGAACTGATTCTCGCGGTCCGCGAAAATCCGCGCTTGTAAAACGCTCGTGGTGCATACTTGGCGTCCCAGACGGCCCACACTGCGCCAGAGGCAGTGTGTCCTTGCCCACATGGCTCGTAGCGAGTCTTGGTGGCCAATTTATACAATTTAATTGAATTCGAATGAAAAGCGCGTTATGAAAACAATCGTTGAAAAACAGGCCGGTTAAACAGCTGATATGTTGCAGCGTTGCCAGACCGACGAGATTGAGGCGACCGCATGTGGGAGAACCTAACTGAAGTACTTTGCTCTCAGCGCTTGGCTGCTATCGATAAATGCATTGATATCAAAATGGGTAACTAATAGAACGTAGCTATACAAATTGTGGCAGATATGTTCAACTAAATTATGTAGAGTATTAATTAGGTATGTAATTCCTCTTGAATATAATGGTAAACAAAAGCAATTCTATCGCAGCCCAAATATTAATCGAATGTATCGATAATGGCATCGGTGGTCAATAGCTCTTGCGAGTAATTCGCGTTTACAAGCGCCCACTTTCTGGCGTCGCAAATAATCTTATTTCCGGGAAGACCTACGCTTGTAATTAAGAATCCAGTAGTTGCAAACTGTTCCCGAATTATCTCCGAGTGATTTTATGTGACTAAAGAGTGCAGATATAGCAGTGGATCCAGCGAATTGGCCACCGGTTTCTCCGTTTCGAGAATTCTCGACGGCTTGTGTGGGGTAAAAGCGCGGTTTGGCCAGGATTGGATCGCTAGAAGGTGCCTAAGGCATGGAGGAGGAGCCAGTTGCCATCGGCAATGATGGCCAGGTCATTATTTGTAAGTCAGACAGTTGGTCACTTGCTCATCCGTCGAATTAACTTCCAATTCTTTCCGCAAAGCTGACCAAATCGGACACAATTCGGAAGGCGTGGATGGCGTTAAAGCCACAAATCCGTTTAGCAGAAACACTAATTCGGGATCAAGGGAAGGCGGCATTCTGCAAAGCTTCGAGGCAGAAAGGCGGCTCATCGCTTTGGTACGCCGCCAGCCGATTTTGTATGATGCCCGGCATCCAAAATTCCATGACGTCGCTCTCAGGGAGGAACAGTGGCAGAAGATCGCCCGCCGCCTGGCCACGGATTTGACCAATTGCCTGACGGCGTGGTCGGAGCTGCGCTACAGATTTCAGCGCCATGTGCGACGTCTAAGGGCCTTCCATCGCAGTGCCACACAAAGCCATCGGACAGTCCAGCGTCGGCGTCCTTGCATGCGACACGAGGAGGAGCTGCACTTCCTGTACTCCCATGTGGCCAGGTTCCCACTAATTGTGGAGAAGGCCCAGCCGGCAGAGATTGTGGAAGCGGAAAGGATCGTTGAGAAGGAGAAACTGCCCGATGTGGAGTTCGTGGAACCGCCGCCAGTGGACATTATAGATGTGGATCTCGAGGAGGACACCACCTATCACTACCGTTGCACCAAGGAAGAGCGACGCCTCATAGAGGCAGTCCAAGCCTATCCAGTTCTGTACGATGCCTCGTACACGGGCTATCAGAACAGACGACATCGCGGTCTAGTTTGGGGTGCCATTTCCAATGAACTCCATGACAAAGCCACCAAGCTGATGAAGAGCTGGCTGAAGCTGCAGACTCGCTACGAGTGGGAGCTGACCCATCGCCCATCACTGGTCGCCACGTCGGAGCTGTGTCAGCGGATGGAGTTCATGCAACCGCACATACTGCGCCAGCGCGGCACCGTATGCAAGGCTTCCAAGTACCTGCAAAAAGAATGGCACGAGCCCATCGAGCACTTCCGCAGCGTGATGGCGCTGATCAATACGATGCGCAACATGCCCGAACTAGTACAGCTGACGGACGAATCCCTCAACTACGATGTGAAGCCGCCGCGCTACGACGAGTTCTGGAAGAAGGTCGGTTTTGAAGTGATGTGCAGTCACGAGTGCTGCGAGGTTACCTGGCTGGTACTGCGCTCCTTCCACCACGAATTGCTGGCCATGCGCTTAGCCGGCTATCTGCTGCAGGACAAGTGGTACTTTGAGAACGCCCTAAGCAGTATCTTTAAGCACGTTGCCTCTCATCCCACGCCCCGTCACGCCCCAAAACGCAAAGCCAACGGCTCAATACCATTGGTGGGGGAGCCCCCGTCCAAAACACCGGTGCCGCCACGTCTGCCACTGGCTATTGTCTACCCGCCCACCTCAAAAGGCAGCAGCACGAGTATGACCAGCAGCAGCACGAGCACTGCCACCAGCATTGGCCCCACCTTCTCGAATGCCAGGAGCTCCTCTGGCCCAGCCATCCACAATGCGCCCACCGCAGCCGCAACCAACAGCGTCAGTTCAAATGTGTCGACCGATCAAGCTGTTCCCGCGTTTGTGATTCCCAAGATCACGTCCGCCATCAGTGTGGGCCCGACCAATACGCCACCCCTAAAGCTGCCGCCCACATTACGAATTGCGCCCAAAACGGCGGTGGCTATGGGAATGGGCGTGTCCCCCGTCGTTACCACCAATCAAATGGCGGGCTCAAATGCAAAGCCGACTGAAAGGCGCCCTCAGATCCCACAGCGTCCTGGCTTGCAGGTTACGCTCCTTACGAAGACTCAAATGCCCAAATCTCCGCAAATGGCACCGGCTGTACCACGCAATGTAATTCGAACGATAAATCCAACCAATCCAGCTCAACCACAACCGAGGGTCTCCGGAGGGCCAATGTCGGCACTGGGAGCACTGCTCAGCGGAACGCCTAGGCCGCAAAATCCAGCGCCATTACATTCACCAGCTCCGCCACATGCACTGCCCAATTTGGTACCAATAATACCATCGAATATCACAGCTAACAGCAATTTGCCAACAGCCCCAGCGGCTCCTATGGTTCGAATACACCAGCCGGGACTGAAAAGCGGTTGGGATGGCAGGAGCATAAGCTCTCCGGCCAGCAAGTCATTGGGATCCCCAGCAGCCACAACTGTGTCTGCAGCAGCAGCTCCTATCGCACCAACTGAAGAACCAGCGAGAGCAAAAACATCACAAACCATGTCCAAATCGAGTGCGGTGCCAGCAACAACAGCGAATTACACCAAGAAATATCGACCAATCGTACCGGCAGTCCCTACTGCAATTAGGATGACCAAACCGGCAGCAGAACCACCAGCAACTGAGTTGCCTGTACCTCCTCCTCCAATCGGCACTGAACAAACAGTGCGAGTTGTATATAAAGCACCATTACTTCCTAAATCAGCAACACAAGCTGCAGCTGCAACACAAGCTGCATCTGCAACACAAGCTGCATCTGCAACACAAGCAGCATCTACAACACAAGCTACATCTGCAACACAAGCAGCATCTACCACATCTGCAACACAAGCTGCATCTGCAACACAAGCTGTATCTGCAACGCAAACTGCATCTGCAACGCAAGCTGCATCTGCAACACAAGCAGCATCTGCCACATCTGCAACACAAGCTGCATCCGTCACATCTGCAACACGGGGCATATTAGCAAGTCAGGCTAGAACTGCGACAGCAGCAATAGACATTTCAGACAAACCAGCACCAGTGGACGCACCAGCCAAATTGCCGGCAGTAGCCAAGGCAACACCAGTATCACAGTCAGATAAGGAAGCAAGCGCATCTCTAGGCAGTCAGCCGGAGAAATTGCCGGGTGGCGACATAAGCGTTCGTTGGCAGGAGTATGCCGCCACTGGGAACGTATTGCAGATTTGGTGCGGCAAATACCCTACTCGGTACAATCTCAATATGGTTAGGACGGCAACGCTGATCCGCGAGGTGATGGCTGTGCCGCAGCTGCACAGGGAAGATCCACAATTGGCGGCCAAGTGTGATGAGTTCTGGAAGGTCATCGCCAAGAAGTTCCATATGCCAGGTAGGAGTAACAATAAATGCTAGAAGCTTTGGCACTTACGTTGTGCATTTTCTTTTCTCTTGCAGAGGAAGCTTTGCGCGCATGCTGGAAATTCTTGGCGGACAACATGAGTGTGTTTCCGAAGATTGCGCCGATGTCGGAACTGATGCGTCCGTTTAAGGCCAGCGTAAGGGTGTGGGAGAAATCGCATCGTTTGTTTAGCAAATTTGACGAGATAGCACTAAAGTACCAGTGGATGAATCACAAGGACATATTGCCGGACGTAATACGCCTCTTCGCGAAGCATGAGCACCTCTACTGGGAGATGCGCAAGCCGCGACCTGGCGAAATGGCCCAAATTCCACACCACTTCACGGATCTGGAGAAACAGGAGGTGTGGCGGGAGGCACGCATTAAATACCCAAATCGTAGGTTTAACCAACGACATAAGCCTATAACTTATTAATAAACTTATTTGGTTTTGCAGTCAATCATCGGGACATTTGGTCAATGTTTAAGTTCGCATTCCGCACGTACATGGAGGATCTAGAGCGCGGCATTGAGAATCCCTGGCCACAAAACTGGTGGCAGACACTGGAGCAGCTAAGGTTTCTGGCCAATGTGCGCTACCATCCGCTCGAGCCCTACTACTATATCGTACACAACAAGATCTCAGAGGAGGTGAAGAGGTGTAGCATGTACGAGGCTCTAATGTCCGCCGATCCTACCGATAAGGTCAAACCCACACCGGCTATCCTTTTAAAGCGGCTTACCAAGACACCCATGCCATGGGAGACGGAGGAGGCCAAGCGCTTGCTTACCGGCAAGTTGGATGGCTTGAGAAGCTCTGAAAGTACCAGCCAGACTGCTACTCCTCCTGCTTCTGCTCCTCCTCCTGCTTCTTCTTCTGCTTCTGCTTCTGCTCCTCCTGCTTCTGCTCCTCCTCCAGCTCCTGCTCCTACTCCAGCTCCAGCTCCGGCACCCACTGCTCAATCTATTCCTGTACCTGATGGCGTTTCCGTGTGCACAAAGACACCCGAGAGCAAGTCAGCGCCAAACACCAATGTCAAATCTCATAAAGGCAAGAAAAGCTCGAGCGCGCAAAAACGTTTGTCCCCTGCGAAAACTGTCACCTGCAATCTTCCGCCCATTGAGGCATTTGAGCTGACCAAGGTGCTGCGCCGCCAACCACATACCTTCGAGCGGGCGAGCACCATTAACAAGCGAACCGCCTGGGTTCGCGTATCAAATGAGTTAAATGCCACAGGTACTTATTTATATATGACTCAACTAATACATTTAATTAAAACTGCGTGTTTTTGCAGTGACCGAATGCCGCTTAGGACTGCAGTACGCTCTGCGCGAGATGCGCAATTTGAAGATCGCCGATCCAATGAATCAATGTGCCATGGGCCACAAGTACTTCCATCACATGTCGGAGATCTACAAGCAGGTGAAGCCGAATGGCCAGCTCATAGTCCGCACGCCACAGCAGCTCAATCAGCTAAACCAATCGCCTGCGGAGGTAACCGCGGAGGAAGTTAAACCGCGCGGATTCTTGCCCGAAATCAATGTGACCACTTGCAGTCCGGAGCTCGTGGTTAAGAACTGGGCCCACGCCGCCGGTAACTTGTCCGCGCCCAATCAGGATACACTGTTTGTCAAGCTGACGCAGGTTTTCTCCAAATACGCCAAGAAAGTCAATCCGACAGCACCTTAGCTCTCCAATCCATTGGCACGCTTATCGTGGTCATACCTAACTATGTAAGAACTTTCGCCGTTCCATTGACACACTCAATGCGCACGTCATTGTCATTAGCATACATCTTATTTATAACATTGCGAGACATATTTTTTTTTTAAAGACCCATTTAGAATAACTTTTGAATAAATGGTTACAACAAGTAAACTTTCATATGATGTTTTGCACTGGGACTTTCAAATTGAAGATTTGTTCATGAGTAGCATAGCTAAAACCAAACTGAAACTTGCGCAATAATAAAGAGCACTTAATGTTGTATCCCAAAGTCGTGGGATGATAGTGATGAGGGCCAGGCTCTTTGATTATCCGGACGCATTTGTCGGTCAGCGGGCCCCGCCCACTTGTATGGCCTCTCCGTGGACATGAAAGTAAGCCCGAATAAATTGGGGCGAGCAATTGCGAAATGATTTGATTGCCATGTTTCCGGAGTAGGAGGGTGATAATAAGGCGCACGTTAAACACAAGGGGATGATTGTCCCGGACAAAGGAATGGGCAGACTATATATGGGTGGGCTATATACTATTTGAAGGATTTAAATAGAACGCAGTTGCACATCCTCCCACATTTCCCTGCGAATGACAAACAGTAGGGTCAACTTTTTTGGCCAAGTTAGGTGTTAAAACTAGTTAGTAGTTAGAATATATTGTATTTTTAAAAAACCAAGTTACATTTTTTCATTTGGCATTAATGTTATGGTGCTTGTTGGACAAGTAAACATTATTTCAAGTTTAAAATAATACATAAACGAAAAATGTCATAAGAAATATAATTAAACGAGGTGCTTATGTATATTATTTCAAGTTTAAAATAATACATAAACGAAAAATGTCAAGAAAATATAATTAAACAAGGTGTTCAACAACAGGGTTCGATGTTTTTGGACCTCAGCCGACCTTTGCCAACTAGACTAATCTTTTCTGTGACTTGTGACTTCGCCCTGTCCTCCGATTCATCCCTTTCATACTGCCCAGCTGACAAGCGATTCGGTGCAAAGGCCACAAGACGATTGAATATGTCAACGGCCAACGCGGCGAATGCGTAATTTACATTCGCGCCACTCTTGGCGGAAACCTCACAAAAGCCGAGTGCCCGGCGATCGGCATAGTGAAGGGCCTGCTCCAGGCTCACCTGTCGATGCTCCAGGTCGTCACACTTGTTGCCCACCAGCAGAACGTTCACCCTATCTGGACACCTGCGATGGATCTCCTCCAGCCAGCCATCGATGCTGCGGAAAGTGTTGGCCGATGTGGTGTCGTAGACAAGCAGAATGCCATGGGCACCGCGATAATAGGCCGGCAGCAGCGACTTGAAGCGCTCCTCGCCAGCAGTGTCCCACACCTGCAGCTTCACCACCTGACCGGCCACCTCCACGCTGCGCACCTTGAAGTCCACGCCCACCGTGCACAGGTACTTGCCGGTGAATCGGTCATCCGAGAAACGCATCAGCAGGCAGGACTTGCCCACACCACAGTCACCCAGAACGAGGATCTTGAACAGGTACTTGTAGTGGCTCATCGTCAAATCGGTTAGTTATTTTTATAAAGATTGAAGTCACAATCTTGGCTTGGGTTGTTCTGGGGCTTTTGTCCTGGGAAATAAAGTTACTGCAAAATGTTTTAAAAGACTCGATGTTTGGTTAGGTCCATCAATCCATTAAGTTTTTAAACATGTTTTGTCATTTATATAATACTCATCAAAGGACTTCTGTATACCCTATCATCCTGTTTTTATGTGACTAAAGATAGGAATATGCCATTGTAAAATGTAATATCTTATATCTTAGATATTAGATATTAAAGTCATATTTTCACAACTAATTCGGTACTCGCGAGGCAAAACGACGACACTTCCGCCCAGCTGCGTGCCGGAAAAAGTACATAAAAATTAGCATTAGCATTAGCATTACCCCGACTCCAAGGATCCAGGCCAAAGGTCAAAGTGCTGAGGGCGCACAAAAACAAAACAAAAAAGCGCGGTAATCCGGGTCCGTGGACCCCCAGTCATAATCATTTCGGCATCTGATGGCGCTGGCAATAATGTTTGCTTCTGGTGATTAACGCAATTAAACAGGTGCTCAAAATGATGTTTCCACTGGATTAGCTAAGGACACAGGATGCAGGACACTAGCGGGCAGGATGAACACAGTAACGAGAATGAGCATGAGGGATGGGAATGCGTATGTCCGCTAATAAGAGATACATTAGCAACATGCGCCCCACGTTCGCATTAATCCTGCTCCTTGGATGGCGGATGGCGGATGGCGGATTCCAGTGGGTGGTTGGTTGGTTAGCTAGCTTTTTCGTGGCGTTAAAATTCCATTAGTCCACCGGGTGGGTGGTGGTGATGGTGTGCTCTATAACAGGTGTGCTCAACCGCAATATCTTGGGCTACTGCGACGAGCTCCTATTGTCCGTCCTGTAATTGTGCTGGGACAGCACTTGAGTCTTAAGTGAATCGGATCGGATTGGATCGCTTATGCAATTTGCCTAAATGGCTCACATGACCTCCTCGGCGCCTAATGAGCCACTTAATCGAACGATTGTGCGGTCATTCATTCTCCGTGAGTAGTGAATACGAAACTAACACTCACAATTTTAAGGCTATTGTTAAGCGGACTCGAAAGGAATTCCTAGGAGACTTTCAGTCACAGAACTCGAAAATAAATAGTTAATACACAGCAAACTATATTTGTTGCTACAAAACTTAGTTATAAAGTTATGCCCTACAGTTTTGTTTATAATCGAAATCTGATAGCTCTCTTTCCATTTGCACAAAAACAGTTAATTGAACTGCTGTTTTAGTTGCTATTTTCTCTTGCATATGTTTCATTTGTTATTCACCCATCATTTATTGTTTAGAAAACCAATGCACGAAAGAAAACATAAAAACAATAGAGCAGAGAAGTAGTAATAGTAAAAAGCGAAATAGTAAAAAGCGTCCTTTTTCGGCCTTTTTCGTCATAACTTGGCCAAAAATGGCCGCACAGCTAAAATAAAGACTGTTTAGTGCAGCTAATAAACATAGCTAACTATGTCTATCCATACTTTTTCGATTTTCGAAAAAAAAAAATTTGACCAATTTTTCGTGCGGGGTAAGGAGTTTGGGGCCTTTTTCGTCATAACTTTGCCTACCAAACAAAATCACAAAGCAGCGAACACGCCCCGCTTTTGGGGACGAGTAAAAAAGTGAACAGTGAACAGAAAAGCCATTATCGAGTACAACAATAGTGAAGCTGCTGCTGCTGTTGAGCACTTCAGTTGCACTGAGAAAAAAACCTGTATTTCGAAATAGAAGGGGTAAAAAAGATGCAAAATCAGAAGCTTCTTTCCAATTCAAGAAATCAAAATGCAGTGTACGTTCGCTAATCGGTAATCGACATTTGTTTATCGGTCATCGACGGTTTACGCGTTTTCACAGTGTGAGCTTTCATTGGTCACTATAAATTGCGATAAATTGTAAGAAAATTAATAGGTACGAGCAGAAAATGCGATCACATAGCAAACAGAGCCGCAAGTCAAGCGAAGCAAACACGTCGCACTCTTAACGAGATATAATGGGTTTCCTTGAGCACAATTATATATGTATTATGTGGTAAAAATATTTATTCATATAACATATTAAAATTGATAACAGATAGTTTTCAAGTGAATCTGTTAAGATTTCTTAGATTGAGAACGAAAGTCTGTACACACAATTTCCAGCTAAAAACCAAGCAACGAAAGACAAACAGAAAATATGGCTAATTACAAAATGATGGGTGTCATAATTTTCCGACAATTATAAGTCTCATTTTACGGCGAGAAATATTGATTTGGTCAGCAGTAGCATGTGAAAAAATATTACTGATATTACAATGTAATCATTCTGGGTTTCCACATGCCTTAGTTGGCTTTCCAGCTATAGCTTATAAAATAATAAAAAAATTTGCTTTACACCATTTATTCATTTAAAATTACAAGTAACTCTTCTAGAATTTAAAGTAAATCAGCACCTACTGCTAAATAATTTACTTTGGCGAGCACAATTCATTTTTCTGCCAAGTTCGCGCTTCTCTAAAGATAATTTCGCAACCTTAAAACACCAAGTTAACGATCCATTGCATAAATAGTACTTTACATTTTGGAACTTTTTTAATTATAGAAATAACATTGCGTTGAAGTTATTGATAAATAATTTATAATAATAAATTTTATAAAATGTAATAAAATAAATAATTTATTCGATATATTCTAGTATATTATATATTATTATTCTAATATAGTTTATTCTTTTAAAACCAAATTATATTTTTAATAAAAACATATTTATCACCTGTATATGCTATTTTTTATACACACGTTTGTTGCAACTTTGTTGTTACTGTAACAGACAGTAACCACAGTAATTTAACGAGTAAAAATTAGTTTATACATTTTTGCCTCTAGGATTTGTGGCTATAAAATGTAAACAATATTTATTGAGCTCTCAGCTAAAAATAGTTATAATTTTTAATCATTTTTTTCTTAAATATATTTTTTATGTTTTATTAATTTTTTGTAAAATATTGCATTATTTGGTAGAGCTTTTCATAGCTCAGTGACCACTGTGCAGTTAAGTTAAAGTTACCGCTTAACATACTAGTTTCATTGTTGATTTCAATATATTTATTAATATTAATATAACTATTAACATGTTCTATAAACTTTTGCTGAAGCTTTCATTAGGCCAGTGACCACTGTGCAGTTAAGTTAATGTTATATCTACCTCTTAACATAGTTTTATTGTTGATGAATAGCTGATATCCACACATCTTGTGTTGTGAAGTATCTTTAACATTTTCTATGAACTCAAGGCACTGCTTTCCATAGCCCTGTGACCACTGTGCGCCATCGTTTCGCATCTCGTAAAGTTGCTTCTGCTGTTGTTGTTGCTGCTGTTGTTGCTGATGTTGTTGCTGCTGTTGTTGCTGCTTTTGTTGCTGCTGCTGTTGTTGCTATTATCGCAGAGAGTTGTTGCTGCCGGCGTCGCCGTTTGGCGGCGATCTTCGTTTTGTCGGCGGCTTCAGTTCAGTTCAGTTCGAGTTCGCACTCGGCCACAAACGGTCGTTCGGTCGGTCGCTTGGTTTCGGTGAAGAAGGGAGAATTGTGGAGCAGAAATTAAATTAAAGTCGTAATCGTAGTACCGCCGACAGTCGAAATCCGTAAAGCTGTAGTCCCGTAGATCCGTAGATCCGTAGAACCGTAGAACCGTGAGACGATCGCGAGAATTGTGCTGCAGCTGAAGCAAAAGAATATGGTGTCGCACACAAGATCGCTGCGTGTCGCGCTCAATTAAATACACATCTTTTTTATTTTTCGCCCCTGTCTTTATTTATTTTTTACTTTTTTTTTGTTTTACGCCACAACGTTGTTATTTATATTTAATTGTTTTGTGACAACAACCACAACCACAACAACAACGAAAGCAGCCGAGTTAAGTGCGAAAAGTGAAGTGAAGTTTGTCGGCGAATGAGTGCCAGTGCGCACAAAAATTGGAGCAGGTTCCACAGAGATCTAGAGATCTAAAGATCTATATAGATTCCCCGAGTTCCTAGGTTCCTCCAAGTTGCGACTTTGGTGGCGTTGGCGCGGTGCCCCTGGTAATTTAATTGAAAGTGATGATCGTAGCCCATCCCCCATCCAGAAAGCACTTACCCATAGTTCCCATCCTTTGGCAAGTTCAAGTTCACCGACCACGCGGACTCCTTTTCCCTCTCCCTCTCCCTCTTCCACTCGCCCTCTCTCACTCACTCTCTCTTGATCGCTTGCCCTTCTTTCACTCGCAGAAGCTACAGTGCACACTCGAAATAGTGCACTTGGCATAGCCATTAATAACAATCCTAACTCGTTGCTATTATTATTTGCTAAAAAATATACGAAAAATTGTAAAACATTGTTTTCGGCTAGAAACTTCCAATTAAATAGTAATTAAGAACGCTGTAGTACTTTTTTTTTTTTGAGTGAAAAGTTTTCTTCTGCTCGCCAAATGTGCGTTGGATGCCTGTAAATATTCAGCGTGGTTCTCTGCAGTTTACCCACTCGGTACATTGCACCTTTGTGGTCCCTGTTTCCTTTACTGTCGTCTTTCGCTTTCAATGCATTTTGACAGTGGATTGCTAATCGGCCAGGTATTCGCAGTCCACCTTATAGCACCTACCATATGTATGTACATACATATATACTTAAACCATTCGCATTTGCAGTCGTATCTGTATTCCAATACGCATTCGCATTCCTGCCGCCGTTGTCATTTCCTTGCCGCATCGGGCACCGCCCTCTTGCTATCACGCACCTGATGATAAACAGCTTAAATTTTGATAATTTGCGGGGATTTCGCTGCGAATTGCTCAAATCAGCTAATCAGCTGTTGTTAGCACATATGTATATGTATGTATGTATGTACACCCCCCCCCTCACATTCGCTATCTTCCCAATGAAATCGGCGGTAGAAATGGGCTTTGTCTCGAGTCTTATCGCATGCCAAAAACCTAAAACCAAAAAGCAGAAAGCAGAAACCCCAAATACTTATGTCTAAAACCGAAACCGCAACATCAGCTCAGTATTACCTCAGCCACAAGTGCACAGCGAGAACCTTTTGAGCAATAATATAATATTGCAATTGCTTAATTAAGCCGTTTTGTACTGTGCTGTTTGCTAGGAGTATTCCTAAGATATTTATCTACAGATACTGCCAGCATATAACACAGTATTACGCTTATAATCTATATAATCTCATATAATATCCACAACTATAACGTGCCCTAATTTTCGCTCTGTGTGCGTGCATCACCGGTTTCTAACTGATAGCTGGAGAATGTTTACTGTCATTACCTGTGTACCACTACCTGTGCCACCACCGGCTGATATGCTGATATGGTGGGATTCCTCATGCAATTTGCGGTTGTCACAGCTATTAGCTTTAGATAGTCCACTGTGCCTCTGCCTCTGCCGCTGCCTGTCTTATCAATGGGTTGCTTTCGCTGCTGGTCAGTTGGCCAGGTATCTGTGTTTGCCATGCCATCATCATTGTGATAGCGATCGTCAGTGGTTTGCCACGCTAATGATCCTCTTCGCTCAGCATGGGAACATCGCATAAAATCCAGTCGTATATTTTGGCCTTTTGGCTTATCGCGATGGTCATTTAAATACACGTACATATGAATTCCACCATATACGTTTGTGCCCAGATAATTCTTGGTTTAATCTACACATTCCCTTCGGGCTCTTTCCACTTAATAACTTTTTACTAGCTCTAAGAATTAATTTATAGAGCTCATATCGATCTTAACAATCACTAAACTGAGCAGTTCGCTTAAGTAATAATGATTCCATTTATTCATTAAATGAATAAAACAGATGATTGCGAAGTGATCTCTGTTGCTATCTATTTATTGACTGTTAGATGATCACACTCTAATAAAATCACCATAATTTCCGCTGATTATTGACTATGCTTATAAGTCCTTAGCCCTGCTGAATGATCTCAGCTAAAATACCCAACGAACTTTTCTCACCCACACACGAAATGCCGCAATGTCGACTCAAAATTATTCGATGGCAAAGAAACCCAAAAAAAAAACCAGAGATTAAATAACAAAATAACACAGCAAAAAAAATTGCCAAAAAAGTCAGCTTTGACTAATGCGCTGCATTGGCGCTGCGATCAGTTTTTGGCGATCAGTTTTTAGCACCAGTTGAGTTTTCCATGTGGGCGCAGTAGCCAAAATAGTTGGCCAAGTGGCAACTGACTGAAAGTCGCACTCTTGTTTTTGTTTCGGCTTTGTTTTGCTTTCGGCTATCAACGCTAACCGCTGTGCCCAACTGTTCCAATAGAAAGCCAGTTAAGAGCGATCCGCTCCGGTTTGCTGTCTTATGTTTTCAGTTCTCTGTTTTTATTTTATTTTTTTTTTATTCCGGGAAAGGGAGACACCACCGATCGACGATCGAGGATGGGAATCGATCAGTTGATCGGCGGCTCGTAAGCGTCTAAATATAGATTTCGACCATATTTGCTGGCAAATATTGGCCATGAGTGTGCGGCGGCGGGCTGAACCTGCCTCAATTCAAGTGGCACGGTATCTGTCTGTATCTGTGCCCCTATATCTTCATATATATATATATATATATATATGCATATATATGAGTTTTTGCGAGTGACTGCACGTGTTTTTGTGGCAGACGGCAGATCGGGCAACATGTCACCCCACGCGACACGCCGCATACTACATACTGCATACTGCATACTACACATGCTACATGCTACATGCTACATGCAAGATGCCACATTTCTCCATCAGAGTTTTCGTTTCTTTTTCATTTTTCGCGTCAGCATTCCCAGCGATCTGATGTCGACTACCAAGCTCGAGCTCCCTTAATAAGTCTTAATCTATATGTCAATATTTTCTTGTTTAGTTTCCAAACACAGACACACACTTCGTATCTGCATCGCTTTTTGTATCTGTATCTGTCTCTGTATCTGTATCTGTATTTGTATTTGTATCTGTATCTGAGCGCAGAAGTATCTATATTTGCTGTGTATCTTTTTGGCCAGCCAATTCTCCTTTGCAGCCACATCCACATCCACATCCACATCCATATCCACCTCTTCCTGGTTGTGCCATGCCTCACATCTCGCATTCAGACAATGCCCGCGTATTCATAAACAAGGCCTTCGCATTCGTAGTCGCATTCGTATTCGTATTCGTATTCTTATTCGTAGTCGCATTCGTAGTCGTCGTAGTCGTAGCCGTATTCGAATTCGTCCGCCTACTGTCCCTCATCTAGTTCGCCTCCTTCCTCGTTGGACGCCTCAAGATTTCAGCAAGTTGGTGCCACTTCTCGGTTGCCATGCGCTGCAAACAAAATGTTTCTTCCATCATACCCAGTGATCTATGGGGTATGCTGCTCTTCGGCCCAACATGCAATGCAATATAGAGGAGAGTTTAGGGGCGACAATCTTCGTGATTCCCATTTCTACATAAATCCAAGAAATATGAAATTATATTCTCTAAAACAGGAACAGTTGTAGAAAGTTACATTCACTTGTATTTGTATTGAAATTTTATTTACCACATTCTGTATACATGTAGGGGGTATCAGTTAGTCGGTGCCCTTCAGCCCAACCATTCTGACTTGTTTTCCTTTTTTTTCCGTTTTTTTTTGGTGCGTTCTGTTTGCCCACGGCTGCTGATATGATATGATATGTGTGGTTGGGTTGCCTGTCCTGGTTGCGTCTGTTGTCCGTGCAAACTGTCGTCATTGTATTGTCTCTCCGTCAGTTTGGTTTGTTGGTTTGCTGGTTTGCTCGGTGGGATTTCTACTGTGTCTCGAGGAAAGTAAAAGCCGCGTCTTTCCACCGACCAGAAGGCCATCGAATGGCGATGGAACCTATCTGTTAGGTACTAAATGCCGAACTTATGCGAAGCTGCTCTAACCACTCGCTAACTGACCTTGGTCAACGCGATCTGCATTGCCCGTATGCACAGATATAGATACGCCGTAATGTACATATATATATATATATATATATATATATATATATATATATGTATGTATGTATGTATACTTTACGGCAGATAAACGATACTTTACTGCATATCGCATGTCGATTGCTGTGACGCCAATGCAATTGTGCAGATTAATTAAAGGGACACTTGTTGTTCGCTGATTGGAACCATTGGATGGCTGACCCACATGCATTTCAATTGGCAAGTGGCACTCTGAAAACTACACTGCTAGAAAGTGAAGGAAAATCGCCAAAAGCAAAAATAAGTCTATTGAAATTGTAGATGAACGTTAATTTCTTAATTGATTGCAACTAGTGACTTACTTTTTCCAGTGCAGCCATATTTACTTCAGAAATCAATTGATAGGCCACAAAACGCGATCGATTTCGCCTTGGCGACAAAATCACCTTCGGCCCAATTGAGATTGAAAGGCCATCCCCATCCATCCACATCCATTCCCATCCATCCATTCCATCCAGCCCATCATCAACATCATCAACATCATTAAGACAATCATCATCATAGAAGGAGATGGAGCTGAGTGTGGAAACCCAGTAAACGGGCTTATCATTCAATTTACACTTGAACGCTGGTTTATCGGAGAAACGGGCACAAAGGCCAGAAGAACCGAGCGATAAAGATTCTACTCTTCCGAGAAGATTAGACGTATACTCGTTTATTCGTATACCCGCCGAAATCTTCGTGCGTTGCATGATACTCTTTTTAATCGTATCTCAGAATGGGCGCAACGCTTTAATATCACACAACACACAATTCATTTCAATTTCACGCTGATATTTAACCTTAACACAAATTCAATAAATAACCGAGGCGAAACCGAAATATACATAACAGCGTATCGACATCATCATGTTAACCCATGAGATCGATCCGATCGACAGACTCGTTAGCTCTCGAATTGATTTCGTTATTGATATTTCATGCTTCAAATGTTTCTGTCCACTCTTCTATCACATTTGGCTAATGAGCTGCCCAAGAGTTGTGTGGTCAGCAACACAGCAAACCAAAGACCAGTTTAGATAGGCAGTAATAAAAGATGGTAGAGAGTAATCTCAATCTCAAAGGTGCTTTATTAATTACAAAAATTGGTCAAATTATAATTTACCACCTTTAAATGAGAATTAATTCCTTGTTGGCCAAGTGCTAAAAGTGATTTGTTTAAATTAAACAAGCATATATGTAGCTTATAGTTTGTAGAACAATGTGTCACAATCACAATTCCCAGAGTTATACTCGTATATCATTTTTCGCCAGAAGTAATTCTAAGTGCCACCTTGAAACTCCGCCACCTTTGTGTACCAATCCATTTTGAGTACGGCATTATCCCGCCATCGGTATCGCCATATATCCATATATCTGATCGGCAATTTATGCAGCAAATAAATACAAATAAACAGCTCAAAGACGATACGCTCATTTTGTATGCACTTAAAGCTATTGTGATTTGGAGTTGGGGGGTATGCCCCATAAAAAACAAAAAAACCAAAAAAAAAGCTGTGAAAATGTGGGGGGTTGGGCAGGTGGAATGGATCGTTGACTTGTATTTTTTTCACGCTTCTCATTTGATTGCCAGCGATTTTGGGCTTGAGTTCGAATGCATTTCAGATGGAGTCAACTGACTTCTGGTTGCTATTCGTCAGATATGCTCTTATACCTCGTATATACACGCGTATCTTGTATCTTGTATCTGAAATTTCATTTGCAATTCAACTTCCGTCAACTGGCCGAGGAATTTCGTGGCTTTCTGAGCCAGTTCAGCATTTAAGCAATAAAATGTGGTAAAAAAAAAAACAAAAATAAAAACGAGGGACAAGTTAAGCGGACAGATGGAATGAATTGAAATGAAATGGTTATGTAAATGCAGAAATTGAAATGAAAATGTAATTAATGAGCATAAAATGCGGAAAATTGTGGAAAAATACGTGAAACGAGTTTTTCATTTTATTTCGGTTTTCAGTGTTCAGTTTCATTTCGACTTCAGCTTCAGCTACAGCTTGAGTTTCATTTTTTTTTTCAACATCTACATTGGAATTATCGCCATGAAATGCGTGGCGGGGTTAGGGCATTGGGGTTTTGGGGCACGGACATTGTCAAACAAACTTGGAGCCAATGTTTGGACAGCCAGTCGTCGTCCACGGGTTTTAATTAAAAAACGTATGAATGTATCTTGCAGATATGTACATTCACTTTCAGACAGTCGCGTAGTAAACTCTTTTTTTTTTTTGTTTTTTGCTTTTTGTATAGTAAATAATACTGCATTATTCAGTCTGAGGGTCGGAAAAGTTGGCAGCTAGCTGAGTCATACTATATGCGCATCAAAGGATGTTCCTTAAAGTATCTGGCAAATGTACATACGTAGAAGAAAAAGATACTTCTCTTTGGCAGAAAAAACTCGCTTTGCTCTACTATCATAATATCAATCGTACTCCCATTTGCATTACATTTCGAGCTCATTAGTTGCATTAAATCCGAAATCGATGCGATCCATCCCACTTATAAAGTACCCACTAAAATCCATAACTCATTCTCTATAAATATTCTCTTATCCACAGACAAAGAAGCACGTACAATCGCAGGAGCCCACCTCTCCGCGGATCGGTGACCAGCGCACCTGTCGTTAATTAAATGTCAACAGATTTGAAGGGCGGGGAGAAGGAAGATTCAGACGAGTCCGAGGAGCCAAATGAATTGGAATCGGAATCGGAATCGAAATCGGAACTGGGAACAAACGAGAAACCCTAACGAAATTGTGCAAAATGTTTGCCCGTCTGTCAAATAAATCATAAGAAACAAGAAACACTAAAAGTTGAGGAGGAGCAGACATCTGGATATCCAAAATAAAAAAGAGAAACAAATCTCACAATCAAAAGATACATATACACATAGAAAATCAAGCAAAAATGGTTAATGCGGTGATGGATGCCATAGCGGTAAGTGAAGTGAAGTGGAGTTTAAATACAGATTGATCGCTGGGAGCTTGCTTAATTTAATTTGCAATATTATACTGAATAATTTGCGATTCTCCGTTTCGTTTTTATGATGCCTAAATTGAAATTGCCGACTGACTGAATGGAGCCCCCTTTCAATTCCCCTTTCAATTCCCCTTTCAATTCCCCTTTCAATTCCCCTTTCAATTCCCCTTCAATTCCCCTTTCCAATGCCCGTCAGCCAATTGAAGTTTTGTTTGTACTTCAAACAAGACACTCTGCGGTTGAGTTTCGTTTTATTTCCTTTTTTCCTGGATTTGTATTTGTAGTTTTTTGGTTTTTTTTTTTGATTTTTTTGCTTGCTTTGCCCACATTTTCAATTTGAATTTGTTGGCTGTGGCAATTGCTCAATTGGCTGGCTTGTCTATGTCTTTGTCTCAATCCCTGTGTCCATGTGTGTCTCTGTGTGTGTGTGTGTGTGTGCCTCTATGTGTGTTAGTGTGTGTGTGTGGGAGTGCGCTTGTGTGCGAGTGTGGCATATTACATGCTAATCCATATGTTTAAGTTGATTTCGCGTTTCGCTCTTTTGCCGCCTGCAAAATGAGGAGCGTAACGGGGCGTATACGCAATAACAAGGAAAACAAATCCTTGAGTGCAGAATTGTGTGTTAAATCCATCAGCACTTAGAGATCGGCATAAGCAGCTCTTTGAAACTGCAAAATCCATTTTTAGAAATTAAATCATTTCATTTAGACATTTTAGGTAGATTAAACATTTGAACCAACGTCGATTTGTAAATTCTGTTCATAAATAAATATTTAAAAATATTGTTATTACCTAATATGGCATTATCTCACAGACATCCAGGTTTGCAATTATTTTGCAGCGATCTTCGCTTGCTTCACATCAACAATTCATTCCTCGATTCTTTTCATTTCCATTTCACTCTTTGGCCGGCATTTGCATACAACTTCTGCTGCCTTTCAGGTCATAACAAAAAGCCCCCAGAAGAAATAACAAAAAACTCAGAAAAAAAAAACCATAGAAATATTTATAAATACCGAGCAGAAGGAAAAATAATAAAAAAAAAAAGAGCATAAGTAACAGAAGTGGAGATCAAATTAGCACAGAGCGTGGGAGCCGGTTTGCTTTTTGCTTTTTGGCTGACGTTGCCTTGCCGCTTTTTTGGCACTTGGGACATGGTTAACGTTAACCATGATGTTGCACATGGGGCAGACACCGCAGACATGGGTGGCAGATATGGGGGGGGGGAGGTGTGGCTGCATTTTCTGGGGTGGACCGGCGAAATAACCCGTTATGATTGCATTAGCCGAGACAGTGGCGCGTAATTATTGGAGATCGAACACAGAAGTACGGCCTCGCCGCAGACCGCCGGAAGTTGGGACCAGTTGGACAGGTAGCCATGGTACACCAACTCCAAGGGGCACCCAACTCCGAATGTGTCCAACTTCACCTCCAACTGCAACAACTGCAACTGCAGTTCCCAAGCCCAGCCCAACCCACTGTTTGTGTTATGAAAATTCCACACGAACCCAGTTCCGAAGGCTAAGTCCAAGTGCCACCGATTCTTGCACTCAAAGAAATATTATAGTACAACCTGCATGAATTTAAACGACAGAATGACAGAAATTATAGCAGCTTAATGATATAGCAGTCTAATTTGAATTGCCTACTTGGCCATTCGTTTTTATAGCTCAAGATATGGTAACGAATGGAAAATTGTCATATTTGCTTGGTAAATTAATTAAGCAGGCAGTAATAACTGGTTTAATGGCATTACACTTATGATCGATTGATTGTGCATAAAAAAATCTCGAGAGGAAATGCTTTTAAACTAGTAAAAGTCTGTACTAGGCGAAAATAGAAAATGAGTAGCCTTTTTTTAGGCAATCTAAGAAGGTATTTGGAAAATTTCACTGTAAATTCTTGTTATAAACAAGTTAACCAAGTTTTGAAGATTTTAGCGTTTTTCAAGTGCTTCGATGTTGATTTCTAATGAATGGGCTTCATAATGATCTCAAGCCGTTGGTCAACTTCGATGATTGTGTTATTGGGGATGCCATTAAGTCATTTTTAACAACATTTTCGAGGCTTGTCGAGCTTTCCGTTAACCCGAAATATGTTTGCCATATCATTGCAGCTGCTCAGCTCGCTGGCCAGCGATTTGGACATAATGCTAAACGATCTTCGTTCGGCGCCGAGTCATGCTGCAACAGCAACAGCAACCACAACAGCAACACCAACAGCAACAACAACTGCAACAGTTGCAACTGCAACAGCAACAACGGCAGCAGCGGCAAACCAGCAGCAACATCATAATCACCATAATCAGCAGCAAATGCAATCAAGGCAATTGCAGGCACATCATTGGCAGAGCATCAACAACCATAAGAATAGCAACATTACTAACAATAACAATAACAACAATAATAATATTCATATAAATAATAATAATAATAATAGCATTAACAACAATAATAATAACAATCATTTGGCACACCCACCGTGCCTGATCGATATTAAACTGAAGTCAAGCCGATCGGCAGCAACCACAATTGCGAGTACAACAACCTCCAATCAGCTGCAGCAGCAACAACAACAACGGCGCCGTGTGGCACCCAAGCCGCTGCCACGCCCACCGCGACGCAGCCGCCCAACGGGGCACAAGGAGGCGGGGCCGAGTGAAGAGGATGGCGACACGGATGCCAGTGACCTGGCCAATATGACGTCACCGCTGAGCGCCAGTGCAGCGGCCACTCGCATCAACGGCCTCTCGCCGGAAGTGAAGAAAGTCCAGCGCTTGCCACTGTGGAATGCGCGAAACGGAAACGGAAACGGAAATGGGATTGGAAACGGAAACGGAGGTACCACCAGCAGCGGCATCTCTGTGCAACGCCGTCTGCCCATCCAAAGTCATCAGCAGCAGCGAATCCTGGGCCAGCGATTTCATCACCAGCGACTTCATCATGGGTAAGTCTCCTTCAAAAATCTGCCTTAATAATTCGATCTTGAAGAGAAATACAACGAAATAGTATTAAGAATTACGCTGCTTTATGGGCAGCAAATTGCTACTCTTTGCTAAAAATAACATTGGAATTAGGGAAGTGAATAAAGAGGGGAATAAATCTATGGCATCTATGGCATCTATGCTGCCCCATTTAAGCGAAAGTGGTTGGTCAAAACAATAATTTAACCATAAATTACAACCGTGCCTGTTTCGCTGCTGTTCTTGGCCATAATAAAGTCAGTTTTGCGTTTTGTTTTTTCGCGGAATGAAGCCCAGAACTGACCAGAGGAAGTAGAAGTAGCAGTTGAAGTTGAAGATGCAGACGAAGTCGAAGTCGAAGGCCTTGGGAAGGCAATGGAAGGGTTATGCTGGCAATGGGCTGTGAAAGGTTCATGCTCCGCTGAGCGCTTCATGGGAATCGGTGGCATGCTTCGGTGGCAACGAAAAGAGCTGCTCCGTAATGGGTTAAGCCAGGTCAGTTTAACCAGCGGGTGGGTGTGACGGCTGGGCTGAATCATCAACGTCACGGTCACCAGTTGAACGAGGAGAAGAACTGAGGATCACTTCGAGGTCAAGAAAGTCTGCTACAAAGGGGGGTTGCATTTAAAAATCATGATGTTGCATGTGGCTTAATAATATTGTTTTAGCATTCAAATTAGTCAAAGTACAAGTACAAAGTACAAAGTAGAAGGACAAAGTACAAGTACAAAGTACAAAGTAGAAGGACAAAGTACAAGTACAAAGTACTAGTTTTAAGTTAGTATATCTTGTGTTTAATCGCCAGAGAATTAGGAATAGTGCCTCAGATTTTTAGCTTTTCCGTGTTTGGTGACAACTTGACGAGGGTGCAGATCGGGTTCCCCACTCCGCATTACAAGCCCCAAAAACTTCAGCCTTAACCTTTTCATTAGCCACTCCTTCAGCCCAAAGAAAAGACGACTCCACTGCTGCTGACAGTTGCGGTTGCCAACTAAAATGTGTAACATGTAAATATATGTGAGCATGTATATCGATATTTTGGTAATCCTTGCAAGCGCAATATGTTTAGCATATAAATTATGAGGCCTGTCCAACCAAAGACCATTCATGTGGTGGACTGGCAGTAGTTGTGGAAATTTCGCTTGAGAAAAAGGCGAAAAACAGAGGGCAAACGACAAAACGACAAAACGAGAGGGTCTGTAAATGAAGTGTTATATTTTATGTGGCAATCCGCAATGTCGGCGATGACAAAAACCAAAGACAAATACAAGGCTCCATAAACTTGAGTAAATATGAATATGTCTAACTGGGTGGTTGGTTGCATGGTGAGTGGGCAAAAGGACCTTGTTTTTTTTTTTTGTTGTTTTTGGATCGGAAGGAGAGGGTTGCGAATGGCACTTTCCATGGCTCTGTTGCTTGTTGACAGGCGGAAGAATCATTTCATTGCCCATTCCCCAGTTTATCCTGCTGGTTACAAAACGGGCAAAAGGGTTGTGACTTTTGTGTGTGTTTAGCTATTTATTAAATTTGTTTGCCAACACACACACACACAATTGGTGGTGTGAGCCCATAAGGACCCACACGAACATGAGCTGCGTAACTAATTTGCTTAAAGTGCACAATGCCCCCACCTTCCACATCAATGCACTGTGGCACCAACTCGTATTGTATTTCCGTTACAATGCAGTAGCTAGTGTTTTGCAACTGTTTGTTCCACTGTAGCACACTGAACCGCAGAAACTTTGTGCTGAGCTCCCCAAGTGTTTTGTGGTCTTTATGCCCGACCTCCAGCAAATGCTGGGCACCGAGAATTGATGATGTCTAGGACCGTCTATATATATTCTCTTATATGTCTTCTCCTCCACCATGGCCATCATTGCCATCGCCATCGCCATCATTGCCATCACCATCAGCATCATCATGATGGGCTTGATGATTGTCAAAAAGTTTGTGCAATTTGAGCGTTTTAAGTTTGTCGCTGTCAACGGTGCGTATGCGTGTTCGCAGGAGACAGAACGGCTTCAAATGCGACAGGTGTTTGCTTTATTAACTAAAAACAACTCGGATACCACTAGAGAATGTCTGTCGCATCCCCGAAAAAGCGTCACTTGGTTAAAGGCCCTAATGCCGCTGACATGTAAACAGATTAACATAATTAATTTATTTGCTGCCTGCTCACGGCTGTCATCGTCTAATCCACAACATTTGATACCCTTTCCACGGGGTCTAATCCACAACATTTGATACCCTTTCCACGGGGTCTAGACGCATTCTAAAATGCTGCAAGTATTTTAGTTGTAAAGGATATACTTTATATTTCATTAAAGGGTAGCTTCGGTTGCCATTTGAAGCTATTGCATTTTTCCCACCGCAAGTGACCAAACTAATTGAGGTTTTTGTCAAAGGGATCCAATTAACTTTATTAAGCTGTTGCAATTAGTTAAAGCCAAACACAAGGCGGTGAAATGAGGTAACATCGTGGATACCGTGGAGAAAAGTATCTCATGGATAGTATCTAGATTATGAATGTATCTCATGGATAGTATCTAGATTATGAATGTATCTCATGGATAGTATCTAGATTATGAATGTATCTCATGGATAGTATCTAGATTATGAATGTATCTCATGGATAGTATCTAGATTATGAATGTATCTCATGGATAGTATCTAGATTATGAATGTATCTCATGGATAGTATCTAGATTATGAATGTATCTCATGGATAGTATCTAGATTATGAATGTATCTCATGGATTGTATCTAGATATGAATGTATCTCATGGATAGTATCTAGATTCTGAATGTATCTCATGGATAGTATCTAGATTATGAATGTATCTCATGGATAGTATCTAGATTATGAATGTATCTCATGGATTGTATCTAGATTATGAATGTATCTCATGGATTGTATCTAGATTATAAATGCGCCCTCATCAATGCTTGTTTTATCATCTTGGATATGATGGGCTAGCAATGATCAATCATTTTTTTTGCAGATAAGCCCATAAACATTTTTTTCATGATCTCTGGACATAGAAATCATGAGCTGCTCTCGAGAGATCTCGCTTTGTGCGGATATCAATCATATTTAGCATACAACTGTCTGTCCATCATTGGGCGAATGAAAACATAAATTGAGTGACTGGTTGAGCCATGAATTTGGATTTCGAGGTTCGCACTTCAATGCCATTTAAATGGACGTCGATTGAAATCTGTGATTTCGCAATTATGAAATTAGATGACTTACAAAAACTCCAAGTATTCAGCACACATACTTATTACACATTTGCCACAGACTCTCTCACTAAATTTCCCCAGACAATACCAATGACCAGAGACATAAAAAACAAAAAGAGAAGAAAGTCCACTAAACAAAAGTGTAAAACATTAAGAAGCACAACAAAGCAATGGAAGAGAGTGGGAAATATGCAAATTGAAAGGACCTACAAAGAACAACAACCAACCAAAAAAAAAAAAAAGGCAGTCAAGACCATGAGGGAAACAACTTTCGAGTGACGTAAATTGCATATTAAATTTTACATTTTTCATATTTATGCAGCTTTGCCGCGGCAGTCGTAAAGTGAAAGTGACTCGAAGGGTGGGTATCTTCTGGTACCTAAGTACAGTGTGGGTCAGTGGAAGTGGAGGTGGTGGAGGTGGAGGTGGAGGTGGTGGTGCTCCTCGGGCAAGGACAAACAACATTTCAATTTGGGAAAATATTCATTATGCTCGAGTGTAAGCGACGCAGACTAAACGGAAGCGGAAACGGAAACGTGCTAAAGCAAGAAAAGGTGACCCCAAACCTGGTGCTCCACCATCACCACCACCCACACAGCCACTCATTTGGCCATTGTCAGGCGGCTGCTTCTGCTTCATTGTCGTTGTGAAAAGTTTTATAAAGTTATGAAAAGTCATTCAAGTTCAGCCCAGCTACCACCCATTTTGCCCATTTTTCCCATTTTCCCCAGACGAATCAACGACTTGGCGACTTTCGAGCACTTTCTGCTCATTTTCCCCCCACGGAAATGTCGTGGACTTTTGGTCGCTGTTTGCTGGATGGGGGGAGATGTGAAGCTCAGGCTAAACAATAAAGCCGTCAAAAACGTGCATCGTCTGCAAGGACACTTTTTGCTTCTCGCCACTCCTTTCGACTTTGTGGCTCCTTGGCTGCTCGACTCCATTGGTCCACCTGCTACTTGCGCCCTGCAATTTGTGCCACACCGTCAACATTGTCATCTAAACTGCAATGACAAGTTGCTTCAAGTGGCACACGGCATCGACGACGACGATGATAATCCGTGGGACTTTAAACCGATTTGCTCAAGCGTGCGGCATGAGAATTACCGCTGTAGAATCCATAGATTCATAGAAAAATAATGCTGTGGACTTTCAGTTGGTCACAACATTTTTTTTTAAACTTTTACACACTACTTTGTTTAACAAGTGTAGTAACTTGAAGTACTGCAAAGTGGGTAGAGCATAAAAGACTTCATGATGGCATTATTTTATATACCTTTTACCCAAACCCATTCGGTGTTGCAACACCCCGTCATTTTACGTCAACTTGATGTTGAAACATTGAAGTTCCTGCTTTTTCCATTAGTTTCCGTTTCGCGAGCAGCTGGCTCCCTCATTATTTGCCGCCATAAAAATGCACCTTTAAAGCTCATTAGCTGTGCAAAATTTGTCACATTGTTGCTGCCCCACAACTTTAATGCCACTTCATCCTGGAGCCTCAGTGGCTGTCTGGTCATACATATGTATTTGCCCCCAACAATTTGGATGCGTATGTGCGTTGGCTGGTTTGTTGCGAGTTCGAGTTGGAGTTGGAGTTACCATGGGGCTGCAGTAAATAATTTTTGGCAGAAAGGTTGTTGAAACATTTAATAAAACCAATATAAATCATAACAAACACTTAGCCTGACAACAACCACAAAAACGGAGACGTGTGGCATGGGGCACGAGTCATGGGGCATGGGGCATGGGGCACGGGGATGCCTTCCACAGGAGGGCGGCCAACAAAGCGAAACTAAAATTCCAAAACGTTGCCCATTTTCGGCCGCAAAAACTTCCAGGCAATGCGGACGGAACAGAATGGAGCGTAGGATTCCGCACCCTGGTAGAGACTTCAGTGTCCCTCCCATCCAGAGAATGACAAAAACGAATGAAGTGGGTAGGGCTCCCATTTTTTTTGCGGGGGGGAAATGGGGAAATGGAGAAGTGGAGATGTGGGGAGCCCATGCATTGCTACGCGTGAACGCACCTTTTGCAGGCACTCTGCTCCAATGTGCCACAGTGTGTGTGTCTGCGTGCTCAGTCGCACAGTGGCACCACCATCATTGGCAAGTAAACGAAAAATCAATTTAAGATTTGTGTTTACTTCTGCGGAATCCATTAAAATAGTAGTGGCAGCTGAGTCTAGACAGCAAATTGGATACCAATACCATGTAGTTGCACTCAAAATGTATGATTTTCAGATTTTCTATAGTATTTAGGTCAGTGTGCCTCTCATGCTTTGTCGCCTGTTACATAGTTCCGTGTCCGTGTCCGTGTCCGTGTCGTCGGCAACAGCAGCAACAGCAGCAGCACCAAAATCATCCGCAACACCAGCTTCCCCATGGTAACATCCATGCCACGAGCAGCAGCAACAGCAGCAACAGCAACAGCAGCAGCAGCAAAAATGTGCAAAAAATTAATTGCTGCGCATAAATCAAAAGACTTTGCTCCCGTATTTTCACCCTCCCCTCAACACCCACTTTTAGCACCCCCTTTTGGTCTGGCATTGCCGCTCCATGGTCACTTGTTACTATTTCTGATTTCCATCAGCACTCTTATTATGGCAAGATACGCGATGTGTGTGTGTACCTACTTCATGCGCGTATCTCGAGATGCAATTTGAAGGCTCATTGTTTTTAGGATCTGCTGCTGTGGTGATGCCATCAAGGCCACTTTTGGATGGGGTCCAATGCACCATCGCCACCCATCCATCCATCCACCCATCCAACCGCCCATTCACGCCCCCTTTTCGGGCGAAGGTGTTTCAATGGAAATGCAACATGCAAAAGACAACAACAGCTGGTCTCAACGCCTTGATTACCGGAAGTTTTGCCATAAAATCGCGCGAGAGACCATGACAGAACCATAAAAAAGATATAGTCCCAAGGATCCACCCACTCGATTTGGCGGCAACAACATCATCATCATTGTTAATGGCTATCGTTTAAACACGCCTGATTGATGTGTTTTTTATGACTGTCAAGCTTCTCGAGTCTTCATTTACCGATTGACTGATGCGAATTGCGCCAATATATCGCATTCATATCATTTCAATGCATTCAATGCCGCACTTTCACAAACACTACTGATAAAGTTCACTTTATACATGCTTAATCAATCATCAATTAATGCTTAAGCTTGTTGTTGTCGCAAGATGGGTGATTTTTTAAAAACCAATATGTAATTTTCCAGAAAAGTCAATTACCCAGATTTTTCCACAAAACAGAGTTTGAATTCTTTCTCTAATAACAAAAATAAGTATTCCGAAGTGGAGTGGCATACCTCATTGTATTCGTAACAAACTTTCCTATTCAGCTGTATTCAAACATGAATGTCAATTTTTTGCAAATTTATATAAGGGTACACGTTATCAAAAATGACAAAATTTTTTTAAATTTTTTTCCTCATTGTATTTGTAACAAACTTTTCTATTCAGCTGTATTCAAACTTAAAAACTTTTATTTTTGTTAATTTTTGGCAAATTTGTATAAGGATACCTGTTATCATAAATGCCAAAAATTTGTTAAAATTTATTTCTTAGAAAATCATAAAAAATAGTGATAAAAATAGTTGGATATGTTTATCAACAGTACAAAAAATACTACAATTTAGCTGTGCTCCATTTTTTACCAAATTAAGGGGAGAAAACCCGTTTGAAAATCTTTTTTATTGTGTGAAGAGCCCTTTTATCATTTTGATTGAACTATGGAGTCCATTCATTCGTCTTTTCCATAAACTAGAAAAATTTTCATCCGCATCATAATTCCCGAGACTCTTGGCACTTGGCAAGGCCATTTACACTTGGCTTCTCCGATTCTCCAATTCTCCGATTGCTGTTTGTTATGTGCGGTTTCTCTTGGCCTGTCCACTAAATTAGAGAATAAACAAAGTGTTGGTATCTCATGCCGCATACCGTATACCGCATACCTAATATCGCGTATACGTCAGAGGTGCCGACCATAAAAAGTAACCAACCATGCATGGTGCTGGAAAAGCAGAGCGGACCGTAAATAATGCACCGGCGATTTATCAGCCAGAAGAGACATTTTCAGTTCCAGTTTCAGTTCCAGTTTCAGTTTCAGTTGCATTCATCGGACTCTCGTGTTTTTGAAGGTGGGGAAAAAAATGCCAAGCCACAACGTCTATTCAAATGCCATTTCGTAATGGCGGTAAAGTCAGAGTGCCCCAAAAAGAAATAAATCAAGAAAAATCCAAGCGACAGAACAAAAAAATTGCTAAAATACTCGTGGGCTCATAGAACTTAAGAAATTTTTTAGGTAATTATTATAGAAGTTCGGCAACTATATTTTCTAGGTAAATATTATAGAAGTTTAGCAACTCGATCTATATTTCCTATGTAATTATTATAGAAGTTTGGCAACTCGAACTATATTTCCTAGGTAATTATTATAGATCTGCAAAGTAAATACATAAAAATTATTTTAAATGCCACTTTAAGCGCCGGTAAAACCACAACTTTTTCTAGAATATTTTGAAAATCTCTAGAGATCGAAAATGATTAAAAAGGGTGAACATTCCGTACTTCAAACGGGTTTGTCCGTAGTTTAGCACTTTTTATTTTTGGTGCAGTCTGTTTTGAAAAACCCAGCCCACGAAATGTTCGTTGGCTTAGCCCCGTTAAGCCTCACACTAATTACACTTGCGCTTTTCACAGATCCACACACATAAACTCTGCTCACATGACTGCCACCAATTTTCTTAGCCAGCCCCGCAAAAAACTCCAACATATTTTCATTTTCATGGCCAAAGTGTCAGTTGAATGGGTGTTTTTTTTTTGTTTCTGGGTTGGCCAAAAACCCAAAACAGACCAAGGGAATGAGCAAATGAATGAAAAATTGTAAATGAGTGTTAGGAGCCGTGCAAAATATGCAAATGTGCTGTCTCCCGTATTCATTTCCTTTCTCCATTTTATTTTATTTTTTATTTTTTTTTTGGGTCGCATTTCCAAAAGTTGAGCCCGCAAATCTTGATTTAATTTCCGGCTATTAAGCTGGTGAGGAAAATGGAAAATTCTGGGCTGGCAAATAGTTGTGGGCAGCAAAGGGCAAGTAGTGAAGCAGCTCATTAGGATCACAAAAGAGTCACGTATTCCTGCTGGTTGTTCTTTTTCTTTTTTTTTTTAGTATGCTGCGGAAATCCAATGCTAATTTTAATGAAATGCGCACCTAAACATTCCATTGTGCAGCATATTCTTGTGACTATATATTTCTGCTAACTACAAAAGAATCTATATTTAGCAGCGTATGTTTGAAGTAATTGTAACATTATTGGTCTATACAAAATCCTTATCTAGCAGGTGGCAAACAGTTTTCACTGTGTAATGTAATGTAATGTCTGCAGTGCAAACAAATTCATGTTTTCGGAGGCTTTAATCCATTCAGCAGCAATTCCACGCCTTGCATCTCGGCCACGCAGGACCCATTTGTTCCCGGCTTTATGACTCTGCCAATGAATGGGCACTGGGCACAGGATGTCCTGGTCCTGGTCCTGGTCCTGGCCAAGGACCCTTTTGACCCCACCTTGCCGGCCACTCTATTATTTATTTATAGAAAGTTGGCAGACTCACGCCAAAGGGGCTAAGAATTTGGTCCTTTGCTGCATGGCCGCCTTCATTCTGTGACAAATGAATTTGGGTCAGAAGTTGTGCAAATTAAAAAAAAAAAAAAATGCGAGAAGCTTCGTCCTGTGGCGGATGTCAAAGTTCCTTCAAACAGGAGCTAAAGATTCGTCTCGCCTTTGAATCGCCTGAGCGACATTCAACTGGTTTCAAGTGCCGAACGGAATTGCAGTTTTATTTCCATTCACGTAGCTCCAGCTCCACACACACACACACACGGAATGTTGTCCTTTCCCCAAAATACTAAAAAAGTTAAGAACACAAACAAAAAAAAAAAGGGGACACCAAAATGTTACAAAAGATTTACGCCAGCCAAAAACCTCAACGCCATCTCCGCATCCGCAATCGATGCCTCCTTCTTTTCTGCTTGTGGGCAATGCCATTACTTTTTCAGTTTGCTGGTTTGAGTAATGGATTAGATTTTTACTCACTTGTTTGGGGCTTTCCTGCTTGGATAGTGTATACGTTTTTTATAGCACACCCCCTTTAGTCCCAAAATAAAAAGGATAACACGCCGCTGATGGAATGGGATGCTGGTGAGAAACTTGAAAGAACTTACAACTCTTGTCTCACCTAAGAACTTTAGTTGATGGGTTTGCAAAAGGAGAAAGGGTAAAAGTTAAAGTTCGATATAGTGATTTCTCCATACTTCTCCATACAACTGCTGAAAACGAAAGAGTTGTCAATTTGTACTAGTTTAAATGTTTTATACATCATCGCAGTAGTTCTGTAATTTTAGCTCATTTAGACTAATTTCAAAAGTCCAAAAGTACGATCGTGCTCGTGGTGAGTAGAAATTCCAAATCTTTGCGCTTTATTCTGGCACCTAAATAGTTATCAAACGTCATTTGCATAGTTCTGCGATAATGCTTACCACTTTGATGTATCGAACCGCAGCGGTCACGATGACCGTCTACATGACCAATCGCGTTGGAGTTTGGGGCAAAACGGAGGAGACGGATCAGCTGCTGCATCAGGTGGCCAAGGGACTGCATCCATTGGCTGGACTCCTGCGACGAGTGCTGAACTTTGAGGAGAGCGATCTGAGTGTGACAGAGCTCTCCCGAAAGTACTACAATGAGGGTGTGAAGGGCACCTTTCGTATTATCCGAAATATACCCAATTACTCGGAGGATCTGGCCGATGGAGCCAAGGTCACCTGTCTGGATCTGGTGGAGAAGGCCAAGGAGTTGCGCCACCAAGAATATGCAACATGGTGGCAGAAGTCCACGAATAGCGAGAAACTGAAGATTGATTCTGCAGCTGGCGATGGATCCTCCGAGGATTTAATCACTTTTCCGAAACCAAAGTCCGTGGACAACTTTGCGGGGCAAGGCAATGTTGTCCTTAAACCGCGAACAAAGTGAGATTTTAAGCATTACTCTACCTACACAACAAGAAAAAGAAACAACTCAACTCAAACTCTGCAAAATCGAATTGTTAAATCTTTGGGCAAAGAACATGCATGTAAATCATGTTGGAATACTGTGCAATTAAAGCTATGCTAAGGCAATCGCGTTTTGAAACAATACTCAATCAAAACAGGCAGTTGGAAAATTTAAGAATATAATAATTAAGTGAATCGTAGCATCCGAATAGAATTTTCTTGAATTTTTCCCTTTACTTTCGCTTCGCCCAGACACTCGGCAAACAGTGAGAATTGTCAACAGTCTATTAAAATGCCAGTCGAGCCGCATTGCCAACCGAAGTCAAGCCGTGCGAAAAAGGATTTCCCCGGAAAAAAGGGGCAAGGAAAAGCTAAAGCGAAGCAAACCAAATCAATCCAACCCTTTTCCCATTTCCCTTATCCACTTGTTTTGCGTGTTGCTTAACATGCCTTTTAATGTGACCCTTGCGGAGTCATAAAAATTGAGTTTTTTACCTATGAAAATTCCCTTTTTCCCCTTTGGAATCTTCTTTTTTGTTTGGTTACCTGTTACTTGTAGCATTAAATTGTTTTCTTTTTCTTTTGTATATATTTATAATTGAAATAGGCGTAGCAAAAATACATTTAAAGTAATATTGCAATAATCTAGCTTTTTTAAAGTATAATTTTGAAATAAAAGGAATCGCCTTTTGCAGCAGGACACTTTTTTGTTACCGACTTCGATTGGTTCTACCCTTTTTATTGTTGCATTGTAAACAGGTGGGTGGGTCATAAAAATGGGTACTACAGGTGTAGAAAGGGTGTTAAATCGCTTCCTCAAGTCGAGGGAAATAAACTTTACGAACAGCCCAAGGCAATTGGCACTTTGCAAATATCTAGAAGCGAGCGGTTGATTGAAAAACTAGCTTACATTTTAATTAGTTTCAGCTTATTTGCATAAACTTAATAGGGTGTTTGCTATGAATTTACTCGAAATTTTTGACTTATTAGCCTTTTTTAGCTCTTAAATTCTACATCACTGAATTCCCTGCCCAGTTTTTAAAGCATATCCATTGCATTGTTGTCCAAAGCGTAAGCCGCGTTGTATCTATTTACATATTTATCTGCGCTTTGCGGGATTCATTGCTGCGACTCCTGATCCTCCAAAGGTTGTGGAGCTGGAGAGAAAGGATAGCGCCGATGGGAATGAGAATGGGAAGGATGAGGATGAGGGCTACGTGCCGCGTCTTTTGGCTGACTCTTTAACCGCTTATGCCTTAGATTTATAGTCACGGATTTTATTTATGTCACTTTGCTCATCCTCACCGCTGGCACCATTTTTCTTCTATTTTTTTCTTTTTTTTTTGCGGTTTAGCATACAAAACGTCTGTGCCGAAGTTTTCCTATCCCGTTGCGTATCCCTTTTATGCTGCCGCATTCTATTTCCTTGCTGCTCTTCTAAACGTTGCATAAAATCAATTTCCTTAAGTTCAAGTCCTTGATGATGAGGTAAAAGTGTTGTAAGTTTATGCTGCACGAAAGCGGTGCACTGAGAGAAAGAAGGGGATTGTTTTAAGGTATACTCAATGGTGGGATTACCCTTGAGTTTTAGTTGTCTAACTATAAATTAAAAGTCTGGTTTTGTTAATTGCAAATTTGTATTGGGCTTTTAAACTGTAACATAGCATACTTTTGAATTGGAAATGGACTGAATCCTTTGCACTGAGAAAAATAAGGGTATTGTTTAAAGGTATACTCAATGGTGGGCATACCCTTGAGTTTTAGTTGTCTAACTATAAATTAAAAGTCTGGTTTTATTAATTGCAAATTTGTATTCGGTTTTTAAACTGTAACATAGCATACTTTTGAATTGGAAATGAACAGAAATCTTTGCACTGAGAAAAAGAAGGGGATTGTTTTAAGGTATACTCAATGGTGGGCATACCCTTGAGTTTTAGTTGTCTAACTATAAATTAAAAGTCTGGTTTTGTTAATTGCAAATTTGTATTGGGTTTTTAAACTGTAACATAGCATACTTTTGAATTGGAAATGAACTAAATTCTTTACACTGAGAAAAAGAAGGGTACTATTAAAAGGTATACTCAATGGTGGGCATACCCTTGAATTTTAGTTGTCTAACTATAAATTAAAAGTCTGGTTTTATTAATTGCAAATTTGTATTGGGTTTTTAAACTGAAACATAGCATACTTTGAATTAGAAACGAACTGAATTCTTTTTAAAAATGTATACATATTTTTGGACACATTGATAAAACAAGTTATTTTCTCCCAGTGTGCCGCTGAGTGTGAATGTTAGTCAGTACTTGGCGCTGTTGTCGGCACAGCTGGCGTTGAACTTCAGTTCCTGGGGACTTTAGGGGTTGGGGCTTGGTGTTTGGTGTTTGAGGGTTGGGGTTTGGGGTTTGTGGGGTTTGTGGGGTTTGTTGGGTTCATGGGGGTGGAGCTGGGGTGGCACATTTGGCGCCCAGCCGAGCGCCGTCTTGCATATTTAAGTTGGCCGAGCTCCCCTTTGTCTTTGCGTGGGACTGGGGGTTTTGGGGATCTGGGGGTCTAGCCAGCCAGTGGTACCAAATCCCCATCCACGTCCGGTTGCTACGATGTTTCCGTTTTCCGCTGTCTTCTCCACTTCACCTGAATGGCATCGTAAAACCAGGTTCATTAGCAGTCGCTCTTTGGAGGAGCGCCATATTTTCCATATACTCGTACTCATTTGGCCACTGCATTCATTTCCGTTCACTTTCAATTGCCTGTCCGTCCGAAGTCGTTTATTAATGAACCGACTTGATGCCGGATCCTTTGGCCAGGATCTGCTACACTTCAGTTTCATCCTCCATCCTTTTTCCCGTTTTGGTTGGACCGACGTGAATATTTTGTGCTAATTTCCGTTTAATTGTTTAATATGTTGTTTGCATTTTCTATTAGCCAAAGTTTCCGCTGTTCATTGTTCTGGCAATTATTATTTTCCGGCTTGCCACTTCCACCAACGAAGAGTTACAGACTCAAAGGGATCTAATCCAGTTAATGGCCAAAATTAACTGAAAACTTGTGCAATGGTTTCTAATGGCAATTATGATGATACTTCTACTTAACTTCTATACTATTTAAGGTGTAGCTTTAATTTTTGAAGGCATAATTTGCATGCAACATTCATAAAGATATAAACTTAATGAACATGAAACATGAACTTAAAGTATCTCGAAAACAAACTTACTTAAATCACTATTAATAGCTTATAAAGCTGGACTCCTCTTTGCAGTTTTCATTTGATAAATTCGACAATAATAAAGATTTGATTAGAAATAAGTTAAGTTTGCCACATCCAAGAAGTAAATCGACCCTAAAAATCCCCTGGGAATTCGCCAGCTGCTGTTTAACCAACTTCGGTGGCATTGGGTCTTAGCCACAGTTAAGACTTTATTTACATACAAGCCACCCATTCCCGATTTCCAATTTAAATCATTTTAATGGCCCAGATGCGAAGGCAGCGCAGCTAATTCTTGTACAACTCCTAAGTCCCTCCAAATCCCAAATGCCATAAATGTGGCGCTGGATTAGCGTAGTCGTCGAAATGCAGGGAAAATATTTTGGAACTGGGGCCAAAAACCAAACCGGGAAACCTATAGTCTCAGCTGGCTGGAAAAAGCCGTCGTAGAAAGACGACAGACTTGCAAGACAGACAATGAAAACCGCAGTCTTCCATCTGCAAACTCCAGCTTTTGGATCTCCGGTCCTCACTTTCAATTATTCGCTTTCGCTGGGTGCTTGTTTCGGTTTTTTGCGAGGGGTAAAACCCAGAGCAGCAATTTTCCCGAACTCTTGTTCTTGTGCCAGTCGTAATAGAATAAAGTTTGCACCATGGGAATTTCAACTGTTGTTTTTCAGCATTTCCCACCTGACCGGCTACCCAATGCTCAAGTTTTCCACCCACGGAGACCAAGGACATAAAAGCTACATAGATCTCTGTCGCTTTTTTTTTTTTTTTTTTTAGAGGGGAGGGGTGCTTCTTTAGCTTGTTGCCAACTTGTAATCCACTCAGACCATTTTCTTGTTACCCCGCTGCAAGTTAATTGAAGGTGCAAAAAACTAATTAGGTATTTTAAAAAGAAATATGTACCATTCAATGTGTAAAGAGCCTTGATATACAGCAATTATCATTCCATCCAATACCAGTTTACAATAGAATTTTAAAATTTGTTAGGAGTAGTGTTTAATTTTTTAAAACTATGCTTCATTTCAGCATCCAGAGTAGTGTTTAATTTTTTAAAACTATGCTTCATTTCAGCATCCAGAGTATTGTTTAATTTTGTAAAACTAAACTTTATTTCTGCATCCAGAGTATTGTTTAATTTTTTAAAACTATACTTCATTTCAGCATCCAGAGTAGTGTTTAATTTTCTAAAACTATACTTCATTTCAGCATCCAGAGTAGTGTTTAATTTTTTAAAACTATGCTTCATTTCAGCATCCAGAGTAGTGTTTAATTTTTTAAAACTATGCTTCATTTCAGCATCCAGAGTAGTGTTTAATTTTTTAAAACTATACTTCATTTCAGCATCCAGAGTAGTGTTTAATTTTTTAAAACTAAACTTCATTTCAGCATCCAGAGTAGTGTTTAATTTTTTAAAACTATGCTTCATTTCAGCATGCAGAGTAGTGTTTAATTTTCTAAAACTATACTTCATTTCAGCATCCAGAGTAGTGTTTAATTTTTTAAAACTATGCTTCATTTCAGCATCCAGAGTAGTGTTTAATTTTTTAAAACTATGCTTCATTTCAGCATCCAGAGTAGTGTTTAATTTTTTAAAACTATACTTCATTTCAGCATCCAGAGTAGTGTTTAATTTTTTAAAACTATGCTTCATTTCAGCATCCAGAGTAGTGTTTAATTTTTTAAAACTATACTTCATTTCAGCATCCAGAGTAGTGTTTAATTTTTTAAAACTATGCTTCATTTCAGCATCCAGAGTAGTGTTTAATTTTTTAAAACTAAACTTCATTTCAGCATCCAGAGTAGTGTTTAATTTTTTAAAACTATGCTTCATTTCAGCATCCAGAGTAGTGTTTAATTTTTTAAAACTATGCTTCATTTCAGCATCCAGAGTAGTGTTTAATTTTTTAAAACTATGCTTCATTTCAGCATCCAGAGTATTGTTTAATTTTTTTAAAACTAAACTTCATTTCAGCATCCAGAGTAGTGTTTAATTTTTTAAAACTATACTTCATTTCAGCATCCAGAGTAGTGTTTAATTTTTTAAAACTATGCTTCATTTCAGCATCCTGAGTATTGTTTAATTTTTTAAAACTATGCTTCATTTCAGCATCCAGAGTATTGTTTAATTTTTTAGAACTATGCTTCATTTCAGCCTGCCATCTAATTACCATGTTTTTGTGAGGTTATCATGTATTTGTAAAGAGCATTTCGTCGCTTTCTGGTTCTTTCTGGTTGGAGTTTTCCGCCATCTGTGCGTGAAGTTGTGTTCTAACACTAAACCAGATAAATCTGAGGGGGTAACTGTCTTTTAGTAGCGCTGCTTACCTACTTACGATGCCGTCTGCTGTCTGCTGTCGTCTGACTGCTGTCTCCTGTTTGCAGTCGCCTGCTGCCTGCTGTCTGCTTATTGCTTTTATTTATTCACTAGACATAACTCCAAACATCTCCAAACACCCACCTTCACCCACTTTTGCCCACTTTTGCCCACTTTTCCCCACTTTTGCCCACTTTTGCCCACTTTTTGGTAGAGTCGTGTTTTTGATTTGTTGTGGCCCGCCGGCGTTTTAGCAGTCGCAGGTGTTGCGGCGCTCCATTTCAGTGGTGTTTATGACACAAAGTTGAGTTTTATGCCAGCAACCGAAAGTATGCAAAAATATATTTATACCCCTGCATATATTACGATACCCTAACTAAATGTACTTGCACTTTGGAAGTGAAGTCTGTTGTATTCAAATATTTCATACCTAAATAATTTTAGTTCGAATTATATGATTTTTGTTTGTCTTTTTATAAGTTTTTGAATCTAGTTTATGACATGTTCCAGATTTTTGAGTTTTTTTTTTAGGGTATTTGGGTGCTCGAAGCTCATAATTCACGGCAAGTGTATTTTTGTGAAAGGTAGTACATGTATCTGTATCTGTATCTGTATCTGTATCTGTATCTGCAAATGTATCTGCATGTATTTCAATCGCACCACAAGGGGCATAAAAAACATGGCCTGAAAGTAGGCAACACAACATTTTTATTCACCCATAATGTTTTATATTTCCATGTACATATGTATGTGTGTGGATGGGGCGGAAAATGGAAAGGTGGGGAAAAATCGAACTGAAAGCGTTGGGTTGCTGGTCAATTAAATTGCTGACCAGCCACTGATGGAGTTTTGATTTGCCTGCGGTTGCACGATTTTTCCCACACCATTTCCAGCTCCACTTCCATGAGAGATTAGATTTGGGGGGCCAACGAATCTTTTGCCGTAAAACTAATCAACCTTAAATGCGCTTTTTGGGACCATCAAAGTTAAGCTGCTTAAATGGAGACGCGCACACACAAACTAATTAAGTAATTACTTTTCGCTAATTAAACGGAGAAAAACGTTAGAGAAATTCAACTTCAATTTGCCTTGATGCCGCGTCTCTTTGGCCGTGACTCCCTGTCCATCAAGCTCACACATTTTGCCCCAACTTTTGCTATTTTGCCACATTTTATGTGGATCGATTGAATCGACGATGCTTAAATATTAATGATGAAAGCAGGCGGTCGGTGGCACCACCGAATAACTACAACTACAAGAAATACAGTAAGTCGACTGTAAGTCCTTTCATATGCGAACGGGATGGCAAAAGTTTTCCACGCCTTTCTTCAACTTGTGTGTGTGTGTGTGTGTGACTCATGATTTTTGGAGTCTGGAAAAATGCGGAAAATGGGTAACTGGGGGACGAATAGTTTCAGTTTGCCAGCCACATAAGCTGCACCTGCTGTAGATGAAAAACCAAACTAAGATATCGATTTTGCAAAAGTACGCATATTCACAACCTATACTAATAAATTTAGGCCTGCCAGAAAAGCCTGCTAACTTTTTTGTTTTTAATATATTAATGTGCCGCACCAGCAGCCTAATTTATAAACTCACTTACCCACTCTTCATAAAAAAACGTCAAAATCAGTACAAAAGCAAATAAATAAAATAAAATTCTGTTTGGAATTTGTGGTATAGTACGTTAAATACCGTGACTCTACGAATATAGTAATAAATTTATTTATATACATATAAATTATATATATATATATTTTATTCTTCTGGAAAAACTTAAGTTTAAACGAAAATTTCCGATATGAAACTAAGGACTAAAGCACTTTATAGAATACTCATACTTTATAAAAGACTAAAAGCATGGAAAATGGCGAGGAAAAGAGTGTTGGGTAAAATATCAGACACCATAATTAACTTGTTCATAATGCGGCAACAAAGGAAAATGGGCTGTGATGGGGCGGAAAAGGGGGCGGCAAGGTCGAGGCAAAGGATGAGAGGCAAGCAGACGCCAGATGCTGCCCGGCTGAAAATAAGAAAAGCGCAAAAAACACCAACATTGGATAAATTGTATTTTTCCGCCTTTGACACGCACAATTTTTCGCCATTTTCATTGTCATTTCTGTCGCTGGAAAAGCCTGGAAAAGCCGTGCAGTGGAGTGCTTTAAAAGATAAAAGCCATTTATCACGCATGCACACTATACGCCCATCAAAAATTAAGGAGGCGTGGCAGATTAAGCACCCAGAAATACAGGTGCACAAATTGAAATATGTATTTATATGGGCATAGAAAATAGAGCGGGAAATTAATGGCTTTCACAAATACTTGCTGAATTTATTGAGATTATATATACATATATATGTTTTATATGTTCTATAAGATATATGTACTTTGTGGTATAATTCATAGAAATATGCTTATGTTCTGATCAATATTATTACAATTTGATCATCATTACTACTTATTGACTTACTTCTAACTTCGATTTTCTTTGCAATTCGAGTGCAAAACTCATTCACCAGAAACCCAGAAAAAACACACAAACTATAAAGTTGAAATCTTTGAACACAAATATACGTGTGCTAAGCCCATTGGCATCAAAATGGTGCTACATATAGTGGGATATAGCCCATGCCACACAGACAACTTGACTAATGGTCACATCGTGCATATAATTTCCGGCCTAAAAGCATGCAACAGTTTTTCCGCCTTTCTCGGCTTTCTCGACTTTTCAGTTTGGCTTTTCAATGCACGTAGCAAAAGTTAGCCAAAGTCATAAAGCGCTCTTTCCTTCATCTCTCCTTTTTTTTTCCCTGCTGCCAACTCAATTTGTTATCCTTTTTTCCTTCGTTTGCGGCTTACACTGTCGAGTGCGGAAAATCGTAAATAAACAGGAGTGGAAATGGGAAAATTGGACGGTGTCGTTGCAATCGTACTTCCCAAAACTTTCACTTTAATTCAGGGTAATTTTCGGAAAAACTAACTTACCAAATTATTTTAATACTATTTGCAGACCTATGAGTTTAAAGTTCTTATCAAACATAGTTTCTAATAGTAAAACGTATTAAGTCGGTTGTTTTTACACTTAATCACTTTAATTTTCGAAAAAAACACTGCAGACATATGTAATTTTCAAACCAATAGCAGACATAATTTTCATTTCAATAGCAAAGTGTGCATAGTAAAATGTAGATAGCAAGTTTTAATAAAGGTCCATGGATAGATTGAAATGGACACACTAAATTTGCGGCGTCGCCGTTAATTTTTATCGCATTCGCGTGTCTGGCATGCATGCTTCACTACCGACCCGCCTACCGCTAACCGCCCCTCACCCCGCCCACTTCCGCCCACTTCCACCCAATTTTCCACCCACTTTTCCACCCAAACAGACAACAACAACAAAGCGGCACGCAACTGAGCTGAAAATTGCTACTTTGTCTGACGCTGTCTGAATTTGGCAGCAATGTGGACTAGTGGGTTAATATGTCTATCACTTTTATATGGCCAGTTGACGCTACTAACACATCACTTGGCATGGAAAAACTGGCGAAAACTCGCAAAGGTTTTTCCATAAACGGTGCATTGTGCAAGTGGCCCGAAAAGGGAGAATCAGGAAGGGAAAAATCTTTGCACATATGTATGTACATGTACCATGCAAAATGCAAAGTTTTAGCTCAAATTAAATTTGCTTTCGAATATTTCAGATTATATCTAATCCTTCTCCTCCTGACTCCTTTTTATGCAACTCTCTTGCTTTTTTACACACCGCAACTATTTTTTGCACTTGCCACAATTTACATTAAAAATTTGCGGTTGCACTTGTTACTTGTCACCACCACCCACCACCCACCGCCCATCTATTTCCACTCTCTTATTGGATTATGCGCTTTCTCTTTCACACACTTCCGCATCGGCGGCAAAAAAAAAGAAAAGGAAAAGAAACCACTGCGAAAAGGCCAATGGACAGTGGAAAAACCAGACGCACCGGAGTAGTAGAAGAAAGAAAGAAAGAAAGAAAAAAACGCGAATCCAGGGAAAATCGCCAGCGACATCAAGAAAAGCCGGTCAAGCTGGCTGAAAGCTCTGAAATAGTTTAGCCATTGCAATTGGATTGGATTTTTTCCAGCATTTTCCAAACTAGAAGGCAAGTCGGCAAGAAGAGGCAGAAAGTGGCGGGCGGCAGGCAAGTAGTTAGTTGTCTAATTAATTTGCATTTGCCGATGTTTGTCGCTCATCGATTTAATTGGGCGGCCTCCAATTGCAGTTGATTGAACTGGAAGTTCCAGGAGAGCAAGAGCAAGAGCAAAAGCAAGAGAGCGTGTCGATCGACGGCGGGAGAGGAGGCGGTGTAATTTGAGACCAAAGAGAGCGCGTGTCCTTCGCTCACTCTCATTTCTTCTTTCCCATTTCCAATTCCATTTCCTGGCCAACTCCGCTCTCTTTTTATCTGGACAAATCGCACAGTGGTTGCGATCATTTGCAAAATTGCTGGCTAAATATTTATAGATATTTTTTTTGGCATTTTTTTATTGCTGAATTCTTAAGATTTTGGCAGACAATTTTTTATCTTATAATTTGTTATCGATGCATAAACTATGTTTTGAAGTTTTCCTTTGCACGTGAAGACTCGTGTCTCGATCGCTTTGCTGGTGGATGCTATTTATATCAGTCGCCAGTTGTGCGCGCTGCGGGGCGATCTGACACCACAGTGCACCATGGGGCCCGATGCCAATGCCGATGCCGATGCCCCAAGTCGCTGTAGCCCCAAAGCAAAACAGTCAGTCAGTCACAAGAAAACTTTCGATGCGAACGCGCGCCGCATCTCCACGGTCTCCACGGTCTCCGCTCTTTCTTCTCCGTTTCTCCTGCTCCTCGGCGGGTGGCACAAGAGAGCCTTTCTCTTCGCCTTCGTTTACGTCTTCCACTTCGGGCATTCGAGTGCCCGAGAACCTTCAATCGCGATCAATCCGCAGAGGTGTGACCATTGCCCCTGGTTATTCGTATCCTACTACCTGACAACGACCCCACCATAATCCCCCACCAACAATTCCGGCAGATCCCCCATGTGACTCACGACGATTCGCTTGAAGTTCTCCAAATCGCTTGCTGATGCTTTGAAATGCAAAAATAATGCTACACAGAAAGAAAAATGCCCTATTGTTTCTGATTTGTTTTAATAGAAAGACACGAGTGTTTCGTTTAACTATTTGTTGTTAAATTCAAACTATCAGATATCAATTAGGAACTGGAATTTTACATTCATATTTTAGCTCTATGTTAATATTCATTTTTTTTTTATATCCAAACTTTACCTTTTTTTTTATATATTTTACAAATCAATACTTGCAACCCCTCTTAGAACTCATTTGCTGTTTATTGTTGCTAAGGGTGATAGTGTGCGAAAGTTAGTGGCCAAAAGGTGCAAAAATGATAACTTCTATTCAGTTGAATCGAGTTTCAGTGCAGCAAGGACGCACTTCTGTTGTTCTTGAAGTTCTTGAAGATCTGGAAGTTCTTGAAGATCTGGAAGTCACCCATTTCGGGGTCACCTTTTCTCCGCGTGTGATTGTTTTACGCTCTTGCGATTGTGACTGTGTGCTGTAACATGGCTAACGGTTAACGGTAAACGGAGCTGACTAACAAAAAACACAAACAAAGCAACAAGAAAACAAAAAAACAAAAAAAAACCATAATGACTGTAATAACAAAAAGCAAAACAAAAAACACTTTTATTTTTTGACAAACAACACAGCGAAGCGTAAAAGCAAACAAAACAAATGAAAAAAAAAACAGCAATGGTAACAAACGAGGCAAATTAAATTGCAATTTATGTAATTTTCCTCCCTGCCTTTTTGTACAATTTTTGTTTTTTTTATTGCTATTGTGGCTGGGTCATTGGCATCTTAGCCCCCCCTTACCCCCCTTAAATACAAGATCAAATTGAAAAAAAAAATGAAGAAAAAAAGAGAAAGATCTGATCGCCATGCAGATATGAAGACTAAATTGTGGGTCTTAAGACGGGGCAATTCTGCAGAATCGGTTTGAATTCTCCATTAATCACACGCCAAACGATCGGCAGACTTTAACCAGCCACTGAAAAATTACAGATCTTGGATATATCTTGATATATCTAAAAATTATTGAAATGAAAATGTTTCATGGGAAAATCCTTTTGCTTTACACTTTATGCAGAGTTTCCTTCTAGAAAAATCCTATTTTGCTGTAAATACAATGGGTAGCCGATAGTTGCGAAACAGGATTATAATGACATCATTATAATTCCCAAGCGATACGAGTGCTTCATCATAAACTTTGAGGTTTGCCAAAGTCCCATCAATATCTTTTTGAATTGCAGTTCCTGATAAGACCGAACTTAGTCACAGCTTGTGCAATTTATTAAAACAACATAATGAAATGATATAGTATGTAGTAAGCAATCTCAATCAAGCGATGAATCAATCAGCGAAAAAGGAGCGTGACAAAGAGAAAAGTGTATCAAAAAGTGTAAAGTATCGAAAAGTGTAAAGTATCGAAAAGTGTTTAGTATCGGAAAAGTGTTTAGTATCGGAAAAGTGTTTTGTATCGGAAAAGTGTTTAGTATCGGAAAAGTGCTTTGTATCTAAGTTGCATCTTTTTGTTTCTGTTCAATTGTACATTACTACATTTTGTGAATGTGCGCGAAAAGTGAAACGATCCCATGAAAATATAATGTATGAAAATATACATATTGCGAGCAGTTTCGGTTTGTTTTCCTTTTTTTTTTGAGATCTTTTAAACGACTCCCCCTGTGTGTGTGTGTGTGTGCGTGTGTGGGCGTCTGCTCAGTATCGCGCGTCTCTATATGGCGTATATATCTTCTGATTAGTTTAATTAAAGCGTATTTCAATTGCCCAGTGCGCAGTTGTTGTTAATGCCGCCGTCGCCGTCGCCGTCTTTGTTGCACCACATTTCCTGCCGCACCAAAATAAGAAAAGAGAATACTAAAGAGGAGCCACCGCACTAGTCGGAAAAGTCGGGAAAACATGACAACGACCAGCCTGGGCAGACAAATACTGGAAAAGTTCTTTCCATTTCGGTAAGTTGTCTTCGAGTGCAACATGCACTCATATGCACTTCTATTTTGGCGGACAGCCCACATCGAATGTGAAATACCCAAGTGCCAAAAATAAATATGGGTCAGACGACGACGACTGGCGATGCGTGGGGATGGGGATGAGATATCCCCCAGATCTACACCCAACCAACTTTTGGCAATTTCATATTCCTAAAACTTGATCCTGCAGAGGGAGCTAATATATTCCTAGTTCAGGCTCAAATCCTACAGTCATTTGCTGTCAGCAACTCTATTTAAGTTGAATTTCCGTTTTTAGCAAACTATGCTTATCTGAAATTGCATTTTGAATGCACTAATGCCACGGAAAATGCACATCCTTATATGCACGAAAACCCATTAATTAATTGAGTGGCGATTAAACACGCGCGTTTTGCATACAAACTGAGTTCAATTCTAAGCATTAATCACTTCCACTTGCAAACACTTGCAAGTAGCAATTGTTTGGCCAAAACGATCATCAAAGAGTTGCCCACAAGTTTACACATTTGTCATGGGCACTTAAAGTCAGATATAGATATAGATACATATATATATAGATAGATACATATATATGTACTTGATGGATGCCATGCAGCGGACATCCCTGATTTGTCTCAAGTGATCTCACTTTCTTCGCTCACAGTTTGTTTACACAAAGTTTGCAGCTGGTTTTGGTTTTTGGGGGCCGTCGTAGAGTAAACAAAGTGCTGATGACCAGAACGATCGCAGCTGCTGGCTCTTGGGCTTTCCACGATTTTCCGCAACTTTCGCAGCCACCGCCAAACGTTCCAAATGTGCCGCGCTTTTATCCTTGTATCCTTGTATCCTTTTATCCTGACTGACTGGTAACTGACTGGTAACCCTAATAAACATATTTTCTCATTTGCAAAACTCTCATTATTATTATTTCAACCCCCCTTTCTCCCTTGCTTTCCTTTTCCATCCCGACCGCTTTTCCTAAGCATTTTTATCGCCTGCTATAATTGTCTGCATAACAATAACACTTTTGACATTAGCAACAACCAGCGGAAAATGGAATGGCCAACATTAAGGCAACAACAATGTCATAATTTTTCACAATAAAAAGTGTTTTTCTTGATTAAATGGCGCAGCAGAAGAGTGAAGTGAAGTTTAGTGTAGTGCCCTGCTAATTTGCCATATCTGAAATATCATACCAACCAAAAAAAAATAACAAGGGGAAAACTTTTGCTCACTTTTCCATTTTCCCACTCTCTGCAAAAGTTTTCGCCAAGCGTTTTTCTCCTTTGTTTTTTTTCCTTTTTTGCATTTTGCATGGTGTGAAGAGCCAAAAATGGTATTGGCCCTAATTTTATTGCTTTCGTTTTCATGTTGTGGGAATTTTCTTTTGTCGGGAAAGGGTGCGAAACTCAAGTTCCTGAAAAAGGCTAAAAAGTGGGGATGGTTGGCGGTTTTAGGGAGTCTGAAAGTGGCATCATTCAAATGTTTTTGCCATGCGTGTTTATTAAGTTGAAAGTGGCACAATGAACAAAACTAAATAAATAAAATAAGGATATATACTTGCCTACAAGAAGGTTAGCTGCTGTTGTTTAAAGAAAATTAGAGAGATTGGTAGAGAAACTATGTAACTATTAACTTTATAATAGTATTCATCAAACCATATTTATCAAAAACCCTTTTTTACATTTAATTAAATAGATCTTAGGCAGTAGATGTGCAACAGTCAATTTGATGTTATGTATATATCCTCCTTGATCTCGATTCCTCGCTGACATCTGCAAATTCTTCCAAATGAAGAGAAAGTTTTTCTTTCTTTTTTCCCTGTGTCCGCTTTTATTTTCCATGCGCAATCTGTAAAATGCATTTGCCATTTATGGACCGCACGTACATACCAGTTCACATAAATTTTACAATGTTGCATATGGCCAGATGCCATATAATCTCGTCTTCATCATCGGCAAAGACTACATCATCAACTCCATCATCATTGTCTCCTATTTGTACTGGCATTTTGCTCAAAAAACTGTTCAAATTAATACGCTTTTTTACGTTTTTCCATCTGCAGTTGGTAAACTTCGTATGGCAAAAAGTATGATATTTATTTTATGTGTTTCCCCATCAAAACTTGGCTAAAAATACAAACTACAACTAATAGATTTATACAAGTTTGGTTAATTTGTTGCTTATCATCTATGTTTTGGCAAACAAATATTTGTTATAATTTGAAAGCGATAGAAATTATAAAGGAAATGGCCAGCAACAAATAAATGAAGCACTTTTTTGCAGTATTTCATTTGCTGCCCCTGTTTTTGTGGCAACTTTCACTGGGAAATTTATTAATTTATCCTAGGGGAGCAATAGTTCGATGCGTGTGCTTGTGTGCTTTGCTAGCCTCCGACCTCCGACCTCCGACCCCCTGACCTTTGTACTCCCCGCCCCGCGAATTTTCTCCTGGGGGTCAGCAGACAGTAAACACGGATATAACTTCTGTCCACCGCAGGACCTCGGCTCCTTCAACTTCAAATGCTGTTAAGATACTCGTACTTTTTGTTTGTGTTCTTCATGCCGCAAAGTGCGCGGAGCTGGCAAAGGGGGCGTGGCAGCAGCAAGGGCATTATTTAATTACAGCTCCCATTCCCCCTGCAACATTTTTTCACTTTTCCGCACTTGCTTCGCCTCGCAGGTCGTAAAAATATATCCAAGCTGCCGCCGCGGAGGTTTTAAAATGGCCAGTTCCTTTGGTTGGCGTTCTGGGATCTCGACCCTGCCAATAACTTGACCCCGTCAATGGCCTCTGGGAAGCTCGTAACAATTTTTGGACATTTTCCCAAAAAAAAAGAAAAAACAACAGCAAGCAGTTTTTAATTAATTTACAAACTCTTGTTGTTCCTTGCTTATATAATATATAGTGATGCTGCAATAGAAGTTTTCAATTGAAACAGCCAATTGGTTATATTAAGATATAGAATTTCCCTCTAAAGTTTCATATTTAATTTGCTTTCTTTTTTTTATTAAAATATTCACTAATGCTCTTCATTTGTTCTTCTTTTCTTGCAGGTGAGTTAAGAATTTTTGGTTTAAATAAATACATCATGTATGCAAATGCAAGCTTAAACAAAGGTAACGAATTATGAAGATACAATATTTATGTATGTTTAAGTTAATCTATTAAGTTATTATCTTATTAGTAACTTATTACTTAGTTAGTAACTGAAATGAATTATGAATTGTGTGTGTGCAACAAGGCGAAATGTGTACTGCCTTGCCCCATCCCTTGGTGCAGCAAAATGCGCTTGGCAAATGTCTTGCAGCTTCGAAACACACACCATGTTGCACACATCAAGTTGCACGACAACTGCAGTCGGATTTTTGGACTTGCTTCGAGATTTTCCACAAGATTTTCTCCGCCCCCGCGATACACACATATATCTGTTTCATTGTGCTCCCTTCGCCGTTTTCCAAACATTTCTCGTTTCGTGTCTCCGATTTGACAGTTTGTTTACAATATGTTTCCTTGGGGTGGCGAGGTGGTCTTCTCTGTGTCTGGCAGCTCCATGCGGGCTTTTCCCGCTTTTCCCGCTTTTCTCGCTTTTCCAGCTTGCTGGCTCTTGTCATCATCGGCGAACTGCCCAATTATGTCAGAAAAAGCAGTGCAGTTGTGAACTTTGTGCAGCCAGCTGCATTCGCATTTAATTTGATTTAAAATCATTAATATCTTATCTGGCTTGTAAGTTACTTCCAGATTTAATTGGTTCTGGGAAAAATGATTTATGCGCAAGAAAACTTTAAAGTGCTGCAAATATTAAGAATTTGTATGCCTTTTTACGCAGTTGAAATACTTTGTAGCATACTTTTCGATACCTTTTTCAACGATCTTCCTTGAAAACCCCATTTAAAACTATAAATCAGATGGCAATTGTAAATCTTGTGCTTAAGAATCTGAAGAATTCTAGAACCACAAAACACAAAAACACAAACAACTCCAACCACTAATCTTTCATGCATTGTAACTATTTAGGGGCCATTAGAATATCTTTGTGCCCACGCGAATTGTTCTTAAACAACGCTGCTCGTTGTTGTTTTAAATAATTAATCATTTTGGCTGGCATACCGAAAACGCAGGCCACCCAAAAATATGCACATTATGTGGCCAAAAGTCTAAAGAATGGTGTTTGCAGGACTTCTCGATGGCAATAAGGGATAAAAGGCGATGGATAGTGTCCTGCACGGTGCAAAATAGTTGGTAATATTTTGAATATATGTTTGTATATAATTAATATTATATTATTATGTATTCATATAATTGCTATTATTTTCTTCTGAAACGAATTTTCTATAGATGCTGTGAAAGTTGCAGTTTCCTGTGGAAGCTTGACATTTTTTCCTGTGCATCGCAATCTGAAAACGGAGAGCGAACCGATATAAATTGCATTATAGGCAAATTAATTGTTTTCACCGGCCGCAGGGGCGGGGGTGAGTGGGGTGAAGGGGGGTGTGGTGGCATTAATGGCCAACCCCTAAAACCACGCACACAGTCTGAACGGCCGTCCAAGGACATTAATAAGGCCCAAAGGATGTGGTGACATTAATTGCGCGACGAAGGCCGAGCCATTTTGTGGGTATGAGGGGCGATTTTCCGAAGGGCGATGGGGTAGGGGGGTGTGTGGTGGAATTGGGGGGGTGGCGGTGGGGTCGACAGTCATTACATTTCCATATAAATATTTATCGCATGTGATAATGCCGGCCTTGGGTCGCGTGAACCGCGTGGGGCTGACAATAGTTTTTCAATTTATGTTGTAAATGGTCGGTGTTCTCGGAATGGGCCAAATCGTCTACAGGAGTCGCCCGATAAAGTGTATGCTTAATTGGTTCGAAAAAACCAAATCTAGAAACAATATCACTTTGGCTTATAAGGTGTAACATACAAGAAGTGTGCATTCTTCAAAGTTGTAGTTATTTTTGTAGTGCATACTATTGGACATCTATAAATTAAAACAAACAAAAGTTCTTTTTCGTTTGCATTATGCGTATAACGAAAGAATTATTTTAATATAAAAACCAAAACTTCATAATTTACAAAAGAAATATTATTTTATTTTGATTCATATAAAATATTACTGAATTGTTGGATCTGCTGCGTGTTTCGAGAGCCCACTGTACTTTTCTCTTAAGTCCTGTTAGCTGTAACGGTAACTGCAATTTGAGCCATATGCTGTCTTGTTGGCACTGCTGCAATATCACGCTGTCCTGTTCGCACAGGCGATGGAGCTTGGCTTTGCATGCGTAATTACGGCGAAATGGTCAAGAAATCATAATTTAAGTAGGCCCCATTGTGCAACCCCCTCTTTACGCCCCCTCCCACACTTTTTTGGCTGTTGGCAACATCTGTCTAAGCAAATAGCACATTCATTACATTAATTAATAATTGTATGGCATTAATTTTGATTTATTTGTCTCTATGCCTGTCTCTGTCACCCGCTCCCCGTCTCTGTCACTCTGGAATGTCGGAGCCAATTTGTCAACTTGGTCAAATGGAAATGAAAATGGGAAGTAAAAGCAGCATTCCTTCGGGAATGCCCCTCCCATTTTTGTCTTATTGGAGCCGGTTTCTGCCTCAATTGGGAGAACACAAACAAAAACAAAACCAAAAGCTTTGGCCGCAACAGCTGGTCGATCCATGCCGCTCTCTCTCTCTCTCTCTCTCTCTCTCTCTTCTCCTCGCTCTCCTGTTAAACTCCCACTCCCTCTCCCTCTTACACTCTGCTTCTTACATCCCAGTTCAACTTGCCGCGATCGGTCGAGGCCATTCAGAATGTAAGAAATGTACAAGAACGGGCAGGCAAAACAACAAAGAAAACAAAGCGCATAACACAACTGAAAATAAGAGGGCAACAACAGCAATAAAAATAATAAGAAACTTTGGCGCAGTTTTGACGATTTGAGCGAAGGGCTCTCCCACGTTCAAGTTAAGCGTGTGCGTGCGTGTGTGTGTATTTACATACTTACGATCCACTGCTCTCTCCTACTTCTTTTACAGTGGGCAAAAAGAGCTTATCAATATGGAGTTATTTTAGTACTGTAAATAACGGAATGCCTAAATCGCTATAAATCTCTATGTATGTACATTTAGTATATATGTATGTACATATATTTATATTTCCTTTCATGACCATTTAGCTTAGATTAACGTGTGAATAAATGTATGAACTTATTTATCTTCATTTATTTGCATTTATTTAAATTGTGGCTGCAATACTTAAACCCCATGGAATGTCGAGTTTGTCACAACGGTTTTAATAACATGTGGATGGTAATGGTAAAGTTAACGCATTTGCGACCTCGCCTAGATTTCCGCCACCGCCCTCTGCCACGCCTCCGCACTCAAACGCCTTCGTTTTTTGGCCTTCTCGCTAGATGCGTTTATAAGGCGTCTTTAAATAGTCATTCGCCTGCGTTCATTTCGGATTTTAATGTTCTACACTGGAAGAAATTATCAAAATGTGTTTTGAAATCTCATATAAAATATTACAAATTAAGTCCTTTGATAGTATTGCATCGCTTCCTACGAACTTCCGGGTTGAAGGGGAATTTTTCTAAATGTACTATGTAACCTAACATTCCTTATTATTAAAATGGTTTAGACAAAGAATATTAATAACATAACATAATAACAAAATGGTTGCCATATATTGCAAATTGTTTGAAAGTGCAGACGACTTGCTCCCCTTTTTTTTCATTGTGCAGTTCGCTGTGGATGTTGTTAATTTTTGTGGCTGTGTGAATGCCGCGGTCTGCAATGCAGTTGACCAAAAACAATGCAAACGCTTTTATGGCGGTTTTTCGTGATTTCGATCGCGGCGGCAACAACAAAACCCATGAAGAGGGGGAGAGAGCGCCACAAAAAACAAAACATTTGCGATTTGCGCAACTTACCAGCGGCCTTTGTATTCGTGTGCGTGTGCGTGAGCGGAGCATAAGCCTGTTTGTGTGTGTGTGTGGGCAGCATCCACTTCCCATGCAGCAAACTCGTTCCACATGTTTGTGCAATGCCGCTCTCTTTCTCTCTCTCTCTCTCACTGGCGCTCTCTCTTCCTCTTCCTCTCGTGCGCATTCGCTGCGCTCGGTGGCAAACTACTGTTGTCCACTCATTCTGGTTGGAACGCCCGATGAGGACGGTTCGTAGTCGCGGCTGCTCGGAAATCGAATAAGAAACGCCGACAATGTTGTTTGCCATTTTCACACGCGAATAATTTCGAATTGCGAAGTTTGTTTTGTAAGTGCGCGGCATTTTTTTTTACTCAATGCTAATTGTGTGTGTGCGTGTAATTAACCAACATTCGAGTGCCAAATAAATAGATAAAAAAATGCTTTAAAACATTTGCGATTATTTTGTATGCCTTAACGTTTTTTTGTTTGTGTGCGTGCGTGTGTGTGTGTGTGCGTGTGCCTCATTTATTTATTTTAATTCTTCGCAATGCAAACACAAATAATCAAAGAATAACAGAGAACAAGAATACAAAGAGGAAAACCGAAAACAAAAAATGTGGCTGCTTCTTCATTGTAGTTTTACAGGCAGTATTGTTTGTTTTTGACTCGGTTTCGGTTTATGTTTTTCTTATTTTTAGCTTTTGCACATGGGTTTTCGCTATAAATGCAAAGTAAGCTAAAAAGTGTCTTGAGTTTGGAACGAGTTTTCATCGCACTTTGAGTTCGGTTTCGATTTGGCAAGGCCTGCAGTTAAATTTAAATCTATGTCGCACATTGATCTTCGTGGGTGACTCATGTTGGCCTCTCTTTCCCGCCCAGTGTCTCGCCATCTCTTTCTGACTCAGTCCCAGATTCTTCGGAATTATCGCGTTTATCACCTGCAAAGCTAACAAAAGTGAGCAAAAAAATGCCCCCAAGTATTCGTAATTTATGTTTTTGGGATTGCCTAATATGGTATTGTGCATTTTAAAAAAAAGTCCGGTACATTACGATTTAAGTTTACGACTTTTGGGGTTTGGTTATAGCCTCAAGCTCTTAAATCTATTAAAAATAAAACTTTTGCATCTTTTATCTATGTAAATTTTACATATGTATTGTAATTCTTTTGTATAGATTGTATTTCAATCAAGAAGTATGGCATATGATTAAAATACCCCTTTGATTTGTACGTAGCTTAACACCTGTTTACATTTATGATTTAAAGAAGAGTGCTTTCCATCCATTTCCCTCGATAGCTCCAAAGTTTTCTGAGCTTCTTTGTTCGAACTAAAAATACCATAGCTTCATATTCATATGCGGGGTGTGTGGGGTCCGAAAATAGCTTGTGGAAATCATAATTTCCTCTGGCTGCACTTTAGTTTTCCCCACTCGCTTTCCTCCAATCCTTTTTAGCTTTTTCTCCGTCATTAATGTCATTCGAGACGATCGACAATCAATTTACAAACAAATGCGATGACACTTGAGTTTTCCCCAAAGGAACACATGAAAGAACGAAAGAAGGGCTGCGAAGAATTGCTAGCATGTGCTGCACCGATTCTTCGCAGCCGCATTCCAATACATACACATAGATATGTACATATGTATGTGTTTAATGCTTAATGGGCTAAGACTAGGCCACTTGCGGTTAACGTTTATTAACTGTAAATGAAGAAAAGCACTAACCGAAACCTAAACACGAAATGCAGATTGCAGTTGGGCGCGAAAAGCCGCAGGAAAAATGCCCGTAGAATTTTCTAATGTACCGCTGAAAATATCTTGATTTCAGTTTTTTAATGAATTTATATTTCCTTTTGTATTTTTTTATAATTCCCATTCAATCAATTGGAGCTCGATAAAAGCCCAAAGATCCCTCAAATTAATATATTTTAATGGCCATAAATGTATTCAATGTACATAGCTTTAAACATGCACTGTTTTTCCACGTTTTATCGGGAATCCCATTTTCGCTCGTTTAGTTTTCCAGCATGAAAATTCTCCAGGTTTTCCACCGCTTTTTTTTTTCGTTTTGGAGTGTGGAGTTTCATTAACGTGCATTGTACGCCCGAGTGAATTTTCCATTTTATTTACATACTACATATCAAGCGGATGGTCAGCAATGGGGTATTTTTTTAACCTTTTTCCTTTATTTTTTTTGAGTTTTTATTGTCATGACAACCACTCGAATGAATTGAGAGAATGACTGTGGGGCTAGCGATTTTGCGGCATAAAGAAAAAAACATAATTAATTCTTTAACATTCTCAATTTGATCTGTTTCAATTCAACGAACGAATCACAAATAGGAAGTGCAAAGCGTGAAAATGCCATCGAAGCATCGGAAAATATTGCAAGAAGTTGCAGTTTAAACAATTTTAATACGAAACTCTTTCAACAGTCAACGAACTTGTCATCGCAGAAAGAGACGGAAAGCCACAGCGAGAAAGAGAGGGACAGCGTCTCTTCTCCGCCTCTGAAAATTTGCATAGAGAAACACGACGCAGAAAGCACCAACATGTAAGTAATGCAAAAATGCAAAAAAACAAAAAAGAACAGAACAGAAAAAATACAAAATGAAAAATTGTTGCGCTACCAACACAAAAACTGCACTCAATAATGAAGATAACAGAATACTCCTAAGGTTTTTATTGTAAAAAACGTACTGGGGAAGAATTTGTACTTGGAAAAAAGAGTTGTATGCAAAATATGTTTGGGCTGAGTAAAATAATAAGTTGAATGTAAAGATACATTTTAAAGATACAACGACCCCACCACTCTTGGCAATTAATACCTAATAGATGTAGAGAGTTCAAAGTGCCTGGGCTGTTCACTTATTGACTCCGAACCCTCCATCCGCCAGAAATATGTATGTATGTTTTCCCCTAACTAAAACTCCACATGTGCAACAAATACGCCGGCTGGCTTTTCCTTATCATCTGACATGCACTGCGCAAAACACAAACAAACCGAAGGGATGGGGTCGCAGTTTTGGTCAGATAGATGGACAAAACATGACGGAACATTTAAGGCACTTAGAACAAATGACCCGACCCCCCGACAGTCTGCGACATCATCCACCCAATCAAAGTTGCCACCTGAAAGCGATAAGGGGAAAGCATTTGTTGGAAAAGTTCTGGGATGTGTGGAGCAGGGGACTGCGATAATGGCGGTGATGCAGGGGGGAAGGCGCCTTCGATATCGACGGTCAATCGATGATGTCTCCAAAAAAAAATACAAATATATAAGCGACGATGACAATTTCTTTGTAATTTGTTTGTCTGCTCCCCAATGTCGTGGTTTCCCCCTTTCCACTAGCACAATTTTATCTACACTGAGAAAAGCTAGCTTTAGAATCAGAAGGCACAGAAATCGTGTGCAAGAATCCATTACATTTTCTAATCATGTGAATTAGTTAATAAAGTTCTACAGGGGATTAAAAGACTCTTTTCAGGTTTACCAAGTTGGAAATTTATATATCCATTCTTTCGATTGGGTATACTATAATATTTGTTTATTTTTTCACTGTGCATTTTCTGGGCAAACATTCAAATAGGTTTTGAAAAGCAAACTGATGATAAATAATGAATTTAACCGCGGGCCAGCTGAAAAGTCAACAACAACAAATTGCAGTCTTTAGAGGAGAATACATTTCCCCATTTCCTTTTGACTTTGATTTTTTCCATCCAGTTTGTTATCAGCTTCGGGCCAATTTGAACTTTCGTTTTCTTTCTTTCATTTGCTTTCCCAAGAGCAGGGGCAGCCACCCACCTGCCTTATCAACAGTGACTACCCCCACCGGCAATTTCAAAACATAACCCATTTTGTACAGTTGTAGTGCCCATTACCAGTCTTACATACAATGAGTGATTACGAAATTCCTTGCCTTGGTATCTCAATAAGTTGTACATTGCGTAATTCTTCGGAGAAATAATGGGATTTTCAATGCGTATCGTAATTGTAGCAATCGGCGTTCATTTAATTGTTTAAGAATTTGATGGGGAAACATAAGAGGATTTGTTCAGCTTAAATTGTTTTTAAATAGTGGTTCACAATTTTGATTGACAGATTTCCTAAGAGTTCAGTTGAATGAATAAATGTGCGGTCTTTTAAAAATATTAGAAAACAATATTTAAAAAATACTCTTTAAATTTAATTACTTAGTATAAAACATACTGGTTTATTACTTTTCCAAAAATATGATTTGAAGAACTTGAGTTGTAAATAAATCATTAAATATTCATTAAAGAGAATAAATCATTTAAAAACTCATTTGGACAAATTAAAATCGCTGTGGCCACCGAAAATGCCACGAACCTCTTGTAAGCAGCGTTGAACTTCATTTTCAGGGTCTCCAACTCAAATAATTGCGATCTTTAGCAGCACTCAATTGAAGCTTGTTGCAGGAGGCAAAGGGGCGGGGCTATGGGCTATGAAGAGCGTCTCAATTCCGCTTTTTATGTTTTCTGTAATTTTTTGGTCTTTTCCCCCTTTTTTTTTTGACTCACTTCCGCGTGCTCTTTGTGCTTTTGCCTTGGCATCTTCTTTACGATTTCTTCAAGATACTTCAGACGTTGACGACGCACTGCAAATTGTGGGTTGTCAGGGGGGTTATCGGGGTTTTGGTGGGCTAAAAACTAAAAACCCAGTGGAATGGGCGATCCAGAGATGCGAGATTGGAGCTGAAAGGCGGCATCAGACGATGACGAAGTCGCGACGACGTTCATTTCCCATCTTGAACTCGAGCTCGAGACTGGGCCCGTTGTCGTTGGCAATATTTAATCAAGCCAAGAAGCCAACTGGAAGCAGCCGCCTACAGGGTGAACAGTCAACTCAAAATCAAAATCAAAAACGAAAACAAAAACCAGAATGAAAATCAACGAAAGACAAAGCCAACTTCTTGTTGCGGATGATGCTATTGATAGTTCGCCATGAGTGAGCTCGTCTATCTGTAAGATACGCAGATAAACTTGCAATCTGTGTGCGTGGGTGGTTGACGGACCAAACCCAAACACAAACCCATACCGATTCCCAAACCCAAACCCTCGTAATATATGTATACATAAATATATAAATATATCCACTGCGACAGCTTGGCATCCCACGTACAAAACAGGTGACCACAAAAGTTAATATCTAGATATGTGGAAGAGGTAGTTCTTAAAGATACTTTTATAGGCCTTGGAATATTACTCATTGAAACCAGCCAACGAAGTGTGTGTAATCTATTTTAAAGTGTTTCTGATATTATTATAGAATTTCTAATCATCATGATACCTAGTCAATGTGAGCTTCCTCTCTCACTTTCGATTACTTTAACTTTTAAGTGTTATTTATATTGCCTTTTGCTCTATTTGTGTGTCTGTTTGAAGCATTTTCAATAAAGCAGATGTCACTCAAATGATAAATTCGTGAATCGTTAAACTTTTAGTGGCCCTTTTTTATGGAATATCAAATCCGCAGTGGCTCAAATGCAAGCATATATCCACAGAGGACAGCACGACCTGAACGATATAAAAAAGTTATTTACTTGTATGGCGATTGCCATCAAATTGCGAAGCTGCATTTGACAAGTCACTAGTTTTTCGGCTATCGAAATGTCATTAAAACAACTTGATATGAGAGAAACAGCTGGCAGCTACATTTTACAATTTACTTAACCAGGCATTAGACTTGAATTATGGCTGTCCGAATATATAGCAGTATATCTCAATTTATTTATACCGGTTGAGATTTAGGAGTTTCCCAAGACAGATGTTGTTGTCGGTGCCCCAAGAGCAACCAACTTTCTATGCCACAAAAGCGGCAGTAAATTGTAGTTAATGATCCTTTTGTGGATTTCCCTCAGGTAATGGGATAATGAGCTTTCCTCATCTCCGCCCCCCAAAGGAGGCGGAAAATGTTAATTTCTTTATGATATTTTCGCGCTAACTAAATGAAGCGTTTAATATGCAAGCGTAAATGCTAAATAAAATATAAAAATGGATTATCGCTGGCACTCTTCGACAGAGGAAAATTGAAAGATAAACTGCTGGAAGAAAGTGGTGGGGAAACCCAAAATCACAGCCAAAGAAATGTCAACGAGCGTGAAAGTGACGGGAGAAAGAGGGTGGAGTGTTTTCCTTCTTTTCATTTGGTTCTTGCTTTGCTATTTTTTTTATTTTTTCTTTGAGGGTGTGGCAGCAATCAAAGTTGAAAATTAGGCAATAAAATTAAACGAACGGCAACGAAACCGGCGGAATTAAAGGAGCGGGGCATAACCTTTTGCTTATTCTTCTCCTCTCACAATAAACACACAAATAAAAGAGCCCCGAAAAACGAAAAGAAATTGCCGCAAATGGTGGAAAAATTGACATGCCACATGGCCAAGTTGAAGTTGGAGAGCGCCGTTGCCGCACTTCTACTCTTGGCACCCCGAAATTTCTCACTTCTTTCTATTCATTTTTTTTGGGGGAGTGTATTATGCAGCCATAAACTATACTCCACACTATACACACTTGGCCAGGTGAACTTAGCTTTGCCTAACTCAACGATTGATTTACCTGCAAGTCAGTTGCCTGACAACAGTTGGTTTTGGCCAACATTTCGTTGCTTTGTTTTGGCCATTTTATGTGAAAGTGGCATGTCGACGCGCTGGTTTGGTTGTTGTGCACCGCTAATGAAGCGATTTGTAGCTGCCCCACTTAACCAGTATCGAGTGCTTGGGTGTACCATAGAAATTGGGGATAAAAAGTATGGTCTACTAAGGGATTTTAGTATGGTATACTCGTACTTAGCTGAAGCTTGAAATGAGCAAAAGTCTCTTTGAAACACTTGATAAACGCCTAATTGCCAGACGTCTGGCATCAAGTTAACTGTTTGTCACAGCACAGATCTGTTATTTTCAACTTACCATATCCCGCAGCACGTACGAAATCGCATTCACAAAAATCTGTATATCGCCCCGGGTTGGATGCAGTTTTTCGCATTTTCTAAATGACCACAAAAGACTGAACAGCGTTTGCAATTTTCCAACTCGGTTTTCTCCACTTCTTTGGCTGCTCCAATTTGGACGCCAGAAGCTGAGCTCATAATCTGCTAAACGCATCATTACTGTGGAAGCTGTGCCCCGCGAGAAATATAAAGTATCTGATGGATGTGGCTGTGACTGTGGATGTGAATGTGGATGTGGATGTGGATGCGGTGGCTGTGCACAAATGGTGGCAGCAGATTTTGCAATTGCAACTGCGAGGGCGTGTTGCTCATTAAATTTCCGCTCTCTTTGCAAAATGAAGTGGCCAACGATGTGGATGTTGGATGTTTAATGTTGAATGTTGAATGTTGTTGGATGCCTTGGAATTGGATGTTCTTGGCTGATGCTGTTGGTTATGCTCTGCAAACTCATAAAATGACTGTAATTGTCGTAGCATCAGTAACAAACAACGTTGCCGCACTTCACTCGGCCACTCGAGAGCCAGAGTTTTCGCCTCACTTTCGGCCCCAACTTGTTGCCAGTCACGTTTTGTGTCCGTTTCACCTCGAACAACATAATGTCCAAGGAGCTGGGGCAAAACGAAGGTGAGTGATGGAGTAAGGTGAAGCTCAGTGCTCACTGTCCAGCAACACTCAGTGCAAAAAGAATGGCCAAATCACGGGGCTCTTAAAAATATAGCTACAAAACACTGCCAACTATTTTATTTTCGCTTTCAAAAATATTTAAAGGCTTGTAACACTTGAATTATTGAGCTTAGTTTGATTAATTAACTCTTCTTAACTGCACCATTCAATGGAGTTAGTTATATGATTTCAATTATTAACATATCAAAGGAGCAGCATCAATTTTTGTACTGTGCATCCACTGCACCTGTTTCTTTGTTAGATGGGTTCCTTCGTTTCGCCATCACCTGCGGCTAAAAAAAAAGTACCAGTACGAGTATCTGGGAGAAGAAAGAACGAAACGCTCACGAGCACCGGGGAGAAGTATCAAGAGCATACAAAAGCAAATTTTCTGGTTCATTGCAACCATTCAAACTGTAATCAGATACTAGCCCTGCCGCCAACCCCTTTTCCCTCCATTTTTGTAGTAGTTTTTGTGATTGTTGTTGTTGTTCTTTTGAGTGGGACGGGTGCATTCCAGCAGAGCAGGTTGCACAGGTCTGCTTTTTTGTTTTTTTTTTTAGCTTAGTTTGGCTTTTCAGTTGGGTGTGGGTGAGGGATTAACTGGCGATCGATAGAGGACGGCTGCATACATATAGGGTATCTTCGAAATGCGGACGATGAAAAACTAGTTCAAAAACAACCGACTACCAAATGAAAACAACCATATAAAAATATTTCCACTATCAAAAATGTTAAAATTAAGTGTTTTGGTAGACTTTTAAAACGATTTTAAGCTCATTTCCTAATTATTTCCTTATCTCTCAAAAGAAATGAATTAAAAAAGATATTTTTTCAGTAGTAAACATTGTTGCAAATACGTTGAACTTTTGGCTACCACATGTATGTATGTGTATATACATACACATGTGAACAATTTCAATTACAATCCGGAACCGCAACAGCGAAATCATCTGTTGATGCCTCAAACTGCCCCGCCTCCGAAAGCAATTGAGATTGACCCAACGACACCCTTTTTGCACTTCAACATTCTACAGCTCGTGGCAACAACCAGCGATCGTGCCACTCTTTCGCTCTTCTTCACAAAGAATCTATTTCTTCTGTATTCTCACATACTGCTCACTTGCACTGAAAGAAATGGTGTTTAATTCACTTAAATGCCTAGTGTGTGTTTCTTTCAAGTTTCTTTGCGACACACGTTTTTCTGTGTGTTCATCGTATTTCTTTCAAATTGCGTTTTATGCTCGCCTGTCAAATGGATGCAACAAGTTGACGGTGTAAAAATAACATCTCGTAAAAATGAAAATCAACTTAATTTGTTGTAAAACACTTAGAAAACACCAAGCGAACGGATATCAAAATATTGTAATAAAAATATTTTTATAAACGCCAAGATAGCGAGAGCGGGTCTAAAACAAAAAGATGGAAATGAGAAAAAAAAAAAACAGAAACAGAAACAGAAAAGAGAATACGAAGTGGAGAAAATGTGGATATATGCAGATAAATTGAATATCTTTTTAGAGCAGATTGTAACGGTACCGCTCTCTTGACCCAGAGACAAGCGCACAAAACGATATTATAAAGATATGGACAAGAACTCCCCTCCATAATAGAAGATCAATGAATTCCAGATCGCTTGATCGTTTATGCTAATTTCATTTCATTTCATTTCCTAACTTCCATTTCATTTGACTTTACCCTCTAGTGCTTCTTTATGCAAATAGATCGCGTTCCTATTTGAATGGAAATGCGAAAGTGTCAATTTGCGTATCTCGTGTCGTCATAAATCATCATCATTTCATGTCCATGTGAATTGTGTATTTAGTGACAACGTCGCGATTGCCAAATGCTTGGTTGTTGGCCCATTCATCGATCTCTGGGAATCACACACGACTTCGAAATGACATTTTGCCATACGGCTTCATCTGAAATTTCCGCATTTCAGTTTCAAAGATACATACATATGTACGTGGGCTGAAAGACCGATCGATCGATCGATCGATCGTTTCTAAGCATGATTTTCTCGTCTTTTGGAGAACTAATTTGAAAGATGTGCGTGCTTCACATACATATTTGGCATGATTATTGGCCAACGTGTTGAGATTGATTATATCTATGGTTCTTAGCTTCAAAGTTTCAACAATTTAATGGGCGAATTACGATTATTGTAATCAAGTTTTAACTGTTCGATATTGTAGTTAATTCCCCTTTAGTTTTTTTGAACCAATTCCATAGAACCCCATCTTGAGCCTAAGCCCCAAATGAAAGCCCCATTTGGGGTTATGGACTTTCGTAATAGGAATATAGCACACCCAATTGATTTCCAAGATGTTTACAACTCTATGGAAACGAATCGTTAACCATTCGACATTTCGTTTCGTTAAGTGATCTTTATGGATGGATTATGACCGATGGCCAGTTGTGTGCATATATTCCTCTTTAATTAGTGCCCCACACGCCCAGTTGAAATTCGTTGTGCCTTTCTCAAGTCAAGTCGGGGATCCCTTGGTGTCTGTCTCCCCTTTCATTATACAAAATCGTAGGGCAGTTAAGCCTCTCGTCTTTTCAATTAGAACTATACAACTATACAACTATACAACTACACAACCAGTGACGTCATGCATCCCCCCGATCTGCGATGGGGGAAAAAAAGAAAATAGTTCGACCCCTTTTACTTGGCCACATGTTAATTACCCCAACAAACTTTGCTGTTTTTATTGCGTTTTGTGTCTGATTTTTTATAGTTTTGTAGGGGACAATGAGCATGTTGATCGGAAGTTCGTAATGAATGATATATGTATATGACAAACACATATAGATTTTTGTTTAATTTGAAATATTTGCATCTATGCAGATCCCACTGTGGAGTTACCGTTGTTTTATCGCTGTATTTTTTTTGCTGCTGCTTGTTGTGTATCTTTTATTTTTATTTTTATCGTTCAGACTGCCAATGGCATACTGTACACTTGCGTTCCACGAGGGCGCAACGTAAAAGTTGCTGAGCAGGTTTTTTCATCGGTTTTTTTTTTCGCTGTACAAAACGGCTTCTTTTTCATGCTTCTGTTTTTTTTTTTTTTGCTGCAGCGTTGCACTTTCATATTTTTGTGTGCAGCTCGTATTGTTGTTGTTGCTGTGTGTCTATTGTATGGTCAAGTTTTGCAACTACGAACCGTAAGATACAAATGGAGCAACATCGGTTAACATTCAACGGCAGCCCCAAAAGTAGTTTAGTTGCACCGTAGAAAATTAGATTAAATTAGATTAATAAATCATATCAGTTATGCTCCAAATACTACTCCAAATTGCAATAATGGTTCGACATTAGTTTAGTATAGTTCGTTGATTGGTAAAATGGGTACAGATGTAGAGCATTAAATTGGAATTTTTCACAGAATAGCCGCAAAGAATGCAAAATACTAAAGTACTAATTATTGGTATATTAATTGTATTTAATAATGAAAATCTCAACATTAACATGGCTAATTTTCTGTTAAATTTTTAGCAGTGCATTTTCAATTGATATCGAACTGCATTTCTGTGTGCATTTCTTAGCTGCCCCATATCATAAATACTTCAACGCCTCTAGTTTATGTTTTTTGTTTTTCGTTTTGCTTCTCTGGCGATATTTTTTAGCGGCGCCTTTCACCGAGCAAACCGACAGCATCTTTGGCTACCAAGCGAATTAAGTTTGGCGGGGTATCTGATAGATACAAATTGTGTAAGCGGCGAATTTCGTTTCCTTTTCCACTGCGTGAGGCAACCCATTAGTCACTACTGGGCCAGCATTTTTTTCACACAAAAATAAATAGCATAAAACAAAAAAGTATCTCAGAGATAAATAGGAGTTCAATGTGTTATGAGCGTGCGATGGCTTTAGTGGGTTACAAAACAAGCGCACTATCGAAAATTTGTTTACTACTTGTACTGATAGATAAATTAAACTGTTTTGTTATAGTTTTAAAAATGCTTCTTAGATTATAAGTTTTTTATTCATCTATAAATTTATTTCTATAAGTTCTGATCATGTTTTCAATTATAAGCAAAATAACTTTACGCCAGCTTATTTCAACTTTAGTTTAAAGTTCACACAATAAAAACATATGGTCTTTAACTCAAACCGAATGACCGCTTTTAAAAGCTTTCAATTCAATCAAAATTCAATCAATATAAATTTAAAGAGCATCAATACACAATTTATGTGGAGACATTACCTGCGTTACCAAGATCACCCACGAAAGTATCTCAGAGATACGTTTCTCATTTGCATTATAACGTTACACCGACCCATACACAATAAGATCGATCCGCCTACCAAATCGAATGCATCCCACATTTATCAGATACATATTTTAAACGACACCCCAAATGAAAATTCATTCATCTCAAAGATACTGGCTCTGTTTTTAGTTCACAAATCACACAAATTGCTCTTGGGCAAAAGTGTGAAATTTTCATTCAACCAAATCCCAGCGAACAAATTAAAAATTCATAAAAACCTCGAATGAAAAACGAAAATAAAATTTACGAAAATTTCCAAACACCAAACAAATTATAAAGAAATGAAGAAGGGGACATGGAGAAACATTGAAATAAACGGAACTTACATTTACATAATTTATAGACTCGTGTCGCAGGTTATATATATTTATTTAGATAACATTTCAAAGTTGTTTGTGTTCTTCTGTTTGTTTTTGTTTTTGTCGCTCGTAGATACATATATACTCGATTTTTTGTTGTTGTTGATTCTTGAGCTCTAAATGCCACAACGTCTGGCATTCCACATCGCATTTTGGGGGACACAACGTGGGCGTGGATTTCTTGTAGGTGGATTGCTAAGGCCTTGAGCACTATAGAGTTAGGGGGAGCATATATTATAGAGTGGAGTGGAATGGGGCTTATAGAGCGGCGGGATGCCAAGAAGAAAACCTCAATGACCAGCGAATGCTGTCGAAATCAATTTGGCTAATGTTGTCGCCATTGAGTGACGGGAAAACACATACACACGACCCCGTTCCGATTTTCACGCACTTTCCGCCGATTTCAGTTCGATACGGAATCACTGTAAAATATATTGGTTTCTCTGCAGAAATGTTCCTAGTTATTAAATTGTAATATTATGATCTTGTTTGGCTTTAAAAAAGTTTTTTGTTTCTTTTTCTTTTCGGGGTCTTAATTATCAGTTAAAAAATTATGAGACATTGTTTTGCACTACCTGAAATCATGAAATGAATGGTAATGAAAGGCAATCAGAAATGTGAAGCTGCCATAAACTTGATTTAAACAATCGAATTAATAAAGAGCGCTCTTGAGCAAATCCTGAAAAATTGAAATCCCGGAACGCACAAAGAAGCATAATAACAAAAGTCAAACCATCAAAGACCTCAAAATCGTTGAGCCTGGCACGCAGTAAACGCATTCATTGCAATGCGAAATCAATTACACTAAAACCATGGATAGGGAAATAGGGCTGTGGAAAGGAAAACCCCATTTCCCAACATTACCCCCCCCCCCCCCCCCCACGACCCTTTTCCCTTTGCCCATTTCCCAACCCCCGCTGTGGAAACACGTCGCGCACGTGCCGAGCGTACTGCCGATAATTTGTAGTAACAAGGCAGACAAAAAGCAACCACCGGGGCAAAGATCTCACCACCCTCCCCCCCAAAAAAAAAAAACCAAAAAAAAAACCACATATACCTCAACCACCGGGGGATAGAATTGAAAAATTACTAAACACAAAAGCGCGAAACGTGGCCACCCAAAAGCAGAACAACAAAAAAAAAAAGCGCCCACATATGGATGGGAAATAAATATAAAAAATAATAATTTCGACTTTTAAGTTAGGGAGCCCCAAAACGCAAAAATGAATGGAGTGGGCAAAGCTCCAAGTTTATTGCATTCCACTTACGGAATCCCCAGAGTTCGGAAGCACAGAGCACAGAACACAGTTTCTGTTTCGTTTGTTGGGCAATAAGCGATAAGCACTCATTCATTATTCACTCACTCACTCATTCACTCGCATATGAATCACATTCATGGGATGGTTTTAATTGCATTCCGGTTGATAGATGCACTTAGAGTAGTGCTTAATAATTGTATATATGTATACATTTGCTTAGAATGTTGTATGTACAATGAAATAGGTACGATTTGAAAGCAATTTATGCTTGACTCATAAAATGAAACAGAAATGGTAAGGGTTTTAAGTTGTCACATTTCTTATGAGATCAATTTCAAACTTTTCTGCTTCTCGTATAATATATGTCATACATTTTCAATGATTTTAAAGACACCAAATAAAAGCTGAATGGTAAATATTCAATCATTTCTTGTTTGAGACGGGTGCTTTATCGGTACAAATACGTCGCCTTCTGGCCTTGAAATCAATCACCATCCACTACTCATACAATGGCCAAAACGCTGGATGGCTATCCATAAAAATAACTTGGCAAATTGCAAAAGCAAACAGCGCGCTCCATTGCACGCGACATTCATTCAATCGCGTCAATCTTCGCCTGGCAGCCAACCCAAAATCCAAAATGAACCGAATGATTCCAAGTTGGGTACCGTCGTGCCCTCCTCCTTATTAGAATGGAAATACGAAGAAAACTGCTCAACTAGCCCAAGTTTGGTTGACAATTTGTTGACAATTGCGTTTCACACTTTGCATAATAATCAGAAATGGCAACTGGGCAAAATAAAGTTTGCATAGTTCATAATAAAAAGCAATGTTTGCGAATGAAGCAGCCACAGCCATATTCCCCACTCCCCAAAACTCGAACTCGAAACCATTTGAAGGCGAGACAACTTATGGTAATATATTTACAAGGAAATTCATCCAGCGAAATGAATCAGAATCATTCGGGGGATCGCATTGGGAACACACAGAAATAACGTATGGCATATGTGTATCTTTCGCAAGCGAATTAAATGCTACAGTACACAAGCAATCAAATGTAATCGAATAGCTACGAATATGTCGAACACGATTGTCTCTATATATAATAATAATGTAATGTAAAGGCACTTCTATAATTGTTGTCATTGTTGGCTCGTCAAGTGATTCAGGTAATTGCGAAATGTTTATTTGTATTTTTTGTATTTCATGTGTATTCGTTGTCCAATGCATTCTGCATTCGAAATCCAACCAGAGCACGACTGAATCGGCGAAATCGTGAAAGTTACAACAGTCACGGGGTGTATGGGGTGTATATGCGGAAAAGTGCAGGCAAATATCACAGAGTACTACTACTGATGAGTTGTGGGGGAATTGGAATTTGGAATTTGGAGAGGTGCAGCCAAGGGAAACAGTGCCAGACATGGAGTGAAAAACATTGATGGCAATATTCCGAAACACTTAGTATTCGAACAGCGATGTTCATAAAGCAAAATACGTGGGAAAAGTGGGTGTATGTTGTCGGCAAAACACAATTATTCATATTTAAAAAATACCATAGTGGCTGTGAATGTTTTCAAAATCGGTAACTTAAAGAAATCAAATATTTAGTACTATTTAATTCCATCAACGCAAAGAAGATCTTCTTCATTAAGCTCAAGCCACTTAATCACAAAACTGGAAGTGACTAAATATGTTTCAAAGAAAGCACAGATATATTAGATATCTAGTCGTCTATATATATATCCTTGATTAATGATTCGTTTGATGATGAATCTTGCAAGAAATATTTAGAGACACGCAAAATCCGTTTCTGTTTGCCGTTTGGAGTGGGTCTTTCGCGATAAAACGGAAATTGCGACAAATCTTCAAGACTTTGACAATATTTAGTTAACCGAATGACGAAAGATTCAGAGACATGAGGGCCTATGTATATAACATACGATTCCACATATGTACATACTCCGTCCATGATAATGATGATGATGATGATGTTGATGATGGTGATGTGAACTGAGGCCGAACCACAAATAAATAAATTAAGAATTTACTCGACCACAACGACGAAAAACGAAACCCACTTTGGTTTTTGGTCGCTCTGATCTGGTTCGTCTCGTTCTCGTAAATGTTTCTGTGTTTCCTTTATTTTTATTTTTTTCTTCGTTTTTCTTTTCTTATTAATATTACTTTTGCGGGGGTTTCTTTCAATTTCGTTTGATGTCAAAACAAAGCCAGCAAATATTTGTAATTGCTTATCGCCACAAACTGTTGTTTACACAAGCCAGCGTTCTAATGGCAGTTCATTCCCACAAATATGGGCCATTCCATTCAGCCAGCGGTCACCTTTTGTTTTTATTTTGTGCATTTTGTTCATTTAGCTTTTTTTCCCCCCGAAGAAAACCCCACTTATGCCAAGAAATGTTTAATAATTTTTTTTTTCGACATAATGTAATGGATACGTGCACACGGAAGTCGCCGCTGCAGGTCTACAAAAAAAAAACCCAAGACAGACACTTGCGTTCTGACACACGAATTATTGTTAAAAGTTCATGAAAACCATAAAAGTCTGCTTGTCAATCGGTCGAATGTCATATGCTCTTAATGGACATCCATTATTCTGGAGCTCTTGAAATTTATGAAAAAAAAAACATTAGAGAAAATGTATGCATAGAGAAATGTATTTTCTAAGAAAATGCAAATTGCATTTTTTGAAGTTCATAGTTTTATAAATGGAAATTGGCTTTTTGAATTCATAGTTTTATAAATGCAAATTGCATTTTTCAAGTTCATAGTTTTATAAATGCAAATTGCATTTTTGAAGTTCATAGTTTTATAAATCATATTAAAATCTTTGATCAAATCCCAAGTTAAATGACTTTAAGGGTATTGAAGATCCTTAATTTTGCGGCGGCAAGTCGGTTGACTAAACCTATCAATACCCTAAGCTGGGCACTCAAAAATTGTCTCCGACTTCCATTTGGTTGGCAGGTGTTGCCCTTTTTTTTGTTTTTAATTTTACTGCAGTTACATAATACCACCGCAGACTGCGAATGTGTTTGTCTTGGCATTTTTTATTGGTAATAACATTTTGAAAGCCACAACGTGGCCGGGTGGTATTAAAATACATGTTCTGAGTGGTTCATCGGATGTGCTATATGCACGATATCCGATATGGCATTTATGGAGGCGGTGCTTCGCCACGGGTATTTAATGTCGGAATCAATAAAAAAGATTGACACATGTGGGCGAGTGGAGTAGTCTTCGTTTATGAGTTGCATGTTGTTGGTAGCATCAATTTTCAATTTTCCATTTTGCCCCTGTCCTGTCAGTTCGATTTGGCATAGCATAGTATCTAAATTGAAGCGACTTTGCAGCAGGATGTCGCACGAAACAGCAGCAGTTGCAGGAGGAGCTGGAGCATCGGCAGGCTCATCGATGGTGTCCTGTGCGGAGAACGCCTCGAAGGTGGAGGTCATTGTGTACACCACCAAGTCGGATAAGACGCTCAAACAGAACATGAATGCCAAGGATGATACGCTGAGGAAGCGTACTTCCTTGATTATAGTGCCGCAGCAGGTGCACGACATCGAAGTGGATGAGGATGAGGACACCAAGAAGGTGGACCAGACAAAGCCCAGGGAGAATCCGAATCGCAACTCGACGGCCAGCATGGATAGCTGTGTCTCCAATACCACCAGTCAGAGCAATCAGTCCTCCTCCTCCTCGACGACCAGCAGTAGTGGCAGTACCAGTGGCTCCGAGGATGCCCATGCCGCCTATCAGGACTTGCAGAATGGCAATGCTGGCCAGGATATGCACTCACCAACAGCATCACCATCACCATCGGTGACCAGGTGCCATTCATCCAGCTCGACATCCTCCGTGTCGGAGTCCACCTCATGCTCCAGTTCAGCGGATTACTCATTACGGGAGCAGCTCAAGAATTTCGCCAATAGAAATTCCGAGGGCGCCAACACCATGGATCCCGCTGCTCGTCTGATCAAGGGCATGAGTCTTCCGGTGGGCGATCAGTCGGTCCAGTCGGTGGCTCCTGTGCTCCACTGCGATTCCCTACTCAGTCCACAGGAGGTTCCCCTGGGACGACGCTACGCCGAGGTGGCGCAGTTCAAAGGTCATCCAAAAGCAAGGTGAGTGAAGTGATGCCATTTGAGTGATTCCACTGAAGTACTCTTTCTTCGGGTAATGAACGAACATGAATATATCGATAATTTAGAAGCATTCGTCTTATTTTTTTCAACTTCCATATCGTTTTGTAAATTTTCAACTAATTTAGTTGTTCCAACTGTATTGATTTGCATATCTACTTCCTGTTTAATGCCTGTAACCCAACCCAATCATATTATGCATGCAATATCGCTTGAGGTGCAACAAAAAGTGACCTAGTCTCCGGCCTCAACTTCTCCGGCACTCACTTCGATGACATCCTCCAGGTTATCTTACCACACACACTTGCCAGTCGGTGCTCGACTAGTGCATCATTGGAATGACTGCATTGTGCGGCGAGTGCTCAACTAAACGATGTCAACTGGCTGCTCGAGAGTCGAGTGCCAAGCCACGACATCCCACAGGCAACCCAGCATCGAGCTGACAGGGAGTTGTCTTCCCAAACCCAAACTCAAACCCACTCCGAATCCCACACCAAATCCCACACTGAATCCCATGCCACATCTAGCTGCACATGCATAATACACAACTTAATTAGTATTACTACTTTATGGCACTCTCGACGATGCTTGCCCCGCAACTCCTTTTCTCCATGGGCTTCATTCAACTTGTAGGGAGCTTAAGACTGGGTAAAAATCTAATAATGGAGCATTCCACACACGCACTGCCATTGCCACATTACCATATCAAAAACGGTTGAGTTTTCCGAGTTGCCTTTGGGGCACAGACAGGGGGGTTAAACTCCTTGCCTCCTTGCCCACAACATCTTTTCTGTTTCTGTTTTGGCTAGATCACAAATGCAGTGCAGCTACACTGGGAGGAAAATATGCTAAAAAGCAGTTGGAATGTGCTTATTCATAATCCATAAAACAAAGTAAATAGTAATGTTATGTACCATATTTTATGGTTACTTTATATTTCGAACAACATAACTTAGAAGATTTTTAAAGCAATAAACAATACTGATGTGGCATAAGTTAAAACTTACATGTAAAGTTCGAAGTGCACATATGAACTTTGAACGTTGTGAACTCTTGTGCACTTCCATCCATCTTCTCCAGCTCGATGTGCCAGCTGCCAAGTGAGGAGGACGCAGTCGAGTACTCCGGGGCAACCATCGACAACTATGTTGAACTTTTTGAAAGCTGTCACAACTAATTTGCATTTCCCCGTCCTCTCATCTGCGAGATATCCTTTGCTCCTGACCAACTCGAATCCAACTCGAATCCAATCCAATCCAATCCAACCGCATCCAGCTGAAGCTAGACCCGCATTCTGCGATACAAAACCCCATATATCCTGCACCTCTGCATCTCTTTACATGTAACATACATACATATGCTTACTTTTTGTTTTATTTTCCACACTTTGATTTCATCTGGGCTCTGGAGCACAAAGAGTAAATATTCATGGTGTGCCCATGGATGAGGGAAAACTTTTGACAATTTTCGGGCCAACTGTGATTGCACTGGGTGATGAGCGGAAAAAAAGGGCAGCACTACGGATTGCAGTACTTCCGATTGAGGAAATATTGCGAGCCAAACTTTTCACATTTCTACAGGCCAATAATTGAGTTAGCTCCGGCACTTTCTACTCCTGATTGTGAATAAGGAATGGAGATGAAAGCGACATTTTTCAAATACTTGCAGTTCTATAAACTGTCTAGCTGAGCTACAAAAGTCTTGTCATTCAATGGACAGCTAACCGAAATGATAAGATAGATAATAACATATATTTGTATACCACTTCGATACTGAAACTGATACTTGTACTACAGTTTTTCACTTCATGTTGTCCTTGGAAACTACTGGCTCCACAATCAAGTTGTTTACATTTGTTTTATGGCAAAGTTGACCTTCTGCGCGCAGAATGGCCAAACTCTCAAGGTTTTGTTTTGGCCACAGGACACCTCAACCTCAACCTCAACCTCGACCGTTTACATAGTCGCCACTTAATCTTAATTGCCATGAGTGGGCGCTATTCCAATGCCATGGGTTTCTCTATGGTCTACCGATTGCCTACTTTCGATTCTCCTGCCCGGCTGTCATTTTCTGGTTTTGTTTATCGCTCGCCGTTGTTTGTTTTGTAAATCCCCATAAATTTCAGCGTGTTTTCCTTGTACGTCTTGGCGTGTCCTTGAGCCTGCCCCAAGTTTTCCACCGCCCAAGCCGCCTAATTCTTTAAGAGTGTTTTATTATCCAACGAACCAGCGTAGTCGGTAGAAAGGTTGACAGCCTGTTTGTTCCGTGTTAATTTGACATGATTATGTCAGAGTGTTTGACAACTTTTCATATGTAGTCGACGGCGAAGTAGGGCATTTCTGCTTGCCATCTCCTTCTTGTTTATGACAAGAGGTCCTTTTGTGTGTGTGTGGGGCGCTGATCCATCAACAGCCAGGCTGTCCTGTGGTTGCGAAGTCCTTGAAGTTGAAGGCGGAAGCACATGCTGGCTCTCAATTTGTTTTCTTTTTCTTTTTTTTTCCTCTTTCTGTTTCGCTTTCTTTAGCCATTTCTCTAGCCATTCATTAATAACATTTGTGCCCTATCGTAGAAATATTGTTAAAATGGCGTAAAATTGCCCGCTTTGAGGCGTCATGACGATGCGAGTCCTGCGTCCTTCGTCCTTGTCGTGAACTTAGCCACTTTGGCGACGGCATTGGAGGCAGCGAAAAAAAATGTGTCGCAAATTAACCTTTTGACAGCTGACTGAGGGTAGACCGTTGACAAATGGGTTTGAACATAGTAGGATGGGTTTTTTTTCACTTGCCAGGACCTTAAGACACCCCAAAATCGAAGATGGAAGTCCACTTGACTAAATTTGGCACTTTTAGAAGCGCTTTGTCTTTCAATTTTTTATTAGCAAATTCAATAATATATTCATAACAATAAGATACAATTAATTTTTCAGTTTCTTACGCAAAAGCATCGGAAATCTTTGCTATATCAGTACTAATTAAGCATTCTTGATTTTTATTTGCAGAACAAGTGAACCTATTCCCTCTGGCGTGGCCACGCCCTCTTCTCTGGATGCCGCCTCTGTGGATGGCGGTAAAAGCCATACGGGCAACAATAACCACATAAACAACAATCACAATGGCCAACAGTCACAAAAATCTCAGCAACAGGCCAAACTAAATGTCCTGGCCCAGTCCAATCTCAACAACAATAACACGAGCAGTCAGCCAGGATCCATGACATCGCCCTCAAATCGAACGGCCCTGGACTCGAATCAGAATCAGAAGCAAAGTCCCAATGCAGCAGACAGTCGACGGAGCAGCAGCGTGGATCCGGATGCGGATGTGGATGACGTCGTGGACGCGGCCCATGGTGGCGCCTTCGAGGATGACATGCAGGCCCTGCTGCCCAAGTGCTCGCGTCGCTCCTGGGATGAGCTCAGTCAGGTGAGAGCTTTTATCTGATATATATGATATCTGATATTGCTATTATTATAAATAATAATGCATATGAAGGAAAAATTTCCAAAGGACAATGAAATTCCCTCCAAGGAAATCCGAAGCCAACAAGTCATCTCATTTTATATCCAGCATATTTAATGCAGACTCCTGGGGCTTCCAACTCGAGTTGCTCCTGTAATTTGCCATCGTTCATTGAGCAGTTTACTCAGTTTGCAATCCCTTGGAGAACCAACGGAAATTTGTCGCCTCCATTCGGAGGAGCCAAGTGGCAATTACCACTGTGCCAGGCTTTCATTCATAATTTGCTACGTGTTGCCCTTGTCGCTGATGGGCGGCAACAACGGAAATGTGTCTCTCGTCCTTACAATAGTAATGATAATTTTGTGTCGGCATCCATTAAATGATGAAATCAAATGACTTTCGCATCGGTATATAAATATAAAAATTACAATACACGTCGCTTTTTTGCCGCCATTTCCATTTGCCCATTTTCCCCCATTGCATTTTCCTCATTATTGTGAGCTGGTCGTGCGTGCTTTTCCCTGCGATTTCTTCATTAATAACTGAGAAGAATGCTTTGTGTTGTGTGTGTGTATGCCCGCAGTCTCGTCCTGTCTGCCAAATGGGAAATGGGTTTGTAATTTCCTTTTGCCAAGGCTGTGGGCGTTGCCGTGGGGCAGAAAAGAGTTTGACAAGTCAATTTGTTAGTTAATTTGATATGCGTTGCTATGCCACATCAATTCTGAAAGCATTTTCGAATGCCAGAAAGTCAGTCATGCCATCTAATTGCATAATAATTTACGAACTAACATACGTACATACAAAAGGGTCACTCGTTGCCAAAATTCGATTTTGCATAGCTCTTCTGCAGGGGCAACTCGCAAAATTAGGCAATAAAATCGTTGGCAACTGAATCCAGAATCTACCAAAGGGGGCGTGGCAGCCACAAACTCGTCTGGGGCGTGGCACTATCAGCAGACATGTGTGTGTGTGTGCACTCACATTTTAATTTGTGGCCTGCACATCCTGTTGCACTTGCAGACTGCCCATGCTACACTGAACAAAAAGTATACATTCCACTTTGCCAGCAACTTACACACAAGTACCGAAGTTAAATCGTTAAGGATGTGTTCGTTTTCCTTGGTGTATCCTTACTTGCTCCTCTGGTTGGTACTGGTTGGTAGAATCCTCCTTTTTGTCCAGCAGCTGGGCACGAAATATTGATTCCTTGGCCAGACAGACAGACGGGCCTCCCGAACAGCTGAGGCCGTCGACAAGCGACCATTTTAGTTGCCGATTCGATTCTACTGCTCCTTTTTGGCCATTTATGAATATTCAATAAAAACAACAGCAAGCCGAACATCAACGATGGCGATAAAAGTGTCTGCCCCGGTTGCAAAGTGGTTGTCCTTGTGTCCGCTGGCCAATATTTTCCGGTGCAGGATTGTTGCCTCAACCGCAGAGCGATGCAAAAAACACATGCAACACATGGATGGATGGATGGATGGATGGATGGGAAGGCTGGTCGAAGGATATTCGCCAGGACCTGCTACGCTTGTCTGGTCTGGCGTACACAAGTTGTTATCGCCAGGCGCCGATCAAATGTACGAGTAAGTTTGAGTTTGAGTTTGAGTGCGAGTTCGAGTTGTGGGGGCCAAACGGGCTGAGTTCGAGTCTGAAACTGTGTGGAACTTTATTACTTTCATTATGCTTTATCCCTGCCGGCGGTGACCACCACCACCAAGGGTTCCTCCCTTGGCCATAAACAACTTTGGCTCTAATCTCCTGGCTGCCGGCCATGTCGAGTGGACATCGTCCCCCCAACATCCTTTTTTTTTTGGGGCCATCTGTTTGCTCAGGTGCACAGGTTTGCTAATTGCAGCGGTATTAGAGGAGCTTTGTCAGCGGCTTAAAGCATCCGATTCCCAGGCCACAGGCCTCTTTTTTCTTCCTTGAAAAGGATGTTCTACCGGGGCTTTTCTTGTTGTGTGATGCCCTTAGAAGGGGTACTTTGACATTATTTAATAAAAAATGCAGTAACTTTTGTTACTCTGCAAAGATAGTTTGAACACCTTGCAAATAGACATCACTATCTGGAAATAAAATATTCATTTGTGCAGCACATTTGGAATGGTAATATTCCTTTAGAGCATAGGGTATTCCAAGGCAAGGTTCCATTTTTAGTTCGCCTCTTGCGGCGCTTGTCAGGCGAGAGATGTTTGCTGATATTGTCAGGTGGGCAGGACGTAAAAGGACGAAAAGGACGAAAAGGACGAGTGCCACGGGCGACAGAGGACCGCAGCAATCTGGCTCGAAGGGATGGCCGGCCTGCCAACTCAGCTGCGTCCTGTCAAAGCCAATGAGGCGTCTGTATGGAGCATGTCCTGCGGTCACCCGAGCTCCACTTTGATCCCCAAACTCAGCAGCTTGTGGCCTTGTTTAAAGTCCATCTAATGAAGTGTATGTGCTTAAATTTCGTTGTTCATTTGCGTTAGTTTTTGGTGTCGAATGTGGTAAAAACTAAGGGACTTGCCTCCATTTCGCCCCACTCGCCATATCTCGTTTCAATTTTGTCGCTGCTGGACGCATCTTCTTTGGTGTGTGCCTAATGGCTTTGACTTTTTGACAGCATCCAATCCTCCCCAGACTTTTACCCCACCAAAGACTTGGCTTGGCTGGCTTTTACTCCGCAGTCTGGTCATTTGTACGTCTCGTCTTCGCTTTTGGCCATCGGCCATTTAATGGCGTATTTTATGTGTTGGCTTATTACTTGAGCTGAATGTTTATTGCATTTCCCATTTCAAGCATTTCAACCATTTTGACCATTTCAACCATTTTCGTCCATTTGGTATTTAGAATTCGGAAGCTTACACTTCAGCGCTGCCGGCAATTTGCACATTTTCCCAGCCGGCTTGTTTGTTAATTATGCAGACTCTTACTGGTTTGCATTTTGCAATTTGTGCAGTGCTGCTGAATTTCCCCTTTGTTAATTATGCATTCATGGTGCGACAGTCTACAAATAGATTTTACACTCGAGAGTTTTTTTTTCTAGCTCATTAAGAAAAAGGAGTGTTCCTTTCGATAACGACATTTTTTCACAGCCTTAAAATAATTAAAAAAAACTTAGTTACGCGTTCATAAAATGCATTGTTGGTAAAGAATTGATTATATACTAAATACTTAAGTAGTATAATGGCATACTAGCGTTTAGTTCTAAACCCATGAGTATCTCTACTCATCTTTAAATCTCTTTATGGATATATGTTCATGTATATTTTCCGAGTGGACTCTAACTAAACATACGTATGAACGTATGTATGTACGTATGTATGTACGCATGTATGTATGTACATACATTTGAGTATATGTACATCAGTCAGTCTGTGTGATGTCTAGCTGCTGTTGTTCCCATTGCGGTTATCCCCACCATTTTTCGGGACACTGGCATCCTGCTGCTGTTGGCTGTTGGCTGCCATTAAATGTAATTCTCTGCGGTTTTTATGGTTTTTTAAAACATTCAACAACATTTTACGTGGCTGCTATTTATCTTTTATTTCCACGGCTGCTGCACTTGCGGCTCTTGCCCTCTCACTCACCCGCACAGCCTTTGTCTCTTTCTCCCGCTGGGTGAACTATCACATCATGTGCTGCTGTGCACGTTTTATGTTGCCGTGTTGTGTTGCTAGTTGTCAGTTGCTACACTGAGAGAATAAGTCCATGTAAAAGAGAAAGAGGGATAAATAAATGGGAATCTTCAGAACTTGATGTTTAAGTAGGATATCAAGCTATTAATTGAATAGTTTTTGATACAAGCGATGAGCTCTCCACTTTGGCAGGCACTTTTTCTCGCTGTGCACTGGCTCCTGCGCTGCGCCAGGCAATAATTCAGTCTCGAGTGCAATTTGCCGCACGAGACAGAAACAGCAACAGCGGGTGTGATAGAGACGGCACCATTGAGACACGTGCACGGCAGCTTATCGCTCTCACCTTTTGTCAAACTATTAGTTGAAAGGGGATTTTTATCCTTGCTTTTCTGTTTTCTCTTTTTTTTTTTGGGGGGGGTTTTTGGGTTTGAAACGCCACCGTGCACAGTGGGACTGTTAATCAGCTTTGTGCGAACAATGGCTGGAAAAATCACTCAGTCGTTCTATATGATTTTTATGAAATTAATTTCACGCTGCGACCTGCAATTCCGATAAGAGCAGCTTTATGCGGGGATTTCGCACTCACACTTCACAAAATCCCTCACATGTGTATCATTATCTTGATCGGACGGCCGAGCAGCCGGCAAAAGGGAAAGTGAATGGGGGTGTGAAGTCATTTCGAATTAACCCCAGGCCAATCGCCCAACCTCCAAATAAGATAACCCTATGTGGGAATTTATTATTATATATACACCCTAAAACTTTAAAGGCATAAGAAAATTTCATTGACTATTTTGAACAACAAATTATCACTTGAACCAATAAAATTAAACTCTTACTTTAAGTAATTAATTGAAAATATTTAATTATTAATATACCTAAATTTAATTTGCGTTGCACGTTTAAAATCTGAAGAGTGGATTTTCCGAGGCGAGTCCTTAGACTCCTTTCAACTCCATTGCCTGATTTCATTTCCGCCCGTCTGCAGTGCAACTTCCGTTCTTGCAGTTTTCTATATTTCTATTTTTTTTCCTTTCGTTTTGTAGATCCCCTTCATTTGTCGCATTTGAACAAATTTCATTGCCCGTTTTTGGGCGGCGTAAAATAAATAGTTTCCCCCTTGCCCCTTTACCCCCTTTCTTCATTTTTATTTTCTTTATTTTACTTCACTCTGCTGCTGCTTGTTGTTGTGTAATTTATTAAATGGCAAACCCCCTTGTAAAGTTGCACAGCGCATTGTGCCAATGGCTGGGAATTTTTATATTGCCATCGACTTTGGGCCAAAAGTATTTCACCAATATTGGCAGGATAAAGATACAGGACCAAAATCCCGACCAAGCCTCAGACACAGACAATTGTTTGCCAATATTTTAGCCCAAATTTGGGAGGAGTGCGGGGAAGGTGAGAGAGCAGAGCGGAGTTATCCTGGAACCAGGACCTGAGAATGATGTGCGTCCTCGACATCTGCCAGAACGGAACCCAGAATACTTTCTTCGTCTGTCGTCGCAGTCTGGCTCATTCCCCACTTTCCATTTCCCACTTTTCCATTTTCCACTGCCAACTCTCAACATCCGCTTCTTTCGCATGACCGTGAAAGTGTTGGCCCTGGCACAAAAGTCGGCTCGACTTTTGGCCCGACTTGGTCCGCTCAGTTTGCTTGGCTTGGCCATTGTTGCATTGTCAGTTACACTCGCACATATAGTATTCCAAAGAAGCCACATATATGTATGTATATACATACTCGTACATATAAAGAATGGGCTTAAAGTCGCGACTGTTTGCCCAGCATAACGAGATCCCTCCTTTAGGAAGCCAAAATCAAACAAGCCCATACAGAACAGAAGCTCAGTGGCACAGGAACAAATCTGAAATGGCACTGCGAGAAATGTATTTAAATAATGTATTCAACAATTTAATTATGCTAACTATAATTTAGGTAATTGCAAAGCAGCTACTCGTAATTGCCATAACTTTACATTCAGTTTGCATTGGATTTTTCTCTATCTCTTTAATGGCTTTCCTATTATTTTAGTATTCGATGCGTAAATCAAAGTGTATTTCGGCGAAAAAGGAAAGTCCTCAGTCTGGGGACTATGAGGATTGGCGGCATCAACCCTCGTCTTAGATTTCCATCCATCCACACTCACATCCACATCCACACTCACATCCACACTCACATCCACATCCACATCCACTTTTCGCCACTCAAAAATGCAGCCGGGCTACTCAGAAGTCGATTCTGGGCACGGTTATGGTTTTTTATTCGGGGTTGCTGCAAGCAATCCCCTCCAGCTTCATTCAACATAAAGCTATTAGATATCCTTGCAAGTCCATGCCTGGGTATCTGTATGTGTGTGTGTGTGTGCTGCTTTTTTTTTTTTTATGTGTTTTGGTAATTCTGTAAACAAATGAGTGGGATCTGGGCAGATAGCTATAATATTCGAACTGGGGGAAGCTCTAGGCTAACTTAATAAGTATCGCATTAGAGCGAGGGAATGGGAACTTGGTTGTTTGATAGAGGAGATGCTTGTGTTTATCCTTGATGCGTTCAATTTACGTTGTCCCCTGGTTGGATAAGAAATGTTTTTATGGCTTCATTCCCATTATTGGTCATTCATTTCATTCCAATATGGTATTACTATTGGCAAGATCTTTTGTCTTAACTAAAAATCTAATTTTTTGTACTGTTGCTCTAAAACTTGTCTGTTTGTCGCACAGCGGCACTTTAATAGTCTCGCATTTAGATGAACATAATTAGGTATCTAAAGTCGGGTTGCATTTGTCGTCCCAACCATTAAGCCCCTCCGGCTCCTTAATTCGACCACTTTGGAAATAGTTTGGGCTCCCGGGCGAGCGAATAAAAGGCAAACCGAAAAAAGAACCCTGACGTAATAAGCAATACTTAAGACCTAATGCAGGGTATAAAATATGCGCAGCATTCGCAGTCACCACGCTCCGCCTTCGCATCGAGTAGCCAGGATATTCAGGGATACCCAAGACCAGCCAGGACCGCCAGGACACCCGGGACACAAGGGTTGCCCGAGCGAAGTCGTCCTTTTTGCGCCAAACTCCTTTTCGCTAGTCGCTGAAAACGGTCGCCTGCAGTGCGCGTTTTTCTGTTGCCGCTGCTGTGATTTTTGATTTAAGCATAATTTTGCAACAATTTTGCCGGGTTCTTTGTTGGGATGAGGGGGGCTGCCCGCTGTGAGCTCTGAAAAATTTCAAACATTTCTTCAAGGGATTTGCGCAATTTTCCATATTTTTTTTTTTTTTTTTTTGCTGCCATCATCTGTCTGCTGGGGCTTTCCTTTTTTTTTTTGAGGTCCCCCCCTGTATATTATTCGCATTTAAATGGTTGGCAAATAAACAGACGAACATTTTGCATTTCCATTTCATTGCGTTTGTCTTAAGACCCCTGTCTGAATGTCCGTGGCAGCTTCTTTCGTTTGGTTTTTATTTCCTGCTGCCATTGTCAACTCGGCGTATGATTAATGCCTCAAAGGAAGTCACTGCACTGAGCAACGTGAAATGACACCCTGAAACTTGATCTCTTCACTTTGGCCACCCAAACCCAAAACCCATTCCATCACGCCCACGGCCAACCCGTTTAATAAATGACATCAAAAATTAAAATTCACCGCCGGAGCGTTATTCAAATTCAAATTTACTTAAGCAATAGCGTGAGATATGCATCTCTGGTTGATGTATTTGAGAAAAGGTGAGCCAGCCAACCTAATTTGACACTTGCCACCACTTTAGCATCTATAAGGACCAAAAAAAATCAAATAAATAAAAGGTTTACCAGCTGAGGAAAAGCAGGAAAAGGCAACACGGATCCATGGCGTTGTTAGTGGTAACGAGTGAAGTTTAAAGGGGTGAAAACCACTAGACTTCTTTTTTTCAAAAGCCAAAAGCAAACGCTTCGATGGTTTCGTTCTCTAATGAAGGGATTATTAAGCATTTTAAATTAAACGGGTACAGCCGTGCGAAATCAGGGTATTTTAAAGGAATTTCTAATTAAGTAATGGTTGCGCGGAAATATACATCTAACTATAGCCAATCAGTTCACATTTTAATTTGATTATTTTTAAGGTAATATCCTGAAATTGTGGAAATATTTTACTCGTTGCAAGGCATGCAACCCTCTTCGTTCAACTAATTTTCAAATGCATAAGCATAAGCTGTGGCATCATTTTTGGCATCGCTGGCTGTTGGCAAACATCATCATCTGTGACAGGAAGGGATGACACACACACCCACACACTCGCACACACTCGCACACACCCGCACACACACTGCTATACTTGGCGTAAAAACCCCCCAAAAAACCTCCGCCCACTGCTGAAAAGTATGCTACAGCCCAGAAATAAAGAGATGGCAAACTTCAAAGCCAGCCCTTGGCAATTTTCAATTAAAAACGCCTACAACGAACGACGCGACTGCTGCTGCCATAGAATTGTTGTGTTTTTGTTTCACTTTGTTTGCCCTGCAAACCCCGCCTGCGGCAACATTTTCCACCGGAAAAACTTTGCTGGAAATTTCTGGATGGCGGCTTCAGCTTTAATGCCGAGCTGCTACGAGCTGCTGCGAGCCATTCTAGAAAATATCACGACATGGAATTGCACTCGCACTGTTTGGAGATTACACAGCCAATGTAGCCAGAAGCAATGTGTCAAGTGTCGCAGTTTCGTTGGCCAGGTTTTCTGCCTGCTTTTCCATTCGCAGCGCACTGGTGTCCCCAAACTTGGTCAAGTGTGTGTGCCGCCAGCAGCTGCTCAGCAAGTTTGTAACCCACTTGGTTCTCTCGGTTTTTCCGGTGGCTAGAAGATGGTACATTAGCCTAAAAGGGCGTATGTCAAATTGGAATCCAACAAAACGGCCAAAGTTCGGTATTATTGTTTCATACAGTAGTGGGCAGTACTAACTCATTTGTATTTTACTATTAAAGTGTTGTTTTCCACCAGAAGAGTATATTTCTAAAATCTATCCCATTTTGTTGCTCTTGCAGTCACGCACATCTCTGGTGTCCAGTTCGGAGGGCGGCATCCTGGCGGAGGGCGAGACGTCCAGCGAGGACGACGGTGAGGAGCCCGTGGAGGCGGAGGACGAGGACGAGGGCGAGGAGAGCAGCCGCGATTCCAGCGACAATTCACCGCCATGCGATTTGGGACTCATGGAGCGCCTCCTGGTCACCCATCCGATGTGGTTCCTGCCGGGCATCCAGCGTTCCGGGGCCGTTCATCTGCTGCAGGGCAAGGAGGAGGGGGTGAGTTCAGCGATAATTATTAATTTATTGATTTAGCTTAATATGGCAATTTGGTGAATCGTTTGCTGAAACGATGGCGATGGTGTTGTGGGTGCGGTAAATTAACAAACACATGTGACCACACAAATTTGCACAACAATGAGGGCACAGAAAACAAAAAATTAATGGGGGGAGGGGAAAAAAAAATAAATGTGGGCACATTCATACGCTGCGAAATTTACATATACAAATTGCAATCAATTAACGAGCAGCAGCGGGTCCTGTGCGATGTGCGATGTCCTGTGATGTCCTGCGTAGCCAGCAAAAACATGATAACACACACGTGGCAGGGGAAGATTCATTAATATTACGACAGGACAACAATGCCAAGCCCTTTTAATTGTAAATGTATAAAGATAAACAAAGAAATGTAACCAGGACCAAGACCAGGACCAGGACCAGGACCAGGATCAGGAACAGGACGAAAACGAGGACTAGAATCGGGACTCGCTGCTGCGTTCGCAAATTCATTGAAATTTATCAGACTCGAGCAGCAAATGGTAGACAATGGGTGCCAAGAATGGGATTTGGACAGGAGAAGCACCATGTAGCATGAGTAGTGGCATGAGCAACGAGCGCCCATTCACAAAAGGCGGGAAAAACAAAGGCCAAGCCAAAAGCCAGCAGTGGTCAGCAGGCAGGGATTGATAAAAAGGAGATGGAGCCGGACTGTAGATGGTCCACGGCCTGGAGTCTGCACTGAGAAAAAAAGGGCAATAGCTTAGCTATCGTTAAATAGCATTTAAAGAAATGCACAACTTACAAGGAAAGAGCAAACCCTATATTATGAATTTAATCATATTCACAGGATATACCGATTATTTCTATTAATCTCGCAGGCAACTTTTTCGCAAGCAATGCCATCATTTCGCGCAGTGCACAAAGAATGGGCTGGCCATTTTGTGATTCAAAGCCTTTTGCATAGACAATTGAAATTACGAGAACCTGGATGGAACTGGCAGATAGAACAGCATAGAACAGGTAATGGCTGAAAGCCAGGATAAGGGATACAAAGGATATATAATGGAATGTCCAACAAATTGTACAGATTCAATAAGGCAACGACTCCTTCCAACTTCAACTTGTATTCTAAGCCAGCAATTATCACGTGTTCGCCGATTGCGCAGGAAACTCATTAAAGCCGCGCAAAATGTTTACCCCTTTTTTCAATCACTATTTTTAATTAGTCTATGTAAGCAAAATTGTTTTAATTACCCACTCTCGGAATCTGCTATTGATTTTTGTTAGTGCTTGCAAGTAATCTTTCATTAAATGAATGTGTGGAAAACCAATTGAGCTGGCATTTGATCTTACATTTTTATAAACCTAATAATAAAACATATATATATATATATTTATATATATAAACGCATTTTTGAGATGCACTGGAAAAGCGGGAACGGCACGCACCCTCTTTATTTGAGTGAAAATCTTTTCTCTGGTTCCCTCCTTTTTTTTCCTGCCAGCTTAGCAATTTTCAATCGTTGAACGCGCCGTAACAATGGCTCATTGATTGCAACGTCCGTTTGCCACTTGCAAAAGCCCACTCCAATTTCCACTTCTTTCTCCTCTACACTGCAAGAAAATTAGGCATTTTGATTAATTGCTTTAAGCTTTGTTAGATTCTTAGAGCTTCCAGTTCCACTAAAATGATTCGAAGGTCTAATGCTTTTGCATTATGCATTTTGCAAACCCTTTTCATGTTCAATATTTCTGACTTCTGATTCATGAAATTGTTTAATAATCTATTTAATTATTTGTTGTTTAATTTTTTTTCGCAGTACATTTCGTATTTGTAGGATGTTCAAAAGTTTTTCCCCCAACTTTTGCATTTTGCTGCTTCCTTCTTGCTTTTTGCTGCTGTTTCAGTGCTTCGTGCCTCGGAAATTGTCTGCACTTTCCAACTGCCACCTGCCACCGGCCACGCCCCCTTTCGCCACTGTTGCCCACATTTTTTCCTCAATTGGATGCTCCTTTTTTTCCATCGATTGCTAATTGCATGCGTCAACGGTGGCGAGCGATGCTGCCTCAATTATACGGCGAGCGCTTTGGAAAAGTCCTTAAATCCCCATTAGGATGCAGGACGACTACGCAGTGCTCCTCCTTTGCCATTGTTTATGCGTTTAATAAAAAGCCATTTAATTGAAATTGAAGTAGTCCCCCATCTGGCCATCATCATCTACCCACCTGCTTTCCACTCGGAGTGCTACCATCCTCCTACCCTGTTAACATCGGCTTCGTGTTGGCTATATCTGTACATATGTGTAGTTTGTAATTAAAAATCAATCAATATGTTCGAACTGGACACAGTGCATTGTGGCGTCATATGGTCATATGGTCGGTGAAAGAACGAAAGTACGATCCATTTGCCTGCCTGGTATTTTAATTACTTGTTGTTTGGCCTGGTTTGCCTCCCAATCGAATCGAATCGGATCCGGCTCGAAGGACCAGAGTTTAACAGATTTTTTCCCCCTGCTTTTGTTTGCACATTTTTGCTGATATTTTTTTTTTTCCTGTTCCGGATACCTTTCACATCCGACTGCCCTTCGTCATCAATCATAAATATGCGTGGAGCAGGGGGCGTGGTCACATGTGCGTATGCCTCCCATTTCCATTTCCGCCCCAGTTCATACAATATACATACATATATATACTCGTATTTTTTTTCGCCGCGGGATTTGTTATGCCGACCACAGAATGTAATTAGCAGCAAATGTCGATGCTTTATGGACCAAACGATGAGTGGGATTTGGGATGTGGGCGTTGGAGGATTGGTCAGGAGCAGCTGGGGCAACCATTTAATGTCTGGGTAATCGGCCGGAGAGGGAGTTCGTTTGGGGGATTTGGGCGGCCAGTCGCGACATCATTAGCGCTCGTCACCTGTACAGTGAGCAATGGATATTTGATGACCCTTCAGCAGATTGAATTTCTTCATTAGCGAAAAATGCTCAGTCGTTTTTATACTTGTTAGTATTATATATTAAATTAATTATTACTTCAAAAAGCCTCGCCATTTTTCAGAGAAATCGTAAAAAAGCAATCAATGGGGTTTTTATTTTTTATTTATTGAATTTTATTTTATTTTGAATTCCCCATGTTATTGTTGTTCCGCCGAAATGAAGCGTGTTTTTAATGGAAAATCCATTTCGCACAAAACTAAGCTTTCTCAGCTGACAGCTGGAATTTTAATTCCCCCCCCAAAAAAAAAGTGTTTGCATTCATGGCAATCGATTCATGCATTCATTTCACTTTTTTGCTGTCTGTTTTTTTGAATTTTGCATTCCGCCGATATGAGTTTGATTTGGAAAAAGCAAACATCCTTTGATCCCCGCAACGAATCCTCCTCTTTATATATATGTTTTGCCATGCACTTGAACTATTTTTTGGCTGCTTTATTGACGCCTTGCTTTTGATTTATGAATTCATGACTGAGCGGGCCAAAATGAACATGTTAAGCTGCTGCTGATGCTGCTGCTGATGTTGCAGTGCCACGCCCACTCGGTTTTGGCCAATCCACATTGACATCCTTAAATGGCCAAATGTTTTTCGCCAAAATGGATGAATGAATTGGATGGGCGCAAATGCGGAACACAGTGAAATTGAATTTTTTCGGCTGCATCCTTTGTTTGGCATGTGTTTCAATGACAATGCCATACAAAATGGTTGGGGTGCTGTTTATTTTTTGGTCTCAGCTTACATGGCAAAAAGTCAGACAATGTTCCCAAAAAACCCAAAAAAAAAAAATAAAAAAAAAAACACGGAAAGAAAAATGTTAAAAAAACATACATACATTCAGACAGTAGCCACATAGGCGCAGACAGTTTTTATTTATCACCCAGCCGCACAACGCCACATGGAATGGGCAGGTGGTCCAGCACCAAATCGTGGCGATGGAGTTGGAGCTGGAGTTGGATTGGGTGGCAAATGGCCATCAACAGCAGGCACACGGAGAGGCAGTCAGTTAGCCAGCTGATGAGGCGATAAGGGAAAGCAGACAGCCGTGGAATGGGAAGATGTCCATCCAGGACGACGAGACATGTGTCCAGTCCAGTCCAGTTCGATTCGTTTCGTTACGTTCTCCTTCCATCGATGCGACGGTGTGTCCAAAATGATATTAGCAACCACATGGCAAGCCAAGTGGGAGACTCCAGTCAGTTGCCTGCCAGTCGAGGAGATGGCACACAGGAAGTTGGAGCCTCAGTGCTTATAGAACCATGGGTTCTAAAATATACAACCATAGCATAGCATATTCTTAAGCTCATAAAAAACATATTTACTTGCAAGCTTAAACTTAAATTTATATTTAAGTATTTATGGGAAAACACTTTTAGAGCATTAAACTTATGAAAAGTGAAAACTTTTTGGCATCTGCCAAATTACTCGTCTACTTTTGCGTCGCTTTTCCCAGCGCACATGGTGCATTCTCCCTTTGGGGCGCACAAAAAGGATAACCGGCATACATCAGTCGGCGGAAAAGCCACAGGATCGAGTGCAACATTAGCATTAGCATCCTGGTCGCCGCTGCATTTTGGGCAACACATTGGGCTAATGAATTATTAACAAAAATTATAATTGAAAGCCGTTTGGCTGGCAAATGAGTTTAATGCACTTTGTCCTGTTAGATGGACAAAGATGTGATGTTTGGAGTGGGTGGGGGGGGGATGGATGGAATCCAGCGGAGTTCTCTTGAACGGCCAATGATGAAAAGACTGGGGGCTTCATGGGTCCAACGGAAGTAAAGGGAAATCAGCTTAAGGCGGCACAAAGGGCGGGGCCACTGTGGATTTCGAAGGGAAAAGCCTCGACTCTTGAACTGCAAAAAGGGAATCCGCTTACTGAGGCCATTGGCAGGTGAGGTGAAAGTGAGGTGGTTGGGGGCGAAAACGCATAAATAAGACGGCACAGAATGCCAGCAGATTGGGGTGGGAGGGCTTATGTGAGTGGTCTAGGGTGGTCTAGGGTGGTTCCACGGGCGGAAAGTACAAAACACTGGGCTCCAAGGCGACACGACTTGGTCTCTTACAAGCAAATTCAATTTTCTATGCAAATTAGACTGGTGAAGAACAACTTTCTGTTTTTACCAAAAACAAAAATGGAATGAAAGTCCTACTAGTTGTGCTCTATAACTTAATTTAGTAGTTGATTGAGGCTTAGAAATGGTATTTAAACTGTTGATTTAGCCAAAAATGGTGTTTAAAAAATATTTAAGAATGTACCTTCCACAAACTTATACTAAATAGTTAGTAGAAACTATATTTATAACAGTCACACAAACTTATAATAAATGGTTAGTTGCAACTATATTTATAGCCAATTTGAAATCTACTCTTTGGCATCATAAATTCAAAATCAATTCAAATGTACTTGCAAGTGCCCAGAAAATCTTAAAATACAATTCCAGAAATGACAGTCGCAGCAGCAAAATGAATATCAACGATATGCAAATGTAAAATGTGTTGAAAGGACCAAAAAGGAAAGCTCTCTCTCTTTCTGCACTCATCTCGCCCTCTCTTTCACACCTCCCACTGCGTTGCGATGGTTTCACTTTGCATTTTCATGCCAGCTCTCAAAGCGCTCTCGCATTACCAATTTCAATAAAATATGAGATTTTTATTATGTGCCACTGCTCACTCTCGCGCCATCTAAGCCAGCATTCTATTGCTGGGGAATTGCGTCTAATGAGCAGCGAATGGCAGGATAATGGCAGGTCCAGTTCTCCAGTTCTCCAGTCCTGCTGTTCTGCTGTCCTGCCTTGGCATAATTTGGTTATTTTATGCAAGTTTTTTCCCGGCTGAACTGTTTGCTCGAGCCACAGAAACCGCCGACACTCATTAGAGGGCGTCCCTGGGGCTTCAACGGGGGTCGAATGTTCCATGGTAATTGGTGTGTCGGCAGAGGGAGCGGCCATAGACGGAGGGGAAGGGTGGTTGGGTATCATTATGCCATTGCGTATACAGTTTCACTGGCCTCGCTTTCACTGGCTTGGGTTTTGGTGTTTGCATAGGGCCCTGCAAAGTAGGCAACCTTTTTTACACTCGAGGAATATTAAGTATACGCCGCGTTAAGAATTTAGGAATTAAAAATTTAATTATTTGACATATACTTTGCCAATTAACTTCAATTTTTTTGCGTATATATTTAATTACGAAGTGAAGCAATTTAAATATGGATTCTACTCGAATGTAGAGTGAAATTCCCGAACTCGAAACAATTTTGATTATATTTATTTCCTCTTCAGATAGCTGCCCCTAGCAACTTTCCACCGAAGCTTTCTACTTTAATTGAATAAATTGCTCCGGTCATCCGGGACCTTTGAAGTAGCCTAATCCGCCGCTCAAGTAGCTCATCTAATCCGGCCAATGCACATTGCATTCGTGGTGGAATTGCACTTCCCTTACCCTTACCATTACCACTCCTTCGTCCTTTAAGTGCTGCCCCTTTTAGATGAGCTCGTTGGCCATCTGGCACAGCCACAACAACATGCCAGGGAACTTGGTTCCAGATACGGATTCAGAACCCAGATCCGAGATCCCTGGTAGCTGCACTCCATTCCACTCGGCTGCAGTTGGCTTGGCAGCCTTTCCAATCCATTTCGTCGTTGTCCATGACCATTAAGCAGTCAAGATTTGTTGTCAAGCATTTTGATGGCGTCATGATTGATAGACAGCTGGGCAGGCAGCTGGAAGGGAAACTTGTAGCAGCTTGGGGGGGCCAAAGGAAGTGGGCAGTGCAATGTAGTTGCTGCTGGGCATAACATTTGTGGCATGATTTCATGATTATAGACTAGACTTGGCGCTTGAACGAGTCCAACGAGTCGACGACGAGTCTATTTGCGGGCCAAAACTTGATTACGCCGACCAGAAAGCAGACATCCTGCGACGGCACTGAGCAAATCTTAAAAATACATGCTCAATAATTTAAAATAAATATTTCAAATTTTGTTAAATATTAACTAAAAGTTTTAAATAGAGAAACCCCCGAATGGTACAATTTTTAATAAGTATTCATATTCTCGAACATTACCAACATATTTAGTACTTTTTCTTTGAAAGCAATCTAGATGATTTCATGGCTTTATTCTGAGTTAATATAAACCATGTTATTTGGCAACGTGCTGAGTTTATTTCTCCGTGTTTTGGCACTTGGCAACGGCTGCACTTTCGATTCCGATGGCCAAAACCACAAACAGGCAGGGCGAAATCGAAGGATTTGGGTGGAGGGCAGACAGGCAGCAGCTGCGACACGTTGCGCATTGTGATCTGGCCAAAAAAGGGGTGACTTGGCCAAGGATGAAGACGGTGATTGAGCCGGGCCCAAAAATTGGAGGCGGAGTGGCACTGCGGACATTTCGAGAGGAGAAATGCAGCCCCGAAGGCACGCGGCGAGAAATGGAAACCGGAAATGTTGTTACCTCCCAGGAGGAAGGGGCATTGGGCATCGTACACCGGAAATGGGTGCAAATGCGACGAATCGATGAATTTTCGTGGCAAGGGGCGAGAATGTGTTGTGTCTGATTTGCAACGCCGCAGGGAATCGAGTGAAACGCCATTGGAATGGGTCTAGAGATACGGGAGCGTGGGAATGATGGAGGTCAGAGTTGAGTCTTGAATCGGTGGCAGGAGGTGCGAACATTCGGTGCCATGTGCTGCCCAATGCACAATAATTTACATGCAATTAAATGCAAAATAAATGCAAAGAGATAAATGATTACCGACAGACTGGGATAACAGCTGGGGTTTTTGGCAGAGGAGACCACGCACTGCAAATAGAAAGTGAATTTGGTTTGGGAAACGCGGAAAATATAAGTGCATTTGATTTAATTGATGACATAAACAACATAATATTGCAGATTTAAATTGAATTGGTTACGCAACTGTTGAACTGTGAATTAATTGTAATAGAAATTGCACAAAATTAACTTGTGTAAGATTTTTCTGATGTCTTTCCCTTAGTCAAATAAATTAATTGCTGCTTGTATTGCGGCAACCCGTACTTAATGGTCAATAAAAACGTTTAAATTTACGACATTTTCGGGGCCCGAACCACAAGGACACTCGCATATATCCTTGTGTAATTGAAAATCCAGTGGCGGCAAACACGGAAATGAAACTGTTAACTGTCTTTTGCGGTTGGCGAGCAGAACAAATCGAAAACCAAACCAAACCGCATTCATCAGTCTGTTGGCGAGTGTGGAAAAGTGCAAGTGAAATGCAATTTGCGGGTAAGAGTTGGAAACCTAACGATGCATCCACCCTATCGTGAGCAAAAATAATCACTCCCTTTCCTTGGTTCCTTTGGGGAATTACACTTGGACAAAATAGAGGCGGCTTTTAAATTTTTTTGTATTTTTAAAAGAAGTTCCAAATGTGTCTAGGAGTATCAGCATCCTTTTGAGGACATTTTGTGCCTATACAATTGCAGTTGCACATTTTGCAAACACTTTGCTGCCACCTTTTTTTTTGTGAGTCAATGAACTGGAGCATGTGCATTTCTAGGCCTTCCTTGTTGCGCCAGACGATGGCTAAAAGCCTGCAAAAAGCCATGGCCAGCTTGCGAAATGTACTAGAAATGTGGCTGGAAATGGGAAATGCAAGTGCAGTGAGGAAATGGAAATGTAAATGGCTGACGAAGAGCCATTGTGACAGGTGTACAACACACGTTTGAATATATACCTCTACTTACGAGCACATCCACCTGTCTGGCTTGCACCTTCAACTAATGCATCACTTTAAAGGCCACAAAGGCCACTATATCCATATACTACAATATCTATATCTACATACTGGCATGCGTTTATATATTCAACGTATCATTTAACATTTTACATACGGGCATTTGTATGTACATATAACTGATCTGTCGTCAATTGCAAATGCCGTCACGCCCTTTTATTGTTCGCCACCCAAATGAAATTTGTCAATTTAGGGCAATAAAATGCAGGCACTGCTGAGACACACACGACACTACAGTGCGGTACGAAACCATATACACACCTCTACAATATTAAATGATAACAAATTATACGCTAAAGTGCGAGTTTCAAAGCTTCAACTCATTTCCCGTGCCTTTTAATTAGAATGCCTTTTGTTTGAATTTCCAAAGCGCTTAAAAATGTGAAACGCACTGTATTCATCTCGCACAGCGAGCATCCTTGGCAACCTTTGTGCATTATCTGCCGACTCTCCTTGCATTGGCTTTCCATTTTCTCTGCCGTCTTGGGTTTTTATTAAGTTTTCCTTTTGTCCACTTTTTGCTTGGCTTTCTTTCAGCCTGTTAAGGAACTTTTACGCTCGTTTGGGTCGTCGTCTGTGTTTCCTATAAATTGCATTTCCCTGATGGTCAAGCACCATGGCCACGCCCCCTTGTGTGAGCGCCTTATTAAATCAGTATAAAATGTTTGACCCTCGTTTTTTTTGGTTTTCTTTTGGGTAATAGCATCAAAAGCAGATGTAGTAGCTGCAAAGTATGCTTTAAAATGATGCAACCTCACCCCTAAACGAGTGAAAACCACCCGATTCATGGGTTTTTATCATCTTCTTTCAACTGCTTATTGAAAAATTGTGCGCAACTCGCACAGAAATCATAAACAACGCCACAGGGTGCACAAATCTCCACATTCCCCCCTTCAAATTTTCCCCATTCCCCTCGCACGCAGTTGGCATTTATTGAAATCTGAAGAAGAAAAATTATATAACTATATACATACATATATATGTACATATATAATTGCATGCTTTTAGGGTTGCTGCGATGAAATTGAAAAGCAAATACAACAATGCCAGCGGAGAAGACAGACGGGGAGAATCAGTAAATTCTGTAAATCGCAGAAAGTGAATCTTTGTAGACTGTGGAAAAACACTTAAGAACATACACCACCCCCTCCCTTCTCCCTTCTCGCATTTTTAATTCCTCTTGAATTTCTGGTAGTCAGGTGGTTGTGGTGGCTCACAAAAGCTCAGAACTTTACCGAATTGATTGGAGAAAGATTATGAATGGAAATTATAATAAAATTGCTTTTAAAAGAATTATAAAAAAGGGAGCAATTTTAAATCGCATCTTATATTTTTGTTTAAGATGCAAGATTTTATGGTTTCTGAATGAGTTTTCAAAGAAATATTAGATATATGGATTTTTTGTTCTATAATTATGAGTTATTCTAGACTTCGATAACATCAAATGCCTGCCTTAAAGTTAAGCGCTCATTATGAAGTTTTTCAATGGCGATTAGCAGAGCAGAGTTCTTGGTCCTGGTCTTGGCCATACTTGACCAGGTTTTTGGGCGACTGAAGAGGCATTACCCATTTCCCAATTTCCCATTCAACGCGATTTGTCGCAGCGTCTGCAAAGTTTTTCCCGACAACAGAAAGTGGCAAGGCAAGTGGGAAAAGTAAGAACCCGAGGAGGCAAAAGCATTGTTGCAATGAAAAGAATGGGACAAGAAAGCCGAGAGTGCGGAGTTGGGACGATTTATCATCCATAAGTGGGAATTCATGGGCGAATTGTGAACGCAACATTTAACGCGCAGTCACAGGAAAAAAGACTCACTCAAGGACTTAAACCACCGCCAAAGATATGGAAAGATAACACTGAATATTGTTGATCTATAGCCTGTGGCTTGGCAGTGGAATCTTAAGGTTGATATATGTGCTTTTATGCAACGAGCAGCCAAAGTTTTGTTAAAAACTTTGCCTTAAAGTGGTAACTGTAATCCATGAGTAGCAAGAGTAGCTACTTTTAGTATTAAATTTAATGTATTAAATCAATAAAATCTTAAAAAAAAAAGCGTAACCTTTTAGACTCGTTACTAATCGCTATATTTTATTGTTATTTGCAGACCTTCATAGTGCGTGGTTCCAGCCAGCCGAATACAATGGCCGTTTCGGTGCGATTGCCCCAGGATACAGGACCCTATATCGAGCACTATCTCATCCAGTCGCACGACAATGTCCTGAGCTTGGAGAGCTCGCGTTTTACATTTGGATCGATACCCTCGCTGATTGCCCACTATGCGCAATGTTGCGATGAGTTGCCGGTGCAGTTGATGTTGCCACGTGTCCTGCGGGAGGCGAACAACCGAAAGAAGCTGAGTTCGCTGGCCCTGCTGGGTCAGGAGTTCTGGAGCTATGTGAGCAGTCCGGCTCTCCTCGGTCCGTCAACGCCATCGGTGGTGGCGCATCCCGCGAAGGATCAGCACTTGCTGGATGCCAAATCGCCGCTCTCACTCACGGAAACCAGTGGTCTTGGCACTGCCACCTTCTTCAGCGATGCCCTGTCCAAGCCACCGCCCACTGGAGCACCGCCGCTGCCGGGTGGTGGTCTCTTCAGTCCCACGGGAAGTGGTCAGTTGCTGGGCTTCTTTAGCCAGGCGGGCACACCATCCGATACGACGAACTCGAGCCTTAGCTCATTCACGACCAGCGGTGGTCAGCACATGCAGCTGCTGAGTCCAAATTCTGTAGATTCGGTGATACTCACCATGTCGCCGGTGGACAATCCTGGGCATTATTTGCCCGGTTCAACGGGTGCTTCTTTGGCACCCGTATGCCCATCGGTGGTTGACCAACAGCTGAGCACCTTTAAAGTGGCCCAAACGGCGCCGGAAGTGGATCAAGTGCGTCCACAGCGACCAAAGCCACCGAATACGCTGAATCTCAAGCCGCCCGCACCACCAATGCGCTGGTCAAAGCCCCATTCACCGGATCAGAATGGCAGTGGCAATGGCAATGGCAATTTTACGGTTACCACCACGGTCACCTTCTCGATGGAGAACGGAGGTGGCGGCGGCAGTGGACCAACGGTTGGTAATGGTAATGGAAAATTCGTGGAGGTTACCACTCCGGCGGCCAGTAATCCCTTCAATGCCCTACTGAATGGACAGGCGAGCACTTTTCAGACATTCGCCAAGCGGCTGTCGCCGGAGGGCGAGTGCAAGGATACGCTTTCCTCGCAGGGATCCTCCTCCAACGATGGTCGCTGGCCGCCGCCGGTCCGCAAGCTGCTCACCTCACCCCTCACCCCGCTAACGCCCAGTGGCGGTAGCAGCAGCAGCGGCGGCAAATCCCGCAAGTCGCGGGCGGGCAAGGAGTCGCAGCACTACAAGGAGTCGGACATCCTCGAGAGCCCGCCGATGCAGTACTGCGCCAGTGCGCTGAGCGACAAGATCAGCGACTACGAGGACGTCTGGTCGCACGATCCCAGCGATCGCGCCAGCCTGCTTACCAGTTTCCGCCCGGCATTGGACACGGTGGGCGGCGTGATGAACCGACGGCCAGATTTGCTGGCCGAGACTCGTAAGTTTTGATACCCTTCCGTTCGGAAAGTGTTCTCTTGTCTAGATATTCATTGGTTGTGTCCTCTTTTCAGCGAGCACTCCCACACCGACGCTGCAATCTCACCTATCGCCCTGCGAGGAGGAAACAACTGCCACACCCAACGAATCCTCTAGCCAATCTCTGCTACAGTTCTCCGGCGATGTGCCAGCCCGCTCGAGAGCTGGTCTGCTCTTGCCAAATCTGTCGGGACAGGCGCCACCTGTGGCCATGACCCAGTCCATGACGGCGACGGAGGACGATGGCGGCGATACCACGCCCACGGCCGAGGGACATAGCAACGGAGCCAGTCGCAGCAAGCAGGGCAGTCCGTTTTATGCGGAACCAGCGGATGCACTGCGTCAGGCGGGCCTGACCAGCGCAGCCACGGCCATCTTGCGGCGCCAGCATCGCAATCAAATGCTTCACGCCAGCCAACGGCACTCGGAACCACTAAAAGCGGGCTTCGGAGGATGCGGCAATGGTGCAATGCTGCAGCCCAGCGATCTGGAAAAGCTTGCCGGCAGTCTGGACGAACTGAAACCCAAACCGAAGGTTACCCAGCCGCAGCAACAGCAGTCGCAACAGCAACAGCAGCCCACCAAGCGGGCACGTAATCGCATCGATCACTGGCAATTGGACAGCAGTTGGGAGTTCATGGCCAAGCAGGATACGGGCAGTCATGCTGGTGGCGATTACGATACGGCAGCCATCGATTGGCAGGAAAAGGAAAATTCGCTGGGCCGTGATAGCCGTGCAGATGGCCAGGGAAAGAAGCGAACGCTTACCATCCATCAGATCATCGCCAATCGATTGCCCGACCTTAATCTGCCAGAGCTGGTGCGTTGCTCAACGCCGCCGCAAACGGCAGCCCTGCAGCCACATGTCCTGGGACAGCAGGATAAGGTGGGACTCGGATGCGATGGCAGCCAAAAGTCATTCCAGAGCCAAATCGGTTGCCGGCTCTCCTCCTACGACAACGTCTTCAACTGCCAGAACTCGTTCGGAGGCATCGATTCGGCGCAGTCCGATGATGGCACCATCTTCTCGGAGCCCTGGGACTCGTCCCAATGGGACTCCTTCCTGCCCCACGATGGTAAGCCATCATAACCTATAACATATGCACAAATTTTGTTTATTAATTATACAATGTTTATACAGATGCCACCATCAATTCGGACACCATCCATCTGTCCAAGTGCCGACCCGCTCTCTCAGAGGACGACACGATTATCGAGGAACTACAAAGCACCAAAGACGGCAGCAATGGCAGCTGCAACCAGGACACACTCAAGGCGAACCGGAACGGTGCTGGACACCACAAGCCCAACAATACCGGCAATACCAACAATGGCAAGGCCAACAACAGTCGACCCAAAGTGGCCACAATTCTGCGTAACCCCAGCATGCGGGATCGTGAAGTCTTATGTGAGTAGTTTCTGCATTCTTTTGGGTTGTAATCAAGCGGGAAACTAATCAGTATATAAGTGTAATAACTATAAGTGTAATTCGGTTATCGGTCACAAATCAGAAATCAGAGATCTTTAAGCATGAATTCAACTGATAAAGCATCGAAATCGTGTCAATTGGTCGCCACCACCTGCAAGCACTTCGCCTTCAGAAGTCGTCTCGTGTGCTTGGGAAGTGGAGTAATGATGATGATGATGATGATGATGGGGATCACGCTCAATTGCAATCTGTTGTTTAATATTGTTGTTGCATCATGCGCATTCATGTGGCCCCATGGTCATATACATATGCTTATCAGCGGCACATCGTCATCGATTGACGAAACGATTGAGTGCGCGGAACTTAAAGAGCTGAAATCAAAGCCAATGAATCAATCAGAATCGAACTCGACTGACTTTGTTATTATTTGTTTTGCTTAAAAAATGGTTTACAAATAGGATTATTTTGAGGGGGGGTCACAAATATAATCAGCATAAATAGAACTAGCTATAGCAATAACCTGTCAATTTGAAATGCAGATTCTTTTGTTTATCTAAAGAAATATTATATTAATTGTATTGGGAACTATATATGAATTTTTATCAGCGAATGTATAAGCTTTTGAGGTTAGAGTGCTGATGAAAGCACATGTAACACAAGAACCAGAGCATAATCGCCTCTAACTGTGCAGATCTTCGCCTCAAGTGACTTAGGTCTGTCGTAAGTCGCCAGCGGCGGTTGAAACTGGTTTGCAGCGACATCGGCAGAGAGCGGCTAGTATAGAAGACTATCTGGAAAAAAGGAACACTGCTCCGCTGCCTCCTCCGCCTGATGACTACAAAGCCTTTGCCGAAACTTATCTGCTGCACAACAGCCTTCCCCCAGTCGCACCCAATTCCGATCCCGATCCCAGCTAATACCGCCCCCTTCCTTATCCGCTGACTAGCGATTTCTGCGTCGCAGTTGACGACTAAATATCATTGGTGATATGTTGACTAAGAGTGATTTTCTATAGAAATAGTTACTGATTCTTGGAAGAAAGGAGTTTTCAAAATAACGAATAAGACAAGACAAACACTACATTTCTAGGGCTGGGAATATCTGCTCATCTGCGTTACAAAACGTTAATGCCCTCATCACAGGGTATAGCACTGTTCATCATTCCTTTGCGTCTCGATTGCGGGGGGTGGGTGGTTGGTGGTGATGGTGCTGCGGCTCCAGAGTAAGACTTTGGAATGTAAACCGACGTAGCGACGCCGGCAGCGTTTTTATCAGCGAGCGCAAATTTCACCGCGCGGAGTTGGCGACTCTGAATGGGATGCGTAATTAATAGATGATGATGAGAGCAAACATGATGAATGCAGAGCACAAACACTGGTGTGTGTGTATGTGTGTGTGTATGGTGAATGTTTGCAGATTGGAATGGGATTCTATATCTCGACCTAGACAGTCTATTTTTGGGTCAGTGTAAGCAAAGACAAACATCACACCAACGACGACCAAGTCAGCCAGACAACAAAGACCATCTGATGATGGTGCTGATGAAAGCCAAACAAACGCGTTGCTATTTTAAAAACGCACCCATTGCAAATCGATTCTAAAACGCATTCGAAGCGATATGCTTTTCAATCTGACTACTTACTTACATTTCAATTTGAATTTGGTCCAGCCCAATTCACACGTGCTCATTTTTCGCCGCCTTGCCAACGGATTTGTTTGTCCGCAGCCGCAGTCGCAGCCATTGTAAAAGTTAATGGTGTATTCGTATGCCAGACCTGGATGGATTGATAAGCTAGCCAAATCTCTAGGGCGAAATCTTTAGCCCAAAAACTCCAAGCGCTTGGAAACGGAAGATTAGCGGAAAAACCAAACAGGTAGTTGGGTTCAGTGCTCCCTTGCTGCCAAGGTTGAGTTGTAGTTGCAGTGCATTTGAACTTTGGACGAGGAAGATCGATCGAATGGCGACAAAAACCCTCAACCGCAACCTGAAAACCTCCATTTACCGCCCGGAGGTTTTTCCGAATTGCGCATCAGACCCAAGACAAATCAGCAGGCTAATGCTGATGCAATCCAGGCAATCCATTGCGTTAGAACCCGGACGGAGTCTCGGTTTCAGTTTCGAGCTAGCCAGCGTGTCTATTGATAAGACCGTTGGCAGATAGAGGACTAGAATCGAAGAGCGCATCAAACCAATCCTTCAAGGACATGTTCGGGTTTCAGCTGGAAAACTGAAAGGTCAAATTAAGTTTATATAATATTCGTAATATGATACTCGTTTATGATATAGTTAAACGAGGCACTAAGCAATGCACTAAAAATGAACACAAAATGAACACAAAATGCACACAAATGCACACAAAATGTACACAAAATGAACCAAAAATGAACACAACTGAACCAAAAATTAACACAAAATGAACACAAAATGAACATAAAATGAACACAAAATGAAAATGAAATGAACACAAAATGAAAATGAAATGAACACAAAATGAACAAAAACTGAACCAAAAATTGGCAAAAATTGAACCAAAAATGAACACAGTAATAGATCAACAGAGATCTTGTATTTAGACAAGATACAGCTGATATTCGGAAAACATATACCACTCTAAAGGAAATATATATCATTAATGATGTAAAATTACTGGATAACGAGACCACGGGGTTTACAGCTGATTATTTACATGAGTAATATGAGGGGGGGGTCTAAAAATGGTTTTCACATGCCACTCAAATACGAACATGAACATCTGGGTTTTGTTTTGCAATGGGGTTTCCGACTTGTTCAGCGATGCACAAAGAGCCCACAATGAATCAGCTTGCGCTGGCGATAGCTTGCCAGCGATTCCTACCAGGTAGTAGTAGTAGTGGCTTCGATGGACCAATGTCCAAGACACTAAACGGGGATTGGGCTACCTGGGCGGACTACCTGGTGGGTGTGCAAAGCCAATCCAGGCCAGCGATTGAGTCATTGGCTTGCGCAACTGTACCTGGCAGGCGAGGGAAAAGCCGGAAATTCCCGGGCGACACCGCCCAAAAAGGAGGATCGGATCAGCGATACCTGTGAGCAAATGAGCAGAGCTGACCTGCTTTTTGGGTGGAAAAGGTCATGCAAATGAGGCCGCCACTTGGCGAGTTGACACATTTAGCGACGCCGCCGTCGCTATCTTTGTTTTTGCGGACTGCGACGTCGACAGCGGAGATGGCGTCGCCGTTGCCGTCTTATAAACTAATGCGTATGAAGTTCAGAATTAGTTTTGCATTGGCCGCGTTTAGAGCAGCAACAGCCTGCGAGAGCGAGCATCGCATTCGAAAACATAACATATTTCATTGAGCAAAAACTAAAAAAAAAAACAATTCAAGAGACGCGAAGATCCAACGATCGTCGGTGGAGAGTGAGAGTTGAACGCGACCGCCATCGCTTATCAAACAGCCGCAGCGTGTGCCGATGAGAAACCTGCGTTTCCGCCAATTCGTTTTAGCTGGCAAGAATCGCTACCGGATATACCATGAGTTGGTTCAAAAGATCGTCGCGTGCACCGTCCGTGAGCCGCCCGCATTCACCCGCCTCACTCAACCAACCAACGCAGCAGCCGCAGTTGAATCAACGCGATATGTCCAAGTCGCTGAGCTGGCTGGATGAGCGATGCATTGAACGGCAGGAGCCGGAGGAGTTCTTTCACGATCCCGATCATGTGCGACACTACAAGGAGGAGGCACAGTTCCTCAGCATCATGTCCGAATGGGAGATCATCGAGCATCCGCCGCAGTCCAATTACTTTTCAGCGGACTTCGAAGAGGAGCTGCTGCAGCAACGAACACAGCTGCCAATCAGTTCACCAGAGGAGATCAATGCCAGGGATAAGGAGACGGTTACGGTTAAGGATACGGAGACAAAGGCTGCAATCAAATCGAAACCCAAACGCAAACGTAAATTCCTGGAACTGCTGTTCGTGGACAACATACAGACGGGAATTGTGCTGCCCCAGGACGAGAATGAAAGTCCACAGCGGGCGCCATCGTCGCCAACCGCAGTGCTGTGCAAGAAGTCTAGGAAGTCCAGTAGTGCCAACAGCATTGCCATCCCATCCACACACCAAGTGGCTACATGTCCGCAACAGGTGCTTAAAGACTGCCGCATCAATCGGAAACAACTGAAGACTGAGGCGCTGGCCAGCTCCATAATGGGCGCCATTGGGAAGTGTCCCGCCGGGGAGGATGCCGTGCCGGAGGCAGCTAGCAACGAGCCGGATCAGTGCCATCCTGGTGAGCAGAACACCTGTGATCACTACGACATCAAACAGTTCTTTCACCTGGACGAACAGGGCAACATCCTGCTGAGCATGGCGCACATTGTCGAATGCCAAGCACTGGGCCTGTGCCTACAATCCCAGAGTCGTCGTCTCTATCGTCGCTATCGACGTGGCTGTGAGTGCGCCGACGAGGACTTCTGCCAGAGTCGTGGCTGCTGTCGCATCCTGCGCCGTTTGCTCCGGCTACTGTGTGAATTAATAGCCGGTAAGGGGGAGGCTCATCCAATCGATAAGGGAGTCTCACAGATGATAAGCGTCTCTATGTGAACCCATATGTTAACTAGATAGCTTCATATAAATATTTACATATATACTATATGCCAAAACAGTTTATATCTGTTAACTAACAACATCTGTTATCTGTTTGATTCTTGCAGGTCACCCCCGCAACAAGATGAGCATCCAGAGCAGCGGACCCGGCGATTCTTTGCGGGCATACACCCTGCAATTGGCCCAGGATCCCAGCTCCACGTTTGCCCGCAACATTGAGAACTTCATTTGCTGCACCAAGGAGTCTCGGGAGGCGGCGCCCCAGGTGGTGATGCGGAATATGCGCCAGTTCATGAGCGGCATGAAGAACTACCTGGTGAAGCATGGCGAGGGCAAGTTTCATGCGGAACTGGAGACGGCGAGGGCGCGACTCAAATCGGATGAGTTCCTCAACCTGGACGCCATGCTGGAGACGGTGATGCACCAGTTGGTTGTGCTGCCGCTGCGTGAGCATCTCTATGGCATTTTCGTGGATCACTATCAGCGCAGCGAGGATATCCAATTGCTGGCGCAGAATGTGCGCTACGCCTGCGAACGGGAGGCTGCCGACTTTGGCATCAGGCCCACGGTAACCCCACCATCACAGGCCGCCCTGCGGCTCATCGCCAATCTGTTGTGGCGCCTGCAGGAGGCCGAGTTGCCGCTGGACAAGCTGGAGCTCTTCCTGTGCGTCATCTCGACGGTATTCGATGCCACCGGCTGTCCGCGTGGCCAGCAGCTGGGCGCCGATGATTTCCTGCCCGTGCTCGTCTATGTGGTGGCCAAGTGCGGATTCGTGGGCGCCGAGATCGAGGCGGAGTTCATGTGGGGCCTCCTACAGCCGACCCTGCTCAACGGGGAGCCGGGCTACTATCTGACCGCCCTCTGCAGCGCCGTTCAGGTGCTCAAAACCTTCATGGCCTCCGAGGGGGAGAGCGGCAGCGGATCCCTGGACGTAAGTAGCAGTCGCAAATGAGCTGGGTTTCCCTTTCCAAATAACTTACTTAAGGAAAGTAGCTAGGATATCAAAACTATTAGCTATATGTAAACTTGACGCTTGAATCTAGACTTCATACATAGGACATTAGTTAATTATTCATTCTTTTTAATAAGCCATCTACATTGTAAAAGTTAGCTGATTATTGTTATTATTACACAATATTATACTTCAAAATTATTATACCTTATTATTATACCAATTATACTTCGAAAATATTATACCTTATTATTATACCAATTATACTTCGATATTATACTTCAATATTAATTATACTTCGATATTAATAATACTTCAATATTAATTATACTTCGGTATTAATTATACTTCGATATTAATTATACTTCGATATTAATTATACTTCAATATTAATAATACTTCAATATTAATTATACTTCGATATTTGATACTTGAAAAGAAAAAGTTCGATTTGATTAGCTTTTGATAAGGGGATATGGAAAACTCAGCTCACGCTCCAAAAACCCCAAAGTTGTGCACTGACTAACCATCATATACCTCTGCTTTTAGTGGCGCTCCAGCTGCCTGCCCGCCTGCTCCAGCGTGCTGCGCGTGATCATACCCGACGAGTGCAACGGATCGCTGCAAACGAGGACACTACCGGTGCGACCACATACCACCACCCGCGAGGTGTGCCGCATCATTGCGCACAAGGCGCGCATCACGAATCCGCAGGACTATGCGCTCTTCAAGCTGGTCGATGGCGAGGAGACGCTGCTGACGGACGCCGAGTGTCCGCAGGATGCCCGTCTGGCGGCCAAGGGCAAGCACTGCATGCTGGCCTACAAGCGGATCGATGCCAAGATCGCCTGGCCGACTGCCCAGCTGGCAGGACACTGATTCAGCTCGTTTCACACATACGACACATACCGCCCCGCCCGCCCTGCCCTTCTTGCTCACTAACCAAGCATATTTGATTAATAATTTATTATTATTACATTAAAATATACTTAGTAGCCTGTAAGTAAAGCTAATTAATGCTAATTAGAAAACATCTAATGTGTACTAAACATCAGTATTGAGTTAAGTGTGTTTTTTTTTTCCTGACCCACTCACGGGTCAAACCCCCTTTTTTTTTTGCTAATAAATGTACTATGCGAATACATATACACACACATATACGATATATAAACTTTTAGCCAGTAGAGTTGCAATTTCTGCACAAACGAAGCGATGGAGTGAGTCATCTAAACGAATCTACACTCTAAACATATATGCAGACACGATCCAGACATTTGGTGTGGATCGTGTGTGCCATCCTGGAGACCAAAAGCACAGTTCAACAATCACGGCAACAATCAATCATTCATTCAATCAACAATTGAACCATCAGTATGAACCATCATCATTAAACTACACAAAAAGGCATTTAGGTGTGAATGGGTTTCGTGGTTTCTTTTTAGGAAGCAAAACCATATTATATTAAAATATAAACGATTACATTTTAATATTTATGTTCAACTAAACTTCACTGCTATCGACCCTCGAGATATAAATACATACCTAAATACATACATATTTTTTTGTATACTTTGTAAAATATGTGACACGTAATCCAAATAGCAAGCAAATAAATAACCAAAATAAAATATGCTCTTTTAATGTATTGTTATTTGAGGTCAGTTGAAGTGACAGTGTATTTTGTTATGGACTTTCCGCTGGTTCCTCAAAATAGACCACTTCACTGCCATTGTATAATGCAACATACTTTGGGGCTAAGAATTCGAAATAGAGCTTCTTATATATTTGCAAAAAACACAGATGTCCGGAAACCATGTACAGCCACACATGGCGGACTGATCCCAATGATTCCCGGATTGTTATTGTATTTTTTTTTGCTTTTGCTGTGTTTTTGTGAATTAGAGAGGTGGGGGCTATCGCCCGGGTTCATGCTGGATCGACTAACCAAAGTAAAAGTCGAGAGCCATCTGGGGACTTAATTGGCCCCACAGACTATTGAAATCTCGAATCGAAACAGACGACGCGACAGATAACGATAATGTCCGGTGATTGATTTGCAAAGGCGATTGTCGTCTGGGGTCTCGAAATGGAATTGCCAATATGTACATACATATATGCGGATTTTTTGTCGCCAAGAATCGATGCTCTCTTCTTGGGCGCTTCCAGCGAAAATAGCCGAATCAAATGGCGCAAGTTAATCTGGAATGTGGTGGTATACGAGTAGAACTATCAACGCTCCTCTGCTCGCTTTGTTTTGATGGAAATTCAAATTCGGTGCGATAAGGACCACACACTCGCACGTATGACGATCGACGAACGGACAACTTAACGGACAGACGGACGAACGGACAGACGGACGGACACGGACTGAACTTTTAATTTCGCAACGTGTGCAAAAACGCACCGAAAGCACTAACAAGTCTGCACAGAGAAAAAAGACGAAACGATATCATTTGGTTAAACTTAAAGGGATATATGATATGATCGCTGATGGCTGGAACTCAGCCATTTTGCATGCCATTCGGAAACATAGCATTTTACCCAAAAGAGGCCATATCCTGATTCTTGCATACAAAATAAAGAATATTTCGGCATAAAAATGGTTATGGTAGTTCAAATAAAGAATTCTATACCTCGTTGAGCTTGTAATGACATTCCCAAGCAAACTGTGTTTAAAAATTAAGATTCTATTTTCTTCGCATTTTTTCCAATTTTGTTGTGTTTTTTTGCTATTAAAAATATCATTATTTTGATCAGAACTTTGAACTCGTAATTAAATTTCCAATCAAATGGTTTTAAAATTTTAAAAACCTTTTTTTTATGGAATTGTGAGAAAACAAAACATTTTTTAGTTTAAATGCTCAAAACAGTGAAGGTATCGTTATCATTGGCAACAAGTTGTTCAAAACGGTTATTCCCTTGGCTTTCTGACTGCTGTTTGCCGAGTTATGAAGAAAAATCGTATCTCTGCCAAACATTTATTATCGCGATTCTCAGTTATCTTCGATCCGATTTAGCCAGGTTCTATTGTCTGCACCAAGTGCTGCAGCAATGTTGCACGAATAGGGTTATGTACTTCTGGAAGTGGTCTAAGAAGTAAGAACTTTTCCTTTGTTTTGCTATCGTGCAACAATTGTTAATTGATACAGATTGGAGTTTGAGCAAGCCATAAATTTTTGGTTTAATTATAAATAGATAGCTGCTGGCCAACGATCGACAACGCTGGCCAGTCGCGAGATTGCAGCGGCTCTTGATTTTTGATATTTGGAGTGTGCTCTTATCAGCGCGACACACAGCAAACAGCAACAGCAAAACGCTCCAATGACGTGATAATAAACAATTATTGCCAGCCCAAATGGTCCCGGAGCCCCAAAAGCGCCAAAAGCCCCATCCCCCCTGGCGAAGAAAAAGATTAAGAAGCCAAACATCGGTGCACAGGGAAAAAATCGGGAAAGTTTTCGCTCGACTTCCGAAAGTACAGTTGCCCTTGGGCTCTATAAGTTAAAAGTTTTTGATTTTGAAAACCCCAATCCGACGAGTATATGTATGCAACTTCCGAATATGCAAACACAGAAATCTGCACCCAATAGCCTTTTTCCCGCGAATTCTTTGGCACTCTTTGAGTCCTTTGTAGTTGCTGCAATATTTTGATCAAGTTGGTCGCGTAATTTCGTAATAAAAACATTTTCCCACAATAATATTGTTGATAAACAACACATGCGATCCTATTTTTTTGTAACCGTGCAAAATCAAACGACAGCGTTGCGATGTTTCGATTAGACGCTTTTAAGTACAGAAAGTCAGGCGGCGGGCAATAAAAACAATAAAAACAATAGATTGGCGAGAGTAAATATATTGATTGCACGGATGAAGTGGGCTGTTCGATAACTTTCGCAAAGTCCCATAACCAACTGGTGATTGGTCGGTGGTCGGTCGTTGGCCATTCGGTGGCCAAGTGGTGAAGTGGCGAAGTGGTCAAAGGGCCACAGTCGACGGTGTGCCATAAAATTAGCTCAAGTCCCGTCGATCGTGTGATCAATCGATTCGATCTTTGGGCGCTGAACACCCAGTGGCAGTTGAGAAGTTGTTAGACCTTGTGATCAAGCTATGATTAATTGGTATAGTTTAACTAATCCAGTACTTCCAGTTACTTCATCTTTCTTTCACAAATGCTTACTTTCGTTATATATTTAAAGCATATTTTATCTTTCGAGTACTTGTATCATTTAATTATGTTGGGTTTTTAACACATTCCCCATCGAGTTAAGTATCATTTAATTGTAATAAATACCTAATCACCTTATAAAGCTTATAACATCCGGGTTCCCCGTAAATTTCTTTCACTCATCGATAGGTAAACACCTCTTAACAAAGGACCCCACTTGCCTGAATATTTATATTGTTATTTTATAATTGCACCACGAAGTGGCAACCATAAACAAATTCAATAAAATAATTAATGTCAAATAATTGATAATGTCGAAAGTATTTATATGGCCAGAAGTAAGACGACATCTGTATGGTCTAGCCAGTTGTTTCCTCCCCCGCCCCACCGATAAGCGAACGTTTCACCACAAAACTCACTCCAACTTTTTGGGCCACCCACGCGAAATCCGTGTACCTTTGGCCCAGAGTAGCATTTGTTATAGTACACATACAATAACAAGCAGAACAACCAGGCCCGTGCTAGCAATCGCATTACGCATACGCCTCGTGCGCGGAGTGGGAGCAGGTGCAGTGGCTACATTGCTCTTTGTTTTGGCAAAACAAGCGCAAGTCTTGCAGCACATTACATTTCAGCTAATTAAGGTAATCTACTAAGTAAGCCTTGTTTATTGTTTCTTTCCACTCTTACTGATTCATTTAAGATTAAATAAGCCACTGTATGAATATATATATATTATAATATATTTATTTATTTCACAAAACAACAAACTTTGGCCCACTGTGCGAGCGCTGAGAGCGAGAGAAACCGCTTGGCTGGCGCATTGGCAATCATCTGAGGCCCAGCCGAAGATCCAATCGCTTGACGCTGATATAGTACTCAATATAAAGTCGTATTGTCGGCTTGACGATCGGCTATGGGCGATCCGAACTGAAAAGCCAGCTGTCGCATAAGCGAAACCAAAAGCAAACCACTTGGCATTCGCGCTGGGCGAGCTGAGCAGTGCGAGCGTCAAGTGTGTCGCGGCGGTTTTATTTTTCTATATAAAAATAATTCATTTCATTTAATTTTTTCCGCTGACATCCCACCATACCGAAACGTACCACCACCACACACCATACTATTTTCACATTCACATCTGTTTTTTGTTTTCGTTGAGCGTTGCGTTATTTTTTTGTGTGTGCGCGCGAGAGCGTTTCAACTTGGATCATCTCGAGATCAGATCAGATCAGATCAGTGGTAAACAAAGACTCAGTGAGCAGCAAATCACTAGGACGAGATCAGCCATGGAGGTGTACACGTCGGACAGCTCGGACACGGATTCGCGGGAGCAGAAGACACTGGACTTTGGCCGCATGAGTCTGGACCTGGTCACGCTGGAGGATCACCTGGCCTCGCCGCAGAAGGCGCTGCTCAAGTCCAGTGGCGACATCGAGACCATGCTGCTCAATCACAATCGATTGGTCGGCCTGCCTCGTCTACTGTTGCAGTTTGGCAATCTGAAGATACTCGATCTCAGCTCGAATGCCATTACCACGCTGCCGGATGCCGTCTGCCAACTGCCGCTGGTCACTTTGATCGCCAAGAACAACCTGCTGACCAATGCATCGCTGCCCAAGTCGCTGCTCACCAAAATGGCCAATGGCAATAATGGTGGCTCCAGCTCCACGCTCAAGGAGCTCAATCTGAGCGGCAATCAGCTAACCCACTTTCCGGAACAGGTCACCGAGCTGCGCCACCTCAAGTACCTCTATCTGGGCGGCAACAAGATCTCCAGCGTCTCGAAGGATATCTGGAAGATGCAAAGGTATGTGCTAGTCGATCGTTTGTTTGCCCAAGTGTTTGTGTTGTCTTTGCTGACAATGATTTGTATCAGCCACTTTGGTTTACCCATTTATCTGCGTTTCTGAGTGATTAAGACAAAGAAAAACAAACCCATAAAGTGTATAGTGTATCAGGCACAATTACAGGCTCGAAATATATCAAGAAGCGTAACATTGTAGCCTTTCTCAAATAATTAAGTTATTTTTATACTATTTTTAATTTGATTACTTTCGATTGAGTTCGCAAAGTTGAACAAAAGAACCCGTGAAGGTCAAAAATGAAACTTCAGACTGACAAACAATGATCAAAACACACGAAAAGGCCGATAAGTTGGAATCAAATTAATAGTATAGATAACGAAAAATAGGCAAAATATTAGATTTACGATTCTAATTTCATTGTTGGCGGTGGCGACATTTGAATTTGGATTGGGCATAGGGTATATATTACCCCATACGTGCTTTAGCCTTTATACGATCTTTAGCCTACAAATGTATATAGTTTCCTTTTCCCAACAATTTTTACATTATCAGTTGAATCCAATTGGTACAATTTGGTGGTGGTGACGCAGAGGCTTCTCTTTTACTTGATTTATTAGGGAATTGATTGGGTTTTTACCCTCTGCCATTCCATTTCTGCAAGTGTATTGGCTCCCCATCACCAATCCCGCTCTCCCCCGCTCCCCCCGCTGACCGCTCGACGTTGGCCACTCGTGGAGAAGGGGCGACGACTACTCGCTGTTGCCATGTATAAAAGCACCACAGGCACGGCACAGACGAGATCGTACTATATAGCTATATAGCCGGGGTGCTGATAACGCCGGTCTGCCACTTGTCCGGCGGGGTTGGGCGCTTCCAACGGGTCGCTCGTTTGGTGGATTCGATGGATTCGGTGGATTCGGCTGACGGTGGCGGTGTCGGTGGCGGTGGCGACGTAAAGGCCAAATCTAGCAAAAACACGTACTCGAGTCGACCCAATCGATTTGGTCGGCCCATAAAGATACGGCCGGGTATTAATATAATAATAAACAAAGAGCAAAAATGGCACAAATACAACAAAATCGCACAAATACAACACAAATATCAAATATCAGTTGAAAAACAATTTAAACTTGACTACTTGACGACCACGTCTCGACCATTTATTACCCTGCTCGAAATTCGATTATGTTATAATTATATGCTAGCTGCCAATATGAATGGACTTATGTTGTTCTTGTTAGATCTTTTAGCAATAAAATATCCAAGATGGCTTTGTTTATGACTTGTTATGAATACCAGGTACATCAATTCAAATGGGCATTAGTTATCGGAGGGCCTGGACTTTGCCATGTCGATGGGGGAATTGATTGTTTCGCACCCAAGACCCCATAGGAATGTGAAGAGGACATTGGGTGCCTATAAACCGTGATAAAAGCTGTGTGCTTGAGCCCCTCAGCTTAGTGATTCACTTTAAATGGTATAAACACTCATGGATGTATTCGAATTTCTTTTATCTTGTGTGGGCTTTTAGCCTTAATTCCAATTTAATTGCATATTTAATATAAATATACATATAGTACTATCTCGGCTACAACCAAGGCCAAAAAGCCCAGCGATTTTATTCTCAACCATTGAGTTGAACTTTGTGCTTGAAATTCGCTTGTGTGTATTTGCATATCTCTAATCAAGTTCATTTAAATATTTTCTCTGCCTAGACTTATTTTCTACGGGAGGTAACTAAAAAGTTACTTCACAGTTGGCGACTGTCTGGAAAAAGTATTAATGTATCTGCTACTTAATTTGCAATCATTGCATTTATATTAAGTACATACGTATAGTAAAAATTTAGCTAAATCTGGAATAATATTTTTGTAACTTAAAGTATATAAATATAAGTGCATTCCAACTTTTAAATTCTAAAGCAGTTATGTCCATGGATAACTCAGATGGCTAACTTCGAGTTGCTTTTGTTTATTTGCAGCCTGCATGTGCTGTCCCTTGGCGGCAATCTGATCAGCGAAGTGCCCGAGGCGGTGGGTTCACTTAACCAGCTGCAGGCTCTCGTCCTGTGCGACAATCTGATCGAGATCCTGCCCACCAGCATCGCCCGGCTGAAGAACCTCAAGTCGCTGCTGCTGCACAAGAATCGTCTGCGTCATCTTCCCAAGGACATCGTGGCACTGAAGAACCTGACTGAGGTAAAAACCGATTCTTCAAAACTTCAATACTCGTACTATATAATAATTAACGACTTTCATAAATCATTTAATGGTACGTATCATTCTTACTGATCCGTTTGCTTCCTTCATCATCCACAGTTGAGTCTGCGTGACAATCCGCTGGTGGTGCGCTTCGTGCAGGACATGGCGCTGAAGCCACCCACCCTCTTGGAGCTGGCTGGTCGCATGGTGAAGGCCAGCGGCCAGCGACCCGGACCCTATGACATCCCCAGGACACTGGGCGAGTATTTGAACAGCGCCAACTGCTGCGTGAATCCCAACTGCAAGGGCGTCTTCTTCGACAATCGGGTGGAGCACATTAAGTTCGTCGACTTTTGCGGCAAGTACCGTGTGCCATTGCTGCAGTACCTCTGCTCCTCCAAGTGCATCGAACCGGAGCAGCCGGCGGCGCGCGGCACATCCGTTCCGGCGGCGAACGCCAGCAGCGGATTCATGATGCGCAAGGTGCTGCTGGGCTAGCCGGCATTCCGGCCCGGCCCGGCCCACTCCGGCTCCTGGGGCCCTAACCATATTATACGGGAGCGCGAGCGGAGCGTCGTCTGATCCGGTATCGGATTTGGAGCGGACACAGAGACACGAAATCGATATCGGATTGGGAATCGGAGGCGGAAGCGGAAGCAGAAGAAGAAGCAGAACTTGGAAGCGAAACGGAACGGAAATGAGAGCTTAAGCGGAAATGGTTGCATGGATCCACGCGTTCCGAGGAACCGTGGTGTCCGCCAGCCACCGCCGCTCGCCGGGATTCCCATTGGCTTCTACACACGTTATGAAATCAAATTTGAACTAGTTTGCTAAGTGAGATTACACGACCTGTTTGTTTTGCTCGCCTTGCGTGCCAATTTCTGTGTTTTGTTTGTTTGTTTCGATTGTTTCGCTTGTTACCCACACCTACACAATCTACATATACCAAAGAAACATACTCGGCTGGCTTTCACTGGGCAGAAACAACAAAAGCGAAAAGGATTCGAGTGGCTTGCGAAGCACTTGGCGATTATAAGCAGATTGCACTTGTCTAACGACCTTATCTAGCCCCATCTATCTAAATTGAGTTAGTAACCGAAAACCTTAGCACAAATGTTAGATATTCCACAAACTATAACTGCAACCGTAATCAAATTTCCGCCCGATTCTTTTCGTTCAAAAGTGAGTCATTTGAATTCAAATGCTGGCCAAATGGCATCATTTAGTTATTCCAACAAGTTGCCTTAAATTGTAAGTTAAGCTTTGCCCAATAGCATAATTTGAAATAAAAATTTGACCCAACCTTTGGCAACATGCTAACCCAAACCCACCGCGTTTTGCTAAATCCTCTTATACATTTAAGATCTACTACGCCTCCACCTGTGCCTCGAAAGGATAACGCCTGTGGATTATTGTTATGAGTAGTGTTTATTGTGTGTTTAATCGCTCACAGCTTGCCGAAGTTCGTGCCACGGACAGCGTCTACAACTAGATTATTTCAAAAAAATGGGGAACAGTGTCGGGGAGGTTGAGATACTCGGACTTGTCGTTAGTCAGGGGAAAAATATAAATACAAAACTAGAGGGCGGCCAACGAGTGGGTCACAGAGTGTGAAACACGGAACAGTCAACAGAGTTTAGAGTTGGATCATGTCAGGGCTGCGACTTACGGCTACGAAGGGGGAGCTACCACACCGCTTGCCTTATTGGGAAGTGGTCCGTTGGGATCCAGAATAATTCTCAAAAAGGCAGCGCGGGCAGGATTACATCTGCATTACTTGCGGAATGGGGCGCGTGTCTTAAAATGCTAGTTATATGGAGTAGTAGTTGAATGTAGGTGTTTTTGGCTCCTGAATGGGCACAATCTACTGGATCATCACCTCCTGGCTGGTGTCATCGACCTCCATGGCGGCCGGCTCGTCCTTTGCGGCCTCTTCGGTGGCCATTTCGGCGGCACTGCCGCTTTCGGCCATGACCACCTCTTCGACGGCAGCCGATGGCGAGACGCGTGCCTCCTCCTCGGCCGGAGTGTCCTCCATTGGCTGGTCGTTGAGGGCCAGGATAGGTGGAGTTACAGCGGCGGCGGCGGTCAAGGGTGATGCCTGTGAGTCGTCGGCTGCCTCGGCGGGCGGCGTCTCGGCAGCCGAGTCGGCGGCGCCTAAAGGAGATTGCGGTGTGGTGGCAGCTGCCAGATCTTCGACAGCGGGACTGGAATCATCCACAACCGGCGACTTCTCGACTGGTTCCTTGACTACCTCGGTGGTTTCGGAAGTGGTCACGTCGTCCTTCTTCTTCTCTGTCTCTGCTGTTGACTCGGCAGCCTCTTTTTCCTCCGAAACCGGCTTCTCGGCCGGCTCTGTTTCAGTCTTTTCGGGTTGGCTCTTCTTGGTCTCGGCCTCTGGATTGGCCTCAGATTTGGTCTTCGGTTTGGATTCGGAAGAAGCTACCTTATTTTCAGCGGGCTTTTCTGCTGCTGATGCAGAGTCAGTCTCAGTAGCCTCGATTTCGTCCTTTTTCTCAGCTGCAATCGGTGCATCTTTTTTCTCCTCCTTCTCGTTTTCTGCCTTGGCTTTGGCAGACTCCTGGTTTTCACCCTCGGCAGGCGGTGTAGATTTTTCGACAGCTTCCTTTTCGGCTAACTGTGCCACCTTTTCGTCCAATTTGTCAGATTTGTCGACCTCTTCATTCTTTCCAATCTCTTCCTGTGGCTCGGCAGCCACCTTTTTATCCTCCTCCCCCTTCTTTTCCTGAGCAACCAGTTCTTTCTCTATTTCTGGAGATTTACTCAGCATTGGGTCCTCCGCCTCGTCATCGGCAGATCCTGGGAAAGTTTCTTCCTGTTCATCCTCCTTCTTACTGCCGTTAATAGGCTGCTTGGTGGCCTTGGCCTCCAGATCAGCTTCCTCCACCTCCTCATCGGGCTCCTCGATCTCGGCAGCCTCCTGCGGCGAATCAGTCTCATCGTTGTCACTCTTATCCTCCTTATCCTTTTTGGCCTTGGCTGCCACTTCTGCGTCCGGTTCATCAGTCGCCTCAGAACGCTCTTCTTCATCGATCTCCAGTTTTGCCTTCTTGGCCTTGGGCTGAACATTGTCATCCGATCGCGGGCAGCTGGCCTTCTGGGCACCACCTGCCGACCCGGCGCTGGGAGCAGAGCCCTCCTCGGCGTTGCCATTATTATTCTCCATTTCAATGTCAATGTTTACCTCCATGGAGAGATCACCGTTGACCACGGAATCTAGCGAGTCGCCATTCTCACTTTCGGTACGCTTGCGTCCCGGATCGATGGTGCTAACCACTGTAAAAAGGTAATACCATGGGTGAGCTAGAATCTTAAATGCATAATACCTAGTTATAGGTACAGGTATGGGACTTACCTAAAATATTTTTCTCCAAAGCACGCATGAACTTATCGATGCGCGAGTACTGCTTGCGAGGATCGATAAGGAGCTCGCACAAACGCTGCACGGTGAAAGGAGCTGCATTGAATAGATCCAGGCGCTCCAGCAACGAGGACTTCATGGTCTCATAGTTGAAAGGATCCACATTCGGATAGTTGGGAATCTCTACAAGGAGTTATGATGGTATTCTGTTAGTTCTGTTTCTATTTTGGCCGCGGGGGTTTGCATTTCGGATAAAATTTATGGTTCAACCTGACAATAAAACCACCATGACAGCCGGAAAACTCACCCTCCAAACGCGGCGAGTCCTCATTAAAGTGCTTGATCACGCTGAGCAGCTTCTCGCGGAACAAGTACTTCAGGCTGGACCACTTGAAGATGGTGTCCCCGGTTTTGGCCACATATTGCAGGTAGTCCTCCAGCTCCTTTGGGATTTCCTTTTGCTTGAGATCAGTGAAGCGCTCCAGGATCTGTAGTATCTCGTCGCTGTTCTCCATGGTGACCATTTAGGCGATCGCTGAGCGGAGGGGAAAACTGTGTGTGTGCAATGTGGAAAAGGGGGGCGAAAGATGAAAAGTTGTGAGCAAAGAGAGGAGATCAATAACCGGCCGGCAAACAGTTATGAAAATTTTCCTCCTCGAGGTAGACACACAAAAACCGAGAGAGAGTTAACGAGGAACTGCAATTGTGTGCAGGTATGCGCAAGACGCGGACATGAAGCATCTTGCATCTGCCAGCTGTCAGACTTTCTCTCTCTGTCTCTCTCTCTCTCCCTTTTGGTGGAGGATTCGCAGGAGAAAACTAGTTATTTTGCACACAAGCACACATTTTCTACAATTCGCAAAAGCTGCTCTCACCTTTTGCATGAGTGTGTGTGTGTGTTAGCGGCTGCAACTTTTGTTGCCAGGTCACAGTTGTAGTTGTTGTAACTGTCTGCGCCAGACAGCCAAAAAAAAGAATTATATATGTACATATGCGACGCCTTGCGATTTTCTATGGCGAAACCGGCCCACCTCAACATTTCCAGTTATTGGATTTTCTCGCGCCCCTTGGCGGAACTGAACCTACCACACTTTTTGCTTACCTGCACTAGCTGGGCTACTGCTTTTTATCACAACTACGCCTTTTCGACAGCACTTAAATTTATGCGACAACTGGCTCACTCGCTTGCTTTTCAATTATTTTCGCAAGTAATATGACCGTTCGACGCCGGCAGTGATGAGCGACTGTCGATTGTCATTATCGTCCTTGCGAAGATAGTAGTCGATGGTCTTAGAGCGAACATGGCACTAAGCATGGCGGTAAATATCGAATATAATCGGTTTTTAAATTGAAAAAGAATCCTCGCGACATTAAAAAAAAACGTATATCCCATGCCTTACATGGCAAATACTTGTCACACCGAACTCACTTCTCTAAAGTTGTCCAGCAAAATTTGTTGTATAAATTGATCAAAACCACGTCTAACTAAAAAACTAAATGAATTTTAAATTTAAATAAAAAAGTAATTCGACATTGTGATTTAATAATTACATTTCATATTTCGAACACATTTTTCTAAGATTTTGTACTTCTTTGTTCGTATGTCTAGATAAAACATTTGGAGTAAAGAGTCATGGCTAAGGACTACAGCAAAAACAAGCACGCAAATGCGGAGGATGGCTTAAAGCAGGAGACCGAGGCATACGAGGATCTGTCGGAAAAAGAGAAGCAGCACCAATTGTTCGACACCCAGGACCAGGAGGATACCGGATGCAGTACGGTGGATCACAGAAGCGATTGCGACGAAGCCAGTGGCGTTAAAGGTGGCGTTGGCAGTGGCGGTGGCTTTACCAACCATTTCGTTGGCGACCCGCAGACCAGCGTTGCGGCAGGATTGCGCAGCGGACACCTGCCACAGAAGCCGCCCATGGAATATCAACTGTTCGTTGCACTGGAAGGCGTTGCCAACGGGTCCGACAAACTCCTCCCGACTTTTGTCTTGTCGACCACGAGAGCGATCAGCTGCCCAAACTTTAGACCGCCGACTTCATTTTTATAATCCGGGACAAGCCACACTCAATCTTCCGCCGCAATGGCACCGATCTGCTGTACACAGCCCAAATCTCGCTGAAGGAGGTTCTGTGGTTACATTTGATTACATTGCAGCCACGGCGTAGTCTGTACAAGTATGGAGTACACTTTCCTGTGGAGAACTGGCGATGTTTTCATCTTTTACGGAACCATTGAAGAGACGTGGATCTACATACAACTAAATTATCTGTGCTCCACTCTAAATTAAATTATTTTACTATATGATTCAGAAAAGTCTTTATAATCTCCATAGTTTACCTCTAACAAGCAAAGTCCGCTACGAAGACCTCCGAGAAGAAAGAAACCACTAAAGTATAGTTAATTATACGTATAATGATTAAACACATTTGTGCGGGATCAGGATTAAACGTCGGCCGGTTTGAACTGTGGATTGTGCGAGCGTGCCATCTTGGCGCGCAGCCACTCGTCCGCGTGCCGCTGCTTGATATGGACATACATGTTGGAGCGGGAGCGGCACTCCTTGGGGCAATGCGGGCAGTTGTACAGCTGCAGGCCCGTATGGATGGCCATGTGCTCGTCCAGGTTGCGCTGCTGCTTGAAGGTTTTCTCGCAGAACGTGCACTGCAGATTGGTGGTCAGTTTGTGGGCATACTTCACATGACCGCGGAGCGCTGTGCGCGAGGTGCAGGTCTTGCCACAATGCGGGCACACGGTGTCCGTACTGTCGTGCGTGAAGCGATGCAGGCGCAAGCTGTGCTCGTTCTTCAGCCACACTCCGCAGACGGGGCACTCCACTGCGGGGGCAACCACGCCCTGGTGCTCCAGCAAATGGCGCTCGAAGGAGGGCTTAAACTTGAATTTCTTGCCGCAAATGTCGCAAACGTGACGATGCAGGTCTTCGTGGATGGATTGGATGTGCCTTCGCAGGCGGTGTACATTGGCAAAGCTGTAACAAGTAATTTTATATTATATAGAGTTCATTACTTATATGCCAGTTTCTTATCATAAAAAAATTGGATTTCTATGTTGCTATTCCATAAAACAGTGTCGTTGCGGAAATAGTATACAGCTTTCTCTCTCTCATTTGCGTGTTAGCGTTACTTTTACTAAACAAAAATATGAGCAAGAATTCCAATCTTCGTCAGATACACTGTGCCATGCCCACCTTTTGCAGCAAATCTCGCAGGTGTGTTCCAGTTGATCGGTGTCATGCTTGGCCAGGTGATTGGCCATACGCCGCTCGCTACTAAAGGTGCGTTCGCACTTGGGACACGGGAACTTGAGCACCTTGCCGATCTGGGCAACCTTGTTGTGCACCGTCTCGATATGAGTGGCCAAGTAGTCCTGCGAGTTGAGCGATTTCTGGCAAATGGTGCAGCTATGGGTGTTCAAATTCTATGTAACAACAGACAACACGATCTAGCTTCAAACTCACGTAAATAGCTTAGGGTTGATATGTTTGCGGATGTGGTCCATCAGTTTGGAGGCGCGAGTAAAGATTTTGCCGCAGCACTTGATGTAGTACTCGCGCTGGTGCGCTTCCAAAAAGTGGGTCTTCAGCTCGGATAGGTAAGGAGCACTAAAGTCACACAGGTCGCAGCTGGCGCTCATGTAGCTGGCAATAGCCTCCTCGTAGCTCTTCGCCAGCTGAGCGCGGGAGCAGCCCTTGGGCTTGCGCTCGAGAACGGCCTGTAGATCGGACTCCTGACCCGCGGTGGTTGTTCGCTGATCAGCGACCTTTCTACGGCGACGCTTACCACCATCGTCGAGCAGATCGGCAAGCTCCTGCTGCAGCGAAATGGGACCCGGATCCTTGGAGGAACGTCCAGTGGTCTTACGCTTGGGCTTCATCTTCGTTTGCAGTCGGACCAGAGGTTCATCTTCAATGGAAGAGAAAATTAGTTACGGCGAATCCTTGGGAAACAGAAAGACAACAACCATCTGAGGAGTCTTCAGATTCCGGCTGGCCATCGGGCAGCTCCGGTTCGGTATCACTGGCTTGCAGGCAGGGCTTTTCGTCCTCCTCCTCGGACGCACAAGGCAGCTGCTTCTTAATCGGTTCCCTGACATCCACACTGTCCACATTCACGTCCAGCACGCTGCCCAGCAAGCTAAGGTTGTGCAGGTCCAACGGTTTCTCGTCCATGTCGCCAGCCGCCAGCGGCAGTTCGTCGATGTTGACATCCACGTCCACACCGCCCGTCCATTTCATGGCCGCACAGTCTACGTCCACAGTGAGAAACTCCTTCTTAAGTGAGCACTGCTTCTGCTCCACCAGCTGCCAGAAGCCATTGAAGTCCTCCAGATGCTCGCAACACTCGCTGCAGACGCTGGTCGAGACACCGTCGTCGGGCAGGATCTGCATGGGATTGCACATTGGTACGTTTATGGTATCATTATTACGTTAGTAGCGACAGAAACACTTACCTCCAGCTGCAGAAACTTCGCAATCATCTTGACCAGGCGCGTCTCGGCCAGCGTATCGTCTGTCTCAAAGAGAAAGACTGCGCTTCCTGGACTGAGACATCGCAGGCAAAGGCGACAAATCATTTCGCACGAATTGAATCACAACGCAAAGTTAAATAAACAATAAGTTTAAACAATTTTTCGTTGTAAACAACATAATTCACCTATCGTGAATCGATAACAGTATTCAATTAGGAATGACAAAACTCGATCTCAGGTATGGTTTATGCGGGGTGGCATCACTGCGGTTTAAGTATTTTTCGTCATTTTATCTTACAAGTTATGGTCGACGTTTTTAACTGTCAGCAAAGTGTAGTCAAAAATTTATATCCATAAATTAAAAATCGAAAATATCGAACATAAACCACAGTTTGATACACATTCAAACGGTGGCAATCTGCGGACGGTCGGGCAGCACTGCAATCGACACATTCAAATCTGGCAACGCTTGCCGTAAAATGGCAAAAAAATAATACATACGATTTAAAACTAATGGACAATTACGTATTACGTGAAAAGAACGCAACGCAAATAATCAAAATAAAAAGCAACCGCAAGTGGAGTGCGTGTGTAGTGTGAGTGCAAAGCTAAACCCTAGAAAACGAACGGCAAAAACCCGTGAAAAAAACGCATTCAAACGGGTTTACTTGAAGCCTCCTCACCCGATACCATTTTCCACCTACACTTGCAAAAAAGCCACAGCGCGCGAGAGGGACGGCGCGAGTGTGCGGAGAGTGGGAGAGCGGAGTGCCAGTGAGTGCGAGCGAGAGCGCTGACAAAGCCAGCGCAACATAGCGAAAATCGCAACCAAATCGAAATCGAAATTCAACCAAATCGAAGATTCTGTCGAACAAAGACGATTGACAACAACAACAACTGCATCAGCAGCAGCACAACGTCACGTCTTGGTTGAGCTCTCTTTTGTTTTCGTCCCGTGTTTTCACAAGCGGCGAGACGGGCGCTGAGTAAGCGCCAGAAAGAGTGCAAAAAAAAGGCGAAGGAAAGAAAGAAGCCAAGGAGCAACGAACTGTGTTTGCGGTGTGTGCTCTGCGTGCGAAAGGGTAAGCTCTATGATGTCTTATGCTCTCGCTCTGGCCGCAGACCGAGTCTCGGTCCGAGTCGAGATTTGTTTGCTAGCAGGGACTGCAAAATCAGTTTAATTGCACGGCGCCAGGGTTCGTAAATTGGGCATTTTTGTTTTTTAGAAATCTACAGTTAATTAAAAATATTGTTTTGTCGGTTTTGTCAAATTCGCCGTGTGCGAGTGGGAGCGAATGGAACCTCTGCTAATCATGTTGTCCCGCTCTATGTCGCAAGCAGCGTTGCATTTGTCGGCGGCAGGTCATCGTTTTTCGATTTCTCTTTTTGTCGGCATCGATGCAAAGAGTATGTTAATTTCCGTTTAATCGGCAAATAGCACGCTCTCTAATTGTTTAACAATTGCCAGGTGTTTGCCGGGACTGCCACCCCTGCTCTAGTTTTACTTGGCGGTCTGGCTGGATTCCACCGGACCAGGTGGCAACGCCGCAATCCACACCACTCACACGCACGCAATACATGCGAAAAGTGAGAAGTGGTAGAGGAAGAACTCGAGGAAGAAGAAGCAGCGGCAAACTTTACGTTGGAAGGTGGAAAGCAGAATCAAAAGATAGCAATTTGTGCAAAGTTAAACGGTCTATCACAGTTAAATAACCAATATACAGACGGCCAAGTGTGCCAGCAGACCGCGAAACGTTCGAAGTAAACAAATTTAAGCGTTTTCCATTCAGTTTATCATCGCTGCCTAACAAACGAAACTCCCCGAGTGTGTGGCCGTGTGCGTGTGTGGTGTTTAAACGGTATATTTCACTCGTGTCTCTTCTCTTTGTTTGCCTTTGCCAGCCAATGTGCACATACATGCACATGCAAATATAAATAAAAGGATACGTCTGTAAAACAAAAGAAAAAAAATTGCACTCGTCGATTAAATAATAACTATCAAAGCCTCTCGGTTTCTGCGAACGTAAGTGTGTGTGTGTGGGATGTGTGCGCCTGTGCCTGCGTGGTGTTAGTGTGCGTTTTGCTTGTGAATGGTTGTTATTACAAAAAGGAGAAAAAGAATTGTTGCCAAGCGTTTAGATTGTCTTGTACTCCCCACACTTGCATCTGTCAAATTGGTTACATTTTAAATGCCGGCCATTGTTGGTGTTGTTGTTGGGAGGATTTTACTGTCCCCGTTTTTTTGTTGTTGCTGTAGTTGTCAGCCATTGTTCGTCCGCCCCTTCACGCCCCCTCCCAACAATTATTACAAGACGCCACCGCAAAAAATTCTTTCAATGCGTTGCCGCTTCTGCCGCTGCTGTGCGTTGATGTGTGTGTGGGCAGACCCTTCTAGCTGTCCCGCTCCCACTGCCGTCTACATAAGGCAGCCTCTCAGTTGCGTGTGCTTCGGGGCACTAGCTGTCCTGCTCGCACCAAACATTGGCTGCACTCATGGTCGGATCAAAGGGGGGAGAAACTGGAGGATAGTAGCCCCAAACGTTTTCGTAATAAACGCAATATCAACAAAATCCCAATTGATTCTGCGAACAGTTTGTGACAGTTGGATGCAATTACGTTTTAGCTGTCACTATAAAAATATACTGTAAACTTTAAACGAATTTGAAGTTTCTGTGGAACACTTACAAAATCAAAAATACTTCGAAAAAATTCCGAATTGTTGAAACTCCTTGTTTCTTTTTGTCTTCAAAGTTTTGCAAGGTGAAAACGCAAAGTTTCCTAATTATTTGCAATCAATTTCTAAAAAAAACCCCCCCATTTTCGGTGCAGATCCACCTCTGTATGCGTTAGTGGTGCGGATCGGTTGGGGGTGGCTAAATAGAGGAGTTCCCGGACTCGCAAAACAAAGGCCAGTGGTGCAGTAAACAATTTGTAGGGAGCACCACCCACATGCAACTGCCTCGCTTCGCCCCGGCTCGCCTTCACTTGTACTCAATTTAATTGCTATCTACGCTTTTGATTTTTGCAGCCCACCAGAAAGACTGAAACAAGGAGCTTAGGCCGAAAAGCGGCGATCTCAGCACCTTAACCAAACTCTCGCCAAGAGCCAAAGCCAAATCCTAGCCCATCCTCCAGCGCAGCGGGAAGACGAGGAGCGCGGCGGCGGCGTGAAGGAAGCTAACGCTAATGAGGATCTATTGGCAGCATGAGTACACTGGGGGGAAGTAGGGGAGAGCGAAATGCCAAGCCCAAATTTACAGCGTTGGATATAAATCGCATGTACAAGAATAGTCGCGTAAGTAACGAGCCCCTAGACCTAGATCTAGATCTTGATAGTTCTCAACCCTCAACGTATCTGATCACAACATTTTTCTTATTGTTTGCAGGGCGAGTCGAGTGAACCATCTGCACAAAAGAATCAAGTGCCACGTAAACATGGAATGCAAATCTTGGGTAAAGTGCCGTCCGCTAGGCGACCACCAGCCAATTTGCCATCCCTGAAGGCCGAGACCCACACCAGCAGCAACAACAATCTCCTAGTCTCAGTCGAAGGTAGGTGTTCGTTCTGCGATTTCATCATTATTGATGGGTTGTGTGTTAAGATATACGGGTTTAATTGACTGAATTTTGTATTGTAGGAGCCACATCTGGAGGAGCAGGCGCAGGCGGAGCAGCGGGATCTGGCGCGGCAGGAACCAACACTAGCCACAACAACACCACTGCCCACAGCGGAAGTTCAGGAGCGGGCGGCGGAGCGGGATCCGGCGGCGGAGGAGCTGCGTCTTCATCTGCTGGGGGCCATCTATCCCAGCAGCTGACCCACAGTCAGCACCAGCACAACAATAACGTCGGTCTCGGCCCTAACGCCGGAAAGTTTGTCAACAGCAACAACGGCAGCAGCAACAACAACGCCAGCAGCTCAGGCAGCGGCAACAAGAACTTCAAATTAATTAACAACTCCGTGGGCAGCTCCGGCGGCGGCGGACAAGGAGGGTCGAGCGGCGGCGGATCATCAGGAGTAGGAGGAGGACCAGGGTCAGGATCGGGCGGACACTCAGTCAACTCGCCCAAGACATGGTCTGCCATCACCACAGGACACGAGCGGGGCTCGGGCGGTCAGAACTATGGACGCCAGCAACAGCAGGTGGTGCCCCATTACCAGAGTCCGCAGTTCCAGTACGAATTTCCCACGCTGGACGGCACAGTTGGCAGCGGCGGCGGCGGAGGATCGGGAGCGGGTGTGGGTTCCGGATCTGGAGCTGGCAAGAGCCATTACCAGAATCAGGCGCACCATGCCGGTCACCAAAATCATCACCAGCATCAGCAGCACCACCAGCAGCATCAACAGCACCACCACCAGCAGCAACAGCACCATCGGGACTATCACCATGGCCACGGGCGCCAGTATGGACACCACTCGCATCGCGACTACAGAGATGGCAGCGACGACGTCGGCGGCGGGTCCGCGGATCTGGGCGAGCTCAGCCTTCGTCCACAGAACGATACGGCCGCCTGGCTGCAGCAGCAGGAGAAGGCAGCCAAGGTGGCAGCCGCTGCGGCAGCGGACCAGGGCCTCAACCTACAGGGCCCGGGCCACCATCAGATGGGCGGTAATGGCGGAGCAGGCGGCGGTTCGGGCGGAGCTGTGCCCCTGCCCATACTATCGCTGATGCCCTCGTTCATGCGCAGCGGAGCTCCGTTGCCCGCCGGTGGAGCGACGGCGGCCAGTATTTTGGCCGGCGGATCCTTGGACAGTTCTGCTCTGCCCAACGCTCCCTACCAGAACGGAATCCTGGGTGCTCGTTCTGCTTCGCCAGCGGTGGTGGGCAGTGGAGGCTTCAGGGCGGCCACTGCCATTCCCAAGCGACCACCGACCTCCTCGTCGCCCCCACAATCTGGACTGGGCATTGGAGGATCACCCACTCCCCCACAATCCCAGCAGCAGGCCAACGGAGGCGGTGGCGGGGTCGGGCGCAAGGATAAGGACTACGTGGTGGAGCCGGAGGTGGCCCAAATGCAGCGTCCTATCATACGTGAAGAGGACTTGGAGCGCCTCAACGCCATCGCCAAGGACGATAGCTGGACCAAGCAGGACGACATTGACTACACAAAGAAACTAACATTCTCGGACGATGAGTCCACTCCGGAAGAGCACCAAGGACAGGGCAAGCAGCACAGCTCCGCCCAAATGCAGGCGCAAGGAACCTCCTCCTCAAACGATCAACGAAAGCTGTCCGCTTCCACAACCAGTTGGCAGCGCGGCAAGGAGAGCACCGATCGCGACCAGCCATCGGAAGGCATTCAGGATCACCAGCTCCAGCAACAGCAGCAGCAAGAGGTCCGCCAACAGAATGGCCACCGAGGTAGCTCTGGCAACGTGGGAGCACCAGTGGCCGGCGGAATTGCCTTGGATGCCAGCGTGTACGAGCGAGTGAAGCAGCGCAAGGAGGAGGAAGAGCGTCGCGAAATGGAACGCAAGCAGGCGGCTGCCAAGAAGCTGCAAGAACTGGAAATGAAGATGAATAGCAAAAAGGCAGCGGCGGCTGCTCTGGCCGGAGCCGAGGGCGGAGTATCATCTGGCTCAGCCTCGTTGAGCAATGAGGTGCCACCATCGTCCGCCCCGCTAGGCAATGTGAGCGAAGATGAGGGTGGAGGCCAGGGCGGCGGCGGAGGTTTGCATCGCCGACCCCGTGGAAGTATCTCCAGTTTGGGAAGCGGCGTAACTCCCACGGGAGGAGCTGGTGGCGGCGGAGGAGTTTCGTCATCCTCGTCAGCAGGCGGCGACTACGGTCAAAAGACCTTCCTTACCCATTTCCAATCAAATTTACCACCACGTTTCCAGCGCCAGCAGCAGCAACAACAGCAGCAGCTGCCGCGCCTCGAGAAGAGCGCATCTGCAAGCAGTGCATTCGATAGCAATTCCCGCTACCTGCAGAAGGGTGGAGTAAGCGGAGGAGGCGGTGGCGCTGGTGGAGGAGCACAAGCCAATGCTGGGCAGGGTCGCAGCATCTCCGGTGGCTATGCGCAGCGTGGCGCGAGTGTCAGCGGAAGCGGCGGCGGATACGGGCGAAATCGTCACGACAGCAACAGTGCTCGAGAGGATCAGGAGATGGAACAGCAGCAGCAGCAGCAGCGGTTCACCCGCGGCCAGGACTATCGGCAGGCACAAGCTCTGCCGCGCAGCATATCTGAGAACTCGCATCGTAAGACCAGCGTCTCATCGGCTGGCGACGATGTGCTGGTTGGCTCGTGCACCTCGTGGGCGGAGCAAACGGATGCCGAGCAGAAGGTGCACCATCGTCATCGCGAGGAGAGCTTCTCCTCGACCCACAGTCACGACTCGGCAGTGCAAATAAAGATCCTGCAACGCCCGGCCCGACAGCCGAGCCTCAGTGAGGAGTCCTCGAACCAGCAGAAGCAGCTGCCCGCCTCGCCGCAGCAGCAAAAGACACTGGCAGCAGATCCCATGCCCACTCAGATTCTGCGACGCAGCGTTGAGATCGAGAAGCCCGGAGACGAGCGCGCTGACGACAAGTCTGCATTGGAATCTGAAGACAAGGCGAAGTCGGCGGCTGGCAAGGCGGATGAGGACAAGAGCGGCAATAAGCGGCCAAGTCCCAGGAGCGGAGCTGCTTGCGGTGGTCGAGGTGGCCGTGGCTATACTGGCGGCACTGGCGGATCATCCGTAGGATCAGGCAGTAGCTACCGCGGCCAGAGAAGCGCCAGCGACTGGGGAAGCAGTCGTGGAAGTGGCGGCGGCGGTGGCGGTGGCAGACGCTATTACGGCAGCGGCGGTGAGCAATCGGAGCACTCTGAGGATGTGGACGAGGAGTGCTATAGCAGTGGAGGAGGCGGAGCAGCTCGTCGCAGCCCAAAGGAGTCGGGCAATGGTGCGCCCAATTCCGGTGCGTCGGCCAACAAGGCGGGTTTCTCGCCACGCGGCGAACCCTCTAGACGTGGTCGTGGTGGCCTCTCCAGCGGAGGAGGCGCCTCTGCTTCTGGTTACCGTCGACAGCCCGTGGGCACCGGCTCCGCTGGAGGATCGGGCTCGGGCGGAGCGGGCCGCAGCTATGGCAGACTTGGCTATGAGGAATATGGCAAGCAACAGCGAACCTCCGAGTCGGAGGCGGACCTAGACAAGACCAAGCAGAACCAGCTGGCACTCAGCGCCGGCCTGCACAAACCAAGCAAGGATGACAAGGATTCATCTCCGCTTGGGGGCGAGGAGAAGGACAAGACTGCCGCCCTGGCGCCTGCCCACAACACTGCCCTGCTAGCTAAGGATGAGTTACAGAAGGATGCAGCGGGTCGCCTACCACTGCCTCCCGGCCTCGCAGCACCTGGCACAGCAGTGGGATCCGTTACTGCCACATCCTCATCGGTCGCAGTTCCCGGCGCGGCGGACAAGAAGAAGATTGAATCCTGCGCCGTTGTTGGCGGTGAGAAGGTGGCGGGTAGCAAGTTGCCCGCCATTGGGGAGAAGACTTCGCTCGGCGCCGTTGGCTCGGGTCCATCAACCAATCTCCTATTGGACGCCGGTGCACCCGTCAACACGATCATCTTTGAAAACTCCACATATAAACAGCAGGCAGCTGCCGCTGCCGTGGTAACTAAGCCCGGAACGCTCTCGGTGTCCAGCAGTGGCGCCACCATGACCGTTGACAGCCTGTCAAGCGCACTTTCTCAGATGAGTTTCGGTGGCAAGGCGACGGCGGCGGGCTCTGGCGATGATTCGCAGGATATGAAACTCGGATTTAGCTTCGGCGACGATCCAACCACACCCCTAAAGGTTGTGGATACCATCGATAAAACGCCCAGCCAGCAGCAACAGCAACAGCAGCAGCAGCAACAACACTCTCAACAGCAACAACAGCAGCAGCAGCAGCAGCAGCAAAACAATTCGACGGCGGATCTCAACATGAAGATAGCCAGCGTAAAGAAGGTTTGGGAGTCGGCCACGCCCATGTCCGATGGCCCATCGCCGGCGCAGGTGCAGCAGCAACAGCAACAGCAGCCCCAACAGCAACAACAGTCCCAGGTGCAGGTGGTGGCGCAGCAGCAGCAGCAACAGCAGGTGGTGGGACCACAGCAGACAGGTGACGATGGCAGTGGCCACATGAGCGCCGCCTCCTTTGTGGCTGCCGTGGCCGCCTCCCAGCATCAGCAGCAACACCAGCAGATGCCACACTACGCGGTGTCGGCGGTGCACATGCAGAGCCACCACCACCAACAGCAGCAGCAACAGCAGGCAGCGGTGGCGGCAGCGCAGGCGCAGCACCACCAGCAGCAGCAGGCACAGGCGCACCACCAGCACCATGCACTTTCCTCGCCGGGACCGGTGCCCGGTAGTCATGGCCATGGCTACGGTCATGGATCGCCGTTCGACGCTGGATCGTTGGAGCAGCAGTTCCAGCAGGAGGATTACCCCAGTCCCCAGCAGCAACAGCAGGCGCACCAGAAGACCAAGCAGTTGCAGCAGCACCTGGGCATGTCCCCACCGCCCAGCCAGCAGCAGCAGCAACAGCACTCGCAACAGCAGCAGCAAGCTCAGCACCAGCAACAACAGCAGCAGGCCCACCAGCAGCAGCAGCAGCAGCAGCAGCAGCCTTCTTTCTACCAGGCGTCACCGCAGTTCGGCGTTGGAGGCATTCCCACTATTCCCAGTCCGCCGGCCGTGGTGTTCAACTCGTCACAGATGCCGCCACCGCCACCGTCGCAGGGGGGTAATCTGTACGCTCCATTCCATTCGCTCGATCATTCGAGCCGTTCGCCCGCCTACTCGGCGGCGGCGGCCGCCCACAGCTTCCCGAACCACTATGCGGCAGCAGCAGCGGCGGCGGCGGCAGCGGCCGCTGGCGGAGGTCCCTTCAATGTCAACGTGAATGCATACGCGATGCAGACTCCGCACGGCGGCAGCCTACCGCCCACGGCGCCCACACCGGACATGTACTCGAACCTATCCTCCCAGTTCCGATTGGGCGGTGGTCCGGGTCCCGGACCCGGTCCCTTTGGCCAGCCCAGCTCGCAACAGCTGAGCAATCCGAGCAACCATGCCGCAGTGGCAATAATCTCGTCAAGCAGCAACTCCATGATGTCGTCCGGTGCGGCCAAACCGCCGCCCAGCCAGCAGACCATCGGGGCCATTGGCTCCAAATCGGCAGGTAGCGGTGGCGGTCCGGGACCAGGACCTGGTCCCTATGCCACCACTCAGCCGTATATGAATCTTTATGCGGGTCCACCGCCGCAACATCCAGGCCAAGGTGGCCCACCGCCGGGTGCCCATCAGCTGCAGTCGAACAGCTTCTACTCGAATTCGGCGCCAGGCGGTCCCAGCGGACCGCAGTTCTACGGTGGACCACCGCCGCAGGGCAATGGCGGAGCGCAGAGCTATGGACTGGCCACCGCGGCCGGCATGTATGGCGGCCATCAGGGCGGACCGCCCGGCTCCAATGGGCCGCCAGGACCGCCGCAGTCGCAGCACACGATGGGCACCTTCAACACACAGTTCTTGAACTCGCAGCTGCTGACGGCGGCCAGCATTAATCAGTACCGCGGCGGACCGACGCCCGGAGCGGCTTATCTCAAGGGCAGTCAGGGCCAGGCACACATGCAAGACTCGGTAAGCGCAGGACTAGACCACCCAGTATCCACTTTCCCATACCAGTAATCATATTGTTCGCCTAGCTCTATAAAAAATCGAAAAGATCCAAAAAACCAAAAAAAATCAAGACCCCGATCAAGTTTAAGCAAGATTCGGAGCCAGAAAAAAAAAATGACTGAAGAAGCAATGTATTTGAATGTATTCTTGGGTTAATCGCCATATTCTTTGAAACGAATTTGTGTTATTAATTTGTGCTTGGCTTTCCTACTACCATAATGTACATTTAAGATATTCAATAAATGTCTGATACATTAGTATCGATTTGTTTTCATACTTTAAAACCATTCAAACGTAGTGAAGCGGATCAAATTAGAAAACTATATTTGCCCTAAAGGCTCGGAGTTTGGAGATGGATAATATAGCCACTGATTTCCTCTATTGTATGTATCCTAATCACATTCATGCTTTATTTCGCAGATGGGTCGTCAGCTGAAGAGTCCGCTGAGCGCTGATATGAGCCTCGGTCTGGCCAAGCAGGTGCAGTCGCAGCCCAGTCCACCCCATCACAAGAACTACGGCGCGGTAGGTTTCCTTCAAGCTCAGCTTAGTCGACTGCTGCTTTATGCCCTCCTTTCTTCCTCCTACCCTAATATTCAGTGGGATCTGCAGAACCAGGTGCTTCAGCAGCAGCAGCAGCAATCTCAGCAGCAACAGCAGCAGCAACAGCGACAGGGCGGCGGCGGCAATGGTCCCAACATGAATGCATTGGGCGGCCGTGGCAGCGGAGCGGTGGGCAGCGGTAGTGGCAACGGCGGAGGAGGAGGCGGTGGCTCCCAGGTGGGCGGCAATGGCGGCGGCAACGGCGTTGGCAGCGTGGGCCAAAGTGGCGGCGGCGGCCAGGGACGCTATCCCACGCCCATTCAGCGGCCCAACAACTATCCGCAGCATCCGCAACAACAGCAGCAGCAGCAACAGCAGCGGGAACAGGCGGCAGCTGTGGCAGCAGCGGCTCAACGGGCCCAGAATATGCGACAGGTGACCGGTGCCGGTGGAGGCGTGGCCGGAAGTGCCGGAGGCGGTGGCAGTCAAACACCTGTGGGACCGCCCGGCGGCAATAACGGTGGCAATGGTGGCCCCGGTGGTGCTGGAGGAGGCGGTGGAGCTGGCGGTGCGGCAGGATCAGGACCCGGAAAGCCCTACTATGCGAATAACGCCAGCGGAGCGGGCGGTGCAGGCAATCGGGGTGAGTGGCATGCGAACTGAATACCAGATGGTCACCACCCACCAACCACCGCCCAGCCGATCCCAGCCACCCACCATAACACACGAGGATTACTACGAAACAGAAACACAATGATACAGATGGATAGCGCAGCAGAATAAAGTGCAAACTGGCCAAGAGCACGAGCTAGCTGGAGGAATGTATCCGCATCCGAACCGAGAACATAAACGTAAACAGAGCAAGTCAGGATTAAAACTAGATATGTGGAATATAATCAAGTAACCAAGCGAGACACAGGCATCCGCATGAGCCCGCAAAAAATATGTAAAAGGGGCGATGCAAGTAGGATAGTGAGCTATTTGGGGAAATCCCCGTCACAACCGCAAAATGGCAACTCAGAAAAATCAGCAAAATCAGCGAAGGCAACCGTAGCGAGGAACTTTATTTAAATCGCAAAACGAAAGTAAGACGAAAGTTAAGATTCAACAGGAAACGAGTAAGGAATACCTAATTGCAAGAAGAAATATAACAAAAAAAAAAGAAAATGAACACAACACCATACCACACCACAACACACACACACACACATGCATACATTTACATATACATACATACATACAGAATAGCAGATTGTATTTTTTGTCAAACAAATTTACATAATAATATATTACTTTTATATACTTATGATTTTTTGTAGTAGAGTCTTTCTCCTTTAAACGAATCAAGAAAAAGAAAACGAACCTTTGGCACTGCGTATGCTTTAATTTCTTTATATATACATATTGTTTAATTTTTTTTGCAACCAACAAAAAATTAACTAATAATTCTAATTTATGATTATGCTACAATATACATTATATATACCATCTATCTATCTACCTATCTATCTATATTGATATCAATCTTTCTGTGTAGACAGCGAATAAGAGAGAGACAGACAAACAGAGAGAAAGAGACAGACATAGACGGACAAAGAGAGCGAGAGAGAGAGAGAGAGAGAGAAAACGGATAGGGGCGAAAAATAGAGTTTATTTAAGCGCAAAGTTAAGTTCAAACTTAAAACAAATCCATAAAAATCTCGTATTTTTAACAACAACAACAACAACTAATACAATTAGACACCACACTTGCGTAACAAATTGTACTCGGCGGACTCTATATTGTTGTAGTCAAGTGAAACGAAACCCTGATCCTAACTAAAACTAAAAACCAAAAAACAGAGGGCGACAATTTGAATATAGTGTTCAGCGCAATCGCACACGGGTGGCAACGCCGCCGGATCCCTCGCAGTCAGTGCTGCCACCTCGGCGCTGCCGGCGATAATTAGTTAATCGATTAACATTAACCCGCCAGTTCTGCTGCAATTTGAAAATCACGAAAAAGGACGTTTATGCTCAACGTAGAATGCAAATGGTGGGCAGGTGAGGAGGCAACATGAAATTTAAACGATTTATATAAATGTGTAATTCATTATGTAACTGTAACTTAACAAGGATATGATATGTATGGCATATAGTACACAAAAATGAAAAACAAAAAAACAAACAACAACACAGGCAACCACACATAAATATATATATAGAGGCAAAATCCAAGCTAAAGATAAACAAAAACACTCCAGCAAACATTTTTAAGAAAAAGCAAAAAATTCACAAATATATCCCAGTAACCGTAATTATAACGATTATACTCGGATCGAAACCCGGCGGAATGGGGCATGGATCTCTTAACACCCCAAAAGCCAATGGGAGCAAGGAAATCCCTGTCACATTCCGCAGGACTATGCGTAGTAGAATTAATAATTAAACAATGCAAAGAAAAATAAAATGAAAAGCATGAGCAAGGCACTTTTCGCTATGCTTCTGAAAAGCAAACCGAAATAAAACAGAAAACCATATAGCGATATTAATTTGTCCACACACACACACACACACACACACAGAAACTCTCTCTCACACATGCGCCCCAGCCACGCCCACATATGAAAAACCCAAATTATTTGGGACGTTTGCTATGCCAGGCAATGTTTAGTTATTAACAAAACTATAAGCAAAAGCAAAACAAACTGAAATCGAAAGCAAAGCAAATTTATGAAAATGATGAGTAAAAGTAACAAAGCAAGCTTGCTATCACACAATACATGTAAAAGGTATATTATATAGCATATTGATAAATGATATAAACATTAATTTATACCTATATTTTAAATGCATCATCTGGTTTTTCGTCTCCACCAAAACAAGGATAGCAAACAGCATAAGCATGATAACGATTACGATAACGATAGTGACGACGTTTAGGCCGGAAACGGAACGAAGAGGAAGAGTAGACGATGGTGGAGAGGATAGGAGAAGAGAAGTGAAGAGTACTTGGCATATAAATGCATACAAATATATGTAAACCATTTTTACATTCAATTCATTCAAATTAATTTTTAGTAATACTGAATTTTCGTAAAAATGGGCCAGCGAACGCTACGCCCACCGCCCCGCCCCCCTCTCAAAAAAGTCCCTACCCACGAAAAAGAGGAAGTTTAAAGCAAGTTTGAAATGAAATAAAAACTTTAAATAAAATATTAAAAACAGAAAACCAAAAAGGAAATGAAACCCGACATTTTGGTAGATGTGTTGCTAGACTAATGAAAACCACTGCATATTCCTTTCAGCGATTTTAGTTTGGGATAAAAGGAATAGGAATAGTATCTTCCTTTTTTTCAATTTGGGATATTGCTGAAGCCTGAAGTGACATCACTGGATCATGATTTTCCATTTTTTTATGGAATTAAAGGAATGGCGCTTTCATTTGCCAAGCATGGCAATGAATGGACTTAGATTTCTGGTAATTGTGGTGGTAACTGGAAAAAACCTGATGAAGATCATGGTCCTTGCAAGTCGTAAAGTTTTGAATCAACTGAAGGTTGTAATCAACATTAGTATTCAAAATTATTGGACAATTGCCATCTTCTTGCTGGGCTGAAACTCAGTTAACAAGTGGTACCGGCCCTGGAAGTAAGCTTATCCCCTGTAGAACCTCGATAAAGCATAAAAGCAGGTGTGCCACTTATTATAATCATTAGCCCGGCTGATCATGCGTTACCATGTGTGTACCTTGTGGACCATAGATCGGGTATGGTTAGGGTATCCACCGCGGTGATGCCCAGAAATCATGTGGCAGTCCCAGGATCGTTACATAATGCACTTCGGGTGTTCAGTGTGTTACATTCTCAGCTTATTTATTCCTTCAAGGTCTTGCACTACACATAAAATAAACTGATCCGGAATCCACGCATTCCCGGATCCAAGACATCGGTTGTGGCGGATGAGTTTGTTGCAGAGTTGGAGCAAATGCATCCCATCCCTCTACTTCTTCTTGGGCTTCAGCACCTGGTAGGCGATCAGCAGTCCCATCACGGCGTACGTGGCCTTGGCCACCTGAACGGAACGGGATAAATGGATGGCATAATACCCGGAATTAGCATTACCACGAGCACGGCGTTCTGGGATTCTGGGATCTACTCACATTTGCACGGCCGCTCATGGTGGTGCCATTGAAGATTTTCGACAGGCCGGTCAGTTTCTCGCCTTCGCCAGCCATTTCTGCGGATTGAATGCGATGCGTTTGATGTGGAACTTAGCGAATTGCGGAAGCGGGTATTTGGTCTACTCACTTTAAGGTTTATTTGCACGGAATTCGAGCTGCTAGTTGCCTGTAAAAAATATTTGCGAGCAGAGGTTATACAACTGAGCCTATCGGAGCCTATCGGTCTTCGATGACGGGAGGGGATGCTTGTCGGGGCTTATCGATACTATCGAACTGGGCGCACAGTGTTGAAAGGGCTGGACTTGCCAACTGGGTGTAAGCTAATTTCAGCTGACCAACAGCGTCGGTGCGTTGATCAACACTGGAAAAGGTAATTGGCGCGATAATTTGAAATTCCTATATACATTTATAAAACAGTTTTCTGACATTAGTAAATTAATTAATGGGGAGTAATAATAACACTATACATCAAGTTGAAATTGATATATTTCTTAAAACAAACTAAAACTTATATTTATTTCTCTAATACAACTTTAGGAAATATTTTGATAGATACTTGAATAGATTTAGTTTTGAACGCCATACACATTTTCCGTTGGTCTGTAAGCAATCGAGCGTGGAAATGTCCTTATCAAAAGTCAACGACAGCTTTGCGAATCGCATCTAATTAAGGAGCTTAAAATAAGCGCGCCACATCTATTTGCTTGCTCGTGTCGCTCAAATCTGCACAGACTCATTAAAATTATAATGCACTTGCTGGGAACTAAAGGCTGCCATTTGATTGTCAGGACGAGCGAGTGAAAGGGCCGGCATTAAATAGAATGCGGCGAAAGGCGGAAAAAATCGTGTAATTAGAGCCATAAATGCACTTGAAGTCCACCCAGGTCCACACCCATTTAACTCACAAGCCCGTGCACAAAGGAAGCATATTAAATGAAAGTAGTGCCAAATCCTCCGACTCAACAATTAGTGAAAAATCAAAAAAAAAATGATATACAGTTCAACATAGTTTACTCGAACGTCTGCTAAGTTATATATATAATAAAATTATATAATATATATATAATTATATGTTTTATGTAACTACTCAGGTATAGCACACACACAAGGAGATGTATAGATTTAAAGAACTATATTTCTTTAGGTTCGAAGAAGCTTGACTGTATTTTTGACATGACATTAACTGCCACGCCCACTCAGTAGAAAGTATAAGAACCCAACGACAGTACAGTTCGCCAGTGAAAGATGAGCGACAAGGTGGAAGGAAGAAAACAGGAGGAAAATCAGCAGGAAAAGGACCAATCCTTGCGGGTGCAAATCCTCGTTTATCGCTGCATGGGCATCGATTTGTGGAGTCCCACGATGGCGAACGACCGTCCGTGGCTGACGTTCGTCACAATGGGACCGCTTTTCCTGTTCATGGTGCCCATGTTCCTGGCCGCCCACGAGTACATCACCCAGGTGAGCCTGCTCTCCGACACCCTGGGCTCCACCTTCGCCAGCATGCTCACCCTGGTCAAGTTCCTGCTCTTCTGCTATCACCGCTCGGAGCTCGTTGGCCAGATCTACCACATCAGAACCATCTTGGCTAAGGGTATGTATTGCATATACAATGTATGTATGTACGACAAACAAAAGGATTTTTTTGTTTAATTAAACATATTTTACAACTGACAGAAATCAGCGTGTGGCCGGATGCGCGGGAAATCATTGAAGTGGAGAATCAAAGCGACCAATTGCTCAGCCTTACGTACACCCGCTGTTTTGGCCTGGCGGGAATCTTTGCGGCATTGAAGCCCTTTGTGGGCATAATACTCTCCTCGATTCGCGGCGACGAGATTCATTTGGAGCTGCCCCACAATGGAGTTTATCCGTACGATCTGCAGGTGGTCATGTGGTATGTGCCCACCTATCTGTGGAATGTGATGGCCAGCTATAGTGCAGTAAGTGCATCATTTCTTGCTTCATTTCCATTTTCTTTATAATTGTGCCAAACATGGAACATGGAATGCTCTTTAAATTTAAGGTTACCATGGCGCTTTGCGTAGACTCGCTGCTCTTCTTTTTCACCTACAACGTGTGCGCCATTTTCAAGATTGCCAAGCACCGGATGATCCACCTGCCGGCGGTGGGCGGCAAGGAGGAGCTGGAGGGTCTGGTCCAGGTACTATTGCTGCACCAGATGGGCCTCCAGATCGCCGATGACATTGCGAACAAGTACCGCCCGCTGATCTTTCTGCAGTTCTTTCTCTCCGCCCTGCAGATCTGCTTCATTGGCTTTCAGGTGGCCGATCTGTTTCCCAATCCGCAGAGCCTGTACTTCATCGCCTTTGTGGGCTCCCTGCTCATTGCGCTGTTCATCTACTCGAAGTGCGGTGAGAATATCAAGAGTGCCAGCCTGGATTTCGGCAACGGGCTGTACGAGAGCAACTGGACCGACTTCTCGCCACCCACCAAGCGAGCGCTCCTCATCGCCGCCATGCGCGCCCAACGACCTTGCCAGATGAAGGGCTACTTTTTCGAGGCCAGCATGGCCACCTTCTCGGCGGTGAGTTTCTATAGCCATGCCACGTGCCGCAGCCATACACCGGGAGAAATGGTTCAAAGTTCTTGCATTTCTTGCTTCTTTTTATCTTCCATCTATTTGGTGTTATTGCACACATAATATTCAATATTTATTTATTTATTTATATTTATGTTTTTATTTATTTATTTATTTTATTTCCGTTGCAGATTGTGCGCTCTGCCGTGTCCTACATCATGATGTTGCGCTCCTTTAATGCCTAAGAAGGACATCAAAATGTGTGTGTGCCAGGTGACGTGGCAGTTTTGTTTACAAGATGCCAGCTTCAGCAACAATATAATAATAACTAAACACATTTATTACATGCTTGCACATGGATTTCAATTTCAATAATTATACAAAAATGTTGTTAAGTGCATTAGAGGTACACTCAGCGCACAGATAAATCTGAACTACAAAGTTTTCATATTATCGGAAATCAGAGCGATGAAATTCACTTTCAATTTCATACACCCATTTGTGTGTTTCCATCTTTGAATCATCAGCTGCGACGAGCTTGTTGGATTAATTTGTTTTATTTTTATAACGAGCCAGCATTTGGAATGAGTTGGGACGAATGTGAGGGGCACAGACGTCACTGCCACTGCCACCCATCGTGACGAGACTTCTTTTTTCAACTTGAGCTGCTTTTCCTAGCTCAAAAGAAAATGGGGAAAGTTCAGTGGGGAAGTGGAGCAGATTGCAAGCGATATTGCTGCAAGCTATACGTATATGTTCGCGATTTTTTTTTTTTTTTTTTGAGTCAGACTCAGTCAGTCTCAGTCGGTTTCAGTCAGTTTCAGTCAGAGTAGCACTTGCACCCGTGCTCGACCCATTTTCTAGCTGGCTGTAACGATTTCCTGTTTCCGAACCGTGATTGATGACAGGCGACTATGGAGCAGGAAGTTCGATATCTGCTGGATGCAAAAGTCTTAAGTACACGCAACACTGAGCTGCTTGATTGGATACCTGGATACTTGGATACTTGGATACCTTGGATAACTGGATAACTGGATACTTCGGCAGTTTGTCAGTTTGGCAGTTCGTCAGTTCGGCACTTGCGAAACCAAGTATCCAGCCAAGTATCATTGCCCACATTTCACGCCCGTTGCACTTAAATTGCCAAACGTTTTCCGTTACCGCGAGTCTCATTTCATAAGTTCTTAATTACGTATACGACGTGGTGGACAGGGTCTGAATAGCTCACGCGGTGGTTCATCGGGCTGCAAATGAAATGGGTTGGTGTCAATCGTAAAATGCATTAGCTACATGTCGTTCGAACGTACACGAGTTATTTAATTGCAAAGTTTTACGTGTTTTTGTCAATACCTATATGTATTTGCGGAATATTTGGCAAGTTGATTGCTATTTGTTAAATATACTAGCTTCAAAAACAAACATATAAGTTTAATGTATTCCCGTTTATGGTATATAATATTTATGTTCTTATATAAGTGACTACCGAGAATGCCGAAAAGTGATTTCTTTTTGCTGCTGATTGAATTTCTCTGGGGCTGCGAGCTTCTAATTTCGTTTGCCCCACCTAAGGTCATCACCCCAATCAGCTTCCCCTGTTTTTGATTTACATGCCCAGAATTGAATTTATTTATCTCCCTCTCGCCAAATGCCATACCCCCTCCCCTCGACCGAAAAGTCCGATTTGGTAACAACAATAAAGCAGATTGGCAGCGGAGCAGTTGTAACCGAAACAAAATAAACGAAATTGAAATGTCCCTGGACCTGTTCATGATTTATTGCATGGCATAGCGACTGGATATTCTAAACTTGTTGGTACTAAAACACAGAGAAAAAAAAAAAACCAATAAACAAATAAAATATTATTTGAAATATATGTGCAGTGCGAGTGCCATGATTGAGCATAAATAAAGTGTACAGTAAGCTGGCACAAGCAGAGCTCATGAATTTGGAAAATAAACTGTTTTGACAACTTGGGGTTTTGTGTGCGCAAACAAAAAGGGTTTTTTCTTGTTTTTTTTTTTTCTTCTGCTTTGTGTTTTTTTGTTTCACTGGCAGGAGTTTTGAACTACCCGGTAAATTACTTAGCAGTGAATAATTCTATATCCCCTGGTGTACACCTCTCATCGCAAGCCGGAAACAAAGGCCCTTTATAGCCTACTGTGCCGGTAGTTTTTTCCATCCCAGCCACTGCCATTGTCCTAGAGCTCCACTGGTTTATTTTGAATGGAAGGGCATTGTAAAAGGCTGGAAATAATACTCACTTCCTTTGCTGCAGCTGCATGATTAGGGGATCATTCCAAGCTGCTCCCCTTAAAAACGGCAAGTAAATCCTTAGATAGTTAGCTTATTACCAAATTGTTTTGAATATTGGCATTGTAAAAGGCTGCAAGCTGCTTCCTTAATAACTGCAACTAAATTCCAAGATAGTAAGAATATTGCCAAAGAGTTGAGTAAAGAGTTTCCGGAATTTAACGAAAAATATCAGTTTTACATCGAAGAAAGATTGAAAGACATGATAAATAGGCATTAGGTAATTTTCCAGCTCATTGCAAGGTGATACGCGATGTGGGCAATCATAATTTCGGCGGCTGCTAACTGCGGCATGTGCGCCGAATATCCTGCGGAGGTGCTGCCTGTCCTGCCTGTCCTGCATGTCCTTTTTCAAGCTGCCTCCGTAAAAGCGTCACAAAGTAACGCATGGAGCTTAACGACTGCGGCCATAATGTCAGGACAAGCTGCTCCGCCTCAGCGCCATCAAAACCGGACATGACCTCGGATTCGGATGGATAGCAGGTTGGAGAGCAGCAGTCGTCTTAGGTGGCAACCTGAAGCTAAGCCCGCCAAAAGAAGAAACACGTTGAAAACAAAAAACCATTAAAGTTTATATGCTTTATGTTTTCACTTTTAACGCTCTTTTTTTTTTGGGCGAAACAGAAAGGCTTTGGAGCAAAAGGCAGATGATGTAGCGGCCCATTGTCATCGAAGATGATTTATTGCCCCGACTGCAAGTGGCCAAACAATAAAAAAAGAAGAAAAAAACTCATGTTTATTCCGTTGTCATAGCGTAAGAAGTACAAAGAGGCGAGCTGAATTATCGAGTATACGCAGCGTTGGACACCGCAGGCGGATATATTTCGCACTGCAGTTAAGCTCCTCCGCAGGAAGGACCTCGCAGGAAGAAGTCCCGCTGCTTTTGAAAACAGAAAAGCTAGTAGTATATTCACTATATTCGCTATAAGCAGTTGGCTTTAGAATTATTAGAATTAGACTGGAGTATTGTGTATCTAAGAGCTAGTGAAACATTCCATGAGTTTCTCTTATTTAAACAAAGTAATGATATTTGTTAAGTTTGAATTACAAGAGTGGTTAAAGTGCATAAAGTAAAAGAAGTAAAATCCCTTGGAATGAAACTCAAAAGCTTAGCTACTAACGTTATTTTTAATACATTTTTTCCCAGCCAACAGTTGATTACATTTTAGTTGATGAACGATTTATATTGACCAAGTTTCTCAGTAGGCCAGGAATCTAGGATGCAAGGTAAGCAATTAATATCCGAAATATTTAAGCGAGTCCTTCGGAGAACTTCGCGGCTGTGGACGTTGTGAGCCAGAGCTTTTCGGAAAAAGCTTTCGGAGTTGCAGTAACAGGTTCGCCTGTTGGCTGGCTGGCCTGTTGGCAACAGCTGGCCAAAACCGTTTACGGCCCAGTTAACAGGGAAGCAACAGTGCGCTGGCCGATTTAAAATAGCGCGTCCGCTGACAAGACGACTCAGTTCCTGTTCAGCCACAGTCGGTTACGCTTACCGTGAACCGAGAGCCCCCGGAAAAGTAGTGTCGAGGCATAGAAGTGTGGAGCAGTTGTATTCAGTACTTAGTACTCAGTACCGCAGTCAGTCAGAATTCAAATCGCAATCAGATCCCAAATCTGGCAAACCGATCGGACCCATTTCAAATCAAAATCAAAATCCAAATCCAAATCGAATTCCAAACTTTAATTAAAAAATTAAATTTCAAAATTTATTGAAAGACATTGAAACACTTGTCGCGTGCTCACTGAAATCATCGCAAAGAAATCAAGGTTTGAACTCTGGTTCTTCCCCTCATTTGGTGTCTGTTGTACGTAATTTTTTTGTTCATTTTTTTGAAAGTGCGTGCGTGTTATGAAAAGTTTGTTTGAGGGGCTTTCATTTTGAACAACCAAACAGAAAAAAGAAAAACGAACGTAAAGCGAACAAAAAAAGTAGGTAACAACAAAGCGGCTAAGCGGGAAAATCGGAGGTCAGGTATCCTTGGTGCCCCTGTCCAGCCAGCTATTATAAGCCATCGTTTTCCCTTTAATTTTTTGTTGTTTTTTTTTTATTTTCTGCTTGCCTCGGCTCTTTGGAGGTGTAGTATCCAGTTTATGCAGACCTATGCAGAAAATTTGATTTCATTTCATTTCGTCTCAGTTTGGTTTGCTTTGCTTTAGCTTCGTTATTTCCTTTGCTCTTGCTTGGGTTCCGGTTCCTTTCGTCTTTCTTCCTTTTTTTTGGTTTATTTTTTTTTTTGGATTTTTTTTTGGTAATTTTGTGTTGCCTTTTCATATTTGATGAGGACGTGTTGGCAGACACAAGGGGGTGTCATCTATACATATATATGTATATTATACATATGTATGCTATCCTAAAACAGAAGCTCCAGTTGCAGCTCTCCTTGGGCAGCGTTTTATACTTTATTTATCTGTCGTTCCCGCCCACCAAGACCCATCCACCCATCCACCCAGTCACATAGTCACCCAGTCACCCATTCACATAGTCACCCATTCAGCCATCCAAACGTGGCCCTTTGTTATGCATGGCCGTGTGAATCATTCATATGCAAATGCTGTGAAAATTCCCATTTATGTTTTGAGGAAACCCGCAGCAGCCACAGAAGTGAGAGTGTAGTCCTTCTTCTTATCGTCTTGTGGTCTTTTGGTCTTACTGGTTTGAACTGCAGGGTAGCAAGGGGTGCCAAACGAGCACAAAACTGCAGCTATAACTGGCCAAATGCCATATTTTAGTCTGCATTAAGTGTTGCCTACTTATCGGCGGCAGCTGATAGCTCTGCTTTGTTTGTCCTGGCCAATTACGCCGGTGAGCAGTTCATTTGCGACCATGACTAACCGCTTTCTATTTTCCGCTTGCCACTCTAATCTAATCGGCTTTTCCACTGAAGGGCGGCGCATCGCCGTGTGATGCCTAATCGCATGTGAATGATTCGAGATTTGTCCATTCCATCGCATGTGCCATTCAATTTGTTTTTCGACTAGCCGTTTGATTAAATAGCAAGTGTACAAATGGCTAAATGTTGCTCACACTTACTTACTTACTTACTTACTTACTTACTCTTTAATCGTAAACATTTTGTCATAAAAAGAGGTATGCAACACTCTGTGCTTAAGCTCTGTGATGGCAATGAATCCCATTAATAATTAACTTAATTCACAAAGTGGCAATGTTCTTACTGCTTTTTTTAATTACTCGAATTGTCGAATTGTCGGTGTTTCATCATCATATACTGCGTATGTGGTGGCTTAAATCCGCTCTGGGTGATCAATTGCAATTGGCGGACTGTTGACGCATTAAGCCCCTTGTTCCTTGTCCATCATAGCCACATAGCCATAGCTCATAGCCTTTTTACGGCTTTTCCATTGCGGCTCGAAATTAACAGATTAGTAGAATAATAAATACAGACTTTCAAAGTAACTTCACAACAACAGTATTCACATCAAAATCAACACAACGCAACGCAGCACAGCGAACTACTACGCCATTCATTAATTGTAAATGAGTTAATTTTGTGTAAATATGAAGGTTTTTTTTTCTTAAGCCAAAGTGCCTGGCTGCGGCGGCGGCTTCCAGTTTCTAATTTACTTGGAACAATATTATAGTTTCCCTGCTACCTTGGCCACAATCCTACCTTGGCTCCTGAAAATCCCGAGCGCAGAACTTTCTCCTTCTTATTTTAACATTGCGGCTAATTTGCTCCGACCAGCTAACCAACCAACAGCAGACAAAAGAAAAAGAAAAATAAAAACGAAAAGAAAAAATGCGAGGAAATGTGGAAAGCAGTAAGAAAAGTAAGGGTTGGGTGTAAGAGGCTTTCCACCAGCCACAGCAATTAATTTACATTAATTTCCCTTTGTTCGCATGGCATTGTTTTCCTTCGTTTCGTTTCGTTTCGTTTCTGCTTTTTAATTTTTTCTTGATTTTTTTTATATTTTTGTATATTTTCTTTTTCTTTCTGCCTGGGTAGCCGCAGCAACAGCAGCGATTTTATTAAACAGCAATTACAACACTTGGGCATCTGCTCTGTACCATTTCATCGCGACCTGGAAAGGACCCGTCCATATTAGCAGGACCTAGAACTAAAAGAAAGCGGAAAGAGGCAGGATGTCGGACAAGCAGCAGGAAAAGCCGGAATCAATTCCCGAGGAGAAGGTGCAGCAGCAGCGGGAGCGGGAGCAGCGAGAGCAGCGGGATCAGGAGGCTTCTGGCAGCAGAAATGGGTGTTGCGGATCCTGCCCAGATGCGGATGCGGAACCGGAAGTGGAAATAGACGTGGAGGTGGAGGAGGCATCGGGATCAGCAATTGGAGCTGCAGCTGCCGGCGGATCGGATGCACCCGGTCCGGCTAATCCGAATCCGGGACTGGAACGCGACAGGGACAGGGACTCGCACGGCGACAGGTGAGTGCAGCCACTTCCGCCGATACTTACTCCTATTCCGATAGCCCATCCCATTCCGAGTATCCAGTACCCAAGTAACCAGTACCCATTGACATCCAGCCCCATCCTCACGTGCGATTCCGTGCGACCTTGTCAATATCCATTAGCTAATTGGGCATGCGATGTCGTGGAAGCGAAGCAAAAGGTGGGCCTATAGTCTGGCCCTGGAAAAGTGAACCCAAGTGTCCCAAATTAAATCAACACCAATTCAATATACCGAGTAGCATGCGTATACATACATAATTTAATTATATTAACCATACATCCTTTAATTATATGTATAGTTCTATATTATACACAAATTGGTTCATCCAAAGAAAGCTCCATTGAGATGTAAACTTATAGGTATCTATTACATATAATATATTCCTATAATATAGTACTTATTACATATATTATGTATATACTCCTTGTAAAAACTTGGAACTTTCGACAGAATATACAATGAACGTCAAGTGAAATCATTGCCTTAAAAAAACCCAGAGTGAGAACATAATTACACCACTCCTAATGATTTCGGTGTCCTTTAGCCCGAGTTCAGGCTCTCTTTAGATCCCAAACCTTAACCTAATCTCATACCCTCATTTTCGGGACTACGTACAGCGAATTAACACATTTTGCACTTTGGTGGGGGACTCCAATTGGGGAAGCTTTATAAATAGATGCCAGCACTCCCCAAAAACAAGGACCTTTAAGCAGGTCCTTTGGCAACTTTTTGGCTGACAAGCGAACCCTTTTTGGTCATTTTGTCTGGGTGTCAACTGGCCGAAAGACATTTTTTCCATGATTAAAGCGTTGTTTATTTGAATGCGATATATTTAAGCCATGTCTCGTAAATATCAATCTAATATTAGAAATTTGCGCTTATGTGTAAATTATAGTTCATGGATGAAATTAGAAGAGATCTTATCTCTATTGACCTTAATACCCGCTGATTGTGCACTCGATATTGCGTTGTAATTTATGGTTGGATCAACAGAAATTGATTTATAAAGTAAGCCTCAAGGACAAATCAAAAGTTTGTGCTCAAATTGATTGGATAAAAGTGTAGCTATTTTTAATTATGTGCCCATACAAATAACTCTCTAGATTAAATGAGTTTTATATTAAATAAACCAGATTAATTATGAATTGAGGTCTAATTTGTTGCGCATAATTATGGCATACACAGCGAATAAAGTGTGGAATAAACCTTTATTTAAGATCGACTTGGGTCACTTGGTTCAATGAGTGAGGAAAGTGTCTATTTGATGCGAAACTTCGGCGAGTTTTCCACTCCACAAAAGTTTCGTCTCATTTTCCACTGTGCTTGTCCGCTGCCCTTGAAAGTGAAAGTACTGCTGGCATTCTGCTTTCTGTTGCTCAGCACTTTCCGGCTGAGTTCCTCCGTCCGGCTTTCATTTCCGGAGTTGCCCTCGTCATCGCCACGCAGTCAATCATTGCCACATTTCGAGGCATTCAGCGCTGCAATTGACACTTTCTTTTTTTTTTTTTATAATTAAATGCCTAATTGGAGGGCCATCAATTTGATGGGGCAGGTGGGTGGAGTCGCCTCCTTTTGCTACAGATTCTACAAGATTGTTAGCCAAAAGGGTAACGGATGCCACACACCATTGTTGACTTTATGCACATCAATTTAGTTCGGCAGGACAAACAAACCGATGGTTCGAGGACGCGATAGTCAACGTAGCGGCATTGTCCTGGCACATCCTGCTGCCCCAGAGATGCCAACAGATGTGACAGCATAATTAACAACTCTTCAGCAGAAGACAACCATTCACACCGCTCTCCTTTCGTCCTTCACTTGCTTCACTTGATTTTTCAGGCGAAATTCCACGATTTATTGCTGCCCGAGCATTAACAATATCTTTAAGCAAGGTTGCTTTGCTGATAGAATTGCCTTGGTTGGGATACTGCGTTCTGAAAGGGATTCCATTCCCATTCCCCATTCCCCATTCCCCATGCTGCCCATTAAGCTCACCATCATGTATTCGGAATTGACAATGAGCCAGCGGCTTGGACATGGCACGTGAGCTGGCTGCCAGATGCCAGATGAGCACATGGAGCAGCAGATCCTCAGGTTTGCACCCCCCTCCAATTGTCATCGGCATTCAGCCCTGCCAAATTGTTAATGGAAATTATTAGTTATTAGCTACTTTGCATATTTTGATGAATTCTGCAAGTGAATAACATGGAGTGGAGTGAGTAAATAAAATGATTATTTTATAAGGTATACAGCCTCCAATATAATGTGGTCAAAGTGCGTTGATTATATGAGAGGGCATCGCAATTTATGAAGATTCCAAATGAAGTTAGCCAAATTGTTTTGAGAACTGGCAAATTTGTAAGCCGAAAGTAGGGATTCCAACTTGTGCAGGCAGCAAATAGCAAATATCCCAACTGAATCCAATGGATCACTGATAAAAGCTGCTGAATGGCAGTCGACTTCCGTTTGCCGATTCAGCAACCCAATCCTTTTCCTTTTCCTTTTCTTTTTCGTTTTGTTTCCTCTTTTCTTTTTTTTTTTTTTTTGGGTGGGGAGATGAAAAACTTTATGGGAGCTCCCCAAACGCCGGCTTGTATCACAGAATTATAAAGTTTTCTCAGCTCGAGATTTTAGCCCCTGGGATTGCGCACCAAAATGGAATGTGCTGGCATCGGAACCCAAATGAAAATCAAAATCAAAATGAAAATCAAAATCAAGCAGGTATGCCATACTTAAGCCGGCTCAATGCGAAAATGGAAGGAGACTCCATGTACACTCTGCACTGTACACTGTACACTGTACACTGTATATAGTGTATACTGTATAGAGTACAGTGCTGTATGGAAATCGACATCTGCTGGCAATCAACTGTTCACACAATTGAATCGGATTCAGTTGACCAAACAGGAAGCTAATGCGTATCCGAATCGAAGTCGAAGTCCGATTGCGAATGTGATTTCTAATAAATAGTGAGGCTTCATCCGGGGAAACCTAGTATCCTGGAAATCTGACCATGATTGCGATTATGGCAGCAGGACTGCGTCAGTGATTTATGGTCGCTAAATTCGCTGGTTACTGAATAGTAGATGCTACTGAATGCCAGTTCTCCCAGCAGGCTTTGGCATTGGCATTCAGTTCACACGACCTGCACATTCGGAAGCCAGAGAGCGCAGAACTTGACCCCATCACGTGCCCTTGACTACCGACTACCGACTACCTAGCATCTCCTGTGCGGCGGGGAAAAAACAGACACACAGTGCCACAATTAAACGCACAAGGACATGGTTGTGCATGTGAAGCGATCGGAGTGGAACGGAGTGGAATCAGTTCCATCCAATCGAATTCAAAAGGTTGCAGCTTCTGCAGCTCAGCTCAGCTCAGCTCAGCTTGGATTCAAGGAGTTTACGGGAAGCACTTGTCCTAATTGGAAAAATTACTTGTACTCGTTTATACTTAACTAGCAACTAACAACTGGCAACAATCACTCAGATCCTTTGGTAATTTTCATATGAAACAAATTGACTTACAAATATGCAAGAAATCACATAAGTAAAGACTTTGCCTAAGCAAATACATTTGCGGAATGTAACTTGATAGACATGACCAAGAACTAGTTCAATGTGGGTCCCCTTTGGAAGGACACAGCATCCTTGCGGAAGGCGGAAGGAGCAATTGGCCAAAATGGTGTTTGAAGTAAAACCCAGAAACGTGACGGGATTCACAAACGTTCGTTGTCGTTGAACGCATGCCAGAATACCGCAAGGGCATCTTACCCTTACTTAGGAATACCGACAAAGGCGACAAAAAGCTCAGCGGCAAAGAACAATAGCATTGACCACAAGGAGAGCACGGTCCGGCCATTGGGATTAAAGTTAAAAATACCCATTCAAGCAGTTTGGTTTTGCTTTTTTTCTTTTTTTTTTTTTTTGCTGCCTTCCAGCGGCACATGTAGCTGTGCAAGGTAATAACGTATACGCATTAAGTATACGACGCGGTGTACGCAAGCTTAAGCTCTAACGGCTATTATTTGCACAGAGTCCAGAGTGTACAAACCAAAGAGTGTCTTTATAGAAATATAGTTTTGTTTATGCCAGTTATGTAGCTAGGTTAGCAGATAAGTCGCCTATTTAGGTCATAAACTAGTCAACTAGTGGTACAATTTATGGTTGTTATTACTTTCAATATGCCAGTTTTGTCTATAGAATTTGTGGTATATTTTTTTTGGCAATTATTTCTATACATTTTCGCATATATGGCAGTTTCAAAGTTTTAATCGCCGCGTGCCCAATTAGGAGCAGCTCTATCTAGCTGAACGTAGTTAACTGGAAATAAATGCAGCTTTTAATTGCTCGCCTTAAGGATTAGTTGGTTGGTTCGTTGAATATGCGTGTATATTTCGCCAAATTCAATGCAGGATTTCGCTGCATCAAAGGCTGACTTTCTGCCAATTTCAAATCTGGCGGTGCCATGACTTGGTCATGGGCACTTTCATTGTCCGCCGAGTCTGGCTGAGATGCCCTTTGTTTTCGCTTTAAGCCTGGCCTAAACACACACACATACACAACTGTGTTGGTTGGCAACTGACGTCACAGCAGAACTATGTTGCAAACATCTCTCAACGTTCTGGTCGTGAAATTACCGCCTAATTGCCAACAGTTTTGGTGTGGAAAATCTCTGGTCAAAATAAGTTTAGGCCAGCCGTGAAAATGAAATTAGTTTACCATACTCCCCTTTTTTGTTGCTGTTTTTCGGCCTTTATTTTGGTCGCCACAACATCGATTTTTGTATGCCGACGCACAAGAGCTGAAACACACAACCCCACGTCATGCTACATATATGTATGTTTATATATATTTATTTATGTAGTTGTTCTATGGATGTACATATGTGTACATATATATCTACATGCTGACAAAGATATGGCTGTCGTTGGTGACGGTAATAAATCGCCATTGAAATTTTGTTGTTCAGCTTGCCTTATTATCACACGCCCTCGGCAAAAAAAAGGGGTAGAATTCCTTTGGCTATCAAATTGAAACCCGATACCAGCTGATTATCATAGAAATACAAAATTACCTAAGGGCTTAGCATTTCATCACATATTCAGGGCTTCATTGCAGTATTTTTTATAGGTTAAATTACATTATTAGGGTATAAATCAATTTTCAAATATTTCAACTAATTTCAGCTAATTCAGTGAGTCGAATACAACGAACTAATGAATAATGAATAGATACTTGTATGATTGCTAGATTCGAGTATAATTGTGTTTACCATAAGCGCTTTTGCTGGCAGTGGAATTTCCCAGGTGATATTCCAAACCAGCGACGCGGCTCAGGTTTCTCTTTCCGGAATCTCGTGGATTCCACGGCGGAGTGTGCAACAGTTTTTCGGAGTCGCCCACAAAATGTATTGATTGCTATCGATTAGGCTGAATGCGTGGAGCGTGTGTTCGGTAGTATGACAATGTGGCCAGTTGCGTGAGAAAAAAAATAAAAACAAAAGATAAAAGAGGTAGCAGGTAGCAGGTAGCAGGTCCTGGCAGCATTGACATTTCACAAAAGGACACCGGCGAATGGCAACTGGCAGGCCAGGCAAAGAGCAAAGCGCAACAAATGTTATTCCATCCTGTTGCCGCCCAGGTTCACCTCGAATCCTTGAATCCTCGAAGCCTTGAATTTATGGATCCTTGTTCCCCTTGTCCCCCCCCCCCCACCGTGTCACTTGCATCTGCTGCACCTGCTGTTTTGCCGTCGCCTTTTGTCATTTTGTTGTTTCTTCTCGCTGGCTGCTCGGACAATTTCCGTTTCCGATTCCGATTCCGCTTTCAATTCAGTTTCAGTTGCACCCACTTCTACTTTTCAAACGTCGTTGTTTGTTAATTTCTTTGTGCAATCGCCTCGCCACCGCCGCCGAAGGGGGCAACTTGTGGAAAAAAACTGCAAAATTGCAGGTGGTTTTGCACAACTGCCTTGGCACGATAACTAGATAACTTGATAACTATATAACTTGATATGCGCTTTGAACGCATCATCGTTTGCTTTTGATTCTTCGTGTTGCTCCCCAAAGGCGCCTGCCAGAAACATTGCAGCAATTACTAAATCTCTCGATTGCCAGTTTGCTTATCCAAGCTGCATATATTGTATCAGTATCTATCTGCAGCTGGTTTAAATCGACGCCGAAGGTGCAAAGTTAGGCCTTAGTAGTAGAGCATCAGCATAGCGAAAGGCAGCAATTGCCACATAATTACGCAAAATTCGTATATTCAAAATCCCAATTCCATGAACTCTTTGAACTGAGTGCTAATGCTTTGTGTTGCTTTATGTTCTTGAAAATAACAAATAAGTCAACCTACATGTGTGCTTCCATTGAGCCAGATGCTTGTCCCTTCTACTGTCCCTTTCGATTTTGGGTCCTGATTGTCGATTTCTGGTTGTGTATTTTGCTGCGGGTGATTCAACTGCAATTCCCTCGCCCTTCGGAGTGGCAAAAATCAAGGACACTTTTTACGATGCTAAAACGTTGCCAACAGCTTGCCTGTCAGAAACATTTCGAACCCAATGGGATGTCACTGCAGACAGTACTTAAAGATCCAAAGTCGTATGAATGCACAGGGAAATATATATAAATAAATAAAAAAGCATAGAAAAGAAAAGGCAAAATAGGTCATTTTATTTATTTTATATTTTTATTTATTTTATTTATTTATGTGCAAACTACATATATTAAATAAATGCAGAGCTCGTATTCGTATCATATTTCCTGCGGTGTATTCAGCATTCGGTGACCAGTTGGCTACAATGATCAATGGCAGGGAGTTCTAGTCGAATTTCACGAGCTGTTGCCGCAGCCGAAAGTTTATTAATTTGTTATCCTGTCACTTGGCCGCTTTCATTGCCTTTCATTAGACGACCCTCCACGCCCACCTTCCCTCCAATCCCAGATGCTCATCGCAATTCCGGAGACCGCAGAAATTAATTACCGGATTATAAGACAACTTCATTGGCCTGGCTGGGGTATATGGGGTATATGTATGTACTACAAGTAGTAGTAGTAGCTGAGGGGGCGTGGCAGACAAGGCGATAAGCTCGTTTCAGTTCAGTTTTCACCATTCCAGGGGCAACGGCAGCCATTTGGTTTTGGGCTTTTATGATTAACATTTAATAAGAAAAGGTCACGCACCGAAATGAGGAGGTTGGTTTCTTTTTTTTTTTTTTTTTTTGGGTTGTGGGTATATATTTGAGTTTGGAGATGGGTTTGATTGGGGTGGAAACTATATAGAGAGAGCATTCCAGACCAGAGTCGCATCTGGATGGAGTCCGGCTAAATGAAGTGCCCAACTTAAATAACTCGAATTAAACATTAATAGCGTACTTAAAAGTTTTCCTCTTTCTCCGACTTTTCGTTTTCGTTTTTGTTTTTGTTATTGTTTTTGTTATTGTTTTTGTATCGCCTGGGCGCCTTCGTGTTTCATTTCATTTATAGCCGTTCTTATTTAGTTGGCCTTTATTGGATTCGATTGTTGCTGCTGCTTTCGGCCATTTAAGTTTCCCGCTTTCTCTCTCTTTTTTTGGGGCCAATTTGTTGCCATGGCCGAGGCCAATTTCTTGATGAAATCATTTCGCTGTGAACTTTAACGTTCGCCAATGGCCATTTCTCAACTCTTCTCTGAAAATCGATGCGATGCGATGGGCATGGTTTTGAAGCATTGGGTATGGGGATTGGAATGGGATTGGGATGGGGATGAGTAGCATCCAGGCCACTTAGGCAAGCCTTTCAATCTTAAATGCTTCATCGAGTTTCCCTTTGATTAAACAATTGATTGTATTTTGCTGGCTTCTTGATATTTTCCACTGCCAAGCCATTTGCTTTAAGTTGCCTACTTTTGGTTGGCTAATTTATTAGTTTTATTTAACTCAGTCCATTGAAATATCGTGACTTATGAATTATCATTATATTTGTTCAACTTATTAATATTTGCGTGTGTAGTCATGGCGACGACTTATTTTTCCAAACCTAATCAAAAGCCTTTTGTGTACGCTCTCAATATGCCTTTGAAAGACAACTTCCTTTGTCGTTTGTCGCTGCTTCTAACTCCTAACTCCAAACTCCTTGCTCCCTCCTGCTTCGCCGCATTTCTGTATTGTGGTGTCCTTGCTGAGATATTATCCTGAATGCCACGCAGATCCTTTCGCCATCCTGCAGATGCGCCTGTGTTGCTGTGGCGGTACTTATTTAATAAGCCCGCGACATGTCCTTCATGTTGGGCCTAAGTGTTTGCCAAATGCGCGATGGATTTGGGCCTGCAAACGCATCTCGATGGGCCTAAGCCAATTTAACGCATGCCACAGTGGTGCAAAGCTATAAAAATAATTGTAGAAAAAAGTACTGCTAAATAATAATAAGCAGCTATATATAATAACTTTTATACAATAGAAGAAATTATAATGAAAGCTTGGTAAAATCAGCTTTTGCTTGGCAGGAAATACTGCAACATTAAGTTCGTTTATAAAGACATACTATACCACTGTATCCTTTGTGAAGGCACGCTGCTATTTTGAGTTCGATACAAGTACCTCCCACCCCCTACAATCCCAACCCCCTTTCGACGCCACCCATGTTTTTGCCGCTCGAGATGTTGTCAGCTTAAGTGCTTCATTTGAGGCGCCATGAAATATGCAACAGGCCGCCCAAGTGGGCGACTGCCGACTCGACAGAATGAGCATGCACGTCCTCTGCGGAGCATGCCTCCTAATCCAGCTGCTCCTCCTGCTGCTGCTCCAGCTGCTCCTCCTGCTGCTCCTCCTGCTGCTCCTCCAGTTGCTCCTCCTCCAGCTGCTCCTCCTCCTGCTGCTCCTCCTCCAGCTGCTGCTCCTACCCTTCTGCCCATCATCCTTCTCCGCCCGGCGACAGACGACGACTGCATCCCATCAGGAGCATCAGGACAGCAGACAGCACTGTTAGAATGGCAGGCTGTCTTAAATTGTCCCGCCTCTCTAATGCCTCGGAATCAACTTCAGTTCTGTCCTCACTTCCGCTCCCAAGGGCTCGATATTGATATGCTTGACGCACTTTGGGGCTGCCAGGATATGCCAGGATATGCCAGGATATCTGCCATAATTCCCCATCAAATATGCTCCAGTCGCAAGACATTCGAAAATTATGCATGTCCGCTGAATGTTCACATCACATCCCCTAAAAGTGTTTGCTCGTTTTTCAGCCAGAAATGTTTAAATCGCAAATACATTTGGATATCAAATAATGTCTTTGTTTAATATCGGTTTTCAGTATTTGCGTGTAACTTGGTTACACTAATGGCATAGCATAGCATTTAAGGTAAACCCTAATTATTTTAATTAGTTACTCAAGCGAAAGGTACTTCCCAATTATAGAAACTTAATCCATTAGGGATTTTTGTGTGCTGCTACATGGGATTAATCCTTTGACTTGACTTTGGTATTAAATGAAATAATTTTCTTTTCAGCTGGTTTTCATTTGTGTGACGATTTCATTTGCGACTCGCCAGGCTTTTGGTGACATTTAAATATAAATGAAAAAAGTACGCATACGTCACCTTGTCTGTGTGTGTGTGTGTGAGTGTGTGTGGGTGTGGGTGTGGGTGTAGGTGTGGGTGGGGGCGGTGAGAAGGTTGGGGGTGTGGCGGTTAGGCCATAAGGGTTTTGCCCAGAGACATCTGCATATTGCCATTGTGACAGACAGGCAAGGAGTCGTGAAAGCCAGGCCGTCCTCTTACATCCTTCGCATGTGGAAGAAGTTAAAATATATATACATATATATATATATATATGATGTATATACATGTATATAGCTGTCAAGGAAAAGGATGTGGATGTGGCAAGAAAAGGGCGGCAGGTCCTGCAATTTAGCGCGACAACAATGGCGGCCAAGTGGCGCCATCATTTGCTCCCGTTCCCAAATTTCATCTCCTTTCTCTTTTTTTTTTGTTTTTTTGTATTTTTTTTCTGGCATGTGAGCATACAAATTCCGGAATTCGTATGTGAACTTTTGTATTTTTATTGTGTTGTTTTGCTCTGTCGTATAATTAAAAACACCGAGTGAGCGCACAGCCAAAAAGAAAAAAAAAAATGAAAATAAAAAGGAAGAGATGTGAATGCCGGGAAAAAGGTGGTTTCTAGGCAACGAATTAAATATTTATGTGTACAATTAGTAGTTGAAAAACAATGCTTGACAATTGAAAAAACCAGCAAAATTGCCACGAAAAAGTTGAACAGAATGTTTGCTTTACTCTTACTTCTTTTTCTGTACAAACTCAAAAATGATCTCTCACCTATGTAGCATGAACTAAGTTAAAGTTAATTAAAGTTTTTTGCAAAGCATGAATGCCAAATTATAAGTGAGTGTGGCAAGTGAATAAATGAAATCAGATATATCCAAGAGCGTTCTAAATTTAATGCTCGTAATAAAGCACACAGATTGTTATTTCCGCCCTTAAGCCTATTATTTGTCACAGAAATAGCAGCACACCACATCGTGGTTTTCCCTTCAACTCACACACACACATAGAGTGTGTGCCCCAAATGGACCACAAAAGCAATCTCATCATCGACACTTTTTGCTATTTATTTTCATTATCCTTGCTCGCAGTGCCTCGCACTAATCAAATGACTGAGAAAAAAACAGTGAAACAGCAACGCTAGTCGGCAGTCGGCAGTTGGCAGAGGAACATAATCAACGACAACAAAGTCGAAATTGAAATCAAATTGCTAAAGAGAGAGCAAGGCGACGGCGGCAGGACATGGTGGGTGGTGCTGGGTGGTGCTGGGTGGTGCTGGGTGGTGCTGGGTGGTGCTGGGTGGTGCTGGGTGGTGCTGGGTGGTGCTGGGTGGTGCTGACAGTGGGTGGCAATGGGTACTTGCGCCTGGAAAGAAGGAAACTGGAGCGATGCAGCAACAACAGCCGAGAAGCATCATTAAAATGCAATGCATCATCGCGTCATTGTCTGTGTGACAGTAGTGGCTATGTGTGTGTGTGTTTCTGTGTGTGTTTCTGTGTGTTTCTGTGTGCGTGAGTTGATATTGTTGTGTCCATTATTATTTCCCATGGGCTCTGACACGGCACTCATAATTAAACGCATTTTGCATTTAATTATGCGGCGGCAACCAAAGCCATGTACCAGCAATAGTTTCAGCCAGGAATCTAAGATTCTAAGATTCTAAGATCCTGGATTCGCCATTTGATTGCGGCACATAATTTGGCATAATTGTTGGATTGAAAAGGACTTTAGTGTGGCGCAACAATTTCTAGCAGTGGAAAGCCATAACGCTGCCAAGCGGAAGCTGTCTGAAAAAGAGGGGCTCAGCCTGTCAGCCAGGAACCAGGAAACAGGATACAGGAAACAGGACCTAGGACCTTCCCAGGACATCGCCATGGCATCAGCAGCAGCAGCAGGATGATGAGTTGAGCAGGATGGCAATGAATTGGCCTTAGTCTGGCAATTAAAGACGCTGCCAAGTGTGCTATGAAAATGTTATAGCATTGCACATCCTGACGCCTTCCTCATTTTTTTTTTTTTGGGCCAATTAAAGTTCGCACTTAGCTGTACATCTACATTATGACTTATTTTGTTGACCAAGTGCTTAAGGATTTGGATGTTGTTTGGACTTGGGCTTAGGTCGTAAAGCTTCCATCCTTGCCAATAAAAGTTATTAGCCATTTTCGCATGGGCGTTCAACTCTATTTAAGCCTACGGCTCCTTGGGCATTTGTCATTAGGATTGTAATTGTGTATGTACAATGAAATAATACGATAATTTCACGTACTAAATGTATCTGAGCATTTCAATTGTCATAGTCTTTAATTGTTTCATCTAGTGTGCATTCAGCGGATATTCCTTTTAAATTATCACCATCATTCAGTTCGCTAATTGTGTAATTAATTAAGACTGTGAGTGCGTCGCTGTTGAGTCTAAAATCAGGCAACCAACTCGTGAGCTCTATCCGTTATCCTTATATCCTTACCCCTCGGATTTCACCTGCTGCAAACACACACACATGCACGCACTCACACTCACACTCACACTCACACTCACACTCACACTCACACTCACTCTTGTGTGTGTTAACTGGGCGGGTGTAACGATAGCGCCGAGTATTTTAACACGAGTGCAAACATAATTAGCCCTTAATCATAGTCAACATGTTTGCGTGGGTGTTTCGCCCGTGGGAATGCAATAATCGCGCACCGCCCTTCTGGGAATTTGATTAAGCTTTTATTAACGCACAAAGAAATCGTTTTATTTAAATGCGGTTTCCAAAACTATTTTAAACGGTAAACGGGTTTAATTTTCAACCAAAAATGCTCATATAACTGCTGTAAGCAGCTGAAGACAAACTCAACCAGCTATGAAATTCCATGTTGTCAACACATGAGAGGTTTTAGGTTGTGCACAACAAAGGATTCTTTAATGTCGACAATTTGGCTTTTCGCAAAATGCCATAACTTGACTGAAAATGATCAAAAGATGTATGAATAACTATTTTAAGCAGCTAATTAGCAATGCTAACAATCACTATTATCCCTTCTTTTGTAAAGAAAATTTGTAAAAAATTTCAATTTCAAAATTTGAATAGCGATTGACAAAAAAATTGAGTTACAATGCAACGAGGTATGAAATGCAATATTGGGGATATTATTTGCAAAGGTACTAATTATTTTTAATTAGAAAATCAGGAGAAGGGCAGTGCATGCAGCTGTGTAACTGAAATCCCTCATTGTTGGCAGAAGACATGGGTAAACCAATGAAACTCAGCGCACACTAAACGTTCCACATACGCCACGTGGGCCAATGGCAAAGTAAATATGTCCGAAAACCGCAAAGAATGAACCTAATTGGAATTTAAATCAAAAGATAAACTAATTTGGCACGGAGCACAGCACACCGAGTTCCCAGGACCCTTCGCCCTTCGTCCTTCCCCATCGCACTTCAATCATGATTGAAGCACAATTTAAGGCGCGTGAATTATGCATGCTACGCGAAGCAGACCTCTGTTCGTGAGTCCTGGATTTGGGTCAGAGTAGCAAAATCAATAGCTCGCTGCTTGGAGGGCTGTAAAAAGGTGAAGCAAAAAAAAAAAAAAAAAGAAGTGAGAAAAACAAAAATGCCAACGACGGCAGGTAAAAAGTCCTGTTTGGCCAAACAGTAGCAAACGAACACAGCTCGCAAATCGCAAATCGTTTTCATTTATGTGTCGTTACTTGAGCCATTTCTCGAATCAATTTTCCATTTGTATTCATAGCAAATTAGACGCGCGACAGCAGCAAAATGCAATTGCCTTTCGCACGAAATTGTCGATGTCCTGGCAAAATGCTCGTAACGCAAAATCCTCCACGTCGGCACGTTGAATGTTAGACTTGGCCCGCATTTAAGCCATAGGCGTAAGTTAATTTGTTTGCCAGGACAGAACAGGACAGGACAGGATCCTGCGACTGACCCTTATGGCCGTTGCCTTTCGCAAAAAGCGAAAACCGAAAGCAGAAAGCTCAATGAAAGCAAAAGAAATGGAAAAGTAACCAACGAATCTGAATGCAAACATGAAACGAAATCAACACAAAGAACTCAAACGAAATGGCAGGGGACACAGGGGGGGGGGGGGCTTTGTCTTACACTTAAAAAAATCACATAAAGTTGCGTTATTTACTTGCCAATCAGTGAACTATGATATCTGAAATATAAATATAACTCTTTATAAGTAATTTCTTAACAGTGAAATATAAAGCACGTGTTTGAGTTATTTTATATAATTTATTTCAATTTTATTTCTTTTTATTTTATTTATTTTTTTGTATTTTATTTTATTTTATTTTAATTTATTTTATTTTTTTTTTTAATTTATTTTATTTTTTTTTTAATTTATTTTATTTTTTTTTAATTTATTTTATTTTATTTTTGTTTCAGTGCTGGTGGCATTTCCACAAGGAGACCAAGTTTAGCCCACAGAAAGCAATGTCTTTGAGTTGTGTAGTGGTTTTGAGTTCTTTGTTTCGTCTAGATGTCCAATTTTAATGAAATGCCAAGAATACAGCCGTGAGTTCATGAAAATGTCGCCAAACGTTTATAAAAAATGTAAGAATTTTATTTTCTATAAACGTGACTCTAAAATTTAAACTTTCATATATAAACTAGAAAGGTACATTTCAAGCACTATTACTGATTACTTTTATTTATAAGCCAGGCCAAACTAATCTATTAACGTAAAAAGTAGCAACGCAAACTCAAGTTGAGCAAACAGTATAAAATTCCGTAGATGCGACTGCATGGTAAAAAGGCAGGAATTTTCATGGCTTTTCGAAAGCCCAGAGAATCCGCAGCGAGTGTATTAGAGAACGTTGCCTATCGCCACATGCCACATGCCTCACGCTTCTTTCTTGCTTTTTTGCTTTTTAGCGTTTTTGGTTTAACGCAAACAAAACAAAACGCAAAGCAAACACACTAGCCCGAAAAAAGGGGGGCACGCATCTGTATTTGTATGTATGTAGATGTAGATGTAAAAACTTCAAAGCACACACACTTAACGTGCTCAGACACGCACTGCCACACACACACACGAAGCACATGGCCAACATGGCGGGCGGAAGCGGAAACGAGGCAGAAGAGTGGAGAAAGCGAGGCGGTGGCAGTGGCGGCTACTTGATGTTGCTGCCACAGATTTTGTTACACTTTGCTCTCGGCTAAGCGGTTGCTAAGCTGTCGGGGGCGTAACGGGGCGGGGCAGTACACTGCATGGCATGGGGGGCATGGCCACGAAGGGGCGTTATCCAGGACACGTGCCGCTGCATTCGATGCGTGACAATCGCCGGGTCAGCGCACAACTGAAGTGCAAATTGGGTTAGCATCGAATCATTTTTGCGAATCATTTCATGTCATCGTGCATATCAATATCTAAGGAATATATATGTGTATATCCTGACCCTTTTTTTTTTTTCCTCTGTTTGTGGTATCCTTTTTATGGTTAAAGTGTGACAGATTGAGTTCGTTATTTGCTCGGCACATTTTAGTGCTTTTTTCTTTATGGTCGCCAGTTTACAAGCGGCAATTATATTGTTTTGCGGTTTTATATTTGTTGACAGGGCTGAATTGGCAACTGTTTTTCCTTTATCGATGTTCTCCTTCCTTTTGTCATAATTATTTATACAGTTGACAGTTTTTTTTTACCTTCTGATTGCTGCTTTAATTGAGTTCAGCATGTTGCATTTATGCAAGGAGAGCTTTGGTTTAAACTTTTAGTTTGGTTACATTAACTAAGTGAGCAGGTGAGTGCTTTTCTGCTGCCTCCCGCATTTGTTGCTTTGCTTCGTAAAAATGAAATGTAACCAAGCTGATGGAAAGTCTAATTGCAAACCACAACACAAAACAGTCAACTTTGTCGTTTTTCAAAGCTCTTTCTAAATTGTTGGCACACATCCTTTCATCCTGCCATCCTTTTCCAAGGAACTTTTGCCGCGGTAAACTTCCAACTTTCAGCCGAAAAGCCTGAAGGCCCTTTTCCCCACTCACACACACACACACAAAAACAGGCAGACAGGATGCGACATCCTGCACACACACACACACACACACACACGCGAACACGTACACGTAGAGCGGTGTGTACACAGCAGTGGCTCATTTGATCGCTGGGTTTTGGCCAATTGACGAAGGCCAAGACTTTGTGCGTAAATATTTTCCAAAATGTTTGCTAATTTGACTTGAGCTACTCCCTGCAACCACTGCCACATCCTTTGCTGCTCAGTTTGCCACCCGGTGCCATTTGTTTTTGTCCAGGACGAGGCGAAAAAGTTGACAAAAGTGGGTGGGTCTGCAAGTTTTGGGCCTCTGGGCGCCCAAACATAATTAAACCGGAAACAGCCGGCTGGCGGGAGGAAACTCACTCGGGAACTCGGAACTATTGCCTACTTATGTGGGCAGGACACTCTAATCAATATGCGCATTATATGCCGCAAATCAGATTAAATCGATGGCTGCCACGCAAGTACAACTACTCGTAGTTTGTTTAACCGCAATAAAAACGTGTGCAATATTAATAGCCTTTTTAGCGCCAAACTTAAAACATTCATTAAGTGCTTCCTTTAATTTTAAATGATTATTGAGCAGTGAACAAAGGTGGCTTTTTGGGAACGCTTCAAGAGCGAAGCAAAAACTTTTCAAAGTAATTATGAACTCAGTTTGGAGAGTGATTAGGTCAAGTGCTATTAAAGTGCATCAAATTTTGCGCCACTGACAACCTGTTAACCTGTTAACTAACTTAAATGGCCGGAACCTGATGTAAATCAATAATGTGTAGTCAGTTCGCCTGAATTCTGGGCAAGTTCAAGTGCTGAAAAACTTTCGCTCTCATTTGTTGGCCGTTGGCCATTGGCCGTTGGCCATTGGATGTTGGCAACTGGCAATTGGCAGTTGGCAGTTTCGTACTCGTTTTGGCCATAAACGTGGCAACTGTCGTTAAATATACATGAGGGCGCCAGGCGAACGCATAAATTGCCATTTAATGAGTGCGTATATGCGTGTGTGTGTGTGTGTGTGTGTAAGTGTGAGTGTAAGTGAGTGTTGGTATGGGTGCCTGTGGGTGTGCAACATGTACGAGTATACAATCGGACTCCATTACCGGGAAATTCGCTTTGTGGCCCGAAGTCTTTTAGCTTGGCTAACAAGTTTGTTCCATTTTCTGAGGCGGCTGGCATTTTGAGTTATTAATAAACAGTGTGTGTCGCACACAGGGACATGTGCCACACACACACACACACACTCACACACACTTACACTCACACACTCACATCACTATATTTGCTCTGGGCAAGTAATTGATAGCTTATTGATTTACATGCACGAGAACTACCTTTCTTTCGTTCTATGGTTCATACTTTTTTTTCTTTTTTTTTCTTTTTTTTTTCTTTTTTTTTTCTTTTTAATTTTCATACCTTTTCTCCCCTCTTATTTTCCCAGAAAGGCTGCAAGCCTTCACCTGAATATCCATGTACGTATGTGGGCTTTTTGTTTGCCGAGAAAGTCCCCTTCTTAGTGGCATTCAAATGGAGAAAGGTAAACTCACAGAAATGCACGTTTGCAGTCCTTTAGATCGAACTTATCGTACCTGCTGAACCTAATAGCCTGAAAAATATATTATATGTACTTACGAGTATTTATTTGAACATTAAAGGCTTCACTGAATGGCTTGTGCAGAGTCGCTGGATTTGAATAAAACGATTAATTTGTGGCTTCGGGTTACTTACGTTTGTTCAAACTCACATTCAATTCAGTCAACTTGAATTCCGTCACCAGCAGCTGTCAACCAACCAAGCAGTCCAGGACCAGGAGTCCTTTTTTTTATCAGTAGGCCGCAGGATAAGGAGGATGAAGTGGGCGGGGATGATGGGCAGGAGTGGTGGGCGGGGCAGGAGACAGCTGACTGATTAAGGCGCAATTGGAAGCTATCTCAGCTGCGGATGATGATGGGTTTTGCCAGTTGCCGCAAAATACCCGCACAAAAATCCCCCAAAGCCACTCACACACATACAAAGGCATACACACACAGGCACACACACACAGGCATACACACTCAGGCATACACACATACACACTTATATTCTTATACACTTGCCGCTCAAATCCACTTCTCAATGCCGCCGAGCAAGGAGCTGCCCTAGGCTCAGAACTCATTAAATTACAATAAAATAATAATATCGCACTGACACACACACACACCACACACACACACACTCAAGGCAAAAGGACACACCGGAAATACACATAAATCTCGACATAAGAATCCTTGAGAATGAAATTCCGAAAATCGTAGTAAACACAAAGTCGAGGGCGGGAATAAACATTTAAGGTTGAAAGCCACGTAAGCAGAAAGTAATACGCATTTTTCCAGTCAAAGTTCACTTATTATTAAATCATTTTGTTACATTTTGAAATACTGAACACATTGATATTCATGCTCATCACTTTTGTATTTGTTTGTTTTAAATGCTGGGTAATACAAAAAGTTCCTGGAAACGGGGAATCAAATTAAATCTCGGTATCTGCTCGCTTATTGAGGCTACTGTGCAAATATTCAACAAATATAAATATATTCAATGAAAACAAAAAGCGTCATCGAGTTTTTGTGGTTGCATATTTGAAATAATTTATAAAATGAGCGGATGTGAAAACCCCAAGCAAACGTGTTAATTTAATTTGGACATTTTACGCATATTAAGTCAATGTGTAAATATACACCTCATAAATATCATTTGTTAATATCGAACAATAGAGTCAATCAAATGTGGTAACCAAATTGCAATACAAACTGCAAATACATAATATAATTATTTGCCAAAATTTACTGGTAAAAATGTGCATATTTATTTTGATTAAATTAAGAGGCCTGTGGTGCTTTGTAAATGTATTGTATAAAATACCAATAAATCCAATGTCCTGTGTATGGCAATTAAAAACCACCATATAAAACTCAAAGCTTAGATCCTTTCCGATCCTTTTACCCGCATGCCAGGCATCTACTACTCGTATACATATTAACTGACAAGATTAACAAAATGCTGCCAAACGCAGCAAATATGTATGTATGTAAAAATGAACGAAATGAAAACAGCATTTAGCATTTGTGTACAAAGCCAAACAAGCGAAAAGAGCGACAGGAATAAAAGAAAAAGAGCAAAAAACTTTCCACTTTATGAGGCATTAAAATAAAAGGTCGTAAAAAGTAAAATGCCATAAAAGCGGGACCAAATCGAAACAAAAAAAAAAATGAACAGACTGCATCAATAGACAGCAACATACAAGGGGCCAAAGTAAACAAACAAACAAATAAACAGTCGAGCAAACAATGAAAACAAACAGATATAGATACATATATATATATAATACTAAAAAACACTAAATATGTATATATATACAATCCAGCTGTTTGCGGCAATAAAAACTCGCAACCGAAATCAAATGAAACGAAGCGAAGTGAAATGAAATGAAATGAAATACGCGCATCAGATGTCCAGGTATACAGTTGAGATATGTACATATATAATTAGATATACTCGTATACCCAACCCCTGCCCATATATATCTATTTATTTTGGCAGCGTTCACTTGTAGCACACACGTGTATAACCACCAACTTTCTGTCATTTCTTCACCTTCAACGTGTCCGACTTTTGCTCTCTACTCCTGCTGCTGCTGATGATGATTCCCATGATGATGATTCCCATGATGATGATTCCCATGATGATGATTCCCATGATGTTGATTCCAATGATGTTTATGATACACTGATGATATTTTATGGCCCAACGAAGTCCGAACAGCAGCAGCATCCACATAAACACCAACCACAAGCGCCAGAATCGCTTCACACAGTTAATGGACCGCCTGCCACTGGGAGGCAAACTGGTCACACCGGGGGCGCCACAAAACCAGAATCAGAATCAGAATCAGAACCAAAATACATGTTCGAATCTGTATCAGTATCAGAATCAGAATCAGTATCAACCATCAATGTCGCCGTCGATGAGCAGCCTGAATCGCAGCATCTCGCAGCTGGAGGTGACTTCTGTGGGCGACAATCGTCGTAGCAACGTGAGCTTTCTCAGCGAGGAGCTGTTCCTGGACATGGAGACCGGCGAGGAGTTCCATGATCCGCACAGGTAGTTGGTCCTTCAGTAAACAACATACCAGCCAACACACACACACACACACGCACACATAGACACACACACACACACACGAATGCGAACGGCAGCTGCTTGGGCCACTCGGGCGCATACTTAATGTCCTGCTAAACGGCAAGGAGCAGAATAATAAAGGAAAAAACAATAAAAACGGCGAGCTAAATATTCAGTAATGCACTGAAAAAAAAGAAAGCAGCAGTGCTTTAAGTATTGTAATACTTAATTTGATTTAATTTGATGCCTATGTTTTTAGGATAGAAAATATTGAATAGTATTTCCTTTTACTTTTCTAATTATGTATATTATTATATATTTAATAGTGCCAGCAGTATTTGATTTTACTGTCTTAATTACGTTTCTTTAGTGGTTAATACTCATATTACAAAAAACTCTCTTCTCCTTGCTGCACCGCAATTAAATAGTAAATATAAAAACAATTTATTACAACTATGCCACTTATCGCCGTGCAGAAATCAGAGACGCTGTTAACTTAAGTAGTTAAATCTGAGCCACACTGCTGCTGTGCTAGGCATGTTTAATGATTAAATATTTTAAATGCCATGGGGAAAAAAAAACTCGAGGGTAGGGCCGCTTAAGAATGAAAGGACCTAATTGTATTATGTCCACAATCTTTGCCAGCGAAAGTGAATGAGACCCTCCTCAAATCACGACGACAATACGCACTTAATATCAATAAAACAATACGGCTGTCCAGAAGTCAGGGTATAAATGAAGATTTGGGGCAACCAAAACACCCATTTGGGACTAATACCCGCGCTCGTACTCATACTCGATACTCGATACTCGATACTCAATACTGGATACTCAATACTCGATACTTAAGCACGCGAAAGAACTTTGCGGCGATGGGAGATTGGGATTAGAATTTGCAATGCAGATAAGTGGATTAGGTTGACCACCCAAATTAAATTTCGATTTTCCCTAAAATGAAGTAATTATGCTTCAATAGCCAGTTTAATAGTCCAGTTGGCCGGCAATTATCGCACTTGTACGCATTTCCAAAATTACATAAAGCTTTAGAAATATTTATCTGCAATTACTATTCTAGTGAAACGTATAATATGTAATAATATTAGGCAGCATTAAACACTTTCCTTCTCATAATTGAAATACCATTGCTTACTACTCTGACTCGTGTAGAGGTGAATTAAAGATACATTTCAGCAAGCAACCCATAATTAATTCATCAATGCGACAACAAAACCTCTTTAATGCTACACTTCCGTTTATCACTCTTTGATTAACTCAGCTCAGCAAATTGTTATTGCACACAAAGGGGACTGCATGTTTGGGTGTTTATTCAGATTGAACGGATTGAAATGTAGCCGTTTGGCATTTGATACTTCCTATGCGGCTTACCGGCCCATCAATCACGAAGAAATGCGGCAAATTAATTAATTACTAACCAGCGGCAGCTGATGAATAGCCCATGAATAATGTATTTGATTTAGGACTCAGTCTGCCCACGCCAACTGTCAAGTTTATGAATTGAATTAGCGCAGCGGCGGTGGAAATGCCGTTGCATTCGTTTTCCATTTAGTTGGCCAGTATTATGGCCAGTATTGACCATACATGGCAATGCAATTAATCGGAAGGGAAGGATCTGGATTGCGATTCCTGATTCCCTCACTCCGTACAATGGACAGTGGACAGTGTACAATGGAGAGCAGCTGCATTGAGTGCAAATTACCTGACCTTGCCGCTTGTTGACATTGCGCTCATTCGATTTACCTTCTTACCCATTGCGAATGCGATTTTATCTCCCACATCCCACATTCCTTACCACCTGCCACCTGCCACCTGCCACTTGCAACCTGCAACCTGCAACCAGCATCCTGCAACCAGCATCCTGCACCATCCTTGATGCAACGACATTGGCATTGGCCTTGGGCCGTTAATTGCATCACAATGGCCCCAGGTGGCGGTGCCAAGAGCTATATCCTCCACCGGGGCATGCCCACCACTATCATCCAAAACCCAACCCATCCCAGTGCCATCGATCAGTCGCTGTCATAGCTTTGGATTAACTGGCGGCTGGTGGCTGGCTGTAGTTGAACTTTAATCAGAAAGAGCCCCTCTTTCATCGCTCGGCGATTGGGTTGTCAAGTTGGTGTCATTAAATCGAGATTTCTGTCATTTCGCTACCCATCTTCATCTTCATCTTCATCTAGGAAAGCACCTGAAAGTAATCGAGTGGCAAGGGGAAGGGGAAGGAAGTTGGGTATTAGTTTACTAAAGGAAATACAAATAATGGCTCCCTTCCTGCGGCAGTTGCGTAACCAAGTCGCTGTGGTCATTTGCCGTAATCGGTAAGCGGATTTAAGTCTTATGGGTAAATGAAAAATGAATCGATACTCAAAGACGGCTTACTGATTTTTTAATTATGGCAAACGGAAATAGGCAAATACAAATGACTGCAAATGAATGCAGTCAACTGAAAGATAAATATACAGTAGATCATTTTCAATCCATTCTCAATTAAGCAAAAAACAGTTAGTAGATTTTCATTCAAACATGTATTTATTCTCTATCGCAACATAACGCATTTTCTAACGTATATTCAATTTCATTGGAATGCAATGCCAATCAAAAGAAATAGATTCTTAGGGGGATTTAGAGATTGATTGGATTGACTATTATTTATAGTTAACATTCACAAATTGGGAACATAAGAAATGGTGCACGGCATGATAAAGTCACAAATTGAATAAGAGTACTCATATTTCTATTTAATTAAAATGAAGTTGTGAAGTCACAAATGAAATGAAAACGAACTGCGAGCTTTATGCATTTGTGTGCAACAAATGAAACTGAATATTCTATGGAATCCTATTGTAAAAGCCTTAATTCGTATAATTTTATACTGCAGCTATTTTATTCCTTGGCTGTCAAGCGTTTTCTGTAATTGTATACATCCAGGGGCATCCCTTACCAAGAATGGAATTTCTGGAAATTGAAAAAGCGAAACTTGATATCAGAGTTGAATAACTTTTCCCACTTGCCTTTGCTGTTTTTGCTCTTATTCAAAAAGTTGCGCCGAGCTATACTGTACATATAAATTTTAGTTTAATTAAGACTTTCTGCTTGCATTCAAATATTACTCGTATTTCGGTTTTGCCAGCCTCTATTATTATGGCAATATCAATGGTTTGTTATTCAGCAGACGCAACCATTATGCAAAAATAGGATTTGTGGTGCTGCTGTTGCATCAACATCGACATCGACATCGGCATTTGCAACTTTGTTACAGTTTTAATCAGGCCAACACATCCGTTGCCCTCCCGTGATCCATGGAATTTCACAGATTTCGCTGCGAATTGTAATTCATTTGGTATCCGAGTTCCCCGCAAATCTGCAAAAAGCCACAAGCCATACGCTGTAAACTGAAACTTTTGCCACTTTGCCACTCCTTTGTGTTCTCACACCTCAACTCTTTCGACGGTCGGAAAACGCTAGTGAAGCCGTTTGCTCATTAAATTTTAACTCTAATCTGCGCAAAGGGCGCTCTTTGAAGTCGGCTCAAATAGCCAACATTTGCGCACATTAATGCCATTGTTGCAGAACTAGATTCCCTCCTGTTTTCTGTGCTCCAAAAATATATACATCAGTGTTCATATAGGACAATGGAAATTAGAGCTGTAATAGCAACGTGTTTTTGCCCTGATTCATAAAATTACTAAGCTAATGTATGCAACTCAATAGTAAGCATTCATTATATATAGAATTAATTATTGAACAAACCACAAAAGTATTTTTCCCTTTTCCTCAGGCAAAAATGGCGAAATTAATATCCTCGGCACTTTGAGAGCAAATGAGAATGAAACAAATTAAAACACTGAGGGCCATTTGGCATATGACAGCCAACCGCCCGTCGCACCGAAGGACCCTCTTTTTTGGAAGGTCCTTGCTGGTGCTGGCAAACTGTAGACTGCAAACTGTACCTCATCTGCATTCGCATTCGCATTGTAAGCGGTGTGCCTTTATTTCGCACGGCTGGATTTTTAATTGCATATTTCTGGCCCGGCATTTGGTTGCTAAGCTGAGAGCTGAGAGCTAAGAGCTAAGGATCCGATCCGTACCTCGAGTGCAACTCGAATGGTGCAATAGTAGTCGAAATGGGAATAGGAGCGGTAATACGATGGCGAATAGTGGTGCGCTGATTGCAGATGCAGCGCCTGCTAATTGCCCACCTGTCACAAGCAGCCAGCTGAAAGAGCACTGGGAGAAAAGAGTTGAGCACAATTAAGCACAAAATTGTAAAAAAATATTTCATGAATAGTGCGCGACTTTCGGTAGAGGGGATATATTGCTTCAAGCATATTATAGCATTGCAGTTATAAATCGATATGATTGGGGCTTCTTTTCGCGCAGTGTATACGTTGGTCGCCTGTGTGTGTGTGGGTGGGCTGGAAAATGTTGCCAAAACCGCAGTTGCAGCCAGGTCGCTTGGCCTGACTTGCGGCCCAGTGACAAGTTGATTGTCGTCCCAGTTTTGCCGACCAAAGCCAAAGAATTCCACGTTCCCTGCCTTCCCTTCGAAAAATGTGTGGGCGAACTCAAAGAAGCGAATGAAAAACTGTATCTACCTCCTACTCATTTCGTTCATTACTTTGTCCATTTGCAGGGGCAGCGATAATTGCCAAATTGACTGCATTCTATTTTCTGCCACAAGGCTTCGGCAGAAAGGAAATTAAATTTCTGAACCTATTACTGGCCGACGTGTGAACGTGGCATGCAGCATGTTGCGGTTATCGGTGGCGTTTGGTATTTCGGTTTGGGTTTGCCAATGTTGCTGGTGCCACAAAATTGACTCCTTAGTGCATCAATGATGAATGAGGGCTGAATTGTGCAGGTTTGACCAATCGGAAGACATTGGCAATCAGTGTTCAAGCAAACAACTTGAAGTTGATTTGATTGCCTAAAGTTGCAAAGAATAAATATTTGCGTCTCAGCGATTTTAGGTATTTTGATGGCTCTTTTAATATTTATACTTGATTACTAAGTTATGCATATTAGGTATTTTGATGGCTCTTTTAATATTTATACGTAATTACTAAGTCATGCATATTAGTTATTTTACATTATCATCATCATGATAAGAGTTGGTTTCTTTGTTAAAATGTGATTATTTTCCACCTCACCCACCAGATCCACTCATCGTGATGAGTTTGGCACACAGCGTGTTTACAAGAAGACCTCGCCAAACTGTGTGCTGACTTTATATTTACCCACTCGCGAGATAACGCTCACCGGAAATAATCCGTCCGTTTTGAGGGGCATCGTCTACGTGGATCCGAAGGCCATCCAGGGATATCGCGTATACGCCCAGCTGACGCTGACGTTCCGGTGAGTTTGTGCCTACTTCCCACTCCTACTTGTAATGGTCAACCCATTAATCGCACTAACTTGCTACGAATTTTGCCCATTTTTTTCTTGTTTGCTTACTACCTTTTAGGTATGGCCGCGAGGATGAGGAGGTGATGGGTCTGCGATTCTGCAACGAGGCCATCATGTCGCTGCACCAGATTTGGCCACGACTCGAGGAGCCCACGCCAGAGTCCCTCAGTCCATTGCAGGTGAGCCCATGGAATTATGCATGAGAGGTTCGGGGATTTCAGGTTCGAAGTCCTTCGTCCTTCGCACTTCGTCCTTCTTGCGCTAACACTTCTGTGCGCGAATATGACGGGCCCTTGACCGACAGTTGAGGGCTGAGCTGTCCAACTTTGGCATTAACAATTGATGACGTTGCGGAGGAGAGCTCCTCTGTTTCCCCCCATCACCATCCACCAAAATAGCACTACCAACCCAAACCAAACCCGGAGAATCAGCTCCATCAATGCGCCCGGGGGAGAAGGGCTCAGTGCACAAGACCATAAATAATTGGACAATTTGCTGGGACTTGCAACGCCATCATTTGGCACCTCGGCTTCTCGGCGTCACCCGATTGGGGAGCATATGAAATTTCAGCTGGACTTTGGCAGCGACCAGCTCACACAGCGACTCCTTTACTCTGTTGATTTAAGTCAGCTAACTCAGTGAACGTAATACGCAAGGCAAACGTTAAATTTGCATGCAGGGTATATTTATATTTTATAATGAAGCATTGAATACACCTACAAATGGTGCCCCCTTCAATACCAAATTATTAGCTTTATTTCCCCGACTTGACTTGTGAACTCTGCTTTATTTATACCCCTTTCGCCTTGCGCCTTCGTGTGTGGCAATGTTTAACTGTCTGGATGACGAACTGTTTCAGTGATTTGGTTTCCCCTTGAAACTCCACTTTAGATCAGCATTCAACCCCCGAGTTACTTGTTTGCCCAGCCCCACGGATTTTTATGAGCAGCCCGTTGAGTTCGTCCGTTTATCTGTCCGTTTGTCCGTCTGTCCGTTTGTCCGTCTGTCCGTTTGTCCGTTTGTCCGTCTGTCCGTTTGTCCGTCTGTCCGTCCGTTCGTCCGTTTGTCCGTCTGTCTGGCAATCCGTCCGGAATCCCAAATCCTGTATTCCGTATCCCGTATCCGGATGCTGACATCTCACGTGCGCCCTTGGACATGTGTACGTCGTACACACCGTAGATATACCCGCATGTGTGTATAGACACAAAATGATGGCTGCCTGGTTGCTCCTCGGAAATGTACTGGCTTCGGGCGGTTTGGTGCACTTAAACCAATTGAAAATCAATTTCATTTAAGTAAAGGCCAAACAAATGTTTGCCGTTGCCCCTGCGAATGTTTTGTGCATTGTTTCAGGTCCTTGCGCGCGATTTGAGATTTGAAAGGGTTCTTGGAGGACTCTTTGGTCGGCTAACCGAAAACTTTCGAATTCAACTTTTCGCATTTTTATTAAATTTGACATGGCATAATTTATATGCTCCTGCCATCCCATTTTGTCGATGGCCTGCGCCCCCATCACGAATTTGGTTAGCCAATGGGGTTCTGCTCTTTCTACATCTTCAAAAGTGGAGGATGCTCAGACACAGACACAAACAAGGACCCACACTCACACATACATACATACACAGGCACACGCATAATTAAATAAATGTGATTTTAATAACTTGCCGAACGACATGAGCCGGTAAAGATAAAGAAAAGCTGCCCGAAAATAGGCCGCAGATGGGACAACAAAGAAAGGGAAGTAAAGTACATACATATATTGAGAGAAAATTCCACTGAGAAAAATCATTTGCCATTTGAAAAATAAATGTTCGCTGTATTTGGCCACAAATCAGCTTCAATCAAGTGCAAAAAGATTGAACGTAATTTGAAAGCAATATTAAATAGGTAATTTCAATATAATACCAAGAAAGCAAATTGTATAGCTCTTAAATAAATACACACTTTACTGCTTTAAATACTCGCTTACATCGCAGCAGATAAAACACTTTGGGGTTGAGCTGAGAGAATCCAGGACAACGAGAGCCTGAAGGACACGCTTTCGTTGTCCCGAGCAACCTGACAGTACACGCGCAAATGATTAAACTTTGATAAAAATTCATTTGAGTGAGCCATGAGTACTTTAAGGAGACTGTCTGACTGTCTGAAAGGGAAAGCAACTTTGTAATTACCGCATTCAAGGGTTTAACAAATAGATAATCACGTAAATACGTTTGCAAACTAAACTGCCTTTAGCTCGCAATAAGGTCCACTCTAAAGTGCCCACATAGTTACAGATGTGCATAATCGAATGCAAATGCAAAAGTACACAAAGGCGCCGAAGCAAAGATGAAGCCAAATGATAAATAAATAGAAATATTATTTCCCTGCCCGGCGAATAAGTAAGAGAATCATTAATGCCAATCCCGGTATCGGGTTACTAGTCAAATGCCCCCCATTTATTTGCCTGTTTTTTTTTTTTGTTCTGCTCTCTGTTTTTGCCATTTCAGGAGGCCCTGATGAAGCGCCTGGGCGATGGAGCCCATCCCTTCACCCTCTCGCTGTCCTCCTACGCCCCACCCAGTGTCCAGTTGGTGCCCGCCAAGCGCTACTACGGAGCACCCATTGGCACCAGCTACGATGTCCGCTGCTTCATTGGTAAGTGTGGTGATCGCCTGGGCTGTAAGGATTATCGCGGGGATGCTAGGACCTCGGAGGAAGCGATTTAATGCAGCTACTTCTGTCATTTGGGAGATTTCTGAAATTGTGATAGCTAGAGCTTTACAAGAATCCTTAAGTTGTTTCTTTGAAACTATGATAGCTAGATCTTAAAATGTTTCTTTGAAACTATGATAGCTAGATCTTAGAATGTTTCTTTGAAACTATGATAGCCAGAGCTTAAAATGAATCCCTAAGTTGTTTCTTTGAAACTATGATAGCTAGATCTTAAAATGTTTCTTTGCAACTATGATAGCCAGAGCTTAAAATGAATCCCTAAGTTGTTTCTTTGAAACTATGACTTAACTCCTTAACTGCTTTTCTTTGAATACAATATACAAACGAGTATATTGTGGTATTTTAAATGTATAAAAATTATAATTTATGCTGATTGAAATTTAATCAGTGGCAGCTACTCACATTATATGTATTAAGTTCAATTTAGGTTTGTAAAATTGAGTTTGTAAAAAAAGACAAACAAAAGGGCAAGTTGAGGTACTACACAAGTGGTCTGGAGTGGAGTGTCTTGGGACTGGGTCAATAGACGGACATCTGGCTATTAACTGAAGCACTCACCCGCATTGCTGGCATCTCCCACAAAAACCACCTGACACAACTCACAATCCACAACTCACAACTCAGAGCTCAGAGCTCAGAACTCACACCTCACAGCCATCCCATGCAATCAAACCCATTGAAACGCCATCAAAGATCCAGACATCGTCGCCAGCTGAATCCAGTGGTGACTTCGACTGTAACAATCAAGTCGATTTCCAGCGCTCAATTATATGTATATAAATATCCATTTAAACACCACTGGCACTGCCCCCAACCAACTTCTTTCCCTCGAAACGAAACGAATTGGTATCGTATTGAATCGAATCGAAACGAAACGAATCCAATCGAATCGAATTCATCGCTGACGTCAGTCAGTTCAGGGGGATTTGTGATTGATTTTTTATTTTCATTTTCATTTTTATTTTTGTTTTTCAATTTTGTTTGGTTTTTGTTTTGTTTTTGTTTCTGCTTTTTGTTGTTTGTCGACGGGGGTGCCTCGAAAAAGGACAGCACCAGTTAATTTAAAAGCGTGAAGGTGAGTTATATTTATAAATCCAATTGTACACACCCTTGCAGCTTAAATAACAAAACATAAAAATCCAATTAAACTTGTTCGTTTTGAAAACAATATGCTTAAATATATATTAAATGCTACAAGTGCAAATAGGCTTAACAACTTGTCAGCAACATAATAAATCCCCTTTGCAAAGTGTGCAATCAAATCAATAACAAAAGCCGCCGGCTCGGATTCAGTATCAGATACAGATGCAGATACACATACAGATACAGATACAGATTCGGATCCAGATTGAGATTCTGTTGATATTATTTTAGTCGCTCAAGGACGCCCCAGGATGTAGGAATATGTCCGCGATGGCAGTTATTTTCGTTTTTGGTAGGAATATACGCACTGTGCGCCATCTAATATCCTGTCCGATGAAACTGTGCGTTTTGAGCAGTGCCGCCAGCCAAGACGAAACTCCGAAACTCAGTCCAACTGCCCAGCAACCATCCCACTTCACTCCCACTTCCACGCCCACTTTCCATTCTGAGTGCCGGCCAACGTCTCTGTCTCCAGCACTCGTGCAATTGTTGAATATAACATGCAAAGCCCAACTGCGGTTGCTCCGGGCAACCCACGCAGGACGCAGGACATCCTGCGGAGAAACGGGCTCCTTGGGGTCCTTTGGGCTGGGAAATGGACATGGACATGCTGATGCTGATGCCTCTGTGGCTCCATAATTACACGCTATCAGCCAGAAGGTTGGGACAATGTGGTTTGGCACACAACTTACAATGGGAAATGGGAAATTTATGCTGAGGGTGAGGATGTCTAAGCGTATTCAAACATATTGTTTTACGGTTTGATCAAGAAAAAGAAATGCAGCATTGAGTCAAGAAGTTGCAGTTGCATTACTAATTAATCTGGACTGATAGCCAGCCGAATTCCATTAATAATTCAATTATTTACCTTGCTTAACGAGCAGTAGAGGAAATTGACTGCTTCATCTGCACTTAGATAATTAGTAGGGTGGTATATATTTCAACAGGCATCGAACTTACTATAATGAACCTAAGTCACACAAATGTTAGTTTATGAAGCATATTTAAACGAGAGGTATTTAGAAAATGTAATATTTTAAGCGTTGAAAATGAAGTAAGAGAATAAGGTGTGAGATCTGTATCAAAATGCCAAGGCATTATTGGCTTTGGAAAAGCACTGATGTGAACAACCCATGCACAATACACACACCACTATGTATTAGTTATAGCCCCATGATCATGATCGCACGCCCCTCATCCCTCGTATCGTTCGTATCGCCCCCGTATCCAATCCCATAGAGCCCATGAGCGACGACGAGCCAACGTGAGCAGAAGCCAAGATCAAGCGCCCCAATTTCTTGGCCAGGTGGGTCTCCCGGCTCTGCTGCCGCGGCTGCTGTGCCTGTATGTGCACGGCCTCCGACCAAGGTATATGAGGCCATATCTGATTGATATCTCATCTGATTATCTGATTATCTGATATTATTGTCAAATGGTGGAATGTGTGTGTGTGTCTGTGGAATGTGCAACATCGATTCCGGTTCGAATCGCATCGGATTGGATTGGATTGAAATGGATTGCATTGAAATGGATTGCATTGAAATGGATTGGTTTGAAATGGATTGGATTGGAGTATTGGAGTGGATCGGCTTAAATCGAATCGAATCCGATCGGATCGGCCATGCTATCGGTGTCGTCTTTGTCCTGTTGCTGCTCGTGATCGTGCTCCTTTCCATTTCCGTTTCCGTTTCTGTTTCTCTTTCTGTTTCAGTTTCAGTTTCCTTTTACGTTCCATTCCAGTTTCTTGGTGTTGTGGCTTGCTCTATCTCTCTCTCTCTCTCTCTCTCTCTCTCTCACTCACTCTCCCTGTCCCTGTCTCTCCTTGTTGTATTACTCCCTTTCAGTGTTGGGGAATTTGATTCATTTAATAATACATACATATTTCTGAAATAGAATCTTCTATTAAACATTGATAGAGAGATTTTATAGAGGTTATATATACAAAAGTTTATCTCCAACACCTGTTCCCTTTCGTTGTTTTGCTCGATCTCTATTTGCTGTTTGATATACATAGACCACCTGTTAGAACCCCGTGTCGTCTTCTTCCTTCCTTCCTTCGAACTGCATCTCTCCATCTAACCAAAAACACCATGTGTGTGATTTCATGTGTATCTTTCCCGCCATTTCTGTATGCTCCTCCACCATTTCATTTCTTTCATGTTGAGTGTGTTTGCTATCCGTTCAAGTGGCCGGCTGCCTGCCTGAGGTAATCGAAAATACGAAACGAATAATAACGAATCTCATGATCACTTGCCATTCGGACGATCGACGGACCACGACTGCCAAAAACCAAACAAAAATTTGAAAAAAAAAAAAAAACACCCGCAAAATTATAAGGATATTTCGCCTAGAAATTCCTTGCAACAATTGAAAAGCTTTCGCAAGCGTCGGCGGCGGCAACGGCAGCGGCAAACGAACTTCTCTCTAGTCTCTATACACAATTAATTAATCCATTTTTTTGTTTCACTTTCCACTTTCGTTCTCTGTCTAAATTTCCAACTGCACGTTCAGCGGACAAAACAGATGAGAAGTTCCATCGCCGGGCCTCCGTAAAAATGGGCGTACGCGTCATCTATCGCACGGATGTCTTTCATCAGCACTTGGCGCCCGAACAGTATGCCGCCTACGCCGGTCGTCAGAACAACGCCCAATCGCCGCCGGCCAGTGCCACGCCCCCTTCGGGCAGTGAGGGCGGCGAGCAGCACGGCCATCAGCAATCACAATCGCAGCCAACAAGCGGTTCCAAGCACAAGTCAAAGTCCGAGCGCGGCGACTCCTTTCCCAAGTTGCGTCTCTCGCCGAAATCCTTTCGGTTCAGCGGTCGTTTTGGGCGCAGCAAGAGCGAAATCGAAAAGTGTCCCAATGATCCTTTCCACAGCTACAGCAAGTCCTTCCAGGAGGTGAGCTTGTTTGCCACTATGCACTTGCTGTACTTATTTCATCAACCATTCTTTCCACTTGCAGCACTGCGACAGCATGTTGCCACCGCACACTGGAGCCGGGGTCACCGGTGGCATCGGTGGCGTCAGTGTGGGTCCTTGTGGCGGTCCCCAAGGATCCGTGGACAAGCCGTTCCTGCTGCACGACGGCCGGGTGGGCTTGAGGGCCAGCTTGGACAAGGGCTGGTATACACACGGCGAGGACGTTCAGGTGACCGTCAATATACGCAACGATAGCCGCAAGACGGTCCGCAAAGTACGGGTAAGTAGCCCATTCTTCCAGTTTCCATTCCTCAGTCACAATTTGGCATTCGGAATGCCATAACGCATACGCAGCGTGGTGCAGTCTCACCTGGAGAATGCAGGCGTTTTGTGGGATAAATAACTAAGGTGACTGGGTGTCCCTGGCAATTGATGATACAGCTGACTGGAAAACAAATTCACTTTGTTGCAACTAAACCGATTTCATAGAAGCAATACTGTGCAACAATAGAAATTCAAAGCGGCCACTACAAAAGCGTTTAGTACAATAGAAGTAAATTGGAAAAATAAAAAAATAGTAGTCGCATTAGGCGGTGGTTCGTCGTTAAGGTCAGCAATTGGCTTTTGTTTAAAGGATTAGTGTACCCGTAAGGAACTTAACTGTCGGCGCCACTCACTGATTTAAGCTGCATGCCCCCTGCTTAGCAACGAGCAGCAACAAACTAGACACATCGTAGTCGACTTTATTTCCAGGATACACATACACTGTGGTACATAATCTGCATTGGCACCTGGTCCATGCAAAAAGGAGTGGTTTGGGATCCGAGGAAAAAGCCAGAAGGCTTTGATATCCATTACTTGACGGGTGTGCCTGAAACTGGTAAAATCGTACGTTTGCTGAATGAAATTTGATGTTGGGTTCAAAGTTTTAACGAGAAATGAAGGCACGTCACTAATTAATGGCAAAACATACATAGGCATCGCTTCGTTGAGCCAGTACTCACTCACCTGTACTGAATGTCCTTTGTGATTGGTGGTGGTGGTGGTGGTGTTGGTGGAAGGAGGTGCTCCAAGTTATGACAGTTAATCAAACGCTCCCTTCGGCCAGGCACTTTCAGTTAAGCTGATTGTGATTGTGAGTGTTGCTTAGCTCCGCCCTTCAAAGAGCTATGGGTTTCAAAGCCAAATGAATGGCGATGGGGATTGATTTGCAGTTTACTGTGCCATTCGAGACGGTAGCTTCCTGGACATTCCATTGTCTTTGGCTTGCTTGCATTTCCCTTGCTTTCCCTTGCTTTCCCTTGCATTTCCACCTCAAGCACAATTGCAATGAAATATGGCCATTACCAAAGATAATTTTCAAATTACTGTGCGCCCATTGAGTGTGATTCAATTTCAGACTGCTGTTTTTCTTGGCCAAACAAAGGGTGATAATAGCAAAAGGCAGCTTATACACAGATTTTAACGAGGCCTTTCAAGTGGTGCCTATTTCGAATGAATTTAAAGCAAACATACTGTAGAAGAACTCCTGTTGGAATTTGTAGCGAAATATAGTTTGAAACAAAACTTAGAGGAATTGTTAAAGATGTTTCTATGCCCAGACTTCTGGAAAATTGATTGATTTGGCTGCGATTTACCTGTCATTTTGGCACAGCATGCTCAACCTCTTAAAGCTCTGCTATTTGAATATTATCGTATGCAAAAACCTAGAATTTCTTGCGTACCCAACAACGCGTGCTAATCGCTGTGGGGTAATGGAAAGATTACCTACGCACCTGGTGTTGCCTCAAATGAAGGGAATGACAAACAGAAAGACAGGTGGACAGAAAGTGGGTAGGGGGTAGGGGGGATGGCGACAAATCGAAAGGATCCCATGGGTCCAAGGGCTCCAGGACTTGAGGACGCCAGGACTCCAAGACAGGCAGTTGATTCCTTAAGCACACCCACTCACGCACATATGCAAATTGCGCTTAGCCGAATGAAATTGTCAAACGAAGGACACTCAGCCCCCCACTCCCACACGCAGATTGCCAAAGGGGCAGGGGGAGGGGGAGGGGAAAGGAGTGGAAGGGAGGAAAAGGATCTGAAAGGCTGGAAAAAGACGCAGTTGAAGTGAAAATTGTGTTTATACATTTTATGGGCTTTATTTCGCCCCCACCACCGCCATCCACCATCCACCGTTCTTCAGCTTGACTTTTTATTGTGCCCCAAAGGCCCTTCTATGTGAGCCGCACACACACACACACACACACACACACACACCTTTCTTCTGGCTCCTTTGGCATTCAAGGAGCCTCCATGTGTTTACGCCTGCCAGCCTGCCACGCCCACAAACACGACCATGTCTCCCGCAAAAGGCGTACTGTATTTACTGGGAAATGAAGCACACCGAAGTGTGTACTGCAGTTTTACATTGTGCCGGGCTATGCCTAATCCTTGCCCAACCCGCTCCTTTCCATTTTCATCCTTTTTCCTTGGCGTATCTACTCCAGAAGAGCCATCAACGTTCCTTGAACACGTACACCAAAGACACCAAAGATGAAGAACGACTTAATGTAGCAATAGATTATTGAGTTTGTACTGCAGGCTAGGTTTATATTTTATTGATTTGCCGTTTGTTTTTCAGCTAAATTGATTAAAAATACGTATTTTTGGGCACTAGCAGGAAAACAACATGGCTTTTTATATTATATATTTTTTTTATTGTATGTTATTTTGGTAAAAAGAAAAATGAATAGCAATAAAAATAGTTGTCCAAACGTGGAATTTGTAACAAAATTCCCAATCAAGTTGTTTTTATGCCTGGATACTACTATTATTTTTGGGGATGTTTCGCAAATTATGGAGAATTTATATTTTATTTAAATATTTTATTATGCAACCGCTACAAATGTGTACGAGTGGCAGGACGATGGACTCGAATTGAATCGCCATTTAATTGCGGGCCAGAGATATTACGCATACGACATGGTGCCGTAGCTAAAGCCACTCGCACTCACTTGAATGCATCTAAATACAAGAAAATGGATGGCAAGGCTATTGCAATATGCATATGCAAGTGGCGTGCACAGCTCAGTCCTAGAAGTGTTTCAGGACTTTACAACGAAATGCAATATGTTCTAACCAGCTGCCACTGCCACTGCCGTCTGTCAATTGTTATTGTTTATTTTTATTGTAGCCCCATTATTTCACAGCACATTGTTCAATAATGAATAGAACAGAACACTAGAACTGCAGAACTACTCTACAGTCGTCGACAGATACAAGTTATGACACTTACACATGGAATGCGCTCTTCTCTCCATTTTAAAGCTCAACTGATGACAGGGATATGTGCACATATGAGTTATATCTGATAAGCATGCATATTCCAAAAAGCATTTCAAGCCTACATATTTCCAACTTACCAATGCAATATTTACTTTCGCATTTGATTTATTTGTATTTGTGGAATTTATTTCTTTCCATGTAGAGAGAAACGGTCATTTAGCTAACCGAAACATTTGGTAGAAGTCAGAAAAAAGGTCAAGGCATTCATAACGAAGCCAATCAAAGAGTTAACTGAGGCGTATTACCACTTGGGATAATCGACTGTTATGTGAAAAGGCGAAGATTTGATTGATTGCTGACATTACAGATGGTGAATACATACAGAGAAATTTATCCCTCATATTCGTCTGATACGAGTATCTTATGTAATTTTAGAAATAAATATAAAATCTGATTTATTTATTATTTCAAATGGATTCGAGGCCAGTTGCTTGAAATATTTAGTTTATTCGTATAAAATATTTTTGGTTTGCCATTTTCCGAACTCAGGGGAATGCAGCACTATTCACAAAATCACATATTCCGAGCCGAAAAACTAGTCAACATCTGCTATGCATAATTTAAAGGACCGGCCAAATTTCCGGTTCTTGTCAAATTTCAATTCCCAAATGGCCAAGCGCATTGGTTAAAAGCAGTAAATAATATTCTCAATTGGTTGTGCTTCGCTTTGTTCCGTTTGTTGCCTTTTTCGGGCGGCCAAAGGGAGTCCTTCTATGTCCTTTCTGTTCGTTCTGTTCGCTGTGAGCCCCAGAGTCCTTGTCCATTTGTGACAAGTTTCTGCCATCTTTTATGCAATCGCATAATTCGATTTGATTTGAAGGCCTTTTCCGTGCACCGCACGCCCGTTTGGTACTTTTTGAGCTCCAAATGGCAAACGGCAAGGGTCTAAATGTTGATACCAAACTGAGATTTCTTGTGGGCAAATGGGACGCCTGGTCCTCCAGCTCATTTATTTTATTTTCATCGTGCACTTTGCGCCTTATTAAATATGTACATTTTATTGTGTGTGTGTGTGTGTGTGTGTGTGCGACTCTGAATGCCGAGATTGCTTTGTACTTTCTCTTTTTTTTTTGTTTTTGTTTGTAGCCCACCAAAGTCAGCCAGCAAATGTCAAAAGTTACCTTGAGTTCTTGGGTAACTTGGACATCTGTTCCCCAATTTCCATCGTCGCTGCGGAGGTGGCAGCGGATGGATGGTGGTGCTGGTGGTGCTGGTGGTGCTGGTGGTGCCAGCAACAAGTCCTTAGGCGGATGAAAGGACGCCCAGCAGTCGCACAAAGGAAAACGGCGACTCAAATGACGACCATTTAAATGCTATGCGGAATTGAAAACTGTGAACTGAACGACTCGATGGTAGAATTTGATTGCTCATTTCGATTGGCGCAAGTGCGAGTGCGATTTTCTTGCAAGCTTTTGAATACAGAAAACAAAAAAACAAAGCAATATAGGCCTCATACTCTTATAAAGGTTGCACTGAGAAATTGTTTGTGCTTTAGTTAACTAGTAAAAAGGATACGTGAAGAATGAGTAATTATTCAATACAAACTTGCTAACTTTTATTATTATTTATTATAAATGGGTATTAAAAACTTGTATTATTATTTGTTATAAATGGGTATTAAATGGGTATTAAATGTGTAGTAATTCCCAAGTGGCCAACATGGCGTATGTGTAATATTATCTAATATTTCGATGTAAATCACTAAAAGCTGCACTCTGTCATAAAAAACGTGAATCGTATGGCAATTTTCCAACACTTCGATGTGTGCAAATGGGAGCATTTGTTTTTTGGCCACTTAAGGGCATAACAAAAAAATAAATTAAGCCCAAATCTTGCAACGAGAAATCGACACTGATGATGAGCTGCCAATATGTGAGCTGCCAGGCCTGAGCTTAATTTATTATTTTAGCTACTTGCTCTGATTTTTCCTTCCCTTGTTTTTTCTTGATTTTTCTCGTTTTTTTTTTTTTTTTGGCTCAAGTCGATTTACCCGCATGGCCATTCTTACACGGCCACTTGAAGGGACGGTAATTGAGTGCATTATCTCAGATTGGCTTGGAGATTTCGACCAGGGACATTTTGTCCGCAGCCATAAAATAACGCTGAACATCGTTTGAGCTTGTCCAAAAGACACACAGATGCCAAGAGGTTAACTAATGGAATATGGCTGACTGGGCAATACTCTGCTGGGAAATTTCTGGGAAACGTTTTTTCAGTAAATTAATCATTTTGAAAGATGGGTACAAACTCAGCTGATTTGAATAGATATTTTCTACAATTTACATCTGCTAATAATATTTTTGATGAACAAATATATATAGAATATCTATGAGCTGCACAGAGTATTTTGCTTTTGCATTATTGTGTGTACAGGTTATGCGCTTCTGCCCAATTTGTGGGGCGTAACCCACTGAAGGTGTCTCCTCCAATTACACACACCCATCACCACTTTGCCACGCTGCTCTCCACACTTGTCACTCCGCTTGTCTTCCTTTAATATATATCTATTTTTACGGATTTCTTTTTGTGACTTCGCCTGAACAGGTCTGCGCCATTCAGCACGTCGACGTTTGCATGTTCAACAACGGCAAGTTCAAGAATGTGGTGGCCGATTCGGATAATGTCACACCGCCGGTGGATCGCACAGTGGCCGCTGGAGCCTCGTTGAATACCACGGTGACGCTGCGTCCGCAACGCGGTCCCACCAAGAACTGGATCGCCCTGGAGGACACTTTGCAGCGGAGCACCGAGCCGGAGGAGATCACCGGCGCCATCGCTGCTTCGGCCATCCGCTCGCCACACTTTGTCATGCAGAACGCCCAGCTGTTGGGCGGTTGCGGCCATCCGCTTGGCAGTCCGGCATTGGTCACCCCACATCCACACCTGTGGCAGCCGGGGCCACAAGGTCAGGGTCAGTCGGGTAATCCCAACGCCGCCGGCGCCGGTGGCAATGAGGAGCGCAACGTGTTCGCCATCTATGTGTCCTACTATGTCAAGGTGAAGCTAACCCTGAGCGGCATGGGTGGCGAGTTGTCCCTGAAGTTGCCCTTCGTTCTCGTCCACGTGGATGAGACACAGCGTCCGGGCTTTGCCTCCGCCACGCTGGGCGAACTGCGCATGGAGATGGAGCGCCTGGCCCTGCATGATGCACCCGTGGGCAAGCGAAACGGACGACGGCAGGCACAGGCCACCGCCACAGAGATCGGAGATGGACCCTCCACCAGTGCGGCTGCTGCCGCCGCAGCCGCTGCTGCCAAGTCGGCCTCCCAATCCTTTGGCCAGTCAGCCGGGCAGCTGGACATGATCGAGAGCCTGGACGATGAGTTCAACATTCGGGTGCCAGTGCCAAGGAACGGATCCCACAAGCGGCGTTTGCTGCGCAGCGAGACCTTGGCCCGCGATCTGGAGGAGCACGATGAGCATGGTCCGATGGCCGAGGAAGAGGACCACATTGTTCAGATTCACTTGGAGCAGGTGTCACCGGACAGGGACGAGGTGCAGCCTGAGGAGCGGGCGCCGGAGGAGCAGGTGAGCCACGCCCCCGGTGCCGAGACCGGTGCGGTACCCAAGTCGTCGAATGTGTGATTCTGATTGTGGTCCCAGATGTTTGCCAAACGCAAGAGGAAGCCGTAGTAACCGATTTCCCAAGCGGTAGTATAGGGTAATTGTGTCCAAGTCCAATTACTATTTCCCAGAACGCGAAAATCGATTGAAATCGATCAAATATATAATTGTTTATGTTTTGATCAATTTGTTCAAGCAGTTTCCTGTTCTTTTTTTATTTGAGAATGTTAAACTGTTTTGCGCTTTAGCAATACGCAAATACCATTCTAACGTCCAAAAACTATACATTTTTTGACAAATAGAACCACGTATGTATGTACGTCTAAACCTGTGCTGTTTAATAAGGCGCTTTAGTTTTTGTAACATTTTCGATTCAGCAGCATTTTAAAAATACACGTTCGAAAACGTTTTTAAAGGTATGAGCAGCAACTCTCGGAGTTGCGGCCAGTGTAAATTTTAAAAGGAAAACCATTCAGTTTCGGTTTCAGCAGTCAAATGTCAGGAGTTAGATGATAGGTACCCAATATGAAAGGGTGGGGATACGAAAGAAGTTTATAGGTATTAAAAAGTAGATGGTTTCCAAAATCGGAGAGAAAGAAATCCAAAAATGAACTAGAAGGCAACGGTATTCCCTAGGAATTAGACAATGAATTGAGGTGAAATTTTTGCAGTTTGATTAAAATGGTGAATGTGAGTTGCGAGTTGCGACAAAGGCGTTGAAGTCGAAGTTGAGGTAGTCGTAGATAAAGTTAAGATTTATTATTTGATATTAGCCATGCAATGCGTTGAAATTGATGATATTTTGCGTGGATTGGCAGGTTAGAGTAGCTTATACGAATAGCTAATGGCATCAACAGTATTGAAATTGGAAGGCAAGCCAACCCAAAAGCAAAGTCAAAACATATATATTTACCTAGATCTTAAGTGAGTGTGGTTCAAATGAAATCTATGTATATGCAACTATGCATTAATTTACAAACAAAAAAAAAACAAATGCCAATTGAAATGCCCATTTTTCAAATCGCACAGATGTCACCATTAGGGATATACTATCTAAATAATCATATATTTACTGAATATTAAATGTTTGATGTGTATTTACAAAACGACAAGGAAATATTACAGAGGCCAAAGGCAGAGGCAAATACACACACTAACCATTGGTGTAAAAATCTCGTTGCGGTTTCAAGCTGACAAAAAGTATTTACAAATAACCAACCAACCAAACAAAACAAAAAAAAAATAAACAACACAAAATAACAAACACAACACATATCTGTGGGTTTTCTGGCTTTTGTTGCCAACGTCAGTGTGTTATTGTCGCAATGTATTGATTCAAATCTATGGTCAAATTAGGCGAATTAAGCAAGACAGGTGTCACTGCAAAAAGGTGATTCTCTCAGAGTATGAAAAACCTAAATCTAACGACAAAGTTCCGAACAGTTAGGCAAAAAGCAGTCACGAAGGATCGACACTATAGCTATAGTTTTTTAAATCGTATTGAGACACCCGGAATAGCTGATTAATGATCTGCTGGTGATCCAGATACCTAAAGAGTTTTGAATGAATTGTGGAAATGTCCTGTTTGAAAGGAGGATGCGGTATGAACTTAAACCACCAAGAAATGCGAACCTATGATATCGAAGATTTTTAATGTTAGCTGTACGAAAATCCATAATGAATATGCATACTACTACTACAATGAGAAGAGATATTGGAAATGGAAAACTGACAACAATATTAATAATATTTATGTGTACGAGTATATGTGTCTACAGTTAATGTGCAACATTGAAACACACTGAATAATGATGAATTTATGAATGTATGTAACACGATTAAGTAATCGCTATGCTCGGCTTACGCAATCTTTGTGCAGATCAATATGCTGATCGAAATAGACATTTAAACTTAAATAGAACTATATATATTTATGTGAGTGTTGCTTTGTCAAGCCAAGCTGCTACTTGATTTTCGAAACAAAAAACAAAAACACAAAAAAACAAAAAAATGAACTCTACACTAACGCAAAGGCGAAAAAAATAAACTTAAATGTGATGCATTTCTATGAATACACTAAATGAATACATAACCCTATATACAATCATATATGTATACACTGTATCGATGGCTATTTAGAATTAAGACTCTCGATCCGCAACCGCATTCCCTTTACTTTAAGAGCTGGACTCTATTCACAGCCAAGGATTGCGCAAACATTTTGGTTCCCAAACTCCTCCTCCTCCTCCTCCTCCTCCTCCTCCTCCTCCTCCTGCTCCCCTTCTCCTATACATTCGAATCCGTTGTCCTTTCCGTCTCCAGAGCTTCAGATACCACAGCCAATTGATTGATGATAAATCCTGGCGATGGTCAGCAGCCAGCAGTGGGTGCTATTTCCACTCCTTCCATGGATGGACTCTGGGGGCAGACGGGGCGCTCTGGAATATCTGAGAATTTAATAAAATAAATGTTTAACATAAAATATCACAAAATTCACGCTTGTTTTCACTCTCAGCATGGCGGTGATGTGGCGGTGATTGTTTTCTTTCTGCTCACTGTTTGCTTGGGAAACTGGCGAATGGAGGTCGCAGTTCGCGGCAGGAGGTCCAAAATATTTGGCTGTTTGAGCCAACCATTAAGCGACCTAGCTGGCTAACATGGCTTGTCCCTCTGGCAATCAGCATGTAGCTGTCCACAAGTCTTAACGCCCCTTTGGCCCCTTTGGCCACCCCACCCACCACCCACTCAGCTAGCCAGATTTAACTGTTTTTTGGCCCTGTTAATTAACATGGCATGTATGTTACAGCCACAGAAAGCTTTTCGGAGTTGATGGTTCAGAAAAGCTACGGTAATGGAGCCTGGTAATAGAACCTGGCAGCTTTCAAAAGCTCTGGTTGAAACAATAGTTACGCAATTAACAAGTTCTGAGTGTGGTCAAAACCAAAACGGAGCTTATAAAGCCTTTGTTGTCGGTCCTTAAAAGCTATCACATGAGTAGAAATCCAATATGTTTAAAATAATAATAATTCCACCCTTACATAAAAGACACGCTGCAACGTTGCATTAAGTTTTAATTAATTTTTATTTGATTTTTAATAATAAATATATTTATCTGTTATACGTTTTGTGTTTTCGTATTGCTTTTCCTCTCTCTCTACACATTTTCGCTTCCTGTTCTCACTGTAGTACTTTGTATATTTCGTTACTGTTATTTATTTAATTGTTCATATATATATATTTACATATATATAAATTCTCGTATGTTTGCATGTGTGTGTATTATTTATGAAAACTAGTATGCGAATGCAGGACACACACGCACACACACACACATATGTATACCCCACACACACGAAACGGATGTTGATAATTGGGAAATGTGTTTTTGCTAATAATCCGGAATAACAACAAATATTAGTGTTAAGACAACAGCTGAAAGCTAAAATGCTAGATCGCTCCACAGTTTCAGTTTCAGTTTCAGATTCAAATTCAGTTTTTCTAACATTTTCAATCATTTCTTTATCGGTTTACTTGTAATGCAATTAATTGACTTGTTTGCCGCCAGCATTCTTTTTTTTCGATGCGTATAGATTTAAAACCACAACATACTCTCGACAAAAACAAAAAGGAATCACTTCATTTTAGTATGGAACATCAACAAGTTATTCCTTTTTCTGTAAAGCTTCTAATTTTGTTTAAGTTTGGAAAGTGTTTTGCCAGATAGCTCAAATCAGTTGAAACCTACTACAAAATACATTTCTGGAAAGAATAACAATTTTTAAATGAATTTTAATTATCTTTCAAATGAAATGGGATTATAATACTCTCTATTAATTGTTACAAAATAAACGCAGTACTCTTTTTTCTTCATAATTAGCTTTCGTTAGCTGTATATGTATATGTGTATATGATCTGTATATATAAACCATTTGTTAGTTTACATGCTCGTTATCGTTTGTGGATGTTTCTTTTGGGAGGCAAAAAAGGCACTATAATCTAATAAGTTACGACGATTAAAAAATTAGTTTTTCTTTCGTTCCTTCTGTATATACTTATATATATTTTCATATATATTCTCATTCGCTTGCTCGCCAATTCTACATTCCTAACGAATTCCGTTTTTCTTATTTATAAACTAAATATGCACAAAAATTGGTGTTTCAAGAACTCGAAGTAATGCTTTTAAAATTCGTTAATTTTATATTCTTTTATTTATTATTCATTTTCTTTCTTGTTTTTTTTTTTTTTGTGTGTGAGGCAAGTTAAGTTAGGTTGGAGTTTTTCTAGGTAAAGTTTAGGCAATGAAAAACAAGCCCCAATCGTTAAATGCCCATTAACACGTTAACAGTATTTTGCCACTTAAACCGAATGTAATGACAAAAAATAGTTGTTAGGGATTAATGGTTTTGCGTTTTATAAATACAATGTAAGCAATAAATTAATTAAACAATGACAAAAAGAACATATATTTATATTTATAGATAAATAATAAATAAAATACACACACAGAGTTGAACTGTTTTAAGCTTACAATATAGGTTTTCGTTACGTTTCGTTTCGTTTCCGTTCCGTTATTATTATAAATTTCTTTCTTATTTTTTGATTTTTTAGATTTTTCTTAATATTTTGTTAGACAAATTTGTAATGCGCACTTAGTCGATAGGAAGAGAACCAAAAATCGAACAATTTGCAGCGAATTTTGTAAGCTCGGCGCACGGCCCAAAGGAAAACTAAAGTGATAGCTAGTCCATGTGGTTTGGTTCCACTGTGCGAACCCCAAAGGAGACGCACAATGGCCATATACTTTGCTTTCCGTTTTCGTTTTTGTTTTCTTCTTGTTTAGGTTTGTTTTCGTTTCTCTCTTGTAGTTATGAATATATAAGTATATAGTATATAGTTTACATTAATAAGCCTATATATAAATTCATTGCTTAACATCGCTGTACCTTTAATGTATTTATTTATCTGCATGTTTCGGGAGTTTTGGATCTGGGAGCTGCTGTTACGGGGACGTTGTCACAATTTCCATTCAACAGATAATCTTCAAATGCAGGAATCAACTTAACTATGGGCCTCTGAGTGTTTCACTGATGTTTCTGTTTCTGCTGCTGCTGCTGCTGTTGCTGTTGCTGCTCCTGATGTTGCTGCTGCAACTAGCAGGTACACGGATAAGGTAATCAAGTTGGATACAGATGCCACATCCAGTAACACATTTAATATGTTTACAGATAATGACGGATTCACATAGATGTTGATATTTATGCACTTCGATTTTTTTGTTTTGTTTTCTTTTGTTTTTGCTTAAATAGCTCACACATTTAATTTATCATTTGCCCATTCTCTACTATCGCCTATCGCTCTCCTTTGCTATCGTTTCTTTATATTTATATGTATATATATGTGTGTATCTATGTAAAAGTTTATTTCTGTTGTTTGTTGAACCTTTAAGGAAATGGAAGCGGATGGATATATTATTTCTTCTTGTTGGTCGCAAGCATTGGGGCGCTGCGCTGCGGTGTTGTAGGTCGCGACGAGTTCATTCCGCTGTACAGATACTTGGCCTTCTTCTCCGATGGTTTCAGGATCTGCAAAACGAATAAGATAAGAAGCTGTAGTCCATATCATGCATCAGTATGCATTGAACAACTGACCTGGAATGAGCACATCAGCGTGTCGTCCACGGTCATCATTCCGCCGGCGTTGTCGAACTCTCCACAGTAGTTGGGCGCCGAGAACAACGTGACCAGTTGCCGACGCGCAAAGAACTCGTAGCCATCCTCCACAACCTGCAGAACGAACAGCCCATTAGAATTATCCAATCAAATGAGGAGTTTTATCTAGGCACCCACCTGATGTGCACGGCAGATCAAGTCGAGCTCGTGCCGGTTCAAGAACTTGGAGACCACATCCACGCCGAATGTGAAGCTCACACCGCGATCGTTCTCGCCCCAACCCTGAACATCCTTGTCGGGATCGCTCCACAGCAGATCGCACAGTAACCCGGTATCCGGCACATCTGTGGGCCGCATCAGGCGTCGAATCTGCTCCATGCCTTGAAGATCGGGACTGAGGCCACCGTGGCAGCAGAAGATCTTTTCGTCAATGATGGCGGCTACCGGCAGACAGTTGAAGCAATCTGTGAAGGTCTTCCACAGTTTGACGTTGTATCGGCGCTTGCACTCATCGTAAAAGCCTGCCGACAAAAAAGGCATAAAGATAAACTCGCATATATTTGATAAACAAATGTGAATTCAGACTTACCGTAAATCCTATTAATACTGGCGCACTCGTGGTTGCCGCGCAACAAGAAGAAGTTCTCCGGATATTTGATCTTGTAGGCCAGCAGCAGGCAGATGGTCTCCAGGGACTGCTTGCCCCGATCGACGTAGTCGCCGAGGAACAAGTAGTTGGCAGCCGGCGGGAAACCGCCGTACTCGAAGAGGCGCAACAGGTCTGTGTACTGGCCGTGGATGTCGCCGCAGATGATCAGCGGTGCCTCCAGTTCCAGCAGGATGGGCTGTTGCAAGAAGATCTCGCGCGACTTGAGGCAGAGGCCACGCACCTCCGCCTCCGTCATCTGGACCTGCTTGCCCGTTCGGCAGCTGCGCACTGCAAGTAAACCGTTTGTTAATGGACTCCACATACAGATGGCTTCATGGATAGTTAGATAGATAGATAGTTATGGCAAATACACATTGTAAACTAGAGATTAGCCAACGTTTGACGCTTTAGCAACGGCAGCGGACCGAACGACAGACGAGCACAGTAACTATCGACGCAGACACGAGGAGACGAATCCATTGATAGGTGTGGGGATTTGGGGTTTTGAGGATTTCGGCGGGAAAACAATGCCACAAGAAATGGTTGCATACTTTGTGGCGCTAGCGAAACTGCGTGCAGGCTATGGTGAGGGTACAGTTGAGCTCAAAACATCAGTACAGGTGTATAACTATGTTTGTAGATGTTCTTGGCAATATGTATGAAATATACACAACTAAGCGGTATTTCCACAGTTCGAAAGCATAAGAGCACATACAAACTAGCAATAAAATTCCCTATATAAGTTGCAAATACTGGATATGCGCATGAACATATACTTGGAAACAAATTCCAATTCGGTTTTGAAATACTTGGATTGTGGCCTCAACTGTAGGCGTTTTTTGTGTGGGCATCAATAGAATGGCACAAGGCAGCAGTGTGTGGTTGGACTTCCTGGTCTTGGGTATAATTGCAGGTTGTCGCTTGGAACCTTGGCCAACAAGTGGGCGTATACACGTAGCCCAGCAGTACCAACCACACCACACCACACCACACCACATACCAACCCAATCCCAACTTCCTGCAATTAATTTTGCGCAAAAAACGCTCCAGAGCCGGGTGAAACGATGATAGTGCTATCCTTTATCCTGGGAATACAAGTAGGTCGTCCTCCGTCAGTGTCAGTGTGTCAGTGTGTGCGTGTGCACAAAAAATTTAATTAAATTTGGATAGAGCAAAATGCTGTCCCAGCGCTTGGCTCCAAAAAAGCAGACAAGCCCCAATCCATTCGTCCTTGCCCCGGAAGTTGAGTTGTGAGCCAACTCTGGATTTTGGATTTTGGATTTTGGGGTCGAGCGAGAGCCAAATGCGGCAAAGAGCTCCATTTTGGCCCAAGGAACGAGTGTGTGGGAGTTGTGTGTGTGGGTAACACAAAGCCAATTCCCGGAACGTCAGCGCAGCTGTGATTCCAGTAATGGTTAATTAAAGCTATCGCACATCGATGTAGGGAAACCTCAAAGGGGGAATTGCATTTATTGCGTATTTCGTATTGAGAGCACTTGAAAAAATATGCCACTTAATTGAAGGTTTTAAATGCAAAAGAGGGGATTAAAGTTACTTTGTTCAATCGAATTAATGATTTACTAGTTAATAGCTTTTGGAGAGATAATTTACTAATGAGCTGAATGCAATTGCATTCACAGAATTATATGAAATAATAAACTCAACAATCCATGCAGAGCTTAATGTAAATGAAATGGCTTCTGAGAAATTTGAATTGCTATGCATTTTCAGGGGTAAATCAAAGCTAAACGATTTTCCACCAATAAAAAAAACAGTCAGTTAATCAAATGAAAACCGGGCAAAAGTTCTTTGGCGAACTTTTCGCGCTCTCTTACACCAGCATGTGTTTAGCATCGGCATTATCATTAGCATATATGTATACCATACTATATATGTACATGGTACGTGCAGCTGGCGGACGTGGGATGTAGGATGTGAGATTTGGGATGTGGACCTGACCTGACCTGAAGGCGGAGAAGATAAATACACTGAATTATGCAAGCCATGGGTTCATGCACTCGGAGAAGTGGAATCCGTTTAACTTATGCAAAGGGTTCCTGGTTCCTGGTTTCTGGTTTCTGGTTCCTGGTTCCCACTTCCTGAATTCGCATTATGTAATGGGTCTACCCCGTCTGCGGTTTCAAACTTATCAAAGAATTACTTCCGCCTGCGCATAAATTTGCTGCGAGCATCTGCTCGACTTTTTGCCGAGATTATTAAGTTTGTTGGCGAAAAATATGACGTTTATCGAAAGACTTGATGGAAAGAGCTTTCATTAAAGTTTAAGTTTAGCAGAAGAAAATACTGCTACTACTTTCTTTAAATTTCTAGCAGTAAAATTGTTTGCCCCACATAGATTCTACTCTGCAAAAGTATTATATATGCTGGAAAATAGTATAGAATCAAGGAATATCTACACTTGCTGCACTTCAGCATGCATCAATGTTTTCTGCAGCATTTTCTAGCCACACGGGATTCGGTGACCCAGCAAATGATCATCACAGCTGTCATTCACTTCATATCTGCACAACTTTAAGCTCAACACTTTGACACACATGTGGTACAATGCTGCTGGGAGATGGTTCAGATATATAGATGGTTGGATGGTTGGATGGCTGGATGGATGGGGAGCGGAGTGATAGGGAAGCTCTTTATTTTTCATTTTTATGCAAATTTCCGCAATGTTCCACTCCACAGAAAACTGCTGCCCACTTCCCCGCACTCTGTCAGGCATTTGTCAGCATAAAGAAGACATCACCAAAAGCGGGGGGGTGTGGCATCCTGGGTGGTTTCATTTTTGTTTTGGGGTGGTGGGTTGTGGGTGGTGGGTGGTGTTGGGTTGATGGTTCTGTTTTTATACGACGCGGGGGCGATGTAACATTATGCGTAAGCAAAAAAGACGCGCATGTTTGTTTATCATGCATTTTACATGAGGACGCAGAGCCATCATCATCGTACAGCGCAGACATCTGGGCAACGCTACGTGCCGAATCCACTCCGCATGGAAGCTTCCTGTCTGTCTGCCGTCACATCTAACTGGTTCATCATGATTAACAAGTCTTAGCCGCTTCCCCATGCCCCGGAGTCAACAGCCAGCTGGATAAGCAACCCTTCCATCCTTTCATTATCTACATCCCATCTACAAATCTCCACATCTACACATCTACACATCTTCATCTTCATCCTCCTGCTGCTCCTCGCCGCCGCGGACAAATTAAAAATGCAAGAAAGCATATGGGTTCGAGTGGGGTTGGGATCGAATATGTTGGGTTGTGGGTCGGTTGATGACTACCATTCAAGGGGAGTTGTGGTTTTCCAACTAAGAATGCATCCTTTTATATAAATATATTCCATTAAAAAAATGTATCCCTATTCTGAGCAGTATTAATATTAATATTAATATTAATATTAATAAATTAGTTTTTAGTTGCTTTCAATTTCCTGTTGTATACTTTCCATCATAATCACCAATACAATCCCACTCCGCTTCAAACAATTTATGATATTGCGAGCTACCTGGCTCTAATTCACTCATAATCAAAGGGCATTCCCATCAGCTGAGAGCGAGTTACATGGCAAAACGGAATCCATCACGAGATTCACCATTTCGAGCTACGTGGCATGGCTCGGGAGACAGTTGATGGAGTCAAAGGAGCGTCTGCGTCAGACGTTTTATGACCCGATTAACTCCCAGGAGGATGATGAGCTGGTTGGTTGGTAGCCGGATGGTGGATGGTGGATGGTGGATGGATGATGGCTCTGGCCAAAGTGGAGCAGCAGCTGCCAGAAGTTAAACTTTCAAAGAACGGAAGCTGTGGAGCCGGGCAGGAAGGGCTGAATGAAAATGTTTAGCCATTTAGATAGCAAAAACTACCGAGTGCCGAGTGAGATGAAAGTTTGTGGACATAGCTGGCGAATAGACACGACCAACGCGACCAACGACAACGAGAGCAAAAAGGGCATGGCGAAAAGATAAGGCGCTCGGCAAAGTTTACTAAAACCAAATTAAGTGCAGCGAATTATTTTTTATTATTTTTTCCCAAAAATAATAGCAAGGCTGTAGGGCGAAAGGTCCAAAGTTTAATAGAAGGACTTAGGGTGACAAGTTGCACAGTTTATGCCACAAAAACTTTACCGAAACACAAGTTCGCAGTTAATGTGATTAATTTTGGATAAGAGTTAAAGCTGTTAAACCATTAGTCGTCGTTTCGCAGCGAAAAATTGAATTTCCCTCATGGTCGAATGGTCGAGTGATCGAATGGTCGAATGGATGCCACACCGCAAATTGAACAGCAATCAAATCCCGTCACCTCCCACTTTCATCTCAACCCGGCAGGTTGCAAACCGCAAACGAATCCTTCCCCAAACTGCGTATACATCTCATATATCTGACTGCATCGCATATTTGTAGAGGTGGCAAGCTGGCAATTTAATTAACTGTGTGCTCGATTCCCCCTCTAAAAGTACTTTTGGATTAAGGGTGTACATTTCAAACGCAAAGCATCCAAACCTTAATCGCAAAGTATCCAAACTTTAATCATCATATATATTCAATCGTCGTATTGCATGATCAAATGAAGTAAAGAAAGTTTGATTATAGTTTTAGTTAGTTTAAAAAGTTTATGAATTTAAGGAATGAATGTATAGAAATAGAAAATCTCTGTTAGATATCTTAATTTAGCACTATTTTCCCGCAGTGTAAACTATCCATGTGTTTGGATCTATTATGGGCGAGGTTCAATGTCGAAATCTAGTTCTTTTGACGCTCTCTACTTCGTAATTGGACCGCCCAACGACCTTTGGCTTTACTGCCTGGCAAGCAGAATATTTCCATGCCCAAATGATTGTTGCCCATTAGGGGTGCCACGCCCACGCGCACACCCACGCCCATTACCACCACCACCACGCCCACCACTAGTACACATCATGGCCCAGGTCGTCCTGCGTCCTTTGCGTGCTCAAGTTGAAATCCGAGCAAATGAAGCAAAGATAACAACGCCGACACAACCGCAACAAAACATCGAATAATGAACGCCTTTGGCCCCAACTTGATTAAGGACGAGTGCAAGAAAATATCGTTTGAAATTTTTCAGCCACAAAAAAAAAATGGGAAAAAAAAACAAAAAACAATTCACTTGCAAATCGGTAATTGTTTCCGTTTTGCATTGACCCATTTTGTTGGTCAGCAAGCAAATCGCCTTCAAGTGCTCGAGAAATGGAACTTTTAGTTAAACGAGATTTACTTTCCATTAAAGTGAACTCACTTTGGATTTATACTCAAATCGGAAGGAGCAAAGCCGATAATAATCTTTATTTAAGCGGGAGAAACAATTTCATATCAAGTAGCAATCGCCAAAATGGAAAACTCCTTCGTGGTTTGAAGTGATTTCAAAAAAAAAAACAAAAAAGGGAAAAAGAAAAAAGGAGAAAAAGAAAAACCCGAAATTGGCGCAATAAAAATTCGTAAATACTTCCGTTTAACATTGACCCACTTGAAGTGGAGGATTAGCAGATAGGGTTGAATGTCAGGGGGAAGTAGTTAGTGTTAGGCCCAAACTAATTGGTATATACACAAATGTTCCTCATTGGGTAACCACCTGACCCCCAGTTTAAGACCCCACCCCCACCCCCCTCCACCGCGAACCGACTAAACCCTACCCCAAGTCCCCATTTAAGCACATTAGCGATGATTATAACGGCGTTTACATCACACAGCAGCAACATTTTTGAGGGTTGCTGACGACAAATGGTGCAAAGTTTAGTAGGGGCGCACATGGCGTATGCGTAATCCGTTTGGATAAATATTCAGCGAACAGCGTACCGAACAAGGCGTTCTCTGCCCATTATTTAAATCACGCCAAAATCCTGCAAATTGTTAAATGAAATTGTGCAGAAAACTGTTCGAAAACGAATCGAAATCCAAACAAAGTGCAAATTGCGGTGGAAAAGATGTTAGCGAAATTAAAGCAAACACACAAAATCATTTTATATTTGTGCAGCACAAATTAGTTTAAGCACTCGAAAAAGCAGCAAAGTGCTGAAATTTTCAGTTTGTTTCCAATAAGAAATACACTTGTATACAAAAGTCGCTTGATGTTTACAAATCCTCAATAAAATCGACTTTAAAGCGATTTCCAAACGCTATGAATAATACAAATTCATTAAACATAAAAACTCACGAGTAAAATCAAAGTTTTCAAATGGATTACAGAATCTGAATCAGGTACACAGTAAACAACTATTTAATTTTTAAATTTACACAACCCTTTAATCGATTACAATTTCATTACGCCTATTAATAGATCAACTCGCACTAGGAATTTTCATTCGACAGCAAACGCAATAATAATCATAAATTGTTAAACGCATTCCATTTCCTGGAAATCGCTTGCATATTTCGAAATTGCTGGCAATCTGGGAAAACACTCTTCAATCGAAAAGTAAAAGAAAAGTAAAAGCGCACGAGATGCGAGATGCTGCTACTCTTCTTCTCAAGTTCTGCCCTTTGACCCCAGACCCCTGTGTTTTTTTTTTCTGTTTTTCGCTTTCCAACTCATTTCGTAGAACAAATCGAATCAAATCAAATTTGTGCAGCTTTTGCTATGCCATTCACTGTGGCCATTGGAGCGATCTATTGTAGATGTTTGTGCGTTGCCTTGGCGTATTCGAAATCCGAAATACGAAATGCACATGGAAAATGGAAAATGTACGGGCATGTATAGTACAGTAGTACAGTCGCGTGTGCTTTCTACTTCAGTGCGTACCACGTTGCGTATGCGCGCTATTTATAAAAATCAATTTCTCTGCCTTGGCAGCCAAACCAAACTAAAGAACCAAAAGAACGAAAAAAACAAAATGGAGCAAAGAAGCGCCCAAGAAACGAACCGAATGGCAAACAAACAGAAGGCAAACAACGTTGCAAAACAAATAAATAAATAAATAACACTGTTTAAAGCACTGTCTAGCATTAAGAACGCCAAAAGAAATCAGAGCAGCCAAAGGCCGATTCATATAGGAAGTTGCCTTGGCAAACTTTTCTTTGTTTGGCTTGTGGATTCACTCTTAATTTCTCAATTTCCATATACAACATTTGCTGTCATCGCATTTTGGCCATGTGCAAAGCAATTAGGTGGCAACTGCTTATTTCTACTTGTTTTCAATACTTCATTAAGCATATTTAACATGATTTAAACTGTTGTGTTAGCCCTTATATTTTTCAAATATTTTAGGCAGTAATGCAGTATATGCCTAATATTGTTTAAAATTTCCACACGGTGATTTCGATTAATTATCTTAAACATACAACATTTCCCCCTCGCAGCATCCGTTTTCCCTACATTTTCTTTCTTATCGGGCTCGTTTTCCCTTTTTGCTTGCCCTCGAGTTTCCCAGCCCCTCGAGTTGGACCTCCTTAAGAAACAAACAATGACAATGTGAAAAAAGCTAAAGAAAAAGGGAGAAGGAAAAGTTTCCAACGCGTGCAACAATGCCACCGATGGATGAGCAAGGGAAGGCAGAAAGAATCTTATAAAATAAACATTTATTTTTAGCATATTGCTGCTTTTGCTTTTGCTTTTGCTTCTGCCTGTGCTGCCGTTGCTTTAGTTTAATTTTTTTCAACTGGCTGGCCTGTGCTGGCCTGCCAAATTGGAAAATGGAAAACTCAAAAACGCAAAAGGCAGGGCGGGAAAATGAGGGGGCCAGCATGGCGCTCGGCCAGCCACTGCAAATGCCATATACATATACACTCGCCGAGCAAAAGGCAGAATTCAGAAGGCAGAAGGCAGAAGGCACTCCTTTGCCTCTTTCGCATGCTAGTTGTGTGGGCCCCCATCCTCCGCGGTGGCATCGATTTTGTAAGAAGCTCCCTCGAATACACGAATAACTAACTAACCAGACCAACAGCCCACCAAAGTTCCAACAACTGCACTCATTTGGCTTGGCTTTGACTGGTCGGCGTCGTCATCGCCTTTGGCTATTTATCGAGCGACATAACTGCAAAGCCAGGCAAGCTCAGGGATGCCAGCGAAAGCGAGAGCAGCCCTTTCACTGATCGACGACTGGAATCACCTTGAAGTTGAGGGCTAACAATAAGATAACTACCCTAAAAACCTGAAAACCCAAAAAATTATATCTAGAATTTAGTAAGCAATTTTATTTTGTTGTTCAAAATGTGTGCTTTTATAAATCTCTTTAATGTTGCCTTAAAGCAAACGGCACATTTCTTGGTATTCTGCAGAATTTTAAACCAAGAATTTCCCTTGAATATCACTGCTTAAACTAACACATTTGATGCACCTTTTTATGAAGTAAACAGTGTGTTAAAATAGCACAACATTTTCAAACGGAAACTGCTCCAAATTGCAAACACTTTAACAACAATATAAATGACTTTTCATGCATATTATATAGGAAAACAACATCTCAATGGATTCGATGCGGATGAAGGGGTTTTTCGGAAGACGAGGCAGAGGCATTTACGTCGACGTATTGTTTTCTATATCTACGAGTGCAAATTCCATTTTATTTACTTGAAGCTTTTGCTTAATTAGCGCCTCGTTATGATTGTGTCGTAAGGCGGAAGCTTTTCCCCCCAGTTGTTGCCACCCACAAACCCCCAATACCCCTCACTCTGCGACTGATTCATTTGTCTTATGGCCACCGTGTCTTTGTTTTCGTGCCCTTGCAGACCGCATTCCATACTACTGGTCACATCTGTTAAATACACACTATCTGACCCTTTAAAGTGCATATACAATCGATCGTTCATCAGCTGTGTTGTATTATTTAGCAATTTACAACAGTACTTTTCTAAATTTCTAAATTTGTTTATTTCCGTCCAGGGTATTCATAATTCGTTGCTTCGAATGCGCCTATCTTTCTTGTTTTCCTTTACGCGCTGTAAGCGTTTTTCCAACTTATCTTATCGCCAATAATTGGAAGAAACACATGCGTATATCTCCGGCGACCTTAAAAATAGCCATTCCATTTTGACAACACCAGCAGCAACAAAAGGAGGAACAATATAAGAACAACAACAACCGTAACAACAACAACAGCAACAGCAGCGACAACAAGTCAGCGAGAAAGAACAAAGACAGCGTAGAGCATACATGGCGTATGAGTAATGAGCGTTCTCTACATATTTGCTGGCCACGGTTGAAGTTTTCTTGGTTTCCCTTGATTCAATTCATTTCATTTCGATTCCATTACATTCAGACGACTCCGAGGGTCGTCGATTAACCCAATTTGCGGCTATTTTTTATTTTTATTATGTGCCACACTTCCGCGAAGATCTTGTTCAATGTTTTCATTTACGAAATGTCACATAAATTGGATGGCTGGATGTTGGTGTTCCATTACCCTATAGTTTTCTTGTTTATGTCGCAACTTCAATTAATCTCGCATTTGTATGTCTTTCATATAAACACAATTGTTTTTTTTGCGTAACAGCAGTTGCAGCGCCTAATTGTGTTTATATATTATTAAACTGCCAATGATCCCTGGGCGCCGCAGCCCCTGCGGCAATTGTTTAAACATTCGCAAATGTCTATTTGCTAATTAACAAACATAAGGAAAACATTGAGAAAAACAAGATCCGCCCTAAAAACACCGCAATTTCCTTTCGTTGCACAGCCAGTTTTGTGGGTGGCAAGTGAACCGCATTATTTATTTTCATTTAATTTGCATTTTACCTTGAAAGTTGTTTTGGTGTCAAGTTGTTTTCAATTTGTTTCTCGTTTGTATTCTCTACTTAACAGGCATCTTCATAACTTGGCCAAAAACTGTCATACAACAAAAATATTGAGTGTTTATAAACGGAATTCTATCTATTCTTGTCACTTTCCATCAGATTTTTGGAAATCCATTTTTAAACAAACTTTCGAATTTTTCAGCAAAAAATTTATGTTATTATTTAAATATTTATACTTTGTTTGGGGGTAAACTTTAGTTCGTTACATTTCCCTTTTCTCTTCTTTTCTTTTTTCATTAAATTCGAGTTTGTGGGTGTTCATTTTTCAACATCAAGCGAAAAAGTTGAGCTGGGCAGTGTTGGTGGCATTGAAGCTGTCCATCGCAGGTGTTTCGATCTTTTTCGCAAATTAATTGAATTTGTATGCGTTGCATTCGCTTAGCTGATGCGTTAAATGTTGCAATTCAGGACATTTGGAGTGTCATCAAAAGGGAGCGAATGCTTTCAATTCGATGTTGATTTGCTTGATATGCTTGAATAGATTTATAAAATCAGATTTATCAATGGCGATTTACATGTATTTAATGTGAATATGAATATTATGGCCGGAAAGTAATCCGAGAATTCTGCCTTTAGACCATCATTTGCTTGCCTAAATGGCCTCTACTTTCTCCATTACTTTCTTGGGCTTTAAGGGTGTGTTTGTCCAAAGGTCAAGGCACATGGCAAATTTATTTCACCCCAAAAAAAGAAGAGTAAAGTCGTGAAGTACCTTAAATTCTACGCGCAACCAAGTAGCCCAAGTAGTAGGTGAATCAGGATGATGGGGTGGCAATAAGTCGAATGGCCGAAAGTTGGCAAAGTTAAGCAATTCGGGTAAAGTAGTGCAAGGATAGCTGACAGGCGGCCAGAAGTGCTGGCAAAGGAAACGTTGATTGAAACCGAAATTGGGACTGAAACTTGATGAACTACTTGGAAAACAATAAACACTCGCAGAAAAATGACGCTTGATAATGTGATAAGTACAGGATTCGTTTTAAATTGAATTCGCTTCTGGGAAAATATGTACTTTTTCTATCTATTAACAAGGGTGTTAATGTATTAAATGGACTGCTGTTTTTCATTGCATAGAGCAATTAGTAACAAATTGCTTGCTACTTTGCACATTTTCCTTTGAGTTGTTCCTTTAAGTAAGAGGCTTAAAGCGAATTTCCCTCTGGTTTTGCTTTTTCTCATGGGTACAAAAAGTTCTACTTTGTGCAGCACCAGCAGATTGCGACATTTTGCGACACCACTGACCCCTTGACTTCCAACAGCCTGGGCCACTGTTTCATTGGAGAAAACTTTGTTGATTTATACTTTCATAGCTCTCTGGCTCATGAAAATTGCACAAGGAGCACGGGGCCGTCTCGTGTAATGCCAATAGGCATTAAAAATGCATGCAATGGACAGTGCGCCAAGGAGCTGGGTGGAAAAGAGTTTTTAGAAATGTGTCAGCAATTATGGCAACTGCGTCAGCAACTCGTAGCTAATCCATTAGTCAAAAGCTGAAGAAGCCTTTCGAAAATAGTTAAAGCCTTTAAAGAACTTTATGTAGTAGAGACGAGATTTCTTGATTGCCTTAAATAATCATTATGAGAATCTATAGATCTCAAATCACAGTTTCCCAAATGCCGTGTAAAATACCTTGTGTTACCACTGTTAAGTGAAAGTATATTCCCAGCATGTAATGCCGTACGATAAATTCCAAATTGTCGCATTCTGAATATCTGAATGGACATTCACAATTCGTGTGCCGAAATTATGCCATTGTCCGCCTGCCTATTCCAAGCTCAAGGACCTTGTGCACAATCCATTCAACCCCTTGAAGTATGCAACAACCATTTACAACTCCGCACAGCCAGCAAGATGACCGAAGTATAAAAAACAACTTACAATGCTACACAACAAGAGAATGGCCCGCAAAAATGGAAGGCAAAAATGAAGCAAGAAAAAAATAACTAAGCCAAAAGGTCAAATGTATTATTAAGCTGCTTCTCTGTGTGTAAGTTTCTGAATGTGTGTGTGTATGTGTGTGTGTGTAAGTGTGTTTCTTGGGTGTGTTTCTCTGAAAGTAAACGAGAAATTGAATTTTTCCTACATTTTTACTTTTTTTTTTTTGGGTCAAATGGTCAGGTTGTTCTGGCAGCAGAGCCTTCCATGCCACCTGCTCTTTCTGCGGTGGTAACCTTCAAAATTTTTGGCCGAGTATCATGTTAAGCCCTCAAGTATCCCTTGGCCAGGACCCCCCACACACACACACACACTCGCACACATACATACGTACGTGTCATTAGATACAAACATTTTATTCTTTTTCTTGTTGGTACTTTGCGCCACTGGCAATTCGTTCTCCCATTTTTTTTTTTTCGCCCTCAACCAGCAGCGAGCATTTTTTGCTTTTTGCCGCTCGTTTTTATTTGCCAAGTGCACGCAATGTGACAAAACGTGGGCGGTGGGCGGTGGGTTTTCAGGTGGGTTTTTCAGGTGGGGTGGGTTGGGTTGGCTTTGTAGCCTGGTGAGAATTATAGTGTCATATTATATAACGTGCTATGTGCACGTGTGCTCCTACGGCGAAATAAAAATAGAACCGCATGTAAAAGGAAGGGGAGAAAGCGCAACAACACCATAATTAAAACACTTGCAGTTGCAGTATTAACTGCAGCCAGTGGCTAACTGCTGCTTGCCTGCTTACACTGCGAGAAAAGAGGCAGTACCTTAAGCATTTTATTTTAAATTAAATTTTCGCTGAGGCTCTTACAATTTAAGTAAAAAATACTTTCTTTTACTTTCGAATAAATCAGTTTAGTAGCTAGTTACCCATCAAGAACCCCACTTGAAATCGTAATAATTCGTAGAGAAATGAGTATTTTGGCTTTGGTTTAACGGCGCTTAAGCAAGCATGAAGCGCCTGTTCTGTTGTCGTTTTTCCCCGTTTTTATTTTAATTAATGAACTAACTTTTGGTGTTCGCCCCCCTCACACCCTCGCACCCTCTTACCCCCATGGTCCACAACAATCTCGCTGCGCTCTCTAGTTTATACGCGCTTATGGATGCAGGCCAACATTTTTTTTTTTGGTTGTTGCTCTGTTTGTTGGCTTGTGAATTTCTGTTTGGTTGGTTTTGCCCCCCGGTATTTATGACACTCGACTGGACGTGCGGTTATCATAATTAAACAAGTAGAAAAGTCTGGCATTCATCAGGGAATGAAATGGGCAAATGCTGATATAATTTCAAATTACCAACTTACAGCTCTGTTCTATTGATCCACCATTTCCTTTGTATTGTGTCTAAGGAACAAACTATGGCTAGACTGCAATTGAAGCAGCTCTCATTGCCCACTACCCACTTGTATCCATTCGCCATCGCCATCGCCATCGCCGAAATCAGAGTGCTCCTCCCACAGCTCAGTGCCTCCCACAAATGTGGCAAAAGCCGATGGCGAAAGCTAATCAAAAACCACTTAAATGGAAACGGAGGCATTAGCGAAACCTCCCCACCGATCGACCAAGAAACAAAGGAAACACTAACGGCCCTTTGCTAACAGAATCACCAGACACGCAATGCCAGTTTTCCATCGTTATTTGCTTTTGGGCCACTAATGCCAGCTCTTCTTCCCTTCTCTTCTCTTCTTCTTTTTTTCTGGCGGATTTGAATTCCCTTTGCCATTATTATCATTATTTTTCCACACTGATTGACTCACGTGAAGGTTGTGACATTCAAATTATATTTTCAATAACCGCGGCGTGGCATTCAAACAAACTTGAAGAGATGCCGATCACTTTTCTAAAACAAGGATGTAACACCAAATCGACCAATCAGTTACCCATTAAAATAAAATAGTATGCCTAATAGCTAAGAGCTGTGCACTTAAGAGCAGTGAGTTTATAAAATAAGGCTACTTTTAGTGCCATTTTAAAGCTTTGTAGTTTCTGTTGAGAACTATAAAGATTATTCCACTGATATAGAAACTAAATGTGCCACAGTTTTATTGCCAATTACAGGGCATGTAATCGCACAACGTGAAGAGCGATGACAACCCTGGCATGCGAGAACGACTTTTGGCGACATCGACGACACACGAGAAAGCCATTGGACGGTATTTCTATATATACATACATATATATACATACATATATAAGCGGGGTGGGTGGCGGTAGTGGTAATGGTATCTACAAACTACAATCAATTATACAAATATTATACAAACATTAGAAATGCATCAAAATAACGAAGGATATTTGTCAAGGCACGGAACGGAACCCTTGGAGAGGCCAACGTCTACGACAACGTCGTCTGTCAGTGGGACAAGGATGACTTGGCACTGTCTTTTCCGTTCTGTTCTGTTCTGTTCCGTTGGGAAAGCTCGCCGCCCCCTTTTTCCTTTTCCCAAGCCTTGGCACACTCTCCATGGCAGCAGCACGTGCGAAAAAGAGGGGAAAATATGGGACAACAGGCCAATCAATAACACCGAACAACGAACACCAAACAACGAACAACGAACAGCAGAACAGTATGTGAACTAGAAAGAAGGTTTGCAATCACTGGGGTTTACTGGGGTTAAGGTTCCTCCAATTCGTTGGCCCGGGGTTAAGGCTCCTGGCATGATAATTGCGAAATTTTGAAAGCTAACTTGTTGCTTTTAGTTTATTGGGCATTCGACTGACTGCAACTAAATGGCTTGAATTGAATTGTTTTAAAACTACTTAGGTCACAGAACTACAGCTGATACTTAAGTACTTTACACAACCTGATTAGGGACTTTCCAATAGACATTTGCACTCAGGTTTATAATACATTATTTTCTAATCTTATAGATATGTGTCTACCTACATAAATACGACGATTTGTGTTGGTTAGATAATAGATGGTCATATGAATTGGTTGACAAACGAAACCAGAAGAGAAATACTTATATAACCCCCACACTATTTGGCTTGCTCCCCGATTTTGTACGAGTATATAGTAACCATCTGCACACTCAGCGCCAATCAAATTTGATATAGTTTATGATTATTGTTTAACACCCAGAAGTGCTGCAGTTGTTTGCGATGTCGCGTGTCACATTCAACGAGATTCTTTTTTGGACAACAATTTCCCCCCTGCTTTTTTCGTTTTCCGACGTCATCATCATCCCAATCCCAATCCCAATCACAATCCCACTCACTGAATAGAAATGCCAACCCTTCCTGCCGCATTCTACTCGAATATTTATACATTTAATTTGTTTCGCATTACATTTGACGTTAGTGGATTTTGCGCTGTGTGAAAACAATTAGATGAGGGTGGAGGGTTCGGGGTTTGTTGGAGTGATTGCATAACACACCGATACACACACATAGATAGAGATAAACACATCTGTAAAGTACTATATATATATATATGATATGTACCTAATCGGGGCAGGCGTTGGTCAAGCGTTGGCACTGACATTGCGATTGCAGTTCCGGAAAAGTAAACAGTAACCCCACACCAAATCATAAATATTATGAAATTCTTCTGCCCCAAAACATAATTGTTTTTACTTATAGTTAGTTCTAGTGAAGTGCAGATGGGGGTCTCCACATAATATTCGGCATATTGTTGTTTGCGCTATCGATTGAAACCCTAATCAAACATGTTGCAATTACTTTAGCAAATAAACAAAAACAGTTGGCAAAGTTGAACCGCTCTAAATGGTACATGAGATTAGTTCAATAAAAACCCAACGAAAATCTAAAAAACTTTTAAATAATAAGTAATCACCCCAACGATTCATTTGAACTGCCTGATTGCTCATACAATAAAACTGTCTTATCAATAGGGTTTCATATTTTTGCCAAGTTATGATTGAACACAAAGGCAGCAGCGGGTCACATTGTTTTGCTGAGTGTACCCAGGGATAAAGTGCTGATTGAGTGGATATGTATTAGTTTGGTATTGCATCCCTTTGTGCTTCCCAAGCTTTTAGCCGTGTGACAAGCGGGTGAGCTGCTGGCCGCTAAGTGATAAGTGTGGGTTGCATTTGATTTGGACAGAGCTCAATGGGATTGGATTGGTTTTGGATTGGTTTTGGATTGGATTGGTTTGGTTTGGCTGAACGAAGGAGAACAAGCGCCAAGGGTTTATGTTTTTGTGTTGACTTGGTGGGGGAATAGACGACAGACAGCGCGCTACTTGGAGTATGAAGTCTCATGGTCGTGACCACTGCAGTGTATGGTTTTTTACTTTTGCATCGGACTTATGGACTTGTGGGGCAGAGTGATGATGATGGATGATCATCAAACATCGACAAAGTGATCAATAGGGAGGAATTTTTTAAGTGGAGGATTGAAAGTGGTAATACCAAACTCGGCGACGAAAAAATCGCGCAGTTTCAATCTGGATTTCTTGGGCTCCTCGCGCGGATGATGGACGGTGATTTGGTCGCCATCGGCCGATATCATTGTCTCGCTTGGCGGCGATATCGAGTATTGCTGGAGCAGGCGGCGCTGCTGTTCGGTGAGCTCGTCCAGCGGATCATGGCTGGATCCTGGCCCAGCACCAGCACTAGCACCAGCACCAGCACCAGGAGCAGCACCAGATCCCGATCCGTATCCGGATGCGGAACCAAAGGAGGAGGCCACCGCCGCCAACGACGAGTAATTGCTGCTGGATGTGGGCGATGAGGCGGATAAGCCGGTTGCTCCGCCGGCGGCGGCCAATTGTTGAGCGATTAGCAGCTTCTGGGCGTGCTCTTCGGCCTCTTTTTGTTTTTTAAAGTCTTTCGAATGAATGCACATACATATATTTTCATATATACATACATGTTTATATATATATATATAGAGAGAGAGATTTATAAAACTATGGGGTGTGGGATAGGTTGTGTGGGCTGTAGGAAAAAACATAAAAAAAGGCAAAAGGTAAGCGCAATTTCCATCCTTCTCGGAAAAGCGAGAGCCAGAAAAAAAAAGACGACAGCCCGGCAAAGTGCCCTAAAAATTCAATTTCAATTTGCAATTTGACAAATGAAATTTATCTGCCGCCGCCGCCGCATTTGCTTTTGCTTTTGCTGTTGCCATTTTATTTTTCCTTTTTGCTGCCGGTGACAGAGGCTGATGACGCTTCATAGATCAAAATTAATGGTGTTTTTGTAGGGAGGGGCGGTGGGCGGTGGGCGTAGTGCCATGACCTAGCCCACTCGATGACCTTGACAAATGGTTGGGGCCTACCGCGGCCATCACGCTCAATCTGCCCCTTTTCCCATTTACTTAGCGAGCCGAGAGTGGTTTACAGTGATCACTCGATAAAGGAGCGACTAACACAGTAAGTAATTCAATGATATCTTTTTATAGTCATCCCAAAGTAGAAACAAAACTGTGATGTTAACAAATTTGTCTCCGTTTTCTTTCAGCTGTGTTCTCCCATCGAATGACCACTGTAGTTGGGTCGTGTCATATCGGCGCAAGAAATAAGTGAAACCGAAAGATAGAATCGAAGGAAGAAAAGCGAAACTCATTGCGGAAATGGACAAAAACCGAAAATCGCAATGTTCAAATGCAATTTCCCCGTGGCGTCGGTCAGAGCTAAAGCCAAAAGGGCGGTGTGGCCCTCCCCCCGGAAAAGCGGAAAAGTCCAGTCCCAAACTGCCGCATCTTCGACATTGGCTGACACTTGCAAAACGGCGGACAAGCACTAAGCGGCTTAAGCAACCCTCGCAGATGTTGGCTTTTCACCAAAGGAAGAGGCAGTGGCAGTGGCAGAGGCAGAGGCATATCGCATTCGAAACCGAGAAGAGGTTGCAAAAATGTAAACTATTTAGCGCTTTTACGCTTTGCAGGAAGGTTGCATGATGACGACGATGACACAACCCCCACCGCGCTCTCTAAGCCAGCTACAGTGGATATCGGCTATGGCGATCGATACTCAGACAACATTTTGGAAGTTCTCGAAAATATTCCTTGTCTAGGGAATCTATTGATAAAGATCGCTGGATATATCAATTTAAAACTACGAAATACTATTTCTCAACCGATATTTACAGTGTCTTTAGCGATGGTCGCGTGACACGAAGACGTTTTCCCACTCCAACGGCCAGTGGGGTTACACATATGTGCGGCGGCAAAGCTCCTTATCGAGAAACTCATGTGATTCAATTCCATTCCTTCGTCGGCAATTTCATAGCTACACATTCTGTTTGAATCACGCCCGTGTTTATCAGCTCGATGACGTCATTGCCAATATAGGCGAAACAAGAAAAAACACAGCTAATAAACTATAAATCCATTTGGAAGACGTTGGCGCAGGACAGAGATGGCGTGCTTTACAGCGCGATCACTGTTAGCGTTATGTAAACGCTAATGAGCGTAACAGTAGATGCTGTTGCTCTTCATCTTGTTGTTGTTGTTGTTTTCGCTGTTTTCCAAGAGGAGCAATGAAAATCAATTAAAACTAATTGATTCAAGAGTCAAATTCAAACGGTTGCAGCGGCAGTAGTAGCAGCAGCGGTGGCGGCGGCGGCGGCAGCAGAGAAAGGGGCTCTCGCAACAACAAAAAGAAAACCTACTACCATTTAAGCGAACAATGTGCAATAATTAGAAAATGCAATCGCACACATACACACAGATAAACTGTGTAATAAATTAAAAAAGGGGACAGGAGCGTGGGAGGGGCGCAAAGGGGGTGGTCGGGTTGGATAAGGAGGATCGAAAGAGGGGAAAATTTCGCATTTACTTACTCTCCAGCAGCCGCTGTATCAAACTGTCCACATTCAGATCGAAGTCGCCCATTTTTCAGCAGCTAAATTGTTCTTCTATTGGCCGCGTTTTGTTGTTGTGGCCAGCTGTTCCAGAATTCCGATTGGAATTTTTGGCGCAACAACTACACGCACGCACACACACACACACACGCACTGCGACGCCAGTTAGCTTATATACTTGTACTATATGCTATTGTAAACAATAAGCTTCGTGTACTTCAAATTGTTGTTATATTCTTTTCTCTTTTTCTTTTTCTTACTTGCCGCAAAAGGCAATTTCACTTTTTGCTCTCTTTTTTTTTTTTTTGTGAGAGATTTTGTACGGTGGGCCGCTAGTTCACTGATGTTGCACGAGGGGCAAAAACAGAAAAAAAAAATATATAGAAGCACGGCCGCTCGACTTTCGGGATCGCAAATCGGTCAAGGAATATATAGATGTGTAGATCTCTGAAGGGGGAGAGGAGCTGAGAAATCGGCTTAACTGAGAATTTATAAACCAGCGTAATTTTTCTCCGCCAATAACAAAACTCGTCGGACAGCTAGCTGAGTATGACCGTTTGCCGGAGGGCTGAAAAAGTTTTGGCAGTGGCAGCGCGCCTATCGATAGCTCGATAGGCCGACGAAGCAAGCCAGTGCTCAGCAACACGGCAGTTAACTGTTAAAGTCCTTTCGCTCTCCAGCCCTCGTTTGCGTACGTCAGTTTGAAACTTTTTACTGTAATTCAGAAACTTAAACGAACAAGTTGTGTGCTCTCCTAAGTTACGGAATTAACTAATATAGGGTAAGTGAACACTTTGAAACCAATACTTTTGTCTGATTCTTGGGCCCACCAGATACTCGAAATGGCTATTCGGGACATTTGGCTGTTTTTAGTCACCAATAAGCGGCACTTGCTGCGCGCTATTGCACTTTTCTTGATTTCAAGTGCAATATTGCTCTTCAAATTGGACAACAACGTCGCCGGCTCGATGATCAATTTGCTAGATCTGAACGGCGGACTGAACTCCGCCAGTATGTGGAACCACAATGCTGCTGTCGGCATCTACACAGTGAGTCTTATCATGGTGGTATTCGCCGTGTTCTTTCAACGTCGCTTCCGAATCTTTGACACGAATGTCATGATGCCGCTGGAGGATGCAGCTAAGCAAGCTGATGAGGAGAAGGAGGAAGAGGAGGAGGAGGACTAAGGCGTTAATCACCATTGCCGGACTCGCAGAAGAAGAAACATTCCCAGCTATAATATAAAAAGCTTTCAATTATTCTAAATTGAAGTCAAAATAAAGTCATTGTCGAGAACGGAAACATTCCAAAAGTTTTTTTTTTTTGACGAAATTTGCAGAATAAGGTTTTCTTTAATTGAGTAAGAATAATATATGACTATTTGTCTGGAAAATGTCAAGTGCAGTTTGCGATTTAAGATTCGCGGTTTCGCGTACTTCTCCTCCCACGCTTTTTATAGTGTTAGTGCATCCCTGGAAATATAAGTAAATAAAACCTGACCAGGTCAACAGCTGTTTTAGCCTCGATAGACCCCCGGCAAAATGCATCTGATATCGATAGGCGATAGGCCGCGCACTTAGGAAATTGAATTTACCTAAAATAAAGATCAACGAATCACAAAGCTTGGCTTCGCAATGAATGGCATGAACTATTTTCCGAACTACTACTCCATCGAGGACATATTCGTGACCCAGGAGAAGGTGGAATGCCGGGTGAACACCAAGCTGCAGCGAATGGGTGAGTGATTCGTATGATGGTTAGACGCACATCCTGGCCAAACATTTCATTAATATCGAGTTCCATGCAGGATTCCTGGACTCCGGTGCCGAATCCGATGACCTGGAGCCCGGCAGGACGGTCAATCTGCCGCTGTGGTACATCAAGGAGCTGAAGGTAAACAATGCCTACTTCACCGTCGCAGTGCCGGATATCTATCGCAATGTGCACAAGGCCGTCTGCGAGGCGGAGACCACCCACATTGAGCTGGGACGCCTGCATCCTTACTTCTACGAGTTCGGTCGCTATCTGACGCCCTACGATCGCAACCACGTCATCGGGCGCATCATCTTCGAGACGCTGCGCCAAAGGGTACGCCACCTTTTGGACATCTCAAAGAGCGACGGACAGGCGGCCAAGGCGGAGCACCGACTGGACAACATCGAGGCCAAGCTGCACGAGGCTGGAGTGCGCACCAACAGTCAGGTGGGAGCACTTTATTCCCCAACTGGCAGCCACTTTATTGACAAAACTTATCCATTTTCTATTTCAGTACATTGAATGGCTGCAGATGACGGGCAACAAGATTCGCACCTCAGAGCTGGTGGAGGAGCACCAAAAGAAGCGGCGACGAGCGGATCGCAGCGATGACGAGGGCGATGCGCTGCCCAACAGCAAACGGGCCACCTTGTGAACCAGCAGTCCAGCAGTCTGGCAGTCTAGCTGCCCAGCAGAGTAAACAAGTCCAGACACACTGATGTACTGTGGAACTGTAGCAACTTTATTTCGTCCATTCGTTCGGTGGCCATGGGGGCAGCCTGACCACTCAAAAATACACTTCATCTACACTATGCACTCGGCTAAATCCATTTGTACAGTTCAAAATACATGGGTTTCGCATACATCTCTACGCATAACTAAGCATCCAATCTGGGACCGGTCATACATAAAACTCCTAAGAGCTGCCGGTTCGCGTTTTCCATGGACTTGGCAATAAGCCAAACAACCGCGCATCCTTGTACGATGTTGCGCCACATTATTACATATAAATAGTTAACTACATATATAATTATAATCTTGTAAGCTCAATTAAAATTTGATTTTGTGCTAGTTTCACATACATTTCACAAATAAACATACACCAATGTCAGCGTACATACATACATAGGTAGTTCTCTTAAAAGCAACCAATAGGACTTCATTCTATGTCAGGGACCGCAATGCTTATAAGTCTGGATTGTGCTATTTGTTTATTTTGGAAGAGTTTTCAATGCTATAATGTAATGAGCTAAACAAGTTAGGCTATAGCGCACAAAATAGGCCAATATACATACATAATATAAGTGGTATTTATATTCTAATAAAGAAAATAGTTAAACAAATCAAACAAATAAGCATATCAAAATATTTAAAACAGTAGAACAGCTTTTGAATTTAAAGAATAAGATAAAGGATACTGATGCTTAACTCTCGTGTAGCACAGTTAAATTTTTGATTACAAATATTTTTGTATTTTAAAATATCGTGATATGCAATTCAGAAAATATATGTTCTGGTCGGCTGGTAGTTAAGTTGCAGCAAACTACTGTACATCGTTTGCCATTTGACCTTATTCTCTACATAGATGGCCGAAAAATGATCTACGGTCCCCGGGTATCTATATATTCTTTGATCACTATACAATATATATATATATATATACATATATATATATCAATATCAATATATGCACATCGAACATTCCTAGCCGTGCATCTGGCCAATTTCTTTTGGCTTTCATATGCTTCTCAGTTATCCCTTCGCATACGCAATATATATTTCTAACATTTATGGTATTAACACAAGCTTTTCCCTGGACAATTTGGTTTTTTTTTGTTTTTGGGGCGATTAACAACATCGATTTCGTGGATATAGCGGAAATTGAATGCAACATTAATTCGTTTATGTTTAGGGGGCTTGCTTCAAAAAATAAGCAACATAGTTTATTCGCTTTATCTGCATTTGGTTTTAGTTTTGTTCTCGTTCTCGTTCTTAGTTCTTCGTGTTCTTTAGTTTTTTTAGTATATAATGCCTTTTTAACACTAAATTTCTGTTCAATGTCTTCTGTTCATTTGTTATCCGCCATCGATTCCGCTGCCGTGTTCAATCTCTATCCATCCTCACGATTCTGCGTTCAGTTTTCGGCTTTCGACGTTGTGGGTCGTTGTAGTTGTTGTATAATTAATTGTTAAAAATGTATAAACAATAGCAAGATCTCCGCAATACGTTTGCGGCTGGAACTCTGCCTCAAAATAAATACAATTTGCACTAATTTTTGCCATTTACGACGGCGGTGGGGGTGGGCGTGGTCGCAGACTTTGCCGGTAGAACTGCATTAGGTGGCCGCCTCTTCTGCGGTAGAAAGACCTGAAATAGAAAAGGAAAGATATGCATGAAAGTGAGCAAGACAGAACGATTCGTATGCAACTGCCACGCACCTTGAGAGCCCCCAAAACCATCAGATAGAACCAGTAGAGCTGTGGCAAGAACAGTATAGCGATGCTGATGAGGCATCCTCGTGGCAGGCCACACATGGCCGACCACAGGGACGCAGCCTCAATGGCCAGGCTGTAGCGCCACATCACGTATGGCCACATGCAGACGCGGCACACGAAGAAGGTGGCCAGCATGAGCAGCCCATTGGCGATGTACACGCGCGAGTCCTTGAGGCGCATGGTGCTCAGGATGCTGCGCAACGAGACGAACGGCGTGGAGAACTCCATCATGAACATGTAGCTATAGATACAGTGGCCGCCACCGCGTATGTACTGAAATCGTTAGATATGTACATAGGTATTAAACATAGGTATATGTATGTGTTGTATGTGGTGGCAAGTTGTGCTTACCGTCACCACCAGCAATCCAAAGGTTCCGATAAAGACATGGTGTATCATCATGACCGGGTGCGTGACCACGTACTTAAGGAAGTCCCATCTACCGTCCTTGGGTATCTGGACACAGGCTCCATCGTAGTCGCAGATCTCGTGCAGATTGGTTGGAGTGCTGCCGTTGTTGTTGCCACTTGCCGGTGACTTGCTGCCGTTGACCTTGCCATTGGCATGACCATTGCTCACCACCGCTCCCTGCTCCCTGCCCTTGGTAATGCGCAGCAGGTGCAGCTTATCGGCGATCTTCTGGGTGTGCACCTTGTACATCGACCAGATGTCGTACATGAAGTAGGCGGTGCCGAACCAGCCGTACGCCTCCATCAAGAAGTGTGATGCATATACAAAGGATTTGGTGCACGTCGACTTGCAGACGATGAGTCCCACGAGGAAGGAGAATGTCGCCTGGATGGCCGACACGATTCTGGAAGCATAGTCATGTTTTAATACATATTCTTTGGGCATTCTTATTAGATAGTAATACGTTGAGATTGGGAAGCCTTTTCTCTAGATCTCATATTGTTCTAATATCAATTATACAATTCCCCCCTTTATATACATATGCACTACTTCAATTATGTGATAAAATAAAGTAATAAGCTGGCATGACGCATTTTACCTTATCGTATGAAGGTTGTAAGACTTGGGCTTAGATTCACAGTTTGCGATTACGTTCTTATGACTCAAAATTCAATTGAGCCTTCAGATTTCGACAAAACTCATAAATTATCTGGGAAAATCGTCAAAATTTTTGGTAACCAAGCGGAAGAAGTCATCTCTACCCTCCCTCATCATCGCAAGGCACCCCAAATGGAGCCATGTGATCCTGGTCCAGAACGAGCCATGCGGCAGTATCTAACCCGACTGCTGGAGACCGGCACCTCCCGTTCCACGGGCTGTCTGGATCGCTTCGTGCGAAAGGGCATGAGCAATTTTCCACCGCAATCATCAGCCCTCGAAGACAAGACGTCCCGTTGTTCGCTCTTCGAGCAGCTCCTGTCCGGCGAAAGCCGCAAATCGGAGCGTTTACTTGTGCCCGACCTGGCCACCGAGTGGTTCCGCAAGCAGAAGGTATTTCTGGACAAGCTCAGCCCCGAGGAGCTGGCCGCCCTCAGCGATGGATTGGCGGTTAGGGACAGCAAGAAGACACAAGCAGTCAGCAAGTCCGGAGCAGTGGCTCCAATAGCTAGCCAAATGAAGGATGCCGAGGAGTCTGGAGGCAAGGTGGCAGCATGCATTCCCACCACGGAGCCACGAGTGGTTAATGGTAACCCCTTCCTCCTCGGCAATGCCCAAGCGCAGAATGAGCACAGTAAGGGAGACAAGCGAAGGAGATTCCACTGGGAGAGGGCTGGCCATCGTTGTCCAGTGCGCAGAGGCAGCTGCTCCTGCCTGAAGCGACGGGCAGGCGCATCCTGTGACTGCCTCTTCCAGGCCGATGGACAGCCCATGGCCAGCGATTGCTTGGAGGCGGCACTCCGGACGGAGCCGCTGTTGCCGTGCCTGCGTCGCAAGTTCGACTTGCGCCAGGCGCCACAACGGCGTCTCGATCCGGCGCGCTTCCGTCGCATTTCGCCGGAGTTCTTTCGCATCCTGGCCAGCTACGAGGCGGCCATGAGCGAGAGCTGTCCGCTTTACGGCATCTCCATGCATCACTGGGGCGACACTGAGCCATGTTGTCCGTGTGGCGAGCGCCATACGAATGCGAAGCAGCGATTTCTGGGCGACGATTCGGTGGCCACATCTGTGTTGGCTCCTTCTTGGCCACCACTGGAATCCCGACCAATGGAGGACAACAAACAGCCCGCCAAGAAGCAGGCGGAGAGGAAGGGCTCCAAGTCGTTGAAGGAGAAATCAGAGAAGTTCAAGAAGTGCTGCTGCACAAATGACACCTGCCCCAATGAGTGTTGCGCGGTAACTAAGGGAACTGGAAAGCAACTAATGGACGATTCCTCCACTTCTGAGGATGAGCGACAGGAGCAATGGCGCAGAAAGCAGGTGGACAAGCAGGTGGACAAGCAGGTGGAGAAGCAGTTGAACAAGCCGGTGGAGAAAGCGGATGGCCAGAGGGTCAGGCAGGTGGACAGCGGACAGACTGCCCAATCGTCGAATCCCTCCGAGAATCGTCACCCTGAAAGGTGGCAGGGGCGCAGGAGCGAAAACCAACAGGAGCGGCAGCAAACGAATCCCGAGCGGCGGCGGAGATTCCCCTACTGCTTCCACCGGCAATCGCAGTCATACAGAGCTGCCTATGCTCCCTCGCACTTTTCGCCGCTGTCTTCCTATCCATCGGCTTCGCCGGCACCTGCTAATCCATCTGCGTCTGCACCTGCATCCTTGCCAGCTTCTTCGACTGCATCCACGCCTGCTTCGTCATCAAGCTCACCCGAAATGCCCAGGGAATGCCAGTGCCGACACCAGCCGCGGGGCATCCTCAGTGGATTCACTGGCATCTGCAAGCGTTGCATCGAACCAGGTCGCCATTTGCTCTACAATTTGAATGCGAACTACCAACAAAACCGCGAGCGCTACGGACAGATGCGTCAGAACAAGAAGCGGCCATTCCACATAGCCGCACAGCCGGCACCCTGCAGCTGGCAGAAGTCCAAGGGGGACTCCTGCAATGAAAGGATCGAGCAGGGCGACAGCAGCATTACACTGAGACCCCAATCCTTGGCCGAAACCCGCTTCCAGAACTGTCATCCGAATAGCGAAGTTATGCGTGGACAAGCCAACAGCGAACAGTCGTTGCCATTTCGCACACCCGCCAGCGAACGCACCTTGGCGGGTTGGAATCCAGTCCAGCAGGAGCAGCCACACTTGGAGGTGACACAATGCCAACCCGACTGCAAATGCGCATTGCCGCAGCAATCCTTCCAACTGCCGCCCGTCAGCAATTGCACTTTCGCGCTGGCCGAAGCCCAACAAGAGGTGCTCCAAAGTGTTGAGGTGACACGCAAGTCGAGCAGTGAGCTGGATTACTTGAAGTGCGGACATCGAGTTAGGGCCTGCTACTTGGCTAATGACTTTCACCAGCTGATGAAACGCGTGGCGCGGAAGAGACCCAGAGCCAAGTCGTCGAGTCCACGCCAGCAATCCACTGAAACTTCAGGTGCATCTTCATCGGAACGGTCCAAGATCCAAGCCAAATCTCATGCGAAACCCATAACTACGCCGCGATCTAAGCCAAGGATATTAGGTGCTTTGTTGCCAGAGGAATTCACAGCCAAGAGATTAACCATCACCAATTCGGCTACAGTGAAACTTCGCAATCTGCGGAAGGTCAAGAAAAAGAAGCCGGATCGTGAGCCCAGGAAGGAAAACTATAGTATGTGTCGGGTGCAAGGCGCTGCTCAAGATCAGAAGCTACCAAGCAGCAGCCAAGTGGGATATTCCTCAAAGAGCTCATCCAAGGCATCATCCCGAGGCACATCTCCGAAGAGCCAACGAGCAGCGAAGTGCTCAAATCGCAGTGCAAGCAAAGAGCGAAGTCAGAAGAGACCTTCCTCCTGCAGCTCCTCCTCACGCTCCTCGCAACGAGAGCGCTCCTCCAGCGGCCAACGTTGGGCTGCACAACATGCAGTTCCCGATACTCCTAGCACTTCGGATGCATCCTACTGGACACGGAAAAAAAGTCGAGAGCCAGCCAAGCAGAGCGAACAAAGGCAGAGATTTCAATCCAACTCCACGTATCCCTACCACTCCGATGTCTACTCCAGTCAGTACTCGAGAGTACAATCACCATACCGAAGTTCAGCACTGAAGTCGTCCACCAGGAAGGCGGCAATTCAATACCAGGCATCGCTGCCCAGCACTGCACCGCGGCACTTGGAGACGGGTCGCAGATACTACACGGACACGCAGCCGGGTGGCGGCGAGGTGGCGGGAGGCGCCAGGTGTAGCTGTCGCTCCCTGCGCTCCACCACCTCCATCCGGGCGCTCAGCTCCAACACGGACAGTGTCCGGTGTCCCTGTGCGCCCGCCCCCTCGGTGGCCAGTGTGGATCCAGCACAAGAGGCGCAGGTCCATGTGGCAGGGGAGCAGCAGGATGAGCACTGCTGTTGCTGCAGATACCACACTCCTCCGCTGGATGCAGCATATCTTCAGCCCAGTTCCACTCGCACTCCACCGCCATGTGGCTGCAGACGCCACAAGGCAATGTTGTTCAGTGACGCCATGAGGTGGCAGCCACAGCAGCATCACCACGCTCGCACGCTACTGCGCACCCAGCGTCCACCGCCACCGACATCGACATCGCCATCGCCATCGCCTCCTCCTGCGCCAGCGCTCCTGAAACACCAGCATTTGCTCATGTTTCCACAGTATCCACAGTACCATGTGGAAAGCGCAGCCGTTGAGCAAACCCCCGAATGGCTTCCGGAGTACCAAGCACCTGGTCACTATCCAAACAATGCTAGCCAGCAGTGGGAAGACTCGCCCTATTGCACGCAGAACAACTACCTCATGTCGGACAGCCCAAGGAACAACTCCTACGCTGGCCAGTCCACATATCAAGCAAACCTGGGCGGGAATCGCGCTGGAGCCTTAAGAGCTGCTGCTCAGGGGCTTAGAGGTGTGGTCCAGGCTCTGGGCGGAACTCGGCCCAGATCGAGACACAATCCGCAACTGGATTGCCACCAGCAAAGTGGCTGCAGCCAGGAACAGAATCCAAGCAACTTGGAAGCTGGGCCATATCACAGCCAGGTGAGGGTGCTGCATTCAAACGATGTCTCCCATCCAACACACCACATGGATGATGAAGCTGTCCTTTACACGAGACCATCCACATCGACCTACTACGAGAACTATCCGCTGAGGAATGAAATCCCCAGCAGCTGCAATGCAAGGAGGAGTATGGAAAGGGATCAATCGACGTTTCGGATGGAAGGTGGTGGACGGCAAGCCGCAGGATCTAGCAGTTTATCCGACAAACCCCAAAAACTGTCACATCCCACGCCACTTGCCATGTTCTTTGAGAGCTTGAGAGCCAAACACGCTGCTTCTGCAATTCCCACGACCAAACAGAGCCTAGTCAATGATTGCTCCGATTCAATGCAATCCTCGTCCAGTGACGATGAGGCGGACGCAGATGACAGCTTGGACTGGCGGCACAGGCACAGGCAACTGCGCAGTGCCTCGCAGGATACCATGGTCATCCCACCCACCTACACAGGGCTGCTCGAGGAGCAAGTGCTCGGCGAGTATCTGCCCAGTCCGCGATGCAAACGCAGGACATAACTCAACACGAACTGCAAGTTCCGATCTCCAGGCATCTGTGCATCTGAATAAACTATAGTAAATATTTGAAAAATCCTTCCAAATGAAGAGCAAAGCGCAGTTGCATTAGGGAATTTTTAGTAAATGTAGATGGACCGAGATCAAAGACAGACGAAGATTCCCTATCGATCGCCGCCCTGCATGCGCACTCCCACGTTGGCCGCTTCCGGCTTGTTCCTCTTCGGCGAGCCGGCGGAGTTGTGTGAGCCACGGCGAGATCCCTTCTCCGAGGCATTGATGCTGCTCCGATTGGCCGGCGCCCAGCTCTTCCGGTTGGAGGAGCGACGCAAGGAGGTGGCGGTACTGCGTACGATTGGCGTTGTGCCCTCGTTCCGTGAGCTCATGTCGTCCGGTTCCGGAACGCGACGGGTGCAGTATATCTGCGCGGTGATGGTTCTGCGCGGCTTCTTCTGTGCATCCGCATCCTTGCTCTTGGACTTCTCTCTGCGACGGCGGCGCTTCTTAATCACCGCTTCCTTGTCGGTGGCGACCACTTTCTGGTATAGATTGCACAGCTCCAAGCACTGCCGCCCGCTGTGGAACCGCTTCGCGCGTCCGTCCTGCTCCAAGATGCCGCACACCAGCTCGTCCAGCTTCACATGCTGCACCACCGACAGCAGGCCAGCGAGATCCACGGGACAGGCGGCCCGGGCATTCAGCTTGTACAGCATGGCCAGCAGCTGTGTCCGCTGCTCCGGCACCAGCACCGGGCCGAGAAAGATCAGGCGCAACAGCTTGTACGTGTTCCGCCGGTCCAGCGGATCGATGCGGTGGCCACAGCGATCGAACATGCTGTCGTAGATCCTCAGGTCGTGCAGCTCCGTGTACGGCGCCTTCACGTTCTCCATCACCGACCAGGTGCGATCGCGCGGATAGCGCGGCAGCGGCCTGCTCTCGTGATAGGCGAGTAGAAAGAGCGTGGTCAGGATCTGGAACTTGCTCACCCGGAACAGGCAGCTGAACGCCTCCACAATGTGCCTGTTGCGCTGGCAGCTGCAGTGGCACTCGTGCTTCGACTCGTTGTGGCAGCACAGTGTGCACTTGGCGGACGGACAGCACTGGTAGACCGTCGCTGGATGCATTGGCTGCCATGGCACATGACCAGCTGGTGGGCAGCACATCGATGGTGCACTCATCGGTGCACAGCACATCTCCCTCAATCTCGGCGAGAAACTACAATTTTGGGTTTTCTGTATCGAAAGGTTGATTTCCAGATTGAAAACAATGCCATGGCTTCAAACTAATACTAACTAATAATTTGAATACACATGTTTTTCCACATCACAGTAGGTACATCTGCTGTATGTCATTACTATTTACTCCCTTTACCAATCATTATGTTAAATTATCGAATAAAAATTAAACAAAATCGTTTTTAACCATTGAGAAAAAAGTACAAAAACTAAATTTCGAGATCAATTGAAATTCCCGTTCGACCACAAGATCCAACCACAAAACTTTCGGCATAGGCGCCATGTCCACGGAGATGTCTAAATTCTTAGGTGGAGGCCGCCGTACTCCCGCCAATCGAAACTTGGCGCTCAAGAGCAGAACGGGCACTGGCGTTGGAACCCCAAAAGGTGGTGCTGCTGCTGCAATGCAGCCACCAAGTCAAAGGAAGCCAGGGCCATCAAATGACACAGCAGGAGCTTCGAGATTGGGAGGAGGAACTGGTGCAGCACAGCCGGCAAACAAGTCCAGTACCAGACCATCGAGTGGAGCAGCTGGAGCTGTGCCCAAGAAACCAGCAAGTCGAGCAACTCCGGCGAGCGCAGTGACAGCAGATGCAGCCAAGCCAGTGCCCAAAAGGGCAACTGGTGGTGGTGTTGCCACGAGGGTTATGCAAACCACGGCCACATCCACGTTGCGTCGCAGGCCAGCTCCTCCGGCTGCCGCAAGGATACCCATCTCCCGCCGCGTAAACGAGGTCAAGTGGATCATGAAGCCATCGCAGAGCTTTACGCCGTGCAGCAAGTCCTCCTCCGAGGATCATTTTCCGCCACTGGCCAGCGGATCGCAGGAGCGCAAGGCGGATCACGCTGCAGATTTGGAGCAACGATGCAGGTGCAGCAGCAGCAGCAGCAGCAGTAGCAGCAGTGGTGGTGGTGGTCATCTGCACAGGTCGCAGCTACTGATGCCTTTGCCGGCTGAACAGATTGGGCGGACAACAAGGAGCAAGGGGCGAGCATCGCGCATATTCCGTGTGCCCAGCCAGCGGATCATGCACGTGGATGCGCTGATGCAGGCACAGCTGCGCCAGATGAATCCGCGAAGAATGAGAAACCAGACGAGTAGGTCCCCCAACTGGTCAGCCAGTAGGTCCATACCAAGTCCATTGTCCCAACAATCATCCTTTAGATCGCCAAGCAGCTCGCCCAGCAGTTCAACCGAAGTTGTGGCGCTGAAGGATGTACCTCTGCGTGATGCCACACCCATAACCCCGTTACCCGATCTTGTCAACACATTGCAGCTGCCGATCTCCTGCTCTCCCAGTCCGGACGTTGCTAGTAGTCCCGCTCCCAGCCGGAGTCGCCTTCAGAGTCCAGCCATGAGCACCAGTTCGAACTCCAGCAGCTGCACCACGGAGAACGTTGTAGTACGGAGCAGCACGTCCAGTACGTCAAGTCCCCACTCGAATACCACCAGCAGCAACACCAGTGTGATTGAGTGCAAGCAAGGGATCAGTACGCCCACCGCCGAGCAACTGAGTCCTGCAGTACAAGGTGCGATGGGTAGCAAGGCCATCAAGCTGACCTCGACGGTGATTAAGATCATGCAGCCTGTCTCATCGAAGGGGGACGTGAAAACGCCGGAAAATCAAAATCCCAAGGAGAAGGAGAAGAAGGAGCAGGAGAAGAAGCAGGAGATGGAGCAGGAGAAGGAGCAGAAGAAGGAGCAGGAGAAGGAGCAGAAGAAGGAGCAGGGGAAGGAGCAGGAGAAAAGGCAGAGGAAGGAGCAGGAGAAGGTGCAGGAAAAGGAGCAGAACAAGTTTCCCGTGCAGAAGGGCAACGCCAAAACGAGGATGGCAATGAACGCACCCATGGTGCAATCGATTTCGCCACCAAAGTTCATGCCCATGGTCAAGGTGCCGAATCCAATCAGCCAGTCGGTAAATCATGTCGTCAATCAGCTAACCGCTCAACTGAAGGAAGCCGCCATGATGCACCGCTCCAAAGACGAGCTACCAAAGGATTCTAATACGTATGAAGCATTCTCAGCAAAGGATCCCTCGCGAAAGCCTTCCATTTATCTGCTCATGAATCAGCCAAGAAATCAGTCAGGTGCCTCGACAAATGAACCGTTCAAGGATTCGTGGGTCATTCAACCAATGGAGCAGTCAAAGTTATCCACGATTAAGCTGCACAAGGACGAGGCGGTGAAACAGCACACCAATCGTTATCTGGACGAATCCATAGAGCATCCTAGGCAATATATAAATCAACGCAAGGTGAGCGCGGCCAGTCAGCAGAGAAATGAATCAAAGAGCCCAGCTAGGAACCTCCATATGATGATGATAAGTTCGCCAAAGGAGTCAACAGTGCAACATCCAATGAGTCAGTATGTGACACCGCCAAAGGCTAGAAGACAGCCTTCCAAGAGCTCGTTGCTTCTGCGGCCCAGAGAGTCGAAGACAGGAATAACAAGGAATCCGTACATCGAAGAAACCAAAACATTGTCGAGGCTTCCAGCTGGTGCCAGGCGAACACCACCCGTTTCGGTGAATAGAATCAGCCAGCCGTCCACGTCCACGGGTAGCCCAAAAGTGGTGCCTCACCCGGAAGCGCAAAAACCAGAAGCCACAACGGTTGGCAAGATCATTCGAAAGGAGCAGCACAAGGTGCCGCGCACCATGGAGGACGGCATCGACATGAGCTACCAGTACTTTGTGTCGATTCCCCTCAAGCGTGGCAGGAAGCCACAGGTGGTTCGCTACCTCTACCGCCCCATGGTGCGTCAACTTAACGCTCCTCCTTCGTCCAGTCGCCGCTTCAGACGCGCAAGTAGAAAAGCAGCAGCAGCAGCGGTGGCGGCGGCGGCAGCGGCGGCAGCGGCGGCAGCGGCGGCAGCGGCCAGAGATGAAGATCAGCCAAAGGCAGCAGAGGCGGCGGCATCACAAAAGATGGATCCCGAGCTGCAAGCACTGGGCGGAATGCCTCTGCCGCTGGAGGATGCACCATCGCAGAGTACAGAGCCTTCGACACAAGCGGCAGTTAAGTCAAAGATCCTGCTTGATCCCGAGGCAGCGCTAAATGCTCCGTACGAGGTGCCACCGCTCAAGCTGAATGCGCGCTACAAGGCGATGATGGAGCAGCTGGCCCAGATGCCCTATCCCGAGGACAAGTCCACTCGTCATCGTCGACGACGCTCCAATCGCCAAGAGCGCGCTGCCGGCGGCGCTGACCAGGAGCCTTCAACGTTCCAAGACCCGGGCTTTGGTGGTGGCGACAGTGCGAAGAGTGAAATGAGCGCCCTGCAGCAGGTGTCGTCCATCTGGAAATCGGGTTCCCGTTTGCCCAAGCCAGTCAACTATCAGCCGGAAGCCAATCGTCTTAGCACGGCAACCGGTGCTCCGATATCCTATCATTCGCCGGTGCAATTTGAACACTCCATGTCGGACTCGGAGCACTTCATTCTGCCAGATGGTGGACCGTTGATGATTCAGGCCATCACCTACGACGATATCGAGAAGAGGGAGCAAAGGGAGCAGAGGCTACTGGATGGGAAGCAGGAACAAAACGTCCATCCGTCGCAGGAACGCAAAGAGGGCAGCAAATCAGTGAGCTTCCATCCTGGCGAGGTGGAAGTCAGTGAGTTCCCCGTGAGCAGCAGCTCCATCAGCATCAGCTCCTCATCGAGCAGCAACTGTGGCGTAAGCAAGACCAAAACCCGCCGCACCTCCAAGAAGCGGAAGTCCAAGTCCAAGGGAAGGGGCAAGGTGCGCAAGTGATAAGAGGTTTCCGAAATCTGAAGTAACTGGCATCGTGGACACTGCAAGCCAAACCAAACAATTGATCTCCGTAGCTTGAATAGATTTCAAAGATCCATTCTTTTTTAACCACTAAAAGTTAAGAAATGATTTTGTAGGTTTTGAATATATTGCCATTAAATCACAAATGGTAACACAATACCCCCACCAAAGCCAGCTAATCTTCCACTCTAGTACGAGTATATAAGCTCAACGTTTCCATATACATTCGCATAAGGATTTCACGCAATGGCGAAGACGATGACTTCACCAGGCGATGGCGCACCCACAAAGGTCAAGGTCCTGCTGCGGCGATTGCTCAATGCCAGGATGTTGGTCATTAGCGACGGAGCCGGCGCCTCAAACTAATGGCCAGCGATTGCCCAACCCCCTGCGATACGAGTAATGAAATAGACTCGAATTAGCTGGAGTGCTGCGAATATAATTGCTTGAGGTTTTAATATCAATGTAATGATTTACTGAATAACTTCATAAGTTCTTTCTTCTTCAGTTGTGCTCCTAGTTTTGTGACCCATTTGCCCACGCAATCAATTAGTCAAACGTGATTCCGCCGCCTAGTGCAAAGTGATCACTTAACCTTGACGCACCCGGGAGCACCAGTAGCTTCATTCCAGCACTGAATCCGAATTGGAATCGAAAGGGGAATGGGACTCGAACTCGAGCTCGAACTCGGACTCAGCGCAACAGAACCGATGCAAAGTCCCCACATCGAATGTGGGCATTAGTTCCAATTAGAAGCGCCGCCGATTCTGCCTAATGAATGGCCCCAAAGGTGTCTAGTATATATATATAGTATATATACACTATACTATACCCATTATATACACATGCACTATACTACATACATATATGCATTCGCGTACAGGTGCCGTATATCTGGGCTGGGCCACGCCGGGCAATCGAATCGAATGTGATTTGGATATCGGTTACTGGGTCGCAACGTCGAAGCGCCGCGTATGTCCACAATCCAAGCAAGCGAGCAAGTCAGCAAGTCAGCAAGTCAGCGGTAATGCAAATAAACAAATAGCCTCAACTATGTCCAATTAAGATGTATGACAAAAGTCAAGGGAGGGGGCGAAAAGCGATGGAAAGTTTTTGAATAGTTCTACGTCGATTGGCTGCTTTATTATACCCAGTTTTCCCATTCCACGATTCCCTCGAGCTTTTCAAAAGCCTCCAAAGCATCTAACAACAAGCCGCTTATCGCTTATCAATGCTGGATGCACTCACTCACCCAAATCGATTCGTTTACCCGATAGTGGCGAGTAGAGCAGAACAGAACAGAACCAAGCCGAACAGACAGACCCGGATAGATAGAGGGCGGCGGAAGATAGGCGGGGCCAATCACAAGAGCTCCGGCTGATTGCCTTATCGCTGATTCCCAACGCGAAGGTGAAGTGCGTCTGTCTGGTGGGACTTACAACGATCGTGGGCCATTAATTAACCACCAGGAAATTGGGTCGTCTGGCCGGGATTAGATGCGTAGTCCGGGTCAGGCGGATACTAATAGATGCCAGGCATACAATCTGAATAGCATAATTAACGCACAAAGCTGCGTTGAAAGCTCTGAGTTTGAAACTAGAAAAGTCATTGCAAATGAGAATCTAAGTTTTAGTAGAAGAAAGCAAATGAGAATCAAAGTTTTAGTAGAAGAAAGCAAATGAGAATCTTAGTTTTAGTAGAAGAAAGCAAATGAGAATCTAAGTTTTAGTAGAAGAAAGCAAATGAGAATCTAAGTTTTAGTAGAAGAAAGCAAATGAGAATCAAAGTTTTAGTAGAAGAAAGCAAATGAGAATCAAAGTTCTAGTAGAAGAAAGCAAATGAGAATCTAAGTTTTAGTAGAAGAAAGCAGTGAGTGGGAAGCATGTGATGAGTGCTTATCCAAGTTTACGGCTCTGATAAAGCACATCGAGCCCATTCCCGTCCAGAGATCGGGTTGTGTAACACCTGTGTACAGCAATTGGCCGCACATGGCAATACTCTATGTATGTTTCATCATAACAAATGTACGTGTGTATGCAATCGCAAGGGGGGAAAGCCTCAATTTAAGCGCGTTAAACAATTCTACACACAGTTTAATTAACACTCGGGATTGCGGGATTGCGGGGCAACAAGTTGGGCAAGGGGATACTCCATAGTTGGGCAATTACTAATGAATGGCCGTTTTGTTGTGCGCTTGCATCGGGCGCATTGAAAAGCTGTGAAATTAGATTCTCTCAAATAATTTACTGTGCATTCAAGCATTCAAGAGAACTGATCACATTACTGAGCAAATGCCAAGGATATATGCAGGATATTTGTGTGAGAGAAAAGGGAGCTCGTTCCACTGGCTGATTAAATGCGTTTCAAGTCGATTGATTGCTGTTTCCCCCCCGCAATTATTCCGATTCGAAACTGAAACCCACTAGCCTTGAGCCAAAACCCGTTCTATCCCGGCTCCTCATCTCATCTCATCTCCTCTCCTCCCACAACCCACAACCCACAACCCACTGCCCACATCCCACGCCCGCCGCAAGACCTTGACCCGCATGTCGCTGTGCTCGAGAAGATGATGATATAAATCAGCGTCGCCTAAGGAACGCCATTGCCGAATGTCGGGGACAACAGCCAACCGCCTGCTGTCCAGCTGAGCTTTGTGTATATACCACTAAGCTATGGTTCCATCTGTCCACGTCGATGGGAGAGGAAGGGCCCGTCCAGAGTGTGTACTTAAAACTGGGTAAGGCACTTTGGATTCGCGCCCGCGTAATATATTTCCCTAGATAAGGTTGAAAAGGTGAAGGAAAAGTTGAAGTGCCCACCACTTGGGTAGGGTTCCACTTCATAGTGTAATCTAATTATGCTTCAACTTGGGCTAAATTCAGCTCAGCAGCAGCTAAAACACTAAGTGAGTCATCCGCCACCTTAAGGCGGGAATTTGATTGATGTTGAGAATACCTGTTACTTGGTTATTACGCTCATTGCCCACATACGTAATCGATGACAGCAGCAAGCTGCAGCTTTAGCTATCCCAAGTCCTAACTGACTAACTACGTCTGTGTGTAAGCCGTTCCAGTTGCACTTATGGCACTGATATTGGCCAACATAAGTATCTATTATTATGAGCTTATATAAGTATTAGAAACGCATAAATAGATTGCATGAATCATGTGGTCGATGGAAGGGCAGCTACTTATTTGACACAAAAACAAAAGGGGTTTCGGGAGTTGGGAATTGGGCATAGTGACACCCCCCACCCCCCACACCAACCCCCTGACTGCATAACGCAAGTGCAGTAGGTGCGTGTGTGGGTGCGTGTGTGGGTGTGCAGTGCGGGAAAATCGATACGAATGTGCGTGCAACAGCCGCATCCGTGAATTGAGTGGGCGTTCGCCCTTCTACTCACTTGTTGGTGATCTCCAGGACGTCGGACATCATCAGGCGGTACTTGCGACGAAAGCGCTGGCCATGCGTCGTCTCCAGCAGGTATTTGTTGCAGAAGTCCGTTAGCGAAACGAAGTAGATGAATCCCAGCGAGGTGAGCACCAGGCCGCGCTGCAGCGAGATGCGGTCACTGCTGTTGGGTATCTGCCACAGGCTGCCGCAGGCCAGGCCCATCGAACCAATGGAGAAGGCCAGCGAGAAGTAGCAGCCGCGTCCCGTTGCCTTGCCCGACGTTCCCGCCTCCTTGGCGCCAGCATCCTGACCCAATAATGGCTGTTGCTCCTCCGAACGCACGGCTTTGGTGGCGGCGGCAACGGCAGTTCCTCCTCCTGCTCCGTTGCCATTCGCCGGCTGGCGGCGCTGCTGCATCCTGGCTGCGTCCACGCTCGGCCAAAAAAAACAAAACCTCGCACTAAAACCCTTCTTCTGATGGCGAAGGCGACGCAACCTGTTGCGGAAACCGGGAAACGGATTCCGGGTTGCGGATTCCGGACTCCTGACGCTGCTGCTCCCGCTGACGGCGGGCGGCGGACTTGACTCGGCTGCGGTTGTTTACTGGCGGCACTGCGTCTGGGACATGACGATTGGGCGACTGGGCGAACGGGAGGAGCTGGAAGACTCGGCGGTGCGAGGGCTCATGGATTCGTGCGGATTCGTTGTCGCAACCTATCGGTGGCAATCGTTCTTCGATTGTGCGTGCCTATCGGGGCAGTGTGGCCGCCTGCCAAACGCCAATTAATACCAAATTTATTTTGGACGCTCAGTGCCGATGAAATGCAATCGTATTTAAATAGCATTCAGTTGTGCAAATGTGCCTGTGAGCTTATAGTTGTTTTTCAGCGCATTGACACAGCGCTTTAAATAAAAATACAACCAAACAGCGCTTTAAATAACTTAATAGTTATAAACCATGACGATTAAAACTCCGCTCGCACAAGGTTTGTGTCCACGGTTTGGCCCCCACAGGGATTATATCTTGACATTTTGAAAAAGTCTACGAAATTATTCGCAATTATTTTTCAACATTTAAAAATGAACAGCAGCATTTGAGAAGGTTCACTTGGTTAAAGAAATCTACACTTAGGGTAAACAAGGAGCTTAGATTTACTCATAAAGCCCACTGTACTCGAATGTGCATTCATTAAATCAGCATATAAGTATGTTTTTTTTTTTTTAAAACACTTGTTTACTTCGTTTTCAAAACAGCCAGGCTGCGGCCTAAATAAATACGTGAGTCGCTCCATTCATTTAAAGTTACGTCTGCTTGCAAAATGTGTAAACAATTTAGTAATTTTCCGTACATGAAACCAAAATGTCACGATCTCTATTTTGGATTGCCCCTTTACTCTTGGTCCTTGTGACTGCTTTTTCTTCAGCTCAAAACTATTGTGATCCGGAACTGTGTCCCAGTGGAAGACACGTGGCCTGCCAATCCAGCGGAGTAAGTAAATCCATACATATTTCAACAGACTGCTAGTTAGCCATCACGTTTGATCCTGTCTAATCCTGTCTCATCCCGTTCGTCGACTGCTTTCAGCGCTTTGTGAGCGGCTGCAGCGGCGAGTTCGTCCAAGTGGATGCCCACATCCAGTTGATCCTCCAGCTGCACAATGAGCGCCGTAACCTGATCGCTGGCGGTGGAGTCAGTGGCTTCCCCAGTGCCGTGCAAATGGCCACAATGGCCTGGGATGCGACACTGGCCCAACTGGCCGCCTACAATGCGCTGCAGTGCCGCATGGCGCACGACGAATGCCGCAACACGAACACATATCGCTATGCGGGCCAGAATCTGAGCATCCTGTTCACCCGGAGCGTGGATGTGGCGGTCTTTCTGCGCCAGAGAATCGCCGCCTGGTTCGATGAGAATCGGGATGCGACCAGTGGCGACATTGAGAGCTACCAGATGCGTGGAGGACCGTAAGTTCAACGCTTGCATTATGGCCACCAAACAGTAGGGTGTTTCGTTAGTCATTCATCTCGTTTGCAGAGCAATTGGCCACTTCACCACGATGGTCAACGAACGTAATAACCGAGTGGGATGTGCGATTGCCCGTTTTACGGACGCCAATAACGTGCAGGCCACTCTGTTGGTCTGCAATTACGCGGTCACCAATGTGTTGAATAACCCGGTCTATAGGGCGGGTCCTGCCGCCTCGGAATGTACTACTGGTCGGAACTCCAACTATCCGAATCTCTGCTCCCCAAACGAGGTGTACAACTACAATCAGTGGTCGGGATAATGCAATTGATGCTATTTAGCGTGCAATTTGCAAAAGTAAATGTGCTGAATTGTTTATATTTGTACTCGTCCTGGATTTTTGCATGTACTTTACCAGTTTTTTGTGTTTATTTTTTCAAAATTGGGCTATCTATCGAATTCAAAACGGAAATCGAATGTTGCATGGAAACCGTGTTCAATCGATTATTTCAATTTTAATCAGAGCGATAGTGTCGATATATGACACATCTGGCAGCGCCCGCTGCCAATCGACTAAACATCGCCTGGCGTGCCATCGCTAGTCGCACAGCATTCGTATTTTAATTTTCACACGCAACGAACGGTGGCAGAAATAACGGTTGAACAATGGCGAAGAGTGTCGGTAGTGCGTGCGCGCAAATTGCGATCCTTTTGGCCGTCATTTGCAGTGCATCGGAATTCGTGTCGGCCGTGTGTAAGTGAACTTGATAATTGGTGCTTCGCAGTTATTTGCCTACTTCTCTATCTCTTTTGTTTTACCCATCTCTGTCTTTATCCACCTTTCTGGTGTGTGTGTGTTTGCGTGCGTGTGTCTGTTTGCGCCCGTGTGCATGTGTTGTCTTCTGTCAATGTGCTTTTGTTTGTGTGCGTGTGTGTGTTGGCTGTAAATCTGGTTGTTATTTTCTTGTACGCTACGCAGTTCGAATAAGACGAAAGATTCCAATAAGACAGAGAAACGCTTGAAAAAAAAGGACAGCGGCCCATCTATTTGCAGGGCGGGCTATGCACACATGGCGCGTAGTTTTCGTATTTTTTTGGAAGGTGTATTCAATGTATTTATGGCCTGTTGTTTGTACACAACGTTCGCAGCAAATGAAAAAGACAAATCATCATCAAAAGGCATGTTGTTGGCGAAGGGGAGGGCGATTAGTTGGTACTTTTTCTTATGGTGAAATTTACCGCTGCCATGTTGTATTTACTTCTTTTTTTTCTACTGTTTTTTCGTGTGCTGGCACATCAAATGCGTTAATTGACAACAACGAAAAGCGAGTGTGCGTGTGTGTGTGCCAGAGCAGTTGAGTGTGAAAATAGGCAACGTCCTGTGGCCCAACAAACCACCTTAAAAAAATTAAAAACCAAAAAAAAAAGAACAACATAAAAAGGAAATCAAACTCCCGCCGCCTTAGGCTTTGTATTATTTCGAGTTTTGTTTTGTGCAAAGAGCTGCGCGCTCATTTGCGCCATGCTCCACTTAACGTGCAACAATTTTCCATCTGCGACGTCGCCACCAGGCGAACAACCTGCATATATCAATTGAAATCGCTGATTGGGGCGCAAAAGCTCATTGTTTTTGTCGCAATTTGCAATTGAAACGCAAACGCTGGAGCTGCTTAATAATTTGTAACGTAGATAACAGAAACAACATTACCAAGCTGGCAACTCGTCGTTTGCCACCGTTCTTTCGCTTTCGCGCGTTTCTGCGACAGGTGGCAACATTGCTGCCACCGGCTAACGGCACTTTTCAGTTTTCATTTCGCAATTTCCCAATAAGAAAACACATACATAGTTTGCTGTGGGGAGGGGGGCTTGGATGGTGTGGTAAGTGGGGAAAATCGCTGACGTAACGCTTAATACCAACCACCCACTGAATGCGCCCACTTTGCACACGCACACACACACACATACGAAAACGCACACACACAGTTACACCTATGTATTTCCGTCTTGTTGATTCAGTTTGTACGGCGTTTCGCTTTCTTTGTCTCCTTATCGGCTCATTTACTCATTTATTTTCAGCAATCCAGTCGCTTGGCATCAGTTAAAGTGCACTCGGCTATCTGCGTGGCCACCGCTGCCTATCGCTATCGAGATCTAGAATCTAGCCCTTTGTTTCTTGCAGTGTATTGTTCCTAGATTTGCTTATGAAAAACAAAGAGCCCAAATAAAAATGACTTGACGTTTCATTGTTTATAGTATTGTATTTACAAACTAATTTATTTACAATTATTTGCTTCATTTTCTGTTTACAAGTTTGTTCTCTTTGCGAAACATCCGCCTTGATCTGCCATACACTTCTATAAAATTCAGCAAGTTGAATATAATTTGAAAAGATTGCGTGAGGTTTTCGTTTCTTACGTTTCTGGTTGCGTTGTGGTTTCTTACGTTTCTGGTTGCGTTGTGGTTTCTTACGTTTCTGGTTGCGTTCTGGTTTCTTACGTTTCTAGTTGCGTTCTGGTTTCCAACTGGGAATAGCACATTTCCCAACGTCCTATCACTATCAGGATTTTGACTTGCAATTCGCAACCCACTAAGAGGCTTGGACTTGCAACTGGCGTCAGTCCGCTACTGGCACCATCGCTTATCAAGGGCGTTAGCTCAGTGCTCCAATCTCTGGGAGGCAGTGAACAGAAGCCATTCTGTCCGCTTCGATTATCACTCCTCCTCCCGTTTTAAATTATCAAATTGTCAATTGTAACCGCCGCTTTTCCGGTTTGAGCAGCAGTGAAAGTTTCTAAATTGCATTAACCTGGCTTATGCACTTAACTAACTAACTCATGGATAGTGCGTCATCGGAAACGAGAAAACTTTTCTACTTTTCGTACACAATGCATTTTTCATCCCCACCAACTCAATTCGTGTTTTCATTCGCATTCGAAACATGTGCTTTCCAAACTCAGTTATCTAGCACTTATCTTCCTTTGTTTACTCAAATGTGGGGTGTCAAAAGTGTCAGGTCAGCAACTTTGATGACTATTTCGTACTGTCGAAGCGTTTTCTTAGAAGCTTAGAAACTAACAAAGGGAAACTACGAAACCTCAGATGACAAAAAGGTTATCTTTCGGTCGGTGCTGCTCAAAATGCTTGACTAAGCCGACGTGGTCTGCTTTATAGCCAGATAACAACACTGAGCTTCGCAAACAGGTTCCCAATGCTTAGTTGCTGATTCCATTTGAAATCTAAGTTCAAGTTGCAGATCTTTTCTCCTATTCATGGAGTTAGTAATATGTATGTACTTCCCACCAATGCCAACGAACAACTGCAACCCATTGTGGATCCGCCAGATCTGCGCAATTCGACAAATGCATCATTTGTCAATGTTTCTCTTGGCCATGGGAACATCATTAGCACCAGATCATCATTAGCACCAGATCATCATCATCATGATCATCTGGCTGCCCTGCTGTTCGCTTCTCTGAATAAAAAGCTGCGGCTTGCCCCCGTTTTTGCCCCAAGAAACAAACAAACAAACAAAAAAAATATAAATGAAAAAATGAAAATGGATGGGGCTGATAAGCTTTTCCGCCTAACGGCGACCAAAGAACTGTTAATGTCTTGGCACTCCGGACACGTCTGTCCAGCGCAAACAGCGGATACAAGTGCACGGCGCTGGGTGCACAGAAAGAAAATGTTATAGCCAAAGCGATTTTGCATTAAATTTTAGACAGAGTGGGTTTCGAACTCGGACTACGTTAATCTACGTTATATACAAAAATATCCACCCAAATTACTTTATAATGACACAGTTATTTAGTGAGGCGATAAGAAAGTAATACCATTCAGAATGTCACAGTAAACATTTTGTACAGTATAAGCCACAATCATTTTTAATTCGTCATTCGTCATATTTGCGAGTCCTGTGACCATGTACTTGTTCTCAGTGTAGTCGTGTTTAGTTACGTTTTTCTACCGCACGTCAATTAACTGAGCAAGTTCAGGTAAAAGCGTGCGACGCAAATTGTTGGGTTTTTTTTTAGGGAAATGCTGATAAAAAATTATCAGTGATGCAGGTGGCAATAATGCAACGGAAAAATATAGGTTGCACAAGCCAGAACAAACGACTGCACAAAAAGGTAACAAAAAGTTGAAATATGTGAAACAAAATCTCAGCAACAATGTTAAGACTGATTGAGTTGATGTATCAAAACATATACTTATGAGGAATTAGTTAGTTAGCTTTTAGTTTTATGGCACCATTTGAATTGTGCTCAGTGTATTAGCAATTAAGTTCAGCGAAATACATACCTACTTGCTCAAGAACATACGTACATACATACATATTTATTGAAAGAAGAAAGAGCACTGTTGCTGGCTTATTTGCATTCCCGAGCTCAATGTCAAGTGATTCCACACTGCAAATACGAAAATCGACTTTTGTACATATGTACATATGTATTTATGTTGGACACCCAAATCGAGTAGGGGCATTGGTAAATACATTTCTTCTTGAGGTTTGATCCCCAATAAGGTTCGAGGATAAATACAACTTAGAAACGTATTTTTGTGCTTCATTCGAGCTGCAATAGGCCATTCAAAAAGCCACGATCTCAGACGAATATTTACTTTATGAATATATACACAGAACTTTTTGCTGATAAGCCATTATTGGCGACATGTTATTTGATGCGTAAGCAATAATTGAAATTCAGTAAGGGATGTGCGAGCAGTGATACTGGAAAATTCCCTAGGGAAATGCCGGTAAGCAAGTGCTCATACTCGTATTACATCCAGCATTTTGCATCATAGAATTGAGAGCGTGTCTGTATCATCGATATGATCGACTTTCATTGATTCATTCGTCCTTCACACCTTGTTTTGCAGTCGAACAATTAAAGATTTCACCCGAAAGTGGAGCATCGTGCAAATTATTTTCGGCAAGCCAAAGGTCGTTATCACGCCTAACTACACTGAGAAATATGCATATCTATGTACATATGATGACACTTTTTGTTTCGTTTATGCAATATTATAAACTAAAATCTAAGAGTACTATTATTAATTACTGCATTGATTCACAATTGATTTGAGCAAATTGAGTTGGGAATACGGAACTGTAGATACTAGTACATATATATATGTATATTGAAAAATGAATCGGTTTTCAATCAAGTGCGGCATAAATTTACGCCAATTATTTCAACGACCATAACAGAAACCCTGGGGAAAGACTACAAACCGCCACTTACAGCAATTAACACTGGGTTCAATTGGATCGGCGTCACGCGAACGTTGATCGTTGGCCTGGACAGCGGGGTTGGTGGGGTTGTTGGGGTTTTCTTGGGGGGTTAGGTGCTGCCCAGTGGGCGTAGCGGGTGATGGGTGGTGACGGGTGGCGGGTGGCAGTTAGCAGGTGGCAGGTGACGCTTCCAATGGATGTGCATGTCATCTCGCTGTGCCGCGTCATTTTTTCCCGCATCTGCAACGAATAATTACTAAGAAAGCTGCCGAACAAATGGGCGGTTACCCAGTTTATTTTTCCGGATTTATATTTTCACTTTTTCTTGAATGCAAAGTGCGTCAAAAATGTGTTAACAAAACTTTGTCAGCTGTCAAGAACGTAATGCTTAAATGCTTTCAAGTTCCAACTAGGATCGTTGTTTTTCCCACTGTAAATGGCAACTTTTTATTGGGATTTTTCGAACACATGTTTCACTTTACGAAGCATGGCAAGTGCGCAGACTAACGAGGCGAATCGAAAGTCTCACGGGTGAGCGATGTCGAAACGCTTCCCTGGCGAAAGTGCTTCAATACCAATTTTCTGGATAGCAAACCACACTCATAGTGTGTGTGAAGCTGACCGAAAAGAATTTGACATCATTTTTGGTTATGCAGAGATGCGTTGGATGGTTCAACTGGTGCAACTTTGTCTTATAGTCTATCCTATAGTCCTTCAAATGCGCCAACAAATGCAGATAGGCAGATAGGTTCAATGACCCAGCACTTTCAGCAGCCGACGAACAAAGATGAGTTACTCATTTTGAATAGCATTCCTTTTACTATGAACATGTAAAGTAGTATAATGTGCGGAATCGAAACGCATTATCCCATGCTAAGCATCCAATTTGGAGTAACAAGGATGCAAACCAATTATAAATCAATCAATCACGGCCAACACACTGGCATTCGAAAGTTTGGGCCAACAGCTAGTTATGGCTGGAGCAATTGTAATCAATATTGTTTGTTTCTGCGCTTTGCATGCACCTCCCAACCGCCCAACCTCCCAACCAACCCCCCCGAAAAACGCCAACCGCATGCTGTAATTGTTGTAATTGCAATGGGTGGCGGTGGTTGTGGTGGGCGGTCGACAATGGCATTTAATGTGGTATTGTGGTAATCGTAGCAGTGCATACATAAGCACATGCACATATGTACATATCTACATATGTACATAATACATATGTATTTATGTACCAAGTGCCATGTACATGCATGTGTCAGTGCACATGTGAGGAATGGAAATAGAAAATCAATATCGAGAAGGGCTTCAAGTAGTAGCAGCTGGGTTAATTACAACACAAGCAAATGGGCACGCAAATGAGCACGAAATGCGGTTGTAGCCCCAACGAATGTCCTGTATGCCCTAAGGAGCCCAACAACATGGCCAGGATATGCAGCCCACTTGATGAACAAGCACTGTGAACTCTGAACTGTGAACTGTGAACTGTAATTACAATCACCAGTTTAATCCTTTCAATTCGGCATTTCCTGCAACGAAACCCCTCCCCACACTTATATACATGTACTAACATATATTTACCCTGCTCTTCTTATCATCTTTTAGTGCATCAGGAGACGTACGAGATCGTGGACTCAAATCTACCGAACATTGCCGCATACGGAGTGGTGCCACTGAGCGCGGATCAGCTGCACCGTCAAAGGCGAGCAGTGGTGGTGCCGCCACCGGTGCCATCGGTGACCACCTACAGAGGCGCCGTGTCTGCCAATGCCAGTGCGGAAGCTGGAGGAGCCGGAGGAGCTGGTGGTGTGGCCGCAGAGACCACGGTGACCACCGTGGACAACAAGGCGGCTGGCGGTAGTGTGTCCTACAACGTGCACAATGTCGGAGTCAACGGCACCGGACAGCGGAAGACATACGATGTGGCGCCGGCCACATCGGACTCCAATACCACGAGCCAAAGTGCGGCGGCGGCTAACAAGAAGCCCACACTGTTCGCACAGTCGGGCTATCCAAAGAAGGTGGCATCAACCATGACGGATCCCTCGCCGGCGGTCATCGATGTGGACGTGTCCAAAGTGGACGTGCCCGAGGAGGACATCGAGGCGGCGGTGAAGAATGCGTCGCTGAATGAGACCGTGGACTTTCACGACTACTACAACAGTGTGCTCTATGTTAACAAGGAGGAGGTTTCTTCATTGTGGAACGAACTGAAAAAGACGCCCGTGAACACCATGCTCTCCTCGTCCCACCGCAGGGCCATGACGGTGGAGCTCAAGTTTGACTTTCCCTTCTACGGACACAATGTGCGCAACATTACGGTGGCCACCGGCGGATTCCTCTACACCGGCGAGTACGTTCACTCCTGGCTGGCGGCCACCCAGTACATTGCCCCACTGATGGCCAACTTCGATACGAGCATGTCCAACGATTCGTTTGTCCGATTGCACGACAATGGTGAGTTTAAAGTCGACAATTCGAACGAGAATTTGAATTTATGATTGGAAAACCATTAGACCTCGTTAAAATAAATGTGCCATCTGCTTGTATTCATCAAATAGAAATTTTAGGAAAACAAAATGTATTATGATAATATGATTGATAATACTTCAATTTAATGATGCGTTTGGCATGTGCTGAATTCCCAATTATCAGCTGCTCAGTTGAGTTAGCTTCATTCAATTATTAATACAATGTTATCGCTTTGTTTGTTCATTACTCAACATTGTATAAGTAATCATAACCTAATCCTTGTGAAGCTTCCATTTCTGGTGCCAATAGTTAAACAAAGAATACAAAGAACTACACGACTAAGAGATATGCATATGTACAAGAGCAAATTAGTTTTGTTGCACAGATTCCTTATAAATTGCACTGTAAGGCAAATTATGCAAAGTATTTGTACGTGCACCAGTGCCGAAAATATAAAACAATTTGCGGTGTTAGAAAATTCAAATACTATATCATGTTTTCCAGGAACCGCCTTCACCGCCGTGTGGGAAAATGTGACGCTGCAGGACAAGCCGGAGTTCGGCAAGTTTACGTTCAGCGTGACCCTGCACCAGAGCGGCGACATTGTTTTCACATACCTGCTGGTGCCCACGCACATCAAGTCCATTCAGGACAAGGAGCATCCGGTCAAGGTTGGCCTCTCCGACGCCTACATTATCGACAAGCAACTATACTGTGAGTACCATTTGCTTCGTTGTTGCTAATCGTTGCAGCTAATCAATATCCTTTCACTTCGCCAGTTGCTCGCCGAAAGACAATCTACGAGTACCACCGTGTCTCCTTCCAGCAGCAGGAGATCACCAGCAACACCATCGTCAGGCTGGCGGCACAGCCCACCTGCCTCGGCTACAATGACTGCAATTCGTGCATCAACCACAACACAACGTTTACGGTGAGTGCTCCGCCATTGCCAGTTGCTCAGTTCACCAGCTAATGGTTGATATTTTGCAGTGCCTATGGTGCCCGGCGCTGAATCGCTGCTCCACGGGTACCGACCGCAAGAAGCACGAGTGGGTCCAAGAGGGTAAGCTCAGCCGGGTTGCAATCCTCTTATGGGAATGTACTTTATGATATGATTTCAGGATGTGACACCACCGCCATTCATACCAATAGTTCGTGCCCGGCCCTCGGCGATAAGGGTAACAATGCTGCCGCCCAAGGAAAGAGCGGTTCAGCGAACACTGGCGCCAGCAATGGTGCGACAGATCCCTCAACGGCATCCACCGGCTCATCCACGCCGGTCACGGAGCCCAGCGTGATTAGCACGAGGGCACCACATGCCACGGCATACATAAAGACGGGGGTGGAGATCTCCAGTGATGTCCACAGGGACGGAAAGGTCGGCAACGCCGATCTATCGAAGGCGGAACCGGACAACAAGAATGTTGGCGTTGCCTTTGGCTTCATGGTGCCCATCTGTCTGGTGTTCGCCGTGACGCTGTGGCTCTTCTACGCGTACCGCAATCCGCACACCAAGAGCGGCCAGCTGCTCATCCAGGTGAGTCCCTTGTCTGAGCATTTATGCTATGCCATCAGCAGTTACTCAATGCTGTTCCATTTCTTTCAATTACATGCAGTCCAAGCAGGTTTGTGCGCCTTTGCAAGCATGTTCTTTTATTAATAATGAGCTTTTTATAGGAGTATTTGTTTATTTTAGTTGCTATTAATTATTGAGTGTGACTGCGAACCCCACTAATCGTTACTTTCCCCACAGTTCCGTCCCAGCCAGTGGTCATGGAGGCGTGGCGAAGCCCGCTACACGGCGGCCACGATACACATGTAGGCGGTGATCGCCGGAGGCGTAGAGGAGGGGTACAGAGATCGCGAGACGTGGGAGGGAGCTGAGGCTATACCGACGATGAATCAACCAACCAACCAAACGAATCCTGATCCCTTAAGAAAGCAGTATCGTGAACGCGGGGGCACTGAGAACTGAGAAGCAATCGCCATCAAATACGATTATTTTACAACATGGACATGGATCGACCTAACGAGCACCGAGTACCGAGCGCCAGGTGCAATCCTATATTTTAAAAAGACATTTGAAACCCGTCTGCAATTGTGATGTTCCATGTCCACAATGACGAACAAAAGACCATTTTTTCGAACTGATTGTTGAGATTTAGCTCAGAATGCTGCCGAAACCAACAAAAAAAAAAAACACAAAACAAAAAGAAGAAACAAAAAACAAAATAAAAGCAATCTATAAGTGTAAAGTTAAACCAAGACCTGAGTTCTTGACTCCCAGTCCCGCGGAACCAGCTGCTCAATGAATAGGAGAAAAGTAAAGAAAAGTAAAGGAAACAACAAAAGACGACTGGCAACAGCATGAAGTGATCTGTTAATGTATCTTTTTGCCTTTTTACCGTACCGTCTGCCCCATTAGACAAAAAAGCTAAAAAAAAAAGAGAGAGAAAATTCTATGTTATAATAAATACCCCCGAAGACAACTATTGTATAACTCTGAGACCAACGGCTCCCACCAGGCCACGCACACACCCACACCTAAAGCACACTCACAACACACTCACACACTACACACACACACACACACACACAAACACACAGGGCAAAGTGCTTTCAATTGTTTCATAGTTCAATTTTGTTTAGTGTTCTTTTAATCTACTCTGTATTCTCTGTACTCTAAACCCCCCAAAAGCTTGAAAAGATGTCGAGGAAGGGCTGTAACTATATGTGTATTTTTTGTGTGCGTGCGCGTTTTGCTGGACTCTTCGCCAAAAGTTCTTCCTCAAACTGTGTAATTGTAATTCTTTTTTTTTTTTTGTGTAATTTTGTTTTTGTATTTGCGTACATTTCGTTTCGTTTCGTTTCATTTCGTTTGTTTTTTGTATTTTAAGTGTGTGTAGCTTGGCAAGCAAATTCGGGATAAATGTACAACTGCGAACACTGGGCGCAGTTTTTCATACACTGTATTATACGCGCGATTTGTATTTTGTATGCAAGTTTAATGTGTGTAAATGGCAAATGCGTGCAGGGAGGGGATTCCGATTTCAGTGCGAGCACGCAAAAGCCCTTTTATATTATACATATATCCAAGACAACCTCTTCTTTTTGTTAGTATTTTTTTCTATTAATTAATATTACAAATGCATATAAACGAGAAAAACAAACAAAGAAAATAAATAAACCTATATATATATATATACATGAATATATAAAATGATAACTAAACGCGGTGTGCAAAGCTAAACTAAATCTTTAATTAACTAAGTAAGGGAGAATGGAACGAGGAGAGGAGGAGATTTAAATATGTAATATCAATAAAACCAATCCATGGAAATAAACCCCAAACATGCAAGCGACAACAACTAAGAAATTGTATAACAATGTATTTTGATAAAGAAATTAAACTTGTATTTTAAGTTCTCCGTATGTATACATGATAATTTAAATAAAAGAAAAATAAAAACATTCTTGAAAATGAAACCAGTTTGGGCTTTTGTAATCTGAAACTTTATGTGGTGATAATGCTGCTTGTGGAACGCATGTGTAAAGCGCAATATCAACGTATTTTGATATTGTTTAATCAGCTTTTTGGTTAATTAAAAATATATAAAATTCGTTGAATAATGCTCAAAACCACGTTGCTTCTAAAAATTGAGATATTACCTGTTCGAAAAAGTTTAGATTTGCGTTGTATTATTTAAAAATTTGGTGGATGCCCAGCGATGGTCCGTTGGTCTTTGGGCGGCTAGAACTGCTTGGGAATTATAGACGAGTAGCACAGCATGCGTGCCGATAAGACATTTACAGTCACGCACTTGCCACCACGCATATTTTTGGCGGCCAGCCGCATAAATTGTTCAAATTTTGGACAAACGGCCGGCTGCCAGACAGACAATTGCAAATAAAGGGGGTGGCGATGTACTGAAATACTGAAATGCCATCAAACGTTCATCTGTTTTATGACCCCCATTAAAACGACGTGCTGTAATGGAAATGAAGCAGTCGTTAAAGACTTAAGACTTGAGATGAAATCATCGATTAGCGCATAGAATCCACATCCACATCCACATGCAAATTAAAGACTTGTTAATTAAGTGAATTTAAAATTGCACACTTTAATATTAGTTTCGTTTCACTATTTCTGTTTGGTCTGTAACGTCATTAAATTGGTTTAGCTTTAGTTTTAGTTATTGATGCAAGTAGCTCGTTTGTGTAGCTCGGTAATGTGACTAATTCGAAATTCATCTAAACATTCACACGATTTCTAAGTGGGCGGGGCTCTGTAGACACTGTCGGAGGTTTGCTAAGTGAACGAATCTGATGCAGATGCAGCTGGAGCTGGAGCTCACATCTTCTGCTGGGCCAGCTCGTCGATGGTGCGGGCATTGGTGAGGGTCACCCAGAGCGGCGCCTGGATGCTGGCCAGCGAGTAGCTCTCGGCGGCGTCCAGGGAATGCGATTTGCGCATGGTGGGCGACTGGCGGCCACCACTTCCAGCTGCTGCTGCTCCTCCTCCACGGCGGCGGTCCCGCTTGGATTCCCGCTTGGTGAAGGCAGCAGCCGCCTCGCTGCCACCACCACCACCACCACCAACACCGCCTCCACTTGCACTGCTGCTGGCGGCCCGGATCTCCTGGAGGCGACTGCGCCGCTTGGCCAGACCAGCAGGATCATCGCGCACACTGGCCGTCTTGCGCAGCTGTGGCGGTGGTGCCAGCTGCGATGCGGTCTTGGCCGGCGGTACCTTCACAACCGGCTCCTGGCGCTCTGCTTGGGCATCTGCGTCCGGGATCTCGGTGTGGGGCGATGCCTGCTCCAGTTGCTGGTTAGCCAATTTGGCTAACTGTTAGCTCGAGGAGATGGACATCTTGTAGGAGGTGGTGTCCATCGGTGACTCCGCATTGAACATCTCCGTCTGCGTTTGCTCCACGTCGCTGCAGCGCTCCTCCAGCACAGTGTCCAGCTCCAGAGAGGTGAAGCCCTGGCTTAGGCTTCGTTCAGGACGTAGACTGATAGCTCGCGACGATCGGTAATCTGTGGATGGTGTGCGGGTAATGGGAAGAGAGAATTTCCTTTAATCAATGTTGTCTGTTTGCATTTGGTCCTTCGGGCAGGATATATGATGCAAAAGGGTGTATGTGTGTGTGGTGTATGTGGTGTGTGTGTGTGTGAAGGATATGAGTTATGTCGAAGGAGACACATTGAAAATGTCACGGATGTGCTGGTGTCACGCGTCGAAAATGAGAAAAACGTGGGGTGAAAAGTGATTTACTTGCATCGCATCTCAGCAATACCCGTTATATTTCGGCCAAGCGAGCGAAAGCACTTCTTATTTTCCCATTTTCTTAAACAAATAATGGGTATATGCTCGCCCCAATGCTGTATAAATACGTGAAATACGAACGGTGTGATTTAAGCTGTGTGAACAGAGCGTGAAAAAATATAGAAAATGGCAGAAAAACTACTGTGTGATTCCATGCAAATGTAATGTGAGTTTGATTAGTTTATGGTGTCCAAAAAAGTAATTAAGAATGAACATTTCACGTGCTGCAAAATGAACATTCTGTTTAAATGATTAACTCAATTTGCTTTCAGTACCGGCAACAAATAAAAAATGTGCACCAAATAAAAAATGTGAAAATATGTGAAAACAAGAGGGGCAAAATTGGTTGGGGGACACAAAAAAAAAGGAAACAGAAAACAGACAAAGGCATCTGCGGTGATGCGTAATCGTTTTGCGAAAATGTGTGCCAAAAAACGCGTGTCCCCATTTTGGGTGTGCGCAAAATATGTGTGTGTGTCCATGTGTGTGTGTGTGTGTTTGTGTTGTTTTTGGGGCCAAGAAGCGACACAGCCAAAAACCAGTGTAGTTTGCGGTTGTCGCTCCTCGTTTTTGGGGTCCTGCGGTTGTGTCGACCTCGTCGACACCACCTTAATCATCATCGTTGCGGCGCTGCACAGTGAGAAAAAATGCCACGCAAATGGGTTGCACATTTTTCATTTTTTGTGCATTTTCCACTTCATTTTCAGCACAGTTTAAAGAGTTTTTTAAAGAGGAAAAGTAGCTTGAAAATGGTAAACAGTTGTGCAATCCTTGACAAGGCAAGAAATGCCAGACTTAATGATACCTATGCTTAAAAGGGTATTGAATTTGCCTATTTAAAATATGTATTGTCTTCTCATGTGCAGTTTTATATTTCTCTTTTTTTATCAACAATATATTGATTATTTCGATAAGGGGAAAAAGAGCTTGCGAAACTGCACTTAATCAAGGGTATCAGCAGATTGTGACGGCATTTGCTGCGTGAGTTTCCGCTGAAGAAGGGTTGACTGCGCCTGTGTGTGCTTGTGTGTGTGCTTGTGTGTGTGCTTGTGTGTGTGCTTGTGTGTGTGTGTTTGTTTATTTTTTTTTTCTGCCAGAGTGTTTTATTTTCTTTTTTTTTCTCTTTTGCTCTATGGAACCTGAAGTGGCGGATTCACATTCAGTTGACGCCCCGCGTTCTGAATATGAAATTTACAGTTATAAAAATGTTTCTGCGTGTTCGTGCGTGCATAAAGCACTGGAACCTGCAACCTGAACCCTTGCACGACAGCGTGGCTTTGTGGGCGTGGCAACTCCGGGGGCGCTGTGTGTGCGTGTGTGTGTGGGTGTGTGTGTCGCATTGCTAAATAAGCGGGCAAGCTACTATACTATTATACTAGCCCCCCGTCAACAGTTTTTCCTGTTTTTTTGTTTTTGTTTCTGTTTCTGTTTGTGTTTGTGTTTTTTCCCCCAACTGCCGTTGCCCCCGCAGCTTTTCCCCCGTTTCCCCATTCGATTTTGTGAAATGCAAACAGGACGGCGAGCGCCCAAAGGTATGCTATGCAAATGCAAATGCAAGTCGGGCTACTCTATCTCCTTCTCTCTCTCTCTCCCTCTCTTCGCTTGACACTTGCAAAGCAGCTCACACACACACACACACACATGTGCCTTACTTTCTAGCAGTTAAGTTGTGCTGCTTTCACTCAACTCACGTTTTCCGTAGTTTGCTTTTCGGTGGGAAACACGGCTGCCCAGCAGAATGTGAATAAATTGAATCTTTTTGCCGTTTCGATAAGAACTTCCATATTGTCGGAATGGAATATATATGTTTCATAAATATTAAATTGATAGGAAATGACTGGAAATCTGCAAACGATGTGTACTGCTATATTTTCACCTACGAGTTTCTTTAACAACGTGTGAATAATGCATCAAGAAAGATATTTCAAGTTTTAAAATTAAAAACAAATTTAAAAGAGAACGTGAACCGATTTCGCTCAGTGTGGGTGCTATCAGAATGGCTAATGCAGCTGTGTTCGGATTTTGTGGGGATTTTGGTTTGGATTCTGCACTGTCCACTGACAATGACAATTCAGTGCCGTCGTACAAAGGTACATACATATGTACATATGTATGTACATAGTACATTTGCGACATGCGGGCTCTTAAAAAACAATGATTATGATATTGATGATGCGTCGTCGGGCTCTTTGTCATCCTTTTGTGGATTGCCAACTTTCTTTCTTTTATGCTGGCAGGCCGATCCAACAACAATGGTCGACAGGTGTATTAATGGCCACGACATGGCACAGATTAAGGGGAAAACTGGCGAAGTGAAAGCGAGTCGAGTCGAGTCGAGTCGAGTGTGTATAGTATACTATATATATCAGTGGGCAAAAGAGCTAGAGGAGTGCAGTTAAATGTGAATGGGGGCTGTATATGCTCGTAAAGTGAGGGCACAGATGAATTTTGTATCTGCACTGAAGCAGGTGGGTAATGCAAGGGATGCATGATGCTGGGATGCTGGGATGCAGTGATGCAGGTTGCAGGATGCAGGATGTCGTAAAATACGGACAAGTCATTCGGTCTGCGAGTGGCTGCAAAACCAGAGATAAAAAAGAAAACAAGAAAAGAAACGTTCTTTGTACACACATTACATTACGACATTCAAACTCACTAAGCCTATGTATTGGACTAAATCTGACCAGGCTGACGGCATGGTCCTGCATATCGTAGTTACGCCTCCTGTCCCTCTCCCTGGCCAACTTGGCCCTCCTACGCAGGCAGCAGATCACCAGGAGCGCCAGGATGGGGAAGCCGAAGATGCAGGAGACGATCGGTATGACAATCGACTCGGGTGAAACTGAAATGGGTGTAAAAAACATATGGATTGATTAGATTCATGCATTTACTTATTCATCATTCGGCATAGTGACGAAGCGCACCTACAATAATACTATACTACTATAACTAAATGTTGAGAACTTAGATAATAAAATTCCAGCTTAATGCCCAAACGTGTTGCTTTTCACTACATGTAGCCATGTTAAAAATGAATCTGCTGTTTCCCTAATCCAAATGTAAGTCACCACGTAGAACACTCCATTTATCCGTTTGTACCTGACTCCATCTATCTATCTTAGCTTGCCCATCTTTAGGCAAATATTTTGACCCGAAATTTATTGAACATTTCCTTGGCCTGGCCGGAAAAAAGTGGAGGGCACTTCCTGCTCCAGCAAGTCCACTTAATCGCACTCAACATCGCAGAACCGTGTACACATTCTTGACCCCACCAGGTCGCATTCTGCCACATTTTGCCACATTTTGCTATATTTTTGCCTACTGGCTGTGTGACCTTGCCCAACCTTATTTGCCCCCATTATGCCAATGTGTATACACCACCACCCCCCCTTCCCCAACAAACAAAACAAAAAAAGAGGAAGAAAAGGCAAGGCAAAAACAATTCGGCCTTGCCAAATGATGCACGAATGTTAATCGGCCGAGTTTGTGGGGCTGTCAACGCCCCAAAATCAAGGGGGCCCTAATTGTTGTGGTTGTTGTTGTGGTTGTGGGCTTGGTCAGCCGCAGAAATGCCATCAGCATTGCCATCAGCAGAGAGCAAAGATTATTTATTTATATGTTTATTTTATCACAATAACCAAGTGCTGGAATGGCTGGTTTTATGGCCAACGCAAACTCATAATTCCGGAGCTCATCTCATCTCCGGTTCATTTGCATGGCCCCCACCCCGCCCCCCCAAAAAAGTAGGCAACATTTATCAGCACAAACTCGGGATGGGAAAAATTATGGGAAATTGTGTGGGCTAAAAGCGACGAGAAATGAACGAATTTTTAAAGGGGCAGTAGTGGGGGGAGTGTGGGGTAGTGTGGGGAAGTGGCACATTCCATTTAAGCCATTTGCATTTTCCTACGTTAGCCTGTTTAATTTCGGCTCTTAGCCATAAACTAAGCCGAGGCATATCTGCATCCACCGCCATTTAGCCCCATTTCGCCTTCTTAATTCCATTAGGTATAATTAGCAAAAACAAAACAACATTTATCCCACCGACATAAAGAAAACATTTTAAACATGTTTCTTACCCAAAATCATCCACTTCACATGCTGCGCGTACGTGTGTTTCCCTTAGGGAATGCCACTCTTAAAGTCTTACAATAATAAGTATCACACTGTGTTTCATTTCGTTATCAACTGGGGAAATTTACCACAATTTACTAAGAAAGCAAATTCGAATAAGGAATTTAAATACAAATACGCGCACATGTCGAACTGAAAATGTGTTTACGTTTCAGCTATTTAAGTACAAAATAAATAAAATATATGTACTTCAGTTTGAGTGAATCCTTTAAGTGCTCTGAACACGAGGTTAAACAGGCTTAAGCCAGTGCTTCCCAAGGATAATTTCCTTGTTTCGCTGGGCTGGACTAAATCCCGCCAGGACTTACAGTCCTAACTGATCCACCTGGTGAACTTATCCCACCCGCAGCAGCAGCAGCGAATCCAATCCCCTGACCCGGCAACCTCATTTGCCAGTCCCACTCAAGCCACTCATACGTCACAGCCAACCACCCTGTACCACCCAGCATCACCCTGCACCACCCAGCACCACCCTGCCTCACCCTGCACCACCCAGCACCACCCAACACCACCCACAACCAACTGGCACCATTCGTCCTTGCCAACGGATGCTCTAATCTAAGTCACAAAGCCATGGCCCAAATTTTGTTTGTCGAAAAAGTAGCATAAAGGCAACAAATTGGAAAGAAAAAAAAACGAAAAGCTGAATACCCTGCCAAGTTTTGAAAAAGGTTTTCGGCAAAAGATTATTCAAATGAATGAAAGTTTTGAAACTATGTAAATGGATGCTAATATCATTACGGCGGGATATTGCCTGCATTAATTACTCGCAAGTGCAACGTAAACATTGAAACATAATTAAACACCTGTATTTATTTGGACTGCACACAAAGTTTTAGCATTTTCAAATTACGAAATTACAAAATGATATGAATAACTAACTGCTCAAAAAAAAGGTAGAATACGCTTAGTGTTTATTTATCCCCCCCAAAAGAGCGCTTGAGTGTCACTTTATTCGCAACTTTATCGACTCGCAGGGCAAAGAGAGAGGGAGGTCCTTTAGATATAAAGGATAAGCCCACACCCGGGTTAAATGGAGCACTTGATGTTGGCCTGACATTATTCGATTAAGTTCGCGTTCGATCAGGAGCGCCGACACAAAATGTTTGCTGCTGCCTTATCAGCGCCTCAGCTGGATTTACTCGACTTTGTCCATCAGCAGCTCCTTGCGGGCAAAGGACTCGGCGGCGGCGGCGGCTGCAGGACTCCCAGGCATCCCACAGCTCGCGGCTGCCTGCGCCACTGAATCCAATTAACGCCTTCAAAGTGACAGTTCAAATTTACACAAATTGATGGCGCGAAGTGGGTGAATCCTGCGTCCTGCGTCCTGCATCCCTACTCCTTAGCATCCTGAAGATGGAGTTCTGTAGCCGCGGACGGCGAGTCATCAGACGTCGTTTGATGCCCAGAAATATTCAATAAATACAATAAAAATAATGCCTCTGCCCCACTCAGACAGACGCGTCCTTTGAATCGAAATTAAATGTTTGCATATTTGACATCGGCGATGGAATAGGAATGCGCCACAAAGGCAGCATCGCCAGCATAAACAAAGCCCATCGAATGTGCGCAGTATACACACAATACACACAGAAAAACACACAAATATTCTTTCCTTTCTCGTTTTAAAATAAATTTAGTTTTTTCGGAATTTTCGTGCAACAATAATCGCTTCTTTGGCGAATACTATGGATATAATAGTTCACATATGAATTCCCATGCCTCGTTGAGCTTGTTTTTTCATTCGTAATCGATTTGTATTGAAAATTGTATTTTTTGCAAAATCTACAAATAAATTCTAGAATTTAGCCAAAAATGTATTTCCCTAAAATAAAAATTATAACAAATTATAGGGATCGTTAACATTGGTAGTTAGCTCTTTAAAACAGCAACTCATGCTGATGATTATAATAAAGCTTTGGTTTTTTTTTTGAGTGTATAAAGTCAAGTCGGCACAGACAGATATGCTGGGTACACATACACCCATATAGTAGCGTAAAGTGATTTCTCCAATTCGAATATATTCCCATCAAAGTCAACTCGAGCTTGATTGCGGTTCAACTCAAGGCGGGCAAAATGTGAAAGGTTAAGGGGAAAAGGGGGGAAATGTGGGGGGGGAGGGTGCAGGGAGGGGGAGCCAACTTTGAAGTCCGGAAGGCATTTGCGGAGAATAGTTTGCATTTAATAGAGCCCCAAAGTTTCACTTTGATACGCAGCTACAGCCGAGCAAATCGGGCCAGCAAATTCCCGCCCAAATCAAAGTCAGTGGTGGTGTCCTGTTGTTGACAGGATTCTGGCCAAAAGCTGGAGCACTCGTGGTGACCAATAAAATGCGGTTTTACGACCAAGACTCCCTTTCCCTTCCCCTTGCTCTACACACAAACACAACCCATTCGATATGGTCAAAACGAACGTCTCAGCTGCAAACAGTCGAAAGCTGTTGACAACATTAGCATGATTAAATTACCAAAAAGGGATTTGTTTTCCATCAGAAAACAACCAAATGTGGTGGTGCGCTTCGTTACTACAGCATGAGCTATACATACAAATATGCACTATAAATATAGCAAAATAAAACCCAAGGTGCCCCATTAAAACTATTAAACTATAAAACTACTAACCTTTTAAACTATAAAACTACAAACCTATTAAACTATAAAACTACAAACCTATTAAACTATAAAACTACTAGCCTATTAAACTATAAATAATACTTACCTTTTAAACTATTAAACTTCTAACCTATTAAACTACAAACCTATTCAACTTCTTTCTATTAAACTATAAAACTACTTTCCATTAAACTCTTAAACTACTAACCTATTTAACTATTAAACTACTAACCTAGTAAACTATAAAACTTCTCCTAGTAAACTATAAAACTACTAACCTATTAAGCTATTAAACTTCTGCCCATTAAACTATTAAACTACTGCCCTTTTATTTATTAAATAACTTCGCCCTCGCTCGTATAAATTCGCCATTCCAGCACTGACTATTAAATTCAGCTTACACCAGTGGAACGTTTTAAAAGGGGGGTAGAAATACAAAAAAAAAAAATATATAAAAAAAAATCGAACATTTAAGTATTGTTCGCGGAAAGAACCGCCCCCAGTTGAGTTTTCTCTTTTCGGGAAATGTGAAAAACGAGAACTCCCCGTCGAAAAAAGCGAACAGGCATTCGAGTGTTTCGCTAAGTAGAATGCATTGTTAACTTATCAATGGAGCTGAAGGACATCACATTCCTGTTATATCATTTTATCGGATGAGTTTACGCACTTTTTCTCCTTGTCGTTTGTTTTTTTTTTTTGGGAGGGAAATTGTAATGGGCAAGTTTTTTCTCCATCTGCGATTCTTTTTGTTTGTTTTTTTTTTTTTTTTCATTTTTCGTTTATTTATTTTTTTTTTGTATACCATTTTTTTATACCATTGCTGTCAGCATGGACGAAAAGTTGTATTTTGTGTCGAACTGACAAGGTGGCGGCAACTCGAGTGCCACGCCCACAGGCCATGCAGGGCGCTGACACAGACATATGCCGCCCACCAGTCACCACCACGCCCCCGTGCCGTCGATAATGCCCGAGATGTACCCTGTGATTGTAGTGCGGATTGGGGGATTGGGCAAATGAGAATGGTTATGGGCCTACAGGCGGGATGAGCTGCAGTCTGGGTTTTTTTTTTGTTTTTTATTCATGTTTTTTGGGCACCGATAAGGCGGGCAGGAAAGTCGACAATGTTGTCGACAAATTTCGACGGCACAGAAGCGAAGCCCTGCAAATGTGACGAAGGAGCCATTCGCTTAATAAAGACGCCAGCCTTCGTCACACAATAAAAAATGAAAGCAATTTAAGCGGTAATATAAAGTTTAGCAAAACTGCAAGTTGCTTTTACTTGCTAACAGCTGTAATTACATACAAATAAAAGTTTCTTTTAAGTAAATAAGAAACTCTAGCAGTTTGGTTACAGAACAGTGTGCTTTCAAGCGGAAAATCCTTCGAGATTTCGGTAATATTATTTAAGTGAAGAAACCGTACATCATAATATTGTATCTTAACATCACAGGGTGGGGAAATATTCATAAGAATTACCAAACACCAAATACAAATTTGTAAAGTGGGAAAGAAATCAGTGGAATTGCTTTAAAAAGGTGTCCAAAAGTATGTGCTCCTTTTTACTGACTACTTCTAGGCTTTAATTTTAAAATCCTCGTGTTTTGCAGGAAAAACCCACGCTTATTTGTTTTCCGTGCAGCCTTTAAGACTCTAATTTGTGAGCGGCTCGAGGCGCTGGTGACATTGGCGCCAGCTGGAGAAGCCCAGCAACTTTCCACCCAGTTTTCCCAACCTTTTTCTTTTTTTTTTTTTTTGTTTTTCCACCCACTCAACTGATGGCGACACTTGCCTGGCACAATCAACAGCTAAATTCGAGTGCGACTCTTTGCAATTACTGCGACTTAGACTTGTCTAATTGCTGAATGGAGCAGGGGAAATGGGAAATGAAGCAGGGGAAATGGGGAAATGGGAAAATGGAAATGGAGCCTAGTTCATGCTTAAACTGTTTGGGGCCAAGTTTTGGGATTGGCCTGTGAGCCAGTTCGAAAGCCAAGCAAAGTTGGTCCTGCCAACGAGAAACTATAAAAAAAACAAGAGAGAACGCTATAGTCGAGTTCCCCGACTATCTGATACCCGTTACTCAGCTAGTGTAAGTGCGAAGGACAGTTTTTGGCGGTTTGTGGGCGTTAGAGTGGGCGTGGCCAAAAGTTTTTTGGCAAATAGATAGAAATTTACAAGACTAATACAAAAATGAAAAAATATCAAAACATTTTTCAAAAGTGTGGGCGTGGCAGCTTTGGGCGGTTTGTGGGCGTTAGAGTGGGCGTGGCCAAAAGTTTTTTAGCAAATAGATAGAAATTTACAAGACTAATACAAATATGAAAAAATATCGAAACATTTTTCAAAAGTGTGGGCGTGGCAGCTTTGGGCGGTTTGTGGGCGTTAGAGTGGGCGTGGCAAAAAGTTTTTTTGCAAATCGATAGAAATTTACAAGACCAATACAAAAATGAAAAAATATTAAAACATTTTTCAAAAATGTGGGCGTGGCAGTTTTGGGCGGTTTGTGGGCGTTAGAGTGGGCGTGGCAACCTGAATCGACAAACTTGCGCTGCGTCTATGTCCCTGGAGTCTGTATACTTAATCTCAACTTTCTAGCTTTTGTAGTTCCTGAGATCTCGACGTTCATACGGACAGACGGACAGACGGACGGACAGACGGACATGGCCAAATCGACTCGGCTACTGATCCTGATCAAGAATATATATACTTTATATGGTCGGAAACGCTTCCTTCTGCCTGTTACATACTTTTCAACGAATCTAGTATACCCTTTTACTCTACGAGTAACGGGTATAAAAATATATAAAAAAGTTGACGCGCCAGCCGGCGGAGAAATCGGAGTCAATGCGGATAATGAGGACTCGGTTGTCAGCTCATGCAAATTAACGCCGGCAAACGGGGCGACTAATTGGGATGCGGATGGATTGGGAGGCCGGGATGTGTGCATGACGACGAGAGACTGATGGTGAATCCACGGATCTGGGGATATCCAGATCCAGGACTGGCACGCGACCCCGTTGGCTGACTGACTGCAGTGACTTGAGTTGCGTTGAGTTGAGTTGATTCGATTTGATTTGATTTGATTACTAGAGCGGAGGAGCACGGGTCTTTATCCGGCAAATGTTCGTAATTAACTTAAGGCAGTTCGCGAAGGAGTGCCTCTCATTTGCGACGCGGCGATAATTGATTGTTGCCCCAAAACGGTGACAAATCCCACTTGGGCTCTTCTTTTGATTAAAAACGACGTGGATGCTGGAAAAAAAAAAAACCCTGCAGAGCCTGCAGAAAGGATATACATACAGCAGGCAATATGTTGGAGAAAGAAAAAAATCAATAACCATAATGATGGTTATTAATTTACACAGAGCGCGCAAGCATGATTAAAAGCGCTTCATAAAGTCAACCCACTTGATTAAAAAAAAATATCGCATTCGCGGCAGTTTAAGTAATTTGCACAATTTCAGCTGAACTTCAAGATTCAACATGGACATGCAAATTTAATGCGCATTAACAGGAAGCTATTTTGATTTCAGTTGCTCGAAAATTCATGAAATGCATGCCAAATGCACAGTAATTACTTCCTTAAGTGCATGTGGCTCCACAATAAAACGCTCAACTCACTCCGCACTTCTCGCTCCTCACAAAAAAAAAAGAAAACAAAATTGGCCTAAAGTAACATTGAAGTGAAATTTAAGAAAAGTCGTGAATTGTGCAAATTACTTTTATTATTTATGGCCAAAGTTGCCGTAAGTAATGTGCTTTTTTTTACAACTTTTTTTGGTAATTCGCTTTTGGTAATTAAAATATATGTGCGCTCAGTATGATAAAATTGCATTTCCACAGACAAAACAAAGTTTTTTTGTAAACAAATTTTGATTAAAATTGTTTGTTGGGTGATAAAAAAAATAAATCAAATTCCCTGTGAAAATAAGGTTTTTTTACTGCAAATGTTGATAGCACAAAATAAGTAATGTTTACTGCAAATGTTGATAGCACAAATACTGAGCGCCACTTGAAAAATGTTGTTAAATTAAAGATATCTTTTATCTATATAGAATTTGTTAAAAATTTAACTTGCGATGTGTATGATAAAATGGCATTTCCACAGACAAAACAAAGTATTTTTTGTGAACAAATTTTGTTTAAAATTGTTTGTATAATTTATAAACTCAGCTGTTGGGTGATAAACAAAAAATAATTCAAATTCCCTGTAAAAATAAGTTATGTTTACTGCAAATGTTGAAAGCACAAAATAAGTTATTTTTACTGCAAATGCTAAAAGCAGAAATACTGAGCGCCACTTTAAAAATGTTGGTAAAATTTAAGATAACTTCTATCTATACAAAATGTTTAAAAAAATTCATTTTGAGTTAAGGACTCACCCGTTGGGTAGACAACGATGGTCGTTGGGCGATTCTTGCTGCCGGTGGCGGCGATGAAGGTGGCCACCGTTTGGGCCTGCAGCGTGGCCATGGTGCTGGTGGGGATTGGCAGCGGTATGGGCAGTGTGCTCATCACCGCCGTCGTTGAGGATGCGATGAAACCGCTGAGATTGGCCGTCGGCAGATATGCGTCCGCATCCCCCGCACCTCCCGCTGCTCCCACGACTGCCGTGATGTTGGCGGGAAATGAGAACGCTGGCGGCTGGCCGCTAAACACATCCGTTGGGTCACTGCTGTCGTCGCTAGTGGTGGTGTTGATGCTGCTGCTGCTGGTGGTGCTGCTGCTGATGGTGGTTGGGCTGATGGTGGTGGGGCTGATGGGTTGATCGATTCCCTGGCCGCGGGCCACGTCCACCACGTCGAGGGCCTGGAGCAGGAGGGCGGAAACGGGCAGATTGCTCACGTGCTGGGCGGGATTGGAGCGGGCCACTTGGGCCACTTTGGCCAGTGTGCGGCCAAGCAGGCTGCCCAATTTCCCTGTTGATTCCTTGTTATGGTTCTCCTCTGCTGCTTTTTCCACTGCTGCTGCTTTTACAGCTTTTCCGGTTTTTCCCACTGAATTCCTGAGCTGAACTCCGCTGGCGGTCATATTGTTTAATAATTTCGCAGCATAATCGTAAATTTCAATGAGCATTAGATGGCCGCAAATCCTGGCTGCATGCAAGAGAAGTGTTGCTAAATGTTTGTCCACTCAGCCACTCTAATTGCTTTAATGAATCACTTGGCCAAGCACACACACAGCGTGTGTGTGTGTGTAAGCGAGTGTGTGTGTGTGTGTGTTGGGTGGGTGAAAGTGGGCAGGAGTAAAAGTTTCGGTTGGCGAAAGTTTGAGCAACCACGATTGATTGCGATCAGGAGTGAACCCCCCGCAAAGGCTCTAAGTGCTCATCCCCCGGGATTTTCCCAAAGGACTAACCCATTAGGAATACCGAAATAAACCACAAAAGGCCAGTGAATTCCTACACAAATTTAATTTCATTGCTTAATTTAACGTGCGTACACGAATTACTGAATAATCGCAATGGTATATATACATTTTTAACTAAAAGTGTGTATTCAGCATGGAAATTGGTAGATTTATTAAAGGAATATTTTCAACATTTATTAAGTTGATATTTGTAACATTTATTAGGTTAATATTTGTAACATTTATTGGGTTAATATTTGCAGCACTTATTAAGTTATCAATGCAACATTTAATAAGTTATTATTTGTAACACTTATTAAGTGAATATCTGTAACATTTATTAAGTTAATATTTGTAACATTTAGTTAATGTAACATGAGTTAATATTTGTTAAAGTTATTAAGTTAATATTTGTAACATTTATTAAGTTAATATTTGAAAAATGTATTGAGTTAATATTTGTTAAAGTTATTAAGTTAATATTTGTAACATTTATGAGGTAAATATTTGTAACATTTATTAAGTGAATATTTGTAACATTTATAAGGTAAATATTTGTAACATTTATTAAGTGAATATCTGAAACATTTATTAAGTTAATATTTGTAACATTTATTAAGTTAATATTTGTAACATTTATTGAGTTAATTATTATTAAAGTTATTAAGTTAATATTTGTAACACCTATTAAGTTAATATTTGTAACATTTATTGAGTTAATATTTGTTAAAGTTATTAAGTTAATATTTGTAACATTTATGAGGTAAATATTTGTAACATTTATTAAGTGAATATCTGTAATTATTTATTAAGTTAATATTTATTCAATATTAAGTTAATATTTGCAACATTTATTAAGTTAATTTTTTAACCATTTATTAAGTTAATATTTGCAACATTTATTAACTCAATATCTACAAGATTTATTAAGTTAATATTTGTAACATTTATTAAGTTAATATTTGCTACATTTATTAAGTTAATATTTGCAAAACCTATTAAGTTAATATTTGTTACACTTATGAAGTTAATATTTGCAACATTTGTTAAGTTAATTTTTTAACCATTCTTAAGTTAATATTTGCAACACTTATAAAGTTAATACTTGCAAAACTTTTGCCAAGAACACCACAGATAGCTTTAACACGTTCTCTCAACTTTATCCGCTGCTTGTAATAATTCCAATTGAAATGTTTGACTTGTACTTGCACCTGAAGTCGCAGCGATTGAGAAATGTAAATATTTACATTAGAACTCATACATATTTACGAAGTTCCCCTGACATCGTTGATTACTCCGGATTTTGGATTTGTTCGGCAGCACCGTGTTGGTGAACATGACTTTTAAGGGCTCCCCCGAAATGATGTAAGCAACTTTGGGGCGTTGGTGGTGACCACTCGAGGGAACCCTAAACCCGATTCCCAAATGACCAGCTCTTGACCTGCCTCCCATTCAATCTGCAAGTTTCACTCTCAAGCCCAAGCCCAATACCAATACCAATACTAATACCAATGCCCACTACCAATGCCAATGGCCAACTACCACACTTGTTGGCCACGCAAAAGCGCAAACATTGAATCGGCCAAGCCATCAAGTGAGCAATCCGGAGGAGCTTCAGCTCCAATGGCACTTGAAACCGAAACTGCCGAGGGAGCTATGATATAGATGCTTCTATATACACACACAAACATATATATATATATATGTATATATGTATATATGCAGATGGTGTACAAACGGAGGCGGATCTGGCGGATCTGGCGAATCCTGGTGGGGAAGGGACACTTTGGCGACAAAAGGCAATAAAAATATGTTAACTATTGCATGGGGCTCCGTGGACTAGCTTCATTACGACAAATCGAATCGAATTGAATCGAAGAAAGCGCTATTCCACCTCCTAGCGCAATTCCCATGCTTCATGCCCCATCTAGCATCCGCCCAACTCGCTCCATGCCCCAATGCCCCATGCCCCAAGCCACATGCCACATCCCATTCCGAACCCCTGCTGGTCACCAGAGACCACAATTAAATGGCCAAGCACGATTCCCTCTGCACAGCGAACAATTTGGCTGCCTTTTTATAGTGGCATTTGAAAATAGATTTCCAATTTAAAATCCATTGCTTTTTAAATTGCTTTTAATAATATAAAAGATTATTTAATAATTATTTTAACAAAATGGTGCACTATTCAAGTGCATACTCTACATATTCTTCTTTATATACATATGTACATTACTGAATACAAATCACTTGATTGCTCGATTATCACACTTTGCCTTCTTCTATACACTTCTACATATATGCAAGCACATAAAGGACACAACTTTTTGAACAGTGTTCCTGGGGGGATGGGTAGAAGGGGGGGAGCACCATGGACGCGCGAAATGAATCGTGTGGACATGGGGCACGAGTGAGTATATCGGATGGTATTGGATGGATGGTAGATGGATGGATGGATGGGTTTTCCGGCGACTCGGCTTGAGTTCCACTGAGGCTGGTGCCAGGATGCTAAAAACGCGCGTCCTTCGACTCATGTGAAGCGCACTTTGTCACTATAATTTCTGTGTAAATCTGCCAAAACAAGGATACCACAACACACCACACACACTCACAAAAAAAAAAAAAAAGGAAAGGGGGAAAAAAAAACACAACTAAATTGAACAGGATCGCGGGCGTCCGCTTACGTAGTAAATGTGTGAGATTGAGCCACGGAATCAACCCTTTACGTCGTTTCGTCCTTTTTATGCGCTCGTCCTTTTGTCAACCGCCTTATCCTGCCGCTCAGCACTCAGCACTCTGCACTCTGCACTTAGCACTCGCGTCGGCAGTCCGCCTGCCTTTGTAACGCGCACGGCGTTGGAAGCGCGCTTTTATAGACCGCCGGCCAGCCGGAGATTTTTCCCCACAGAATTTCCCAACGCTTTGCTCACGATTTTCCCACAATTTCCCCGAAAAGAGAAAATGGCCAAACGTAAGGCATTGGCATGGAGGAGAGGGGGGGGTGTGGTGGTCCGCTCTCTTCGCTTTGCGAGAAAAGCCAGAAATTTTTGAAAAGGAATTTCGTTATTTATTGTGCAAGACGAAAGACAAACAAAAGTCAATGCTTTTGTTCAGGTCGCCGACAATACAGAGGCAGAGATTCTTTAATTAATTCGGATTGTCCGCTCACGAATTTCAAATGACTTTGACCCAATTTAATTTTTAAGTACTCGTATATGATAAACAAATACGTTGTTGGCCGACGCAAAATTGAAATCAACAACAGGTTTCAAAACTGCGAGCAAGAAGTGCCCCAAAGTATGCAGTGATTTATTTTGGGGCCAAATGTGGATGTCAAATTATGTGCAGCATACTTTTGAACACCTCTCTCAAAAGTTATGAACCCGTGAAGATTCCTGTGGCAGCAGCAACAATGTTAATTATAATGCCTGCAGTTTTAATGCATTTTGCACAAACTTCTGCGTTGCTTAGAAAACTTTCAAATACCTGAATGCCTTAGAAAATACTTAACTGCTTCTTCTGAATTACATTAAAAATAATAATAATTTTGGAATGGTATAAATGCATTTTTGCACGTAATTCGTAATTTACTATTATTAATTAATTATTAATTATAATGCCTGCAGTGTTAATGCATTTTGCACCAACTTCTGCGTTGCTTAGAAAACTTTCATATACTTGAATGCCTTAGAAAATACTTAACTGCATCTTTTGGAGTATATTAATTATAATAATAATTTTGTTAAGTTATAAATGCACTTTTGCATGTAATTCATATTCACTTAACTTACTATTATTAATTAATTATTAATTATAATGCCTGCAGTTTTAATGCATTTTGCACCAACTTCTGCGTTGCTTAGAAAACTTTCAAATACCTGAATGCCTTAGAAAATACTTAACTGCTTCTTCTGAATTACATTAAAAATAATAATAATTTTGGAAAGGTATAAATGCATTTTTGCATGTAATTCGTAATCACTTAACTTACTATTATTAATTAATTATTAATTATAATGCCTGCAGTTTTAATGCATTTTGCACAAACTTCTGCGTTGCTTAGAAAACTTTCAAATACTTGAATGCCTTAGAAAATACTTAACTGCTTCTTCTGAATTACATTAAAAATAATAATAATTTTGGAAAGTTATAAATGCACTTTTGCATGTAATTCGTAATCACTTAACTTACTATTTGATGCAACTCAGTGACTAAAAAGCATAGCATATACATATGTACATACTTGATTTATGGCATTTATGTGAAATCACGTTTTCCTTTTTAATTGTCAGCTTTCCATTAACTTAAGTCATCGGCTGCCAATGTGCTAGCCATGTAGCCATGATGTCGAATCCAATTTCCATGCTGAATGCCATCAATTTCGAATATAAAGACCAACTGCAGAAACAACTGCATCTGGCTAATCAATGAGGTCACACAGGTTGCACATTGCATATTGCACATTGCATATTGCACTTTCCACTCGTTGTGAAATTTTACAAATTTAATTGCCTTTGTCGATGGTCCGTAGCCGTATGGAAAATGCATTTGGGACGAGTGCCGCACTTCCGGGAAACAGAAATAGAAATAGAAATGCCAACCGAAAATGGGTTGTCAAGCCAAAACAATAGGATATTTGTGGAATTTATTTTGCACTATTATTATTTTGCCCAAAAACAGTGCCACACGTTGGCAGTGACATGTCTGTTTTAGATTGCTCTTTTTATTGTTATTGTTGTTGTTGTTGTACCATAGATATATGTTCCAAAAAGTGCAGCACTTAAATTGCCCACATGGGGTCATCCGTATCCGTCTGGTTGGACAAACCAATTCAAATTTCCTAATCCTCGTTCAGCTTTTTGGCAAATACATACATGTGTGCATATTGAATCGTTATTGGATTGCCAGCCAGTTTTTAATGTCCATTTTTCCCAAATTGTAAACTGAAAGTCAATACGCTGGTTCAACTAATTTCATTAATTATTTACTATTTATTTCAATTTAGTTAGTAAATGGTAAATGCGCATAGGAAACAATTTAAGGCGCGTAGAGAAACGTAAAACGAAGTTGAAGGACGTAGAAAGTACTCAAAAGAACGTAGCAGAATGTAAAAGAGAAGTAGAAGCTCGTAGAGGAATGTAGAAGAATGCAAAAGAGAAGTAGGAGCTCGTAGAAGAATGTAAAAGAGAAGTAAAAGCTCGTATAATAATGTAGAAGAATGTAAAAGAGAAGTAGAAGCTCGTAGAAGAATGCAAAAGAGAAGTAGAAGCTCGTAGAAGAATGTAGCCGAAATAGCTACATTTATAGAGGATATATATAAAGGTTAAACAACATATAAATGTGAATCTATAAATGTAACCAAAGAACTGGGCACCCACACACTCCCTAGTAATTTCGAATTATTTAGACGAACGGACAAAAGGAGAAACGGACAAAACGGCGAACGAACGGACAAACAACCTTTCCTAGATAGACAAAATGATGAGCAGGCCATGCAAAACACCCGTTCAATTTTTCGAATCATGTACTCCATGATATGAAACTTCAGTTCCTTATTTCTAAGCTGGACAGCACCTCAGTTCAAATAGGCATTCGCATCGTGAACATAACACAAAACAGACGTAGTATTTTCACTAGTTTGTTAAGCAACTTATATACAATTTTGTAAAAGGAACTATACATTCCGATTTTCAAACTAAACCTGTATATTTGAGAAAAAATTTGGTTCCTAAAAAACTAAACTTTTGAAGTGAAAAAAAAGCAGCCACACGTTTTTCAGGAAATACCTGAAGGCTATACAAAAACATAAAAAAACTTGAATTTTTTTTGTTAACTACTAGCACCTATACCACTTTCTTTGGGTAAGTTATGGATGAATGTCCGAGGAGGAAATCGCTAATATACTTAATTAGCTTACAGATACATAGCTTATAGATACATAGAGCCGATCGGACTGACGATGGCCCCTTCGGTGCCCTCCAATGTGACGGTGGCCTCCAATGTGACGGTGACCCACAATTCCATGGTTCAGTGGTCCCGTGGCGATATTCTGGAATGGTTCAACGATACGCTCAAATGCAGCCTGACCAAAATCGAACATTTGTGCACTGGCGCAGCCTATTGCAATCTGATGCATATGCTCTTTCCCGACGTCATCAATTTGAAACGCGTGAAGTTTGTTTCGAATCAGGAATACGAGTTCCTGGCCAACTTTAAGGAACTGCAGAAAGCCTTCAATATGGTGGAAGTGAGTCCACCCGTGCAGGTAAATAAGTTGGTCAAAGGCCGCTGTGTGGACAATTTCGAATTTGCCGTGTGGTTTCGCCACTTTTTCGTTTCCAACCACAATGCGGAAAGGTTGAAAGGGTACGATGTACTGGCCTCTCGTGACCACCAGGACATCGGCCTGGGAAGCTCCCGATCGACCACACCAGTCTCGGCAACCAAGAATCGTCGTGGTATTGAGATCGTGAAGATATCACCGCGACGTGGTCAGAAGAAGGCTGCATACGAAGATTACATCGAGACTAACCAGAACAAGTCGCCGGCATTCAAGAAGGATGATCGTAAACAAGGGAGCACCACCGCAGAAGCACCAGTGCTTAAACCTAAGCCTGGTAAGTTTCCTCTAAATCAAAGTAATACAAAAGACAAAACCACGAAAGCCGCAATGCCGGCAAAGGAGCCAACCCGATTCAGCAAACGCTCTGTAAGAATCCCTCCACTCGATCTAACTGGCATATGCGCCGATACTCCACGTCCAATGACCCCGGCCATGGGGACGAAGTCCACCGAAAAACCTGGTCGCCAGAACGGTACTGGTCGCACTGGCCCAACAATGATCCAAACGCGAAAGCCATCTGTCCAAAACGCCAGTGAGCCTAAAAAGAAGGAAGCGGCTAAACGCATTGAAGCCGTCAACGAACGTATACATCGCCCGGAGCCGGAGAAACGGAGCCATGAATGTAAGCCCGAGAAAAACGGGCCTCGAATGGAGCAGTTGGGAGTTGGCAAGGAAAAGGAGTCCCTCCATAAGACGAACCCTAACGAGAACCCTGCTAAACCGTCTAATAACGAGAAAACAAATAACCAGAACAACAATACCCAGTATATCCATAGTGAGATCATCGAGATCTTCAAGTCGCCGGTGTACTTTACCGAAAAAGGCTCAAAGCCAAAAACCCATGATGATGATAGTGATAATGATGATGATGATGATGATGGTGCTATTCCCGTTGAACTCTCGAAAAATCTGGCCAAACTTTTGACATCTTGCGAACTCTCCAAAGAACAGCTCCTTGCCGAGGTGATGATTCACTGTGGCCTCCATCTGTATATCAAAAACACCGATGATGACGACGACGACGATGTGGACACGGCTGTTCAAACCACCAGTACGGATGCAGCCAGTGGCAGTCAAACGGGAAAAGCCGCCAAGCATTTGTAAGGATGGTGGAGCAATTCAAAATTATTAGTTTTTCAGTTTTTATGCTAAATTCAACTTTTCAACCGTCGCTGGTTTTGTTTTTCTTTGTTTGGAAATTATAAATTCAAATTTTGTAACCGAAACATGCGTGTCTTATTTAGTGGTTCACTTATCGTCCGCTAGGTGGAGTCGATGCTTTTGAGTTTGAATTAGTATTAAATAGAATGCGTGAAATACTAATTGTAGACATTGGTTCTGGTGCAAGCTAAGTAGCTTAAAGCTTTCACGCATCTTATTTAGTGGTTCACTTATCGTCCGATAGATGGAGTCAATGCTCTTAAGTTTGAATTAGTATTAAATTGAATGTGTGAAATACTAATTGTAGACATTGGTTCTGGTGCAAGCTAAGTAGCGTAAAGCTTTCAAAGCTTTGGTCGCAAAAGCTCCGGCCATATGACATTGGCAGTATCAAAAGTCGGTAGATATAATATAAAAAACGGGTAATCGCATCGTTTTCCCCGCAGTTGTTTACCAAGCGTGAACGCAGGCAGGAGATTAGTGTACGGCATAGCCCAGTCCGGAAGATGGCACTTAAGTTTGCAGCGAACCTGAACTTTTTGTTCACCGAGAGGGCAACGACGATCGCGGAGCGGATTCGTCTGGCCCACCAGAATGGCTTCCGAGCGGTGGAGATTCCCTATCCCGAAGGCGAGACGAGTGACGTGGTGACCGCCGTAAAGGAGACAGGCGTGGTGGTCAGTTTGGTGAATCTGGCCTTCGACAAGAGCGACGATCAGCTGCGTTTTGGATCCACCAGTGTGCCCGGTTCGGAGAAGCTGTTCCGTAGCCAGTTGGATGCGACCATTGATTTTGCCCGCCAGGTGAACTGCGGCAAGATCCATCTCACCGCTGGACTCTTCAAGGGCGGCCAGGAGAGCGACTACACAAAGACGTACACCTCCAATCTGAAGATCGCCGCCGATAGCCTCAGAGCCAGCAAAATGATCGGCGTGATAGAGCCAATTAACAAGTACGCCGTGCCTGGCTACTACATGAACTCGTACTCCAAGGCCGCCGGAATTCTGGCCGATGTTGCTGCCGACAACATACAATTGCTGGCCGATCTCTACCACCTGCAGCATTTGCACGGCAACGTGTCCAAGACACTTGAGGAGTACAAGGCGCTCATTGGTCACTTCCAGATCGCCCAGGTGCCGCATCGCCACGAGCCGGACGTTTCCGGTGAGCTGGACTACAGCTTTGTGTTCAAGGCGCTCCAGGACTTCGGCTACGATGGTTGGGTGGGCTGCGAGTACAAGCCCAAGACGACCACTGTCGAGGGCTTGGGTTGGGTCTCCAAGTTGGGCTACACGCTGTAATTACCGCATCACATATGGCACAAGGAACTGCTCTGCATTTATACACATGTATTTACAATTCTTACAAACATAAAATAAAAATGGTTTAACCAAAATTCTCGATTCTTGTACATACATTTTCAAAAGCTCAACGTTAAGAGTAAGCTATTTCTCTTGTTTTCAAGGCATTTTCATCGCTCTTTAACAATTGAATCAATCGGATTATTTTAAGTAAACAAAACTGGCGGTGTAGATCCTTTGATAAGAACTATTGCACCATAAAATCCTTCTTTTTTGCCGTGGAATTGTCATGCTTGCGTCAAAAGGTCATGGAATTGACCTACAGCAAGTGTGGAATAAAACAGTAGCGAGGAGTAAGCGATTAGATAAGATTAGATAGCAGGCAGATTCACATATCTCATCAGCCGTCACTCTCGCAGCGTATCACCCGCTTGGCATATTCGGCTATGTGAAGCACCCCGTGCTCCGGGGAGGCAATGTGCAGATTGCTTCCATTGCAGAATTTCGTGTTGATGTGCGGATTGTGCAGCTCGGCCACCAACGTGGAGCAGGCCGTCGACGAGTCCCCTGTGGACTTGAGCATTTTCTAGAACGAATAATGGTTATTTTATGGGATTAGAAAGGAGGAAATGTTCAGATCAAATTAAGGATTCCAATAACATAAATGTCAAGTCACTTTCCCTTGAATCATCATTCTAATTGCACTTAACACGAGTATAAACACTGACTATGCTGATAATGCATGCCCTCATTAAATAGATAGTGTTCTTATTATCTAATACAAAGGGCATTGGCAGAAAACTAGAACACATAGAAGTCCAAACCGCAAAAATATAACGAAGCAGTCGCTAGCATGGAAAGAAAACCATTGTTTGACCACCCAATATCTACATTTGTGGCTGGGTTATTGCCAATCAACTTACCATCCAGAATTCGTTACCCGGCAGGGCGTTTCCATCCCAAGCGTAGGAGACCACTAGCAGCATTCCGGCGTGCTCGGGATCACTCAGCTTTCGTGCTGGATTGCGCTTGGATATGAGAACCCTGATGCCGTCCTTAGGATGGCCGGGAATCTCTACCAGCGATCCGTTGCGTAGACCGCCGCAGTCGGTGATCGAAAACCAGGAGAAGTGCACGAGGCCCACGTGATTGAGTCTGTTGCCCAGCGTACGCATGCGCTGCTCAAAGGTCTCCATGAAGATGCGCTCCTGCTGCGCTGCTGCCTTCCACACGCCCAAACCGAAGCCCACCACATGGATGTACGCCAGCTTTTTCACGCGTTCAGCCCTCGCCTGTGCCTCTAGCAGCAGCATGTCGAAGCTGATGGCGTAGCGCCGCTTCATCACCAGATTGTCGAAGACGTCCTGCTTGTTTCTTGACGGTCCAAAGCGCTGATTGTCGATCACTGCCTGGCCGTGGATGAGATCCCGCGTGGCATAGAACTCGCGCCACAATCGTCGGTAGTCCTCTTCCCGCGATTTAGCCGGCTCATTCAACGCCATTCCGTATCCCCGTTCACGCGTATTCTGCTCACGAGCGATGACAATGTCCTGAAACTCCATTAGATTACGCCGCGACAGACGAGCTCCAATCATGCCCACTATAACCCCGGTCCGCTCCAGTGTTTTGGTGTCCAGATCAACGCGACCGCAGTTGGTGCGCTCGCCCTCGTTCACAAACTCCGTGTGGGAGCTCACGGAAAGCAGAGCGGAGAGCTTGATATCGTCGTAGCTGAGCACGTCCTCCAGCACCAGGGGCGCCTTCTCATTCCGAGTACCCACAGTCTCGAAGCCACTGGCCCCGGTCTCTCCGCTCAGCAGCAGGAACTTGTCGTTCCGTGCAAAGAAGCTGGCGCAGCGCTTCTCCAGCAGACGATGCACAAATCCGCAGAGCGATAACTTCCGGTAGATGGGCTTCTCCACCACGTTGCCTGTGGTGAAATGGGAGAAGTCGCTCAGTTGAGAGGGGGTTTTAAACATGAGAGCTGCTTACCCCATTGACACTTGTGCTCCAAGTACTGCAGGTAAAGGCTCAGTGTCCGTTCGTGTATTACTGGATAGGCGGACGCCACCTGCTGATTCATCCGGCTGATCCGCAAGGGAGATTGCCGGCATACTTTGACACTGTTCACGCCGAACTACAGGAGAAAAGTATAAGGATAAGTTCACATCGATGGGGGTTACCCGAGAGCAATACTCCAATACCTCCAGCGGAAACTCATCGGACTTCTTCATCACATCGCCCAAATCATTGTCTCCTCCGACGGGTTTCTTCATCTGCCGGCAATCCTTCAGCAATTTGCGTCCAAAATCAGTCAGAGGCGGGGAATCACCGGTGACCGCTGGCCAAACCTGATCGACTTCAGCTCCAAAGGTGGACATGGCTCTTGCGGTTTTACCTCTCAATTTACCGGTGGCGCTGCTAGTGTAACCTTTTGGGGCGGAAGTCCCCTTATATATGTATCAATTTCACAATTGCATTTAAATGCTTTGTGGTAAAAACTTGGTGATTGAATTTTCAGTTATTGTAGTTGAGCGATATTGATTGGTCATCGATATGCGTATTCGATAAAGGCTCACCAGAGATGTGACATTGAAACTATCGGCGCTAATACCAATAAATACTTTTATTATTATTTTTTTGCTGGAAATTTAAAACAAAAATTTAACACTAAAAAAAAAAACAGTAAAATTTAACCGTTATTTCAAAAATGCACTTTATATGTTGTGTTCCAACACCTAAAAGTGTTGTGAGACATAAATGCCTTCAATTGTGAAAGCCATATAAACAAATCATTTTCCATTTTAAGGAAATTTTCTTAAAACACTGAAAGCCGGTAGAAAAAGCAAAATGCCGGTTCGGCGATCTGGCAGCACTACCTTTTAGTGTGACCAATGGCAACTTCGGCATTGCGGGCAAAACAAGCGGCGGGCACACTGTGGATCGGATCCAAGCTGTTTTTGGTCGCCTCGAACTCAAAAAAAGAAACGTAAATCCATCGGAATTAAACGCGACTGTGGAAGGCGAACGGGGCGTGTAATACTTCTACCGTGAATCGATGGTCGGCTTGCGGAAAATAATAAGGTGGCAGGTGAAACGCGTATTCTCGTCTCGCTCGCACAAACACACCTCCTGCGAGGAACGGATAGCAACAACAAAAACAACTGAAAGAAGCGGCTAAGGCGCAAGTGAGATGGAGATACCTAGATGGATGCTAGTGGGGGAAAAGGAGAACGGAGAGAAGACAGAAAAATCAAATCCAAATCTAAAGATTCATCCCTTTTTCTGTTTCCTCTCTCTTACTTTCGTCACCTCCTTTTTCCCACTCTTCCTATCAGCTGTGTCTCTGTGTTCTCTTTTCTCCACGGCTCTTTCGATTTTTATTTTTTTTATTGTTTGTTTCTGTGTCTTTTTCATACGGTTGTTTGGCCAGCTAACGGTATTCCGTAATAAATGTTATTGTTGTCCGCCCGTTGTGTTGTTGCAAAATATTGCGTGTTTCTCTCCGACCTCTCTCACTCATCATCCTATCTCGCCCCGTCCCTGTCTGGCCTGCAGTTTATGCAGGTCAACAAAATCGCGATTTATTCTAGATCTCAGAAGTGATAAAGTACGCAAATGTGCTTATGAATATACTAATTTAAAACTCCAGTGCCAGTCATTAAAATATTTCATCGCTGTTGGAATTGTTTACAAAATCCGTCATTAGCATAGATACTTAGGAGTTAATTTTAGGAGTTTTAGGATATTTGTGTATGAGTGTAGGCTAAAGCCAATGCACCAAAATGGTGCATTGTGCAAAAAAGAAAATTCAAACGTTAATTTTTTTAAACTTGCGTTTTTTCAATATAATTCCTAGTGAAAATATCGAATTTTTGTTCGGCTTTGACTGGATATAGTTTTTTTTGGGCTATTGCGGGCAAGCTAATAATTCAATATAGCTTTTGTAAACTGTGCCAAAAATAATAGTCAATGCAAATGCCGAACTAAAAATTGCTATGCAAAATCACGATTTTTGCACTGCCACGCATAAACTCGTGTCTGTGTGTTTGCCACGTTGCTTGTGTGTGTGTGTGTGTGTGTGTTGCCGCTCTTCTTTTTTTTCCACGCAGCGACATCGCATCGAATTACCTTTGTTTTTGCTGGCAGTTCATGTCTGTGTTTCCTTTCCGGCATTTCGTTTTTATCTTGTGCTCCTTTTTTTTGGCGCATTAACGTATGAGTGTGTGTGTACAAACAACCGAAAATAGCCAATAATAACAATAAGAATGCACTGCAATAGAGAGCGTAGGGAGTGAGAAACGGAGAGAAAGGAAAAGAGAAAGAGAGTGAGAGAGTCGGCACGAAAGTTAAACAGCTGAGTGTTAAAAAAAGAAAGTTTACGAAATAAACAAACAAGTAAAAGTACTCCTGCTATAAAAGTACATATTAATGAAAGACAACCATTATTTCCCTGTTGTTCATAAAGGCGCCCATAAATAATCTTTAACTTTTTCACCAAAATCAGTGCAACTCGACAGGAAACACATAAACATAACAAATTAAAAAGTCTACCGTCCATGCTCGAGGTGACTACAGTGAAACAACATTAAATAAAAAAGTTAAAACAAAACAATTAGTTAAATCGAATTGAAGCAAATACAAATTCTACCATGTATCGCATAAGTCCAATTGGACGCAAATCGAACTTCCACTCGCGCGAGAAATGTCTGATTGGACTCGTCCTGGTAACGTTGTGCTTCCTCTGCTTCGGCGGCATCTTCCTGCTGCCGGACAACTTCGGCAGCGATCGTGTCCTGCGCGTCTACAAGCACTTCCGCAAGGCCGGACCGGAGATCTTCATCCCAGCCCCGCCCCTTGCCGCCCACGCACCCCATCGCAGCGAGGATCCGCATTTCATTGGTGATCGCCAGCGTTTGGAGCAAAAGATCCGCGCCGAATTGGGCGATATGCTCGATGAGCCACCGGCTGCTGGCGGAAGAGAGCCCGGACCATTCCAGGTGCTCGCCCAACAGGCTCAGGCGCCAGCTCCCGTCGCCGCTCTGGCGGATCAGCCGATGGACCAGGACGAGGGACACGCCGCCATTCCCGTTCTGGCCGCTCCAGTTCAGGGTGACAATGCCGCCAGTCAGGCCTCATCCCATCCACAAGGTTCCGCCCCGCACAACCAGCAACAACAACAACAAGCACAGCAATCACAACTGCCAATGGGAGGCGGTGGCAATGAACAGGCGCCGGATACACTGGACGCCACACTGGAGGAGCGACGTCAGAAGGTCAAAGAGGTAGGTGGCGCACACTTTCAAACTCGAAATACACACCTTGACCGGTTTTCAGATCGATCCAATGTGTTTTAATATATGTAAATATGAACAAATAGAACGTACAAGCTACAGTACTGTACTAAAAATATGAATGCTTGGTACTCGAAGAACACTTGTGATGTGGATATATTTGTATTCTTTTTGCCATTTATTGATCTTGGAATTTATTGATCTTGTGCATTGAGTGCAATGACAATATTGTTGTTTATTGGGTCGGCAAATCTTATCATAAAATTGCCCCATGTCAATTTGAGGTGCCTTGGAAAAAACTCTTTTCAAACCCGGCAAATATTGAACTTTCGCGGGGTTATCGCTCTGTTTTTTTTTTTTCTTTATTTTACAGCTCAGCTCGATTTCGCGTAATTTGTGTTTTTTTTTCGCCGTCATCTTTTTTATGATGCTCTAATTTGGCATTTATTTATTTTAATTCTCTTTTTTTTCTCGTTTGTTTTTCGTTTTGACAACGTGGGCAATTATCAGCATTCCGCTATTTATATTTCCCCCACAGCCCCACAGTCCCATTCACATTCCCATTCCCATTCCCATTCCCCGCGATTCCGCGACTTTTGTGGTACCCTCCTTACTTCACTTCCGCGACAATCAGTTCCGACTAATTGTTTGTGGCGACGACGGCGGCGGTCCAGTGCAACGAATGTGCCCCAAAAGTGGTTCTTGTTTCTTCTTTTCCATGCCACTGGTCTTTGCCAACTCGACGAAGAGTTGCACTTATGTACATACATATACACACATAGAACTTCATCCTTATCACATTTCCATTTCCTGAATCACAGCCGCTATTATAGCAAAAGGAATCACATTTAACTTTAAAGTAAGATTCATAGTTGTATCTGCGGAAGGAAAACATTTTTTCCCATTTCTGCCGACGACTTGTAGCATTTAGAAATTCCATAACCAATTCACAAGTCTCTGCGTGTCTAATTCTTTTTACTCTGGCTCGCTTTTGTTTCTGTTTGATTCCACTGACCCAGAATTCAAAATCTTTGCTTCTGGCCCCTCGGGCGTTTAATAGAAAACAAAATCTGCTGACCAAATGGCCGACTGACTGGCTGACTAATCATTAAAATCAGCAGGCAGCAAAACTCACATCTCCAGTGGGTCGCGACAGCAGAGAATGCTGTATAAAAATTACATATACATATATACATATAAAGATTCTAGAGTCTAGAATCCCAGTATCATGCTGTATCAAGATCGTCGTCGTCATCAACGCCGCCTTCGCTTTTGTTTTCGCTTTGTCCGGGTTTCACATTATTTCTCGTTCTAATTTATAGCTCTCTGAATATGCGGCGAAGTATAGAATTGGCGCTCGGTAACAAGAGGCAAATCAATTGAATTGATATTTCCTGAGAACAACACGCAACATCGTTGTGATAACTGAACCTATTTTACCAGTGCGGTTCTTACTTTTGGCCAATTTCAATTCGCATTTAATTGCATTGCATTCGCTATGTGCTATTCGCTATTCGATCGATCGAATGATGAATCTTTGCCATTCATTTCCAGTTTCGCTTTCAACTCGGCTTCGATCGTAAACGAAAAGGTATCCAAATAAACAATTTTCGCTACTGGCCTTGCCTTTGTGCGATTTGAACCCTCGATTTAAACTGGATTTTGATTGGTTTCTCGTTTTCGTTTCTTTCTTCTGTACCAATGCCCACCGTTGTGCCAAGAAATGGCCAAGTTGCGATCAGAGATTATTGTACAACAGCTGAATAAGTATCTGAATAGCCTAAAACACCATAGTCAGTATAGTATAATCACTGTAAATCATTGTCATTGTTAAGGTGTAAAACAACTGGTTTTAGGATTCATTGAGGATTCATTGTATTAAGTAATACAACCATTTCCAGCGCTCGTCTCTTAAGAACTATAAATAAAAAGGCATTCACTTAGAACTTGGAGTTATTTCATAAAAAAACGGCTTAACTCAATATTTTATAGCCGTTTATTACGCTGTTGTAAACAAAACTTGTGAAAGTGTCGCATTGGTATCCCGATTCCACTTCGTATAAATTTGTGAAAGTTGCGTGCTAATTCTCTCGCATTCCCTTGCTATTACCATTTATTTTGAAGTCTGACGACAGCGGCCTTGGGTTCAAAAACCCACCATAATTGTATATTAGCTCAACCCCTAAACTGTTCAAATTGAATCAATAAACCTGACGAGGACAGGCAGAAAGACAGAACCTCGCACCCAAGACATATGGTTCTGTAATGGTATTACGAGCAGATGACATGCGACATGCAATGCAGCCATGCAGCAATGCAGCAATATAGCAATGCAGCAATGCAGCGATAGAGAAATGGACTAAACCCGATGGAAATTTGAATTACTACTTAGTTACAAAGTAGCACTCAGTGTACGGTTGACAGTTTCCGAACGGGCACTCAACGAACCATTAAAACACACATTAAAAACCCATCATCAGCTGGACGCTACAATCTGTTCACTGACCATATAGTCGGTATTATGCACTTATAATCGCAACACACAATTTTCAGGGCTAGTTGAGCATTAAATTCACGTTACAATTGCAATGCCATTTGGCTATTTAAACAGAGACTTGCTGATAGAAATTTAAACTCAAATTAAGGTATACCATATGTACATATATAGATCAAATTTTCAACTACATTTTGGTATTTATGTGTACATCGTTTCCATACGAGACTCATGAACTGCACGAACAATCCTTGACCAAAATATGTGAGAATACAAAACGATGCATAGAAATTTCCAACATTTCTATTCATGCCACCAGTTGCTATTGCTATTCTTTGGGGCCAAAAAAAGGGGGGGGCCTGGGGTCTTGGAACAATGTTGACCCATTTGGGTGAGGTCTCTTTGTTAATTTAGTCATTGCGTACATATTTACTTTGAGTACAGCAGCGGAGCACAGTGGAATTGGCCTCAAATACACTGGCCACTTCATTGCACCTTAATTACTGCCGTTTCTGAGAAGAACGGAAATACTCTTATCAAAAGATATTCATTGAATAATTAAACAGCGGAGTCAAGGAAGCATTTAATCAGCTTATTAATTGGAAATGGAGCAATCTCTAAATAAGTCGATAACGAATATTAGCACTTAGTGCAGCAGGTAAATCCCCATTTTTGATTTAACTTTTTAGTTTTGCCGCTTCTTGCATACTTAATAATTTTTTAAAAAAGGCGAAAATTAGTCAAAAAATGGATTTTCAAAAATTAGCAGTACAAATTATATGGATAGTAAGCCCTTTTTATTAGCTGTACAATTCTCTTAGCTGTGCGATCATTTTTCAAAGCTTATAAAGCCGAACTGGCCCACAGTTCCGTAGGTCTAAAGTTTCTGCCTAGTTCGTACTCCTCCCCCAATTTCGGACTCCGCTTTCACCAAAAATCGTGCTGGGCATACAAACAAGTAGCGAAATGGAGAGAAGAATACAAACTATAATATTAGAATGGAGCAAATGTGTCAATAGCCAGGCAAACTACCAACGGCCATTTCGAGGCTTGCCACAATCGGTGGCATTATTCCGATGACAGGGGGGAAAAAAAAAGCGGGGAAAAAGTTATTTAGCGAGTCGGGTGTTCGTGTGTTAGCATGCTGCCATTATCATGTTTATCGAGCGCAACAGTTGCTATTTTTTCATTTTTTTTCGTCAAACATACAAGTTAATAATTACAGTTATCGATTTGATTTTGAAGATCGCAAGCGACCGTTTATTGCAATTTATCATTTGAAACTAAATCTAGCGTACAAAATGTTTCCCTAAGTCCCTAGCAATCAAGTGAAGTCGTCGGCCGCGGCGCAGCGCAGAAGTGTCGATGTCGCGCTTAACCGTTCGTTGGCGTTGATGGCAGCGGAGACTATGTGGAACCACAAGATGTTAGAGAATCAATTGCAGGGCAATAACTCCTCCCCTCTTAATTGACGCTTGTCCTCGAGCGGTCATCATAAGGATGGGATGTTTTTGAGTCGCATCGTTGGTGGGGTGATTCGTGGTAGTTTGGGCACAGCATTAATGGTTTGAATGCCAGGTGTTGATTGTTGCGTGCGTTCGAGGTTTGTGCAACTCGGATGTGTTCTGCATTGACAACTTGATTGCTTCTATTAAAATTCTGGTTTTTACTAAATTACTAATGAATTTATATCTACATATTTTTAGACCATTGGAACCTTTGCAGAAGGCATTGATTCCGTACATTTCGTCTTTAATTGGTAAATTTTATTATTATTCAAATTAAATTATTATTTATTTATTATTATTAGTTTCCTTTACTGATCATGTTTTAAAATATAAGAAATAAGGAATTAACTGATTCAATATGGAGATTTCAATGGCATTCAAATTGTAGTTCCGTTGTGTAAAGCGAGAACGTGTGAAAGTTTTAACATTTATTTGACCGTCAAGGCAGAAATCGGTATATTGTTTTCAAGTAGGCTACTGGTCTCATTCAATTTAAACTCGCTCCGCAGAAACGCATTCACAACGCAATCTCTTCTTTCACGAGCCCAATCTAATTCTGCAAACCTATGGCCAACTCGTCTGTCAAAGTCGAATCGTTTCAAATTTAATTCTCGTGGTTACGTTAATCAGTACGTTTAATGTTTCTATGTTCTACTTGTCTATCGATGTGGCCACAGTAATTATTCTGAAGCAATCATGATCTTATGTTACTTTTATGTACTAATTTCCCTGATTCTGTTAATATTGTGGTACTTCGGTCTTCCTTAACTAGTTCCTTCCTAAATCTACTTGATAACTTAGAACCTAATCTTGTATTAACCCTAACGAAAATTTCTTGCCCTTTGATATAGGTCTTTATGGGCTTTCTTGTCCGGTTGTGGTATTCTATGTCGGTTTCCTGTTTTTGCCTAAGTCGGTCTATATTGTCCAGTCTAGCTTGTTCATATTTTTCTGGAGCTACGGTAGCTATCCTGCCGAAGAACACCTCTAGAGGTCGTTTTTTTGTGACAGAATGGACAGTGTAGTTATATTCATAGATGGCCCTATCGAGAAGTTCCTCGAAGCCCCTATGTGTTCCATCTCCTTTCAAACATCTCATTATTTCAGAGAGTGTGGAGTGAAATCTTTCTATCTGTCCATTTACTGTACTCTTATACGGAGGTGCTTTGTAGAGCTCAATACCCAGCTGGTCTGTCAACATGAATTTGATAGAGGCTGAGTTGAGGGACTTTTCATTGTCCATTACTATTAATTTAGGCACTCCATAATAAAACACGATATCTCTTAGGGCTTTCCTAATGTCTTCTACAGCTTTGGATTTGATAACTCTTCCCATGGCCAGTTTGGAAAATTTATCAATCGCCGTGAGCACCAGATGTCGTTCTGTCGAGTAGATGTCAATATGAATAATTTGTCCGGGGTATTCTGGCAAGGGAGTTTGTCTTATTTCTGGATGCGTGGGATGTCTGTCATATTTAGCAGTCTTACACACCAAACACTGATTCACGATAGCCGAAACTTTTTTCCTCATTTTAGGAAAGTATACTCTTTCGGACAACTGAGCTTTATTTTCCACAGCATTTCTGTGTGCTCTGTTATGTGTCCTAAGTATTTCTTCCTCTTGTTCGGCTTCGTTAACAAGGTCTTTGACTTTGCTTTGGCAGAATCTAATCTTGAAACCCTGAAAATGGATGGGGTAGAGAATTTGAATTTTCCCCATTACATCCTCGGATGTGAAAATTCCATTAATCACGGATGGGTTAAGATATTCTTTCAAATCTGACAAGAGACTATCGGGTGTGAACAAGTTGCGATCTACTAAATGCCTTTGAAATGTCGGGAATGGAATGCTAAATGAGTAGTTCTCTGACTCGGACTCCCTGAAGAAAATTTGATTCTTGAATGCGTTTATCGGGGCTTCAACGCTAGGTATCAGCCCATGGCTCGAACTGTCAGAGCTGTGCATTGTTGAGGCTACTGTGTTAATTTGTTCGACTGTCGGTCCTCTGGACAGAGCGTCGGCTACAGTATTTTCTCTGCCTGGCTTGTAGAAAATTTCGTAGTCATATTCCTCAAGGTATGCTTTCCATCTCTTAATCCTCGCATTTCCATTCCAACTACTGAGAGAATGGGTCAAAGGCTGATGGTCAGTAAAGATTTTCACCTTTGCTTTACCGTAAAGGTAAATTTTTAGCTTTTTTAGAGCCCAGATAATGGCTAACATTTCCTTCTCATTCGTGGCATAATTTTCTTCCGCCTTCGAGAGTGTTCTCGATAAAAATGAGATGGGTCTGTTCTCTTGTGAAAGAACAGCACCTACTGCGAAATTGGAAGCATCCGTTGTTAGGTGAAATTCTTTCTTAAAGTCCGGGTAGTGGAGTATTACGTCTGGAGAAACCAAGCTGCTCTTCAATTTCTTGAAGGCTTCTATTGCTTCGCGATTAAGGGAGACGGATTTTTTTGACGATAATGTCCTGGAAATTCGACCATCCTCCCCTCTCAAAAGCGAGCTAAGTGGTTTTGCTAACTTAGCGTAGTTAGGAATAAATCGCCTGTAATATCCGGATAATCCCAAGAATGATCTCAGTTCTTTGAGTGTCCTTGGAATTGGAAAGTCTGAGATTGCCTGTACCTTGGTTGGGCTGGTTTCAATGCCCTTGTCGGACACGACGAAGCCTAGGAACTCCACTTTTCTCTTCATGAACTCGCATTTATCCAACTGACATTTCATGTTGGCTTGCTGAAGAGTTCTGAAAATAGTGTCAAGGTTCTGGTAATGTGTTTCATCATCTTTACTAAAGATGATGATGTCGTCAATATAAATGAAACATATCTTACCGATATGTTCGTGAAGAATATCGTCCAGTGCGCGCTGGAAAATTGACGGTGCATTTTTCAGACCGAATGGGAGTCGTGTAAACTCATATTTTCCATTATTGATGGAGAAGGCGGTCTTTTCGATATCAGATTCCTTTAAAAGAATCTGATGAAACCCACTTTTCAGATCGAGCACTGAGAAAATCTTGTTGTCTCCCAATTGGGCCAACACTTCATTAATGTCAGGGATAGGGTATCTGTCCGCTACCGTTACCATGTTAAGTTTTCGATAGTCAATTACCACCCTGTATTTTTTCTTGCCAGAGGAGTCGAGTTTTTTTGGTACAATCCACACTGGTGAATTGTAAGGTGACCTTGAGGGTCGAATGATTCCATCGTGTAAAAGTTCGGAAATTTGTTTGTGTACCTCGTCTTTAAGAGACATTGGGTACTGATAGAATTTTGAGTATATTGGCGTATCCGATATAGTTCGGATTGCTGCCCTTACACTTGTTGTGTAGGTTAGTTTTTGATTCGGGTCTGCGAAGAGACCTGGATACGAATCAATTATTTTATTCAATATCATTCTCTGTTCCACCTCTAAGTGTTTTATTCTCGGACTAATTGTGCTAACAGCCTCGAACTGTTTTTCTTTGAGAACAACTCTTTTCCCGTTTTCCAGTGTCATGGTTAGGTTCTTCAAATCAATTTGCGCTCCCATTCCCTCCATTGTGTCTTTGCCAAGTATGGCGTCAAAAGTCTTCAGCGTTGGTAACAAAAAAAATTTTATTTCGAAATCGAAAAGGCTTGCTCTTTTGTAATGCGATATTTTTACATCACCGCCTGGAGTATCAGCTATGTAAGGCTTGTTATTTGGTATCGCGTTCGTCACCAAATTGGGCTGGATGTAATTTTTATTAGAGCCTGTGTCAATCAACACCCTTAAAACCTTTCCACTCCCCACTCTACATTCGAAGTATGGTAGTGAGGAGTCTTCTACTCTAAAAAATGCAACACGTGGTCTCGTTGTTCGCTGTCCAAATTGTCTATTTGTCCATCACAGTATTCATTTAGTGTGCCGTTTATATTGTTCTGGGTTTCATAATCTTGCATCGACCGTTGATAGCCTGTCATGCTTGAACTGGACCCAGTTACTTCAATACTTGGCTGTCTCATGTTCACTGTTTGGATGTTGTAGTTCTTTTGTCGTTTGTTTATGTCCGAGTGTGGTCTATTCATATAATTAATGTTTCGCGTCTGTACACTGCCGTCCACGTCCATTGGTTCTGGTCTTGGTTGTGGTTTGGTCGCAAAGGGACGGGGTGGGGCATTATATTGTTGCCATTGCTGTTGATAGTTTTGTCGGGGTGGAATGAACGGTGCATTACCGAAGTTAGACACGTGTTGCCTTGGCGCCGGGAATGGCTGGCCTAAATATTGTGGAGGTCTCCTCATGGGATGTCGTGGAGGGACCGGTGGAGGCTGTCGATGGCCAAAGGCATTCGACGGCTGAAAATTGCGGGGTGCCGGAATGGGTTTTTCGTTTCCTCTGAAACTCGACTGTTGACCCTTATTCGCCGCATGGTTTGACCTGAAAGTTTGATTTTCAAGTTTAAGGCAATAATGTAAAGCTGAGGGGAGATCAGCTGGCTCTTTTATTGCCAAAAGGCGAGGTAAATCTCCTCGAAGGCCTCTGATAAAAGTATCCAGAGCTTTTTCTCTGTACATTTTTGTAACAAAGTGCTCGGATTCTCGGCTCATTTGCATGCAGCCGACTTTATTTAGAATAAGCGACAGATTTTTGTAGACGTCTTGGTGGAAGTCTTCCACCGACTGCTGGTGGCCTTGAACCAAAGTTGACATTTGGTATTCCAAGGTAGTTATGTCCCGTTTATCTGCGTAATGCAGAGTGAGACATCTCGACATGGCCTTCCAGTCCAGCGGAATGCTGTAGGACTCGAGTGCCACATCAGCACTTCCAACAATTTTATTTCTTATGGTATGAAGTATACCATAATATTTTGGAGTACCCACAAATGGGGTATAAGTCTCCATGATTCTATCAACGCTCTTTTTCCAAGACCCGAATTCTGCTGGATTTCCAGAGAATTCCCTGATCGATTTTACGATATCAGGCACCCTGTCAAAGTCCGCTAAATTATTTCTGTATTCGGGCTCGACGACCTGGTCGCTCACGTCAGTAAAGTCAAGAGTATTGTTGTTCATTTGTTTTATCAATCCAGGTAAAACTTGGGCCACCGTTTGGCCAATTAATGCTGTCAACTGTTCGACACTCATGTCTACGCGATGCTGTTCAGGCAGGTCGTGTCTTTCTGAGGGCACCGGTCTTTCGTTTGAACTAAAAGCTGATGGTCTTATTATATTATTAGGATTTGCCATACTGATTTTTAATTCGGACAACACCTGCACAAAACAAGCCTAAACCAATTTGAACTTAACAAAAGTTGTGGGCAGAAAATATGGAATGCGTGTGTATGTGTTTGCTTATTTATCTTTTGTTTTTGTTTTTTTATTTTTTATTTTTATATTTTTTTTTTTATTTTTGCATGCAATAAATTTTAGCTCACCGCGGTTATTTTGCTTTGAGAACAGTGTACCAGAAAGGAACAGTAAATAGGAAAATTTTCCTTTCAGAAGATCTCTAGGAACTGGGTTGAAAATATAGTATTAATAATAATATCAATAATAATAATAAAATAATAATAATAATATAATAATAATAATGTAATAATAATAATATAATAATAATAATATAATAATAATAATATAATACTAATAATATAATAATAAAAATATAATAATAATAATAATATTATAATAATAATATAATAATAATAATATACTTAAATTTTTTTTTTTTTTTTTTTTGGTATACTTATGTTTTATTATGGGTGGATGCCTGAATTTCAAATTGCTGATGTTTTTTCCAGTGTACTTTCCAGGTTCTTGTAGTCTCTCTGCCTCCTCTTCGGTTGTTTCAGCTTCAGCTTCTTCGTCGTCAACGTGTTCTTATTCCTGTTCTTTTTGGCGGGCTGCTGCTGCTGCTACGGCTGTGCTGTTGTTGTTCTTTTTTTTTTCCTTCTTGTCTGCACTTTGGTTCACGCAGCCGTTCTCTGCCGTTCGTCGTCTTTACCTCTGCCGTTACGTTTTGGGTTGCACTGTTAACTGTTATCCGTGTTGCTCTTCTGTAGTTCCGTTATTCTCGGCGTTCTACTTCTACTTTTCCTTCTCCTTTTCGATGAAATTGCTGTTCTTCGTTTTGCATTTATTTAACATAGAATTGTTGCGGTCACTCCTCCTGGCTGGGTGAATGTTGTCCTTTTTGCCTGGGCTACTGGGGAATCCACGTCAGCACTCCAAAGAAGGTTTTCTGCGGGCTGGCCTGACAGAAACTGTGATCCACCAATGGGCAATGCTATGCCGATAAGTATTTTCCTCTTCCGGAAAATCTGTTTTTTTCTCAAACAATTTTATTTTATAGCCGACCGTGAATTTTGTTTGTTAATAACTCGCGGGAGTTTCTTCGGCACAATTTAACCAACGAATATTTTTTAGCAAAATTTTGATTTTGCTCCGCGACTTAGAATTTTGTCTTTCGTTCGCGTTTATTCGCTGGTCCCTGTTCGGGCGCCAGTTAATAATTACAGTTATCGATTTGATTTTGAAGATCGCAAGCGACCGTTTATTGCAATTTATCATTTGAAACTAAATCTAGCGTACAAAATGTTTCCCTAAGTCCCTAGCAATCAAGTGAAGTCGTCGGCAGCGGCGCAGCAGGCGTCGGCCGCGGCGCAGCGCAGAAGTGTCGATGTCGCGCTTAACCGTTCGTTGGCGTTGATGGCAGCGGAGACTATGTGGAACCACAAGATGTTAGAGAATCAATTGCAGGGCAATAACTTACATTACTGTGTACCACAAATTATTGAGGAAGCCGCCCATGATTTTATCTATTCTCTGGGGCATTTCAAAATGAAATCATAAATATTCGTACGTATAAAATAAAATATTCGTACAAAGATCTTTTACGAATTCTTTTAACTTTATTTATTTAAGTTTATTTATTTAACTTTACATTGCTGCCAAAGACACTTTCAAATTGGTATTGTGATCTTTGTGCTTTCATAACGAAAATTCTGTGGGTAATTTCAAAACATGTGGCTCTCGCAGTCTCTTTAAAAATAGCCAAAAAAATATAGCATTTCAAATTACTTTGTAGAGATGAGTGCTAAAGTGAGTCATGTCAAAATTAAAGAATAAATTCCTCCTGCTTTCAGTTATGAAATAAATAGTTAATGGCAGCATCGATTTAAGCTATTGTTGCATAAACTTGCAGTTTTCCCACCTAATGAGTAATCCAATCCACTTTCAGTTAATTGCACGTGTGCCGTAATAATTAGACGCCACTTATAAGGTAGTTCAACTGTGAAAATAAATCAAATTGTCCCACGAATCACAAGTTTACGCAAGGCAATAAAGCGACAGGTTTTTCAACTCTTCCAAAGACGAGCAAACTTATAAAAACTACAACTTGCTTAAGCTTTTCATAAGTGCAGATCTTTGAGAGTAAGTTTAGCAAAATATTCTGAAAGTTCGAATTAAGAATGAACCCAGGCTGACCTTTTCGATTTCCCAGCATTTCTTAGTGGCTAGCAATAATGCAATGCCCATTTCGGTTCCGCAGAACCTTTCCCCATCATCCAACGATGTCGACTGAACTCAAAGGGAGCGAAATGTTTTTGCTTCGGCTTCTTTTCATTTCCATTTCGTTCCGCTGCGGTTGTTACTAAGCTCGGCGAAAGCTTTTTCGCATTCGAAAAGCTTTCCGAGCTTACGCACGGTTTTTTGGCGCCAAAATGTATTGATAAACGGGATTGGTCGTTTGATTGAAGAAGTGTGTTCTGCAAAAGTCCTTTGATGTTTTAGTAATTTTTGCTCAGTCAAAGGATATATATATAAGATTTCTATGGGGTATATACAACTAATTACTAGTTGCAGAAAAATACGATAGATAATTTTTCAACGGTATTATATACCTTGTATATATTTCAATATTTTTTAATATCAATTTATTGTTGCTCTACTTAACAATTAACCATTTAAAAACATACCACTTATCTCTAGTTCCTTGTCTTAATAATAATATTTTCTTTACTATGGAGTAGAGTACCCCGCATTCTTCAGGTTTAATATCTCCCCTGTTTCCTTCGACAGCCCTCGACTTTTCGATTTCTGCTCGTCTCCTCACTCGAAGCAAGCCGAACTCAACCGATTCGCATTCGGCTGGTCGTTCGGGCTTCGGGTTTCTGTGGGAATTACGGGATGAAGGAGTGTGTCTGGGTGACCGCGGGACCGAGGGGCCGAGGGGGTGCCATAAGCCATACTGTCTGGCTGCTCTGCAGCTGATATATTTTAGCCACCGCCACCGCTGCTGCTGCTTCTGCTGCTGCTGCTGTTGCTGCTGCTGCTGCTGCTCTTGCTGCTTTTACGCTGCCCTGTGGACTTGGGCTTCTTGTGGTGCCGTTCGGTTGCGGTGCGTTTAATGTCTCGCCTGCGCTGGAAGCGTCAACTCCTTTTTTGGACGCGCCACGCGTCGTATGCGCAATACGTATCACGTATACGCCACCGTATCGCCACGGACTATTTACGTTCTCTGCCATTTGTTTGTCGGCATCGACGGGCCTACGACAACCCGCGTATTCGCTTATTCGCATGTGTGTGCGTGTTTTGTGTGCGTCGGTGTGCGTGCGCTGTTTGGACATTCGTGTTTTGTGTTCAAGGCTACACCTGCTGCAGGTGACTGCAGATGCAGCTGCAGCATCCGTTGGCTACGTTACAGCCCACCGATATTTGGACAGTGGTCGTTCGCTAATTTTTAAGGCGAAATAATTTAATCAAAATAATAGCTTATAAGCTGGCCAAGAGAATCCATTGTTTAGCTTTGAACTGAACGCCTTTATTCTTTCAGTGTTTGCGAAACCATTGTGACATCTGTGGCATAATTCAATCTATACTTTATTTCTAAAGATCAGTTTTGTATTAGCTCAAAAGAATACTTACCATCGCACCAAGTTATAAAACCATTTTTAAAACAAATTTTTGAATTCCCATTATGAAATGAACGTTGTAAACTTCAATTAAAGTCATAAGAACTATTTATTAATTAGCGAGCGACTACTGCACTTACACACTCATAAATAAAGTTGCTCCTGCTGATGTTGTTGTTGCAGTTGTAGTGGTTGCAGTGGCCCAAAGAGGACGAAGGCGAACTTATTGTTTGCTTGGCCATTAATTGTGGCCAGCGCTGGCGAAGCGGAAACGGAAGTGCAATGTGTTGATGACACCATAGCTTCATTTTTTTTTTCGGTTACTCGTTTTTTATTTGTGAAATCGAAAAACGAAAAGAAAATTCTTTAAAGGATAATACGGGGAATTATAGACAGAACAATAAAAAATCGTTTACTGGGTCGTAATAATATCATTATCAGCCTGCGATTTCTGGTTTATAATTAATTTGCTGAATTCCACAGTAAAAAATGTTAAAATCGTTTGGATGGAAGGATATAAAATGGCAATGTTTAAATCGTTTGGATGTGGAAGGATTTAAAATGGCAATGTTTAAATCGTTTTGATGGATGGATTTAAAATGGCAATTGAGAATACAAAAATCTACCTTAGGGGTAGTGTTAAATATTGAACCATAATATTTGGTACAGATATTATCGTTCTGTGCTATGCACTTAAATAACCTCGCCCAGGAACACTTTCTAGAAATTATGAATTTTAATCAAGCGAAATGCCATTTAAAATTCTGTGACACTGGAAACGTGTACAACAACTTTCTGCCCCTAGGGTAATAATAAGGAAAACAGCAGGAAGAAATAAGTATTATATATCGAGGGAAATAGGGACTAGCTCAGCAGGGTCTAGAATGAAAAAATATACATATAAATAAGAGCTAAAACTAAATCCAAAAACTCGCGCAGCAGGCAAGAAAAATTCTTCACACGCGCGAAAATTTCGCAGCAGCAGTAAATGCAAAAAAAAAAAAGAAGAAAAAAATGGAAAGCAAAGGAAGGGAAAGAGAAGGGGTTTCTGGGCAACAGAGATAGCTATACAAAATGTACAAAAATAAAAACACGTTGAAATGTTTCACATAAAAATCTCGGTCCTAGCCAAACTCTGCATGGGTTTTTGCTTTTTGTTTTTATGTGTGTGAGTGTGTGTGTGTGGCCACAAGGGGTTACATTTGACTACACACACTCCCATTTACACTCACTCTCACACTTTCACACTTACACACACACACACACACACACACCAGACACCTACATGCACTGCTCACAAACATACTGACACACACAAGCGGCTTTCACGCATTGAAAGTAACGCATAATGCGTCATTTTTCACTTGAGCAACGTAATAACTTGGCTAAAGACAGCGAAAAAGATGGTGCAATATGTTGGCTAAAATAGCGGCCGACACTGTTCACGGTAAAAGCCCTTTAATGCGGTTTTAGCTGTTTGCTTTTGTCCACGTAATGAAAGAAGTCCAATTAACATCACGGCCTTTCCTAAGAACTTTGATTCTTTGATACTTTTACACTGACTACGAACTACGGTTACCCACTTAGCATAAAGATCAGGATGTTATTTAAACAGAGCTCTTCGCAAATACTTTTGATCTCCACTGACTTTTCACCAATTTCATGTGAAATTTCCTGCCCTGCAGAGTAATATACAAATTTTCCGCTAGAGGGCGTTTGCTGGGAAGCAAAGATAATTGGTTTTCGCTGTAAAAGGAAGGCATTCAATGCCCCTTTCCCAAGGAAAATGCATATTTAGGCATTGCATTTGGGGCTAGACAAAGGGCATATCATGTTCTTAGCCCACCAACCACGCCTCCTTTGGGCCAAGAAGTGAGTTTGTTTACAGCCAACTCGAGTGCACTTAAGCGGTGATACGAGCGGCAAGAGCGTTGTAAATGGAGAAAAACGGGGGTTACTGCAAAAATAAAAATACAAAAAAAAAAACAAAAAAAACATGGAGAAAATGTGGAGAGGATAGCTGAGCTGAGACCCAGACAATCCACTTGATGCTGGCATATGTGTGTAGGATAAAAAGGGGAAAGGGGGAGGTGGGGCAAAGGCAGGCAGGGTGCCACAAACTTTGAGGCAGAGATAACGAGGAATTTGAAGAATTCCCACCCTCACTCTGCTGTCTCTGCTGTCAATGAATCATAAGCTCTCTTATTCCATTGCGATGGAATAAGACTGCCGTTGACCTGCCCTAACAATTGTCCTACATTTTTCCCCGCATTTTCCTCGCATTTTCCATTGACAGCCAGGCAGTCCACCTACCCATTTATTTATTCATTCAGTCACTTTGACACGACTGATTTGATGACGGAACAAATTTACATTTATTACTTGTCGTTGTTTTAGGAATGTGAACGAAGGAAAATATTCAAATAACAATATTTATATATTAAGTATAGCGTGGCTTTGTGCTGTTATTATAAATATAAATCAACAATGCGCAAACGTTTATTTTAATAGGATAATTCACTCACTCAGGTTCGGTAACCATTAAGATTTCACACTCATATATACACTTATATATATGAACAGCATATGTACATAAGGACAAATAAAAAATGTGATGTGTTATGTCAATTTGTTTTCTATTTGTCTGCATATTACTAAACTGCATGTAGAACACAATTATTACTTCGCTTCCAATTGAAATAAATAATACAAGTGATTGGTGATAGAATCAAATCAGATAAATAATGTAAATCAAAATCATGAGCTCTTGTGAATAATAAGTGGGATTCAAAGCAGAAAGATGAATCGGTGCTGTTTTAAATGCTTTTACCCAAGTTTTTCTTATTGCTGCGCCACATTTTATGTTTTTCTGCTGCCGCTTTCCACTGCCGGAACTTCTTTGTGCCTCCTTCTATTTCCCTCAGTTGATTAATAATTCGTTGGGCTTTCCACGCCTTTTCTTGTGTCCAGCCATAATTCTTGTGGCGCCGCCTGTTGGATAAAAACGAAGCGAACACGAACACAACAACAACAATGCGAGAAAAAACCAACAAACAAAAAACAACATACAATTTATTGGTCATGCAAAAAAGGAGGAGGTACCTTTTATACCCTTTTTTTTCTACCTGTACTTTTGCGGTGGATTTTATGTATTTTTGTGTTCGCCTTTTTTTCTCTATCTTTTTTTTTTATTCCTGACAAACTTTTTCTGCCTTGCCATGCATTTTATTTGTGCCTGCTTGTTGTTCCTATAACTGCATTTGAAGGCAAATTGTAAAAATCATTTGCTGACTTTTTGCCGCCAAAGTTTTGCCTCCCCCCTTTTGCCACGCTCGTGTTGCAATTTAATTGCAAAGTCTAGTTTTATTTCGTTTCGTTTTCGGGGAAAACTGTCTTCTTGTCGCCAGCCAACTGAATTGATGCCTCTTTTCTGTGGGGCAAACTCTATCCCTGGCCAGCAGCTTTACACACAGATGTGTTCAACCTAATAGCTGTATCTGTTTGTTGCTCTAACTACATTAAATAAGAATAGTGTACTTTAACTACCTGGTATATTATGCTATACTCGTGTGAGTTTGAAAGAATGATAATGCATTCGTAGGGAAAAGGATTCATACATAGATATTTATGAGTGGCTAAACTGCCATTATTTTGCGCTCTGGCATCGTTATAGAGGTTTATCTCAACGGGTCCTAGATGGCTTCTGCCAAAGTCAGATGTGGCCAACACAGACAATCCATTTTGTCAGCCAACAATTGAAGCGGAATGTGGTTTTTCTTTCCTTGTGGTTTGAATTCCTCCTCCTCTCTATTTTTGTTCTCTCTTGTTGGAGAAAGTGCAATTTTAAAGGCCGAGGGTGGCGAAATCGAAATGGACAGTCGAAAAAGCAATTAGGCGAAAAGGTTGCTGTGGAAAAGCATACAATCCATACAAATTACCAAACAGCAAGTGCAACAGAGTGGAGTGATCAAAAGAGTTATGTGATCGGCTATAAAAGATGCAAATATACATGAAAAAAGTATCTTTAGTATACATATAGATACCTATTAATATAAAATGTTTATATACCTGGCAGTATACATTTTTGAAATATGAAAATACATGAAGGTATTGGTATCCCAAATTTTCCGTATGCAAGTCAATGCAAGCTCTCACACACGGGCACGTGCGAGAAATAGGAACATGGGGAGGCACATAAAAGTATGCTAAATTATTTCTTCGTCAGGACACAAACATACATATATGTCAAACCTCCTGACGCAGCACAGCACCTGAACAAAAAAGGACTGTGGAGCAGGTGGGGCTTGTTACGGGGATCCTGCTGAAGGCTCCTCTTTATGGAGGGCAAAACGGGGCACTAAACATGTCCTGGCAAGCTGCCATCTCCCTTTATTGCTAACCCCCTTCCCCCCAGCCCCCCCCCCCCCCCCCCCTCTGCGAAAGGACTTGGGAATCGCATTCTGCATCTGCCGATCCTTCGGCTGTCTCCTCCCTCGGCTGTCAACAGTTGGCACTGACTAATTAAATCTGGCATCGATTTCTCTCAAAAGTTTTTCATGCTTTCCATGCTTTTCAATGGTAGTGTGAATTTTTATTCTAGAACAAAGGCTACACTTCAAATTGTTTTTAATTATATGCCGATACAAAACAAAGATCATTAATTGTTTGGAATTAAATCAGTGCACGGCTTATTTCTAAAAGAAATTATATTATTTGTTAATTGGGCTCAATGCATTTATCGTTTTTTTGAAAATGCAAAGTTCAAGCAAAAATTAAAATGTGATGTGTACATTTTCGCATTTTCCATTTGGGTGTCTCTCTCGTTTTGCGTTGTCAAATGCACAAAACACGACACAAAGGACACTCGCACACATTGGCTGTTGGATAGTGGGTTTGGTTTGGTTTGGTTTGGTTTGGTTTCGTTTCGTTCAGTTTAGATTCTGGTCCTCACTGCTGCAACTGCTCTTGTTATTGTTATCCTTGTGGTGCAGTTTTAATAATTCAAAGTGCCTGCAATAGACGGGCTGCTTACTGCTCATTGCCTGTCCGTCCTTGTCCTTTTGTTTGGCTTCGAAAGTCGCACTGCCTGCACACGCAGTAAAACGACGATGGACATTCGTGGCCCAGCAGGGCACATTACGTATACGCCCCATACAGCCCTCTCCTCTGGCTGGCAAATAAAAAAACAGCCAGCAAGGTACGCAGCAAGGCGTTGACCAGACGATGGAGTCCTTTCGTTTGTCCTGCCAACGTCACGATCCGCATTTCAAGTGAATGTTCAACATTCAAAGTGGTTGCAAGTCAATGGCTCAAAGCAAATAAATTTTAAGCACATAAAGTCGAAGAAGCAGTCGAAGACTGTCACGAACTTGATTGGAAAATATAATTCCGATGTGTGCCTTATTTCTCAAAGTAATTCTATTGAAAATGTATGCATTTTTTAAATTCTATGCAATTAGAACCACTAATGCCATGAAAAGAACCATTGATATGTTCATAATGGCACTACATACAGAGGGAAATAAAAAGTATCAAAATCTTGAAGGATATACCCTTCAATCTCGGGCGCATAATTATGGCCAAAGTAAGGCGACGAAAAGGGTTAAAAGGGTTCAAAGGGGGCAACAGTGCTGGGCAAATAGTTCCACTAATTAGAGACAGGCTGCAAGGACACGCGGATGCAGATGATGTCGCAGTTTGTTTGTTGATTTAGCCGAAGGCGGCCCAACTCAGTGGGGATCAGGGGGGATAAGGTGGGTTACATGTTACGGGTCACGGGATTGCAGAATACAGAATGCAGAATGAGAATTTGTATTTTCCATTCGGGTTTTTTCCTTTTCCTTTTTTTTTTTTTTGGGGGGCTTTTTTTTCCAGTCGGTACCGAGAAGTTAACTCGATTTGTGCGGAATTTGACAGGCCGAAAAAGGAACCAAGCGAGGCTCCGCAACTTCGACTTGGTCGTTCCAAGGACACACTGGTAGCAGCAGCAGCAGCAGCAGCGAGGAGGAGGAGCCTTGGGATTGGATTTGGGATTTGAATGCAGCCAAAGGAAAACATCTGCCCAGCCTGCGGGGCAAAAATGCACGGAAACAAAGCGACAAAACAGAAGCAGGAGCACTAGTAGCACCAGCAGGAGGAAAAGCAATGGAAAAACGAAACCCTCTCCCCCCAAAAATGAACGAAAAACACAAAAAAAAGAGATGGAAATTAGAGCAAAGCGAATGCAAATGACAAAATAATGCGTTCTCAGGCAGGAAAAATGTTTTGGTGGCCAAATGGCAAACGAAACACGAAATATGATGCTGCTGACCAAGCTCAAAGTACGATTTTGGTGGCTATAATTTAATAGTGAAATATTTTCGACTGAAACAAGTCACGCTGAATATTAATTTGAATTTAGGGGATTTAAAGCTGCAAATTTAAGTTGCAATCTAGGCAGAATGTAGCTATACACAATGTGATCTTAATTACATGTTTTAGTCAGAAAGCAAGTAAATCAAGTATACACAACGTTGCACCAATTTTTTTTTTAACGCCTTTCGACTATTCTAACTGTATAATAACTAATTTGAATAAAAAAGTAAACTATCTCGTTCTTAGTAAAAAAGCAAGTATACGCAGTATACGCACAAGTATACGCAAGTGTACCAACTATATTTTTTGCCGCCTTTCGGCCATTACGCATACGCAACGTTGGCTGTCTTATCCAATTTAAAATGCCTCCTTGCACAGGGAAGAAGGTGGTGTTGATAGTGTAAAACCGGGCACAAAATGGAGCTGGGAATAAATTGCAATTTACTTGCGTAAATTTAATAAAGTTTTCACCCCTCAATTTTCCGCTCTTTCCGATTTTAAACGTTGCTGTGCAACTTGTTGTAATGCAATCTGTTTGCCGTTCGCCTTGAGCCGCAATTTTATGAAAAGCTGTTGAAAATAATTAAGATGAAATGCCAAAGATTGCTGCACATCGTTCAGTTCTTATACATATATATCTTCAGATGCAGCTGCCTGGTTTCTTGGTTCTTCTTCGCCTTTTAGTGGGTTGTTTTTTTTTCATTTGTAATGGATCTTGTTATTATGCAATTTACCACGCAGAAATGGCCGACATATATCTTTATGGTGGGGTTGGGTATTTTCTCAAAAATTACGCTTTCTATGCATAAATTTTACGTTGTGCCCAAACGCATATCAATTTATACCCACTATCTATTTAATTCACTTGCGTCTCTGCGGCTTAGAAAATCCAATGTTGCCCTTGCCTAATCACACGTAGAGCGATTTGTCACGAATTACAACTAATTGAAATGCCTCAACATGTTAATTGAAAATGTAATCCATTAATGCCCGAAAATGCCAACAGTGTCCCGCTCTTTTTCGACTGCGAGAAAAAGTGTGTTGAGAGCCCTTTTGTTTGGGATTAATTAAGCGCCAAAAGACGCAGCTTCATTAATTGAAATAAATAGGGAAAAAAGCACTGAGGAGCTGCTATTCCGTTGTTAGACGAAACAAAAGAAAAAGAATTAAGCAGCCTTAGACGAAGACGAGGAGAAGCGAAATAAATTCGTCTAGGCAACAGGCGTTAATATGCAATTAAATGAAATTTCTTCCAAGTTTTCATGTATGCTCTTCTTGTACGTGTCTCTGTGTGAGTGTGTGAGTGTGTGTGTGCGTGTGTGGGTGTGTGCGTGCGTGTCGGCTCAATTAAATCCGCAAAGTGTCCCCCTTTTCCCCACTGAACACAAGACGCGTGTGCAGATCCCATGAAATGAATGCTTAAATCCTCGTCCAAAAAAAAAAAAAATAAGAAAGAAATACCACACAAAGCCAGAAAAGCAACGAGACCAGCAGAAAAATATATGAGACGAAAGTAAATACACTCTGATTGTTTAGAAGTAAAATACTATAAAATATTTATAAATACTAAATATTATAAAAAAATATTTTTGTAAAATACACAAGATTCGTTTCTTGGCTATTTTCGTATTTTTCTCGCCTTGTATTTAATATGCTCATTTCGCTAATAGAGTATGTGAGTTAAGGAAAAGGTGCGCACTTCTGTCAAATTACCCTTTGTCTCTAAAGCCCTTTGGGAATGGCAGGGTATTACATTGGCATTACGACCCACCTGGATGCCTAGAAAGTGAGAGACAAGATATTGTCAAGGTTGAATAGCTCAGGAAATATGTAGAAACGGAACGGTGGTGAAAGGAAAAAAAAAGTGAAAGGAGTGGCGAGCATTTCATTAACATTTTGCCTGCCAACTGCTAATTATGAGTTAATAAAATCGATAGATCACTGAGGATGTAGTTGCGAATGCAATTAACATGTGCAACTCAATATGTTTAATGTAAATGTATCTAAAGGAAATTCGCAATTTAAATGCTTTTATTACCAATAAAATTCAAAACGCTTAAGGTGTGTCACACGACCGAATGCTGTTGTAAATTCAATTTGCTGCGATCACTGGACGAAAATAATTGATTTTATTGCTTTTTTCGCCACACCTCAAAGGCAACAACAACACAAACAGCAACTGCAACTTGCATATGAACATTAAAATGTTAACGAGCTACACTTTTTTTTTCGTTGTGCATTTGTGTATTTTTGGAAAAGTAAACAGCAAGCCAGTGCAAAAAATAAAACAACATGCGAATAAAAACCGATTGCAATAAAATAAATCACAAACCCAATTTCAAAGGTTCATATAAATAAATACAAAGTTGATATCGCCAAAAGCGTTTTAGTGAAAAAAAACTGCATTGAGGTGAAAAAAAAAATGTACCTTAAGTGGATAAAAACAATATATATAATTAAATAAACAGTTGTTTACAATGTTCAAAATAAACAAAAAGCTACTTAATATGCCAAACAATAGATAACGTTTTCGAACTAATGAAAAATACATTGCCAATAAATATACAAAGCAAATTAAACAACAAATTTACAGTAAATACAACGAAAGCACAAGACAACACAATTATTAAAAAAGTACAAGCAAAAACGGAAATATCAAGATACAGTTATTATAATTCACATAAAATAAAACAAAAGTTGGTGATAAAAGAAAATAACTAAATAAAAAAACAATTGCGTATGAAAATGAAAAACTGCTTGCGTCAGCTGCGCAGCTGCGACGGCGTTAGCTAAAACTGCTTTACGCTCTCCAGGTGAACGGGCAAGCAGTTCAGAGAGCCAAACAGTCAGAGAGCAAGAGATAGAGAGCGAGAGAGGGAGAGGGACAGTGCCAAAGAGAGGGACTGCACCGCAGCACTGCATTCGCATTTCAGCTGCTGAAGCGAGCAGTTCGAAATGCGCACCGAAAGGCGCGACGATCGCTAAATTAAACAAAGACCAATGAAAATAAAGTAAAGAAAACACGTAACCAAAATTCGTGTGGCGCTCTCGCGAGTTGGCAACAGCCCAAAACCAAAACACAAATATTTGTTGAAAATCTCGTGAGTTGGACACAAGCAGTAATTAGAAGAAATCGCTTTTAAATATTTGACAAAGTTCACCTAATTGCTAAACACAATAAAAGTAAACCATACGAAAACTTGCCAGTTAAACAAAAAAAAAAAAAAGAATTCAAATACATAATACATATTAAGTGTAAGACAATAACAAAAAGACAGTAAACAAACTCTGATGGATATAAGTACACAAAGAAATTACTAATCATAACGTTATAATACATTTCTTAAATAATTTGAAAGAAAACAAAGTCTAAATCACAACAAATGATTAAAAACCAATTGCTTGGAGGCCTACACTATTCTTAACTATCTGGGCAATTGACTTCGATCGCCTGCATGCGTTTCTGGCCGTAATCCCCTCCAGCAAGGTGACCATGTGCAGCCGGAAATGCTTTCGCATGCCCACCCTGGTCATTTGCGGCGTCGTACTGACCATTATCCTGGTCTGCATCACGGGCATCACGCTGACGAACAGCATCAACATATCGAACATCGTCAAGCTGCGCGAGAAGGTGGCCAGCGATTCGGCGGCCGCCAATGGCGGTCACCAGGCGGCCCAAACGCGGGCGGCTCTCGTCGAGCAGCAGTACTCCACGCTGCAGCAGCATCATCTCTCCCGCAGCGATCTCAACTATATTCAGGCGGCGACGCATCCAAAGAATCTGCAGCGCCAGCTTCAGCAGCAGCAGCAACAACAACAGCAGTTGCAGCAGCAACAGCAGCAGCAACCGAATAAGATTGTCATCGAAATCGGTTTGAGCAATGACAGCGGTCCAAGCAGTGCGCCCGCAAGCAGTACCATTGGTTCAAGCAGCACGGGTCCGCGAATTCTTCAGGCGGCGGAGGCTTTAATGGAGGGAAATGTGGACTCGATTTCATTGCCAGCAGCAGCGCCGCTAGCAGCAGCCACTACTACCACAAGTTCAGCTAAAAGCTCAGAAAGCAGCCAAGGGAGCAGTGCGCCGCATAGCCCCGCAAATACCAGCAGTGCAGATATTACAATGGGCATCGCAGATCACAATCCAGGGGGCATTCAGTTCGAGCGACGCGCCCACGTTAAACAGGTATACACTGGGCGAAAATACGTTCGCTGGAAAGAGCCGGCGGTTGAATTAGAAATGTAGACAATTATCGAAATTACTTAAATTTGCATTAAGGCATCTTTTGTAGAATTCTCATTGATTTAATTTGAAATATATTGACACACTTTCGGTTTTTTAACCAGTGAAGTAAAGTAATTCAAGTTGAATATATTTCAACCAGTGAAGTAACCTAATTCAAATTGAATATATTTCTTTATTTTTTATTGTAATATCACATGAGGTTTGAATATTGATGTTATGGAGTTATAATTGTACATATGATTAGATCTTATCATGCAATCGTTGCAAAAACTCTACCTTTATAGTTATAATTTTGTATCGTTTGTGTGTGTGTAAAACCTTTGTCTTCAATTTTGTTTAAGTACTGGAATAAATATTTTCAGCTATTGAATTTTATTTTATTTACCATAACGTTCAGTGTCATAAATCACGGTAGTTTGGGTTCAATTCTCATTTGCCCTTTACTGTGTAATTTTCGCAATAACAAGAATAACACGAAAGCTATACAATTGCGAAAATTCAATTTACGTGTTTGGTTCGGTGGGGTTCGGCTCACGTTTTTCCGTTTTTCTCGCTTTCCTCGCTTTCCTCGCTTTTATTAGAGCTATCTGGCTAATCATTTGCCTGCATTGTCACGCTGGACGGCAAACACGAATTCGCGCTTTGGCAATCCATATTCCCTCCATTTCCTCCCTGCTTGGCGGGATTTGCATTTGCTTTTGATTCGATATCCCAGTCGGAAAATTTGTCATATGAGAAAGCGCCGTGTGTTTTGGCGTGTTATAGTTTTTTTTTTTTTTGTGTTTCCCCGTTTTTGTGTTTATATTTTTCGGTGGGTGTTTCCCAATTAAATTTGTCACGTTTTGTTTGCTCGCCATTTGCATATATAACCGAGTATATATAACAGTTGGTTGCCTTTTCGCCTTTTCGCCTTTTCAACGTTGACGTTGTTCTATACTTTTCTATAACTGTGTGATTTAATGGCTCGAAACTAGTTGGCACTAGTTCTAACCGATTTGGGCCGTTTTCCTAAAGCCGGTTTTCGCTTTTCTCCGGTTCAATGTTACTTAAGTTTTATGCAAATGAAAAAAATACAACATAAAACTAGTAATGCACATGTTATGCATTCAAATTACTCATTCTGTTTAATGATATTACAACTGTTTGCAGTGTCATTTGCTGTCAATAATATACTCTTTATTTTTTAATAGCATACAACTTTCTGGCGCAAGTATTATTAAATAATTCGTTGCTAGTAATGGAATAATGTACTTAATTCTTAGTTAAATATGAAAATTTAATTATAACTTAACCAACTTTTAAAACGTTTAGCGCATTTAATTAAATACGAATCATTTCGCCGCTAGTCAATTGCAAAGACAATAACAGCTAACAATTTAGAGCCTTTGAGCCCTTTGGGCATTACGACAATACAGATTATAGATTACAATAATTAACATAGTTTTAATGGCGCTGGGAAATCAAATGAATTAAACTGCACATGCATACAAAGCAAAACTTTATTTTGCGCCATGGAGCAAAAATAAAATAGACTCCCCCCCTGCGCTCCCCCTTTCCGCCCCCACTCGACTTTACCCTTTGAAAATCCCTTGTAAATCGCGCGATTTCTCTAATGCGATTACAAGAGGGCGAGGGGAGTTTGCAAAGTTCATAGAAAGAGTTACCAAACGAAAGGTGGATGCTTAATGCCCAGTTCAGTTGCACTCAGTTTTAAACATATGTATATTATTACGATATATACAAAATGTAGTTATTAAAATAAAAATAAAATCTTTAATCAAACATTTTAGTTAAAATTCAGTTTGTTCTGCACACAAAAGTTCATTTGTCCTTTGCGATAACAAATAAAGTGATTAAAAGCTCGAGTAGTAAAATAACTGGCAGTCGGAAAACTTAATTTGTTATTGTTTTTTCCCCAGCCAACCTAACTAACCTAAGCAGTCATATTCAGTCAAAAGGCAGCACTAAGCCAATTAACTTTGCAAACTTATTCCGTGTGAAATTAATTACTTGATTTCCAATGTGCACCCCACCCCTCCCCCCGTCGACTTGTGTTTTTTGTTTTGCCATATCATTGGTTAGAATAGAAGAAGATGGAAGTAGAAAGAGAGGGAACGTCGCTGTGCGAGAGAGAAAGAGAGAGAGAGAGAGAGAGAGACAGACTGGTAAATTAAGCTGATGAATTCTATATGCGACTTGCTCATTTATTTACAAACGCTAATTTTGCACACTTCCGTTTGCTGATGTCCATGACGGGTGATTTAGCTGTTTGCTAAAGCAAAATATTGCTTTTTGCCACTGCAATTGTGGATAATGAGGATGCCAAATGGATTTCAATAATAATAAGATATAGCTTCAAAGGCAAAACAACTTCCTTAAAACACTTTCATGCTACTTTTGATTACTTTTATTGGAAAATATTAATTACTTTTATATGATTACTTTTATTTGAAAATATAAATTACTTTTATATGATTACTTTTATTTGAAAATATTAATTACTTTTATATGATTACTTTTATTTGAAAATATAAGTTACTTTTATATGATTACTTTTATTTGAAAATATAAGTTACTTTTATATGTTTACTTTTATTTGAAAATATAAACATATTCCTTTTTTGTTTTGCATATTATTGAATAACTCGCATAGATGACTCTCGATTGGCATTGTCATTGTCCTTGGCTGGTTATGCACTCTATTTAATATCCGCCCATTTATCATACGCAATTCTCTTTTGACCAGAAACATGAGGGCCGTAACCTCTGCCATATCCCAGCCCATCCCCCATCCCCCTCCACTTTCGGTTGCAAAAGTTTTTCTTAATAATAAATTGCTTAACTTTTTAGGTAAACAAAAGCGGCACACTTTGCGGGTAGTGGAGGGGCGCAGTTTTTGGCTTTCAACTTGCCGCAGGCTCCTCACGTGCGGGTTGCCCCAAAAAGTAAAGTGGGTGGTAGTTGGTGGCAGGCTGCAAGTTGGCCTGTTGTGGAAATTAAAATAATTGTGAGGGAGTTGCGGCGCTACTTTTGTGTCCCTCGGGCATTCGTAATTATCGCCAAGTTGAGCTAGTTCTGCTAAGTGAACTAGTTGGCCCAAATGCACAGACTCTATTTACTTGCAGCAACTATAATTTATTTAGCAGGTTGGCCAAAATCCTAAAGATAAGTCTGCAAGACAGACGTATTCTCTGTCGTAAAGAGAGTGAAAACTTGTTTGCTGCAAAGTGCACAGGATTTTTGCATTTAACTCATCCCATTTGTGTCCTGCATAATGAAAGCGGAAACTAAGTTGTGAATTATTTCTCATTGTCGCAACAATTATCGCTTATTTCCGCTTGCCCGTCCAGCGAGTACTTACTTACTTACTTACTTTTCACATTGTGAATTTTCCTTTCGCGCTGATAAAGTGTTTTTCTTTTCGTCTCGTTCTTTTTTCTTTTGTTAATATATTTTTTTTATTTTGCTTCCACCTTCCAACGAAATACATCTGTCATGTCTGGGAGGCCGGTCATAATTTATAACCACCAATTGCAATGCAAAGCAGCCTCTTTATATGGAAAACACGCGCCTGCCGCTCACACACACACCGAAAAATTAGAGTCCTTAAACGTGCAAATATATAATCAAATATTAGGCTTCAATTATAAATAATATTTCAAATGAAAACTATTTGCAAAATTACTTTTAATCATTACATAAAACCGATAATCAAATACTCAAGCTAAATGTAAAATCATATCTAGTACTTGATACGAGTAAATATGCTTTCTCCCAGTGTACTCATGTACTTTCCGACTCTTTTACTTTCAGGTGAGTTGCAAATGAATGATTTGAGAAAACCGCTTCGCGTATTGCTCTGCTGCTTAGCGCAATATCATGGATAAAAAGTTTTGTCCAGCCAAGAAATTGGATAGAAGTGTGAGTGTGAGTGTGCAAGGTGGAAGACCAGCGAAGAAGAAATGCTGAGTGAGAAAGTGCCGCTGACAGTTGCCAACAATTCAACAATAAGCTTCAATTTGACGCTAAAAGCAGGCAGCAGAAAAACAGGACAAGGTGATACGAGGGCATGGAAGGGGGAGGCGGTGGGGGGCGTGGCAGGAGCGACAGGAAGAGTAAAAGGTGAGGGATCTGGCATGTCTTGGGAAAAGTTTTGTGAGCTCGGACAAATGCGCAAATGACAACGCCCCAATGCTTTCAATTATCATGTCCTGTTCTAGTAAAATCCAACCACCCAGCACCGCCAACTTTCTTTTCTCTCTAGGAAATTGTCCTTGGCGAAACTTTCTCCGCATATACATATACACCAGGCAATCGCGTGGAAAAACCTTAAATATATTTGAATATTTCAATGTTTGAATGTTTGAATATTCTAACAATCAGTTAGAACAACCCAAAGGAAACAAAATGAAATGTAAGATGTAAATGTAAGCTTACAACATTTGAAACTTGCAAATTAATTTTAAATAGAAATCCAGTCAACACAAAAAAAAAAAAAAAGAAATACCCATGCCCAATTACGGGGTATTGATTTCGAATTGAATTTCTGCCGATGCCCGGGGTCAAAGTTTTTGGGGCCGGGAGCGAAGCATAAGTAATCATTGTTCAATACCGGAAACTATTCAATTTCCGCATGACATGGAGCGTGCACAAAACAGACGAGGGCTGGCCAAAGTGGGCGGGAAAATAGAATCAACGCCAGAGCGCCAGAATGCCTGAATGCCTGAATGCCAGGGAAACCAAAAGCGATGGAAATCCGCACAGGGAGTGGGCTGAACACAGCCACATTCACAGCCACCGGGTTTCGAGAAACCAGAAACCAGAGATTCTGCCACTGACATTATATCCTGGCTCCTGGCTACCGGCTCATATCTTCACTTCTCCAACAGCCCAACGCCCTTGAGCTGCAGTTTCCTTTGGCTTTCCTCACATTTCTCGCACTTTTCGCCATCTCTTAACGCTTTTCAGCGAACGAAACCGTTTTCTAACGTACATTTTTGGGCGCAAAATCTGGGTTTAAACATTGGTCAATATGAGCAGGTTTTTTCAAGGGTTTTTGTAGAATAACTTGGTAAAAAAGTGTACACAGCAATAGGAATACTCGCTTTTTGACAATGTTGTTGTTTTTTCGACTTCAATATTTACCATTAATTGTTTTAAAACAATCATGCATCTAAATAAGTAACGACTTTGAAAAGATTGCTACCAATGAGCCAAACAACTTTACCCAAATGCCATGTGAGAAACTGCACTGTTGGTCTTTAATTATGTATGACTTTTAGGTAACTAATTTAAGTGCTTTTCCCAGTACTTTTTACTTGGATGCCGCATTTCGTATGTGATATGCACCTTTATAAATGAAGCTCTCATTGTTTTTGGCGAATAATCTAACAAAATTGACAGCCCAACTTTGTCTGCCTTGAACTTGATTTCAACTGTGCTGCCATTCGATGGCTTTTCCGCCTGCAGCAGCCAAAACCAACTCGCCATTTTCCGATGTGGGTGTGGTGGTGTTGGGTGGGTGGAAAAACGCAGAGTTGACTTACTTTGTTGATGTTTGGTTTCTGCCTTCTCTATACTCTGCCTGAGTTTTTCCCCACCCCACCCCACCTACCCCATTTCCGTATTTCATCTCTTGACAGTCCTAAGCTGATTTTGTCTTGCATTGCAATGCTCGAGGACATGTGCACAGCAGGTCCTTGCTCCACTCAAAGGAGTCAATTCGGTTGTCTGCACTTTCGTGGCCCTCGCTCCCCAACTGCGTTTGGTTGTCTACCCTTTTTGCCCTGCCCACCTCTCGCTCCTGATCCTTCTCCTGCTCCTTCTCCTGATCCTTCTCCTTCTGCTCCTCCTGATTCTGATTCTGATTCCGATTCCTTGTATTTTACTTATATATTTTTCTTCGATGCTGGGTCCTCTACTCCCAGCTCTACCTGTTACGCTTCGTTAACTATGCGCCGGTATAAAGAGCTTTTGGCTATCAATCAATTGTACTTATTCAATTATTTAGCACACTTTGCTATTTATCCAGCCACAGGTATGTATGGGTGAACTTTGGAAAAACTCATTCTAAATTTAGAATTTTACACCTTAAATTGGGAAAACTTTAATCCATTTAAGGTTTAAAATAATATTAAATATTTATATTATATTGTAGTAACAAAGATACGAGTATTGTACACTGCACTTTCATTTATTTTAATTGAACTGATCAAAATTCCCATAGCCATCACTTCAAACATTTTCGCAATAGATCATGGGAATTTGCGCAATTGCAGTGGATTTTTCCGAATTGGATGGCAAGAGGAAGTGGAAAGGGCACAACCATTTTGGCCATCGTTTGTTTTACGACTTTTTCTAATTGCCTGCTTTTGGTTTGGTTTGGTTTGGTTTGGTTTGGTCCCGAGGCAACCGACTCCATAACTAACCTAAGGAGGTACTAGTCCAGTAGAAGTCCTCCGCCCATTTTTGCCGGAAGGAAGCAGGCAGCTCGTCCTTTATTTATTGGCCATCTCTTCCTGTCTTCCTGCGCTGCTTTCACTTCACTCCAGTTCAATGCCGAACCAAAAAAAAAGTGCCAAAGAATAAAAGTGAAAATACGGAATGGGAAATGGGAAATGGCCATCGATAAGGAGTAGAGTCCAGTGGCCGAAAAGTGGGGAAAAAGGCAAGTGAAATGCGAAGAAATGATTTTGTACTTTTAACTCAAAATTAAACCTTGCGGGGAAATATCTAAACGAAGAATAAATATCTATCTAATATAAGAAATATCTTACCTTACCGTAAATATAATTCCAAACAAAATCGATCACTATTGAACAAACTTCGCGTATATGGCATGCAAAGAACTGCTGAAGAAGGCAATATAGTAATAAATACATTGGTTTTTGCATCTACTCTTGCATTTGAACCCAAAAGTTATGCTATAAAAATTTCCTGTGATAGAGAACTTCTACTCAAACCATTCGTTTTTATTTACCCATCTCAGTTCACAACAATGCTTACATGTGTGTTAGACGTCTGACAGAACGTACACTGCACGAAATTAAATAATTATCGTATTAAATATTTTATCTAATGATAATATTAAATATTAAATCTACTGACGTTGGACTTCATTTATTTGCACTTGAGTTTCCATTGATTGTATAAAGTAATTTTTAAGCTTAACTTTTTTACGCATGTTAGTATATTATATATTTTTTTCGGTGTAGAATCATCTAGTGCCAGACATCTAGCATCCATTTCCGCTTTTCAAAACTTCTTAAGTGAAGTTCTTAAAATCTTGGAGGACCGCAGCTGAGTTTCGTCCACTGAATGGCGTAGGAAATGGTCCTCAAGTGGTTGTGCAGGATGAGGTTTTGGTTTTAGGTTTTACGTTTTAGGTTTTAGGTTTTACGTTTTAGGTTTTAGGTTTTAGGTCGTAGGTCGTAGGTGGCAGGTTCCAGGATTCTGAAGCGAGGGATAAAGCACAGATAAAGCGGAAAAGGCAATCAGCAGCTGTGACTGCCGAAAGAGCGAAATAAAAATGCACAAACTCATTGCCATAAAAAAGCATGGAGCTTACGAAGCGAAGCGAAATGAAATGAAATGAATCATAAATATGTGATGAGTGGGAGCGAGAGGGTAGTGAAGTGTAGTGTGCGACAGTGAGAGGGATAGACTTCAAGTTCCTAGCTATTTTCATTGCATTTAGAATGTATCTAGCCACGATTTAGTGCATACATATATATTTTAATATTTATACACCCAGCTAATTGGTAATAGTTTCGTTCCAAAAAATGTTTTGTACCAAGTAGAGTGCCTTTCATCCATACAACGCTCAACCTGCCAGCTGCTGTTTTCTAAAAAACTTGCCGATAATCATCATCAACAACAAAAGGTCAAATAAATGAGGCGAATGGGGACTTGGGGTTCAGGCGATGACATTGCTATTTCTTGGAAAAGTGTTTACGTCTGGTTTTGTGGTTGTGGTTATATCCTCACAAGCAATTCAACCCATGCCATCCCACCTCGAAATAAAAAAGCCAAAGCCAAAACCAAAACCAAGCCGAAACTGTTTAATTTTTAGTTTATGTTGCATAATCTTAGGCGCCCAAAGAGAGCCGGGAATTTGGGAAGCCGAAAAGGCTAGAGTACGTTTTCCTGCTGACTCGTGTTGGAATCGGGGCCCAAAAGTGCTTACAAGACAAGTTGGCCGATAAAGATGATGGGAATGATGACACAATGATAAAGGCGGGACACCGAGGAGGGGGAGAGGTAGCAGGATGATGTGCATTTATGGTGAGCAGGCCAAAGTTGAGGTTTTCACAGCTCAATCACCAGATTGGCATTACGAAAATGGGCGCTAGAAGTGAGCTGCAACTTGTGAATACCCTTACCATTTATGCATAATAAATTGTATCTTAAATGCATTAATGTGCGTTCAAAAATGCTCAATAAGAGTGAAGCTCTGGAAGCTATGGCCAATTTTATTTTATGTACATGTATTTTGTTCCATTTGGTGCATTGAAAACTCGTGGCAAACTAGTGTTTTCACTTCATTCACTTTACGCTCCATTTGAGGGTATTTTGCTGGGTTGGTTTTTGCGGTCAACTGCTGGTCGTGTTATTAATACACTTTATGCTTGTTGATTTATGGTTATATGTGCATATAGAAATATGCCCTGGCCCCTACTCGTGTGTCCTATCATAATATTTGTGCTCTCCAAACTGCCAGCCCCCCAAAATGGGGAACTCAATCAAATTGGCGAGGCGATTGGATTCGAAAAGGTGAGGGTGGTAATGGTGGCGGTGGTAATGGAGATGAAGGGAGTGGAGGTTGAGTGAAGCTTTTGTTTGTGGCCCATCAAATATGTCAAACTCCGTGGATGACCCAGCTGAATTACGTCAATCTTGCGGCATTATCTCTGTGGCCAAAAGCTGGCGGTAGCACTTTGGTTTGTCGGGCTGCCAAATGGCGGACAAGTGATGATCCAACCCTTCAAAGGCCTCCTTCAAAAGGATTCCAAGTCGCCAGTTGAGTTCAATTCAATTCAATTCAATTAGTTATGCCACAGGCTTCTTGGCTCGTTCGTTAGTCCGTTTGGTCCTTCGGTAGGCAGCAGCAAATGCAATTACATCGCATATTTATTCATTAATGTTGGCACAACTATTTGTTATGCAAATGTGCTGGAAGTGAAACAGGAAGCACCGGCCATCGTAAATCAAATTCATAGCTCGCAGTGGTGGATTTACATAAACTGCAGGACCCCACAAGTGGCACGGGCACAGAAGGTCCTTTTCCAGGATCCAGTTGATTAAATGGGTTGCAAAAACAAAAAACAAATTTGATAGAAAAGGCCACTGAATGGCATTTTTAATTTAGTTCATTTTTTTTTTCAAATATACTTTTTCTGCGATACCTAGTGAAAGATTTAATTGAAAAAAGTATATATTAGGCAAACATTTACGATAAGCCATTATTCATTATTAAATTCGTGCTGTTGTTGTCACCATTTGCCAGCCATTAAAAGATACGAGTATATTAACAATTAAATATGAAGGTGAGAAAAAGCTGGCCAGGGACACAAAAGCGAAGGACAAAGTTGGAAGCTCAGCGAGGCGAAAACTTTGATAAAATTGTCCACATATCAAATGCAAATAAATGAAAGCCAAACAAACTGGAAACTCGAAAAAAAAACGACCAGACAAAGCCAAGCACGCGAAAAAATGGAAATAAAGTTAAACGATTCGAATTCTCCGGTGAATGGCAGCAGTATATCAAACAGGGATTTAATACGCACATCAAAATAATCCCAGGAAAAAACCCAACAAGTGTACAAAGCAAAAAAAAAAAAAACTTTATATTCCTGCCAGAACATTTAACATTGATGTTGAAAAAGGCAAACTTCATTCAACTAATGGCTTTGGCTTTCTATTGAATAAACAAATTCGCCAACAGCATGATTTAATAAAATTCAATTTGTTATGGACAAAATATTCTTAAAACATTATTACAAACAAACACTTGATGTTAAGCAACCTAAGCAAGCAACTAAGCACTTTAATGAAATCGAAATGTCACGGGCAACAGGTTGCCCTTTTCTTATTGGCTTACGGGTCGTATGAGTCATGTCGGCCAGGCGCAGGGATTCTTACCCTCTTTTAATGTGCCTTTGGCTGGTCGCATTTAATACGCGTTAACTTCATAAGGTTATTGAATTTAACCCAGCAGCAGCAGCAGCAGCCAAGCACTCTCATACCATTTACTCGAAGGCGTCTCATAAATTAACTTTGACTTTGACAGCATAAAAGACATTACGCATACGACCCATCAGCCGGCAGGCAATGCTGATGGTGCTGGTAGTGGTAGATATGGAGATGGCGAAGAAATACAGAAAGTGAGGCGACCCAGTTGAAATTCTATTCTTGAAGCGAAAGGAATTTCAGGGTTTCGCTGGGGCGTGAAATATTTCTGGAAAACATCCTGAATTTCTAATGTTGAATGGCAAATGAATGTGTTTTAATAACCCTAAGATTTTACCTAGTAAACTGTAGTTTTCTCAATTTATTTAAATTTTACTTGAGCGGAATTCGTACTGCGGCATGCCAATTTAATATTTATAAAATAGGTGCAGACTGAAAAAGGATTGGCCAATTTTAAATCCACCATCAAGGACTAGAACATGAATGCAGAAAGAAACATATTTTTATTTATGGCTGGGCATACAAAATATATATTAAAATAGCAGCACGCTGAGCAGCGAAAAAAATAAAAATAATAATCATAATAATAATACGTAAAAAGTTTTATGGCTCGACGGGTGCAGCGATGAAAAATTGGTTCTACACGCCATTCTCACTGCCGGAGATGATGATTGTTATAGGGATAATGATAATAGGGATGATAGGAACATGATGATGATAATGATGATGGTGATGACGATGACGATGATGATGATGATGATGATGAAGGGAATATCTGGGCGACAGGCAGCTGTTCGTGAAATTCTCGCAAACAATGTCCATGAATTATGATTATTGGCGGCCATTTTGCGATAATGTCATGCCCACACACAAACCCACACACCCACACATACACATATACACCCACACACACGCATGCAAATGGCGATTCAATCGATGCCACTCCCACTTTCAAGGCGCCCCTTGAACCCACTGACCCCCTTGACCGCCCTGTGCCGCAGATTAGCGGATTCAATGACGAGATTTAATGCCCAAATTGGTTAACTGCCTTTTTGGCCCTGGAATTCGAGAGGAAAATTGCCCATCGCGAGATTTAGGTGCTCCGTATGATGGAAAATTATAGAGCATTGCGGGAAAATGGGGTGATTAAATTGAATTTCCACGTACCCATTAGGCTGAATCATCTATACAATGGTTATAAAATGTAATTTATAAGTTAATTACGCACTCGCAAAATAGCTTTCTTTTTCTCCCATAAGTAAGCTAAATGATTTAGCCCCAATCTGTGCAAAATGAGCAGAATGTTGTTCTTAGATTTGTCTGGCCATCATTTAAAGTCAATTCAACTTGCGCATAATTACCGGGAATAATCAGCTTTGCTGTTTTCAAGCAGATCTGCGCTCTGGTTAAGTTCCTACTGGCTTGTAACCTACTTTTTGCACAATTGTACAATTCTGACCCCGACAATTTCAATTAGCAGATAAATCGTAAATAAACAAGAATTCCCCGGGTAAAAATAGTGGGAATGGAGCAATTAGCACATTGCCGGCGTTGTGGCAACCTTGATTTGCGGATGATTTGCTTCTTGGCTCCTAATTGCTTGGCCAGCACTGTGAATCAATGGGAAAATGCTACAAAAAAGGGGGTTTTTTAATAATGAATATTTTATTTATTAATGTATTTATTTATTTCAATTTATTTGTTTCAATTTATTTGTTTCAATTTATTTATTTCAATTTATTTGTTTCAATTTATTTATTTCAATTTATTTATTTCAATTTATTTATTTCAATTTATTTATTTCAATTTATTAATTCAATTTATTTATTTCAATTTATTTATTTCAATTTATTTATTTCAATTTATTTGTTTCAATTTATTTATTTCAATTTATTTATTTCAATTTATTTGTTTCAATTTATTTGTTTCAATTTATTTATTTCAATTTTTTTGTTTTAATTTATTTATTTCAATTTATTTGTTTCAATTTATTTATTTCAATTTATTTGTTTCAATTTTTTTGTTTCAATTTATTTATTTCAATTTATTTATTTCAATTTATTTATTTCAATTTATTTGTTTCAATTTATTTCTTATAAGATGCATGATATTTAAGATTTAGAGTTGCTATTTAGCCAAAATATATAAAGTTTCAAAGGAATCACAACAAACAGAACTCGCGTCAATTCAGTTGAAAAGTTCATAAGTGAACCCGATTTGGCGCAGTGTACTTTCGCTGCTGTAATTAGATCTGGGCGCTGCAACTGCGTTAAACGAGGCTTGTGGCAAAAGTTTCACCCCCGACGGCAGTCATAACCACCGCAATCGCAATCATGAGCACAATTTCATTTCATTTCCAGAATTTTTCCTCGGCCCGTGGAAAGGGAAGGGGAAATTGGAGGAGGGGGGAGGGGGTGCCGATCGGCAGTAGGTGAGAGTTTTGCGCTTTTCGAGTGCGTTTAATGAGGCTAATAAAGTGGAGGCCAAATGCCCCCGATGTCCCCCGTGTTCGCCTAATGTGCGTTATTGCATAATAATTGATTTTCATTGCTCGATCCACAACGCGTGCAAATTGGGGGTAAATACATACATCCCATATTGGGTTTTATTAATGTGCAACAAATATTTCACTTCATTGAGTTGCAATTTCAACTCTTTTGTATATACCTTTTATATATATAAATATATATCTATTTTCCCAGCATTGCATATTCTAGCAATTTCATTAAAATCTACCACTTTTTGCACTAACATTTATATTACTTAATTGTTTTTAATGTACTTGTTAATATCCTGTACTTAATGTGGTTTCTACATTGGCTTTGCTTTTTATCGCTCACTTTTGGCCGTCGTTTGGGCTATTTTTTCATGTTGATGGCAGCCGGCAGCCATCAGCCTCTTTTTTTGCCACGCCCCCTTGGGAGGCGTGGCCCGCAAAGTGGGCATAATGTTTAGTGCCTTTTGTTGTAAAGAGTCTTTATATTTTTTTTTACATTTTCTTTTCATTTTGTGCTCTGTACTCTTTTTTTTTTTTTGGCGTCCAACTCGAGCACATAAATTTAATGTACGAGTGTGCGTGTGTAATGTGCTGCAGCAGACACACACACACACACACACTCACATTTATCGCGGGGGAAAATGTGGGGAAAAAAAAGCACATACAAATAAATGGCAAAGGAAAATGCACTGCAGTGACTTCCTAAAAATGCGAAATATCTTTTTTACCAGCCACCATTCATTTACTACGTATGTAATGGCACCATATATTAAGTCCTTCTAAAGTTGGAGCTATTTTTTTGGCCTCAGCTTTTTTATGTGCTGAAGAATAACTATTTCAGCACTCCTTGTCTTGGAGCACCATTTTAGTTGAATGCCATTCAATTCCTTCATCGAAATGGCAGTTTGTGTTCACACATAAGTAAGTAAGTAAATATAGCTGTATACACTGAAATTCATTAGCATTGACAGATAGCTGAGAACGCCTTTGCTCTTTTCCATATCTATTTATTTTCGTCCAGGTGACCTTTTGCCGTTTATATCAATAAAGGTCACTTTTTTGCCAGCCTCTTTCACCTAAATATGCAATACAAATTTATAAAATGCCATGTGTTGACCAATAAATATTCCAATATTGCACAAAAGGAGTACCGGACGTGTAAAGTGTCGACATGCCTTGAAGATAAACACACAGAAGAGTGTTGGCAATTATTTTATTTATTGAAAGGAATACCAGGGAGCTAATTTAGCTGCAATGCAGTGAGTGGGGACCACGCCCACTTGGGGAGTCCTCTGCGGGTTATTGTCATTGTCCACTTTCGTTATTACTCGTAAATGGATTAATGCGCCTGGGCCACGACCACTGGAGTGCCCCCTGCTGCTGCTGCCGTCTCTTTCTTTATCATTCATGCCGTCTTTTTCTGTGCATTAAGGCTAAATCCGTGGAGGGTGTTCCATTAAAGTTGCAGCAGATAGCTTAAAGGACCTTAGTCCTTGTGCCCTTTGTTCATTATGAATATTTTACGAATTATTACGTTTTTTCGTTTTGCAATCAATCGAATTCTTTTGACACATTCATCAAAATTGGTATAAAACTTTTATAATTAATAAAATTATTATTTGTGACCCATTTTGTAGGTATTTTGAATGTTTTCTCAATTTTCCATCACATTTCACCGCATTTATTGGAAATTAATAACAATTTTACAGGAACATGGCGCTTTTGTTTTATTTTAAATTACCTTTTTGTTAAATTCCAATTTATTATTATAGATAACAATAAGCGTCTTTGTTTTCCCTGTACTTTCACACTTTACTTTCTCCTGTAAACAAATTCCCCTTGGCGGCTTTTGTTGTTCTTCTCTTTGTTTTTGTCACTCTTGAGCTTGTTTCTTTGGTTTTTGGTTTTTTTTTTTTCTCTGTTATTATTGTCAACGTTACCTTCCTTAGATACATCTGTCTTGCCCATCCTTTCCTGTATTCATTATTTTCTTGTTGGTTTTTTTGATTAGAAGGCTGGGTCTTGAAAGCGACGGGGAATGCGGTGAAAGTGTGAAGGCAAAAAAAGTGTTGAATGATACGTTTTTTTTTGTTTTTTTGTTTTATGTAGAAGGCGTCAAACGCTCGCAACGAAAAACAATGCAAATCTCAATCCTCCGCTCGTCGGCCCTTTGCTTTTGTACGTGATTTCTTTGGGCAAACAAAAGGATGCGAAGCGACAAGAAAACAGCAAAAATAATAAAGAAGAGTTAATTAGAAAAATGCCTTGGTCTCGGTTATGTGCTGTGGTTATGGTTACAAAAGAGGAAAAGGCAGCACAAATAATGTCAGCAGGGGGTAAATAGTTTCACAAGCACTTAGTTATGACCAAGTAATCAGGTTTATAATAAATGAACGTAATGTCTTATATTTGGCATATTTCTTGTCTATATTTTTGTGCTCTTCAATGCTTTTGCAGCAGTCGCAGTTATGTTGTTTTACTTTGCTTGCTTTCGCACTGTGTAATCTCCATTTCCATTGTTGTTTTCCCAACGATGAGTGCTAAAATGCTGCCGCGCACTTTCCCTCACTTACTTACCCAGTTAGTAACTTACTTAGTGGGTCTTATGGCCCAATAAGTTATTGTTATGAAAATGCCAGGACAAAGGACGAACAGAGAGGAGAATGCAGGCGAATTAATTTATGTTGGCAGAAGGCGAAGCGAACAATTCGAAAAGGGGGGCGTGGCAAGGACATTAACCAAGTTGACAGGGAATTAGTGGAGCACATTTTTCAGCCATGCAAGAAGATGACAGCTGTGAAAGGTGAGAGGCCCTCATGCTGCTCAACTGAAAAATTGGTCGACTACATGGTTATAAGGGAAAATACATATGTATTTAGAAATAATTAATATTTAGGAATAATAGTCCAAATGTTGAAGGAGTGCCTCTTTGAACTCGTATTAGGCTTCCGATCGATTGGCATTATTATTTTGCCATAAGTTGTAACTTTGTAAGATAACCCAAAAGTTAAGTTTACTAAATCTGTCAAAAAAAATATAAGGCTCGTTACATTTGTAATTAGCTGATCATCTGATTCTTTCATCTTCATGATTGTTTTTAGCCAAGTTATGAATTGAAATACCCACTTAATTCTTTCAAGTCGTTGTTTCGAATTTCAGTCATAAAATACTCAGTTTTTTGGCCACAAGTTTAAAAATAATTGTCTGAATATGGAAAGCCACAATTCGTTGAACTCGTATTGAAATTCCCAATCAAACTGTATTCAAAAGTTTAAACTTACAGTTTTTACCAATTTCAGCAATGATAATAAGCTGTTTAAAACAGTTATTCTATTGAATATGAATATGAATGTTGATTCTCTGGCTTTATGGAGTTGCAGAGCTTCAGTTACATACTTTTCAACGAATCTAGTCTACTTTTTAAACCTCCAAGCAACGGGTATAATGGAAAACACTTGAGAGCCACCCAAGGAAAAGAAATTAACGCAGGATCCGGAATGGAATGAAATAAAAGCCAGGAAATTTTTAACCCAGTTACTTTTCCTAATTAGTCGCAGCTTTGCCAATTTCTTTACAAATTTCTGCAATTTAGCTGCCCTAAAAGAGCTTTCCGCTCTTTTCTTAATCTTTTGCATACAGGGCGTATACTTAACACGTTTTTATGACTCACATTTTCCGGCAGAGTTTTTACCGCCATCTTTGCTAAAAGTATGAAATTTACAACACATTTTGTTGAAAAACTTTGCTAGGCGGCTATAAATTTGCAAAATTATTATGTTATTTATACACTTGCCTCCCGGGTTTTTATGACCCCGACTTTTGTGTAGGGTTTCGGTTTTCAGTCATAAATTAAGCCTAATTTAAATGCATGTGAAACCGACATACACATGCTTCCTTTTTTCATCAATTCGCAATTAGCAGAAATTATTATACATTTTTGTGCGGCCATTAATCGCTAGCCATTAATTGTCATAAAATTGCCCCATTAAACTTTTATTGCAATCATATTTTTTTTCAAATTAAAATTGGATTCGCTTACGCACACTTTGTAATTTATTGCTAATAATTATTGATTGGTATGCGAGTATTTATTAGTTGCTCATTATAATATTGAATTTCTAGAATGCTAAGTAATTTTAAAATCACCTATGTATTTTTGTGTGAGCTATTCATAAATAAAATAATTTCATCTTTGAACTTACCATTTTCCCGCTCCTTGTTTTAGCTTTTCCAAAAGCTTTTCGGAATTTTCTCCAATGCCAAATTGTTGCGCATTGCAATGCGTGTGCGTATGTGTGTGTGCGTGTGTGTGGGGGGTGTTTCGTTTCATTCCATTTCGTTCCGTTCCGCCTGTTGCCGTCCCGTTTCCCGCGCTCACTCAGCATCTCTTCGTTTTCGGATGTGAACTTCGTCGATTTTGTCGTTCGATTTCGGCGCTCTGCTTTTCGCTTTAACGCCGTCAGTGTTGTCATTTCAAAAAGTATTAAACAAAATGCATATATTTATTAATTTAAAAAATATTAAAAAAAATATAGTTATTAATTTAAAAAATATTAAAAAAAAAATATAGTTATTAATTTAAAAAATATTAAAAAAAATATATATTTATTAATTTAAAAAATATTAAAAGAATATATATATTTATTAATTTAAAAAATATTAAAAAAATATATATATTTATTAATTTAAAAAATATTAAAAAAATATATATATTTATTAATTTAAAAAATATTAAAAAAATATATATATTTATTAATTTAAAAAATATTACAAAAAAATATATATTTATTAATTTAAAAAATATTACAAAAAAATATATATTTATTAATTTAAAAAATATTAAAAAAATGTATATATTTATTAATTTAAAAAATATTAAAAAAATATAGTTATTAATTTAAAAAATATTAAAAATATATATATATTTATTAATTTAAAAAATATTTAAAAAAAATATTTATCATTTTAAAAAATTTATTTTGTTATAACAAAGAATGGTAGAATATGAATAAAGCAGATAAGAACACTTCAAATGATCCTAGCTAGAAACTATACTTTATAAACTATACTTTTAAATAAAAAAAGCTAAACTTGCTTGTACACACGGCATAGTAATAGAAGCACTTAATATCTATTTAGAGATTTAAACAAAAAAGCTACACACTAAGTAAATCTTTAAGATGCTGTATATCCCAGTTTCCGAGACTATCTGCCATTCTGCATAATTTTTCAGGAGTTCTGTTTGGTTTTTGGCCCACACAAATGGCCAAGGAAAAGGCTAAATGGCTAAATTGCTAAATGGACAGGCCCGTCGAAAGCGTTTCGCTCGTGTTTGGCTGGCTGTTTTGCGGCTCGGCTCTTGGCTTTCGGCTTCTGTGTTCTTTTCTTTTTTTTTTTTTGTTTTCTGGCCTGACTCTGGCCCATTGGTGTTGCCTCAGTCACCGCATTCGGTTCGTTCTGTTCTCGCCTTCTGCCGCCAACTCGTGCACGCGCGAAAAATTCCGAAAAAAAACCCAAACACACACACACACACAGAAAAATAGAAGAAATGAATTTGAAGACATGCACACTTACGCTACGAGACATTGTACAATATCAATATAAATACAAATAAAAACAAACAGAAACAAAAACTATTGGCCATAACACGGAGAGGAGCAACAAATTGATATCGTTATAAATAAAATGTGTCACGAAAATGCCAACCCTGAAATTTAGTGGACTCTCAAACGAACCAATTGATGTTTCAATTAAGTTTTGGTTATAGCCGAATAACCGAATAACCGAATAGCCGAAAATAAATAGAAATTTTCACAAGCGCAAGCAACAGTTCCAAACTTCCAAAGTGGGTGAAATGAAAGTGGGTGCTGTGATGATGATGATAATGTTTAGCCTGGGGGTGTTTGCTGGGCAAGGAGACTGAAGTAATCCAGGGATACTGCTGCACAAAGGTGTCAGAAGGTTATTAAGTACCTCAAAAGTGCTAAATATCTGAAGTGAGATAAGGAAATGTGTGTGATGTGTGGGAAATGGAGATGGTTTCAGGGTCTAAAAAAACACAACGCTAAATGAAGTTGTGCGAATTGTAGAGTCTGCTTTAGAAGTTTAGAAGTTTGGTGGGCGCATACAAATATGTGACTCATAAAAAACTGATAAAAATCCGTGTAATTGTATTCGTGTGTTTGTACACTGCACAATATTTATTGATGGTATCAAATACAGAATTAGTCACTTACGACTTGTGCTGTTATTAAAAAACAAATACAACTGAAAAAATACAAATAGAGTTGGTATTGCAGCTGATAATATAATATATATAGGGTTAAACATTGCTAGCCAGAATGCAACTAAAGCAAATTAACAGTAATTATTAGAAAACAAATGTTCACAAAATTCCAACAAATATCTAGGCCAATTTGCTAGATTTTTAAATAGAAGAGCATAATTTTTTTTTAAAATATTGTGATAGTGTGGCCCACGGAGAATTAGATTGATTGAGAAAGCCAAATGGAGGACAGCCTCTTGTCACAACTTTCCAGCAATCTGCAATGAAAACGTTGAGTCCCCCGCCTCCCCGCTCTTCTGTCGCTGCCTTTTCCCATCTGGCAGGTGCAGTGCGTGGAAAGTGGTGGGTGGGTTGAAATACAAGTGGGTGGCAGTGGGTGGGGTGGGTGGTTAGAGGTTTTAGAGAGGCCCGAGGCTTCGGCTTCGTTCTTCGTTCTTCGCTCGCCCAAGTGCCGCCGTTGCGCTTGACACGTTTTTTTCTCTTGTTTTTCTTGTGCAGCCTCAGGTTTTCCACACCACCCCACCACCCAACTATCCAACTATCCAAAACACCAGCACCCCTTCCCCGCCCCCTTCTCTCGCAGGGAAAAGCACTCCATGTGTGTGCGTGTTGGTGTGTCACTTTGTTGTGTTTATGTTTTATTTTCATTTCGTGTTTCTTTTAATTGCCAACTGCCTAGTGAGCGTGTCCTTGAGCCGACTCCACCCCGCCCCCCTTTTCACTCTATATTTAAACGCATCTTTTAATGATTTTGCCCCCTAACTAGCTGCAGTTGCCAAAAGCAAAATAAACACTCGAAATTGAAAAGAGTCTACGAGTGTATATGTACATACATATATGCCCTGTATGCGGGAGATTCTGTGAGAGCATCAGCCAGAGATTCTCCCATCGTTAATGAACCATTTTCATTATGCCAAGAGCCGCATTATTCCCATGATTTATGAGCAGTCGAACAGTAGAAGCTAACAAGTATGTGGAAAAGTTCTAAGAAAATATTAAATATATGCTAAAACTACTAGAAAAACGTAACGTACAATTACCCTATTCATGGATGATAGCAATACTTATCACTGTTTTTCTTTTTCTTTTGTCCAATTTGCTGTACAAACTATATAGTATATGATAGCACATACATCGGCATTTGTTGAATGGGGTGCGCTGAATTGATGTGAATTCAATTAAAACGTCGCCGTCTGAGTTGCCAAAGGAGGGGGGTGGAGGGGAGCGGGTATACATATATAGATATAGAATGGCAACAAAATCGAATGAATGAAAACAACAGAATACGCTGGTATCGGATTGATCTGATATGATCTAGATTGCTTTTATAATTTTGCTCGCCAGCGGCTTTTAATTGGGTTTTTTTCCATCTTAATTTCTGTAATGGCCTGTCATATTGTAGGTTCCGACTGCAGTGCGTATACGTAATTTGAAGAACACTGGGCATACATGGCGTATACGTAACTTGGAAAATCATTGTAGCATTTATGCATTGTGAAACTCCTTTTAGCTGCATTGCTCTTCTATTTGACCTTCCATTTGCTCCATATTCCGCCCAAATTTTCCACCACCATCCATGTCCTTTCGCCCATTTTCTTCATTGATTATTTGAATTTGAAGTGCAGTCGTGCGGCTCAAACAAAACTTGGCAAATTCATAATATGCATGGCGAATGGCGAAGGCAACCAATGAGGGGGGAAAAAGTTGTAGGGAAAACGAGTTGTAGAGGAAAAGGGGACAGAACACTTAGACATTACAAGGGTCCAGTTCTCACCTAAAAAAGTTTCATCCTCCTGCTCCATTTGCAGAAACATTTTTTATTTGTTGTGCTTTTTGTTCGAACAAATTCTTATACTTTGTGTGTTTGTTTGTGTCAGGATGTCCTCTCGGTTTTTGCCCGTTGCTTCTGCAAACAAAAAATAACGCAAAGGAATGCAATAAAACCTTGTCAACTTTTATATTGCTCTGCTGGCTGAGTACTTAGAACAGGAAGGGCGATTGCTTCAAGTGATGTACATAAATACGAGGGGGAACTAAAGGTATCCTTAGGTTCGCAGAGAAGCGATTTAAGCTTAGCATTGGCATTTGAATGAAGTGAAACTAGAAAAGGAGCAACAAGAAATTGTAAAGATTTATCAAATGAATACTTTGTAGTCAAGCCCATTAAACAATGTCTTGAGATTGGAACTGTTGGCTGTGTATTCACAAGAAACATGATGCAATAATTTCAAATCAAAACTAAAGTGTAAAAAAAAAGTGTAAAAAAAAAAGAGTAAATAAAAGAAGAAGTGAAAATGTGCCCGAAAACGTCGAAAACCACGCCGCTCCTGCTGATTGGCGGCATTTGCTTTGTGATCGTGCTGGTGGGGATCACCGGCATTACGCTGATCAACAACATCAATCTGTCGAACATCATTCGATTGAACGAGAAGGTGGCCAGCGATAGTGTTAGCAACAATGAGAATCAGATCAAGGAGCTCAACTATGTGAACAATCATCCGCGGAATGTCTATCTCAAGTTGAATGCCAGCAGGGATGACGCGCCGGATGAGCAAATGCAGAAGGAGCAGGAACAGGAGCAGGAGCAGGAGCAGCTAAGCAACCAGGAGCTGCCCAAGATGTCTGCTGTCATTGGTGGCACTAAGCCGAAAGTTGGGGATAATCAATGGAAGGCGTCGTCGGAAGCCATTTCCATTTCCACGTCCATGTACCCAACTCCTTCTTCAACTTCTGCCGGCGAATTAACCCCAACTCCTTCCGCTGGTGATGCACCCTCGTCCTCGTCCTCGTCCTCGTCCTCGTCTTCGTCTTCGTCCAGGTCCTCAACCGTGACCGCTCCACCTTTGCCCTTCGGCGGGGTCAAGTACAACCAATCCGGCGGTTTGATTGATTACGAAAAACGTAACCAGGTCGTCAAGGTGAGTCAAGGGTTAAAGCCCACCTCCACCTGTCGGTTTAAACGGTGTGAAGCCCAAATTGGAGTATCCATTTCAATGGGCTGCCCCTTTTGGGTTAAATATTTCATTAAATGCGCCAGTAAATAATTCCCAAATACATATAACTTGTATTAAATATGTATGGTACTTTACATCTGCATTCGTTTTGCGCATTTTTCACTTCGTTCCTTTAGCAAGATACTCACATACAAATGGGCTAAAATAAATTTGTGGCCTAAAATAGCAATATAATGTTCGACTAACAGACAGATATGCTCAAATAGAAGTGCAAATAGACAGCGGCGTTATTGAGAGACACTGGGGCGTTGTTGAACAATCACATTACATAGGAAAACAACTAGAGGGGAGCAGTTGAGTTCCTCGAAAAAATCCACGTAAATCGCACATTCGAAACGAGGAACCCATTTTAAAGCCACCCAAGCCGCCCAACTTATCCGCCAGTGAATGTGATCTAAATCTTGGCGTTTATTACGCTCACTTGGCTCCTTCTCTTGTACAATTGCCATTACGTGGTTGGCCAAAGCCAACGCCAAACCCCAAACCCCCTCTTTTTTTGGCGCAGTGGAGCAGCGGCAGGGGCGTCGCAAGGGGGGGGGGTGGGGGGAGGTGTCCTGTGCCAATTGCTTTACGCCTTAACGACTCAAAAGTCCGTGTCAACTGGAAAGTAGATACGTAGATAGAACGTGGAAAACGGTCGACCTTGACAAAGGCGATGCGCCTAAACAAAATGCAGTTGCAAATGCACTGGAAATAAAAGCGGACAAACCATTTGAATAAGCTCTAATTCATACACTAACTTGATTGTCATGCAACTGCAAACTTTTGGCATAGAAATTAAATGCCGAAATGCACTCGAAAAGTGTCAATCAAAGTGAATGGGATTTAGTTGTGTGGAATAACAAAAAACCGGAGGACAGCTCTTATTAATTTGAATGAGAACTTGAACCCGGATTGCATTTCATTGACATAAATTTCCATTTACGAACTGCAGATGGATATATGTATATGCTACCTCAATCGCTGGGACAATGATTTCCATTTCCATTTGCGAGAAAAGGTGTGTCGGGTATTGCAAAATTGTGTGCAAATATTGCAGATGAATGTGTGATTACGATTTCTCGGAAAAGCTGCTTGTGATGCGAGGGGTAAAATACAAATGAAGACAGTTTATATATGAAAAGAGTAGCTTAAGAATTGCAATTTTCCCTGCCTCCTACAAAAAGGAAAAAAAAACAAGCATCGAAGTGGAAAATCTGAGGAATAACAATCTGTTGCAATTTAACTTTCTTGTTCCTTGTGTTGGCTTATTTCATCAGCCAGTTCGCACTCGCCCCTCATGTTTTATTCATCGTTCCTTTTCCGATTATTTCCCATTGCAGGTGAGTTGTTAACTTGCAATTGATGATACTCCATTGTGATGTGTGCGAACTGGGCAAACTCAAAGATATGTATAACTAACACATTACTGAAAGGTTTCTTCTGACTATAATCACCATTAAACTGGATGCCCTTTAAATATATGTACAAGCAAATAGCGTTATCTTTCAAACCTTATTAACATTTCAAGTTTGGAAATTGCTCTTGAAAAATGTCTTAGCCTTGTCGTGGAATTGCCATTGTTGGCCACTTTCCTGCCATTTGTTTTCGCTCTTTAGCCATATTGTTTTGCATTCTCGGTGCTGCTGCCTTGTTTTGCTTTCGTGTTCTACACATGTCGGCAGCTAATAATCGAATTGTGTTTAGCCATTTGTCCGCCCCCCCCACTTGCTAATCTCCGCCCCCCGCAGAAAACCCATCGCCACCCAAAATTTTCCACCCCACTTTGTCTATGCAAATTACAACGGGAATTGAAATGAAAAATTGCGTTGCTGTGGATGGTGGGTGGGTGGAAATCGAACGAACTAAGCATTGAAAAGCCAAGCGCAGACAACTGAGCCACTTGTCCAAGGTGAAAGTAAGTGGGGGAGAAAAGCGGGAAAAAGCGGGAAAAGCGGGAAAAACGGAGGAAAGTGAAGGAGAAAAGAGAGGCCTTTTGGGGGGACAACATTGCGTAGCATTGACCAATTTAGCTGGCCGCCAAAAAACGCAAAAAACCGAACAGTGGGTAAAATGCACACTTTATGACTAAACTATTTATAAACTAACTTTAAAGACAAATTTCTGATAAAATGTACAGATAAGTACAAATCCAAAGGATCTTAAAAAAAGAGAAGATCTTGATGGATTTAATATCCATGTTTGCAACATTTTCGTGTCATTTTCACTGTGCGGTCATCAGCTGGATGAAAAGAGCAAATGACAAAAACAAACACTACTGCAACGCTGACACTAACCCAGTTTTGTTGTTTGTGTTGCTATTCGTCCTCGAATCGGATCAGTATGTATGTGTATGTGTATGTGTGCGTGGGAATTGGTGGTGTGCATTGGTATGGGTATTTGTTGATTGTACTTGTGCTCGTGTGTGCGTGTGTGTGTGTGTGTGTGAGTGTATTTGTGACCGATGGCCATGTTTTTGAGCATTTTGACCGCTTCGTTTTGACCAGTATCATTGTCAATAGCACAGGGTCAGCAAGCGGGTTAAAGCAGCTATTTAAGAAGAGAAAAAAGCGAAAAAAGGATATAAAAGGATTCATACTCTTTGGCGGGATTTTAACAGATGGGGATTCGTAAATCGCAGTTCTTCTCTGAAGAACTTTCTTTGCATTTGGGGAAAACCCTTAAAAATGTTCTTCCTTTTTTTTTTACATTTTTGTCTTGCATTTTGTCGTTGGAAAAACTTTAGTTCATATTTTAAGCCACGCCCCCGCGTTCACAGCAGCCGCCGGCATCAAATGCAAATAGTTAGATTGTTTTCCCAAAAATACCGTGTAGCAATTAAAGGCGAAAGGGTATGCTGTGCTTAAGAAATGTATATAGAAATTAGATATCCACAAGATCGAAACAATAAAAAGAAAATATATAAACTAAAAGAGGCTCAAAAATATATTGCAAAAATACGATTATGTTAATACTAATAATATATTAATAATAATAATATTTATTTCATTACACCTATTTTCCGATTTCTAGAGCCAAGGTATTTGGGTATCGAGTTACTTGGCTTGAAAAACTTCTGCGATTTGGCGAAATGTATTCTGAAAGATTCGGAGACACAGGCGAAGTGAAAGGAAAGCTAGATTTGAAAGAAAATGCTCTCGCCGCGTCTTTTGCATTATTTTATGGCCTCAAGCAAACGATTTTTCTTTGCCAGAGTTTCTGGTTAAACTTTTCCGCTGCCAAGGAAGTTGCGAATGCTTTTTTTTTCCTCTTTTTTTATTTTTCTGTTTTGTTTAAGTGTGAGTGTGCATATTTTTGCGAACAATTTTCAACTTCTACTCCTTTATGGCATTATTCGGTATTTTTTTGTTGCTTGCACTTTATCTTCCGTTTTGTTCCCCTTTTGTTTGGCCAAAAACTTTGCGCTCGGAAAAGTTGCATTGAAAATATTTTGGATTATTCAATTATGGCGAGCCAAAGATGATGCACCCCGCATTTTGTGTATTCCATCCGCATCTCTCTGTTGCTATCTCCCTCTATCTCCCCCTCTCTCTCTCTCTCTCTCACTCTCTTGCTCTGTGTAATTTTTGCAGTTTCAACTTTTCATTTTTTGGCTGTAAAGATTGCGCTCGTAAATCGCCCAGTTCTCCAGGGACTGTCATTAAACTTAGATGGAAAAGGACGAAGACGAGCGAGGGGGGGGAGGGGGTGGGGCGGCAAATCGGAACATGGCAAGTGAAGCGGGTGGGGCGCAGGACGAAGGATATATCTTGTTCTGCGCGGGGCTTTTAAAATGAGAACACGACTCTGAATGAAATGAAATGCCATCAAGTGAATGACGAAAGTCACGTGCCAGCGGCTGACGGAAAACAATTCCAGCGAGTGCCAACATTCAGCTGTGGCATGCCTCAAACTCAAACTCAAACGCAAACTCAAACGCAAACTAGATGTGTGCGACAGGCTACACTGCGCGAAAAACGGGGGGCACGACAATCAAGATACACAGGGACAAATAATCCATAGTTTTCGCTCATAAGTCAGAATATAAAATATTAAATGCTTAATATTAAAAGTTAACTAGAAGTCACAGAAACTGCTTTCTGCTTTTGATATCACCACAAAATGTCTTCAAACGGAAACTAATTAAAGTAAATACTTAAGTATACACATAGAATTTTAATTATACAGACTTTGCACAACAGAAAGTTGCTACTTGAAATTAGAAAATATTAAGAAACTCTAATGGCAAATTTTTAAGTTTTGCTTTTTAGCCATTAAGGCATGTATTTATTTTCTGGTGCAGGAGTTTTGCACCTGTCCTCCTGCGATGTGGACATATTGTGACATCTGACGAGTGTCTTCTCCCCCGATCCCTGCTGGTTGCTAGGACATTCCATGGCGGAAACGATGCTCCAACATACCAATATACAAAAACACATACGTTCTAGCACAGACAGTATTTCCTTTTGGGTGAAAAGCTTGAAGAACCATTTACAATTATAATAAATAAATGTTATTTTTCGTAGATTAATATAACTCAAAAGGTGTTTTGATGAATGGATTTGCTGTGTTAAACGCTGATTATCGATGATTTTTGTAGGTATGATTTTCCAATGTATGTAAACTAGCCTTCCACTCGAGTGCCCACTGTAGTGGCACTGCGCTGTCGCACTCACGCACATCCATTTGAGTCTGACATTCCTGCGCCTGTGGCACGTTTTGTGCGACGTTTGCACATTGCCAGGATATAATTTGATGCTTAATGAAGACACCCAACACACACAAACACACACAAACACAGCAAAACACTCACACAACGATGGGCGAGTGTGTGTGTGTATGTACCAAAATTATTCAATCAATCAGTCAAATCCATCAAGCAATTTCCGTGAATTAGTCGACTTGATGACTGGCATACTTTGCTCTTTTGCCAGAGCTCAGCTACCACTTCAATTGAAAATTAAATATAGTTATAGTATTAGAGGAAACTATTGGAGATATATTATATTTATAGCAACTTCATGATTGTGAAAACAGGTGGAAATGTATTATTATTTTATATGAAAACCTATCACATTAATGGCTCTCTATTAAAAAGGATAATTATATGCAATCCCTACATTTACCACCTCCATCTCATTGAATACCTTCAACGTTTTACTACGCACTTGACATTCCTGCTCATCATCCATCAATCTGAGCTGCGGCTCATTAAATCGCGCAAAATCTGAGAAGAGTAGAAGAGCCGTTGGCAAAAGCGCAAAAGTTGCTTCAATTCCAATGCCCGCTGACCCCTGAACTGCGTCCTTCGTCCTTGGTCCTTGGTCCTTGGTCCTGTTGGGCATCCTTTATCCTTGCCCCTTTGTAATACCCCTTGCAGCTGTTATAATCCGTTTAAAGTGTTCTTGCGGGCTGTAAACATTTCGACTTTTAATTCACTGACTGCGGTTCGTCATTCCGCTGCCTCTATTCCTCTCTTTCTATCTGCCATATACCTGTCTCTTACGGACCACCAACTTTGGGGTACGTACTACACGGTAAGAGCGTAATTCGCAAATAAAACATTGCTAATTGGCCACAAATACCTACGTAAATGTAGTTACATTCAATTAAAGAAGAAGCATTAATAATGAAAAGCACTGAAATGCAAATTAATATAAATATATTTATTTTTGTACAATTTAAACATGTAAACAAACATAAAAAATTAATTTAGAAAATAAGAAAACAGAAAATAAGTATATTTATTTGTGTAGAATTTAAACATGTAAACGAACATAAAAATTAATTTAGAAAATAAGCAAACAGAAAATAAATATATTTATTTGTGTAGAATTTAAACATGAAAACGAACATAAAAATTAATTTAGTAAATAAACAAAGAGAATATATATATATTTATTTGTGTAGAATTTAAACATGTAAACGAACATAAAAATTAATTTAGAAATTAAACTGTCATTTAGTTCAACTAGTAACGAAGCGCTGTATGTGGCGCAGCACACCTAGTGACGAAACGCGCCACAGGCATGCGACAATTTAGCCATGTTAAATTAATTAGGTATCATTTTCCAGCATTAAATAATGCAAATTTGGTACCATTACATGCGTAACCCCAACTCAGCCCTGACCTTCAACTGTGTGGTGACCTTAACTCCTTAATGATGGGGGGCGATTTGCGTTTCGAGATTTAAGTGGTGGGGGTGGTTAGGTTAAGTGGGCTCCTTTTTGGATGGGCTTGTGCAGCAGGTTGTGTCAACGCGTTGGACTTTAATTAATTACCGGGAAAATTGTTAATATTTGTTCAGCCCTCGCTGGCCGTTTTCATTTCCCTCGCATTTTCACCCGCAGCGAAAGCAAACATGGAAAGGAGGAGAATGTGTGGCAAAGTCGCTGGTCCTTGGTCCTTGGTCCTTGCTGAGTGCTTTGTCCTGCGGTCGTAATTTAATTTTTGCAAAAAGTACCCAAATGAAAGCCACACCAAGGGTGGAGAGAGGGGGAAGGGGGGAGGGGTGAGAGAAGGCGGCGCTCCAAAGTATGCAATGCCGAATTATGCTGTGTGTGTATGTGTGGCTGTATGTAGCTGTGTGTAGCTGTGTGTGTGTAAGCGGAAGTACACGGCAAAATGCAAAATAGCGGTGGCCGCACCAATGCAAACACACACACACACACACACGCACCCACACAGGTGCATAGCCAAATACTTGCACTAAGCCAAATGGAAACTCTACCGAAAAAAAAAGAAAAAAAAAAGAGTGAAACAGAAGGCTAATTGAAACTCCAGAACTCGAATAAATAAGTTACCTGCAGTTCAAAACGTTTGTAAATTATTTCAAATTAATGTATTAACTATTAAAACTCTCTTTTCACCATGAAATAGAATGAAATAAAACTAGTACCCAATTCGTAGCCAACTCAGTTACTTTTCAAACGATTTTCTCCTTTACATTTATAAATATATTGCCATACCTGAGAAACACGGCGTTCTGGCAATGAAAAAGATTCTCCGCTGTCCATTTCATTACCATTTCTGCGGCCAGCTACGTGACTTCTCACGTCTGTGTGTGTGCTGTGTGTGTGCTGTGTGTGTGTGTGGGTGTGTGGGTGTGTGGCATTGGGCGATATTCAATTGCAAAAAAAAAAAAAGAAAAGGAAAAAGGGTAAATCAACTCAAACACACGGTCGCACTGACGTATGCAAACATTTCAAGCCGTGTTGAAAGCGAGAAACTAAATATGAAACGAATTTCAACGAAGGCCAAATATTAAGCAGAGTGTAAATATAGAAATAACATGAAATGTGCGCAAATCTGCATATTGTATCCATGCAAAATGATTGCGATTTGCTGAGGGTACTTCGACGTGGAATTGTTGCATACGCAAACGATTTTCAATTGCGATGCTATTGGTTTTGGGCTGCTTAAAGAGTTAAATTTAATTGAAATTGATATATGTATATCTAGAAACTGTAATGAATATTCACAGTATATTTCCATTAAAATTACACACTAATTACATTCAATATCTAACGAATTGCCATTCTTTTGCCACTTCAGATGATGGAACATGCGTGGCACAATTACAAACTGTATGCGTGGGGCAAGAACGAACTGCGTCCACTTTCGCAGCGACCGCATTCGGCCAGTATCTTTGGATCCTACGATCTGGGCGCCACAATCGTCGACGGCCTGGATACCCTGTACATAATGGGACTGGAGAAGGAATATCGCGAGGGTCGCGATTGGATCGAACGCAAATTCTCACTGGACAATATCAGCGCCGAGTTGAGTGTGTTCGAGACGAACATTCGATTTGTGGGCGGCATGCTGACGCTGTACGCCTTCACCGGTGATCCACTGTACAAGGAGAAGGCCCAGCACGTTGCCGACAAGCTGCTGCCCGCCTTCCAAACGCCCACGGGCATACCCTATGCGCTGGTCAACACCAAGACCGGTGTGGCCAAGAACTACGGCTGGGCATCCGGCGGCAGTTCCATTCTATCCGAATTTGGCACACTGCATCTGGAATTCGCCTATCTGAGCGACATTACCGGTAATCCACTGTACCGGGAGCGAGTGCAGACCATACGCCAGGTGCTCAAGGAGATCGAGAAACCGAAGGGCCTGTACCCCAACTTCCTCAATCCCAAGACGGGCAAATGGGGACAACGTAAGTTTTGCAAGAATTTTCTACGAAATTCAACTAAATTTTGTATTATTTCACAGTTCACATGTCGTTGGGCGCACTGGGCGACAGCTACTACGAGTACTTGCTGAAGGCCTGGCTGCAATCCGGCCAAACGGATGAGGAGGCACGCGAGATGTACGACGAGGCGATGCTGGCCATTTTGGATAAGATGGTGCGCACCAGTCCCGGCGGACTGACGTACGTCTCCGATCTCAAGTTCGACAGGCTGGAGCACAAGATGGACCATTTGGCTTGCTTCTCGGGTAAGTGCTTGGATCTTATATATCCTTGTTAGTACATTAATAATCTTTCCTACTGATTAGGCGGCCTCTTTGCGTTGGGAGCGGCCACGCGTCAAAATGATTATACGGACAAGTACATGGAGGTGGGCAAGGGCATTACGAACACCTGCCACGAGAGCTACATCAGAGCACCCACCCAGCTGGGACCCGAGGCCTTTAGGTGCGTAATTCCACTGGCTATGAAAACCAATAGTGGTGTACTAACACATCTGATTCATGTCCAATCGAATGTAGATTCAGCGAAGCTGTGGAGGCACGAGCACTGAGATCGCAGGAGAAATACTACATTCTGCGGCCAGAGACATTCGAGAGCTACTTTGTGCTGTGGCGACTCACGCACGACCAGAAATACCGTGACTGGGGCTGGGAGGCGGTACTCGCCCTGGAGAAGCACTGCCGCACGGCGCACGGATACTGTGGCCTGCGCAACGTCTACCAGCAGGAGCCGCAGAAGGACGACGTTCAGCAGAGCTTCTTCCTTGCCGAAACACTGAAGGTGAATATCTTTCAGTTTCTTTCCATGTTTAAATCGCATGTAATCAATTGGTTTACTTTGCAGTACCTGTACTTGCTGTTCTCGGACGATTCGGTGCTGCCGCTGGACGAGTGGGTGTTCAACACGGAGGCCCATCCGCTGCCGATCAAGGGAGCGAATGCGTACTACAGACAGGCGCCCGTAGCGCTTCCGGTTTCGAACGCATCGTAAACGGGCGCCATGCTGCGCCGCTGGCTGTTCGGCCTGTCCCTAGCAATGCACCTTACTTAGCTCGCGATATTTAGATACCTACACATGTGTGTACCAGGTCGTAACCCTTTTTTTTTTTTTGTTTTGTCTAAGTTATTAGTTAGATTACGTGATGATGACAACTGCGTACGAAAGATATTGTATGTTTACAATCAAACCAGGCACATACACACACACACACACACACGAGAAACTGTCAATGTAACATATTTATAAAGCTTGCACATATGTATTAGAACTTAAACGTAAACGGATATATATCGTAGTTTAGTTCTTAACTGTTTGCACAAGTTTCTCCGAGTCTCTCTTCTTAATTTATCTTATGGAATTAATAGTAATACACAAATAGTTGACAGAGGTGGATAATGGGAAGACCTCAATTTCCATTTAAATGCGAATGACGTAGACGTAGGCAAAAACTCTTGATATTAATTATGATATGATATATAATATGATATACGTGTAAATGTAAATCTCAGGTGTTCTTATTATGATTTTCCTTGCGCTAACACAAGGCACTTTTTCACTAACCAGCTACGTAACTATCACTACAAGCATTCTATACGCAATTCTCGATCTGCGACTATATCTCTGTGTGGATTTATTGCCACTTGGCGGGCATTTCGATAGATCTACTCTGCTGATTTCCAATTCGACTCTTTGACCACTTTATTTTGTATATAATTTCTACAGACTTTCCTCGCAAAATAAAGGCAGAAGAAAATCGAGTTGATATTTAAACGAATATATTCTTACACAATATTGTTTACTTTGTAGCCTAAATATTTAAATATAAATCTAATATAGAGTCTAGCTTACTTTATGTGACAAAGCAAACGTAACGCGAATCACCTTAAATCAAGAACATCAAGCGAAAAGAAACGCAAACAATATATATAAAGTAAATAAATAAATAAATATATATTTGTATTTAATTAAATCAAATAAAACGTAGGCAATTGTTAAAATAAATTAATTATACGATGGCACGAGCCGAGCGAACGGTAATTTAATTTTTAACAACTGTAAAGGTTTTTTATAAAATTAAAACAATACCAACAGTAATCATATTTATAATTCTACTTATAACTGTAATCCATAGTCTAAGCCACAAGGATCGCATGATAAATGAAATATAGATGTTATTTAATTGTTTTTTTTTTTTTTGTAACATACGCAGCTTGTTCTGTGTAAAGTGATTTAACAAACGTAAACATAACATAAAACATAAGCTAAGACCTTAATGTGAAACAAAAGAATTTTAAAGAAACCATTTAACAAAATAAAAAATAATATCAAATCGAATTAAACCGATAAATGAAGAAATCTAAAAAAACTAAAGCTAACAAACGTAAAAAGCAAATTGCTTAAAAAGAATAGGAAGAAACAAATGAATTCGATACTAATTAAGCATAAATTTAGTCTTTAGAGCAAACCTTTTTTTGTTTAGATCAAATTAGAATTGAGGCCAATAGCGAGATATATGCTATATCCGATTATAATGCCGAACACACAGATTCGAATGGCAGTTTGTAAATGCATCAGACACAATACATTCATCAACTGCAGTCCCTGAGCTGCTGGAGATGTCCAGTGTATTTTGCCTAAATCATAAGTTTAATAAAGATCTAATAATTAACTTATAACTGTGCGTTACTTATTTAGTACTTGCGAAACTTTAACACTTTAAAAAAAAGGGTTCACCAACATTCTTATGTTATTCAAGTGCCTTTTAACTAACTTCAACTTTATACGTAATGCTGTAAGTTCTCTGCTTAGTCAGCACTTCCTTTCTTTGTGTAAATATGTTTATCTCGCAGCACATTGATAGCCCATTGATAGTTTGTCCGACTATAAACAAGTGCACCCCCCATAACCGGCTGATTCCACTTTCAGATATATTTATGTATCTGCCACACAAGCCACTCCACGAGCAGTTGTCGAGCTCAATTAATGAGCAGCCCACTTAAGCCGAATGTGCGTATACTTAATGAAGAAACTTGCACAAAGGCGAGCGCACAAAGCACAATGAGTGAGGTTAACAACACTCGCCGGCGATTCGAGAACCCGGAAAGGGAGTTCGTCGCGACATATCCACCCTTCCAGCCACTTTGATTAACCCTTGAACCATTAATGTTTCGAAAACAAATCTGTATTTATATTTTTACATTTCCCAATTCCAAAGTTTTCAACATGTATTGCTTAAGGAAAGAGTTTTTTTTAATGTTCCAAAGGGGTATTCAAAATGTTTTCTAACTGTTCCAAAGAGATATTTGAAATGTTTTTTAAATGTTCCAAGAGTTTATATGAAATGGTTTGTTTTCAACGCACTGGGTTAACAACGGATTGGCGTGCAAAGTCCAAATTTTGCCAGCATAAGATCTTCAGAAAGGGCAGTAAGACGGGGAAGTCCAATGCGAACAAAGCATAACGATAAAACGGAGGAGTGCCAACTGGCGATTGCATTCGCCACCCACACACCGCCCACCGCCCACCTTCCAAAAAATGTGAGAACAAGCGTGCGAGAGAGTACACCCAAAGAAATAACCCAGTACCTTCTGGAGATCTTTAAAGTTATCATTTAACATAGAAAACTATTTTAGAAATAAATGGATCTTGAAGTGCAGTTTTGAGGGTACAGCGCATTAAAAGTGTTTTTCCGGTGTCTAAAGCACATAGTAGCTTGACTTTTCGCTCAGTGTGCCGTATCAGACCGGTCGTTTTCCCTCTCATTCGCTCCCCTTTGTCGCGCAGACTAGACGAGCCCGCCAGACCAGACCAGACCAGCTGAGGGTGTGTGCGTGCGCGCTGCATGGCAATGCCGTGGATGGCGCGCGGTTGCTGTAGCTCCAAGTTGTTGGCATACCCTGGGTTTTTGAAAAAGTCAGACAAGTGGTCGGGAAAAGGTTTTGAGCCAATATTTGCCCACCCAAAATGTTCAAACAATTTTAAATGTATTATTCTAAAAATAAAATGGATAGCGCCAGATGTTCAAATTGCGACTTAAATGCATGTATATAACTAGCTTTGTTATAAAAAGTTATAAAAATTAATAAGTATAAATATCTACTGATGGAATTTGAATGTTTTCCATCATCAATACCATACAAATGTATATACCAATCTCAAGGCATGCTTTTCTACTGCAGGGTATTCGCTCAGTCGCCTCAGTCGTCTGAGAAGGTTCTACTCTTTGTGCTTGGCTTGTTTTTGTTTTTTGTTTTGGTCGTTGACGTTGCGGCGTCGCTTCTAGCAATCCGCACAGTTCGCATCGAGACTCCGAGCAGAGCGGCAGTCGCTCCAGTTGCAGTTGCAGATAGAGATACAAGTACAGATACATCTACATCAACAGATATAGATACAGATACAGATACAGATACAGAAGCCACAGCATATAGCTTCTTTGGCCAACTCTAAAACTCAACCAGTGCAGGAAAAACCAGCGTGAAAATGCCGTTTCCCATCCATCCGCCCAAGCAGATGCCCTGCCCCCACTGGCAGCACTTCCCCATCAGTCCCGTGGACAGTAAGCCGAATCCATTCGATACCGTGGGCGGAGCGGCGGCAGCGGCCACCCAGGTCAACATTGGGGTTAACAAGCCACCGGAGCCGGTATCCTATCGCTATTGCTTGCAGTGCAAGAACTCCGGCAAGGAGCCATCGAATCCCGCTGACAGGGAGTAGTAGCCCCAAAACCGTGGAGGTGACCCATCCCCATCCAAGCAATCAGCCATCACCTGTAATCAGCCACTTCAATAGAGGACGCACTTGGAAGCCAATTAAAAAGGAAAATGAAAATAACCGTAGTAATCACAGAACAAAGTTTTGATTTCACGAGATATAGCACCTGCTTTCTTTATATACCATCCAAACAATTCAACCAATTTTTTTTTCTGTGCTGCTACTTCTGTTTTTCTATATAAAAATGGATCTGAGTTTAAAGCTTACGCATAAAACGGTATATTTATATCAGATTTCTTAATTTAAATCTGATATTTGTGAGACAGTGAACTTAGTTAATGTGGTCTACTATAAGCAGGTCAGGTCAGCAGATCAATTTTCGTATCAGGTCCAAACGCAGCCCAATTTTTTTCTGTGTTGTTATTATTTAACCTAACCTAAGCACATGTTCCATTAATTTTTTTGTTGGCCATTTACGCAGTGTTTTTTTTTCGATGTAATTAAGCTAAGCATTTTGTACGTATTTAATTTGTATTTAGAGCTAAAGACTACAGTTTATACTGTTTATGAATTTTTTATATTATAAATGTATAAGAGAAGCGCAAATAAACGCACGACGCATTTAAAAAACGAGTTCTACACAAATACACACGCACTCCCCAACATACATACATATACCATATGCTCTCTGTTTTTTTTTTGATTCCAAACTCAGACTTTGTTTGGTTCTGTTTCCACTTCATTCGACTTTTGGGGTCTGTGTTTTTATGTTTATCAACATTCTTCAAGGTCACTTATAGGAGCGAGAATCGAAAAAAAAGGTGCGATAAGAGCGGCTTGAGATTTGAGTTTTTGATTTGGAAAATTCGGGAATAGTCGGATGATTCTTCTTTCGCCTATCCCATAGACAAGGTTCAACAAACCGATTGAAATGAAGGCGAAGAGAGTGAAAAGCACAGCTGATGAATAAAAGGGTGTGGGGAAAAATAATTGCATTTGTTCGCCGCTGCAAAGTAATTGAACACAGTTCTCAGAGAGTTCGTTGATATGCATGCTAAGATGTGCAAGCACTGAAAAAAAAACTTCTACATTATGATAAAATCATTATCAATATTTACAAATTACTGCTATTCCTAATGCCAAAAAACTGACAAATAAATAACATATTATTTTGCCAATATTATATTATTTGCCAAATGAAAGTGAGTACTTTTCTCTGTGTGGCAAATGATTTCTGTTAAGATGTGTGCATTCAGAACCGCACTATATTTAACCTTATCGCGTGAGTCGGCGAGTGCGTGTGCGAAAAAAACCTTAGCAAATGCTGACATCCGAATAGTTCGTGATATTCGTCCTATTCGCAAATAGGTGATATTAGAGTTTCCAAATGACACGGTTTCGTTGTCCATTTTCGGACTTTACAATTGCGGCCTTTTGCCCAAATTAGTAATTTACGGCACAAATTTTCGGGGCTTATCTCCGCTGATACGGGCATTATCTAACTTCGAGTCTAGCCAACGTGCCCCCTAAAATAACGCACACAAATAAGAAGATATGAAAGTGCAGATAAACGTGAAAACAAACATATGTACATAAGTAAACATATAACTCGAAATCCTAATTGAACTATTTATACCCTTTAATATTTATTTTGGTCGTATTTTATGTTTCTTATCGATAAAAACTACATTTACTATTCGTCAAAGTGCATACTTTTTTGACAAACCAATGATCTCTGAATGCACGAAGAGAGTTGCATTTCATATGTAAAAATAGTTTTCTTTACTTTTTTAAATAATCACAACAAAATGCTGGAATTATAATTACACTCTGGTGTAATTATATACATCGCTGATCGTGAATTTTTTGCTTTTATTGGCATCCATAAAGCTTTCACGAACGATGGAGCTTCGAAAAGCTTCCTTTTCAAATAAATTGTCTAACGAACACCAGCAATGCTGTTAAATTTTCACTACATTCCTTATTTACGAGTGTTTTTCATCATATAACTAAAGAAATTATATGGCTAAAATAGCACAGTTCGATTTTTTATAAGCATTTAAATCATAGATCGTATACAAATGATAATAAATTGAAAAAATAAGCTCAATGCTTACCATCCCTATCGCTTTTTGACGGACTTGGAGAAATTCATTTTTGGGTACATATTCGCATTTTTTTGTAAGAGGTAACATCATCAAATTTAATTACGACCTAAACGAGATATGGGTTTCCATATTTGGACCATTATCACTAATGTTATGGCAAATTGTGTTTGGACGGAAAATTGGAAAATGACTTCATTTGGTATGTGTCATTTGTACATATTTCATTAAAACTTTGCAAAAAGAAAAAAGACCACATAGCTAAAATAAAGACGGACTTGCACGACTAGTAACGAAAGCGATCACAATCCTGCTGACTTATGGAAATGTGTATTTTCAAGCTAGAAAGAGCTTGCATCCTTGCATTCGCATGGCCAGCACTGCTTGCGAAAGCTCTCTCAGTGGGCAGAAGCTTTCTCGCTCGCTCTCTCTGGCGGCAGCATGCGCTCTCTGCAGAGCTCCTGCGACGCTCCCCGTTAGCTTTTTAATCATGTGGGACCGCTCAGGTCGGCTTGCACCTCCGGCGCAGCTTCCTGTTCGTCCTGCTTTGCGTCGTGCGTCCCTCGCCGCCAACGCAAGCACTCGCTTTTGGCGAAGGGAGCCGACGCAACAGCAACAGCAACAGCAGCCGCAGAGTAGAAGCAGCAGCAGCAGCAGAAGCCGCAGCGGAGGAGCCGCAGCAGAGAAGCCGCAGCAGTCGCAAACGCGCAAGCAGCAGCCACAGTCGCAGTCGCAGGCAGTCGCAAGCAGAGCAGCAAGCAGTTGCAAGGGCGCCGCCTCCGTCGAGTTGAGTCCTAGTTCGATTTTCACGCTTTTCCTGCATTTCGCCCATTTTGGCTCTGGTTGCGTTTCTATTTCCACGTTGATTTCATTTATTTTTTTCTGGCTTTCTTGCCAGCGTTTTACGCATTAGTAACGTGTCCTGATTTTGACAGTGGCATGACAGGAAATAAACCAAAACGCAGCGGCAGCAGCAGCAGTGAGTGGCACAACGGTAATTCGCAGTGTGCCAAATTGCGAATTTCTCCCTCTCTTACTCCTCTATCCCTCCTACTCTTACTCTCACTCTTACGCTCTCTCTCTCTCTGCTCCTGTTTGTTGCCCACTTTTTTTTTGCCAGTGTGTGTGTGTGTGTTTCTAGTGTTTTTTTTTTGTTGTTGTGCGGAAAAAGAGAAATAAAGTGCGTAAAAATTCACAATATCATTAATTAACAGTTGTTTTCCCTTTTGGGTCGCAACAGGAGCTATCCCGCTCCCCCCGCGCTCTCACATTAATGGGTGTGTGTTGTTGGTTTTGTCCTAGGCCGAGTTCTTGTTGTTGTTTTTTTTTCCGAGTGTGTGTCTGTGTGTGTGTTTCTGTGTGCGTGAGTAGGTGGCAAGCAATAAAATTTCATAATGGTTGTTGTACCAGCTAACACAAAAGCACTCTTACCGAATTAATTCAATTAGAAAACAAAACAAGGCGTAATAAAAATTATAAAACACCACATAAACGGGTTATAAAATTCTCGGGCAGTAAAGGATGCACAAATGGCAAAGTTGAAGCGATGGCAAAGGAGAACTTCCGCTGATAAAGTGACCCAAATATGGCGAGCCAAACCACACATGTTCCTGAAAATTCATTAAATCATAGAAGGAAAAGGGTAACAGCGGAAAATCGTCAATAAATGGAATATATCTTAGTGAAATGATTTAACTGCTGCTCAAAAGCATCAACGAACTATACAAGTAATTTGTTATTTAAAACAACAATTTCGGATGTATAAAACTGAAAAATCGAAATCTTTAAAGATGCAGCATACCACTAATAATTATTAATGAACACAAGCCATAAACACAAGTTAATTACCATAAAGTACCAATGAAAAACCGTTTTAATGGCATTTTAAAAATAAAAGAACATTCCATTCGACCATAAACCAATGATGACCAATGAAATCGTATTAAAGAAAAGAACAAATTAAAAAGCCTCCCTTTATCTGGCTGTAAAAATTAAGCGAGACGGAAAATGCAGTAAATGCGGAAAATGCCCAACTGAAAACAGTGTCATTTGGTGGTATTCTTTTGTGTGGGAAAGGTTAGGACCGCCCCGCCCCATGGGACTTACTACTTCGCTACACCGCCCACTTTTTAAAGCCGCCTTTTTGTCCACATTTCCCACGCCCAGCTGCCACCCACCGCTTTCTTATCGCCAAAGAGTCACGTTTTTGACCCATTTTCACATGCTGGTGCCTGGTGCCTAAGCCCATACAGATGGCATAAAAGCTGCTCCGAGTCCTCTTCTACCCCCATTAACCCATGCAGCCAGCCACTTAACCCTCGAGTGGCTCTCGCTGATGTAATGCCATTCGATTTGATTTGCCATGGTTAACCAGATTTGCTTGCCACAGCCATTCGGCATTTTGCAGCTGCTATTGCCTAGCCTTACACTCGAAAAAAAATACACAAAACCAGGCATGGCACTTTAAGTCTTTCAGAAATGTATTATCTATTTACTTTGCTTTTTGATTGATCTCAACATTAAAGTATTTCGTATGATCTCTGTTAGTATTTAATTCAAATATAAACCAATACAGCCCAAAACCCTTTATTATTCACAGTGTATGCGGCTGTGTGTGTGTGTGTTGGTTAGGTTGATTACTAGCCACATGGTTGACGATAAGTCAGTAAGTTGATGGCCCCAATTTGCGTACGACTCTAATTTGTTTGTTGTGTTCTTTATTTTTCGACTCCCATTAGTAAACCATTGGTCCAGCGGTTGACCATCGCCGTGTTGCTCGGCCAATTCCCCAGTCGCCGCAATGTACCACTGACACGCCCACGGCGCTTTTCTATTTGGGCTATCCGGGTATCTGGCCACCTAGCCAGCTGGCCAAGCCATCGGAGCCATCCATCCCCAGTCGGACCCAGCCTCACTCAACTCAACGCACGTGCCTGGTCCTTGAGTGGAAAGCAGTACAACTGGATAGCTGGATAGCTAGACAACTGATAAACTGGACAACTGAAAAACCACTGAGCAACTGAAAAAACTGAGGTCCTTCCACAGGCTCACGCACACAGGCGCAAGCAACAGGACTCGTTTATCGGTGAGTATGCCACGGAGGATTCCGATTTCAAATTTTTGTTTCGACTATGGAGGATCACAGCGGTTGGTCCTTTGCAAAGGATATGAATATTGAACACAAAACTGAGCGCAATCACAAAGCTATTGCATACAAAAGCCACGTGCATCCTGCTGTGCAGCACAATATTTTGTAATAGCCTTTTTTGTTAGGCAAGAGGCATTCCAACGCCGTTTGATCCTCCAGCCACATTGAGTCGTACATGACCGGGTAGAACCCGGACTCACCTGTATCCACATCCTCTTTCCAGCCAGCCCCTCGGTTGGGCGCCACGCCAAACTGGCCCATCAATTTTGGTTCTCCTACCCGCCACCGGGCGCTGGCGGCGGTTCCTCAAGTGAGTCTTACGGGTTGCGCATGCGGGGCAGCACCTTGGACCCTCCACCCCCAACTCCACTATTACTATTCGTAATACTTCCCCCATCCCAACACCCCCTTTAAAAAAGAAAAAAAAAAAAAAACAATACCGATTCCCACATCGTTTGTGTTGTTCGTCCCTCGATGTCTATGTAATCAGATTGATCGATATAACCGAAAGTTATAATACGATGATAACACATTCATATACATATATAGCCCGTGTATAGTCTAGAGGGAGTGCGATTATCGTTTGTTCTTTGGTTCCACTTCTTTTTTGTATGACTAGGCCATCCTGTGAGTCCTCTCTCTCTCTGTATATCTAACTGTATTTAACATATATATGTATCTTGTCTGTACGTATGTATATGTCTGTATGTGGTACGTTTGTTAAGTGACTCCTCTTAGATGTAAAGGCAACTCAAATAACTCTCTTTCTCTCTCTTTACAAACATATATGTATGTATAGTCGATGACTCCCATACCCCGTTGTTCTTAATATTACATAGGTATAATCATATATATTTTGCCACATACCATATATATATATATAATAATATAGCGTAATATAGCGTAGTCAAGGCCCAGAAAACCAAAGCCAAAGAGAGAGGTAATCCGGCTTGATGGATAAATTGGTGGATTATGATCCCTGATTTGCCTTGGTTTTCTATCATTCGATAGTCCACATAAATAGACTTCATTTTGGGGCTGGCCAAATTGCTTTTATTACAAATTTTACATTTGAATACTGAAAATGATGTCTATTGGCTCTCCCCAATTAATAAACATAAGATTTAGTTCCGATTTAAGTACGAAATAATTGAGAATTTATTTTTTGTACTTCTTTTCTTTGCTCTTCTTTGATTGATATTGTCTTCTATGTTCAACACACAATAAAAAAGGAATCATAAAACTAAGGAATCAAGTCTAACCAATACGAAATACAAACGAAAGAATACAAAAACTAAGAAATTACTGAATCAAATCGAAAACTTTTACCAAAAACCGAGTTCTTTCCCACTCAGTCTCTCCTCTCTTTCTATCTGCCTATATGTCTATCTCTTGCTTAAAAGACACACTCAGACACACCGCACTCACCTATCTAACTAACTAACGGTACTAATTCCATTCCAATCGTTCCGGTACGCGTCGCGATCGCGATCGCGTATATAATCAATTGCCAAATTCGACAAGAATCGTTACTAAAATCCAATCAAAATCAAATTCGACACAACAAGAACAACATCATCACCACAAAGTACAACATCAGAAAAAAAAAACATCAAATAACACATTGAGGTAAGGAAGAATTTCTTTCTCTTTCTGTCTCACACAACCCGCCTCTCTCCGTATCCGTCTTCGTCTCTCTCTGCCTCTGTCTCTGTCTTTGTCTCTCTCTGGTCTCGTAGTGTTGGCCCAAATGGAAATAGAAACCATTAGGCCACAAGCAGATCCCCATTAGTAACCCCCATAGACCAAATGAAACCAAGTACAATAAGAACCACCCACCACCCCCGTCCCCAACCCGTACATAGCGAGTTCCGTTACTCCGCTGTTCCGTTCCGTTGGTTGTTCCGTTACGTTACGTGTAGTTCGTTTTGTTCCACATTCCTTGTTTCCCCTTAGTTATCTTACGTTTTTCGGTTGGTTTTCGTTTTTGCATTTTTCGTAGAGCTTTGATGATGATGATTATAGTGATAATAATGACACTACGATGATGATACATGATACTACAAAATGATGGCCCTGATGCGTCTGTGTGTGTGTATGTGTGTGCAAGTAGTTTGTGAATGGAACGGGGTCAAAGGTGGGCCAGATGGGCCAAGTGGGCCAGGTGTTAACTTGTCGCGCCCAGCGTGCCGCACTCAGGCCTCTTTGAAGTCATCCAAAGGGTAGAACGAGATAATTGCATACGCTTGAAGCTTTGGAAAAGGTTAAACAGATAACTAGAATGCGAAATGAGTAAACTGTGTAGCAACCATTTGCGTATTTGCCAAGGCTTGGGGCTTAAAACCATGTTAAGGAAAGCAAACCGGTTTTGTTATTTGTGCATAGAACATACAGATATTTTTTTTAGACACTTGTGTAAATAACTGAAAAGTAATAGCTTTGTATATAACTTGAAAAGTTCGCCTTTAATTACTCCAATGATGATTCCTATGATCAATTTTAATCCACCACAACACAGTGACTCAAATAAGTGTTTACTCACCGCTTGTGACGCACTTGGTGAACTCTTGTGCTCTTGTGCTCTTGTGGTGGGTTGAATCGGTTGAAGCCAAGGCCAAAGCTCAAAGCTCAAATATTCATGGGAAGCATAAATGCACGAGGAAAGCAAAACGACTGGCAGGCAAACCAAATGGAATGTGTTGAGTGTTAGTCGAGTAGAGACCGCTCCTCAATGTGGGAATGCTCTGGAAAAATAATAAAAACAGAGGACCAAACACACCATTATAATTAAGTCAAATAATTAACGAGCGTGTGAAATATAACAAAATACAAGCCAATCATGTGCAGATGTTCAAATTTCTATTGATATTGACGTGACGTGGTGAAGTGACTTTAATGCAAGCAGTGTGCCCACCGCAATTTCTAATTTCGTGCGTGACTTGGTCACACTACCGCAAAATGCATATCTGTGCGGTTGCCGCGAACACTCGCAGCTGGGCATTAATCCTTCCGAGAAGATGACACTAATTGGGCTGCGGTCAACTTTGGTTGTGTTTAGTGTTTAGTGTGTTTTGGGTTCAGTGTTCAGTGTTCAGTTTAGCTTTATGATTTTAGTGGGCCGCCTGTTGGTGCCCAGCGTCAGTTTCGCCTGGTTCTTCGGCCGCAACTGACGACTGTTGATTCCGTGTGGGCTTTTCACCTGTCGAACGGTGCAAATTAGTATGACACCGCCTCGGCTGAGTCGCTACTTGATGGCAGTGCGTGGCGGGCGCGATGGGGAGCAGCGTAAGTAGGGGGCGTGGCCTTGAACTGTGTATATAAATATATATATACATATGTATATATATGAAGACATACATATATTTGTAGTTGCGAGCGTGTGCGTGCGTGTGTATAAGAGTGCGAGCTGTAGATGTGCATGCTGCAAGTTGTTTTTATCAACCTTTAGCACTTTTCGACATGCATGTTTAGCGCTTGAGTAGAGGATGACAGTAAAATATTTGCAAATTGAAATACCATAATGAGAATCGATTGAAACAGTTTCAACATTGCCTCTTTCTCTCCCCCGTCTCTCTCTCTCTCTCTCTCTCTCTTTCTCTTTCTATTCTTACGGATTATTTTTATGTTCTTTTAATATATTTCTAACATTTATGTTTATTTTACATTTGTTTTCTACATTTTCTGTGTCATGTTTTGCTACTATCCATTTATTGAAATATATTTTGATGTGTTTTTTAATGTTTGATGCATTTCACTTGCTTAATTTACTACTTAATTTACTATTATTTGCCTAATTTGTTATCAATTTTTAACACTTTCCTTAAATTATATAGACAGCAAGAACTCGCAGACCGACGAAGAGAAGCAGCGCGATCGACAGCGAAACGAGCGCGAGGCGAAAAAGGAAGAGCAGGACGCTATCAACTACAAGGTGAGTGTGTGTGTGTGTGCCTCTCTCTGTCTGCCTTCTCCCTATCTCTTTCTGTCGCGGCCAATTCGGTGTGCGTGTGTGTGTGTGTCTACCGCGCGTGCAAACAAATTAACAATTTGATAAAGCCAAAGTAATCCCTCACAAAAAACAAAAAAAAAAAAGAAAAGAATACCAAGAAAAATTAAAAAAAAAAATATAAGTATAAGTATATAAGAAATGAAAGCAAATCCAAATGAAGCAGTAATTGAAAATGCAACAGCAATAATAACGATGGCCATGCGATAATCCATTAAACCTGATAGTAAGAATGCACTTTGCGACAATTGCATGCAAACAGCGCGACAAGGAGCAACGCGAGGCCCGTCTGCTGGACTTTGAGATACGCCGCCAGCAGAAGCGGGACGAGCAGCAGCAGCAGCGCCAGCAGCAGCAGCAACTGCAGCAGCACCGCGAGCAGCAGCACCAGCAGCATCAGCAGCAGCGCGAGCATCTGCAGCAGCAGCATCGCGAGCATCTGCAGCAGCAGCATCGCGATCAGCAGCAGTCCAGCGAGAAAAGTCCGCCCACCTCGTCCACCGCAGCCGCCGCAGCCGCCGCCCATCAGACGCATCCGCATTCGCAGCAGCAGCAGCAGCAGCAGCGGCAGCATTTGCATCTGCAGCAGCAGCATCTGCAGCACCAGCAGTCGCAGCAGCAGCAACAACAACAGTCAACGGGCAGCGGCAGCAGCAACACACCCGTGACCCCCAAGTTGCAGACACCTCCCCCCGATCGATCGCTGCCCCCCGCCTTCCGGAGTCGCTCCATCGAGCGGGAGATTCTCTACGAGCGGAAGCGATTCTCGCAGCCGGAAACCGGCGAGATCAAGGTTTTCCATCACTAACCACCACTAAAACCAACCCATCGCCCTAAACCCCCCTCTTAGTAGCCATGCCCACACCACCCCACCCCCTTCATCCCATTCGCACCTGCCAGCTGCAACTTTTCCATGACCGAAAGGTGGACAAAAGTGCCAGTTGAAGCCTTCAAACTTCTGCTATTGGCATGACTTATATGTTTTATAGAATTAAGTATATTTTGTATTAATTTTTCTGATAAAACTAGTTAGTTTAATAGTTCGATTTTATTTATTAACGTTCCTAGTTTGCAAAAACATAAATACTTTTATTTTGTATTAATGTTTAAATGTTTCTGATAAAACTAGTTAGTTTAATAGTTCGATTTTATTTATTAACGTTGCTTATTTGCAAAAACATAATAACTTTTATTTAGTATATATGTTTAAATGTTTCTGATAAAACTAGTTAGTTTAATAGTTCGATTTTATTTATTAACATTCCTAATTTGCAAGAATATAATTACTTTTATTTTGTATTAATTTTTAAGTGTTTCTGAGTTAGTGTAATAGTTCGATTTTATTATTAACGTTGCTAATTTGTTTCTGATAAAACTAGTTAGTGTAATAGTTCGATTTTATTATTTCATTAGTTTCGTATACCATTTCAATTGTAAACTGAGTAGCATTTAGTACTTGGCTTATTTCTTTTCTTTTTTGTAAACCGTATAATTAGTTTTCTTTGTAGCATAAGATACTCAAAAGAACCCTTCTAATCTTAGATCGTGTGAAACACCGCTTTTGTCCACCTTTTCTACACAATGATGAAGCACTTGGCTAAATATACTTTCTTTGGGAACTCACCTTGCACAGGAGCTCGATAGTACGACATCATCATCCTCCACGCAGCAGACCTTCCCTGGCAGCGCAGTCGGGGCGAGCAGAGCAGCGGGAGCAGCGGTAGCCGGGAGCGGAAGCGGAAGCGGGACAGCGGTACCGATAGCAGTTGCAGTAGCAGGAGCGGGAGCGGGACAATCGGCGACATTGGCGGGGCCGCCGGCAACGGCCGCAGCTGCCACAGCTGCGATCATACCGATTCTGCCGCTCGGCGTTGCAACGCTGCGCGATGATTCCACCGAATCCGAGCAGTCCGTGACCTGTGCGCACAACCAGCTCGATGCCTACCACCGCATCATGTGAGTACTATACACAAGCTATACACAAAATAAATATATATTTTACACGCGATAGGGAAAACTAAATTTATAGGAGAGTATATTTCTATACTGACTGATACAAAAGCCTACTTACACCTTACACTATACCAACATAGTTTTCTAGATATGTCTATGACCTGCTATGGATATTGTCCGAAAAAATTGTCCAAGACAGCCATTGTCCAACTTTAAAGTCCTTTGTTCTTACACAATTCTTGTGTAAAAAAAATCTAGCCCGATTTTGCACTCGAAAATCAATGAAAGCCAGACGAACATCACATACAAAGTGTGCCGTAATAAAAGAGCGCATTAAATTTGATCATCATCCTGTAAAATGTCCTCGTTCCTATGAGATTGAACTGAATATGGTTCATTGACTGGATTGGCAGCGTGGAAAGGCAGTAAATAAACCGATAAGGGTAGCACTCTATTAAACCGATTTTGTGGGTCGTTTTTATGAGCTGAGAAATGAAAAATCACAACGGTAGCTTCGAATTAATTGAACATAAAAATAGCACATTTATTAAATAAGTATGTGCATTTATTTACTTTGGTATTCCATAGGTAACCAATTCAGCAGATGTACATACATACATATTGAAATGTGAAATAAGTTACTTAAATGAGCACGAAATATTAATGCATTCTTTGCTGCATCTTATTAAGTGTTCTCGTTAAACAGAATCGGATTATTTGCATTTCCCTTGCATTGTTTGAACTGCGTTTCGCGGCATGAAGTCAGGCCACCTTTTTGTTTTCGTCTTGAACGAAAGGAGCTTTTTCCTTTGCCCAAGTGAAATGAGTGATTTTCTTGCCACAATTGTTTTTACGACCCATACAATTAAATAACAACAAGGGGGCAGTCAAACAAAACTTTTTGCAAAAAGTTCGCAACGAATCAGAGCTCTGAGTAGTGCACTTAACCCTGAAAAGTATGCTACGAAAGTTGCATGTAGAATCCGTGTAAGTGGCATGTAAAAAGCCAGGCATATCAAGTATACGCCGTGTAATCCAGCAGGCAGTTGCACTTGCATGCCACAGATGGCGCCCACGTGCAGTGGTCGAGGTGCATTACAAAATACATGCATTAAATGCATTTCAACGGAAATCTGTGTTTGTAATTATTTGTATATTTGTATATAAATATAAAATTCAGGTTCATTTATTATAAATGCTCTGCTGTAACCTAATTTAAACGTCGCGGTTTCTATTCTAACGTAATTACTAGGCAAGCACTTTGCGCTCCTTAAAGTGGATGGGAAAATTAGCAAATAACATGCTTCTTCGTTGACCTCAAATTAAAATGGTTAATTTTTCATTAAGGCCATGTCATTAATCGACCTGCCAGCTAAAACCCCACCAGCACACAGGTGCATTTCCTATCGTTTGCAGCCCAGGGAACCGGGGTTTTATTATATTTGATTCGGCACAGCCTGCAGTATGCAGTCTACAGTCCGCAGTTCCGGCAATCGGTTCGAAATTGAGGCATTTACCCGGCACATCATCTTACATTTATGTAAGCAAGCAAAATCCGAAACGCAATCAATTGCCGTGAGTAAGTGTCTTTTAATTGCTACGGGTTTCGGCGAATTAATTTTCGCCTGCCAAACGACAAGTGCCATTTAATATTCCCATGCAGTTAGCACACACACACTTTATATATTAAACACTTATTGCCATAGAAAGCTGGCCGGCGTGTTTGTTATGGCCTTTGGCAAATGACTTCTTTGCACTTATCCATTATTCATTATTACTGAGGCGCCATTTGTGCAATATTTGGATTCGTTCCAGCCCCGGTCCCCAGGCCAATGCATTAGCCGCAGTCCTTGGCCATTTATTTCGATCAGAAAAGGGTGGCTTATAATGGTGCTTGCAGAGTGTTTCGATGCAGTTTTTTTTTTAAAAGCTGGCTTCGCTCACTAATGGTTTTTTAATCCGTTTTTACACATTTCCTATCTACGAAGTAAAGTCTATATAAAATACCATAACTTTATTTTTACTAAATATTATTTATTATTTATTTATTTATTTAAAACACGCATTGTTTTGTTATACATGGGCGTTTTTTTCTTTCTGCTTACGATTCACTCCACGAATTTGGTTGCACCCAAAGTGAATTTATATTGCCTACTTAAGTGGGCAGCCTGGGACTCTGGAGTCTGTGGTGCTGAGGAACTTTAAAGATGAGTACTTATAGGGTATTTATGTGTCAGCTAAAACATATACATATGCACGTGTGTGCAGCATATAAACGAGAGCACATACATATATGCATTTTACCAGAAGGAAAGGCCATGTAGGCCCCAGAGCATAAGCCGAAAAGGCAATCTCGTAAAAAACACGCATTTCCATCCATCTGTAGTACTACACACTCGCACACTCACACACACACACACACACGAATGCAGGACACTGAAACACACTCCACTCACACATATATACAACACACACACACATAAGCACACTGGCTTTTCCACACTCCCACTTGGAGAATAAAGAAACATGCCGGGCCAATTTGCAACCGCAAAAGAAGAATACTTTAGGGAAGGGTACTAAAGAGATAGGGAAACCCAGAAGAAAGCAAACGAGAGCAAAGGACCAAGTGAAAGAGAGCAAGGATATGGCAAGGCACGGCAGGAGAGGGGGCGGCGGGAATGGCGGCTTTTTTGAACTGGGACACGTGCGTTTAGGGCCAAAAATTCACCACAAAAACAGAGAGCAGCCGAAAAAAGCTCCGTTGCTCGCAAAATTGCGCGCGCTGGCTCTCCCTCTCCCTTTCCCTCTCCCTCTTTTCTCTGATGGCATCTCTTTCGCCAAAGTGTTTAAAAATTTAAATACTAGCTGAGGCGCCTTAATAATTAATAGAAACATTGTCTTTTGAAAGTCTATCTTTCTTATAAGTTTAGAGCTACACTTGCTGGTAAAATTCAAGCAAACAAACAAATGTACATAATTTGTTAAAGAAAAGTGCATACTTAAAGTAACACAAGAAGTACCATTTATATTGTAGGGTATAGGGTATTTCATTGTCGACTTGGCAGTTCATGTTTTATTCTCGTTTTGTTGTTTCTCTGCTGTTTCCTTTGGGCTGCAAATAACACGTGCATTTGTCGTAGCGTCGTACGCCCAGCGGCCTTCACCACCAACCGCCCACCACCCACCACCCACCAGTCCGCCCAACCGCCCACCTCCCAAAAATTGTCGCCTCGCTCTTTTGGCCCGCTCGCAGCGTTCTCTCTCTCTGTCTCTTTTGCCAATTTTCCTATGCCAACTGCGCTGCCAACTATTACTAGCCAAAAACTAGCTAACTACGCGTTTAAATATTAAATAACATATTAAAATAAATTTTTTTTTTTTTTTATTTATATTTATTAAGTAATATTATACAGGGTGGAGAAATATTCTTAAGAATTACCAAACACTATATAAAAATTAGTGATGTAGGAGGAAAATAACAGTTGAGTAACAGATGGTAAAGAAAACATTCAAATATTATTTACATATATCATTTTGCACATATTTTATTCCGATATAAAGGCATATCAAGTGTTCTTTTATAGAAAGAGAACAGATTAGTACGAAATCAAGCCTTGTTTTTTTTTAAATATTTTTCAAATAGCCAAATTATGCAGCTCTGTTAGCCAAGTTAGCTGCCTTTGCCTCCTTGGCCATTTTTTTTTGCCATTTGGCTTTCGGCTGGCTGTTTTGCCAGTTTCGCCAGTTTCGTCTGTTTTGCCAGTTTGCATTTTCCGATTTCGGCAGCGAGGCCGAAAAAAGTCGTGTGTGTTGCTCGGCGATTTCGGATTGAGATAGTGAGAAAGTGAGAAAGTGAGCGAATGGCCGAATGGCAGAATGGCCGAATGGCAGAATGGGCGAATGAACAACTGAGCGAATGAGCAGCAGTGGAAGTTCTGGTCTTCATTGCGGTGTTACGTGTTTCGCGTGTCAGACGCTTCGGTTCGCGTTGCGCGCGTTCCGTTGGCGGCGACCATTTGGGCGAGATTATTTAATAACAATTTATAAATAATTGTACAACGAGCGCCACAAAGCAAAAAGCAAACGAAACAGCATAACAAAATCGAAGTTCAAACAGTGCGAAAATTACCCGTTTATTTTGTTGACAATTTTTTTTTCCAAGTTTTGTTTGTTGTGGTGCCAAAAAGTACAACAAAAATACGCATTCGCGTAATACAAAAATGCGCTGCGGCACATAAATACATGGCTTATATGTAAATTTTGGCTGTCAAAAATTGGTGGAACGTTGAACATGGGGGGGGGGGGGGGGAGTGGCTGGAGGGGAGAAGGTGAAAGATGGTTGTAGCAACTATTTTGTTGCGTTTGCCGTTAGCAGTACCGTTACATGTGCTGGCGTGTGTAAACATTGCCGTTACTTACGACATACGACATACGGCAGCCATATTGTTGATGCACTCATAACGCATACGCAATGTGGGCCCAACTTCCGGCTAAGCAGCATTTGCTTTCTTTGGCGATTTCAAGTGCATTTCAAAACTCCCAGCACTTACGCTAGGTGATTGTGTGCGTAAGAAAAATAAACCCAAGTTGTAATTGTTTTTTAATAACCTTAAGTGCTAAACTATTTACACATTTGCAAAATCGTTTTTGAATTATTTAAAAGTGCAACTTAAATTTCTTGTTGTTCCAAAGTTCTTAGAGGTTGTAAAGATCGATTTTAAAATCCATTTATTTTATTGTTTTCGAAGGTTTCCTTTAAGCGTTGATGATATGTTGAAGAAATTACTTATTTTATCCACAAGAAGTGCGAAATTTCTAGTTGAAGAAATTACTTATTTTATCCATAAAAAGTGCGAAATTTCTAGTTGAAGAAATTACTTATTTTATCCACAAAAAGTGCGAAATTTCTAGTTGAAGAAATTACTTATTTTATCCATAAAAAGTGCGAAATTTCTAGTTGAAGAAATTACTTATTTTATCCATAAAAAGTGCGAAAATTCTAGTTCACAAGAAAAGAAACCCAATTATGCCACGTTTTCCTGTGTTGATGCCTGAAATTTATATGTACATCTATTGAATATTTTGAAAAGGCATCTCTGCATTGTAGGCGGATTTGGGTTACTTCTCTCCACTTGGCTAACACAGATACAGATACACACAGACACAGGCACAGACACTGGCACAGAGGCCCTGCAGAGGATACCGTTATAAACAAAAGGCAGGCCAACATCTGTGCCAAAGCATTTCCCATTTGCCCATGTGTGTTTTCGGTGCTACTCGTACTTGGTGCTGTTTGTGCGGCATCTGAATGAACATATGTGTGTGCGATTGTATAGTATGTCAACGCTCTAATTTTCCAACTGCCTATTCCTGGGGGGAAATCCCACTCAAAAAAAAAAATAGTGCGGAATGTGCACAGAAATTCTGGGAAACAGGGAATGCCCGGAAAACACACATACACATGTACATATGTACAGCGTTTCGCGACTTTAATGTCGTGTGAATTGCATTCGATTCGGTGGCACAAACAAAGCAACAGCAACAGGAAAATATTGTGTTTAGTAAGTAATTATCCAGTCACGCCATTGCTCCTGTTTTTTCGGCTGTATGTGTGCGGTAGGTTCAGCTTGTATCGATAAGAGCGCTACAAAAAAAAAAAAAAACAAATCTAGAAGCAACTACAGTGAAGTCTGCTTAAAACAAACTATAGATAGCTCTCAGGTGCGTTACGTAGTATGTATTTTATTAAGAGAACTTAAGCAGGCCATTTAATATGTGAAAAGATAACTTAAGTCTGCTTAGAGTGCCAACCTAACCATTTTGGATTTTTAGGAATTTATAATTATATATTAGTTACTGAAAAGTGTATTAACTTCACCCTTAGTATAAACCTAATAAGTGAGACTGTAGTTCCTTTCTCATAGAAGTATAAAAATTGCTGATGGGGCAGTGGGAAATGGGTGATGGGTGATGGGTTATGGGTTACATCCTTGCGTTTCCTTGCCTTGCCTTGCCCCTGGATTTCGGGGCTAACCTTGTTTGAATCAACAATTCGATTCGGCTTGGCTCCGCCTTCCTGGCCCTGATGGGAATATAATGCAGCCAAGATTTGGCCAAGGGGGGCGGTGGATTTGGGGTCTTGGGGCACCCACGAGGCACTTTGACTTTGGATTCGTGTGAGACATGTAATTCCAATATGACATGCCATGTGTCACCCGATCTGGCCGCTGATATGGGATATACGGGGTGTAGGGTATGGAAAATGAAAATTGGGAAATTGGGAAATTGGGAAATTGGGAAATTGCATAAGCTAGTGTGGGCACACACACTGCAGCTTAACATTGATTGCGACTTTTAATAATTGCATTTAATGCCATTTAATCCGAGCTTAAGCTAAGGCAGAGCGTACACAATTTTAATTAAACTTCTTGAGCTGAAGCACTTTTTGTTAGCCAATTAATTAACTAGCATAACAGACAATCGGAATGGGATACTAAGACTTTAAATAAAATATCTACATATATGTATCTATTGCATTCTTGAGTTCAGTTCACATGTAGCACCCATTGATTTCTGGCCCATTGTCGGCAAACATGAAGTGTGGCAAGGGGTATATCCGGTTCGGTATCCTGCTTCCTGCTTCCCGTTTCCGGTTTCCTGTTTCCTGCTTCCGGAAAGGGCATCATTCCCCTCTCTCTCTCTAATCGATTATCGAATGCTTTATGCACTTTCCCGAAATTCCGCATCACACATACACTCGCACGCATACATGTGCACACTCACAGTAGGCCGGTCAACGCGTCAGTGGGTCACGGTTCTCTGTCCCGCTCTCTCTCTTCTTCTCTGGGGAAAGCCGAAAAACGAGAAAGAGAGAGAGAGAGAGGAAGGGAGAGAGATGGCGAGAGTGGGAGCGGGAAAAGCGAGGGAAACGGGGGAAAATGGAGAGAGAGAGAGCCAGAGAGGAATGCGGCATATCGACCGGTGTTGGTGTCACGCCATGCTGCGGTTGTTCAAAAAACAAGAAAACGCTACAACAATAATACAAAAAAAAACAAAAAAAAAATAGGAAAGCACACAAGCACATGCATAACGTATATGCACATGTGTGTATTATATATTTATTTTATTATTTGCACTTTTGGCTACGTGCTGTGTGCCAAAAAGGCGGAATACCACAGCAATTTGTTGTTTTTGCCAGCCTATGGCATGTCCTTTGAGACACACACACACACACACACACCCACAGGCGAGGAAAAGCGCACTCACACACACAGACAGACACACACAGAGACAGAGGCAGACATGCATGTAGCTGCAGTTGCAGTTGCAGTTGCAGTCAAGGTTGCCTCGCTGTGGATGATGTTGCAGCTAGAAAGTAGCAGCCAAGTGGCTCAAATTGGATTTTTCCTTATGTGCCCGCCTCTCAGTTTTCCACGCCCCCTTTTTCCTTGTTTGCCCCCCTTTTTTTTTTTTGTATGTGGCTCACATAATTAGGAACCAGAAGCTGACACCGTAAACCAGTTGTCTTTTGTGGCTGCCATAAGCTTGTAAACAGCTTAGAGACGCCTGGCCTTCGGCTGAAACGATACAAAATGGAAAAACAGAAAACGGAAAATGGGAAATGGGAAATGGGAAAAAAAACACATTTTCCAATTCGTGCACGAGTCAAGGTCGCCGCAACACAAAATGCCAGGCAGAAAGCGGCAAAAGATAATCGCCAATGATGCGATTTTAAGTGCAGACAGCCAAGTGTCAGCAGAAATCAAACCCAGAAAAGGGTTAAAGGAAAACATATCACAGGAAAAATAAAAAGAAAATCGGCAACAAAAAAAACAAATGGAAACTACAGAGGCGAGGCATGGGAGCTGATTTGGTTTGACACACGTGTAATGGCCAAAAGGCAAGCCGATGAAATGACAACGAAATGACAATAAATGCATTTCTCATGTTTCCATTCCTTTTGCGCTGGAAAACCCAAGCTCCCCAGTCGAAATGATTGCACGCCATGTCAACTTTGAAGCCCTAAAAATGCATTCAAATGTCAAAGCTAGCTTTTCAGTGTAATTGTTCTATTATAGCCCCAAATGGCATTGTATTATTATTAAGGCTCAAAATACTTGAGCGCATTTGGTTGCTTTAATTTGCAATGAGTCCAATGTGGTTGCCATCTGTGGCTTTATAAGTCTAGTTAGTTACTTAAAGTATATAGATTTTAGAACTTGACTCATAGGTGTTACCCTTGCCAAACCAAATTAGCAATTAGTGTTCTCTTGATGGCTAAACCCCATTTAGCTCATCAGTTTCGAGTGCTAGCCGATAAGCTTATCGACACTAAACACTTAGCAGCCACTTGGGAAAGAAACGGAGATAACAAGGATAATAAGGATAACGAGAATATGAAAAGAATATGACAGGCTTCTCAATTTTTTTCAGCCCATAGGTATATGGCAATTTTTCTTGTTACTTTTGTATGTGCTCAGTGAACTGTCATTGTGGCCTAGAAATGGCAAACTTGGGAGCTGTCTCTCGAAACTTTCTGCCCAGATGCAGCCCACAATTGGTCATTGATCCCTGGCAAGTAGGCTGTACTGTACCTTATACTATCACTTAGAATGAAACCCTAGATACCAACACAAAGAAAAACTGCGATAGAATATATTATTTATCAAATATATAAGCTAATAGCGAAAGCTATAAAGCGCAGCAATAAACTAAAACTGCGCAGAGAACAGTACAAATTGTAGTCTTCAACTAAAGCAAATAAAAAAAATTCGCAAAATGAAATTCCTGCCCTGTTGGCTAGTGTAATCAAGCACTTGTCCCTCGTGCCCTGAATTTAGCTACCTGTGGAGGTGTCAGTTTTATTGTGTAAAGCGTTGCATAAACGTCAAAAGTTAGTTTCAAATAAGTAAAGGGAAATGCAGGGGAAAAGCGAGTGCAAATTGTGCCTTGTTCTTGTTCTTGTTCTTGTTCTCCTTCTTGTTGTGGTGTCAAATACACCGGTCGTGGTGAAAAGCGCTCTCTCCCCCTCTCTCTCTCTCTCCCTCTCCCTCTCTCTCTTCCTTTCTGTCTCCCCCTCTCACTTGCTCGTTTTCCCAGAGGAAAATAATGCATTTTCCAAATTGATCAAGCTAATGAAGACAGAAAAGCTGCCAGAAGCGACTCTGAATCATTGTCAAGGTTAATCTATAATTAAACCTTGATAATGGGAAATCGAAAAAGATACATCTGGGTATATCTGGGTTATAGATAGATTTGTATCTGTGCTTTGACACGAGGCGGATTAAATGGACCAGCGGCGAGCTAAAATTAACAGCCATCAAATTTCTATTTATGTTTTCGGACATTTGGGTTTTATGCAAAATGTGACCACGAAATACAAAATTTCAAAATAGAATTGGTAACTCAAAAGTAAACAAAAATAAATTATATTTATATTTATTTAAAAAAAAAAATGCATTTTTAGTCCAACATCGATATAGAAATTTGTATGCAGAACATTATTAGAACTTGCTAACAAGTCAGCAGGTGGTTCCATTTATCAGCCAATTGCCCATAAAGTTACGGTCTCTTCTCGTTTCTCTCGCCAGTTTTTCCTTCTTTTTCTCTCAGTGTGGTGAAAAGCTCTTTTTCCTTCAGCCAGTCTCTCCCTTTCTCTGTAGAAAACGTTGTTTATTTTTGCCTTGTTTCGGCTTCTTAATTATTGTGACAAAAGTTTTCGCAAAGTTTCGATCGAGTTTCTTTTTTGTATTTTTTGGCACACAGATTCATGCGATGAGAATACGTTTTCCTATTTCTTTAGTAGAGAAAATATCTTAAATAGTGACAAGAAAATAAATAAATTTATTGGACTGGACTTTGCCTTAAAAGTATGCTATTTAGAAAACAAAATCCCATGTGATTTGTAGTCCAGTCTTAGTAGTATAAAACAAAAAAAATCAAACAAAACAAATGCAGCAGTGAAATGGAAATATCTTATAACATAAAACAAACAAAACAACAATAACTGTGGACTGGTTAGAAAAAATACTTTTAAAATAATAATAATAATCATTATAAATAGTTGATGTGCGAATGCAAAACAAAACTTGAGTTTCTCATAGATGTACAGAAATACATATAATTTTGGAAAACCTACAAACAATAGACAATTAAAAATGAAAAATTGAAACTACTATAAAAAGCAAACAAAACTATAAACTTTTAATTTAAAAAATAAATATTGATATTTAACAAATAGCTGAATCAATAGCAGACATTTTAGATGTCGAATGAAACTTCGATTAGAAACAACCACACAACAATAAATAAATATAAAAGACCTTGCAACTATTTGAATGGAAATGAAATGCCTAAATAAATAATTGAATAAATTCCAATAAACACGCAAATCTAAAATAAACAATGGCGTCCAATAGTGTCTAAAAAATATATAAATAGAAAGCGTAAGAAGCAAAATAGCCATCGAAGTGAAAGTAAACATTGATAAATATCAAAATTTGATTTAATCATAACAAAAGCAGTGGAACCTAAACACAATGTCCATGGCATTATGCAATTTAAATGGTGACGGCAGTGCGGCGCAGTCGACGTCGCAGTCACAGTCACCGGCCGCCGCCGCCGCCGCCGCAGCTGCAGCGCCGTTGCTGTCTCACTCGCACTCGCACACGCTGCAGCAGGAGAGCACGCCGCTGCTCCTGGGACACGAGCACAGCAGCGGCAGCGGCACAGCTGCGGCAGAGGGCAGTGGCGGCGGCAGCGGCGGCGACGTCACAGACGTAGCGGTAACTTCCATTGAAATGCCCACTGTTGTTGCCAACGATGGCGGCGTACCGTCGCTGCCGCTGCCTCTGCCGCAGTCGACGCCGCAGCCGATGCTTATGGCACTGCCAGCCAATCTAAACTTCGTAACGGGACCCACGACTCAGCAACTGATGATCGGTAATGGCGCCATGGGCGTACTTCCCTCGACCAATGACAGCAACAATAACAATAACAACAACAACAATGTGGACAATACTAGCGACGAATCGAACCCGGTCACCATTTACAGGTATACACAAAGGTCAAAGGTCCTCGCATCCCCAAACAAGTGGCTCCCTTAGCTTGCATATACATATATTTGGTTATATTGAAACAATATAATAATCCAAAGACTGATGAAAAGCATAAAATGCATACATATGTTATGTAGTATGATAACAGTGCATTTACGTAGTTTGATAACAGTGCGTATACGTCGTATGATAACAGTGCGCATACGTAGTTTGATAACAGTGCGTATACGTCGTATGATAACAGTGCGCAAACGCAATATGATTACTTTGCGTATACGTAATATGTCTAGAACATTTCTAGAAATAATTGCACAAAACAAGTATTTACCATACAATGGTCGAATTTACACAGATTTCCCGCATATAATTATCTCAATTATACTAATTCGATTTTTGCCATTATTTTCCATTATAGGTGCCGGGCTCCCATTGCGTCACTCGACTGTATGGAGGAGTTCAGTGGTACGGGCGGTCATCTTGATTTCGGTATCAAATTTCTCACTATCATATAGGCTTATCATTTATGTTGTTTACTGTCGATTGTTTCGACTTTTTCGATTGTTTTCGATTGCCTGCCTCTGCATGCTACCACATACAAGCAAGTATCGCTTGCTTCAAAATAGCCCAAGTAAATGAAACATACATATATGTACCTCTAGTGTATACATCTAGCGTATTGTACAAAATGAGCAATAAACTAATGCACCCACCTCCGCAATCGCAGTAGTTCAGCTGTTGGTAATTGTTGGTTTTGTTTAGCGCATTAAGTCGAGGGCGTTGGGGTGCTCAGTTCCATTGAATTCGGGTCCGAAACATGCAATTGAAGTTGTAATTTATTTTATTCATTTTGTAAGGTAACAACAACACACACCCACACAAACTCCCTGTCACAATCACGCAATCGAAAAACAAAAAAAAGAAAAAAACGAAAGGAAAAGAAAACACGCACCGGACGACGCACGCACTTTTTATGGGAGGGACAGTGGAAAATCGGGAGCGTACGGGAAAACCAACGGAAAAATGTCACTTTTGTTTATTCATGTTCATTGCATGCCGCGCTCTTTGTTTTTTATATGTTCAAATACACTCTCCCTAAAGGCAGTTCCATTAGCTGATTGAAAAACCATATATCATACCTTAAGCATATCTTTTTTAAACATTTCCATTTTACATTCCCAGAACTGAATTTTCTTTAATCCTATCAACTTGCTTGCAAGAACAGGGGAATATTTAAGAGTTAGTGTACATTTTTAATAGGACTTTAACTGTTTTCTTTGTTTTGAGGCCACGGAACTCTTGGGCAGAGTATAGACACTTTGTTAGTCTGATTTAGCCAGCTGTTTATTGCGGAATAGCGTTTGTGTTGTTACCATTCTTGTTGCTGTTGCGTTGCTGTTCGTTTTTGCACGTTTCCCGGCACTTTGAAAGCCCCTCCTTTATCCAAAAAAAAAAAAAAAAACAACAAAGTGAAAAGGCTTCTCACTAAACGAAACGCACATACTGTTTCCCTTGAAACGAATTGTTTCATTTCCATGCCGGCACCTGAACAACACACTCGACCACTTCAAATCCCGTAAAATCCGGCAATCCGACGACCACGATGACCGTTTATTTGGGCATTCCGCTGCGAGCAGGCCGCTCGATCAGCTTGGGCTCCAATCCGGCGCTACCACTGCGTCATGGTTCCACGCCGACGCCGGGGCTGCGGTACAAGAATCTGGGCAAGAGCGGGCTGCGCATCTCGAACGTGGGACTGGGCACCTGGCCGGTCTTCTCGCCGGGCGTGAGCGATGACCAGGCGGAGGCCATACTCAAGCTGGCCATCGAGAGCGGTATCAATCTGTTCGACATCTCGGAGGCGCACTCGGAGACGGAGATCGGCAAGATACTGCAGCGGGCGGGCTGGAAGAGGACCGCCTATGTCATCACCACGAAGGTCTACTGGAGCACCAAGTGAGTTGGGATTCCAAAAAATATTGTTCTTCGTTTATATTTAATATAGATAGCTTTAAACTGATTTAAACTCATTTTATATATTTAATATAGATAGCTTTAAACTGATTTAAACTCATTTTATATATTTAATATAAATAGCTTAGAACTGATTTAAACTCATTTTATATATTTAATATAGATAGCTTTAAACTGATTTAAACTCATTTTATATATTTAATATAAATAGCTTAAAACTGATTTAAACTCATTTTATATATTTAATATAAATAGCTTTAAACTGATTTAAACTCATTTTATATATTTAATATAAATAGCTTAAAACTGTTTAAACTCATTCAAAGTTCCGAATGTCCTTATATGTATTTATATATTATATCTTATTTGACATTTGACTTGACCTTTAACTACTTTGTAGGTCGGAGGAACGCGGTCTCTCGCGGAAACACATCATCGAATGTGTGCGTGCCAGTTTGCAGCGATTGCAGCTGCAGTACATCGACATTGTCATCATCCACAAGGCGGATCCCATGTGTCCCATGGAGGGTAAGTTATCCAAACGAAATACGAGTACGTACATATAAATGTACCCATGATCGCCACAAACTTTCGGCCTTTTGTAAACTCTTCTTCATTTCCTTGCCAGAAGTGGTGCGCGCCATGAGCTACGTGATACAGCAGGGCTGGGCCATGTACTGGGGCACCGCACGCTGGAGCCAGGTGGAGATCATGGAGGCGTACACCAATTGCCGCCAGTTCAACTGCATTACGCCCATTGTGGAGCAGTCCGAGTACCACATGTTCTGTCGCGAAAAGTGCGAACTCTATCTGCCGGAGATGTACAACAAGATCGGCGTCGGCCTCATGGCCTGGGGTCCACTCTCGATGGCGCTCAGTGACACCCAGAATGGCGACAAGCTCTTCCTGCCCAAGGGCTCCTTCAAGACGAAGAGCTTCTCCTGGACCGAGGACGAGATCAATCGCAATGTAAGTGTGTTACTATGTTTCAATCTACACTATATATATTATATTATCACAAAAAAATGCTGCAAAAAATATGGCATAAGTCTTAACCTTAATCAACTCACTTTCAGGCCGCTCTGTCGCCGCAGGGCAGTTGGGGCAAGGACCGCATTGACGAGGGGCGCCGCCACTGCGACCGCCTCCGTGACCTTGCCGCCCTCGCCGAGAAGCTGGGCTGCAGCCCCACCCAACTGTCCATCGCCTGGTCGCTGAAGCATGAGCCAGTGCAATGCCTCTTGCTGGGCGCCACATCGGCGGAGCAGCTGCACCAGAGTCTGCAGTCGTTGCAGGTGAATATACATAGATACATACCATATATGAAATCATAAGGCAAAGAATAGATATGAATAAGAAGAATAGATTTGTACAGTTGTTTGACAATTGCATTTGCATTGCAGCTGCTGCCACGACTCTCCTCGAGCGTTATGCTGGAGCTGGAAAGGATATTGGAGAACAAACCGGTGCGGCCGCCGATGATCTCGACATTGGCGCTCCGGTGACAATCAGCGTGCCCGCAGGGGCCGCTCAGCCTGAGCGGTGGCGGACCCTGCGGCGCCGATTCGCCCAAGCACGAGGATGAGGCCTTCATTGAGGAGGTGGACGCTGCCAAGGACGCTGCCAAGCAGGGCTTCTGCCTCATCCAGTGACAAAAGGAGTCCTTAGATAACGATAATAAATTTTTGAAAGTGATTAGCAGTAAAACTAGCCTAAGTAGCAATACCATGACGACAACAATAAGCAAGCAGGAGCAGCAGCAGCAGCAGCAGCAACAGCAGCATCAGCAGCAGCAGCAGCAGCAACAACAGCAGCAACAGCAGCAACAGCAGCAACAACAGCAGCAACAGCAGCAGCAACAGCAGCAGCAGCAACAACAGCAGCAGCAACATCAGCAGTATGTGCAACTACAGCAGCAACATTTGGTGACCAGCGATTCGGCGGCAGCTGTTCCCATCCCGTCAGCTGACCTTCAGTTTGATACCCTGAATAATAACAACAACAACAGCAATAACAACAATGGCAGTCCAGAGCAGGCACTGCCCTCCACTGGCGATGAGCGCCAGAAACGTCGCTCCCTGCTGAACTTCAAGTCCCTGGACTTCCATCTAAAGTCCCTGTACAGCGGCCTACGGAGCACCTCAGGCACAACTCCACCCAGTCAACCGAATAGCTCCGTGCCGGCGGTGGATCAGCCGCAGCGCAGGATGCCCTACTTGCGGGTGGAGAGCGTGGATCCCGAGGAGCCGCGTGGTCCTGTACTCCCAGGACATTCGCCCAGCTTTCTGTCGCCGTACAGCGGCGTTGGCGCCGGAGCCACTAGCCTGCAGTTGCCCACATCGGATGGCGGCACCATTCGGAGATCCTCGACCTCGGACATTGTCAATTGCAGGCGGGGAGGGGGAGCAGGGGGAACGGGCGGTGGTGTAGCCTCCGCGCAGGACAGCAGGAGGCCCAGCACCTCGGATTTGCTGAGGAAGGCCAGGGAGCGGAAGGGCAGCGAGGCCAGGATGGGCAGAAGTGTCTCCCACAGTGGGCTAACCAGGGGCGGACCCGGCGGAGGAGGTGGTGGCCTCGGCGGGCGACGAACCAGCATGGCCTTCTAAAAAACGAAAAAACGAAGAAATAGAGCAAAAACTATGGAAAAAAGAAACTTAAGCAATGAGAGGGATGGCGAAGCAAAAACTGTTGATCAAATCTGAATCAGAAATAGGCTGACAAAATGGCGCTTATGAATTTTTATCTAGTGAAGAAGAAAACTAAAAACTAAAAACTAAAAACAAAAAACGAAAAAAAAAGAAGAAAAAAAATTAACAATAATAGAGCAGCTATTAAGGAACGACTTTTTTGTGGATCTATTATCATTATGATTATTATATGGTTACTACAATTGCGCCTCGAAAGAACTAAAGTTAGTAGATAAATTAATGCAAGTAATGAACAGAAAACATAACATTTCATCTCTCTTTAACTCTGTATCTCTCTCTCTCTCTCTCTCCCCCCCTTCCGGCAAATTTAATATATATGTATATGTATATATATATGTATGTATACTTAAAGAACCCCCAACTTTTATGACAATATTAGAACCTAACTATCGTGTACTATCGTTAATTATCGCCTGGCAAAAGCTCTAAAACTAACCTGCGTTCCAACCCAAAAAAAAAACCCAATAATGATTCAAGATCGATCCATTGTATCACCACACTGTGAGAGTTCATATCAAGCGAGAAGTATGAAGGATAAAGTATGTAAGGATGAAGGATGTAGGATACCCAAATATGTACTATGCTATGGGATAGTGTCTTTTTCATTAATCGATTTGTAGACTTAACGAGTGTTAAACGATTGTTAACGATTGAATTGAGGCGAGGCGCTGAAAATGGACAGCGACTAAAGCGACTAAAGATTACTATATACGATTTATAGCAGTGTCGTATAAATAAATTTTAGCTAAACTAATGAACAAATAAATAAAAGAGTATGAGAATAAAAACACTCAAATGGTAAACAACAAAGAAACAATTCAAATCAAATCTTATTAAATAGACATTACTAGCATTATGTAGTTAATTAAATAACAATTCAAGCGAAATTTTTTTAAATCAACAAACGAAAAACAAAGCAAATGCCTTTCATAACAGCAACAACAACAACAACAAACAAAAAGAAAAAAAAATTTATATTTTAAATATATGCCGTATATATATAGAGATATATACACACACACACACATATACATATGTGAAAATAACGAAAGCGAAGAAAAATAAAACAAAGCAGCAACAAATTGTTATTAATTAATTGTAGTCCATTATCCGGATGGCCCATATCCCATACTTCATAAATAAGTGAATGAAACACCAATATAGCAATATGTAGGATATACATATAGAGGAGTTCCCGAACACCCTCCCGAATACCATGTATTTTATCATCATTATCGAGTACATATATAAAGTCTTTCTCACATACGGACTGTGATTTCATATAAAAGTAAACGTAAACGTAAAAGTAAACAATTAATTATTATATCTAACCTAATGTAATTAAAGGCTAAGTTCATTCGAAAGAACTCACACACACACACACACACACAACACACACACACTCAACACACACATTGACCGCAATAACACGCATGTAATTTAAAGATCTGTTCGAAAAAGAAAAAAAAAAAACAGAAGCATAAATAGCAATTTTCAAATCGAATGGCATTATATACTGATACTCTACAATTAATTAACCAAATGCGATTGCCTTAATAACGAATAATGAATTAAAAACACTGGATCTAATCAGATCGGATCGGATATAACCCAGTCGGGAGCCGGTTTCCTCAAACTTCAGTTCCAGATCGGAATACATTATATACACGCATTCCCATTCGCATTTACATTTACATTTACATGCAAGTACATACATATTCCCCGCACTGTTGCTTGAGAAATCGCCCCAATATATATAGTATATATTGGTTTAGCTCCATCGGATCACTCACTGAATAAATATATATATATAGTATATATAGGGAGTACTATACTATATACGAGAGTAATTGCATTTTTTAGTAAGTAGTTAATCCGTCCTCAACAAACGGCCAACCAAAAAAAAGCGACAAATTATTGCGATCGGCGCTGCTCAATTGATAACTCAAAGCAAAAATATTCAAAATTATTCAAAAATATTCAAAAATATTCAAAAATATTCAAAAATATTCAACAATATTCAAAAATATTCAAAAAAATTCAAAAATATTCAGAATTATTCAAAAATATTCAACAATATTCAAAAATCTTCAAAAATATTCAACTATATTCAAAAATATTTAAAAATATTCAACTATATTCAAAAATATTTAAAAATATTTCCAGAATTTACACATTTTGCCTTTCGGGAAATGCAAAACAATTAAATGTATTTTTTTTCAAACTTCTCAACTTGCAATTGTGAAGATTAGAGTTTGTTATTGTTGGAGGTTGTGATATTAATTGAAAAATTGCTGAAAACAAATCAAATACATATCTGCAAATCGCGCTTTTATGTTACTTTGAAACCTTTTTATGTGTTCGACTAAAACTTCAACTTATCGCTGTTGAGCAATATCCTTAGCAATATTAGCCATTAGGTTGATTTCTTACTACATATTTAGTTTTTATAGCTTTTATAAACATAAATAGAGCGTACACTTTGTTTGAGCTTAAAGAGGAGTTTATGCTAAATGGGTAATCAATTAAAAAGCAGCGCCTGTCGGTAGATCCAATCATCAATTGTGGCCAAGCCCCCTAAAAAAAAGTTAAACTGAAACGAACAAACAAAAAAACAGCCACGTCGTGTGAACCGGAAAGCAATAATTCAAAATGTTCAACTAACAAATTGGTGTACATACATAAAATCACTGGAATAAGTAATGAAGCACATACACGCAGTTGCATTATGAGATTAATTTTAGTCTGTTGTTAACGCAATTATTATCACGATTATTACGTTTACGATTATTATAAACACGTAGCTAGTTAAATCGAATGAGAATTAGCAATTTATACGCCTAAGCCTGAAAGTAACCACAATTACACTCACACCCTCACTCACACTCACACTCACACTCTCACACACACACTCCCTTACAAATACACTGACAAAAAAACGAAAAAAAAAAAAAATGAAATGCTAATGCAGCGAACAAAAACAAAAATGTAACGGAAAGTATTAAGAAGCAGAGGAGCGTAGCGTTTAAATCTAGAAAACAAAATTTTACTTTACATCAAACCAGAAATATTTATAACAATTGCAATAACTAACAAACGAGAAGCGATATAATGGAAGCGTATATGTAATAATATATCTTAAAATTATTTTCTTATCGAAACTGGCAATAATAAGTATTAATATAAAATTAAACAACCAAATAATTATATTATACACGCGCGAGAAGTTTGTAAGTTAACTTTGCATAGAGGACACATTTTGGATCGAATTACACTGAAAGAAAAGCTCGCACACACGCCAAGCGTTTACATACATACACACACACACACACACCCACTCACACACACAGACAGTGGCGCAGGAAGTTCGATCATCATTTACCGTTAATGCACCAGTGTACACCTACACACCCACACACGTACACACAAAAAAATCAGCTTTACTTTAGATTTTCGATAATTAATTGCAGGGTTGTCGCCCAGGGTTGCTTAGAATTCGATGGGAAAATCCAATTCAGACGCTTGCATATAGGCGTAGATAAGAAAATATATACATACAAAGTGCATACATAAACAAGCAATATCGCAATAGCGCTCGTATTATTTCGCTAAGTTACTAGAAAACCGAATAATAATAAATAACAGAAAAACCTCTTTGATTACCGTATCGTACGTATAAAATGCAAATTCGCGATTGCGCGATGGATGATCGATGATGGAGGGCAAATTGTTTACACTTCACTTTTAAAACCACATTTAATACTAATATTTCGAAAAGCTAATTCAAATAGGTTATAACAATAACGAGCAACAAGAACAAGAAGAAGAACAGCAACAACAAGAACAATGAACAATGAACAGCAAAAAAAACAACACAGCTAAAATACTGAAAAATTATATAAAAATACAAACTCTTATCTTTCAACCAAAGAAATCTGTGTTTTTCATCACCCAACTCGCATGTTACAGGTTTTACTTAACTATATATTTTCATTTGAAATGGAAAAGTGGCTAATATTTAGTTGATATCAAAAGAGCTTCTGAGAATATTGACTTCAAGAGTGCAAAACCCATTCATTCTTTCTACAATTTCAAAATACTTACCGCTCTGTCATCACAATGTGTGAAAAGCTATCGCCTGCGGAATTTGGGTAAAACAAAATAAAAAAACATTTCAATCGACACATTTAAATACATATGACATATCATATCGTAAACCACATTTTTGGGTTGCATAAGTCGCGTTCGGACCACGCGGCACTCCCCATTGATTAGTTGGCCACTATTTGCACACACCACGTCAAATCGGGGCATTATGGTAATTCTCCAATTCCATTCAGATTCCAATTCCGATTCGGATTCAGAGAGCTCCACACACTGGGCACCAACACACAAGATGCTGTGACACCCAGCGAATAAACAACACTTAAAGTTCCGTTCCACTGTGCAGGGCACAACAAATGAAGTCCCACTGTGCAGGGCACAACAAATGAAGTCCCACTGTGCAGGGCACAATAAATGAAGTCCCACTGTGCAGGCCACAACAAATGAAGTCCCACTGTGCAGGCCACTACAAATGAAGTCCCAATGTGCAGGCCACAGCAAATGAAGTCCCACTGTGCAAACAACAAGAAATAAAGTTCCACTGTGCAAACAACCACAAATGAGAGATGATACAAATATGTTTGAGAAACTATCTCACTGCACATTTGCTACGTATCAGTTCTTAAAAATCTTAAAAACATATCCTGAGTTAAACATAAAACAACAAGCGCTTAAAGTTATGTATTCACGCTGTTGGCCATAAACATTTAGGCCATTGAAAAATGTTTAAGCAAATGGCCAGCACGCATGCACTTAATTACTCGTTTACTTTCGATCATAATCTTGCACTTTTTTGGGGCCCAAAACGAAATATTTGTAACCATTAGTCAGCTTGGTCTATGCTCCATTTATTTGAAGTTCAACTGTGTGTTGGTTGGATACTTTTGGTGTCTTCCTGAGCATTTGAAGCGAAACTAAAACTGAAACTGAAACTGAAATTGAAACTGGAACTGAAACTGAAACTGAAACTGAAACTGAAACTAAAACTAAAACTGAAGCTGAAATTGAAACTGGAACTAAAACTGAAACTGAAACTGAAACTAAAACTGAAGCTGAAATTGAAACTGGAACTAAAACTGAAGCTGAAATTGAAACTGGAACTAAAACTGAAGCTGAAATTGAAACTGGAACTAAAACTGAAACTGAAACTGGAACTTAAACTAAAACTGAAACTCAAACTTAAAATTGTGCTGGCAACGGGTCATCGGCGAATTGGGGGGCCGAGTGGGAAAGAGATGGGTAGAGATGGGGCCTACGCATGCGCAACAGCGCGCATTAAATAATTTATACAAAAATGCACAGAAAATTAACAAATTTGGAAAACGATGTTGCATGATATAATAATCCGGCTGCCTGGGATTCCGAGATGCCAATCCGCGATCACAGCCACCGGCCCTTCCCAGCCCAAAATTGCTGTTGCAATACAAGCAAATACACTGAGCGAAAAGTGTACGTATAATTGCATGGTAAGAGGGTAAGATGGAAAAGAAGGCGGAGTTAACAAGGCAAATTTAGGAAGTAAAACATCAAAAGCATATATAAACATATCATATATCAATATATATAAAAGTAAGAATATTTATGAATAATGCAATTTGTTTAATTACAGTGAAGAACCAACACGAACTATCATAATAATATAATAAGATTACAGGTTACAGCTTGCAAAAACATTTTGAAGTTTGCATTGATTTGTTACCCCAGCTTGTTTTCAGTGTAAGCGGCGAACCGTTCAAATCGATAATCGTATGCAAAAAGCCGGTCAGTCGGTTGGTTGGTTGCGGTGACTTGACCTACGACGCACCTCCTCCAGCGAGCGAGGCGCATCTGCTTAAGCTTTAACTGCTTAAATAGTGTTATCCGCTTGAATTTGTTATTGTTATTGTTATTGTTATTGTTGTTATGCTAGTGTTATTGTTTTTGTTATTGTTTTGTATTTTGGTTATTGTTGCTGTGGTTGTTGGTTGTTGTTTCTGCGTTTTCATCGCTTGTCCGTCGGCGATTTGTTGTTGTTGCATATGATTTGGGCAGTTTGAGAAATAGATGAACACGATTGCCGAAAACAGGGTGCTTTTTTATATGCTCTCTTATTGAGTCATAAATACTGAACATGTACATATGTTGGAATACTGCCTTATTTATTACTAGATACCCATTTCAATCATAGTTATTTCCTTTTTACTACTACTCTTTACTCTAAAAACTAGTTTCTAGTTTTCGAAATGTTTAAAAAGTCTGTAGAAAATGGTTTATAAATAGTTTCAAATTTCAGTAGCTTAACATTCAATGAACGCATTGTTTTATTAATAATCTTGTGCTTGAGATAATAACATTATTTATTCAGTAGCTTAGCATCCAATGAACGCATTGTTTTATTAATAATCTTTTGCCAAAGATAATAGCATTATTTATTATCTATTTAAGCACCTTCACCAAGCACCCTGTATCGAACCATTGAGATCTCAGATGAGTTTCGAGAGCAACATGGTTTTCGGTGGGCTTAGGCAGGTGGTGATGACTCCACATCGACGGCTCTCCGTCGCTGACGTCACGGGCCTTCGCCGCATCTAACGGTTTTTGCGGTGTGGATCTCCGGCGTAACTCTTGTATAAAAACGTTGGATCTACCGGAGATCGTCATCATTCGCTAGCCGGGAACAGCTCGACGCACAGGTGTCGTCTCCGATTCCACCTACATTTCCAAATTTGAAAACAGAGTTCGCTCAACGCTGAAATGAAGGTGAGTTGTGTGTGTGGCATCAACGGATGTGGATGAACCAGCTGGATGTGTGCTAAACGGATTACCTTATCATCACCAGGTCTTCATCTGCCTGTTGGCCACCATCTGCGCCTGCAATGCCACCTTCCTGTCCCTCTTGGGCGGCGGCGGTGGCGGAGGAGGAGGAGGTAGCAAGACCACCTACAATGTGATAGCCACGCCCAGTTCGGGAGGCGGTGGAGGAGGCGGTGGTCACGGATATGCATATGCCCAGGGAGGCGGCGGAGGTCATGGCTATGCGCAGGCACATGGCTATGGCCAGGGCGGTGGACATGGACACGGTGGCTCCTCGCAGATCATCAAGGTCATACTGCAGGAGGGTCAGGGCTACAGTAACGCTGGAGGATCAGCTGGCGGCATTGTGTCCTCGGGCGGCCATGGCTACAGTCATGGCTACAGCCAAGGCTATGCCAGTGGTCAGGGATCCTATGGCGGCCAGCAGGCCCAGATCTACAAGATCATCGAACAGGCTCCGGCCCCGGCTCCAGTTCCAGTTCCAGTTCAAGTCGCAGCTCCTGCTCCCGTTCCCGTTCCCATTCCGATTTCGATTCCTGCCCCTGCTCCGCCAGCTGCTCCCATTGCCTATCATGCGGCCAGCGGCTCCAGTGGCTACTCCTATGGCCAGGGCCATTCGCACTCCTATGGGCAATCGTATGCCTCGGGACATGGTTATGGTGGTGCCGCCTCCTTCGATGCCCAGCAGTTCAATGCCATTCTGCCGCAGATCATCCAGTTGGTGCTGCAGGAGGATACCTTTGGCGGCGGCGGCGGCGGTGGCGGTGGATCCGCTGATGTGGCTGCCATCAATGGCCAGCTGATCAACACCTTCGGTTCCAAGGGCAAGGCCATCATTCTGAAGGCCGACCAGGCGCAGGGAGCCTTCTTCAAGAGCGGACATGTGGTGCAGCGTGGAACCCTGAAGGTGATGCGCGTCCAGGAGCAGCAGCAATCCCAGGGCGCTGGCGGCTCCAAGGGGCAAGGCTGGAGCTCCGGTGGTGGTGCCATCTCCGGTGGCTGGAGCGCCGGAGGCGGTGGCTCATCCGGCGGCTGGAGTGCCGGAGGTGGTGCCCCGTCCGGTGGCTGGAGCAGCGGTGGTCCACCTTCGGCCTGGTAGATGCACTGCAGCCCCAGCTCGCCTAGTTAGTTAGACCAAATGAATTGTTTTTTTTTTTTCACTATCTTCTATTCTATCGTTATGTATTTTTTTTCCTAGGCTAATCCTTCACAGTCATTATCAAAAAAAAAAAAAGCGATAAGCCAACATCCATCATTATTAACTTAAATTATTTGTTAATAAACAATTTGAACCAATTTGAAGTTTTTTTTATTTATTATTAGCCACAAAGCTGGCCATAAAAATAAAGATAAAAATTGTGTTAATGGTTAGCCGAATTCCAAAGACACATTCCATAAAAGACTTGCAACAATTAGTTGCAAAATAATCAACTTAATCGCACTTGAATAACAATGCAGTTCAAGTGTTTGTTGCACTATTTTCCCACAATTATCTCTAAATGACAGGTGGTTCATCATAACAAAGCGTGTATTTTAATTTGAAAATGTTGCCTCAGGCGTAAATATTTGTAAATAATTAAATACATCATTGCGTTTCGAAGAAATAAATAAATGCAAATACCACGAAGATCTTCAAAAACTTGTTATGCTTGCCCAATTTCATTTTCAAGGCTGGGAAAAGCGGCGCAAGAAAAGCGAAGAGCAGGCAATCCGGCCTCTTCATCATTAACTTGTATTTGTTATTATTTGTTAATAAATAAATGGCCCAAACATATGCAAAGCCAGCAGACAACAAAATGTGTAACTTGTTACGCGATTACATCACGACTTTCATTGATGATGACGAGAGATGGCCTCTTGGCCCGGCAACAGTTTTGTTTTGAATTGATTGCCCCGTCGGAGGAGTTGCGAAATGCTGTTGCTGTCCAAATGCCCCACCTCCGATCACCGGACCCAATTTCAGTTTCGACTCCCAGGCTACCACACTTCCAAACTCCCAGACTACCAGACTCCCAGACTCCGAGACGTCCAAGTCAAAGGTGAGATTAACAAGATGCTTTGCTGACCCAAAAGAGCTGGCGACGTGAAGCATGGACCTTTCACTCATGAGATTTCAAGAGGAATTCATCATTTCTATAAACTTCTCTTCAAAAACAATAGTTTTTAAGCCATTAGCTGGAATATTAAACTAAACATGAAAAGTCTAGAGTACTAGTAACTAGTTTTCTGTACTATTTCCAATCTATTTAGAACGAGAAACACAAATAATAGTTTTTAAGCCATTAGCTGGAATAGTAAACTAACCTTGATAAGTTTAGACCACTAGTAACTAGTTTTCTTTACTATTTCCAATTTATTTAGAAAGAGTAACATTTAAATGACATCTTGCTTTCACTTGCTACTCACGCGACCATCTCGAATATCACCCACATGCTGTGGACCAAATGGATTTCGGATGTGGCTGCCAATTTTGTCAGTAGCGTGAATAGATTGCCAAAACAAAAAACCAGGCGAAACACGCAGGGCATATAATATTACAAATACTTTTACAAAGTATAATTAGATTTATTAGCAATAAATAATAATTAGCATACGATAAACAATCGGGTAACACTCAGTGGACACCGATTATGGATTTTGTTTTGTTTTGTTGTGTTGTTTTGTTGTTTTTTTTTTTTTTTTTGGGTTTTAGTTAAGCACACGTTAATACAGACATAGAAAGGAGCACTTTTCTGGCTCTTAAAATAGGTTAATAATACTTGTCGATAGCCGGCTAAATTGCGCGCTGAAACAGATGGGCCAGCAGCTCGGCCTCGCTCAGATCCATTTTGTACTTCTGGACAATGTCCTGCACCTTGAGTCGTCGTCGCACATGCGGCGGTTGGTAGCTAAAGCAAATCGCAAATAGAGATTCAATTAGTTAGGTTTCGAATGCACAGGGAAGCATAATTTCATCTTATCACTTACTTATCATTATCCAGACGGCGGCGACGTGATATGTTTAATGCCGTTTGTCGCACCAGATTGCCGACTACGCGCCGGCTCAGGACCATGCCATCGACCAGGGGCGTGGCAAAGCTCATCCTGCCCGGTGGTCCCTGCAACTTTACCCTCAGCAGTCCCGAGAGCAGGGAATGCACGAAGATCACGTGACAGTCGGAGGCGCGCGGCAACTGCTGCGTGTGCAGCTCCTCGCCAGTGCGCGTATAGGCCAGCAGATCCTCCAGCGGAAAGTTGAGGTAATCCTCGTAGCTCTCCAGCCACACCAGAAAGATCTTGGCTGGCGCCTGGGCCAACAGCGTGGGTTTCGTCACATTTCCTTTTCGTCGCGTCGGCGGCACTGGCTCCTTTACATCCCGGCGATTCGTGTCCAGTTCTAGACTAAGATTCCTTGACTTGGATTTCGCCAGGCCAGTCGCACTATCGACCTCTCCGCGTGCCCAGACATTGCTGGAGCCAATCTGATCCGTGCTCGAGATACTTCCACTATCGCTAGTATCGCTATTGTATCGCAGATTCCACGTCGTGGGCACCACGAAGGCGATCTCCGACGATACATCCGCCCAGTAGAGCACCCGCTGTGATCCATTGTAGTTCAGCTCGTTGGCAGTGGACTTTAGCTGCTCCTCGGGCGTTCCCTTGAGCGACCACGAGTTGTGGGCAAAGCCCGTCCAGCCAGAGTGTTCGGACACCTGAACCGGCCAGCCCAGCGTTTGCAGCATGCTGGCGAAGTGCGGATCATGGCTGGCAGCCTGCTCCTCGGCCATATTGGCGATTATCTGCTGCGCACTCGTTTGACCACTCTGCAGATATTGCATAAATTAGCATATCACTTGAGTTGTAAGAAAAGCTATTGACTCACCTTCACATAGAACACATAAACGGAATCGTGCGTCCTCGCACTCAGCTTGTCCAGTCGATCCAGATCGGCGGCAAAGGCTGTGGACTTGGTGTCCAGCACGATAAGCGGTCGCTGTGGCGGATTGCCCAGTGCCTCAGCTGGATTTTGTGGATTCCGCGTCTCGAATCCCAGGAATCCAAAGTGTGAGAGAAATAGACGCGCCGCATGGAACTCATGGCACACCGCTGGCGGCACACATTCCTGGGCGTGCGACAAACTATCCGCACTGGTGTCCGCCTCCGCCCAGGCCAGTTTCTCGTGGATGCTCTGATTCTCCAGCATGGACTCCAGCTCACGTATGCCGGCAGTGCCGTATTGCTCGCGCATTTGCTCGATGGTGGGTATGGAGTAGTCCGCCACACATGGCTGCACTTTGTCCACGCCGTCGGGGAAATTCTTTTGCTCGCTATCCAGCCGCTGCAACACATCGTTCATGGGTATGGGCCGGCCAGGATTCACGGCATGGTACTTAATCCCAGACTTGCTGCGAGGCAGATGGCGCAACTGCATGGTCCACGCATGTCGCCCAAACGGACCGCGTATGAGCACTAAATAAATACAATTTCTCATTAGTAAAATGCAGCGAAGAGTTACAGATGTTGAGAGACTTACGTGTCACTGTGGGTTGCGGATCCTGATCGTTGCCCAACGGCTCCTCGAGCAGCGCCAAGATGGTGGAGTTCTCGGTGACAAAGTACTTGAACTTGGCAATGGCCTGCTCACTGCTGGCCGCCGCCGCCGGCACCATGGAGTTGCAGTGCTTCATTAGCGCCAGCTCATCCAACAGCGATGATATGGACTCTGGGCCGCACTCGCTGGGAAAATAGCCCACTTGCTCCAGTATAATGGTGAGCAGATTCTCGGCAGCATCGCGCACTCTCATCGAGGCGGGCTTTAGCTCCTTTTCGTCCTTGAACTTGGGTATATCGGTGCCCTTGCTCTGGCTCTTGGTGCCCGAAATGCCCAGCTCCACCACCTCGAGGACCGTTTGCAGGCAATCCTTGTCCTGCAGCAAATACGGATGCTGCATCAGCCAGGCGGCGGTGCACTGAAAGGCCGCCACAATGGTGCTGTGCAGATCCTTGCTGTGCGCCGGCGGCGGACGGGAGCACTGGTAGCAGATATAGTCACAGATCCACTTCACGGCCCGCTTGCACTCTAGAGCGTCTGAGGAGATTATCGTTAGATTCTGACTAGCTTCGTATATTTTCACTAAGGTGTCTACGTGGGCGTTTTGAATGAGTGGTTGGTGGTGGTGGTGGTTGTGGTTGGTGGTGGTGGTTGTTGGGGTTATATACATTCGTTATCGGTTGGAGATGCAAATTAAATATATACACATATATATTATATATAGAAACAAATTGCAATCAACGTGAGTTGATGGATGGCAATGTGAATGAGGTGGGTTATATATTATATATATTAGGTTTTTATTTTTGTTATTTTTTGGTTTTTTGTTTTATTTGGGATGTGGTGCAGTGGTGGTGGTGCGGGTGGTTCGATGGCGGTTAGAAAAAGAAACGCATCAAAAAAAAGAAAGAAAGAAAGACAGAAGAAAGTGGCGTTAGTTAGGTTAGTTGGCTTCGTCAATCAATTACCATTCGTAAATTTCCTGGCTGCACAGTAGAGCAAACAGTTTGGGGGGTTAAGTGGATAGAGTGGATAGAGTGGATTGAGTGGATTGAGTGGATTTAGTGGGTAAGTGGACATTTGAACGGCGGGGATAAACATTTAAAGGATACGCACATGGTAACAGTTCGAAAATAAACAAACAGAGGTGGACAGAAAACAAACGACATTAAAATCAGGATAGGAAAGTGCAGCCTCGGCGCCACCGAAGCCTTTTGATGCTCCTGCAAAGGATTTGTGGCATCCCAATTGCAATGCAATACTTTGCAGGAGCATATGCACATATGCACACCAATCCCGAGTGGCTAACTTTACCTGTCTCCCGGATATGTAACCTGGCCAGGCCAGACAGCAGCTCCAAGGCGGCCAGCGAAACATTCAGATCCGTCTTCCACGACGAGATCAGTCGATGGCACACCAAATACGTGGCGCGCACAAATAGGGCATGGGCATTATCTAAAAGAAATAATTGTATTAGTTCGAGTAGTAGAAGCTAAGTAGAAAGCTAACAAAACAGTTGCACATTATGTAAAAATGTTAAATTAATTCAAAATCTAAACAACAACTAACAAAGTTAGCTAACAACTTAATATGAATGTAATGTAATGTGGCTAAAAAACAAAATACAAAAAACAAAGATTACCATAGGTGGTGACCCCCTCCAGTTCCTGGCCGAACTCGAATGACATGTCATCGGAAATGGTCAGGCTGGGGTAGTCGTGGGCGGAGGCGGTGTCGCGAATGGAGCCCGATCCCGCTCCCATGGTGGCCGTCGTCTGGCCGCCCAAGCTGCTGGCTGTGCCAGCGCTGACCAGCGAAGCGGAACGCTCCGAGCACGCTGATCATCAAGCGCGATCATCAAAAATAAACACAAAAATGCCAAAATGAAAAGGCGAATAATCAAACGTGGGCAATTAAATAATAATAATACAACGTATTCCAACAAATCAAAATGGAATGGCTTTCCAGATTCAAGAGCTGCAGAAACTAACCCGAACTCAATAGATTGGCGTCGTGGTGCTGCACACCACTGGAGTTGTGCGAGAGATTCGCATTACCGCCGCCCAGTTCCGTCTCCTCGAAGGTGACGGCATCCTGCACGCACAGCAGCAGGCCGCCCAGCAGCATGTGCGTGTTTTGGGCATCCGTTTCCACCTGCAGCGCATTCATCAGGATGTTCATGAGTCGCGACTTCAGTTGGATGAATGTGAACATTCTGAAGGGTTTACAAAAAATAATGTTATATCAATTACATAGGGCATAATCAGCTTTTAGTACATACTTCTCGCTCGTCTCGCAGGTCAGATCCCGAATGGGCAGCGTTTGGTAGTGCAGGGGCAGCACCATGATGGACAGCAGTATGTTGATCGCCGAGCGGCGCAGCTCGGTGCGATTGAAGACCATCGATTGGGTCTTCAGCTTGAGGTCTTTGTCGGGCAGTACGATTTCCAAGGCAGCAATGAAACCGGGCAGCAGCACATTAATCCCATCCAGGTCCAGGCGAAACAGGTCACTCGAGTGCAGCAGTATGCTGGCCAACGTCTCGTCGCACTCCCGCGACTCTGTGATCTTCAGGCACTGCTGCAGTGCCATATAGAAGCGGGCCAAATAGACCGGCAGGATCTCCTCGCCCGTCTTCTTCGCGCAGAAGATCTTGCACAGCGTGCCAATGGCCTCGGCTCGACCGGACTCGTACTTATCGATGGTCAGCGTGGGCGGCAACGATTGCGGATCGTTTAGGGAGTTGGGCTGCGACAACGATATCGATCCCTTGCGGTGCTCCATTATCATCGACGATGGCCGCTTACTGGCCTCGCATGCTTGCTCTATTTTTCAAGGATGATAAATAACATATATATAGTATCCAAATTAGATTACAAATCGTTTATGATTTTTGGGAACTCACTTTTGCGATTCTGCCGCCAAGTGTCGCCTCCGATGTGCGCCGCCTCGAAGAGCCACTCGTGGAATACGTGGAGAATGCTGTTGCACTTGGGTCTGGCCACGGCCAGCTCGACACCCGCTCCCATTGAAGTCAGCGGCAGAGCTGCGATCGCCGGCGGCGTTGGAGATGCCAGATAGCAGTTACGAGAGAGACAGACACACCGGGATGGAAAGAGAGAGCACATGGTGTTAGAGATTGAGCGAGAGAGAGGGAGAGAGAGAGAGAGAGAGAGGGAGAGGCAATCATGGCAAATGGGGGGCGGTTAAAACATCTGTTAGATTGGAGAAGCTCACAGACGATTCACACACGGCACACACAAAACAATAGATCCAATTAGTTAAAATCTAACTAAATTAATGGGTTAATTTTCGAACTGGAAAACAGCAGATTGATCTTGGCACATCATGATGCTATAATATATTTCAAATCCAAGGAAAATAATGGATAAAGTTCTTTAAACTGCTTACTTATGCTGGCAAAGCACAGGGCCAAGATCAGTTGGCTGTTTTCCCAAGGCACTTACAGTTGATGCTGCTGCTCGCCGACGGCGGACCCGACGTGGACGTGGGAGTTGTGGGCGCCGGAACAGTAGCGGATCCCTCTCCCGATCCCAATCCCGGTCCCGTGCTGCCGGCGGTGTTGTTACCGCTGCTGCTGCTGCTAATCGCGTTGCGTGCACCGCCGCCGGTGAGGCCAATAAGCGAGGTCTTGCTCAAGCCTGCGATGCAATGGGATGCGATGGAATGGGTGGTGGTGAGTGGAGCAGCGTGGAGCAAGTGTGAGAAATTGTTAGAGAAATTAGATACAAATATGCGGAGCGCGAGATACTACAGATACAAAGGGAGCATGCTATATAATTGTGGGCGTTCGCAGATAAATTACAATGCATAATCCGCCGGTGGAAAGTGGCAACAGTTACTCGCCCCGACTCGACTCGACTCGACTCGACTCATCCGCGCCGGGCAATTACACCGAGATTATTCCACTCATGCTACGGAACAAATTATACAAAAAAATACAGAGATGCCAAAGAAAATAATACAAAAGTAGGAGAAAAAGAAAAAAACTAAAATGCAAAACTCGTGAGTGCGAACTTGGCTGGGAGAAATGTGGCGATGGATCAAGGCAAACAACATCTAGGCAAGCAACAAAAAAACAGAAGCAAACCAAGTCAGGTCAATTCAGAAGCACGCCATGGCACAAAAAAAAAAAGAAACAATAGCTTGGCTTCGGTGCACCGAAGTTTGGATACCCTGGCAGATGGGTAAGTCGTTCTCAGAACATTACAATTACCATTTAATATTAATTAAAGGAGGTATTTCTTCTAAACTGAGCATGACATTCATATCTAAGTTTACATTTTATAATCAGACAGTTTTACGCTGCGCCTTAAAATTGATTAAATCTTTATATTGAATAACTTGTACAGAATACACCATTATCTACACCTGCCAGGATCAAGTTTGTACACAGGCTGGTGCCACAACAAGGAATACAACATTCGGTGGTTTCCAAATAGAGATTCTCCGTGGAGAGTCGCACCCTTCTGTTGTGTGATGGTGGGTGCTACGCTGAAGCTTTTCGCCAGTCGTCGCTGCAGTGGCGGTGTGGGCGTGGCCGAGGCGGTGGCCTGACCCGTTCCAGGCGATTCAGTGGCGCCAAAGGAGATGCTGCCCACGACTCCGGCGGAGTGACTGCCTCCGGCACTGGTGTTGCCCACGGCGGAGCTACCGCCCGTCGCTAAACTGCTGGTGGGCGAGGCACTGATCTGGAGCTGCGGCTGCTGCTGCTGCTGCTGCTGCTGATGGTGGTGGTGGTGATGGTGGCCCATGATGGCGTTCAGAGCGGAACTGGCCGAGTTGCTCATGAAATTGTCGCGCAGAAAGCTGCCAGCACCGTGTAAATGCAAATGCGGATAGTGGAGGTGATGATGGTGATGGGCAGGCTGATGCTGCTGATTGTGGTTCGCAATATTCGTGGCGCTGCTGGAGTGGATGAACTGCTGCAGGGTCGAGGAGGTGGCCTCGTTGAGCGAGTGCCGGATTTCCAGCAGATTCGTCACTACGCCCTCCGTTTGCTGTGGCGGCGGCTGATAAACGCCTGATTTTTTTTTGTTGCATTTTGTTTTTCAAGCGATTTTCAGTTATGCATTTCGATTTAGATACAAATTGTTTGGGGTTAGCAAAACCAGAGATAAACAAACGAACAAGAGAAAAGAGAAAGAAGTACTGAGCTAGCCTGAGCTTCCAATAATCTAATGCTAAACGCAGAAGAGCGACAATGTCCAAGTTACCGACTACAAAGAACCTGGCACTCGCCATGTAACTGCATCCTTGAACTGCAAAACATTCAAGCTGATTACCTTTACTAAGGCTTAAAACAGAAAGCATCGCAGGAGTACCAGGTTCCCGAAAGGTGGAACAACCAAAGTGCACATAGGATCTTACCTAGAAATGCGTCCACTTGACTGGAAATGCCCTTCATGGCATTGAGGAAGATCTGCGGCAGTTGTTGCAGGCAAGGATGCTGATGCGTCTCGGCGCCCTTTTCGTGGGTCAAGGCCCACTGCACAAAGTGCGATGATTTGCTGATGATATGTGGCGAACAGAGAGCCGTGGGATTGCCAATCATGCGCAGGAAGCGGTACCACGTCTGGGCCACACAGTCGTTGGACATGCCAATTGGTATCAGCTGGCCATCCTCGTCGGCTGTAAGGGTTTATAACAAGATTACACATTATTATGCTATGCCATTGATTCAACGAAACTCACCATTCTTGAGCTGTGGAAACGCGGGGCCATAGCTGAACTCCAGCAGGCGAGCGGTTAGGGCCAAATTCACACGATTCCACTGATCCACGAGGGCCACGCGATGCCGCCACATGGCACACGACTCCTGCAGCGTCTTCCACATCGACGGCGAGGGAAAACTGCGTACGCAGGCCAGCAGCCAGACCTCGAAGAGCACGGAGAGCACTCGCTCGCACAGCTGATCGCCCACATCGTCCTTGACGGTGGGCGGCGCCAGCAGGATCTCATTGATGGCCAGCAGAAAGAGTAGCAGCGTATCCCAGGTCTGCCGGTCCATCAGTTGCGATATCTGGGCAGTTTGCTGCAGAGTTCGCAGCACCCGATGGCAAAGCACCGCCTGCCGTTTGATTGTATCCGCACCTGAAAGTCAGTCAAGTAGAAATATTAGTGTTGAGTTTTAGAATTTTTATCCTAATACAAATATTGTTTATATATGTAAACAGCAGGAGGAACCTACCAAGCGTGGTTTGGTATAGAAATGGCAAGACTTGAAATTTAGAGCGGGGTTAATACGAGCACAAGGGCATACCAGCATGTGGATCATAAAATCCAGAGGCCAGAGGAGCATCTACTTACTTTCGCCCTGGCGCGGCACAAACAGATTGTGAAAATGATTGATGATCTGGCGAGCATATAGATTGGCATCCTCGCAGATCGGCTTCGGCACACTGATCCTGGGCTGCGGATGCAGCGCCGTCAGCCACTCGCAGTACACATTCACGCAGTCCTTGATCGTCTCGTGCTCCTGCAGCGGAAGCGAAAGTCCGAAGCAGATCACGTCCATGCACCATTTAACCTGGGAATCGAGTGGCAATTTTACTTAATAGTTCTTCATAATTAATATTACTTTAAACTGCGTTACAAACTATTTCATTTTTATGGTAAACTCGTATTTTTCTATGAACACATTCTAAGCTTTCTATAAATAGCTACTCTACATTAAACCAACAAACAACAATTTTATATCGTTTCCAGAGGTAATATTAATTGGCCGCGCCATTCATTCATTCGGCAATTATATGCACAATTTTATGGATTCAATGGATGCTTTTCCAGCACATTACTAATACATTATTTCGGCCATTAAACAAAGACTTTGTTGTTTGTGTGTATAAACAATGTTGGTACAAGTTTTAAAGTAAAGAGAATTGTATTAGGAAAGTTTTACTGATGGTTTAAGATTCAGTTTGATATAAGATCAACTAGTTCGTATAGGGAATATACTATAGATTTTTGCATTTTAGGAATATTTCTATGCAGATACAGATATAATGCTAATAATTCCTTAAAAACCCAAATTCCTTTCTAATCATAACTAACAATCTAAAGTTAATCTTTACAGCTTGCTAATAGAATAGCTTGCTTAAGATGGTGGCCCACCTCCTCGTCCTTGACCAGGTGACTGGGCTCTGCGTTCTGGGTGATGCCCAGGTTGGTGCCCAGCTGCTTGACCACGGAGACAACCACTTCGCGTCCGGCGGAGGCGGGGAATTTGTTGAGGACACTGAAGCACTGGGCGCCACAGCTGTTGGCTGTGATTTGGGCGGACAGCGAGGCCCACTCGGAGTACATCTTGGCGTGGTGATGGAACTGAGGACGCTAGGGATGCTGCTCCTGATGATCCGGGTGATCCGGTTGCTCCTGATGATCCAGGTGATCCTGATGATCCAGGTGATCCGGGTGATCCTGGTGATGGTGGTTATCTTGGTGATGGTGGTGAGCCTCCTCCTCGACGATTCCTCTGCACCCGCTTATCCGTATTGCTGTCTCTCCTTGCGATCGCTGCGATTCTCGGATCTCGGATTTCACTTTGTTGACGTCAACATGAAGATTTTTGTTGCAGGTGCGCCATGTTGTTGTTGTTCACTTGCTGATTGGTCGCTCTCATGTTGCAAAAGTACGGAATCCCCCAAATGTTTATGTTGTTTCGCACTTCCCGCCCCTTTTTGCTTGCTACTGTTTACAACCACGATTCGATTACGCCGCCATTAAAGTCTTATTACTGCGATTTGTTTAAAACAATACAAATAAAAAAAAAGAAATCCACAGCGAAAAGCGTGCGAGCGAGATGGCGCGATGTAAACAGCTGTGTTTTTTGGTACTTGGGCGGGACTATCGCCACCTATCGACGCCAATCGATATCGGAAGTGTTGATAAATGCTAAACAAATGCACAACTGTTGTAAAATTAAAACAAATTTAAATATATTATTCATATATGTTGTATCTCTGCATTTATCTACGTATTAAACTAAAACAAGGGCCATTCATTGTTTTCCTTTTTTTCATCTGATTTTTGCTTCTGGGAGAAAGCGGGCCTAAACAATAGATTTACATAAATGTTAATTAAACAAAAAGCCTCATAAAAAAAAGAGTTAAACTACCAAAAGACCTAAACAACAAACGAAATTCGCTTAAAGGCATTATGACAGCGCAATTAAACAGCGAAATTAAATAAAGATTAGTTGTATAAATGATTTGAGTATGTTTAAAAACAACTCATGTTACTTTTCATATTGGCATAATAATATAATATATGAATGAGAAAATCAAAAGCAAACAATTTTTGTGTTTTTTTTTTTTCGTTTGAGGAAGCCTCACGGGAATTTGCATAAATTTGCATCATTTTTGGTGAACCGAATATCATAATGGGTGTGGACAATGGGCGCATAAAGTTTGCCCGAAAATAAAAGAAACCAAAAAAGAAAAAAAGAAAAAAAAGAAAAAAAAAATTAAAAAAAGAAGATAGTAAACCCACAGCGTTTATGAAGCAATCAATTTGCACAAGAATTCATCAAAGGTGCGGAAATTCGCCAGGTGAGATGATCACCAATCACCAATCAGCAATGATCACCTGTCGCCAAAGGAACAAGTTCTCATTGTTCATTGTTCTGGCGATTTGAAAGGCGTCTCAAATAAGTTATGACTGCGCTACGCATTGTTCGATTTTGGCTCTCTGGTAAATCTCTGGTAAATATCAATGATAATGGCAAACCAAAAAATACAAAAAAAAAAAATAAAATAAAAAACCAATATCTAAACAATTAAACGGACCCCGCACAAATTTGCATCCGTATACGTTCTTTTTTTTTGGCCAGTTTTATTGCTCCACTTTTGAGGTTCTTGGCACTATGGGCACGGGCATATGGGTATGGCTACGGGTATATAAGATCTTCGTAACCGGCGACAGATCATCACAAATTGTCCAGTCCTCGAGCTAAACTTACTCAGAACAAACCAACCAAGTTTGCCAACATGAAGGTGAGTGCCAGGTCGTCAGGATATACAGGATACACAAGGATAGCTGCTGAATGCCAAAAGTTGTATTCCTAATAATTCAAGTTTTTTTTTTTATGTGCACATTAGAGGAAAATTACCGTCTTTATTACACAAAAAACAATGTGATGCAAAATTTGTGAAACAAAAGTGTTATTAATTGAGTTCAAGTTTCGTTTTTTTTTTATCGTCTGCAGTCTGAGTGCTGTTCCAGAATTTTTTAAATGTGATGCCCATAAAAATTGTTATAAATTAAAAAACCGGCTAATGGCTTTACAATTTGATGATACTCAAATATTCCATATGAATAATATTAAATCGGTGAATAATATCAGTTCTAGAGATCCTCGAATTTGCTTACTTTTATAAGAAATGTGAACTATCCCAACATTTGCTTTTATAAGAAATGTGAACTATCCCATATGATATGATGTTCATATACTCAAATATTCCATATGAATAACATTAAATCGGTGAATAATATCAGTTCTTCTTTGCTAGAGATCCTCGAATTTGGTTACTTTTAAAAGAAATGTGAACTATCCCAACATTTGCTTTTATAAGAAATGTGAACTATCCCACCATTTGCTGATCCATTCACGATCCTTTGCAGTTCTTCATCGCCGCCTTCCTGATCGCCGCCTGCGTGGCCCTCGTCCAGAGCAGTGTCATCTACTCGCCGGTGTCCTCATTGTCCTCGGTGCCGGTGGTGCGCTCCGTGCCCGTGGTGCGCTCTGTCCCAGTGGTGCGCTCTGTGCCCGTGGTGCGCTCTGTTCCCGTGGTGCGCAATGTGCCAGTGGTGCGCAATGTGCCAGTGGTGCGCAATGTCCCAGTGGTGCGCAATGTCCCGGTGGTGCAGTCCGTTCCAGTGGTGCCCTCCGTGGGACACGCCTCCGTCTACGATGCTCCTCTGGTGCAGCCCTATGGAGGATGGTTGAAGCAGAAGTAGATTGGACGCCACAAACAACGATCCTTTTCATATACCTTCGATGCGAAACAATATCTCTGAATAGAACGAACAAATATATACTATCACAATCATAATAATACTATCAAACGAATAGTTTACTTAATGGCGACACTTTCCATGGCATATATTTGGTTTAAATTTTGTTATAGAAACTTGTTTCTAATATATGTATGTATGTATGAGTTTCCCAGCAGCTGCATTCCATGCATGGATCAATTAACAAACCTTAATTAACCGAGACAAGATCATAATCACGATTGGAGGAGCTGGAGTGCAGGTTTGCCAACCATTGGACATCTCTTGGTTTCCCACACTCGCTTTAGGGCAACCAATGCGATCTGCCCACTGAAAATCTCTGTTTTTTTTTTGGAGCTACAAAACTTTGATCTATTGATACTACTCTATATATAGAGATCATGTGCTGTTTTCATAAAATGCACACATTTAATTGCACGTAACTATGCTTCTAAATAATATAAACATATTGAAATATTTATTGATAATATATAATAATATTAAATGTATATTGAAATAAAGAATCATTGATTGCTGTGCATATCAGCAGATTGCGATAAATATTTGTGTAAATAAACATGAGTTTATTGTAATACTTAGTGGCTAATTAAAATGCGCCCAGTTTGCCGGCAAACATCACTCATCCGCATCGTTGGCCAATTTTACAACGTCACATGCCCATTGGGATTTTGGGCCAACATAATGCGTTTTACATGGCCCAAAGATGCGACTGTGTGGCTTGCATAAGCGGCTGCTTTTTATAAATATAAATACATAAATACCTGCATATAGATGGAATATGGCCCTCATCAATGATGCTTCGGGTTGACAACAGATTCCGATTCACCTTGAAATTGCCGGATGGAATGGAATGGGTTGGATTGGATTCGATTGGGTTGGGTTGGGTTGGGTCTCGGTTAGGTTTTGGTTAGGTTTTCGCTTTTCGGTTTTATGACAGACTGCCGGCCGCCTTGTGAGGCAACCACTTTGCAGCTCGCCCGTGTATGCAAATTGAAACCGAAATCCAAAATCAAAATCAAAATGAAAATGAAAACGTAAACCAAAACCAAAAAGCATAAAACATAAGATGCCGAAGAAGAAAAAAAAATATGAAAGCCCCATTCCAAGCTTATCACTAACGTAGCGTCTCATTTTCATGCTAATTGTGGGAGCTCCATTCGGAATCGGAATTTGGGAAATGCAGCGTAAGACTTGACGACGACACTGAAGCCCCACATTTTGGTGGAGCTGGGAGCTGGGAGCCGATTCCGTATCCGAATACGAATGCGATTCCGAAAGCAAGTGGCTGTGGAAGAACGAATTATGGTTGGCAGTTTTTGGGTGCGTCCAGCAGCATTTGGTGAAAATCGTAATGAAAACGAAAGCCCATCCATGATGATCGTCACAACATGACGATGATGATGATGATGATGATGGTGATGATGATGATGGCGATGGCGATGATAATGACGTTGATGGGCAGCTTGGAAATGTTAATGAAACGCCTTTTGTTCGCCCTCGGTGGCTTACATCGTATAAAAGACTTGGTCTCCAATCGATCGGACATCAGTCGCTGCTCATCGGCACTCAAGGCGTTTTTTTTTTGGAATTGGTATCATCGCATCAAGTGGATTAGTAGTCAGCATGAAGGTGAGCTGCCTCAAAATATCCTTCCTTCCTTCCTTCCTTTTTTTTTTTTTTTGAATTGATCCAAGCTGATCTGAACAAGTGCTAAGCTAAACTATATCGTGATAAAGTGGCAACAGCAGCCTGCATTTAATTCCAATCTTTGTCCATCCAAAGAAGTGAAGCTCAATATTCATAATTTTTTTTTACAAAATTCAAAGTGCGCTGAAGAATATCAGTAGAAGTTATATGCAAATATTTAAACGCAGAACGAATACAAAGGATTTCCATTTGGAATACACAGTTTATCAAAGATCAAAGTTCCAAAAAAACGTATCTGTTTTAAAATATGTAAAAACCCACTTAAAAATATCAAAATCCGAATTAGAAAACATAAAACTTGATATATTTCTTGACATCCTGCAGCGATGCCCTACGAAAAGTGAATGCAACTAAATCGCCTTTATGCTCTGTCATTCCTGCAGGTCTTCGTTTGCATGTGTGCTCTGTTCGCTGTGGCCAACGCTGGCTTCCTGGGACTCCTCGGCGGAGGCGGCGGTCTTGGTGGCGGCAGCGGTGGCCTTAGCATTGGAGGCGGTGGTGGTGGCAACGGAGGCGGCGGCGGCGGTGGCGGTGGTCGCGGCTACGGCGGTCCAGGTCCCAGCGCTCCCGTCCAGGTGGTCAAGGTGATCCACCAGCAGGGCGGCGGTGGCGGCGGCGTTGGCTACTCCTCCGGCGCCAGCTATGGCGGTGGCTACAGCTACGAAGCTGCTCCCCAGATCTTCAAGGTGAAGGTCATCTCTGGCGGCAGCAGCGGTGGCTATGGACCCGCTCCCGCTCCCATTTATTCGGCTCCTGCTGGCCCCGCTCCCTCCTCCGTTAAGGTGATCAAGATCCTGCAGGAGTCCGCTCCCGTGGCTGGACCCGCTTTCATTGGCGGCTCTTCAGGTGGCTCTTCCGGTGCCGTGTCCCAGGTCATCAAGGTCGTTCACGAGAGCGGCAGCTCGTCGGGTGGCTACGCTTCCGGCGGTTACGCCTCCGGTGGTTACTCTTCGGGTGGTGCCGCCAAGGTGGTGCGTGTGATCCATGAGCACGCCGCTCCAGCTGTCGCACCCGCCTACGCTCCCATCGATTTGCCCGCACCAGTGGCTGCCCCAGTGGCTTCTTATCTGCCTCCTCAGGAGATCGCTGCTCCAGCTCCGGCTCCAGTTTATGCCGCTCCTGCTCCAGCTCCAGTCTACGCTGCTCCCGCTCCAGCACCAGTCTATGCTGCTCCTGCTCCAGCTCCAGTCTACGCTGCTCCCGCTCCAGCACCAGTCTATGCTGCTCCTGCTCCCGCTCCAGTCTACGCTGCTCCCGCTCCAGCTCCAGTCTATGCCGCCCCTGCTCCCGCTCCCGTGTACTCTGCTCCTGCTCCCGCTCCCGTGTACTCTGCTCCCGCTCCCGCTCTAGAGTACTCTGCTCCTGCTCCAGCTCCCGCTCCAGTGTACGCCGCTCCTGCTCCCGCTCCAGTGTACTCCGCACCTGCCCCAGCTCCAGTGTACGCCGCCCCAGCTCCCGCTCCCGTCCTGAGTGTGCCACATCCCGCTCCTGCACCCGTTTTTGCTCCCGAGGAGCAGTCCCTGCCCATCGGCCACGCCCCTGCCCAAACCTACGGCCCACCAGCGTACTAGAGAGACTAGCCATCAATTGGAGGACCTTCCTGCTAACTACATCGACAGCATATTACCATTCCTACACAACGCCATGAGTTAATTTAAGACATTTTTTTTACAACACATTTTTTTGTTACCAAATACATAGACAATTCCAAAAAAAAATGCACATTTTGTATTTCAACTAGTATCAACTTGATAAAAGGTTAAAAAATGGATTACCATCTATCCATCAAAAGTGCATTTTTTTGAAACATTCATTTATTCTTATGTTTCGTATAGAAAACTGAAAAACTTCAAATCCAATTTGCTTTTTATTACTACTTCATAGGAGAAATTTCAACATGATTTTTTTCACGATAGATTTGCATACTTTCATACGAGGCAATACACCAGATGAAATACAAACTATACTAAACGTTAAGATTAAAGACGAGCTCATTTACAAATTGTAAGTTTACCTACTTTTAAGATTTGCATAAGTTGGCTGGGTGAAAAGAAACCGCGTTTGTCTCTTTTCTGTCGCGCATTTCAGCCAAAATGCAAATCACTCATATTTTTGAGTTAACGATTGCCAAAGCATTATCATATCAACGGTCCCACAGCGAGAAAATATTACACATTTCTCTGCAGCAGCGCACATATATTATTATAAACTATAAACACACCGTTTAGCGGCATAACATGAAAAAAAAAAGAAAAAAAAAGGTTTGCCTGGTGGATTACGGGTCATTAATACGATATTATGATTCGCTTTTTATTGTTTCATAACTCTCTGGCTTTTAAAGGTGATCGTTATGTTTTATTTATTTCAGACACAAAGCATCGATTGTGGTTTATTGGTGGCGGTTGTGTGGTGATTACGTCTATTCGGCAGCCTTCACTAACGCTTCGGCGACCTCCACGGCGATGGCAGCCTGGGCCTTGGCCTGCAAAACAAGGATCGCAAGTAAGTTTCAATTGGACATCTTCCAAAAGGTACAATAGTAGTGTTTGTAGTTAGGAACTCTGGTTTCTACCAAGTGATAGTTCACTTCGGAGTGTAAAAGCAACTCAAACAAAAGATTACTCTTGCAAATATCATATAGATAGGTGGTAACATAAGAGCAAGAATGTAGCATGAAAGTAATATCTCAAGTAATCAATGCAAATCGTCTAGTTACTAAAATGCCAAAGTTCGTGAATGGTGGCAGCAGTGTTTGCCTCAAATAAGTTTGTTTGAGTTATACTTTTTGCACCAAAATTAATAAGAACTACTTAATGCAACTTCTTAACAAGATTCGCACCTTGTCGTCGCCAGCGGAGCTGAGCTGTGACTGGTATTTCGCGAGCAGCTGGCGCGCCTCGTTGGCATCGATGTCCTCGATGTTGTGGGCCTCCTCGGCCAGAACCTGAACGGAGGAATCCTCGTTGACGGTGACAGAGCCGCTGGAGACGAAGAACTTGAGGGTCTTGCCATCGTTTTCCACCACCTGGACAACACCGGGCTTCAGGACAGCTGGAAAAGCAGAGAGATTTGTTCAGCGGTGATATAATCATCTCGGGGGGATCAGCACTCAATGTCGGAACTTACCCAGAGTGGGCACGTGCTTGGCCAGGATGCCGAAGGAGCCGGAGAAGGAGGGCACATCGATTTGGCGCACCACAGCGGCATCGTAGAAGGTTTTGTTGGCGGCGGCGAAGGTCAGCTTCATCTCATCCGAGTAGCTGCGGCTCTGGGCCAAACGGGCGCCGCGGGCGGCCAGCAAACGGGCGTTCTTGACGAAGGACATTCTGGACTGCAACGGGAAGGTAAATTCAGGATTAAAACTCAATTTTTCTTCAGCCAGGCAGCATAACAACAAAATAACCAAATTATGTAACTTTGTAGGTTAGGCGGCGGCTGCTATTGCGTTTCCCTTGCTCGGATTTCGATAGATTTTCACTGCAAATCCTTGCTCACGTTGATCAGTGGACTACCCCTTAATTTATCATTTATTTTCACCTGTTTTTATTTCGGTTTGATAGCGAAAAACACGAGAAAACTTCAATGATCAGCCGCTGTTTTTGCGAAAAACGTTCCAACCAGAGTGACCAGCCGGGAGTACACAAATTATCTGGTATTAACGCGTTTGTACGTTATTTATTTCAGATTACACAGATTTATTGGCAACATGAACACTTTTAAAATACATTTTTTTTTATCATTTGACTCACAATAATAAAGTGTCTTAATAAACTGATTACCATAAACAAGAATTCAAGAAAAAAAGCACTTAGTGGTCACTCTTATGATTTTCTTCAATAGTCTGGCATCACCATTTCAACTGCTTGAATTTTTTTGAATATTGTTTTTGAGCTACATTTTACAAACTACATATTTTAATACCTTTATTTTTTCCGAAAAATATAAATGTTGACTGTTTCTGATGTTTTTTAATTTTGTTAGCTTTCCTTCTTTTCTTTTGTTTCAATGTTGGACAATTAGATGTACCGCATTTTTGGATCGCACAAAGCCTGAGCCCGCGCTACATTCAAAACTGCCGTTAGCAAACATTTTTCGCAACCGCATCGCCTGGTCACACTGCCAGAATCAGCACAACAACAAATTCCAATTGGAAATAGAAACGAAACAATGCAGATTGCTGCATTATTATACAAGTGAAGAAGAAGAGAGTGCCATTTTCGGCTGCTATTTTTGCCCGTCTCTGAGCCTGTGTGTGTGTGTGTGTCGCGTGTGTGCTCTGCGCTGAGGTGTTTGTTGGCGAACGACAGCGAAAGGCAACAAGCAAACAAACAAACAAACAACACACAGGACGTAAGTGCTTGCAACATTTACCCAAGTTTGTCGCCCACTCGTGCCCTCTCTGTCGCACCTGCAGGCAAAACGCAGTTGCGAAAAACAACAGTGTTTCCCCATGTTTGTGTTTGTGTGTATAGATAGCTGTCAATTTTTTTTCGCTCTGCATATTTTCTATTTTGTTTTGTTATGTCTTCTATTTTGCTTTGCTCTGTGTGTGTGGGTGTCTTAGCAAATTGCGCCTTTTAGTTGGGAAAACTCTGCAAAAAAATAGAAACAGAAAGCTTGCCTTAAAGTTCATTCCTCACACACACAGCTGACTTTGTTGTGGAAAAAGGGAGAGAAGAAGAGAAGGATTTTCTGCTTTTTGTTTGTTGCACACACACACATGTGAACGAGCAGCTGTGGCGCGCATGTGTATGTGCTTGTGTATTTTTGTTTACCTCTCTCACACTCTCACTCACTCTCTTCTCCACTGTTTTGCCCTCTGCCAGCGTCGCGGTCGCCAGCGGCGTCGCAACGCAATAAATTTCATGTTATTTCCGATAAGAAAACCAACCGCAATCGGTCTATATGTTTATATATACAGCTGATCCTTAGCTATTGACCCTAAACAGCGGTGCGAGCGAGATGGCAACATCGCAGAGAAGCAGCGGCATAAAATAACAACAATGTTGGGTCGTTGCTCCTCTTTTGGCTTCTTCGCTTTCATCTTCTGCTCCTTTTGTTTTTGTCACGGATATTTTGGATACTTCGAAAAGTGTATACCCTACGTTTTAGCTGATACAAGACCATAACATATAATTGTTAATTTAAGATTTGGTTAATTTTAAAAAATTTGATTCTGAGTATGTTTTAAATTTGTTTTATAATAACATATTTCTATTGGAAAACTAATAGCCCAATTCATACCCTTCATTCTGGTCAAATAAAAACAAAAAGCAAGCAGAGAGAAACAACGCAAAAGTTGACTTTTCGGTTAAGAAGAAGAAGCCGCAGACGAAGAACAAACAGTAAACAATAAACAATAATCGGTCGCAAATGAAGTTCAGAGATTGTGGCAAATAATAATTACGGCACAATTAATGCGTATTTTAACCTAGAATGACAACAACAAAGCAAACTGCTGATGGTGCCAATTAATTTAGCGGTTTTTATTTCGATGGTTTTCATCTGTTGCAAGCGCAGTACCGTTAGCTTTTTTGTTGCTTTCGACACGCGACGCCGCTGCCGCAGTCGACGTCTTGCGTTGGCATACAATCGCGTTACCGTTACACGGCTGCCGCTTGTTGCTGTTGTCTTTGCCAGCACTTTTAAAACGCACAGTGGCGGTCAATAAATTACGACCACCTTTGATTCTGCATTGGAGTCCGTTGAAACATATGTATGTACAATGTAATAAGCCTGAATGTCGTTTAATATATGTATTTCTTGGGCGATTTAACGTTTGTGGCCTGTACTGTGCCGCACACACTTAATTGTAAGATGTAGGCAAATGGCAAAAGTCGTTTTTGTATTTGTTGCTACCCACGTTTGAAGCCAGGATTGGAATGAGATGGCGATAGAGTGAGAGAGGGTAATAAGAATCACACTCTTAACGGTTCTAACGGCACTTGCAGTTTGCCTCACCTTGCCTATTTTTATTTCCCTCCCACCTCCTCCTGCCCACCTTGTTCGCCCCTTCTTTATTCTTGTCTTGATTGCAACTGTAAATTGCACGTAATTTGTTTGTTCATTGAGCACGCATTATGCGTTTCGCTCAATTGTTGCTTTCTTGAGCTTTTCTAGTTTGTTTTCTTCTTGTATTTTGTCCTTTATCGCCGACTTTGCTGCCACCTGCTGCGTCGCAGTCGGCGTTGCTGCCGGCGTCGACAGCACTACTCTGTCTCAGATTTTTTGTTTTGTACCAAAAGCAGCGTCATTTGCCATCCGCATTTCGCGCTGCGCGCTTTGCTTTCCGCTTGTCCGCTTTGCTGTCGTGCGAAGAGAAGAAGCAGAGTGGTCAAGAAGTAAACAAAATAGCCAAAGTAAAGGTGCAACAATTGAATAGAAATCCGTTTGTTTCGCTCGAAATAATTGCGAAAAGCGAGCCAAAGAAATCGCCAAGTGAGTGAGACATTAACAACATTTTGTGTTCCTTTTTTTTTATCTACGTTTTTTTCTGTGTGGTTCAGTGAACTTCTTGTTACTTTATACTAAATCATGTTGCCCCGGCAAAAGTGCTAATTAATTAACTAATTGAACAGAAGGGCGCAATTTGGATTTCTTTGTTGTCTGCGTTTCGAGTGCATTTCCCTTTTGCAGCCATTCTCTCTCTCTCTCTCTCTCATTGCCTTCTCTCCTGCTCCCGCTGGCTCTCCTTCGCGCGGTCTTTGTTCTGCCCGTTCGCTCCTTTTGCATTTTCTTTGTTCAAGCCAGCGGCGCAGCGTCGCAGTCGACGCTGGCAGCGGCAGCCGATTTGCATTTGGAGATTGAGCAGAAGGCGGCGATGTGATAAAGAAGTCTGTGCAGCAGGGGGGCGGATGAAGGAGTGGGTGCAGCGGGCGACAGCGCCTAATTATCCATTACCTTTTTGCAGATTAAATTGCCTTCAATTTGGTTAACGAGTCTAAAACAGGACAACAAACCAGCAGGGGGCAAAATCTCAAGGCTGATAAAGTAACTTATATTTGAGTGACTTTTCTTACAAAAAATATTGAACAAATGCCGTAAAATGTGTTTGTAAATTAACATGTTAACAACCCTTGTCATTCTTGATTTGTGATCATGTAGTTAGAAAGTCTGCCACATTTGCAGGCCTCCACTGTACCGCCCACTTATTTGTACCTGCCAGTATGTGTGTACATACATATGTGTTTATTCGGTCATCGTCTGCGTCCGACTTCCTCATACCAAAACCCCTAGCTATTCCAATATACCGCTTATCAATCGGTAAACATCGACGCGGTCAGTGAATAACAATTAACGACTTTGACAGGAGTTGTGAGGAGGAACAAAGAACACATCAAAGGCGCGCATCTGGTATGAATAATAGATGGGAATGCGAATCCGGGCATTATTCATGGGCATCCGCATCCATTCACGGCTTCCCCGAGATCAGCCCCATTTAAATGGAGCCCTACCTGGTTCCCAAACCGACGCGTACTCAATTCTGGCTTCGGTGTTTACCGCATAACTTTGCTACGCCCATTAATCATTTAGCACCCGAAGGCGCTAATAGAAAGAGTGTTCTCCTCGGTGGAGGGTTCTCCACTGGCTTCTCCAGAGCCATCTTGTGGACGTAGAACCGCAGCTAAGATGCAGTTTTGCATGCGCTTCAATATCCAAGGGTATGTTTGCATTGCGAGATTGACTATATAGTAGAGATTAACTTCTATTTATTGAGATCCATGAATATATGAGGAATTTTAAATACCAAATATATAAATATTTGTTGTGCCATTGTATAGTTCTTATAAAAGTATTTACATTATTAAAGCTTAAAGCAGTTGGAGTTAAATGGTAAATAGAATTTAATGTTCTTCACCAAAATCGCCTTGAGATAGTTCCTCTCAAATACAGGGTACACTTTTGGTTTAGCAAACGGGAGTTTATATTTCGCTAGTTCGTTTTTGTTGCGCTTTGTTTGGTTTCCGGGGCGGCAATTATCCATGTGTGTGTGTGGGTTGCCCACTGGAACTACCAACGCCGGAGGCAAGGAGATTGCAAATGGAAATCAATAATGGAAAGGCCCCTGGCATATCTGCTAGCCATTGCCATAGCCGAAGCCGTAGCCGTATCCAAAGCCTCATTGCCTATATTATAGCCCACTCTCTTACGCTTGTTCTGCTCTGCACTGTTCTGTTGTTTCTCTGCGCTGCGCTGCGCTGCTTTGCTCTGCTCTGCTTTTCCTTGGCTCGAATTCAGCTTTTTGCATAACAGATATAACAAACAAACAAACAAAACAAACACATGCATTATTAATTTCGCCTTTTGTTTTCCACTTGCAGTTTTCTTTGGCAGGAAATCTGATATAGCCGGGAATCGGAAACGAAATTGGAATCAGAATCAGAATCAGAATCGACATCGAAATCGGAATTGAAATCAGATATATTCGGATTCAGAATCGCACGAAGCAAGTGACTGTAATCGCAGAAATCATTGTTCAATGACAGCAGCCGCGGCCGTTTTTACCGCTGCTGCTTCTGCTTCTGCCGCTGGCCACGCCCCCGCCGCTTCCGCCCCCAAATCCGAACCCATTGCAGCGGAGAAAGCCAAAGTGCACAGTTAACAACGCCCCAAGGCAACAGAGACTGGAAGATTTAGTTGTGGTCCTGGTCAAGGTAAGGAGTAAACACTAATAACGCTTAAAATCGCTCTGGAAATAGTATCTATATGTATGTATTGCCTACTTAATGCGAGTACGGTCATGAAAATAATGATCGTTAAATATCGCAATCAAAACCAAAACCAAGTAGGCCAGTGTATCGCAGGCTTGCACCACAATAAACTTTTCGGCTTACTCTACACCATTTTGTAAATTCAAGTTAAAGTGACTGTTTTGCTGAGAACCTATGACTGATTTGCAAATTCCTGATTACAGAAAGAGGACCACTTGCAGGACAGACAATCGCAAGACCATTTGCAGTCCACAACGTTCGCATATAGAGGCCCAAGGAAACAAGGATATCGATATCAAAGTCACAATGGTGAAGACGTTTCAGGCCTATCTACCGTCCACGAATCGGACATACTCATGTGTTCACTGCCGCGCCCACCTCGCCTCCCACGACGAGCTCATCTCAAAGTCGTTTCAGGGCAGCCAAGGACCGGCGTATCTGTTCAACTCGGTGGTGAACGTGGCCTGTGGCCAGACGGAGGAGCGGGTGCTCCTAACCGGCCTTCATGCGGTGGCGGACATCTACTGCGAGTGCTGCAAGACGCCGCTGGGGTGGAAGTATGAGCACGCCTACGAGTCCAGCCAGAAGTACAAGGAGGGCAAGTTCATCATTGAGCTGGCGCACATGATCAAGGAGAACGGCTGGGACTGAAGGGCTGGGCTGTCCGTGTGATGGGCTGAAGAATCAGGAGCACACCCGTAACAGGATCAGGAAAACAGGAACAGCAGCTGCAGCAGCAGCAGCACCAGCAGCGGCGGCGGTGGCAGCGGCAGCGGCGGGAAAAGCAGCGAGTTCACCACACAAGAAAACGAAACACACACGCGGCAATATGCAGACAAAGAGTGCTTACAAAATGGCTAAAGTCTGGAAAAATTCGAAAGAACAAACAGAAAAAAAAAAAAAACAAGGAAAGGCCAACCGAAAAGCGAGATCGAGTTTTATCGAGTTTTAGGGTACCACACAATATATATATATATGCTATTATATAGTGCATAACTCGTCGTATCTTATAGAACAAAAGAAACAAATCAATCAGACACACAGATATACCGCACATTCGATCGAAAAACACCCATTATATAGAAAGCTTGATTAGGCTTGGGAAGGATCTCTGCGCTGGCCGCCATCTAGGATTTCCGCACTTTCATTTCGTTTACCATTACCCATTTATACCACATTGTTTTCCTTTTACCATTTTGCGTTGCAAGTTGATTCAATTATGTGTACTTTCTGTGAAAAATCTGCCTTAATTCGATGATTTCAAATATAAAACTGGCGAAAGCCTCACGCAAAACAGAACTTGCACTGCCAATAAATGAGAGAAATGTTTAGCATTCAAAAATAACACAGCAACAGCAGGAACCATTTGAAACACATGCGAAATCAAAAATGAGGAAAACAAATTGATAACACTCACCGACATAGACAAACATACACACTGAAACATTTTTTAACGTAGTAGTTATATTTAATAAAATTATTAAAATTAATTATTTAATGCAATTTAGCTTGAAACAAACAAAAAAAACACACGAAAAAGCGAGATAAACTTAAACTACAAATTTGTCAATGTGCAAACGTAAGGAACAACCGAAATATGAAGGCGGCAAGGTGCGTGTCCCCGCCGCCAGGTGGCGTTCAGGTGATGCCACTTGACACTCGGGAATGATGCACCGAAGTGCGGGGGAAAAGGGGGTGGGAAATGAAAGAAATTATATGAAATACAAAAGCATATGATATGCCTAACTTTAAAAAGAATATAAATATACACTATATATACATATATATATATAAGTATATGTATATATATGTATATTTATGTAAGAGAGAAATGCGTATTTATGTCGCAAAATATCGTACATTAATCAAATCGAAAGAAAAGCTGGAGCTAAGCAAAAAAATAAATATATGTATAACGATGGAAAAAGAAGAGCATATTTTTAAAGCAAAACGGATTATGATATATGAATATGCAAAAAATAACTGCCAAGAACTATTTAAGTTAAATGATGTTCTCTAAGTAGTTATTAAAATGTATCTGAGGAATATATTTTGTGGTAGCATTAAAATTAACTAAAATAAAAGGAGAAACAAGTAAACAGAATATAAAAGCAGAGTTCAATAAATACAAATTCAAGAAATCAAATCCTCTTCAAAAACGAGTAACATTGAAATTGCTGAATACTTATTTGTGTCCTGCATTTCATCCATTTAAGCTATTGGCCGTACTTAAACTCTCTCTCTCTCTATATATATATATATATGTATATATATATATATTTCCAACTTAAAACCTAGTTTTATCAAAGCTTTGAGCTTTGTTCGACCATTTAGGCATTGACTACTGTACTCCATGCATGTGATGCACCATGAAACGAAACACAAATTTTGAAAAACGGAATTCATACAAAAACGAAACCAACTGATGTTAGTATTTACATACATACATGCCACTATACATACTTGCATACATACATACTAAAACGAGACCACCTTTACATTAAAAAGAAAATGAAATACAAAAATCATACAAACATTAAAACACATCCAAATACAGTCAGCGACATGCAGCCGATTAAGATGTATTAATCAATCTCAATTCAAGATTGCAATAAAGCGCATTTTTAGCTCAACTAACTGATTTTTTTGTTCTTTTGGGATGCCCTCCCATTTTATTTGTGTATGTACATATGGGAAATGAGTTGGATATTCAGTGTATTTGCTACAACATTCGGTGTTTTTCAGTGTTAGGAAATGATATAAGAAGTACGCCGATGTGTTAAATTCAATTTCAAATTCTGCATCAATGAAGTATATTAGCTTCTGTGTTGTGTGAGTGTGAGTAGTACATTTCTGCATTATTGGATTTAATTGGTTTACGATAAAAATAATAAGGAAATGTGTGTAAATTGGCAGTACTAATTGTAAACCGCATTTACAAAACGTCTAATGCCGAGCAATACAATTGGGCAGCCGATTACGCCGTTGTTAAAGTTGTGTGTGTGTGTGTGTGTGTGTGTGTGTGTACGCAGTATGCAGCATATCAGCAACGTGTTGAGGTGCTACTTTCACTTCTTGTGGTAGCACCATTTGAACGATAGTCCATAGTGATGTGGTTCATTTGCAGCTGGATGGATGGATGGATGTATGGCCCCCCAAACTGGGCCGCCTGGTGATCATCGTTAAACGTCGCCGGCAGCCATGAGTGTTTCTATATGATATCTCCCGTCCGTGGAGGAATCGACGCCTTGTCAGCAGCATGAATTGATGGCTTCGATTCTTCCGATTTGGGCGAGGAATCAAGTCCATTGTATCTGTAACGAGGTGTATGCTTTTTGTGGTGATTGTACTTCTAATGTATTTTCACACTCACTTTTTTCACATTGAGAATTTAGATTCAAATTTTGTAACTTGTTCCGAAAATATGACCCAGCTTGTTGCCCGTGTCGAAGGCGAATGAAATTTCTGTAGACTGTAGCTCAAATTACAGTTTTGGCTGCGAAAAAAGTAATGACAGCAAAGTTCTCGGCCAACTTGATGTCGTTTTTCAGATTTCGGGCTATTTTCATCTAGTCACCTTTGCAAATGGATATTACATGAAGAGTACCTAAACAAATATAGTTGGGGATTTTATTTTATTTTATTGAAATAACTGCGATTATAGGAGGCGCCTGTCACAACGTTCTTATTGCATTGAGGGTATAAAAATGCGCCACTAATCCTTTATTCCGTTTCCTTTATTTCCACTCGAAAGGGAAAGAAAAATTGACATGTGAGGGACAGGAGGACAGCCTACATAGGGAAAACCCTTCTCCGTGAGACCTTCATTTTTTTGGTTCCCCTCAACCAATTCTGACGTGGGTCAATTTAATTTGAAGAGATTGTAAAGCTGAAATGGCTGTAACTGTCACACGCCCAACCAAACTGGAAAGGCGGGCCCCATTGTCTTGTCCTTTTTCTTTTTCTTTTTGCCTTTTTCTTTTGGGATACGAACTCACCCACACACACAAACATCTCTGGAGGTGTTAAAGGGAAAACCCTTTTTCTTCCTCCTTTGCGATTGAGCGAAGGAAGGGTCTTGCGTTTGATATTTTCTTTAAACCATTTGTGCTCCTGTCAGCAGTTTCATTACTTTTCATTTTTTCATTTCAGTGCGTGGAAGTATGAAATGCTGATGTCTTGATTGTAGGTCTCAGAATGAAATTGAAAATTGAATATTAAGCATTGACTACTTGAAGCAATTACATTTGGTTTTTATAGGAAAATATCTTATTATACTTAAAGTATTGTGTTTTTATAGGAAAATATCTTATTATACTTAAAGTATTGTGTTTTTATAGGAAAATATCTTATTATACTTAAAGTATTGTGTTTTTATAGGAAAATATCTTATTATACTTAAAGTATTGTGTTTTTATAGGAAAATATCTTATTATACTTAAAGTATTGTGTTTTTATAGGAAAATATCTGATTAGATATTGAAGCATTGTGTCAACACTGCGAATGAGTGATATTGCACACGTTTGCTATACTAAAGCTCACATAAGTTTGGTTCATACAGAAGCATGAATAATCCGTTGTATAAGTTAATACTTCGTTTGGGGGCATTGTTAGCTTTGGAGGCCACAGTCATTACCACTGATGATGTCCCTCCCCGTACACAAACTTCTGATTTACATGACCCTCTGGGAAGTGCAAAAAAAAAAAAAAGGAAAGGAATACAAAACTACAGACCGGAGTTGGCTTCGAAGAACTTTTTCAGCCAGACAGCAACTAATGAATGATGCAACAATAAGGAATCACACTGGCCAAGTCCGCAAAAGTCGACTCTCAATTGGGAAATTGCGAGGCTGGGGCTGGGAAAACTGCAGGGAAATGCAGAAAAGGGGGGTTGTGGTGTGGTGTGGTGGAGTTGGTTTTTCGAGGGAACAGCAAAAACATTTCCTGGTCTCGTTTGCTTCGTTTGGTGTGTCCCCCTTTTTGGGTTTGTAAGCATTTAATTAATATTGAAAGCGACACATAAAAGGCTTAAATGCCCAGATCCCTCACAGATCCCTCACAGATGCACACATGGCAGTCACGGAGGCCCAGAGCCCGATGCACACTCAATCCGTGGAGTGCAGCCGGAGTGCAGCATCCAGTCAGTCCAGGCCAATCATTTTTTCCAGCACCATGTCAACGCAACACACATGAGCCATGGGCAGACCGACTAGCAGAGTGAATGGTTAGCTAGAAGGAATCGTAGAGCGCCTGCTGCACTGCAAGAAACAATGTGTATTGTTTACTTAACGTACTGTTTAGTATTTAACTTGTATCTTCTTCAAAAGGAAGGGAAAACCTCAATTGGACTGCGCCCAAAAGTATGCAGTAAACGTGAGCGTCAGCTTGGTGGCCTTGCAGGTTTTAATCAGGCTTTTCTGATTACTTTGGTTTCTTCTCCTGTTTTTCTGGCAGTGTTCGTTGCGAATGCAGAGTGCAGAGTTGCAGAGTGGGGCAGGTGGGGACTGCAAGTCAAAAGTTGCCTGGGACCTTGTCCTGTCATCACTTCAGAAGTCTAATGGGCGCGTCAGTGTTCGCCGAGCGTTCCGTTTCGTAGCAGTTAGTTGACAGCGAGTGTCCCGGAATATCCAAAGCTTCTCCTTCTTTTTTTCGGCCTTTTGCCATGGATGGCATAGTCAGTCGCTTCTGTCATATTCACTGTCCCCATCATTCAACCCTTACACTCGCACACTTGCAACTCGCACACTCGCAACTGGCACACACAATCACACTAACACACTGACACACCAGCTGAAAGGGGAGCCCACAGTGGCTCAATCATCGTTGATACGGCCAAAAAACCCCCCTCCCCCCCTTTTTTGAAGGGGGCTTAAACCATCCCCCCACCGACCACTTGTGATGCGCTTTTGGGCCCCTACGGCTTTGTGAACTGACTCTGGGCCATTTGTTGTCGCCAGCACATCTCGCATTCCTCAGCGATTCATGGCTTGGCGGTCACAAATCGACGGGGCGAGCGCTGTGAATTGAGTTTTAAAGGCTGCTGACACTTGCATCCGACCAACAGCTTACTGAACTGGAACATATTTCACTTCAAATGCGACCAAAATGGGTCGAGTTCCACTGTCGCCAATTGCAATGCACAATTGTTTAATTGTTTAAATGGCATTTGTGTGCAGTGAGCACTTGTCATGTTCTGTATGCACTTCCAACTCAAAATTTAATACATTTCATTAGCTTGTATTCTATTTATTATATATATCATATAATAGCAACTTTCGTTGCCTTATTTGGCGTCTTTTTCGATACCATTTCCTCAGATCGAAGAGTGCACTTTTGGCCCAAGGGGAAGCTCTCACAAATTTGTTTCGCCCTTGGCGGCTTTCATCTAAGTACGAGTATGTGAAAAAGCGCATTGCGACGTTGGCTGGCGATTTGCCCAAAAAGAAAAAAGAGTCAAACCATGATGGGTAAACCCACCTACCAACTACCAACTACTAACCTCCCCGTTTAGTTTGCCCCATTCCAAGTGTCATAAAGTGACAAATCCATCAACGGCTCGGCTCGGATGTGAAATGATGCAAGGCGTGCGCAATTTGTCTCGCCTGAAACGAAACGAATCGAAACGGAACCTGAATGATATGAAACGCACGGGTAATGGAAACTGGTTGGGTAAAGGGGTGGGGTAGGGGAAGGGGAATTTCCTGGTAATTCAATTTGGGTTTCCCCCGGGAAAGTGCAGGCCAAATATTTTCCCACATTACTGTGCATCGCATAAATTCGTTAAATGCACGGGCGCTTGAACCAAAATGGAATGCGAAGAAATAGCAATCGTTAGCAGTGAAGTGTTCTCAGGAAACCATGGTTTTTTGAAATGAAATATTTGAGTTTGTGCACTTTTTGGGCCAGCTTTTCGCTGCACAATAATTTCCACGTTCAATATGCATTTGGCACCAATGTTGTCACTTCGGAAATTGTAAATTCAAATGTTTCAGCGCAAATATTGAACGAGTGATGCATATGTGCACACCTCGGTGCCTCTTTACACCCGATTCGAAACTAAATAAATATTTTTATTGTGTTGGCTTGAATTTTATTTGCTGCAAAACTGAAAGCCAATATAAATGAGCGTGTAGTGTGCATACATAAATGGATATAATCTCACAGATACATATGTTGGTTTTCTGTTGAATGTAAAATTATGTGCCTAACACAATATGTCACCATGGACGGCAGTTTACGTAGTAACGAAGCGCGCCAAGAGAGTGTGCGAAATCGATTAACACCTCATTTGTTAAAATGGGAGATGGTTAGCATTGATTTTTACTGACAATTTCTTTTAGCTATGTTAAGATAAGATAACTTTTAATGTTACTTACTTTTTTTGGGTTTTTATTTTATATATATACATATGTATTTTTCTAAGTGCACTCGCGAGATGTCTTGTAGTCATGTTCGGCAATAAGCCGTTTATGCCCTGATTTATTATGGGCCAACAAATCACCGACATGATGGCTCACAGTTCCCTCTCCGCACCTCTCTCCACCCCGCTGCTCCCACCACTCCGAAATGGAGTGAAATGAATCTCGGCTGGGTGCATTTTTAATGGTTTTCGTGGAAGGGCACTGGTATTTGCATTGTGCCCGCGGCTCCTCGAAGCAAGCCATCGATTTCAAGTTCAATTCGGGGGCGAACACTTAAAGTTAAGTCCCAGCACATGGGTGTACTAAAGAGGGGTGTGTGTGAGTGTGGGCAGGGGGGTGGGTGTGTCTGACCCCCCAGTGGCAAGCAGGTGCCACTGCAGCCTCAGTGGCAAAAGTGATGATGACAGGGGCAAATGGAACTTTCGTGTATTGTTATTACTTGTCTTTAACGCTGTTTTCTTTTTCGGTGCCCTGGCTTTAATGGAAAGCCCGAAGGTGTTCCATTTCCCTTCAACGATTTTTCCGCAACCCCAATGGACCAAAACCCTGTTTAAGAATTTTCTTTAAGGGGGGAAAGTATTTGCAAGAAATCAACTGCGATCAATGGGCCATAAAAACCAACATTAAAGCAATAATATTGAAGGGAAATTAATATTTGCTCTTAAAAAGAGGTTAAAATAGGTTTTTATATATTTATTGCAAAAATAACCCATGCATAAGGCATAAAGAGCAAATATTTGTAAAATATACAAAAAAAACATGGGAAACAATTTTGGAGTTTTACTTGCGAAGATTCACTCGAGTGACAGTCATCAATGTGATCGAAGTGTAATTTCTGGTTACATTTTTTCGGTGATTTCGCTCTAGACTTATCCCCAGCACTCTCGTCCTGTGAACTACCTCACGCACTAAGGATAATGGAAGGAATGCTGCGGAAAAGTGGAGGGAAATGAGTACGAAGAACGCAGTGATGCGAAAAGTGTTGAAAATGAAATCGTGTACGCATCGAGAGCATAAAACGTGCATTAAAATCTGTCATTTACATTGGTAAAGGCGTGAAAAATTGGCTAGGTCCCCCCACCCCCGACCCACTCTTTGTCTCCAAGCCATCGGATTTTCCACACTTTTCCCCGCCCCCGCCCCCCCCCCCCCCCCCTTTCTTTCGCTCTTTGTGTGTGTTGCTCCCCTGGCGAAAAGTTGGAAAAGCGCTGACGAGAACTCGGTTCAGCCTTTGGCTGTCGCAGCATCGCTTTTCTCGCTTTTCTCGCTTACAACACCACGCCCCCAGAATTTTCTCATTTCCCCCAATCCTACCACGCCCCCCGCCCCCGCACCTGCCCTCGTTTCGGCTTCAACTCTTTTTCGCTTTGAATTTGCTTTATGAGAAATTTATAATATCCCTTGCCCCCCAACTTCAAGTCGAACGGAACTTGTTTGTTAACCAAAGTAAAATCGGGGCCGGAAGAAAAAAAAAAAAAAGGGGGAAGAGGTCAGCGAAACTGCTAACCAGTTAATATGGACTCCAGTTTACTTTTCGTTAAATTGCACACATTTTTTTGCAAATTTTAATTTGATTTAAATCCTACTTCAATTTTATTACTTTAAGTAAGAATTTCTACTTTTTAGCTGATTAATAATTTGAGCATTACGATGATACATTTTAAATTAGCAAAAGGACGATAGAAAAGGCAATCCAACCAAGTGGCTTGGAAAGCGGCATTCAAACTCTACATTTAAGTTGATTAATTAGCCAGCGGATTGCGGATATCAAAATGGATTAACTGCAAACCCTTCAGGAGCAACTTTTCAGCAAGCAGAAACATTTTAATTAAAATGCCATTGCGTATACGCAGCGTGGGCAGCGACGTTAAAAATTCAAGCACTGAAAATGTCGGCGTTTCGGATTAGTTTAAAGTTGCGTGCAGGGCACCCAGTTATCAAGTGAGCATTAAAAATAATTACGTGTCACGAGAAGAGGACTAATTTCAAGGGAGCTGACAAGGATTGAATGGGATCTAGCACTGAAAGGCAGATTGAAAATTTGACAAATCAACATGGCTCGAAAATATAAAAATATAAGCTGAAAGTGATGCAGTGAATCCGTGAATCAGATACTTGGATCTTAGCCTGCCGGCTGTGAAGCAATTACATTTAATTATCAGAGCGTTATGCAAACGTTGTCTGGCTCCTAAATAACAAGATTGTGGGGGGAACGTTTATCGCCAGCAAGATGCCCGAAAATTAAAAAGAAATCAAATGCGGTGAAGTCAGTCGCGCCGGTTTTACATTTTCCCCCAGCCACAGCACCCAAAAACACCACAAAAGTCTTGTTTGAGGTCGTTGAAACCGCGTGACAGAGTCTGTTGGTTTTTTTTTTTTTTTTTTTTTGTGTGTTTTCCGGACGAATCTGCCGAGAGAATGGACGCCACATGGACGCCACTGGCGGAGTATGGAAACCACAGCTGGGTTTCCAGATGGTTGTATATTCTGCCACACTGTCTGACAATGATAAGAATTTAATTTTGAATTTGATAATCAAAAGCGCTGCGGTTCATTAACTATGGCGACTTTAGTATCGCAAATTCCACTGCACATTTCAATTCAATTAGAATAATTTATATAGATATTTGTGTGAATAATAGACTGCGAATTATAGGCGGCATTTCCCCATAGTTACTTACCCTAATTAACTATTATGTTTAGCAGGATTTGCTTATTTCACATTTTGTATCATGCACTTTTGCTAAGTAAGTGCTTCAGTGTAGGAATTGTGGTGCTGCAAGCATTTACCATTTTTCTTTGCTAAAATACCAACTACTAGTTATGTTTGTTTATTACCACACTGCCGGGGATTGCTCATATTCCTTTTGGCCCAACTATTTCGCCTGCAAGGCTTCAGGCGGGTCCACATGGCGTATGCTTAATTTTGTTGCCACTTTGACAACTTGACTGCCTGCCTCGAGGCAATGCATGTGTGTGTGTGCGAGTGTGTGCTTTATGTGCCTGTGTGAGTGGCAGCCTGCGTAAGTGAGTCTGTGTGTTTGCTGACCAAGGGACAGAGGGCAGTGGAGTCGATGTAAGCCGGGATGAGCTGAAGTAAGGTGTTGTCTGCTAGCAATTAAAAGGACTTTATCACAAGTACATTAAAATATACCTTGAAAATAGGCAAAATCCGGAGGAAAAGCGAAGGAAAAGCGGAGGGGCCAAAAGGACGAAGGACGCACCAACAAACAACCTAATTAACTTGTCAAAAATTCAGACTCTGCTCACCGGCCCAAAAAGGAGCGAAGCCAAAGGAGAACAAAATATAAAATATAAACAAAAAAAATCCAAAAAAAAAAATTAGAAAACAAAAGAAAAGTGAAGCGAAGTGAGGTGAGGTGAAGTGAGGGCAAACAAACAAAGGCAATGGCAGTTATGCCCGTTTTTGCCTACGTGCCCGGCCCGGGTTCTATTAAAATTTCAATTAAATATTTTCCTTTTCCGCTCGCCCGAGACAACCAAAATAACCGGCAAACGCCAGTACTTATGTGCTTTAATTATTGTTTTTTATAATTATTATAATTATGATTGCGAGACAGCGACCCTCCTCCGGGAATTGAGCGACAGCAACAACAAAAGGCGATTGCTGGAAAACTTTCAGCGCTGCTGGATTTCCATTTCCCAGCAGAAGAAGGAACTTGCGCGGCCATTTCGCACGCAAAATGTTTAATTATTGAAAATGCCTGGCTGTGGAAAACGGAATGTGTGTGGGGCAACGTGTGCTGCTGGGAAAGTCGAGGAAATCCGAATGGTTGCTGAGACAACAAAAATTTGTTTACGTGATTTTCTTCATCTTCATCCTCGTTTGTGTGTGTATGTGTGTGTGTTACTTTGTCGCACATGAAGACTGAAAGCAATAAGATAAAAAAAGATAAGGAAAGCTGTGGAAAACTGTAGCTACAAGAAAACTTTGAAAAAAAATAAGTATGGCTGCTTTAAAATTTAGCAAAATTATAATTTTGGCAAGGCGATTTTGCAAACCAGTTTCTGAAAATCTTTTAAAGGCATTTTTTTCCTTTTTGTAACATAAATCTGTTTTTATTATTTTCTCTTAAGCACAATTTTCTCGCTGTGCATCGAAACGTTGGTTAAACTAAAGCAGCGACAAAGACAAATAGACAGACAAGCCGACGGACAGACGAGGCCACACACGTAGGTGCAAGAAATCCCGCTGCACTTGGCACGACCAGGAAAATGTCGTCCTGTTCCTTGTGTCTTCTGCAACGCTTTGTGAGGAGCGCCGCCAGCAGTTTGCCTTCAACTTGAGCCCCCCACCAAAGCGACATTGATGCACTGCAAGAAATGATGCAAAAAGTACTGAAATACTTAACAGTTGAAAAGCATCAGTTGGTGCTGCATACTTTGCGAGGGCATCAACTAAAATGGCCTAGTTAAAGCACTTCAGTATGAAGTCTCTCTTTTATTTTTCAGTGTAATGCAGTCGCTGTGTGACTTGGCCCTAAGTCGGCGGCGGTTTTGGCAGCTCCACTCCACTCCACTCCTTCTGCAGCAATGTCTCCATTTGGCTGGCTGTCTGCTCCTCTCGGCTACGTGTCTATTCAAATGTACGCCAAGATGATACCCTGTAACCGCCGGCAAAGTGCCTGTGTGTCGGGCAACGTACACGATCGCTGCTGTCGCATGCAGACGATAGCATTTGATTTAACTTTATTTTGGGGCGAGAACTTGTGGAAACCGAAACTGCCTCGAAACTTAAAAGAGAGATTCGCAAATTGAATTGAAATTATTTGGCAAATGTGCAGCAACGTATATACATATATATATATATATATTTATATATATATATACAGCACACATAAAGCGCAATGGAGTGTGGCAACATTTTATGCAAATCAACTGACAGATTTTCACCTCTGGCACGTGAGCAAGAAAATTGCAAAAAAAAAAAGAAAAATACAAGGAAAAACAACGAGGTGCAATGGAACGTTGGCGTAATTGAAACACTGCAGCGACAAGTGCAGCACGACAGCAGCCGTCTCTCTCTTATCGGCCATGCCCGTCTCTTTCTCGTCAGGGGCTTTGTGCTCCTGTTTGCCGGTGATTTGTGCGTGGTCGCAATTCGATAAGCGTTTAAGTAATTAAATGCACGCCCGTTGCGATTGATAAACGAGCAGTTGTCCCCCTTGCACACCCTTAAATATATACCCATCTCGCTCTGATCGGCATTTTAATGGGATATATGTGTATATATATGTTTTATATACATATACAAATGCTCGCATGCAAATGAGGCCTGATATTGTGATAGTTTCTCAAAGACCAATCTGTAGTTTGCATCTTAATGGGAAATGTGACCTTTTAATAAACAGATTGATTATTTCTTATAAATACCATAGTTCAAAAAGCAGCGTTTAGGCACTACAACCACTTGTTTTTATTCTGGAAAAACTCTCAAGTTCCAAGTGGAGAGGTTAAAAACTTTAAAAGTGCGTTAATTTATTTGCATTTAATATTTTATTTGCATTTAAATAGCAGCCTGCGAATTTCCCTTTTCAAGAACAAAATGCGAGTCCGTGTTTATGCGTAAATAATAAATTGTTGCTTTATTGAATTTCATTCCATTAAAATGTTACCACATAATGAGATGTGTATACATGTGTATATGTGGGTGTGTTCTCTGTGTTGTGTCTTTCTTTTCTTTTTTTTTTGTTTTGGTTTTTTTTTTGATAAGCTGATACCTTTGAAGGTTTTTACGCTCTGCCATCCATTTTCCCGGCTTTTTTATTTTATTTTGTATATCAACTCAAATTCCAATTAAATTGTACAACAACAAACAAACAGCGTACGATTCTGCGAATCCGGAAAATCGGAAAATCGAAATCGGTGTTTCGCTTGCCCTTAAACCCAAATTGTTTAAAGTTGAACGTTTTAAGTTGTGCCACAAAGATAATTCTTATCGCTCGAAATTACTTTTATGAATCCAGTTTAGGAATAATTTTGCCACTGCGCTTAGTTTTAATTGCTTGGCGCTTTTTTCCATTTTCATTTTTTCCCCTCTTCGCGTTACGCTTTTGATATGTTAATTACACCGCATTGCTCTCTCTTCCGCTCTTTCGCTCTTTCTCCACGACTTTCTTTTGCCCGCTCCTTCATCCGCCTTGCTTATGAAATTTTTATTGCCCCTCACATACTTTGTGTCAGTGTGCGTGTGTGTGAGCTCGTAATTCGGCTGAAGCTGTGGAAATGCATTTTTGTTAGCTGCTTTCTTTAATTTCTCTGCACAAAGTATTTTTAATTCCCTAACTTTTCGACTTCTTTTTGCGCAAAATCTTTCAGCGTTTTGCACTTTTTTTCCTTTTTTTCTCTCTTTCCTTTTGATTGTTAAAAAACCTAACAACTTAGGAGTAATAGAAAATATTATTGCAAAAATGTTTAAGGAAAATCTATTTAATTTCGTAACATATTTTTAAATAGAAAAAATGTTATCTTTTTAAATAAACTAATATATTGTAAACATGTTTATAAACTTATATCATTATTACGGATATTATTAGTTTCTTTTTGAGTTCGAAAATAATAGTTTAACATCTATAATTGTCTTTTCTTGAGTTCGAAAAAAATAGTTTAACATCTATAACTGTCTTTTCTTGAGTTCGAAAATAATAGTTTAACATCTATAATTGTCTTTTCTTGAGTCCGAAAAAAATAGTTTAACATCTATAATTGTCTTGTTTTTACCTTGATATGTAGTTATACATTTTGCTTCTTCAACTATTTGTAGTTTGGTGCAACATTGTCATTGTTTTCTGTTCAAATTGAATTTTTCTTTATCTTGCTGTCATCTCTTTTGCTTAATTTTGAAACCTATTTCGATGGATTCCGCGTGCAAGGGCGATAGGAAAGCTTTAAGTGTGTGTGTGTGTGGAGAGCAGTGCTGCCATTCTGGCCTTTTTCCCACTAGATTTATTCTTCTTTCGAAAGAAACATAAATTCATGTTCTGTTTCTTATAAAGGTGTGCGAAAGTATGCAATAAATTAACTTAAGCTGCCTTAATCTGTTAACTTGTATTGCATACTTTTGGACACGTTTATAAAGAACTTATGATAATCCGTAACAAATGTTCAATAATTCGTTATTTTCTCTCTGAATTGCCCAATCCTTTCAATCCTTGGCTCATGACAGCACTGTTGAAGAGGCTCTTTGCTAACAATTTCATCTAATTTTCAGCTACTTTACACCCAAAAGCAATGCTTTCTAGAACTGAACAAAATCCAATCGAAACTAAGGCGGAAATGATTATATTTTTGTCGGTTATCACTTTTTAATTTCTAACAGCTCTTTGAGTGTCTGTGTGTGTGTGTTTGTGTGTGTGTTACCTTGTTTATGTATGTATACGTGTTTGTCTACAAGTGTTTTCGCTATTTATACACAAAAAAAAAGGGTTTCGCTTAACTTTAGTTTTACAATTCTTTTTTTTTGTTTGTTTTACTTTATGTATTTTCTTTTTCTAACGTTTATCGCTTAATGTTTTTTATATATTCACCACACAAAAAAATCGTTTTCGACAATTATCTCTATATATCCTTTGATTCGATTCGGCCTTTCCCGTGTAAAACATAAAACACCAAAAATAATACATCCGAAAGCGGCGACTATAATATAGTACTAGAATTATGTTTAGATTTTGAGTTGATAACATGTGTGGCAAGGGAAATATACAATTTTTAATCGCATTTCATATTTGGGAAAAGAAGCAGAACCCTTTAAATTTGGCTGGCATCAATTAATTGTGGCTTAAAAACTGTAATTTGAAAGGGATTTTACTCGTATCTGGTTTAAATGAAACAAAAATCTTATTTTTATAATATCAGTCGGAAGTTTTCAACTCAATTTTTATTTTCAATTTACAGAATTCTCAATTTAAGCGAAACTATTTAAAAAGATGTAGTTGCGATACTGATATTATTTATTTAAAAGCTCTTAGTTTTTTGTATTATTTCTTGCGATATTTTTCCCTTTCCATGCAATGCTAACAACTCATTGTTAATTTTTCCTTTACCATTCGTCTCAATCTTCAGCTTTTCCAGCTCGTCCATTGCTGCACAAATTCGCGGCTTAAGGCATCGGAAAGTGATTCTGCTCAAAGTCTTTGTGTCGCTCCGCCAGCGATTTCTCCAGCCGTCGATCCGTGATGGCCACGAATGGCAGACGCGACTGTTTGCCTCTACTGCTGCCGACGAAGCCGGAAATGGCGGGTCCACTTGCTCCGCCCACGCCCATGTCGTCTACCACGCGATGGTAAACGAAGGAGTTCAGCGGCGATGGATCTCCTCTTCCTCCTCCACCAGCTGCTCCTCCTCCTCCACCTGCCCCTCTGCCGGCTGTTCCGACTCCGCCGCCCTCGGTGGTTCCGCCGCCAGCGGGTTTCTCCGTGGAACTACCCGTCTCCAAGCGGGGCCAACTACTCTGACCCCGGCCAGCCACATTCGCCACGAACTGGGCACTCCGGCTGCGACTGCGCGGTGTGCCCAGAAAGCTGCCCGCGATGGCTGGATAAGATGGGAGCTTGAAGAGCGCTGGTTTCGGCGTGGTTGTTGCCGCTGTCTTGCCACCACCCGCCTTACTCGCCATTTCGCGCTGCCAAAAGTCCAGAGTTTCGGGTGCCGGATCGGTTTCCTCGCCCGAGACAACGAGTGCATCTTCCTCGGGCAACTGATTGTTGGGCGATGATGTTGTCGATGTGCTCACTGGGTTCTCCTTCGATGGCTGCTCCGCTTTGGCCACAGTAACCGCATCCTTGGGCGTCGATTGTGTGGTGCTATACCTGCTCTTTTGCTGGGCAAACAAATCCTCGAAACGCTGATGCTGATGGTAACGTCGCCGCTTCTCCTTCAGGTACTCATCATCCAGACGCACCGTTTCGGTGCTGCCCAGCGGATTACCGGGACTGAGTGTGGGCGTGGGCAGTGTGCCCTCCAGGAGATTGAGTAACTGCTTGTTCCGACGATTATACTTCTTGATATAGGGCGGCAGATTGGCCTCCTCACCACGCTCCTGCTGCGCCTCCTCCAGCTCGGCGGCACTCTCGTAGTCATCCTCATAGTCGCTATAGAGTTCGGGATGCGTTTCGCGATAGTGCTCATCGTAGACCTGGAACTGCACCCTGGCTAGATGCGGCCACTTGGCATAGTAACGCTCCAGATGTTCCAGCTCGGTTATTTGATGTCCAAGCTGTGGTTTCGGTGGTGGCAGCGGTGGTGTGGGCGGTGGCGGTGGACTGGGTGCACCAATGCCCAACGGCACCTTGCGCTGATAGGGATTACGTGGACGCGATTTCAGGTGACTCATCTTCTGGTGACTGTGACTGTGATGACTGCGATGGTTGTGCGGCCCATTGTGAGTGTAACCATGATGGTGGCTGTGGTGGTGGTGGTGGTTGCCCAAATGTTGGCCACTGTGATGGTGATGATGGTGGTGCTCCTTCGCCGGCGGATCACTTTTCACACCATTGCGCAAAACCGGACTAATACGCCGATACCAGTTGCCATTGTCATGGGCAATCAAACGCTCCATTTCCGTGTGGTGCTTCAGATCCACATCCGGCTGCTGTTGATTGTCATAGTAGTTGACCTGACCCTCGTAGAAGGGCTTCCCGGTGGCCACCAAGTTGCGCTGTGGTCGCAAACCGAGGGCGAAGATCGGCGCCGAGTGTGTGGATCTTTCACGCTCCTTCTGCAACTTTTGCAGGTGCCTGGTGGAGATGGTAGCCACTGGAGCGGGTTCTGGTGGAGGTGTCACTTCCACCTTCGCTTGCTGCCGCTTCAGATAGTCCTTGTACCGCTTCTTGTGACTCTTGTGTCCAGTGCGCTGGCGACTCCTTCGCAGCGCCTTGAAGCGTTCAAATGCCGACGAGGGGCCGGCGGTGACAGTGGGCGTGGCCGTGGTGGCTGTAATGCAAAAAAAAAAGAAAAAAAGAAAGAGAAAAATAAATAAGAAAAAGTCTTTGTTAGTCTCGGCACGCTTTTTAGGGCTCGGAAGTAATAGATTTCTATTAGGCCAACGGACAACAAGAGCTGCTTGTATCCAATACCCTGCAAATGGGCAAGAGGGGTAGTATGGAATGCACAAGGATCTCAACAAACATTCGAAATAAAGGTGATCTGAAACTGCACGTTGAAAGTGCATAATTTGACTGATTGAAACAACTCTAGGTTTAGATGGAATATTAATAAAATGCAAAATCACTTTGATATTAAAATTCCATTTTAATTTATTAACTTTCTGTTAGAGTGGCAAAAAGTTGACCCATAGCTGCACTTTGGCTATAACTGTTGTGTTCCAGGGTATTCAAGGTTTTTGCTGCTAATCTCGCCCTTCTTTCTCGTTTGACCCAGCTCACTGTTTGGTCCTGAAATCCTTACAAACCACACAAAATCCAGCAGGACCGCCGCTTCAGCAATCTCTCTCCCCTCAAGGAACCACACACAAATTCATTTCAACTTGATTTGTGCCAGCGAGGGAGGCCTGAGCACTCACAAGAAATAGCCAATGAATTTATGCTGGAACTCTCGAATCAACCCGGACATTTCAGCATTTCACCATTTGAGCATTTCACCATTTGAGCATTTGAGCATTTCCTTCTTCTAGTCAAGGCACGTCTGCCATCGCCGCCTCCGCAGAACTTCATTTCTTGGCCAATCCTCTGGACAGATTTCGTTGCTTCCGTTGCTTCTGCTATGGAATATATACTATACATACGTATATATATATAGGATATTTGTTATTTTGTAAGCTTTATTGTTTAATGCCAGAAAATGTGTGCAGAGGGTTGGTGGGAGGGAGGTGTGAGCATTTCTTTCCCTAGGGGAAGCTAAACTTTCTCTTCTTTGATTTCTTTGCTGCGCAAAAATTGAAAGAACATTTGCATACCTTATGGCTTTGGCTTAACTTTAACTAAACTTATTAGGACAATCAATATAATTTTTTGATTTTTCGCTCATTCGCTCTTTAAGTTCGGTACATTTGCATTGGAATTAAAGTGATTGTGTGCTGGCAACAGTTTGACTTATCGTCTGAGGGTCTTCGTCTGCAGAATGTAGAGTGCAGAATGCTTTGGGGATTTCCTTTACATATTTTCAATTTACGGCAGACACAAACACACACACACACACACATATCCATCCCCGCATTGCTGACTTTGATGGGATCCCAAAATGGGGTCCGAAAACCGAAAACCGAACACCGAAAACTGCCAAGCGAAACCGAACTCGGTATGGAATGCGGTACAGTGGGTCGAATTTGAATGGTTCTGTGGCTCCGGAATTTTCCACTGAGCACGGCATTTTGCTTAGCTCGCCCATCAAAGGGAAATGGAATGCCGCACAGTGCAACTTTTAGTTGTTTAAAGCCTTTCGGAAATATTTATATTTTAGATGGAGCATAACTGCACTGTTTGTGTAATTCAATCGATTTTATATATATAATGACTTCCTATTTTGTTATGATAACACATTTAACTTATTCACTGCACACTGTGCCTTTCAATGTCGCATTCATTTCAATTTTGCCTTTATTTTTATTTTTAGTTACTTATTTCACAGTTTTATGTGCAAACGACTTACCCTCGTGATATTGCTGCAATGCAGATTCCAAATCAGATTCCAATTTGCCATCCTCCAGTTGCACCGCATCCTTTCGGTTTTCGTTCGACTTCTCCCAGGGTGTTTCCAACTTGGACTTTTCCACCGGCGGTTGTTGTTCGGCGTAGTCGTCATCCACGTAACGTGTTGCATATTGCATGTTCCGTGCAACAACATGTTGCTGCTGCTGCTGTTGCTGTTTCTTCTCGGTTGCATTCGATTTGCCGGGAAAGTAGCTGCTTAAGTAATTCTCCTCGGATTTTTCGGGTTCAAAACTGACCAACTTTCTGGAGTTGCCACCGCTGCTGGTATCGTAATAGTGCAACTCGCCCACATCCTCGTCCTTCTCCTCCTCGGTGGCATCCTTTTCCTGGGTCTGGGCACGAATCCTGCCGATATCATAGCTGCCATAGTATCTACTCTCTGGCTGCGCTACACCAAAGAAATTCCTCTTCAACTTGCGGCCAATTGTTGGTGCTGGAGCTCTTGGTGGTGTCGTTGTTGTCGATGGTGCTGTTGCTGTTGTGGATGTTGCCCTTGTGGTGGTGGTGGTGCTGCTGGTGGCTTTCGATGTAGCCAACAAAGTGGTTGGGACCTTGGTGGTTGTTGATGTGGCTACTGGATACTTTTTGGCCAATTCATCATTGTCAATGACCGACTTAATGTCCTCGTTTTCGTCTTCGTCGTCGTCGTCGTTGTCGCCATCGTCTTCGTGCTCACCGTTGCTGGTGGGCAATATTTCATCATTATCCAAATTGTCCTCGATATCGCCAATGGCCTCGTCCACCTGTCTGGACTTCTGCTGCTCTTTCTCCTTTCTCTGCAGCTGGAGTCGTCCGTTGTCCGTTGCTGGGGCAGATGGTTTATTAAATTTTCGTTCATTTAATATTTCAATAGCATCAAACAGCTGGGACGGTGGATATTCCGCCTCCAGTAAATCCACCTCGTCGCCATCGTCGCCATCATCTCCCCGCTTCTTGTCCTGTTGACTTGACTTCAATTTTGTATACGCAAAACTTTGCCTGCCAAAGTTCGCGTCTTCCTCCTGCTCCACTTGCTCCACTGGCTCCACTTGCTCCTCCTGATCCTCTTGCTGCTGTGGCTTCTCGTCGCCGGCAGTGAACTTGGTTCCGCCACCAAGAAGCGTTTCCATTTCCGATTTTCCGGCGACAGTTTCCTTGGCTAGCCGATGGTGATTGTTCTCTTTATTGTTTTTCAATTTGTAGTTGCTGTGGTGGCTGATATTGTTCTTCTTTTGCTCCTTGGAACGCTTCTTATCGTTGTTATTTTGGTATTTCTTAGCGTCCAGGTAAACACTGAAATTCCTTGTAGTGGGCCTTTGAGATTCAAGTATCTGCAAGTAGTTGCAATGCACAGAGCGGAAAATCGGTTAAATGTATATTGCATAAAATCTGCTTTACAGCAATCAATTGCGACTGTCTTAATTAGTTTATAAAACTTGGAAGCAAAGGTGAGCTCCTAATATTTTACCTTTAATTGTAATAAGTTTTCAGTGCACAAATAAAGTAAAGGACCTTACAACCAAAAAAAATATCAAAGAAATCTCTTCTCTCTCAAGGATTTTTGTGTGGAAAACTCAATCGGGAACTGCTCAGGTGCACATGTGCAGCTAGACAATAAAATAAAAGTTTCATTTTGGCTCCCAAACGGTGCATGCAACACTCAACACTCAAGTGCCTGCAAATTGTTGACCAAAGGAGTGGAGAACGGCATTTTTCGAGGCACTGACATGCGGGGAATAGGTAAATGCAATACTGACTGCATTTTAAAGTGCCAAACCATGTTTTACCATTTTCTACGGCCTACGTTGTGGCAGCAAAGGTCCTTGCTGACAGTCTTTATTAAATAAAATGTTATTCTTAGACTGGGTTTTACCATTTTACATTGACATTTCCATAGAGTCAGTGCTTCTAATATTTGTTATATTCGTTAAAAATGGAGAAGTAATTCCCGAATTTAAGCTGTAAAATGCTTTCTATTTTTTCTGGCCTTATTTTGGTTTCAAAAATGCTCTCAAGTGCCCTGCTGACTCTTGGCCTGCTCGACTTTGGTCTGATTTTTTGCTCAAGTGAATTTCAATGCACGATTCCGAGTATCGGGCTAAGCTGGGGGCCATCCATCCATCCATCCATCCATCCATTCCGCAAGCAAAGTTTGCGGCTTTGGCCTCACCTTCTTCAGCTGAAAAAGTAATTTGACTTGGCCGCTCTCGCATTGTGCGACATTTCAATGGACACTCCTTATAGAGCACCCCCTTCTGAATGACAGCCCCCCCCCAACCACCATCACCATCACCATCACCACTTTGGCTCTATGGAACTGACCTCATTCGGGGATTGGACTTGACTGTAGGCTCGGCCACTCTATAAAGCATCTGTGTGTATTTATGTTTGGCTATGTGCTCTAAAAAAAATGTCATAAAAAAGGGGCTGACTACATTCAACTTTTCACCCAGTGGAATTTATAAATTGCATATATTTCAGCTTGAAATAGGTGTTTACTGAACATAAATCTATTGCTACTTTCGTAGTCTTATCCTAGATGTTTTTCCATACTCGTACTGATTTTAGGAGCCATCAAATACATAATAATTGTGACAGTGCATAGTTTTTCAAGAGCATTGTCATGTGTGTACTCACGATATCAGCTGCCTCGGATGCATCGTCGTCGTCGTCCTCCTCCTCCTCCTCCTCCTGCAACAGCCCCACATCATCATCATCATCCCCATGCTCATTCTCGTTGGCGCTGCCGATGTCCACCTCCTCGGCATTGGCAGATGATGCAGCAGATGCAGGAGATGGAGCAGCGGGAGCAGCGGGAGCATATTGAATGTGAGCCGACTCGATGTCCTCATCCCCAATGTCGCCGTCGTGCTGGTCAAATATGTCCTCCGGAATGGAGGCCTCTTCTTGCAAATTGAAATCTGCAAGGAGAATGCGGCAGGCGGTTAGATGAGTGCAGATGAGTGCAAAGAATGGTACCCCTGCCCCACGGCTCCACGTCATTCAGGTGGGTTAAGCTGGGCCAGAAAAGGCGCCACTGTCCCCACAATAAAATAACATAGAAAAGGTCAGCAGCCATCAGGCATCTCAAGTACATTCCAAAAAAAAAAAAGAAAAATATATATATATACCATATATGTATGTATTTATATGTGTGTTCCTTTGCCTTTTGCTTAAATAAAAGTAAGCTGCTTGAATTGACTTCCACTTTGGGTCGCCCTTCCAGCGAATATATATATATGCAGATATATGTAGATATATCTCTGTGTACATCCGCATGCATGACCTGGGCAAAATAGGTTTTTACTCATAGTTGAATAGACAAGAATTCTTCTTTTTTTCTTCTTTTTTTTCCTACGTTTCTCTTTCTTTTTTTTTTGTTTTTTTTTTTTTGATGGTGCCCCACTCGTGCGGAGGATCTTTTATGCTCTGTCATTGACTGAATTGGCATTTGGGGAAACTCAAGAAAGGAATTTGGGCGGGTGGGGGTTGGCAGGGGTTAAGGACACACATGCAGGATTAAAATAAAAATGGCATTATGCAGTGAGTGTGTGTGTGTGTGTGTGTGTGTTGGGGCCAAACGAGCGATAAAAGACAGCGCAAATTGCCAGTAAAATGTCCTTTTTTTTGTGCAAACACAGTAAAAAATATTTGCAAATACTATTTTGATGTTCTAAACCGAAAGCTTTGTTGCAGTGTAATTTGTGGTAAATCTAAGCTAGCTAAAGAGTTTATGTCGCATTCCTGAGTTCCTTAAAACTGCTAGCTTTCAACTTCTTTTTCGCAGTGTATTATGAACTGCAACGCAGCATGAAATGTTTCCTCTTTATTTCCTGACTTCATTTCCTTTTTTTTTGTCCTTTTTTTTTCTTTTCATTATATACTTTTCTTTTTTTTTGGCCATTGTCCACACCTGGCGGCGGATTTCAGTCAAGTTAATAATTTGACCAGGCCAGATGGTGACCATTTCTAGGCCTCTCGAAATTATGGAAATTTTATTCAGCACGCCCCTTATTTTTATTGTCATTATTATGCGTTCTTATTGTTGTTGTTGTTGTCGCTAGGCTGTGCGACTAATTAAATTCTTTTCACTGTGATTAAATTAACACAAGCTCGGTGGAAAACACACTCGGCCAATCTCCGGAGACGAGCCTACTCCCCGGCAATGGGAAAATGGGAAAGTGGGGAAAACGGTGAAATGGGAAACCAGTGAAAGAAGCGCCGGCGGTATAAGCAAAGTTGAGCCAAAGTGAGTGAACAAAAAAAAAAGACGAAAAAAACGAAAAAAAAAATGAAATGAAAAAAGGGAAAATGCGAAATAAAATCACGCAAATGCTTTTTATGTCCCTCGACGCTCTGCGGCGACACGTTGTGGATGTGGATGGGGAGTGCGAGGGAGATGGCACAGACAGCAGAGCGAGATGGGGCGTGAAGATTGGCGGAATGGGAACTACGGCTGGGGACTACGGAATACCGACTACGGACTACGGGCTACGGACTACGGACTACGGGCTACGGACTACGGGCTACGGACTACGGAACACGGAGTTGGTAGGCAGAGGCTCTCAAGTGGGGCGCCGCATTGAGGTTATCGTCATTGCACAGTGGGTCGAAATGAAGGCACCTAGACTTACCACTGCCTTTCATCAAATCTTCAAGAAAAGCTAGCGAATACTGTTTGCCTTTCCTGAGACTAACTTTCCTTATAACTAACTTAAGTTGGAATTAAACAAGTAAAGGGAGATGGGTTTGCTACTTGTAAGCCCACAGTGGCTGCTCATCGCCTTTGCAGCCAGGCCGTCGAGTGGTTGGCCGCTCCATCTGTCCTTCCAGACCACCAGCACCTACATACAACCAACCACCTGCCCCCCTCCTACAACCACCCTCTCACCCCTCCCTAGTTATCCTTGCACCCCCCTGACCAGCAAACCAGTGCGCCCTTTGCTTCGCTCTCCACTTCCACGACTGTTTCATGGCATAATGAATAAATGTCGCATTAATTTGCACGCAGGCCCAAAGGGGGACACACATTGAGGGGGGGTTGGGGGGTTTGGTGCTGAAAGGGAGATACCAAACCGGGAGAAAGGTGGGGGGGGGGTGGGGGGTTGAGTGGGGCACATTCTATGGTATGCTGACTTTGCTTGTTGTTTTTCTTCATAGCATCCGAGGCAAACAACGCAAATCCATGGCAAACACTCACGCACACATGTAAATGCGAATGCATGTACGTGTATGAATGTCATACAAAATCGCGTAAACAAACTGACCCCTGACCCCGCACCGCCTCACTCCCTCCCTAGCCACGGAACCACCATCTTTCTGCCAGTGCATATCTGAATTTTGTGGCACTCCGGAGTTTAATTATTATGCTTGTAATGAGCATGTTGCATATTTCAGCAGGCCCACAGTCCTGTTTTCCTATTTTCCCTAACCCTGTGCTGCTGTTCTGCCGTTTTCCATTTTTTCCCCTCCCTAAAGTCCCCACTTTTCCGGACATTTCCTCTATCCACTTTAGGCTAATTAATAGACGGACGAGCGAGCGGACAGATGATTCAGTTTCATGCACAGTGCAGCACAGCGGCACTTTTCCAGACCCCCCCCCCCCCCCCCCCCCCCCCCTCTCAGTTTTCAGTTTGCCACCCATCAGCCATCACTGCCTTAATTAACCCATTATGGCCTGTTGATTTTTGCAATGCTCCTCCTTTGCACCTCTCGCCCTTCGCTCACAACATTTTGCATAATTATCCAACGATCTATTTGTCCATTCAACTGAGCAATTTGTTGTCCGTCGTCTTTTTTTCTTACCATTTTTCTTAAAAGCGTAAAATATTGCCTACTTTCGGGCAGACGCTATTTTGCACAAGCCACAAAAATGGGTTTATTAAAAATAAAAGGGTTTAGGAAATGCTTAAACAGAACTTAACAACAAGGCCAAAAAAATAATCTGGAAAATTCGCTTCTGAATGGGAAAATAAAATAAGCGAACGGCAGATTAGATAACGTTTTGCATGGAATTTTTGCTGGTACCCTCAGATTGGAAATGGTTGAATAATCCCAACCATAATGGCTTCGCATACATATCCACCTGCTTTAATATACTATTATACCTTTTTGGCTTACATAAATAACGAGTGGGGGAACTTTGGGTTAAAGCTGAAATATAATATTTCGCACTATTGTATTAATTATAATCATGTTTGCTTAAAAGTGAGACTATGTCCTTCTGTTTTGGTCCCAAATAATCTCTCTTTTGTTATTTATTGTGATATATAATATTTGTTATAACAAAATAAAAATCCTGAATATACGAATATACTATTCATAAAAGGTGAGCCATTTTGCCGCGCTTAAAGGACTTTGCGTACGCTTTTATGAGCGCTGCGATATTATTTTGCCATTAACTTTAATAAAATCTGTTTACCATATAAAGAGTAAATTTATTGTGGTGGAGAGCGGAGCTTGGATCCTTTGGATCCTATGCGCAATGTGTGTGCGTCTGTGAGCCTGTGTGTGTTTGTGTGAGCCTGTGTGTGCGTGTGAGCCTGTGTGTGTATGTTCGTGTGTGTGTGTGTGCCAAGTGGAGTATGAGCTGGAGTATCCTTGTGCCTCTTGAATGGGTGTGTATGTGCGCGCGTGTGTGTGTGACTCTGAGTGTGTTTGGCATTTAAATTTATTTAGTGCATAGTTGGCAGCAAGACAACAATGGCGACCACAAAAGCCACTAAAGTCTAATTAAAATGTCCGCAACCGTAACAATATGCGGGACAAACCCATTGTTTTGCTTGTCTCCACTCTTGTTGTTGATGTTGTTGTTGTTGTTGTTGACCTACCACCCACAGTAGAAAAACAGCCTGCTTTCGATTTGAATGGAATACCAAAAATTGTTCAAATTGTTGTTCCTGGGGGCGAATTGCAAAAGTTAGCCGCCAACAATCTCGTTCGCTTGACATCTGACCCTTGCTTGTCGCTGGCTCCCAGGCGACCTTGAAAAACTCCAGTGGATTTCCGTTGGAATTGGTTGGTCTTTTTACCATCATTTCAGTGTATTTTGCAGCCAGCAATTAGGTGACGTACATATGTGTAATATATGTCATTGACATTCGCCTTGCTCTTGATGTTTTGTCAATAAAATAACAAACAAAATGTATTCTGCGGCAAGAGCTGGGTGGGCGGCCAACGTTACGTATGCGTAATGTGCTCAGTAGTTTCGCAATCCGGGGCTCATGCAAGTGGCAGCAGAAGTTGGAATGGAGAAGGCCACAAAATTAATTATAAATGACAACTTGCACTGACGTCCGAGGATGCTGTTATAGTTTCGAGTTTCATTTGTTGTCGCTGTATACAATTTGGTGCAACAGGGCGTATGCGTAATATGTTGCAATGCATGTTTCGGATAACAATGAGGCAAAATTGAGTTATTTATTAACTCAAAACCGTTGTCGATCAGTTGCATTGAAATCGAGAAACTGCTGATTTATAAATAAGTTGTTTTCTAAGAGTGAGCTATACAATTCAAATCCAAATAGGCACGCCCACAGATTAATCAACGTTGTGCAACACAAGCCAGGCTTATGTTTCAGACTTGAATAGTAGTAAGTGCAACATTTCCAAAGCTTCCCACTTAAATCGGCCTAATATTTCTCTGGATTTTAGCTCAAACTTGCACACACTCGCCCATACTCGCACATACAGACACACGTCGACCCATTTGCATTTTTATGATGCCGAAATTGCAACATATTCGCAAAAGGGCCAACAACAAAAAATTGTTTCAAAATGCGATAAATATAGGGAGTGAAAATAAAAAGGGAAAATGCAAATAAACTTGTGTATGTGTGTGGGACGAAAAACCTAAAAAAAGTGTATAAAATTCGGGCAGAGGAAAGCCTCAAAATTGTCAACTTTTTCCATTTTTCCGTGAAAAGCTTGAGGCTAAATGATGGGTAAGGGGGGAAAGCAAAATAGAAAAGTCGCATTTTCGCATTAAAAATTCCTACGAAATATGCTTAATAAACCGACAAAGCCATTTTCAGTCCACTTATTGTCTCTCTCCGTGGCTTTTTATATATTTTGGCACTTCCTTCCAGAAATTTGGAAATTTTTGTACTTAATAATACAAATTTAATTTATTTTATTTATTTTAAATAAAAAACTTTTTAAGGGCAAAGAACTTACACTTTTTGGAATGCGCAACCACAATGAGAGTCAACAAAAATTTGTAAAAAACAAACAAAACAAACAAACTAAGCCAAAATACAAAGTTCCAGTCAACTACGCATACCTTTTACATTAAATTAAAAAAATCTATCTAAAAGAATGCAGATATATAGTTTTGTTTTAATGTGAAAGGAATGCCTAGTTTGCTTAAACTTCGTATTTTGTGATCTATTCTGGGAGAAAGTTAATTATTTTCTGTGAATTTATTTTCTAGCTTTTATTAAAAAATTCCATTTAAAAGAATGCTGATATATATTTTAGTTTGAAACTAGTTTGTATTTACTTTGTATATACTTTACTACTTTTCAACGAATGCAGTATACCTTTTTACCCCGCGAGTAACGAGTATAAAAATAAAAAGTGGGCGCCAAAATGTATGTTTTATGTCCTTTTGCCAGAAATCTATTAAACCGTCTTCGTTTGCCAACAAGAAAGTACTCGTATATATTGTTTGTGTATGCAAATCAACCTGTTGTTTCATGGTGTTTTTTATGCCTTCGATTTGCTTTTATGCCAAAGTACGGAAAACAGGAGACGCTTTTCCAAGGGGCTGTGAAGGCGGCTAATGCCATTGAAAGTAATTTGTCGCACTGATGGACAGAAGGAAATTGGTGTGGGAAAATGGTGGAAGAGCAATGTGTGGTGACTTAGCCTAAGCCGATTTCTCTCATTTCACTTCATTTGAGCTCAACAACAAATTTTCCCGGCCTTACTTCCTCCCATTTTCCTTACGGCCAATAAGCAAATTTGGAAAAACCTTTCGCCCACACACACACACACACACGAATTTTTGGCTGCCAACAGGTGATAAAATTCCCTATGCCTTGGGCTTATAATTAAATAAATTAAAGCCTAAGTTAATCAGAAAGCCACATGCTCAATTGGGCGATGTCAACTAAAGTGTATTAGAGATACTCTGTACAGCAAAAGGCATGTTGAAACGCATGTGTGATACGTACAAATTAGAGATTTTAGTGCTTAGTAGAAATAGTAACTATGCAGTTGATTAATTTAGTTTAGTTACAGATCAGGGGTTTAAACATTTGGATTTTCAAATTCAAATTATTTAAACTTTAAAAAAACTTTGTATAAATATTTTAAAAGCATTGAACCTATTTATAGAATCCTTCTTATACAAGAAACCATATTTGCCATAGTTGCGGCTAGTTCATGAGCTCATGGCTGCAGTTGCATGGCAAGTGGCCATGTGATATGTCCATTAAGCCGATTACGGTTTTACGCCGCTTCACTGAGCAATTCAAGTTGGCGCCGCCCACCTGGTTCCGCCCACCTGGTTCCGCCCACCTGGTTCCGCCCCCTTTTCCGCCCACTTGTCCGCCCCCTTGTCCGCCCACCTGTCCGCCCAGCTATTCTCCTGACTGCTCGTCAACTTTTTGGAGTCCCGTGCTCAGCGGAGTGTTAAGCGTTTTGGCACACAAAACCACGCACCTTCCACAGCTGCAAGAAAATCCGGGGAAGTATAGCGTTTGGAGGAGGGATTGGCGGCGGGTGGTCCTTTGACCAAGACGCGGAGCAAACAACATGGCCACTGCGCCGCAGAGCAACACAGACACGGAAACAAACGCAGACATGGACAAACACAAACACAAACACACAGACACAAACACACAGACACACACACATAGACACACTCACAGACACAAACACACAGACACACACACACAGACACACTCACACACACACACACACACACACACACACATAGACACACTCACACACACACAACGGGCCAAGCGGCCTGTTTACAAGGCCTTTACATGGCAGCTGCGTGGCCGAGACGAGCAATTAATTGAACTCCGGTCGAGGCTCGTGCTCCTGGCCCTCCTCCTGGCCAACACACTCCTCCTGGCCAACACACTGCTCCTCGCCTCGCATGCTGAACTCCTGGACTCTGCAGCTCATAAAATCCAACACACCGGCGCCCAGGGAACAAATGCAAACAACGACCGAGGAGCATTGGCGCTGGGTTAAGAGACAAATGCACTGAGCAAAATATCAACAGTATTCTAAAATACTGTTATTGTACTAGCGAAGATCATAGTATAGTCATGGTTTTAATACAGAAATGGTTGCATTTAATTTAGCACCTTTTTCAATATGAATTTGAAATCTACTTCTGACCATTAAACTTTATTACCTTCCTTTGCTTAAAAGTATACAAAAAGTATATAAAAATATTTATCTGGAAAATTTATTTAACTTTTGCGCTTCGTTAAGTAACTTAAATGTAGGGAATAATTTCTTCGGCCAAATGTATTTTCTTTGCCTGCAAGAACTTTCGACTCTGAGGGCACAAAACCAATGAATTTGGTTAAGCAAAAACGTTGGCCATGGCTAACACACACAATTCCATTGTAATGCTGTCATCGATTTAATTGGCATTGACTCAAGAATGCTTTGGTTTTGGTAGTTAACTGACGTCATACAGAAATAAATGCTACCCAATTTTTGCAAAGCCAACATTCTATTGAAAAAGTTGAGAGTCTCTGACAATATCAAGCCAATTAAAAGACCAAAAGTCATGTTTGTGAACGATATTGTCGTGATTTTCAATTACCACTTATAGCAGTGGAGGGTTGGTGATTCGGTAATTTTCTAATATTTTACCATTTTTCTCACAGTATTTGACACTTGTATATCTGCGCAGTAAATGTGTTTCAGTTCACGTTCATCCGGCTTGCAACTTTAATACCAAGATTACCACGTTTTTTTTTTGCTGTCTTGGCCAAGTGACTTTCTGGGCAGAAACACTTTGACCAACCATTGCGAACAACTTGAAACACATGTCCTGCGACAAGTGTTTTTCTATTAGTTTTTGCCAAAGGCGGCGTAATCGACATGTTTTTGCAAAAGCCACGAAGATTTTTGTTATCCACCTCGAATATCCAAACACTGCTGTTGCTACAGCAAATTGCCATTTAACATTTTCATTTTCACAGTCAAAAAAACAGACCCATACAAAATAGAAAATATTCTACACACTTTACAGGACATTTTTAGTTTCGTTTAAAGGGAGTTGAAGGCTCAAAATAGTTTCGTGCAACTAATGTAATTAATTAGCATAGTTGCTGTGGCCTGGCCAAAATCCGCACTTATCACTCTTAAGCGTCACTCGTTGTGACCAACTCTGGCCACAAACTGTCCAAACTGTTGATGGATTGCGCTCCAGCTATCAAAATCTGAGAATGCTTACTGGATAGCTGGATGGGTAGTTGGGTGGTTGGTCGTGGGTGGTTGATGAGAGTGATACGAACTGATAAAGCCCACACAACGAGATTCCCTTACCTCGCCACCTCGTCGTTGCTGCAGGAAAACATCATTTACAAGCCGATGAAACTTTCTAGTCTGGCGAAACAGTTTGGTCTCTAAACTTTTCACTCAGACAAAGCAACCACCCGCTCCGCCCCCCTAAAATGCTATCCCTTGCCGGCTTGCCAGCTTATTGTGGAATTATGCAAATTTACGCAGCTGTAGCTGTTGATGTTCCTGTTTTGTTCCTCTGCCGATGGCAGGGTGGGCTAGTTGGACTCCAGTACATGTGGGCTGTGTAAGCTGTTTTTCGCCATAATGCAATCATAAACGAGACACAGATACACGGACTGTGGGTCCATTTGTTCGGCGAGTTCCGTCGCCATGCGAGTGACAAACTCCGCAGAACTCTGCCAGAAACACACAACATACGGACATACGGACATACGGAGACACGGTCATACGGACACACGGACATACGGACACACGGTCATACGGACCAAATGTGGTAGGGGGGAATCCGGCAAACTGGGCGGAGATATCCGGAAACGTGGCAACGTGAACGCTTACAAAACGTTATCAAGTTTCGACGCAGATCCTAACTTACCAGTAATAGAACATCACCCACAAAGCAGGGTACCTCAAGTGGGCCATGTTATAGCATTAGGATGCCTGTTGAAATGATTTAAGGCCTTAATTGATCTATAATCCAACTTCAGTTACGGAGCCAATCATGGCTATGATGCCTTGTTATTATTTGGCTAGCACTTACACCGATGCACCCTAATGGCAACACTTTCAAACGCAGTTTGGTTTTTCATTTCTCAGTTTCAGTTACGGTTCTGGCCTCGTCTGTGTGGGAAAGTTATAGCCAAAGCAGGCCTGCCAAAATGAAAAACTGGAGTGTGGGTAGCTGGGTGTCCTCATAAGGAAGAGCATGACTAAACCGCAGGAGTAAAAGAGATTTTTCGGCAATCCTTGACTGAGGTATGCCACGTACATATTTGTGGCGCAATTAGGGCGCACACACTATCGTTACTGTTGCGCAAAAAAAGTGAAAGTTGCGAAATTCATACGTTTAGTCAACGATTTTAGAGTATTTACCAAAAGCTTGAAGTAAAAATATTAAAGATACATATTAACTTGAAGAATACTTTTATGCTAGGCAAATTTAAATTCATTTAACCCATAAAAGCAAACTTGCTTAATTCTAAGCCTAATATCCTGGCAGCTTTGTCAAGTTGTGAAATTGTTACTTTTTCACTTAGAAAGTTTTTGACTGGTTTTTACGCCTGTTAAATCCCTTTCTTCATTGGCTCAAGTTTTCTGACAGTTCGAAAACACCTTGCAGCTGCTTGAAAAGCACAATATTCTTGGGTTAAGCACTTTTTCAACAACTTTTTTCTTGTGCCGTGGATATATAATTAATATTTGCAGACAGACAGCAAAAGATCCAACAAATGTGGAGCGCAAAACATAAATAAATCACTCGGCTGTCAGCGGTTTTGGTATTTTACAAGCCGTTGTCAACAGATCCACAGGCAGCATTAAATCGATTTAATTAAATATTAATCTCGTACGGTGGCCCACGGAAAATAAGTCCCTAAGCCGCCATCAATTTATGGGAAATATTCTGGGTTAGACAGACGCGACCTGTCGTCAAGAAAATGGCCCATAAATTGCTTCTCTTTCAGCCAGCCATTGAATCATTTCTCGTGTCTGCCATATTGATTATTAATTTCTTTGACTTGGACTTGGACTTTCATTTCTATTACAATTTGCCTTGATTCCACTGCTTGGGATAAAGCAGAACCCAATAATATTAAGCAAAATTCAAGGACACGTAAATGGAATTTGCTACGTGCGACCGCTGAAAGCCCCCAAAATGGAGCCAAGCAAACAGCAAAGCGCATAGAAAATGGGAAATAACAGAAATGGAGCAGGATAATAGGGGGGGGGGGGGGGAAACAGGGGGAGCAGGGGGAAAAAGGACCAAACAAGGCCAGGGACAGACAATGTCAATGCCAGGTCCTTGAAAGAGTACGTTCGCTTTTGGCATCCATTGCGGCGGACAGCATTTCAAGAAGTTGGTAAAACATAAAAGTATTACGAAACTAAATGAAATATTTAGTGATTTTAGCACTAAATAGGTTGGAGCTAAAACTTCAATAGTAGACACATATATTATTAAACTTGGTCAATTGCCCTAGAACATAGGGTATGTGGAACATCGATTTCTTTATTTTTTCCAGGCTTCGGCTATACAATTTGCGTTTTATTTGTTGTGCGTGCGTGTGGGGCAACAGCTGCAGACACAAGGTCGAACTTGAAGATACGGAGATAATGTTCAGTGGTTCAAGGGTCAGATAATGCCCCCCCCCCCCCCCCCCCTTCGGTTTAGTTGGTCTAAACCAGCTAATGGCACGAGCCAGGGATCACGGCAAGCGAATATGAAAATTTAAGTGGGCTCCACTATTAGCTGGCTGATAATCCCTTGCTCGTAAATCAAGTCCAACTTACTTTCTTGCTGCTTTCACTTTAGCTAATATTTTGTTTTTGTTTTTTCCTTACTCAATGTCACGAATTCTTTGGATGTGCGTGCAAGGTCAACGTGGGATGGTCGTGGGCTTAATTGAGCTGGCTAGCTATGTACATATATACCAAAGAAGTGCGTTTAACTAGTGTAATTACATACGCGTAATTGTCGTCTATTATCTACGGGCAGTCACTTTTCCTGCGCAATTTATTGATTTGCATTGCGGTTTCTCGAAAGTATTTATTAAAGTCGATGTTCATATTTTCAGGCGCGTTTTTAAAGATTTCAAAAGCGTGCTTACTTACCATGGTGAAACGCACTGTACTGGAGAGGCAGTAACCTGTCGCCATATCGAAGTCCACCTTTGCCCATTGACTCCACCATTACCCTCCGCCCCCCCTCCACTGACTGTTCCGTTTTCCTCATCGTTTTTCCGCCTCCATCCGCTCATTCTTCCACCTTTCCCCTTTCTTTTGCTCCTTGTATGACAATTTCTCTGGCTGATTTGCGTGCTAAGACCTAACAAAGTATTATGCGACACGCCAACAGCCAATACACACATATGTATACACACATTTCAACACGCACACACCTACAATCTCAAAATGTGCCCACACCACCCCCCACCCCCCTGCTTGAGCTTGTCATCATTTTCGGTTGTTTTTCGTGATTAATGAGCATAATTTTGAAAATGAAGTTTCAAAAATGTTGTCTTCCATCTGAGCTACTGTTGCTGCTGCTTCTTCTTTTCCTCGTTCGTCATGTTGTAGAGTTGCTTCTTTCTTTTCTCTCCCCCTCTTCTTCCTCTTTTACGTCATGTTGTAGAGTTGCTTCTTTCTGTTCTACCCCTCTTCTTCCTCTTTTACTCCCCCTTTTTCTCTATCCTCTTGCCCCTCTTCTTCTCTCTGAGCTACTGTTGCTGCTGCTTCTTCTTTTCCTCGTTCGTCATGTTGTAGAGTTGCTTCTTTCTTTTCTCTCCCCCTCTTCTTTCTCTTTTCCGTCATGTTGTAGAGTTGCTTCTTTCTGTTCTACCCCTCCTCTTCCTCTTTAACTCCCCCTTCTTTTCTATCCTCTTGCCCCTCTTCTTCTCTCTGAGCTACTGTTGCTGCTGCTTCTTCTTTTCCTCGTTCGTCATGTTGTAGAGTTGCTTCTTTCTGTTCTACCCCTCTTCTGCCTCTTTTACTCCCTCTTCTTCTTTATCCTCTTGCCCCTCTTCTTCTCCCTGCTCTTCTACTTCTTCTTGTTGAGCATGTTCTTCCTCTTGTACTTGGTGCCCCCCCTTTCAACCACTTCTTCGTAGTCTTGGTGTCTTCGTTAAGTGTGCAAACAGTAATTATAAATATGGGCGGCTTCACATCGTTGCTGCCTCGACCCCGCCCCCAATTCCGGTCTCCTTCCCCCTCGCCCCCCCTCCCACTTATACATGTAAAATGGTAAGGGAGGGGAAAAGAGAATGGTATTGGAGGGTTAACAGCAGTAGTAAAACAAAAATTTTGCTCTAACGATAATTAGTTTTGTTTCCTCTCTGAGCGAAAGTTCCTACGAATTGCGTTTTTGCATTGCACATCTTGGTACTACATAGTTCTATGCTCTCTACTTTCTACATGCACATACATTTATGACTCGCACTTACACTTGCCCACACTGAGAAAAAGCTAGGTGCCTTGAGCGCTCGCTTAAATTGCAGTATTCCAGTATACAATATACCAAAAACATTCATTTTTCATTGAATACATATTTAAACAGCTGTTAAGAGAGTTAAGATGTTAAATTATTTTCATTTATTATAGTATTCCATTAATCATAGATAATTTTTGACCATATTTTGTGTGTTTTAAGTTCCATTAAGTATTCATAATCAAATTTCGAATCTTTCGCGAACGGCAGGCAAAGGACATCGAAATCGGGTTTATTCAGCGAGCGAAAAAGGGGGGGCGTAGAAATGGGGGCGTGGCTGGTATACGACTCGCGGCCAGCGTTTTGATTAATTGCATTGGGCTGCCTTTGCAGCCTTTGCTGCTTCTTTCCCTGCAGCTAAAACTGAAGCTTCTCTTTTGGCCATTTCTTCTGTTGGCTTCGTCGTGCGCTTTTTCAAATATTAAATTGTTGCCAGCGAACAGGAAGCGGAACATGAAAATGAAAAGCGGCAAGAAAAGCCGAACGGAAGTGACTCAAAAACAGTGGCGCCAAAATGCCCTACCACAAGAATTATGTAACAAACTTTCCATGTTAACAATTTAAGATGCTCAAAAATTGCATTTCTTAAATACATTCTCTTTTCAGCACATTATGTAAATAATTTCCTTTGTTTTTCTAAGTCATAAAGTATGGGCTGAAGGTCAAAATCATTGTATGAATCGAGTTCATACATTGCATAAAATGACTTTAAATTATGAACCGAACCACCCAGCGACTTGAGGGTCAATTAAAGTCAGCATTATAGTCGAGATGTGGCAGTAAATCATATTGAAGGTGGGCAAGGAGTAGGCGAACGAAGGACTTGTGGGGCAATCGATAAGTAAATCATTGGGGGGTCCTTAATTGCCACTGCATTGCGTGCTGAAAATTGCGATTTTAATTGTCATCGAAGTTTCAGTCGAAGTTCACGCCCAACCAATTATGGCGGGACCTTAGTCTTCAAGTCGAAGGACCTCGCTGATTGCTGACCTGTTTGTCGTTTGTCCGCTGTGCTCATAACAATAAATTTCAAACGAAGCATAAACAATGCCAAAGAACTGGGCGACGACCAGCCAAGTGCTAGTGCGCTAGTCCTTTCGCACTATTCCGGACTTTTAACTTAATGTCTCCGGCAGACGCAGAGAACCGGAGAACAGATGACAGGCGCAGGGAAAGGGGGCAGTGGGCATTGGGAAGGGATTACAAATTGACCCCAAATTTCGAGCATGAGAAATGACCGGAAACGATCAAAGAACATTTCCGTGTGCCATGTGCAGTATGCCAAATAAATCACAGCTTGGGAAAATCCAAGAAAACCCAGTTTTTTAACAGTTTTAGAAAGCAATTAAAAATTGTGAACAGATTGAAAGTAAATATACAAATTATAGAAAATCTTCGCTTAGACAGTTACTGCATTCTGTTATAACATTAAATATAAACATGTATGGATAATCATTAAAAAAACACTCGTATAATTGCAATTTATAAAGTGTAATAAAAGTCGCATACTCCTGCGAACTTTAATTGCATTACGGACTCATGAATTTAATACTTAAGCAGCATTGTTCGCCCCGTGGCAAAAATATTCAGCTTGATGCGTCCTTGCCTTGACATTTTTTGCGGCATTTCTTTTGGTGGCCACAGAGATACGTATGTTTTTGTGGTCCTTTTCTCGGTCATAAATGACTCATTTGTATTCATTGTTACGCCCCGACGCTTTCATGGGCGGCTGAGGGGTGGGGGCGTGGCAATCTGTCCTGTTGCGGTATGTAGTGCAAATGAGGAGCTAAGTTTTTGTGTTTCGCTCAGTTCAGTTTGCTCAGTTAGTGGCCCGCTTTAGCAGCTGAGCAGGGATTATTGCGTATACGCACTGTTGCTCGGCGACTAAGCGCTTGTAACAAGTATAACTATTTGCTTGGCTGGGGATAATATAATTGACTTAAATACTTGCTTAACTTATTTAGCTCAAGTACCAATTTGTATATTTCATTTTGAAAAGGAACTAGTAACAATTTGTATATTTCATTTTGAAAACGAACTAGTAACAATTTTTATATTTCATTTTGAACAAGAACTAATACCAATTTGTATAATTCTTTTTGAACATGAACTAATATGTATATTTCTTTGCCTTTAGATGACTTTCTACCTTTTGTTTATTTTACTTTCCTCTTTTTTTTGCTGCTATTTCATGTAGACCACCTGTTTTCCGCCGTGAGTCTTGGCAGGCACTGCTTGAAATATCGTTGAACAGACTAGCGGAGATGTGCTGCGACTCGAGTGGGTATATATATTATATTGCTCTTATATGTATATTGCCAGGACATGACCAAGTTGGCGGAATACTTAATGCTCTCGCTGTGCACCGACGCTTTATTTTGTTTCATCGCATTTCCGCGTGTTCGTTGCTTTGTTTTGAAGGCGGCACTAATGACATGCTGCTTAGGTTGCCGCCAGTCGACTGAGAGTGTGTGTGTGTGTGTGTGGGTGGGTGGTTCTCGGTTCTGATTCTGGGTCTGGGTGGCTATTGTGGATGTGGGTGGTGCACTCACACCGCTGGCATGGCCACATGCTGGGGCACAGTGTGCAGCTAATTGGGGCAACGTGGCGCCATTGCCTTTTCTTTTTGCCCATGGACGGTGTGCCAGCTTCCACTTCACTTCGCCTCAGCCATGCCACGCCCCACATGTCCCTGCAATCCTCGACCAGCCCCCCTGCCGCTTATGGCAGTGGTGGGTGTCTCTCCTTTTAGCCGGGGGCCCAGACATGCCATGCATTATTTTTATGGCATCATAAAAATTTAAATTAATTTTTTTCTTTGCTACTACCACTCAACACACACACACACACGCACACACATGAGGCATTTGTATGCAGCTGTTGTAGTACCCCCGCCGCCCCCCTGTCGCCACTCCCCAGTCAGTGACTGTTAAAGTTTCCTTTCGCAGGCGCCTCTCCCTTGGATAATTTTCATTGCTTCCTTGCCACTGGCGCTTGCAACTCGTTCCATTTGATTTTTTAATTCATTTAGCCTCCACAAATGCATTGGCAAACACCTCAAGTTGGCGCCTTTTGCCGCCCAACCACCCACAAATGCCTCCCACCCCCCCAAAAAAAAAGAAACTATAAAAACACACACACACACAGCAGCTCTTGACTTTATGGCTTCTGCCTGCCTAAAAGTATGCAGCACATTTTTATGGTCTGCTGTGAGCGGAAGTCCCTTTTTTTTACTGTTTTCATTTTGTGTGTGCAACATTATTGATTGCGGTTCTGGGTTGCCTATGTCCACTGATCATGTCGCCCACAATGGGCTTCAAATGTGTTTTCGTTACTCACGTGCAGTGAGAAAATGTATGTACATGTAGTATTATATTTTACTTGATCTATGGATGATTTTGCAACTGTTTCTTAGGAATAAATGTAGTAGGAAAACCTGAAAACTACTATAACAAATTAGTTTTCCCAACTTAAGGCCAGCTAAACTACAAACGTTAACTTTTTTGTGGCTGCACTCAACTGTCTGTCTGCCTCTCTTTCTCTCTCTCTATCTCTCTTTCCATCTCTCTCTCTCTCTCTTATCTGACTGTCGCCCCATCTCGCTTGCTCCTGGGCCGTGTTAAATGCAATAAAAGCGAATTGTCTGTAAAATTTTTATTGCTGGCCACAGTTGGCGGTTGACTTTGTGGAAGTGCGAGTGAGAGCGCTAGGAATATGGCGAGAAAGAGAGGCCAGAACCGGAAGTAACTTTGGCAGCTGCTGCGCTCATTGTGGTTTCATTTGAAATCAAACAAACTCTATTGAAATGTTTTCTAAATAATTAATCACTTTCGGCGCAGCGGGAGTTCTTTACACTAGGGCATTTTTCCGCTTTCCGTTTTTTTTTGTTCTATGCGTTTTTTGCTGTTTGTGGGCAAATAAACTCGTTTATTTCAGCCACATTGGTCGGGCCAATAGAGCGTGACTTTCCGCGCCTAGAGGAGAAAAGGGTTCGACGCAAGATGGTGTCGCGGGAGGAAAGGAAAGTTGAGTTTTTGAGGCATAAATATGCATGCCGGCGCGCCTGTCATTATGCAGCAAACTATTCGTACATGCGGCAACTTTTGCCTTTCTGCAAACTTGCCTCAATTACAGCACCCAAAAGTGCTGGCAGGGGGATGCAGGCGAGTGTAGATGCCAGTGGGGCGCTGGGGGCAGCCAAAGGGGGCGTGTCTGCGACGCTCGACTGGTCCGCTGCCTTAAGTATGCGCAAAAACTACTCGCACCAGGGCACCCAAAAAAAAAAACACTCTATATACATATATACATTTGAAGCTTAAAATTTTGCCTTTACTTTATATGAACTTTATGTTGTGCTTACTTTTTAAATCCATTTCAGTGACTTTGTTGCCCCATTTAGTCTTATTTAATTATGCTGCAATTCTTCTCGCAGTGCACTTTAAGATGCCTACGTGTGTGCGTGGTTGTAAGTAACCTACTTTAAGTTCTTTTGGCTGCCACCATCAGCAGCAGCAGCAGCAGCAGCAACAACAACAGCAATAATCACAGGCAACGGCGTTGCCAGTCGCGATTTGTATGCAGCAAATTGCCAACGTCCAAGCGTTGAGTTTGAGTAGGGTTACCAAGGGGGGTTCAGGGGGGTCGGCAGGGTGTAAAGGGGTTTTTCGGAGGAACTGGGCCTTCAATTTGCAGGCGGTACACAAAAATTAAACAACAAAATGTTGCCACACAATTCGCGTGCCGAGCGATGCTCTCATTTCTCATACAAACACAAGCAACCATCCATCAGAGGATATACTGCCGACTATGTACCCTATATGTTTCGCTAAAACTTTATGTACTAAACTGCAGCATTTGCATGTCAAACAAAATCCGAACAGTAAATTGCACAATGAGGCACTAGCAAAGTTTTTAGTCCCAAGAATGAGGATCGTGGGCGGGCACAAAGGAGTGGGTGGTCTTAATACCCTCGAGATTTTTTTTGGTAATGGGAAAATGGCTCAGAAATGCCAGTCGCTTGAGAAATTCGAAAGTTTTCAAATGCAAATGCAGGAAATGTGAGGTTTTTTCAAATCATTAGAAAACAGTTTGAAAGTAGAATAGCTTTATGTACTATAAAGTAAACACCACATAAAAAACTACTTTTGGCATAATAGAATAGAATAGAAAAGGGGAGTTCTTTTCCAACAAAAACTCATAAATAGTAAGCTACCTACTGAGAAACACGGTGAGACCTGAGTAAATGTGTTGCCAAGATCAACACACTTCCTTTTGTGCGCCTTTGGCTTTTGTTAGACCCGCAAGATTTATGACAGACAAGCAGCCTTTCTTCTGGGCCAACTTATTGCAAGGATTTATGTTCTCACCTCGTGACTGTGTGGAAACAGCAGTGATGCATATGGTGATCCCATTTGGCGGTGCTTTGAAAGATAGTCACTTGACTTGTGCTCGTGCCGTGTCTTAGTTACCTTTAAGTAGGCTATAAATACAACCCGTTTTCTGGGGCTTCGTCGCTCTGCTAATGTGTGTCAGTCGTGCGCATAATTACGGTTGCATTCCATGTGCAAACACGTGCACACACACACACACACTAATAACTAGGCGCCAAAAAGAAAGCAAAGAGAAAGCACAGACATGCAAAGAAATGCACACACACACATACAGAAGTAACTTTAATTGCATGTCGAGTGCTGGCAAATTGAACGCTTAATCATTTGAGCCGCATGCATGGACTGCGATTAGTTTTTAATGCGACTCGATTGCCATCTCGTCGACTAACTAACTCGACATTTTTGCTGGTCCTCGAAAAGGACCTCCTCCTTTTTGGAGCCACTAGGGCATAATTGATAGCCACTCGTTCGCTTGCATTTCAATTAGATACTCGTCATGTTTGCATTTCCGAATGGCCTACATCAAAAATGAACCCTACACACGGCCAATAATTATAGGCACTCAAGAAATATATATAATTTAAATTCCTGGAACTAAGTTCTTAAGTTCTTAAATAATTACAGAGTATTAAGGTGTAGCATTAAGTGTTTAAAGTCGTCATAACAATATCCAGGCCTTAAGCAGGGTATTAAAAACTTTTGACTGACACTAATTGGTTGCTTGCCACCGTTGCGATGGCCCAGGTGTAGATGCCCTACATAAGCAATTTGCCCACTTAAAACCAAATAGAATCCAGTGCCTCGCCCACCTTTTTCCCTTGGAGCCTAAACAAATAGAGGGAATAAAATGAAACGGGAAGGATATGCAGAAATTGAGGCAAACGTTGACACACATTCAAGCGCTTGTTAAGCCACGGACAAAAGTTGAGCCAAAAAACTTTGCTAAAGATTGAGTTTTTGAGATTTGACTGCAATTATGACAAAAATCACAGGCAAAGTGATTACAATTTGGAAGAGGTATTTATATTTAATTTTGTCAAGGCTTTTGTCTACATGGAAAACTGGAACAAAGTAATTTGTTAACAATTGTTAACAGGCAAAAGTTATATCGTCTGTCCTTTGGCTAGAATTTTCTTATTTCAACGTGCAAGTCTTTTGGCACAAAGAAGCCAATTAATATTTATTGCGCACTTAATTTAAATTTATGTAATATAGTAAGTACTATACTATCTATTAAATGTATTGCAGTATTTTATGTAATTTTTGCTGCGTGCTGATATTGAGTAAAATGCGTCACTTTAAAGGCTTTAAGAGGCTTATGGCACTTGAGGGTCTGGGAAATACGGACCGAGCATGGGGCAAAGGGTAAATGCTGCTGCACAGGGGCGTTGGGAATCGAATTGGCAGGGGGACGATGACCACTACAACATCCTTGCAATGCCTGTCCCAGTCCACAGTCATAAATTTGTCGGCGCCATTTGCCTACGGTGCCTGAAAATTAATTCATTATCGATTTTCGTTTCGTTTCATTTGCTCTGGATTCGTTTTTTATTTTGGATTCTCTTGGATTCCCTGTAATTGGGATGAAAGGGGTGTATTGAACAGAAACGATAACGAGTATAGTAGTCAAATAGTAGTCAATAGTTTTCTTTACATTTTGCATATTAAGCTTGATCCTTTGAGCTCCTTACGTTTTTTTTTGATAACGAATCCCCTGCAAAGTTAAATCACCAGTTATCAGTCTGTGGAACATAGGGTACTACATGGTTGTAAATCTGTCGATTACTCCTTTATTTTTGGTACAAGCCTGGTTGCTGCTCGAAGCCGGCTTAAATGTTGGCCATTAAAAACAGGCTGAGCAGCCCGATTGGAATGATGACGACAATGTCGATGGGCATGCCTTCGAGTAGCATTATGAATGGATCATTTACAAAGTCAACACAATTAAAATACACGCCCAACCAGCGACCGCAACTGAAACTGTTGGCGGGAAAAGCGGCAAACGGAAAAACAGGAAATCGGCGGAAGATGCCAATGGGAAATGCGAGCATACAGAATTAAAAAAAAAATAAAAACCCTTTTCAACTCCGCTGACACGGGCAGACATCCGGAACCAGTAGTAGGTCGTTGTAACCAGTAGCCGGCCAGGTAAATGAGCCCCTCGAGGGGCAAGGGTAGTATGCAAATGCGGGGCGGGAACGAAGGACGATTGCGAATATGAATTGTGAAATATTAATGGGGCTGTGGTGGTAGGGAGTGAAGCAAAATAAATGCGCCAACATCGATTGATGTCCTTGCTTTTGGTCATTACCATATTTCAAAGGACAGCAAACAGTGAGCGAAACGAGCTTAGCCCTTTTCATTGACACAGTGCTTATAAGGTGTATTAAAAGGAAATTTAAAAAAGAAATCGATTTTATAACGATTGAAAAAAAACTACTTAATTGTAAAATTTGTAAATGTATGTTTGCAAGGTTGATGAAGCTTTTGCCCAACTTATTTCAATTACATTATGCTTTTTGCTGGGTAAACTCTGCGCACTCAAGGTTCTCAATGACATCATTGTTATTATCATCACACTGTGTGAAAAACTTTGCCCTACCTCATCATCGCACAAGAGCTAACCTTTTATTTAATTTGCTGTGGCCAAAGTTCAAAGGTGAGCCCTCAGTGTGTGCGTGTGTGTGTGTGTTTGATAGCAAGTCGGTAGCAATCGAGGATAAGCATTTATGTAAATGGACTTTGTGCGTTTCGGCATCGGTGCCGCGGTAAGTGCCGTAACCCCTGAACCCTTGAACCCATCGGCCCGACCACAAAAACGATGCAATGGCAGGGGTCATGGGGTGGCATTTGTTTAAATTTCCTTTGCGGTCGGGCTTTGTCTTCGCCGTCCGATGGGAAAGCCTTTCAATAATGCATGCGGTCGAGGCGATTCATTCGTCGACTCCATTATGATGGGCAATTATCGAACTGAGACTTTGACCTTTTCCCCGGCAGTCTATTTATATTATTTTCATGCAGCCGGAAAATGAAGCTTTTAGCGCAACAACACTTAGCCGACTGCCTTAAAGGGTTGAAGTAGCGTGACTTTATTGAAATTAAATGAAACGTATTATCTAGGATCGATTATCACTCTTAAATATTACTCAGTCTAAAGCTGTCAATTAATTCGTTTTTAAACCATAACTTTCAAATAAATTCCACAAAACTACATTTAGATCTTTAAGAAGTGGATTTATTTTCCAAAAGATCATGCAAAACAAGAATTGTGGTCGAGGATTAAAGGGTTGACTGGTATTTTTTGAACACTTTGCATTCCCCTTTTGGCCAGCAATAAGCAACAATTTTCCAGGGCGACTCCTTGGCCCCGAAGCCAGCAAATTGAGTTGCGCATTGAACTTCAAGGTTAATTTATTTTATGGCTGCTCCCCGCGTTTTCCTCGCTCTTCCCACTTTTTTGTTTATTGTCATTTGATTTTTGAGCCGGAATTTTGCCCTTCGTTGCGCTCGAAAGTTTTTTTTGCGCCCCCTTCTTACTCCATTCTGTTTGTTTTGCTTTTTCTGCCTCAGCCATAAAACACAACAACACACAGAAGAGAGCAGCAGAAAGTAGAAAAGTGGAGATAAGACAAAAGGACTAAATGTTGCCAGTTTATCACTTCATTGAGCGCCTTGTGGGAAGCGAAACGGTTGGGCAGATAAGTTTATGAGTCAAGTGAGTTTGAGTTTGCTCCGTACCATTGGCATTGGCTTTAAGTTTACTTGGGCAACTTTACGTCATTTTTCATCAATCATCGATTGGGAAATGTATTGTGGCTTTATACTCGTACAATTAAATTACTTGCATCTCCTTCTGCGCTTTGAATTAATAAATATTAATATGTTTTGAGCTCTTCTCTGCGATTTTCATTAAATAACACGTATACTTTTTGAGCGATTCTCTCTGCGATTCTCATTAATTCACACTCTCATGTTTAAAGCTCTTCTCTGCGATTCTCATTAATTCACACTCTCACGTTTTGAGATCTTCTCTGCGATTCTCATTAAGTCACACTCTCACGTTTTAAGCTCTTCTCTGCGATTCTCATGAATTCACACTCTCACGTTTTGAGCCCTCCTCTGCGCTTCTCAATAGTGTGACTTAAGCTACGTTATTTTCAGCTACTTTTCAGTTTTTTAATATGTTTTGTGCTCTTCTCTGTGATTCTCATTAAATAACACGTGTACGTTTTGAGCTTCTCTCTGCGATTCTCATTAATTCACACTCTCACGTTTTAAGCTCTTCTCTGCGATTCTCATTAATTCACACTCTCACGTTTAGAGATCTTCTCTGCGATTCTCATTAATTCACACTCTCACGTTTTAAGCTCTTCCCTGCTCTTCTCAATAATTCCCTCTACGTTTTGAGCCCTTCTCTGCGCTTCTCAAAAGTGTGACTTAAGCTACAGTATTTTCAGGTATTTTTCAGTTTCGGAAGTGCGTTTTCCCCCCAAATTTCCTACGCGACGTGATAAAAATTACACTTGGATCTGTGTTCCGAAGCGAACAATTTTCGAATGCTTCTTCGGTTTTTTTTTTTTTTTGCTGTTTCTTTGATGGCCCACCGTGATGATGCCACCTGTGCCCCAACTGCATGTGTGTGTTTGTGCCAGCGGCAACATCTCTCGCCTGTCGCCGTGCATCAGAAGGAAAAAGAGTTGGTAAGAGCACCTGGTTCCGCCCCCTCGCTGAGTGATGTTGGGTGAGAGGGCGGCTTAACAAGTATGAAAAGCCAGGGCACAAAAATTTAAACAAGCTGCTGCAACAATCGTCTGCGTCCAGACCACTGGCCCATCTCTGCACTTTTGCGTACTTTTTGCCAGCATTACTTTCGTCGTGGCCTGTGGCTTTTCCTCTTGTAGGTTCGTTTTCATAGGCGGACCGTTGAATTTTTGAAGCGTGTACGCGATTTTTATGCAATTTCTTTTTTGTTGCCCTGCATAGTACCCATCTTTTCTCAGTCTTTCATTTTTTTTTCGCAGCGGAAAAGAGGGTGGCGTGGCCATATTGCCAGCACTTGGCGTTGTGCTGCATGCGGCACATGCAAAACCACAAATGATAGCAAAGTTGAGCAGGGTGCGTGTGGCTGTCCCTGCGGCGGCATCAGCAGCACCCCAATCACGACTGCAGATTCGGCGACTCGGAGGCAGCGGGCGAAACCAGAACCAGGATGAGGACCCAGACCCACACCAAGACCAGGACCAGGACCAGGACCAGGAGAAGAGTGCTCTGGCATTCGCCGTAGCTGTCGCACTTTCAGTAATGTGACACTTTGGGCCATGGCATGTGGCAGCTGCAACAACGGCGGCAACGGAGCTGCAGCAGCAGCAACAACAACCGGAACCGGAACAACAACAGTGCCAGCTCTTTAGCCGAAAAGCTAAATACACGCTTTAAGCATACGGATAGACAGCGAGTTTTCTGAGGAAATGCATGTCTGAACAGGCGGTTCAATCGATAAATCAAATCGCAAAGAAACTAAATCACTGTAAAATATGGTGCTACATCCACGCCACATATTTGATATCTTGCTTCTTTAATAATCTATAAATAATTATTTTCCATAATATATATATATATATGTATACATGTTCTGTCACAAGCGGTTATCATCTTACCATTGTAGAGTCAGATTTATAAAAACCATAGATGATAGGATTCACTGTACCAAAAGCGTGCAGCAATTCCTTTAAGTGCTCGCAAATTCAAGACTTCTTCTTCTGCTCGCTCTTTGCCTTCATGAAGTGTCAATGGGAATGGAAGTGAGAGGTGGCGTGGTTGGAAGCCAGCGAGAATGAAGTCCAAACAATTTATATTAATCATACGCAATGTGGTGCCAAATTGTTCCGGGCATAGCCAGCACTTAAGGAGGTCCCACCATTGCCGCAGCTCCACAGTGCAAGAGCCACACAGCTCCTCAGCTCCTCAGCTCCTCAGCTCCCATTTCCCATCTCCTGATCTCCTGCTCAGTGGCATTATCTTGGTGGGTGCAGTGCAGCAGCAAGGAGAAGAACGCAAGACGACGATGATGATGACGACGACATTTGGAGCAATTCCCGGACAAAGTCAAGCTCTTAACGTACGCAGTCGCAGGACGAAGGATGCGAGAGTGGCAAAGGATGCGAGCGATAAAAGCGCCGGCTAAAACGGATGGTGTATTATCCCTAACGACCAGCATATAAAAATAAATCCTCAGCCGAATGCATAGAGGAATCGGACCCGCAGTGGGTGTGCCCAATTGGCCTATAATTTGTTAGGCATGAGTGCACTGAGCGAAATAGCTTGGCTAATGGGCTATATAATGCATAAGATTCAGCCTTTCTAAGAGGTTTTAAACATGTTCCTTAGACTGTCCCTGTCATCCTTAATGCCCTTAATGTACCGCGCTTTATTTGTAGTTTTTAACAGCAAGTATTAAGTATTATTCACAGTGCATTGCTGTCATATGGCCCTCAAATGCACTGCCGGCTAATTAAGCCAAGTGAGTAAGGACCATTTTGGATGACAAGTGCATTGGGTTAGAAGGATTATTAATTGGTGGCCAGACAAGGGAGCACTTTGCACTCGATTAGTGTATAGCAGATTACACATGAGTGGAGTACCACAAGGGTCGACTACTCAGGACTGTACGTCTTTAGCCAGGGAACAAGGACATAAAGGATCCTTTGCATAATCAAGGCGCTCTCTGTGTGCGTGTGTGGCTATTGTGGCAGAAAGTTTCAGGTTTCCTGCGTCGTATGCCCAATTAAACAGGCCGCAAAAAGCCGTAGGATCGTATTCACATTTTCGATTCATGGCTAATTTACGAAAATTTGATTAGAATAAATGACCGTTCCTATTTAAATTTGGTTGTCCGCAGGAATACGCACGCACGAAATAACTAATTAATTTTATTTGATATTTTCACCGTGCCGAATGCACACAAATTGTGAATCAACAATTTATATCTGAGGGAATCCATACCCAATAATAACCAAATGTTAAAAATGAAAACTAGTTGGCCAGGCAAACAAATCATAGCTTTATTTAGCTAACTAAAAGCGTTGAGCTATTAAGTCTAAACCATCGTTAACCACTGGGGAGAAATCGTGCAGTAAAATTTAATAGTTTCAAGGGAACAGCATTTTAGACTGGGTAGTAAAAATGCAGAGTTTCACTACAACTTTCCTAAATCCACACAATCTCTTAAAGTTTTAGAAGTCCTAAAAAGAGTTTTAAAATAATTAGGGAGAAGCCATACTATTAGGAGGTAATCTAAGTTGTCTTCACAGTTTGATAGATGTGCTAAAACGAAACATATTGTATAAAATAATAAATGTACTTCCAACTTTTTAAGAAGAACTTGAGTAATACGAAACCGCTTTTCCATTATATCTTATTAATTTAAGACTTAATTAATCCTCATCTTATTATCCAACAAATACAATAACAAGCCAACACTCAGAAATTCCACCAATCAAGGAAACTCGGGTGTTTTAGGCCGATTGCGTTCTCTTGTTAAAGTGATTAGGCTCCTAATTGGTTCAATCAAAGTGTCTTCAGACTTAATTAAATGCTCCTCTTCGGGAAGCATTCAAAACAAATCCCAGTAATCGTCGGAATAATTACCTATCCATGCCAGCAAAAACACATACACATGACTCGTCCGGATTGACTGACTGACTAAACGTTACCAAGAGGTAGCACAAAAAAAACGTTGATTATTTAAGTACTTAAACGTGTTTTCGTTAATGAGCTACGAAATAATTCATAAAATGCCAAAAAGGCTGAGCACCAGCTCCTTTTTATTTCTCGTCTGGCCTGCGGCATTTGAAAATATTTCTGTGCGCTGAGAATGCGCGAGTATTTACTTAATCTGTCTCCTGCGGGGATTCCCTTTTTCCGTCTGCGAATCACACAATGCAAAATGCTTATATTTACTTTTGATTTTCTGCTTATGGACAGCACCAAAAAGAACAACAACAAAAGAGGCAGAGCAAAAGCGTTTGTTAAAAAAATGCGACAAAAAAGCTGGCTGCTAAAAAGTGGTTATCGCTTAAAAAAATGCTATGAATTTAGTGGCAGTAAATTTTTATTGTAAATTCCAAAAATAAAAGGCACCAGAAGCTAAAACTTTCACAAGACGTAGAATTTGTTGTACGCTAATAAATGAAAATATTAGATAAGATTACTTTCTTAATAGTTAATTTACGTAAAGTCTTCTTTAATATTTTAAGAAGTTGTATTTTTTTCTTTGCTAACTTTTACTCAAGTGTGAAAATATTTAATGCTATTATAGAAAAAAATATAGATTTTTAAAGATCAAAATAAACCAAATTTAAGGAGAAGTTCAGAAGCAAATAAATAGACAAACAAACGGAAAACAAACGGTTTATGGCCGGGCTTAAATATGGACCATATGGACGTTGACGCTGGCCAACAAACGAGGGTGGTTTCCACAATTCACCTCTTCGAACTTTGCGAGCAAACCACTTTATGGGTTTTTGCCCTTTTTGTTTTTTTCTTTGTTTTTGCTGTCAACGCTGCCTGTGTCGCGGTTGTAAAATCAGCGAAATGTTAGCACTCAGCCAAAAATAAACAAAAGCATATTTAGATGGCAATCGCATGGGTCGAGGGTAAAGATACTGAGTACTTCATAAGGCAAATCACTGCCTTGAACAATTCGGCCAAGTTATAAAATAAAATGTGGCATTGTATTGTAGAAAATCTATTGATGCTCTACTAAAAATCTGCAATAAGTTTTAAGAAGGAAGTAAAATCAATTTATTTGCAAAGTTTTATATTACTAACGATGATGGTAATAAATAATGGGAAACTTAGGATGTTTTCATATAAATATCGCTTTGCTTATGTTGACACCAGTTAATCTACCCCAGAGTTTGGACTTTGCGGGGTACTACAAACAAAGCGGCACCTGCACCGCACACAAACACACACTAATACATAAGGCACACACACGAACTGCCGCAATAAGCCACGTGGCGCACACACACACCTATTGGGGCTATAATTTATGTCTAAACGGATGCGGCAGAGTAGCAAAAGCAATAACAAAATCAAAAGCATGGCAAAAGCAATAGGTTGCAAAGTGTTACCTTTGGCCGGCGGCTATTTAAAGTGTAAACGCATCTCATCGGGATGATAAAGTGGCTAAATATCGACGGTGCAACAAGTTATGGGATGCCACCTTGCCAACCGAAAAGAGACACATTCAAATGTGTGGCACTTGCAATCATTGTATTACTATCATGTGCTTGTGCGAATTTAATTGGTTTTCAATGGATGAGGAATCACAGCAGTTGGGTGGATAGCTAAGCATATTGACATGCAAAAATGTATAGCATACATTTGGGGGGTGGCCGTCGGCGACCCACACTGCGTATGAGTAACGCGATTGCTTGCCAGTCGGATTACTCATACGCAGTGTGGGTACTCCGCTTGTTTGCGTGTGGCTCTCACACACACACACTCGTTTTGTGATTTCCACAAAATTACATTTTGCAGTTACAAGTGGTATAAATAAATTTTACGTTTCGAAATGTTTGTCAGTGCGGTCAGTCCGCCTTTTTTCCCTTTTCCCATTTTCCCATTTTCCCGCCGCATCCGCCCCCTCATTCGAAATGTTTGTGTGACTTTTGTGTAGCTGTTAAGTGGCAAAGCACACACACACACATGGGAACACACAGTTAACTACATTTAAATTGCAATTTTCGCAAAACAAACCAAACAATTTTGGACGACATATCATTGAATTTATCTTAGTTATACATATGTGCCAATTGTAATATATATGCCTCCATTTGCAATTGACAACTGGCTAGTGGCTTATATATAACATGATATTCTCTAAATTGTCTCACAAGCGATTTACATTTCGTTCGCTTACCAATTTTCAGCATGGAAATTGTTTGGAAAATCTTTGATTGAAATGGAGAACTTGAAGTGAAGCTCATTGTTCATTAAGTTATCATGAACACGAAACCGTTTGGGTATTTGGCCAGGTCAAAAACAATTTAATATTGAAGTGTGCAGCTCGAGGGGATTTTATTTTGTTTGCATATGGTAAAGGATCCATATTGATGTGATTATTCCATGACTGGAATTATATATTTAACAGTTGACCAAATAATTGCTTAGGCCGTAGAAAGTGGAAACTTGAAAATATTTCAGTATTTGTATTTTGGTTTCCCTTATGTTCTTAATCTTGAAAATGTATCCTACGAATAAGTATTAATTTGATTAAATTTATCAGAGACATTAAGCTTATTGATTTGAAAATATTTTATATTTATATATAAATGCTAATTGAAAATCAAAGAAAATTCAAACACATAAGTTAAATGAACTTTCTTGATTTAAATTTAATTATTGGTTATAATAGTTTTATAGTAACTATAACTATATCTAAAAGAATAAATCAACGCAAAACACACTTATTTTACTTACTTTTAATTTATTTACTTACTTTTGTCTTTTGCCAGTTAAGTGTGCAATACCACAATTTCCAATTGAAAATAATTGGTTAATGCTCCCTTGCTGCTTAGACATACAAAGAGCTTGATTCAATTATCCACACACCGCTGCCATTATGGCCGATTTCCCCTTTCACTTATGACCAAGTTTTCCAATCAAATTAAATATACTTGCGGCTAAAAGCTTGAAACTGGCACAAACACTAGGCCAAACACTCAATTGTTTTGCGACTACTTAGAGCACTCAAATTGCTTTTCTGCCAGCATCGCTCTGTGGAGAATTGGCAGGCTAATTTCCATTTTCCAACTGCGACAGCGACAGCGGAAGCAAAAGTGATTGAGTCGTCTGACGATTGTCGCATTTTCAAGTGGTCAGTGGCCACCAAATAAAGAAGAAGCAGCAGCAGAAGAAGAAGAATCACCCCCAGGAGAATGTATCCACACAAACACTCACCATTCACATAGGCGGCAAAGTCAAAATCCTTGTTTCCAATCTCCGATGGCTGCTGATGGCGCTGCTGTTGCAGATCCTTGCCCGCTTTCGGCGCGGAAATGGCGTCATTTCCGGCTGCCACGGCCGCCACCGTTAGACTCAGACTCAGACCCAAAATCAAAACCGCCAATGACATTGTCTTGCAGCATTTGGGCCTTCGATTGCGGTAGCGGCGGCACTGCGCCGCCATGCCGCCTGCTAATTGCACGCACACGGAAACGGAAATAGCACGCGGTTCGCCGGGGGGAATACTGTACTTGAACAACACGCTGCTGGATACAGGGATGCAGGATACACCTTGCCCAACGACAACAACAACAACTGCACACTGTCAAAAAATAAAAAAACAACACACAAAACACAATTGAGCCGGCAAAGCCTACGTATTATTCTGTGAGTTCTGTTGTGTTTCAGTTGAGTTCAGTTCTATTCAGCTGCTCAGCTTACTACGCGTAATTCGCAAGCCGGCGACGAAGGATATTCTCGGATATTTCGGTTGCCGATTCTAGCTGCCGATGTCGGTAGTAGACGCAAGGACCTGCTGCCTGGCCAACGTGCGAGGCGCAATTGAGCCACCAAATGCGCTGCCATACACTCATATAGCCTTGTCAGTCGACAGTTGCCAACTTGCAACATGCCGCACATGCCGTCAGGAGCCGAACTTCTGTTTTGGTGAATGGGCCTCGCCATCGGCGAAATCCGAGTACTATTACGAGTTCGACTTCGAGTCCTGTGTGTCGCCCGACGCCTGCGCCTTTCCGCAAATCTGAAATCACCAAATCCGAAACGACACAACGACGATAAGGGGCACAAAGGTGCGCGGCCGTTGCAGTTGCAGTTGCCAGAAGTCAGTTGCAGTTCATTTGCTTGGCTACGTGACGCCAGCTTTTCGAAGCGGGTTTGCTTTTCCAAAAGGGTGTTGGGTTTGCCCTCAAAAATAAGCAGTGGGAAATGGTACGAGCTCCCCGCCAAAATAGAGGAATAATGGATAATGGTTAATGGCCATTGGCAAATCGAAATTGCATGCACTTCGCTGGTGTTTTCCAAAATCATTTTTAGTGGCCAGAATCCGCAAACTGTTGCTGCTCGATATCGCAGTCGATTAGCAGCAGGTTGGGTTACAAAACTGGTTGATTTGATAACTGAAATAAGATTATTGAAAAGTTGGAATAACAGAAATATACCATTTATTTAAGTATCTAAAAAATATCTATATATCTATTGAAAAGTTGAAATAAAAGAAATATACCATTTATTTAAGTATCTAAAAAATATCTATATATCTATTGAAAAGTTGAAATAAAAGAAATATATCATTTATTTAAGAATCTAAAAAATATCGAACTATATAAAATATGTATTAAAAAGTTGAAATAAAATAAATATACCATTTATTTAAGTATCTAAAAAATATCTATATATCTATTGAAAAGTTGAAATAAAAGAAATATATCATTTATTTAAGTATCTAAAAAATATCTATCTATCTATTGAAAAGTTGAAATAAAAGATATATATCATTTATTTAAGTATCTAAAAAATATCTATCTATATAAAATATCTATTGAAAAGTTGGAATAAAAGAAGTATACCATTTATTTAAGTATCTAAAAAATATCTATCTATCAATTGAAAAGTTGAAATAAAAGAAATATACCATATAAGTATCTAAAAAATATCTATCTATCAATTGAAAAGTTGAAATAAAATAAATATACCATTTATTTAAGTATCTAAAAAATATCTATCTATATAAAATATCTATTGAAAAGTTGGAATAAAAGAAATATACCATTTATTTAAGTATCTAAAAAATATCTATCTATCTATTGAAAAGTTGAAATAAAAGATATATATTTTTCATTTATTTAAGTATCTAAATAATATCTATCTATCTATCTATTGAAAAGTTGAAATAAAAGAAATATACCATTTATTTAAGTATCTAAAAAATATCTATCTATATAAAATATCTATTGAAAAGTTAAAATAAAAGAAATATACCATTTATGTAAGTATTTAAATAAAATGTTAAAAATAAATCAATAAATAGCAAATAAATAAATAGCATTTAACATTTAATTATACTTTCAAATACAAATAAAATTAATACAAATTTAGATGCAGCTTGTACCATATTTTATATTAAGCCTTATTTTGCTTTATCAATTTATTTGAATTTTTTTCCTTATTTTTTTAAAATAGTATTTCAATTTGTTGCTGACAGTTTTTGATTTCTTTGAAGCCCTAATACTTCAAGAGCATCAAAAACGACGGCTTGTCAAAATGGGAGTTGCATTGTTGTGTGCAGCTGCTGCACTTGTCGCTTTTGGCGTTGTTGCATCTTGTTGCTAGTTTAAGCAGCAGCAGCAACTGTTGCAGCAGTGTGACCTGTGACCTGTGGCCCTGCGGATCAAGAGCAGTTGGACATGATGGCCACTACCGTAACTGTTACTGTTGCTGTTGCTGCTGCCATTTGGGCCACGATTACGGGCGGACACTGATGTTGCTGCTGGGCTTAACTGTTGCCGTTGTTGCCGGATCCAGTGCGTTCGATTTGCCTCGCAATTGCAATTGCAATTTCGCAATTTGCCCCATTCGTATTCGTATTCAGTATTTGGTATCCGGCAACAACCCGCGCCTCTTTTTCTTCCTCTCTTAATTAAAACATTTTGCAGTTGATTTGCGCGGCTGTGTGGTAATTTGATTACCGCTCGCCCCTTCTGGGAGTTTGGGCGTCTGCATATGTAGCTGTATCTGTAAATGTATCTGTATCTGTATCTGTATCTGTAAATGTATCTGTATCTGTATCTGTATCTGTAGCTGTATCTGTAAATGTATTTGTATCTCTATCTGCATCTGCATCTGCAGCTGCGTTAACGACTCATCGACGACGCGCAAATATCCGTAAATATCCCAGCTTAAAAATTCAGAATTTTTCTGCAATGCCAGGAAAGGCGGCATTACTGGAAAAAATAGTAGGGAATATCTGTCGTTGGGAATAATTAAATCAATCGATGGACTGCGAAAGCATCCAATATTCATTATTATTGAATAATATTAGTTTAATTAATGATAAACGCAAATTCGATTGGGTATGCGATGAGCATAAAAAAGTATTGTAAATAGATCTAAATTTTCAATGTCGCCAAATATGAATTATTATTTGCGAGATAAGCAAAATTACATATATATACTTAAAGAAAATCATCAATTATAGCACGCGCTTTTATATATACGAATTTGATATTACATAATGATGCGCATTGTTTACGGTTGACATTAAGGGCCAGCCAGCAGCAGCAGCTAATCTAATTAAAGTGGCCAACTTATTGCGAAGGACTGCCGTTGGCACCTCATTTTCATTGTTGTCTCATTACGTATTATTATATGTATGATTATTATTGCTTTGACTATCATTGTTATTACGACAGCATCAGCATCAGCAGCAGCAGCAGCAGCAATAAACTGATGCCTGGACAAAGGGGCGTATGCTTGATGCGATTGAGCTGTAACTTCCACATTATTTCACCGCTCGGCCATAATGCTCTTTTGGCCATAATTGTTGTTGCGGCAGCGACCCGACTAATTGTTGCGCTCTGCTCTGCTTTTGTTTCTCGGTGCTGGCCTAGTCAATCCATCCATAGTTGGCTTTCAGTAAGAAGGCCATGTTGCACTGAAGGCTGCAACCCACGGGGCGCTAATTGAATTTGCTGCCGCCGCTGGCCAATTGCGGTCCAAAAATTGAACAAAGCCGCGCTTTGCATCGAAAACAAAAAGCGCAACTAGAAGCCAAACAACTGCTGATGGTACAAATTCTGGGACACCCTTCTCCATTCGGGGTATACAAATAATTTTATCATTCAAACATATTTGTTTACTCTTGTTTGCCCTTTTAAACAACAGTTCACTTTCAGAATAATTTCTTAGACAAATGTTTATTTGTTTCAATATTATATATTAGTAACTCTATCTAAATCGAATGCCCTTTTTTTGCAGGGTATCAAATGATGAGCAGCGTGCAGAACAACCCGCTTTCGGTGGCAGGATGTGCGGAACGGAGTGATGATGAGGCCATTTGTTTGGGCCAGTTATGCATCATTTGGGCAACCGGGCGGGGCATGGCAATGGTAATGGAAATGGTGTATGACTGTTGGTGGATGGATTGCGTTTTGAGGGCGATGTGCGATGTGCGATGGACAAAGGACGAAGGACGATGGACGATGGCGGATGGGCATAGGTAGGCAAATTCGATTTGACGGCGCACAATTTCCGGCCGCGCCCGGCACTGTGTTCCTCATTACAAGCGAATAAGCGCCGAGTCCTTGTGGTCAGAAGCGCGTGCCGCCCACTCAGCTTTATTCGCACACACAGACAACATTCACAATTAGCGGCCGGATTCCCCGGCTGCGATACTGCAGGATATATCCGGACTACCGCCGTCGCCGCCGGCAGCAGCAGCTCCTCGGATAATGTGCGCCCAGGAAGATCTCGCAGGCGGAGCAGTAATGATTCGTTGTCCGGCAGCCATTCCATAAATACGGACACAGGCAAGCGCAGCAGCACCAACTCAAAAAGAAATTTATACAAGGATATGAGTACTTCGAAGTTCTAGGTATGTTATGTTATCGACATAAAGATACTTATAGTGTAAGGTACTTGGAACTTAATTATAATCTCTTTATCAACTTTAATGGACTTTATGGACTTTACATAAAGGTAATTTATATAGTTTCACTAAATCATGCGATTCATACACACATTCGTTGGCTCATCATTTTGTTCATATTAAGTGTAGGGTACTTGAAACTTAATTATAATCTCTTTGCCAACATAACATGTTATTTACATAAAGATACTTTATATAATTTCAATTATTCATACGTCCCTTGAAAGCTTACTCACATACATTGGCTCATCATTTTGTTCATACTTAGTGTTAGGTACTTGGAACTTAATTATAATCTCTTTATCAACATAACATGTTATTTACATAAAGATACTTACAGTGTAAGGTACTTGAAACTTAAATATAATCTCTTTACCAACATAATGTTATTTACATAAAGATACTTTATATAATTTCAATTATTCATACGTCCCTTGAAAGCTTACTCACATACATTGGCTCATCATTTTGTTCATACTTAGTGTTAGGTACTTGGAACTTAATTATAATCTCTTTATCAACAACCAATTTCAATGTTAGTTAAAGAGGGAACTTTTCAAACTAAGTAATTTAAATACCGTACTCACCCAAAAGTGCACAGGCAGAGGGCCCACAGGTTGGTCCGAGCATTTGGTGACCTCTTCAATCGGGTTACTCCCCGTTGACCACAAGCTGGGCACACGATGTCCGTCGCCTGGCTGCCCAGTTTGGGTTGCGGACTCAGGATAAAGAAATCTGGCAATATACTATTGCGAAATATGCAATGGAATCGGTGTGAGTTCATAGTTACTTCTCACAGTTGGCATGGCAAGATGCTCAGTGTGATTGTGCTCCGATAATCCAACCGATTGCACGCTCTCCTCGTCCTCGATTTGGGGCATCGGCATCTCCTCCACCTTGGATCTCAGATGTTGGGGTTCCGCGAAAAAGGTTCTTCGACGGCCGGTGTGGTGGTCCAAACTATCCAGAATCGCAGACGTTTGCATTGCATCATCGTAGGTGGGCGGCTCCGATGGCGACAAGGACATTGGTCGCTGTTTCGGCAGATCCTGACTGGGATCCTGGCCTTGGAACAGCATGCGATGCTTCTCTTCGGCCATGACAAACCCTTCTGTTTGGTAAGTTTTGCCCTACGATGGCTTTTATTCCTTTGCAACGATAATAAACCATGTGTCATACGGAGCTGGGCCAAAAACAGTTGTCGTTGATAGCGAAACATTCTCGGCCAATTAACCAGCTGCCAGCAATATCAACGAGTCACTCACAATCATAGAGAAATCCACAGTTGGTCGAAAAAAAGAGTTTGGTATGGAAATGGTCTAGATGAATCACCTTCATCGTCGTTGGAGAATATTGTCAGCTTCCGTTTCATTTCCTGTTCATAACTTTTGCAATATGTGCTGCTGACCGCTTGCACTGGCAATAAAAATGTGTAAGTATATTAAACACTTAAATAATTTTTATAAAAAATAACAACTTTCTCTAATTTGGTTCTCATATTTACAAGTATCTCTTAATGTTTCAAGTCCAAAATATAACTAGTTGCATGGAATGATGTGAAGCAACATTTCTTTCATAGAGTTTTTCACAATGTATTCGTGTTTGCGTATCCCCCGTTTCTTTTTTTTTTGTTTTTTTCTGTTTTCCCCTCAAGTTTTTCAATATTTTCCGACGACAGGCTGAGAGGAAAAATGGGAATAAAATTCTGCATGCCACTTTGCATTTAATCAACTTTATCGCATGCATGTAAATAGTATGCAGGCGCAAATAAACTAAACAGGTATACGAGAACTTATAATGAAAACTTGCATTTGCATATGGATAACTGACATATCTGGATTGGCTAAAAACATCGCTTTAGTTTGTTCAAAAAAAAAAAAAGGGCATATTTTATATAGCTTAGACTAACATTTGTTAAAAAATTCCTCAGCTTTTCTGATATTAAATTTTCGTGTTTGCTTGGCTTTAATATTGTTTATGAATTCCAGGTTGTGCCAGGGTTTATTTTTTTTTTTTTGCTTACTCCTGTTGTTCCGCCATCTGCCATTCAAATGGGAATCGGGTTTTTTTTTGGGATCGGGGCACTGAGAGCTGTCGCTGCATAAATTTGCAGTCCATTTCAAGTTGGCTCATCGCTTTGATGTTTGATTTATTGCACGCCGTGTGTGGGTCCAAGGGGGCAGGGGGATTGAATAGGGGTCAAGGGGTTAGGGTGTTAGGGGGTTAAGGGGCTGAAGTGCCATGGCGTGGGCTTATCGGCCAACATGCCAGACAATTGTGAATGGCAACTGCAATTGAATGTGATGGGGACTACGTCGCGTATCAGGTGCTGACTTGGCTGCGCAAATAAATGGATGAGACGCGCAAACAAATCTGTGAAGGGTTCGCATTTGATTATCCTGCAGCCTGGCATTGTTGGCACTTGGTCTATTTATGCATTCTAAAGGTCAGCTATTGCGGAAATAAAAGGCAAATCATGAATTAGTTATTTAGAATTTGAATTATTTATTCAAAATGTATGCCGGGCAGTCTATTAGGTTAATTAAATTGCCACATTTAAATTAAGAGCACTACTTAATTGATGATCCCGACGATTGGCCTTCATTTCGGGGTCTTTGGGTTTTGGGATTTCGCATTCGTTCAACTGATTAAACTGTTAGCTTATTCTCACACAGACCTATGGCCTATGGCCATCTCTTTCTCTCCAGTGGCGCCCTCTCTGTCGCACTGATTGCGGCTTTGGCTGGAAATGTGTGCAAATAATATTTCGTGTAATTGCAATTAGCGCCAAAAAGGTTTTCACCGTTCACAGCTGCTGAATGGAGCAGTCGTATCTTCTCCTTCACCGCCCACCTTTCATCACGCTTTCACCACCTCCATATAATCCGCCTCTTTCACTTTTATATATATATTTACGTATATTCATACATATATATCTCTATTTGTTGTTTGCTCCTGCGAGAAAATGCGTCCGTGCGAATTGCGATTTCTTCGATGCTGCAATTACATTTGTACAACTAAGAAAAATATTTACTTTACGTGTACATGTTTGTTAATCAAAACATACAAACAATCAAACATGATGGCAGTTGGAAATATATTATGAATATTACTAGCAACGAATCAAAATTGTTCGCAGTGTAAAGACCGTGTGCCTAGGCGCCAGGAAATCAATGTTTAAAAGGGAAGCTGAAACTGCTGCTGACGCCTTTTCTCACACCCTCCTGCCTGCTGGCTTGTTAATTTGCCAAAAGAGAAAAAAACAGAGAGAAGTGAAGGAAAAGATATTGAAGGTGCCAGATCCACAAAACTCTACCCTCATCCGCAAATTTCTTCAACCAAAAAAAATATATAAAAAAAAAAAGAATAGCTGAGCGCTAAAGCGACTAAATAAGGGCAAGAAAAACATAGAGGGAAAACAAAGGAAAAAGTCGAGTAAATGTGCTTTGGGTTCGTGTAAAATAGTTAAAGTTATGAGCCAAAATGGAGCCAAAGAGCAAAATCAACTCGCACACACACACACACACACACACTCAACCACGCTAAGTGCAACAGTGTGTGTGATTTTTTTTTGGGAGGGTTTTGGGGCACGAGTAATTCACATTTCGAGCACGTCTCGCTTTTATGCTCTTAAATGGCGAGTGTATCTGTGCAGGACCTCCACTTCCCATCACATGTGTTTGTGTGCGTGTGTGTGTGTGTGTGTGTGTGTGCCGGTGCCGTCTGTGGCAAAACGATAATTTTGTTGATGATGCCATGATTATAAGTTTTAGCCTCATCGCAAGAGCTCTCAACTTGCCGCGGGGAACAATGGCGGTTAGAAAACGGCCAAGAAAGCGTGGAATCCGGATTAGTCAAAGCCAAAATACCCGGTGTTTTACTTTAATTACTTTTAATAAATTATACAAATTCTGTTGCAGATTCTTAACTAATTTAATGACTAATTTAAATCGTATTTTGAAATGTGGTAGCTCTAAAAGTTGTTTTAGTTTTCAGCGTTTAAATGTTTGCTATTAGGTTTCTTGAGTGTCCAAGTGTCGTGTGCTAGGCACTATTATTACTTTCTACAGGGTATCAGTTTACATACGAAGACTTGCCGACCAAGCAACCCAGCGACCGTCACCGGGCGCAATCAGGGGTTCAAGTGGCGTGTCTGCCAGCCGCGTATCTGTGCCACATGTATCCGTATCCGTTGCTGTATCTTTTCCTAAGTAAATTACACACACATACGTAAGTAAGGCAGGGCGCAAGGGCCACGGATGCGGTCCACATCCCGTGCGCGTGAATGACCCACATAAATAGCCGCGTGCCCCCAACTCCAGGACGGCCCTTTATTGGCACGTACCAAACAAAGCAACGAAAAATAACACAAAAATCGAAATAAGATGGAGAAATGCGAAAACGGGCGAAAGGGAGAAAGGGGGAAAACCCATTCAACAGTTGCACAGACACATTTTTCATTATGAAACTTGAATTGAATTTCGACTCGAGCGCCGCAGGACTAATCGTAAGTGGATAGAAATTTGGCCCAAATCGATTGGCATGCCCCAAGTCCTTGTGATCTACTCAATATTTCATAGGACGCCTTCAAAATGAAGTGACATCTGGACAGGACGAGCACGAAAGCACACACACACACACACACATCCAGGCATGGTCTCATTTGACCAAGTGGAGATATGCATCATTAGCAACATACGTATACGTAATTTCTTGCCCCCAAAATATTTGTCTAATAAATTGTGTATTTATTGCTTGTGCGCTTGTAAGTAGCCATAAATTTACGAGCATGACATGGCCAAGTTTCCTTCGTCCTGCTATTGATTTATTATGATTTTTTGTTGTTTGGGCCTCTGCAATGCCGTCTTGCCGAATCTCCAAGTTTTATGTGCTACGCAAAAACCGAACTGTTGCATGTTACTGCGGCCACTTGCGGCATGTTGCCACTGATGTTGCTGCTGTTGCTACTGTTGTTGCTGCTGCTTCTGCTGCTGCTGCTGCTGCTGCTGTCGACAGGCACATTAACTGTTTGCTCGGCAGATTTTTGGCAGACAATGTGAAAATGTTTACACTGCACTTGCCGCCCGTCAGTTGTGCTCGGTTCAGTTTGGTTATTACTGCTGCTCCTACTTGTGCTGTTTAACCCCTGCTGACCTCCACCTCCATTGCCATGAAAAGTGCACTTTTTGCCCTGCTTAAAGTAAAATGTTTTTGTACAATCAGGACATCAGCATCAGCGAGGCACTTGATGGCCTCTGTCTTGAGTGAAGTAAAAATAGTAAAAATGTTGATAGAATTTGTTGCCTACTTTCACGCTGAATTAGATGAATTCACTGTTTTTGATTTAAGGGTTTATAAAAAAGGTTATTTATTATTAGTTTTTTTAGTTTATTAGCAGTTATTTATTATTAAATAATTTTCTTTCTTTTTTTTATTTAAACTTTACTTTGATTTTATTGTTTTATGTAAAATAATGTATTTTCATTTTGATAGATTTTTGCTAACTTACATTTTTGTAATTCCATTTCACACATTACCATTTATATATATTCAAAATAAATATTTCAATTTCCCAAAAGGTCTCTTGCAACATCTATAGTTTTTCCCATGTCGTCATACGTGGTATGCAAACTTCACATGTTTTTCCTTCAGTTTTCCTATCAACTTTTCATCCAGATGCTCTTGCATGTAAATGTGTGCCCTTGCAGGTTGTGCGTGTGTGGGTGCGCTGACTATATGTGTGTGTGTGTGTGTGTCGACTTGGAAAAGTCGAGAATCAGGAGTTCGCTGAAACGCTAATGTTGTTTTTGTTGATTCTGCTCTCGAATCCAACCCCTCGTAATGCCCTTCTTGTTTTTATTATTATTTTTTTGCGCCAGCACTTATGGCCTAATGCCATATTTCCGAATAATGGAAACAATTCAATTTAGAAAAAAAAACGGTCTGGTGGATATGTTTCACTTCTATATTTAATGCTGCCTTCGATATACAATATTTGAAATATTTGCTTAAAACGTAATGCTTATAAATGGATGGAATGATATAACATAGTTGTGGATTCTGGGCGATAATAGGCTTTAAATAGTGTAAGGCTAAAATTAAGCAAAAAAAAAAAAAATTGAGTAATAATGATGAGAGAAAACCACGAACATAATGACGCGCAAGAGTTTAAAATCTATCATGAAAACATCTTCGTTTCGGCATTAAACAATATTTTTTTTATATGTATAGTAGATTATTTTAGTTTATGTGTAGATCAGTCTGTGTGCAAGCACTGCTAAACGAAAATCTCTAAAAAAAACTCTTTAACATAAATACTTGTTAAATGTAACTAATCAAAAAATTAATAAATCGTGCATTGAGTTGAGTTTCCATCGAGTTTCAGGCCAGGCAGAAGAGTTTTCTCCAAAAAGAGGGAGTGGGCGGCAGGGTGGTGGGCACAAGTCCTTCCCAAATGGCTGTGTCGAACACATCCTTGACTTTGTCCTGCGAACGAAATAATGTGGTTATTAATCACTGCTCAATTAAATCAATAATGCCACGCAAATAAAGTTTCTCTGCCTTTTTTTTTGTTTGCTTCACTAATTACTTGTATTGTCTGGCTGGATATGCGGCAAATGAGATATTTTCCCCTAAATGAACTAACTGTTTGTGCATTTATTTACTAGTTTGTTTATTTAAAAACTACCTCTGCGCTTACTTTTTGCTCATTTTTAGTTTATGGCAGTCTAGCATTTACCATTTAGGCAAGTCCTTCACAAAATATAATTTATCTTTTGATTGACAAACTGATAACTTCTGGGAGACCCATTCTGAGCCTCTGAGGATCGGCTTATTTTTTCAACGAAAATGCTGAACAGTTCCTCTCGCCGACGGCAGCGCAACTTAATCTCGGTTTCTTCCATATATATGCTGTCTTATTTTGCCGCAACTAGCGAAGCACTTAGCACAACAAATTGTCACCATCATCGTCGACATCATCATCATCGTTATCGCCATCCTCATCTGGTTGGTGGTGGCAAGTGCTTTATAATTTGTTGCAATCGCTTCATCTTCGTTGTCGCCTCCTTTTGTGAATCCCCGCCCCTCCCCTCGGCGGTGGGCGGCGTGTTAACAGGGGGGCGTGGCAGTAGCGGTTACCTTCGGGGAAATCCACGCAGAGTGCAATGCACGGCTGACAGGAGCGACTGCATTCAGTCGGAAGTGTTGGGGCAAACAAGCGGATTCCCCCGACCATCTCTCTCTTCCTATCTCTCTCTCTCTCTCTCTTCCTATCTCTCTCTCTCTATATCTCCCTCTCTCTCTTTCTCTCTCTCTCCCTCTCCTTCTGTCTCTCTTAGCAACCGCACAATTATGATTATTGTGTGTACGTGTGTTTGTGCAGTGCGACAAGGCGACTCAAAAGGATAAAAGCCGACCAGGACCAGGACGAACTGCCTCCCATAGGAGGACGCCTCCTTTGGCTGCGGAATTAAGCCTGGCGGTGTTTTTTTATTTTCCTTTTGCCAGGAGGCTTCTCTCGCCGTATTATTCTTTATAGTCATTATGGGTATGCTCCCTAATAGAGTTACATTCAAATAATAGACTTTAGAGGTATAATTATAAGCTATTGGCTACAACAAAAGCTATTGCTGTATATTGGTAAATTAATAAATTCTTTCTGCTTTCGAGAGTTCTTGTTTACTATTATAGGGTATCTGTTATCACATACACTTTCCCCAAACGAGTGCTACATTACTCTTTTCAAGTGTTTACACGACACAGCCGCCGTGAAGTCGTAGTCGCGGAGCAATGACTTGTCTGCCGTTTGCCTTTAATTAATATGACGTACTCCTTTAGGACACATTTTATCACAATTTTTATGATAATTTTCATTACGATTTCTTGGCATTTTCTTTTGGCATTTTACTAACTAACCAACCAACTCACCTGTGTGGCTGACGAAGTCTCAATGTATTTTGCGCCAATTGTTGTTGCCAAATCCCAGGCGTCAGCATATGAAATTGCTTTCTCGCCATTTGTCTGCCAAACGAGATGCGGAAAAGGAGAAAATCAAGTTAGCTTCCGGCCAGATGAAATCAAATCAGAATTTCATAAATATTTGAATCGCAGCCAGATAAATAATGATACACTCGCCCTCCGGCAGCAGATGGCATTAATAAATCAGCGTTCATAACGAAGAATTCTACTAAATTCTGATGAATTCTGCTGTTAAACTCACCTGCAGTTTGTTAAGGACATTGGGGCTGGTGCGAAGATCGGCCTGGGTGCCAACCAAAATGAGGGCGGCCTTGGTCTTGGCGAATTTCGGTGCCCATTTGGCCTTGATGGCCCGAAATGTTTCCGGCTTCACCACCGAAAAGCAGAGCAGGAAAACATCGCTGTCCGGATAGCAGAGCTCCCTCAACGGATCCAACGTGTCCTGGCCAGCGGTATCACATATGGTCAGGTGCACCGGACTCTCGTTTACATTGACATCGGCTGTGGAAGGGAAAAAAAAATCGAAATTGATTGGTGAGTGAATGTCTTTGAACAATGCTAAGTTTGCTTATCAGTTTCTTTGTATTGTTTGCAATATTATTGCATTTCCTACCAACATAGTATGTGTATGTATTTATATAACCATTTCAGTTACAAAAGAATCAATCAATTGATTTGTGAGCGGGTGCGTGGGCTCACTTTGGCCTGATTTCGGTGCAATTTAATTGCAAAATATGTAAATTACTCTCACTCTGAGCCCTTTCTCTGCTCGCACTTTGTGATTGCATTTTGCTGTCGGAATTTAATTTAATTTAAAATGCTTTACCCAATCCTTTTGTTGTCTCCTCAACGCAAGTGCAAATTTTTGGCATAGCACATGGCACACACAAACACACACCCACCCACTTGCACACACACCACAGTAGTGGACACCCACAGTGACACTACACAGGTAGCTAGGTAGCACAGGTAGATATTTTAAATAAAAAAGAAAAGCACACACACAGACGTACTGGGAATGTTGTGGATGCCAGAAAATTTGGCAACTCATTCAGTTCTCCATTTCCAGTTCTTAGCTATAGTCTTGCCTATAATAAATGCAACTAACCATTTTCATGTTGGGAATTTTGTTGGGAAAATAACAAGGATTTTTCAAACTTTCCTATTAAATCTGTGAAAAATTCGTTTTTATCCTGAACATTTGGCTTCATTCCCAGTTAATGAACATTCGTGTTTTTTTAGCATATAGTACATGTTTGCGAAATTTACCGCTTTTGCTGCTCAGTAATAACATCTGTTTAATTACATCCAACATTGCATTGATGTCATTTCTGCCACCGCCGCTGGAACTAAGCTGGAAAAGGGGAAAATGGTGGCGTGGGGCATCAACAATGAAGGCAAGCTAGCAAGTGAATTAGTAAAGCGCTGTGCTGGGAAACTCCTGCCATTTTCCACCCACTTTACCGCCACCTCCCATGTGTGCAAAGAACATTCATATTTAAACGCAGGCGAAAATGATTTGAATGATGCTCAGGAGAGTGACGAAGGGTAAGCGCTGTTTACAGAGCTTACACTATCAGAAATTAAGAGTTGCTTCATTATTATATTTCATTTTGTATATATTATTTGTATTTAAGTTACTAACGCTTTCTGGGACTTAAAGATTTAAAAAACCAAATTAAACGAAAATATTAAAATTCTCTATATAAGAATATCTCTCTACATTCCTATCATTAATTGATTACCTCTGTGACAATTGCCCTGAAATTATTAGCAGTGTGCTGGGGCTTCGTTTTAGCTTGATTTGCTTTTTTGCATGCCCCGCGAAGCAAATTTGAACTCGCGTTCGCCTACATTCTACGTTCTACGTGCAACAACCCCCGGACTGTGACCATGTCCTATCTAAAAGTTAATCATGGCAACCTTTCATTCTATGCACCCCGCCCCGCCCCTGTCCTCCCCCGCCTTCTGATCCTCCTACACTGGCTGTTTGGCCTGCGTAAATAAAGTTGCCCAGCTCCGCTGCTCGGGGATTTTTAATCAGCCTGCCTGCCGCATGCAGCATGCAACATGCAGCACGTAGTAGGAGCAGGCTGCAGGTTGCAGGTTGTAGGTATTCAGCAGGTGCAGCAGCGAAGGTCGCCAGACCCATGGCTCATGTAAAATAAATTTAATTTGTGCAACGTATGATATTCATGAATACATTTTGGGGGCAACGAGAAAGCATGACGTTGATGTGACTTCATCTCTGGCCTAAAACTCATACCACTTTCCGTTTAATAGAGCTCAGCTAAAAAAAAAACATGCAACCCATTTCATTTGAGGAAATTATTGTGTGGACCATGGGTCTTACAACATTGAAAAGATGCATTTTCGTTAGTTCTTTAGTTTGCTGCTAAATTTTCCAGAGTTTTCTAGTCTACTTAATAATTATTTGAAGAATATTTTGAAGAATGGTGGAGAAATCTGTACTGCTTCTTTTCAATTCCCCTTTCCCTACCTAATCTTCTCGTTTTCGGTTAGTCCAATTCAACTGTCCGAAATAGAAGTAAAATTCCCAATCACTTTTCTCGCGTTTCATTGTGCAATTTCCTTGAACCATCTCATTGTTGCTTTATTAGTAACCCGTATATTTCTTGGCCATTTCAGCTGCCAAAAAGTGTAAAAGTGGAAATCAATGCCGGAATACGAGTACACAAGGCGCATTCAATGCCATTCCCTTTTCCTTTTCACAAAAGGGAAATTGTTTGCCAGCTCAGCTGAAAATCGCTTTACGCGAGCGAGAACAAAAACAGTGAACTCAACTGAAGTGAAGTGAAGTGAAGTGAGGTGAAGTGAAGTGAAGTGAGCAGGAGGAATTCTCTAAGAGAATCTTGGGGGAAAAGGAGAATCAGACAATGGCGAAGGTCGGCACAAAAGGCGAACATCGTTAGCGGTTAAGGAAAAGCCATCCGCCCACACCCACACCCACACCCACAACAACTGTGTTGGTGTGTGCAAGTGTGTGCGCAAGTGTGTGTGCAATTGTGTAATTGTGAGAAGTAAGTCAGCTCAGCTGCCTTTTTGCCGCTTCTTTCCTGCTGAGTCAACCTTATTGACACCTAATTGAGTCGCAGACTGAGGGATATACATACTCGTACGTATATTGCACAATCACTCAGTTAATTAGCGATCAAGACTTTCCGTGTCTCCTTAGCATAATAATAAAAAGCGGATTGCATAATAAATTCAACAATTTGACGCACTTAGTGCCAGTGAATTAGCCCAGCTCCTGCCTTAATTAGTTCCAAAACTTATGCCCATTGGCCGAACTATGTCAAAGTCTTGGCCTCCAGTGAAATTTACAAGAAAAAAGATGGCAACACAAGTGCACATTCTGTAGGAAAACGGAGGACTGGCAGGAAAAGCTGCAGGAAGGGAGGGGAAAATTCCATGAAAAGTTCAGAGCAAGCAATGCCAGGCATTCGCAGACCGAGGCCAATTGTTGCTAGAAAAGCCTGGCTAAAAAGTGGGGGACAACGCGGCGTATGCGTAATTTTATTTCTAACAAACGATAGCGGGACAAAAGCAGCTGGTGTAGCCGACCCCTGGCTAAATACAAAAAAAAAAGAGAAAAGGGAAACAATTTATATCTCTGTCACTTTCTGTCTAAATAAAATGTTTCAAACTCATCTAAACGCGATTCCCTCAATCGCAACAAAATGCGATTCAATTCGCAGGGCATCCAAGAACCCGCCTTGTAAATATCACTACACTTAAAATAAGAAATGTTCTAAATAGCTTTTGATTTGCTATTAGTCCCTTGTAGTAGTAATCCATTTAAAAATTAAGTAGACACCAGCTAAAAAAAACCTTCTTTAAAAGCTACTAAAGAGGGAAGTACAAATTTGGCCAAAAACCCAAATAAAGGCACACAACTTGCCTGCAACGCGCTGTTCTCCACCTAGTTGAATCTGTTGAATTATTCCCCGATTATCTGCAGGGCGAATTTGGCCAGGACTCGTCCTCATCCTCCTCTTCTCGGAAGCACACACGGGCACAACACCAACTGTCTGACTGACAGACTGGCAGGCAACACAATTTTTGGCCCCGAAGCCAGCGAGCGAGCTGAGAAGTGCAAATTCATGCAAAATTTTATTAAAATCAGCCCCCTGGCGCCCAGTGAGGGGTTAAACTGGCTGCCGGCAGTCTCTAGTGCCAGACACGATGATTAAGGGTTAAGGGCCAACGGGGGACTGTGGTATTGGGGTATCAGCTATGGGCTAAGCATAATTCAATCAATTGTTCATGGAAAGAGGCAGAAACGAGCACTCAAAAAAAAAAAAAAAAAAAAAAAAAATACCAAAGTCAAGTTTTCATCCATTCTGTGCTTCTGTTTGAATAACCGCAAATTTCAATTTTCCGTTCATTAAAATTCGTGAATAGCGCAAAACACACACACACACACACACTAGCCAAATGCGGAAGCAGTGAAAGTCGGCATCGGAAAAATTGTAACTTTTGAGCCAGAAACTGCCGGCGGCAGCGAACCAAAAATTCAGATCCAACATCCGCCCATCCAGTTGGCACATCCTTCACACGGAAAACGGAAAGTTCGGTAAAGATTTCACAAATTGCTTTTCAACAGAATGAAAAATTCATATACGTGCCGAGCAGCTGGCAGGGAGCAGCGAGCACCGAGCGCAAGAGCCCAATCCAACCCGAATTCTTGAATCTCCGTTAATCGAAACCAAGGCCGCAAAGGTTGGGCCATAAAAAAAAAAAAAAAAACCAGGGGTATAAGTTATGGAGGTCCTCGGAATCGAGGAACCTGTTGAAGAACGCCGTCAACGCGACTGCCACACCTGTGCTGCTGAACTCACCATTATAAATGTCTGACGCTGTGGGTATGTGCTCCGGATTGAAGCGATTCTCCAGATACGATAGGATCAGATTCGTCTTGCCCACGGCTCCATCGCCCACCAGGACGCACTTGATCGAGGGCTGCGGCTGGGCAATAGCTGTTGGTAAAGTTATAAACAATTAAGCAATTATGTAATTTGAATACTTTAATCGAAACATAACACTTTCTTGCGAACGATTAAGAATCACTTGTTTAGAGATCTAAGGATAATTGGGTTGTTGCAGACTTATAACATTATATTAAAATGCTTGTGATGAAATGTATGTAATGATTAAAATGAAATGCCATAAAGTATCTTAAATTTCAATAAAGTGTTATTTCATTTCGATTAAACTGTTATAAACTCAGCTTAAAGAGAAGGTAACGAAATTTTCCCCAGCTGGCAGGCAACTTACCCTTTTTGTCTTCCTTTTTGGCCGTTGTTGCGGCCTCCGTTGTTGCTGCGGCTGCTGCGGTTGTCTTCTTTGATTTACGCTTACGCAATAAGAATTTGGAGCCTTTGCCACTGCTGGCGGCACTTGTGTCGCTCAGCGATTGTTGCTACAAAAAAAAAAAGAAACAAAAAATACAACAAGGGAAACAAATTTAAATACACATTTTAGACTGATAAAATCACTTAAATATACATGGCATTTAAGAGTAGACCAAGAACTGCCTACATTTCACTCGGATGCATTTAGATTTCCATCAAAATTTGATTATTTCCCAGCCGCATTGCGCATACGCCTCGTGTGCCGTACAAATTTACCAAGAGTGGCAATTAAATAATGAAAGCCAACAGATTGAAACAGCTGTGTGTGTGTGTGTGTGTGTGTGTGTTTGTGTGCGTGTGTGTGGGGAGTCGTATAGGTGTTAGCCATTTTGGGGCTGAGGGGTTGAAGGAGGGTGTAAACTAATGCCTAGCGCGACACTTTTGCCTCGCCCGACTAATTTAATATGCACATACAAATTAGTCAAGAAGACAGCAGCTGCTCTTCTGGGAGAAGAAAGCAGCAGATGAAAAGGCAAGAAAAGAAGAAAGGTGGAGAGTGTAGGGCAAATGGAGTGACTGGCAGACGAATAAAAATCTTTGGCAATGGTGCAACACCGGAATTGAAGGCATTTCGTTGATTTCTGCCGCATTGAGGTAATATAGCGTATACGCCACCGACTCTACGTCGATTTTCATAGCGCTTAACTGCCTTCAAATATTAAAGTCTGCTTTTTGGAGAATCCTTTAATATTGAACCAAAATTCTCATTCCATGTTAATTACTCTATTTTATTATTTTCACCTCATTATTAGCTTCTTTTATTTGGTCTTTGGGAAAATCCTTGTTAATTGATCTTTTCTATCGGAATTTTCCTTTTATTACTACTCAATTTACTGTTAAGTTTTTGTTTATGCCGGCAATTATTGCACTAACAAAGTAAATAAATATTCTGTTTGTTTAATTTATTCACTGAGCAGCGAAAGGGCAAATACAGTGTAAGCGCTTTTTTAACAACAATTTAACAATTTGATTTATGAGCAACAAAACCGTTTGCAGTTATTACTATTTGCTTTTTGTTGTTGATTAAATCAAATCGGTTTATGACCAGCAATCTCTCCAGTTAAATTAATAATGGTAGCTTTCAGTTTAATGGAAGGTTCGACTTGAAAATACCTTGAACTACATTTCCTTTAATCATAACTCATTACATTCATTACACAGCATGTTAGTTTGGCTCCATTTATAAAATGGTTATACATAATGATTTATTTAACTATTAGCTTCATTAAACTTCTTTCCAACTTCCAACTTATATACCCTATACACCTTGTTAAATTTTCCGCTTTACAAGTTGCTGAACTGTTTCAAAAAGACACTTAATTTTTTCACTAATTTAATCATATTTTTAACATTGCTGATAGCCAACAGGCACAATAATAAATTAATAATAATTGAAGTGACGTTTGGTATTTTAAGGTTGGCTTTAATGAGTTTTGAGTTTGCAGCTTTAACACTGTTTTTTTAAATGGGCTAATATTGGCTGCTAATTTAAAAGCAATAATACAAAATTGTTGCATACTAATCATGGCAAAATTACCAATTACAAGTTACCTTATCGATGGGGAAAAAATCGGTGAAAAACGTAAGTGTGTCCTTTCTGTTTTCCCAATATTGTTCTCGTTCAAGGGGGAAACATATTTGCCAGACGCTATCTAAATCAATATCTAAATTGCTCTGCGTTTTGTCGTTGTCAACTTGAGAAGGTCCCTCCTTCCTTCCGCACCCCATTTTCCACTCCTCTCCACACTTTTCCATCCTTGGCTTGCCATTTTCCGCTTGTTAGGCGATAATATCACAAGCAAGCACACGAAAGTGAAACTTAAATTGGGGGCGGAAAGTTGGGTGGGGAAGTCGAGAGCTCAAGCAAAAATACACACACAATGGAAAACAGCATTAAGGACCGAAAGGTTAGACCTTTCAGCGGAATTGAAAAGAATTGTTCAACAATCGCTCAATCTGGCAATTAACCTTTAAAGAACAAACAACTGTCATTATATTTGACTAATTTTCATGACCATTTGCGTAATGGCCACAATTTTTCGCCTGTATTCGATTGAGTTAATCAAACTTTTCCGGCGCATTGTTCACACATATGTATATAACTATATATCAATCAACAAATATGGATATACTATTTTAATAAAAAAGGAAAAGACTCGTAAAAGACTAAGCCCCCTTTTAAATTAAATTAAAACGTCTGTCTCCGGCTCTCTTTCACTTAACTTGCTCCTTAAGCTGACTAAAATAATTCCTTTATTTTTTGCCCATTTCTCGTACATAAAACCAAAAGTCAAAGCCAAGTTTCTCCTCTTGACAGCAACTTTGCTCGCAGCCAAAAGAAGGAAACTTTGCCATGTGCGTCTTAAACCAAATAAACCACCCGAAAAACGTTGAGGGCCGGTCATGTCAAAAACCCACTTCCTGGGGTTGGTGAAAACTTCTACATCTACTCCTGGTCTTTTCGGTCATCGTAAATATGCAACTTTTTAATAATTTCATTCGGCCATCGCTTCTCGTTGCTGAAAATACTCATATACTTATAATTTTATTTCCAAATGGTCCCACCACTTTTTTCCGTTTAAAGTTTGTCGCCTTAACCCTTGACTTTCTTCTTTTTTTTTCGGTTATGTCCCGTGGGGATCTCAAGTTGAGTCAAATAATTGTTCAAAAAATATTGGCTGCCTCTCTGCGGGTCGGCAATGTAAATAATAATTTTTTCTTGGCCGAAAAACTTTTTTAACCCACCCCCTCATTGTTGGGCGTATGGTTTTAAGGAAAATCTCCAGCAGAGAAAAGAAATAACTTTAACTTTAGAGAGTGGCAATTGCAGCAACAATGACGATTAGAGAAATCAAAACTAAAGAGAAAGAGACAGAACTTATTCTAGCCATCAACTAGAAGTTGAGTGTTTTTATTCAAAAAGTTCAACACAAAGTTAACCATGAAAAACCAAACAATAAATATAATATTACTGTAAATAATAATAGGAAAAACGATTGAATATGTTTAGAGAAGAATGTTAATGATATTTCCTAATCTATATTCTTGTATATATAGACTTTTATTATATAATGGCATAAACATTACAACATTACAAACACATAACAATCAAAAGTATACATAAATGCTGGCCAACTTGTACCGATTCGGCCGACATTCGTGTTGTCATCCTGCCACTCTTGGCCATTAAAAGTTTTTGTTTTGGCCAGCATGTAAATCATGCTTAAAACACAAGGACAAGGCCACTTAAACGAGTGAGCGGAAGGCAGTAAACTTGAAAAATGGGTCAAAGTTCTATGCATACGAAGTAAAAACAGCTAAAATATATTGCAAGCAGAGAAATAAAGCAGCAAAAACCTGGGATTTCTTGACTTTAACATGCGACAGAAAAAATAGGAATATTTAAAGACACAAAGTACACAAACTGTTGACAACCGCTGTATGAATTGTAATTTACATGTTTTGCAAAAAAGAGAGCTATTCAAAATTAGACAGAGATGGCAGGAGAGACCCATAAACTCCGTTTTGGAAAATTGAATCAATAGCTTACTCCCTCGCACACCACTTTTCTAAACTTCCCCTAAAATAAAAAAGACTCACATGGGACTAAACTTTTTTGTTAAATATATTTCGAGAATGTATGTATGAAACGGGGAGGAAAGACCAGCTGCTGGCAGAAGAAAATTCAATTGAAATTGATGGAATTATTATTTACGGATTACGGTTGGGTATGAAAATATTCGAATTCATAAATATGTCCATGAGTATAAATTCAAAATTATTGTCACACTCAATTGGCTTGAAATGAAAACATGTACGAAGCAAAAAGTTGTGGGCAAATTTCTTCTTGTTCAAAGTGAAATGAAAATTACAATTCAGTTGCGGCTCGTAAAATTTTGAAATATAAGGCGTATTTTTAGTGGCCTGGATTTTCTGTGTTTTCATTTTGGCTCATTTAATAATATTGGCCCATTTCGCAATCTTTTGACAGAATGATATTGTTGAAACAGTTTACGGTTTTATTTTTTGCTATTTGGTCGTATTTACATCGTAAACCAAAACCGAAATACCTAATTTTGTGCTGTTTGCGTTTTGAAAATTCGAATGGGATCATAATGCCAAAGCTTTTGAAAATTACTATGCCTGCTAGTTTACTTTTTTGCCTTTGTTTTGATGCAACAGCAGCAGAAACTAATAAAATTGCGGTCTATTTAATGGCGTTCCACTTATTGCCTCAAAAACGTGGGACAAAAGGGGCGGAAATTGAGAGCGATGGGCGTGGCCGTGGTCGTGGCCGTAGTTACCACTAAAAGTACAACCGCAAAACCCGAAACTAAACAGCAGAGCAAAAAATTTCAATGAAATTTCAATTACATGAAATTAGTTTCCATTTCTCGCCAAAAAGTCAGAGGGTGGAAAATAGAAAGAACGAGAGGTTATAATAATATTACGCAATGATTTCCAATTGTGGCCATCATTGAAAACAAGTATAGGAGCATTACTAACCTAAAGTAGTTATTAAAGTGTTGAACTGATTATGAAAATGAAGTGAGAAGAAACAAATGTAATAGAAACGAAGGAACCAGTTGCAACAGGCAGTTTTCTTTGCCGAATACGTAATTTTAGCAACATGATAAATAAAATGGTAAATAAGTGCTATGTAAATCACTAGTAAGCGAGGTTCTGCTCCACTCCAGTTTGCCGCATTACTCATACGCAGCGTTGGCGCGAACTATTTCACCTTTTTACTGCAGGTAAACCTCTTCGCATTTATCTTGTTACTCTGTCGCTGGCTGCGTTTTATTTTTCCCCAGCTGCCCGAGAGTATGCAGCGAAAATGAAAATGGTCCTTGGCCAAGTTAATTGGCTTTGCGGACGTTCGCAATTAATAAATGCATAAAAAACGATCTCGGTTAACGAGGAACGGAGTTTACTTGTTGCCTGGTTTATTGTTTGCCGGCTCTTTGTTCACTTGCGTCTCTTTTGTTCGTTTGATTTTGGCGGCTTAAAAATGGAGTCTGTGCAGGTTGCATAAAGTGAAAAAAAAAAATTGAAAAAAAAAAAAATGGGAAAAAACATTGAAAACTCGGTCCGAAAGGGTGACAACTGCAGCTGACATTGATGTCACTTTCTTTGTTGTCATTGTCAACAAATTGGAAAAGCTTTTCTACGTTCAAAAAAAAAAAAAAAAACAGCAACAACATAAAAACATCGAAAAATGGAAAAATGCTAGTCTGCTGCGGCTGTGGCTGCTGTTGTTGCATTAGCGCCACCACAGCGAATTGGTCAATTTCAATCAATGGCCAAAATGCATTCACGAATCGCAAGTGCCACTGCAAGTCGCACACTAATACCGTACAATAAAAGCCGCACGCGGCAACCACATTGAATTGTCATTGACAGGCAGTCAGACGGACAGACAGACATCAATGGCAAGTGCCACTGGGAAATTGACTAAAAATAAAAACCAAAATAGTCAACAAAAAGTACTATTAAAGTGTGTAAAATATACATATGTATCAAAAATATAGGAAATGAAAAATATGGAAAATGCTTTAACACACATTCATAAATTTTCAATATTTAAATTTCGCATTTGCGAATATTTTCTGCATCGATTTAAATTTGCAAAATGGATTTAAAGAGTTTCACTAACAGAATAATACAAATAAAGAGCAGCAAATGGAGGCAAATGCATATTTATTGATATTCAAATGGTTGCACTCGTATTCAGCTAAAAATACAATCTATAAACTGCATTTCAAAGTAGACATTTCAATTGATACTGTGATTATTTTATAGCTTTAAATTGAATAACTATTGCTGTTGCTTGAACTGATGTATTTTAAATTCATGCAATTATTTTACAAACCCTTCTGTTTTCGCTTGTTTTCAAGGCGATTTATAAGCAGCTTTTTTCCGTAGGTTTAGCGACTTACAAAGTAAAAACACAGTGCAACCATAATTCAGCACATGAAGCTTTCCCTGCTCCGATTGCTTCAGTAATAAATGCCGAATACCGCATCTAATCTGGCAATATCTGTAAGCCTTAACCCTCTTTGCTGCCTTAACCCATGCCACGACACATTGATTTGGCATCCGGGAGCCAGGGAGCCAGGGAGCAGCAGCGACATGGAGCTTAAGGCGACTTTGAGAGACCCGCTTGACAGTTAGATAAGTTGCCAACTGGCAAATGCAACATGCAACACGGCAGATTAACCTGCAATCCACAAACACAAACATCCACATCCACATCCCCATGCCCATTGGCATTCCCATTCCCACTCCGCGATCCGCAATCCTCCCGGTGCTTCTACCTTTCGGATTTGGATCCGTATCTCTATCTGTCTGTCTGTTTCGTGCTGTGCTCTGTGTCATAATTAAAAATTCAGCAAATTACACATGCAACGACTGCGATGACAGCCGTCTCACTCTCGTTGTCGTAAAAGTACACCTGCGGTCGTGGAGTTAGTAGTATGCATTTCGAAATGACTTAAATCTAAACTAGTTCAAATGCAACAGTTAAACCAATACCAATTTTGAAATAATAATTCTAGTTACATTTTTTTTACTTTGCTATATTTTCAGTGCAACGTAACGTAGCATATGTTGTTTCATTTCTTTTGCCTTTACTATTTACATTTTTGCAGATCTCTTTAACTTCTTTGTCAAACACTTAGTTATTTTTTATAAGTTCAAGTTTCTTGTTCAAATTCCTGTTAGGATTTAAATACCCATAGGACATGCTACAATCCCAGCCACAATTGTGTGCGTACATATAACCACCCATCTCTTTCGCATTGCAACTCTGAAGATGACGACCCCAATTTTGCACTTAACTGGCAAACTGAATGCCACAGCCAACCCACTCGTGTGGCAGATGTCTCGCCACAGCACCCGAGAGGTAGAAATACATATGTATATATGTACATATATCTGCACATATGTATATATGCGCGATCTTCCCAGCGGGAGAGATAGATATGTAGATGCATCTGCTTTTATGCCACAGCCCATCAGGTTAATTAAACCCACTCGCGGGGACACAGCTCGGCATTAAGATTGCCCAAATGGAGCCAGCGGAATCGGATCATGGAGGAAACTCAAGTTCCGAGACACCTTCAACTTTCCCAACTGCAGAAAAAGGCAGGGCCATAAAACCAAACGTAAACTCGATGTCGGCGGTCTGGGCGCCAAACTTTTTAATCAAATAATGCAACAGGCACACATGTTGTTTGGTGGCTTCAAGGGGTTGGCAATGGTGTTCGGAGGTGGAGCTATTGGTGGTAGTGGTGCTACGGACCTGGTCCAGATGCGGCATTAAGTGGTGTCCGAGTGTCCAAGAGTCCAAAAGTCCGGGTGCGTTAGTGTTTGTCTTATGCATTTGTGTGTTGTCTCATGGTCGCCGAAACCGGCTCGGTTGGTCAGAGAGCAGCTCGGCATTTGGCCAGCCAGTTGGTCGCGCCAGGTTGCACTTTATCTCTCCTGCTTCCACTCCCTTCCTGCCACCTTTGCTACCATTACCAACCAACAACCCACCCCCTGCCAGCCACCAAACACCCCCATATATGCAGCACCACCGATTTGCCGCTTTAACTTTGTCAGACAGTGCGACGACGCGGCCAAAACAACTTAACTATGTGGCAACAGCTATGGCAGCAACAACCACTCTGCACAGAACAAAAAACATTGCAAATCATGGAAAAACAAATCGGTATTTCATGTTTGTAGTATGTTTGTATATATCTAGTTAATTAGATGTCTGTGCTTTCTAATAAATCATTTTTTAATATATATTATCAGTAAAGTAGAAACTTTTGCTCAGTGCATCTGCAACAGTGATTTCAATTATCCAAGTTGCAACAGCCGACAACATTTGCAGCTGCGTTCGGCCAGTTCTTTGCTTTGTTTCTTATTTTTTGTTTAGCTAAAAGGTAAATTGAACTTAAGTGGCATAATTTTCAATGCAATGTTATACCAAAGCAGCGAGAAAAAAAGATGAAAAGTAACAAAGATATATAGAAATAGCAATCAGTTCAGCAAACGCAACAAGCTAAACAAAACGGGCAAGTAAGTCATATTAGACACTAACCTACAGGAGTTTTGTATGTTTGAAGTGCCACAAATATTATTAATTATTTAAAACATATAACAAAAATATAAATTTGAGCTCTTTTAAAATTTGTTAATATCAATTTCTTTTACACTATATTAAATGAATAACAAATGAGTCATAAATTAGGTTTTATGATGCGATATAGTCATGAAAAAAACAATGTATCCTTAAGGCGGTGCTGCAATTCATTTCCGTTTCATTGTGACTCACAAATTGGTTGATTCATTGCACTTCACCCTTTGTTGCCTAGTGTAATCGATATTGCGCTACTTATCAAATGCCCATTGAGCTTGCAATGCCAAAACAAAATGATTCCCAATGTCCCACTCCCCTTTCTCTGGCTTTGTCTCATGTTTGTTGCTGTCCGATTTATATATGCGATATACGAGTACTTATGTGTATGCATATATGGTCTGGTCTGTGGCCGTGTAATCGAAGACGATTTTTCGCAATTCGATCGAGCTAAAGTTGCACGATGTTGATCGTGTTGGCGCCGTTTTTAGACCGCAACCTTGTATGCCATATATAGAACGTATAGTGTATAGTGTATAGTGTATGAACTGGAGTGCTGACCGAAAAACCTCAATAGTGTCCTTAAAAAAAAAACCACACACTCAATGCTCAACTCAAAAAACAATACAATCATGTTTGCACTTAATTTACAGTACAGTTTTATAGTCTTGTTAGTTTGGGACGTTAAAGATGACCTGAAATCAGGCCATAAATCCGATGCAGCCATTGGGCAGATAGTGCAGAAAATAATTTCGGTTCGTTTTTCTCTAGTTCGTCTAGTTATCATTACCTGCCTGTTTCACCTCGCTCTACATTTTATGCTAATCCAACTGTTTATTGGCGCATTCTGACAATCTGGGAAAGTAGCGTAATTAACACACAGATTGCATGTATCTGTATCTAACATGCACTCAGCTTTCTCCACCAAACTCACCCTCCACCTTTCTCCGCCCATTTCTTCGCCCCATTCTGGTTCCCTCTGTCTCCTTGCAGAGATCCTATTTAAATTTCCCAAAGCGTTGACGTTGAGTGCCTATCGCCCCAAAAAATTAAAACAAAACAAAAGCTAATGGAAACTGCAAAACCTTATGGTTATAAAGTGAATCGGGATATCAAATACCCTTCCAATGAAAAGAAAATAATATATCACTATCAAAGCAACCATAACTAAAACAAACAAATCTATCACTATCAAAGCAACCACAACTAATACAAAAATCCCATTTTAAACATTGTAGTGTATCTGTAATATATTCATAAATGCATAAACTTAACCAATTTAAAGTAATGTAAATGCCATTAAAAATGTATAATTAGTATGCCCATAAAAATGATATTCGCAAATGGCGAAAAGGCGGAAAAGTTGCAGCAGAAGAAGCGGAATATCTGTCCGACAATTAACCAACTTAAGTGTAATTACGAAATTTTCTTTTTCCTTCGCTTCAGTTTCTACTTTTGTGGCTTTTCCCTCCCGCGCTCGGTACATTTGGCGACTTTTGCGGTTCCCATTGGGGAGAAAAGTGGGTAGAAGTGTGGAAAAGTGTGGAAAAGTGGGCTGGTTGGAAGTTTGGAGTGGTGTAAAGTGCATCCACATCAGGGTTAAAACATTTCATTAGCGTAATTTGCCTTTTAACTGGGCCCAGGCACATTCGAATTCGACCAGGCCAATTTGGTCTCATTACGAGCAAGGCGATTTTTCATTTCGAAAATTTAAGCCCTTTGAAACGATTTTATCATTTTTCCATGCCAAAGTCGAAAGCTACTTAACGCGTTTTCGTTGCCTACTTGTTTTTTGGCTCGGCAGATTATTTAACCATTGAACATCTTTATAAATTTAAATATGTTTAATTGAAACATATTTGGGTATGATTACGGAAAGCAGGTGTATATGTTTTCATTTTCTGCCACCTTCTTGTAGTTTTTTCTCATTTGCTTAACGTTGTTATTTCATCCTTTAATTGAGCGATTTTCGGCCGCTCCTTTCTTAATTTCGCTCACACTTGCTATTCATGAATTAATTTCATTATAAATTTACGAAATGTGTTTTAATCCAGAAAAGGAATCCGTTCGCTCTGCGAAAGTGCGCCGCAAAATGAAGAGGAGAGCGACGTTAAAAGGCTCTTACATTTTATTTGAGCAACATTTTAATTTGCTTGGCTTTAATGGGCCAAGAGTTGCACAGTTGAAGAATGTCGGTGGAGTGGAGCGAAGAGTCCTGAAAGGTCCTGAACTTCCTGCTGCTACTGCCTGGCTGCCTGGCTGCCTGGCTGACTGGCTAGCTGGCTGGCTGTTGAAATGAAAAGCCCAGCCAGACACAGGCTCAGACATTGACGGGCTTTGTCTTCGTGCGGGTGTTGTAGTCGGTAGGGTAGTTGGTGTAGTTAGACAGTAAGAAGATTTTCCCCTGTACCACCGTATACCGTCATCTTAACGCCCACTGACCATTTATCAGTCTGGCAGGTAAACGAGAAGCAGAGCCCGTTGGCCATTATCGAAGTAGACAGACGGCGTTCCGATGCGAAATGCTGAAAGCAGTTGCCATTCAAACGGCAGCAACAAACAACTTGCAACACCCACGCCACAAAGTGCGACAGAGTGCAGAAAAAAAACACATAGAAGAGGCAAGAAAAAATTGAAGAAGAACACAACAATCGATTGTTAGTTTCTGGGCTTGCATGCTGCACAATTTTCTCATAACACTTCGCCCAAAACCGACGGTCCAAACCCACTTTTCTGTGGGAAAAACCAAACGGAATTCAACAAAGAAAATGTTTTTTTTTCTTGCCAAGGCTTTTTCGCACACCTGTACAGGTGGTAAATTGGTTGCTTATTTGGACTTCTGCATGACAACATAAAAATGAATAATATCTAGCGGCCCTTGTCATTTATTTATGATTCGTTGAGCTCACCAAGGTTTGTTAAATATAGTTTTAAAAGAGTATTAGTAGGGAAAATAAACTCACCAGTGGGCTTCGACTAATCACAGATTGTTGTTTCAGCTGCGGAGGAGTTGGTGGCAGTGGGTTGCTTCCATAATCCGTGACCTGCTGTTCCGGCGCAATGCCAAAGATAAAGGGTCCTCCACCTACTCCTGACCCCGACCCCGATCCTGATCCTAATCCTGCTCCAGCACCGATGGGTGATGAACTTTCCTGGGCGGCAGGACGACGCACACAAAAGTCATCCTCAAAGCGGGAGGCATAAAGACCAGTGGCATGGCCTGGATTATCTGGGTAATATCTAGTGGGTGAGGAGGTGGACGTGGTGTGCGAGCTGCTGCAGTTGCTCGAACTGCTTGAGATCACCTGGCCACCCGCGGTGCCGGGCAGCATGACCAATCCAGTTTGGCGATCAAAGCAAAAATCACTGGATTGAGCCGTTGGCGACGGTGGACTGCCGTAGGGATAGCCAATGTGTGGGCTCTGAAGGTGCTGATTGTATTGCTGGGACAGGGCATCGAAGTCGTTGAATCCATGCAATCCCTTGGCACTGTCCCGTTTCTGTTGCTGCACATAGGGTGAAATGTAGCTCCTGAGTGGCGGCAATGGTGGCAGTGGCAGTGGCAGTGGCAGATTCTGCACCTGCATCCCAGACTTTCCGACCTTTTTGCCCACACTCATCACCGTGAGTTGCGGTCGCCTGTCGCCCAATAGCGGTCTCTGGGAATTGTTGTACGGATGATTGCGCTGCATACAGGTGTCCTCGTAGTCATCCGGATCCTGCTCATGATCCATCAGATCGTGACAGTCGTAGGTGGCCTGCAGATGCTCGTAATACTTGAGGCTCTTCATATTCGCATTTGGTGGCGGCAGAGGCGGTGGTTGTTGCATATGTTGCTGCGGTGCAGTTAGTGGTTGATGTGGCTGCTGCTGCTGCTGCTGCAGATGCTGATGTTGATGCTGTTGCTCCTGATGTTGTTGCGGATTGCCCGGGGAGTCCAGTATCTCAATGCCACCCGTTGTCACGCCCCCAAACAGCTTGGCCAATTTCACAGTCATCTCTTCTGCGTGCCAGAGTTGGCAAAACTTTTTCAATTAAAATGTTGCCCAATGCCAAAGACAATGACAGTTGGCTGGGGAGAACGACGACGATGACGACACGAGTTTGCCACAATTTTCCACTAGTTTGCGTTGCTGCAGGAAAGTCGGAGAAAGAGAATTTATATATATTAGTTAACGAATCGCATTTATTGGCAGTAAAATTCATATATACATTTTGGAAAATAGTCTAGTATTTCTCAACTCTTTTGCATGTTGCCTGCACTGATGGTACTGATAGCTCCTTTGAGCAAAGAACCAGTAACGGAAACTGTAATGGGATATGTCAGCCACAATTGCAACTTCAACATCAGTTGATGCAATTGTTGCAGTCACAGCGGAAGCAAGAGGAGGAGCTTTTAGCAACTTATGTTATTATAGATACAGTAACTGTAACAGGAACCTCAAACAACAGGAACTATAACAACCAGAACCTCTGTCATCAGGAGAAAAATCAGCAAAGAAAACTCCAGTCGAATTGTTACCAACAAACCAACTGCTATATTCACATTTTAAGTTAAAATGATGATCATCGAAATTTAATTATTTGCGATTTTTTTGGGTAAGTTTTGGCATTTTTTGTACCAACCATAAAGCAACAAAGTAAACAACTAAACTTCAACTTTAGTGGCATTATTTTTCACATATTGAACAGCCATAAAACTGTCAATTCCACATATAAAAAAGTGCGCAATACCCTTTCACTTCCGTTGAAGACATTTCAATAAAGTTCAAAATGAAAGTTTGAAACAAAAATAGCGAAAATATAAGAGTCTGAAGTAACCGCAGGAGCCAAAGGAGAACGACCATGGCAACTGTCAATTAAATGCATCCTCTCCCCATTGACCTCATAATAAAATGTTATAAAAACAAATAAAAGAACAAAAACCTATCCGCTGGAGAAGAATGTAGCTGGAGAAAAATAATGGTGGAGTGATTCACCCACGCTTATTTTCCTGCACTTTTTTTGGGTACTCCCTTCTCTGCTGCTTTTTTTATCGTTTCCCTTACTGCGCTCGTTGCATAGAAAATTTTGCCATATTGCAGACTGCATAAAAGACAAAGGAGGGTTGAGGAGGGAAGAAAAACGGCAGAGACAGTATACCGCAAAAAAACGTTAATAAAAAAGTGTATTTCCACGTTCGACTTATGTGTAAGGTATAAATGTTAAATATAGCAGATGATCAGATATGCGAGGAAGTCAAACGAAACTTGATACATTCCCAGGGTTTCTCCTATATTTAAATCTCCTTTCGAGCCCCTCATCTCAGTGGGTTCCATCCCATCCCCATCTAAATTGTCTCCATTTGTATTTGCTTACTTCCATTTCCCGCCTCCGACTCGGTGTGTGCATGTCATAAAGTTCACTTTTTTGCCTTTCCACCGCCTGACACTGACTTGTTTCCCGGGTTCTCGGCCCTTGGTTAACATGGTCGAGTGCATCTTTTGCTTGCCAATTTCCCCAGCTCCCTATTGGCCACTGTGCTCGCTGTTGATTCCATATCATTTTTAATTTTGTAGCCAACTCATATACCCCGCATTCCCCGCATACCCCACGAAAGCCACTCTCCGACAAACGAGCATGTTGTACGTGGTGCTTGTCAAACAAATGCTACAATAGCGGCAGCAACATCAACCATGACAAACAGCAAAACAAAAACAAAGAGCAAAACACCGAACACCGAACACAGAACAAAACAGAGACTAAATTGAAATTGCAGCTGAAGACAGGGATAATAAAACATAAAACAAGAAGTGACTGCCAACTGCAAACGCCTGAATATACTCCTCATTTTTATTTTTATTTTTCAGCTCAACATAGTTAACAGGGTATTTAATAACCAACATTTCTATAATTAGCTTTTGAAGTTAAGGTGAATGGAAAAAAAACGAAGGCGGAAGAAAATAAACAAAAACTGGTGTTATTGGCTTTGGCAAAAAAAAAAACAACAGAACTCAAGTCAAGACTAACGTTGTAGACAAAGTCTATACAAAATATTTTCAATCAACTGAAGTAAATCAATAACATTCGCGTAGTAAAAATCGTTAATAATTTTTTTTGCAATTTGAAAATGTAATACTGCTCCACTGAATAATAGGATTCAAACCACTGTGCACTTTGGACCACATCCAAGCGAGGTGGGGAAGAATTGCACTGGAGAAAGTGGGTAAAGGGAGAAGAGAAGCGTGTCATGGAGGAGTTGCAACAAAAAAAAAAAATGGGAATACAAAAAACAGACACAACAACAACGGGGAAAAAACGCTGTCCAGTCTCGTCGACTGCCGTTGATTGTGTGGCGCAAATGTTAATGAGACAAAAAGATGTCAAGGATAAAAAGGGCAAAAGGTTGGTGACGGGCGGAGGGGGGGAAATTAAGAGGAGTATCTGTAGGATGACTCAAAGGAGTCAGGAGACGGGAGACAGACATCGAAAAAGGGCCATTGAAAACTGACTTTTCACGGGCTCTCAGCCCATTTGCGTCGAACTCTTCTGGCCAAGTATGCCAATCTGCCCTTCAGAAAATTCCATCTCATTATCTTCACAGTTAGCTTCTGGCCCACTTGTGCGTCTGCCAATAATTGCATTAACCAGTTGATATTGTTTATAACTATGGAAACAACAAAAGGGAAATCCACTTAGCATAATTATTTTTTCCACACTTGAAAATTTGAAAAGATTTTTAAAAGTTTAAAGAAAAGTTAACACTAAATGGGCATGTACTTTTTAAGAAGCTCGATTAGTTTAGACTGCAATTTTTGTTAAGTGTTCGATTTTTGTTGGCATAAATATGATTGCATAATCACTTAGGTGAATGTCTCCCAGTTTCCTTCGTGTGCCACTTTGTGTCACTTTGCACATAATACGATAAACTTTCCGCTTTATGCAGCTGCTGAAGAAAATTAAAAAAAAAAAAAGAGGTATAGAAGGGAAGACTTGGCTACTCCTCGTCTTCTGCCTCATGTTTAGGTCCTGACCCTGGCAATTGGCATACTTTTAACACCCTGTTTCACCCCAACTCTTTTAGATCTCCTGCAGAACCAACGAAACTTTCCTTGCAAATTCTTTGAGCAGTTTGAGCTGCTGCTTTAGTTGCCCCCTTTTCTTGATTGTTTTTGTTCTTTTCTGTTGCTGTCTCATGTGGCAGAGACGTGACAGGAAATGGCCAACAAAACAAAAGGGGGCAAGGGGGGTAAAAGGGGATAAAAGCCAAGACTACTGAGTCAGTCAAGTGCAGTGCAATGAATAACTTGCCGCAGCAAATTAGCCTCGTAAATTAGCAGCGCGCACAGAATAGACAACAAATCATTGGCAGAGAAAAAACTTTGTAAACATAAGTAAATGGAAAAACTTAGACAAATTGGGGAATAAATTATAAACTATATAATGCGTATATTTACAAAAAGTACCTGTGGCGTGAGATTGTTAAAAAGAAGACTTTCAGAGGTGTTTCTCCGAATTTTCAAACTATGTATGTATATTTTTAGGCTGACTGACTATATAAGTCGTTTAATTTACCTTCTTAAGCTCCTTACTAGTATATATATTTATATTTTCCCTTTGGTTTACTGTGTGTCTGCCACTTTGAATTTAAATTTTCCGCTCATCATATTGTTATTAAGCCGCTTTCAATTCTCTTGGTAATCTGGTGAATAAATCTGCCAACATTACGCACTCATCATAATGCGTCTGCTGGTCTTTAATTTGTATTCATTGTTATTATATTCCCAGAGTACACAGAAACGGAATGAATGAGCGATGAATGTTTAATAAGGACGATGCGCAAAATCGTATGGCAATCGAGAAACTCACGCATATGATTTTCATCTAAATTATTTGCAAAAATAAACAGAATAGCTTGACATTTTAATCTACGAGTAGATTTTGGGTGGCCCTGCATAATAGATGAATGGTAATTTAAGCAACTACTTATTTTGTTGTAATTGCTGGTCGAATAAACCCATTTGTATGTATCTTAATCTCTGACTGCTGCGTGTATCTGTATCTCTGCAGGTGTAAAATTTTAACAAATAAATCTGGGAACCAAACCGGTTTCACCATTAGGCATCCTTTGAGAACAATTGAGCAGTCTTGAGGGGAGCAGGTAAACGCTTCGAATAACCCATACAAATTATGAGATACATTTCGGTTGACTACATATCTATTGGATACAAAACAATAGCCGAGCAACAGCTGTTGTTCCGGATCTTCTCTACTCTATATTTTTTTGATTCTTTTGTTACTGAAAATTGATTAGATTCTTCCCGAGCAGCTGCTTCTACAGTTCTTGCTCGCTCTATATTATTTTATATTTTTCTTTCCGTTTGATTTTCTTAGCGTGTGAAACGTTTCCGTATTTATTCAGTTTACATCTTTTTTTTGCAGGTGTGTTGCAAACAATTAAATGTCAGTGCAGCAAAATTACAAGTATCTTATAGATACGAAACAGCTTCTTCACTAGGTAAAATCCAAATAAGAAAGATAGAAAAAAAAAAGAGGTAGAGAGGAAAAGCAAAAAGGGTGTATAAAATATTATCGCATCACGCGCATCTACAAAACGATTTCACACAGCAACAGCAACATTAACTTGCTCTTTCATTATCGGCACATCGTTATAGGCAAGAGTTTCTTCTTCGTCGGCATTGTCGTCACATTTGTCGACCGACAACGACGTTTATTTATTTTGCCCTTTAACTATTTGGGCAGACACATCCACAACAACAACAACAACAACAACAAAAGCAACAACAACGAGAACAGCAACTTGAACAAGAACAAAAACAACAACGACCACCGCCAGCGGTCTTCTCTTTTTCCCTCGATTTTTTGTGCCCGTCTTGCAGATGCACCTTGATTAAATTCCAGGAATTGAAAAAATCTTTTAGTCGCAGACATGAACGGACCGCTTGTTGATATTTACCCAATGATCAAACGGGGGTAAAAGGGGGGCACTGAATCTCCCCCGCCCCCCGACTGACTGGCTCCATTAATGATGCAGCAAATGGTCTTCTTTCTGCCTGCCTTTTCTCTCGTTTTTCGAGCCTAACCAGCTACTGCAACTCGAAAAATGTGGCAAAATGCAAAGGGAGTTTTGTCAAAAAAAAAAAAGAAGGAAAATAGAAAAGCCAAAATATGTAGGCAGCTTTATAGTATTCCAGAAACATGGAATGCAAAATACTCTAAAATTCCTGATATACACAAATAATAGGTAACTAGTTTCCCTAACAAACAGTCAAACAAATATTTAAAGATAGCTTTAAGCACTGGATATTATAAACGCTTTTTGATTAGTCATCAATATCTTGACTATCTTATCTCACATCACATAAGATAACATAATTTTTATAAATTTTTATAAATTTTTATAAATTTTTATAAAGTTTTATAAAATTTTTTTTATAAAATTTAAGCAGCATACATATGAAGTGTGAATAGATTCATGTAACACAATGCTAAGTTTACTATTAAGATACAAACAGAACCACTTCATAAGCCAAAAGTTTCGACCTTTTCATCGTACCTCAGAAATAGCTTTACCTACAAAGAGAAGACTTGACTTGGCTTCTTCGGCCGCTTCTTCTTAGTCTTCCACTTTGCGGTTGGATTTTCGATTTTCCAGCTGGCATTTCTACACAATTGAGGAGGAGGAACCCAAAGGGGAGCAGCTGGAGGAGTAGGTGCCCCAGCTCAAGTGTTTCCATCTCGAGAGTAGCTGTGGCGAGCTTTAAAGATTCCCTTTGTTGTTGCTCCCCGGCTGTTTGGCATTTAACTGCAGTGCATGTCAAACTGTGGAGCCATAGACAATGTCCAAAGAGGCAAAGTACCAAAGAACCCAAGTTGAAGACGAGGCCAGAAGTTGCTGCTGCTGCTGCTGTGCTTGCCTTAATGATTTTACATTTTTTACATAAACAAGCCGGTCCCCAACCACCAGCTGTCTTTTTCCTTTATTTTCCTTACAATTTTTTCAGCTTTTTTCTGTTTTGCTGGCGGCGGCAAATGCAACTCACGGAAAGCATTCAAAAGCAATTAAGCGCTTTCTTCACAGCCCAGAGTGCGCGACAGAGACGGCCTTAGATGGCGGGAAAGAGAAGGGCGCACACATGAGTTGAAAATGTAATATCATCAATCAAAAAAAAAAAAAAAAAAAAAAAAAACCCAAAAAAAAAGGAACAAAAATACAGAGACAGCTGAAAAATTAAGGAGGGAGAGTGCCTAAGAAAAGCCATGCTCAAGCTTAAAACTGGAAATTCTCTTTTACGCCGAAAGGTTTAATGATCAGAGAAATATTTCCAGAGTGAGCAGAATTGGAAGGTCAGTAGATGTATGTACGTATATGTATGTATATAAGCAATGAATCTGGGAATATGTACTTCTATGATCATGTTGTTTGAAATTATTCTTGCTATTCTGTCAACTCTTTAAAAATCCAATATTAAAGTTTCTAAAATGTTACATGCTTTTGTTTAGCACTTTTTCTTGCCGTGTAGTGATGCAGCACGAAGCCAGCTCACGAAACGGCGGCAACAGCAACAACAAATTTAGCTTGATTATGCCAACCGGCCACAACAGCAACCATAACAACAACAACAACAAAAACAAGAAGAAACAGCAAACAACCACAACGAATTTTTTTTATCATGGCATATATTGAAAAATGCTTCAAACTAAAAGCCAAGCGCTGTAATCATATTTAACTTTGCCTCGGTTATGTGCCTCATCTTCTGCAGCCGCAGCCTCATGTCTCCTTCACCTGATTTTGGTTGTTGCTGCTGCGGCTGCTGTTGTTGTTGCTATTACTGCTGCTGTTGCTGTTGCTGTTACTGCTGCTGCTGTTGCTGCTGCTGCTGCTGATGCTGCTGCTGTTGCCAAACCTCAGAGCCAACCGCAACAGGTAATTGATGCCGCTTGCGCGTTGCAAGAACTTTAATCAATTTTTCAGATATTTTTCTTTCGTTTCGCTGCCTTTTTTCGAGTTGTTCGTCTACCTTTCTACGTGATGATGTTGTATGTGTGTGCATTTGTGTGTGTTGCAAGTGGCCATAACAACCGAAAACGGCAACCGAAATGGCCAACACAAACTACTCCCCGTGGAAAGGGGAAATGGGGAAGGGAACCAGGGAGCGGGGTGGAGTTCGCAGTGAACCCAAATGACTGGGAATTTGGCCAGGTAAGCCAGGCAAGCCAAGTGCAGCCCAGAGCGGCCAAGTGGCAAGTGGCTATCATGGCCTGGCTATATGCCCGCCGATACACACGTATTTGTACTTGTGTATAAGTATGTATGTATGTATGCCGCTCTGGGTGAGGGCAGCAACAAATTTCTGCAAATTACTATGAGGTAACCAAAGATGCAAGGGTTCCCAGATCAGATATCCTTACACGAACGTATAAATCTTTTGTGGATGGGTCCTAAGTATGGGTAAGGCGTAATAAGACTTTAATACGTGAATTTAAATTTAAATGCAGTTTTATTCTAGCTACAAATTTCTAGACATTATCTTTAAATGATAAAGTTATAAAAGATCAAATTCACGCTAAACCAAGTTTAAATATTCCTATTCTTAGCCACTATTCAATAACAAACTATAAGTTGCTGGAATTTCAATAGCAATACGATAATATAGCATGCCATATCAGTTTCTATTCAGTGATTTTATCGCTTTTCTTTGCCAATAAAAGTGGCCAGTGCATATGCATTGGTTACTCTTTGATTGCCACCGAATAACGACTATATACATATCCGATTTCCCCCATTGGGTGGTGGGTGGTGATTCGCGGAATTGTGGAGTAGTTGGTACTTATATAGACCCAGCGACAAGTTGCCGTCATTTACTTAACTTTCACAATTTCGATTTCCACATTTACATGACTCCTCTTTATTCTCCCTGCACACATTCATATGGATATACATATATACATACATATATGTAGAGGGAGCCGATCCCCTTTGCCCTACGCCTCTGCGGTCGGCTGTCTACTCAATCACAGCGTAAAGCACTTCTGAGTCATAAAAACCAAGCCAGACTGCGATTGTGTAGTTGGCAATTTTATGCAGCGCCACTTGGAGCACTCCGGATTCGGGATGCCAAGAGAGCCGGGAGTGGTGCAAAGTTGGGGGTTTCGGGGTTTACCGTGGAGTGAAGCGATAAAAATGACACATGGAGCTCCACTCCATTCTGTTCCAAAGGCAAATGGCAAATAGCTGAAAGAGAGAGAGAGAGCCCTGTGGCAAGTGACATTTTGTGGGGGCAGCGACATGGCCAAAAGGAGTCAAGCCGATCGAGTTTGTCTCGAGGAGTTATATCTTTAATTCACTGCGGACATCACCTACACAAATGACAAAGATTTCTCTCACTTTATAGTTGCACAAAGAAATATTTATGTGCCTCGTTCAGATTACATACGAACAAAAAACTATTAATTATTAGTAATTTTAGAATAGTTTTAATATATATATTTTTTTTTTCAAACACCAGAAATACCTTTTTTGTTTTTGAAGAATGTCCAAGCCAGTTTTCGAAAGCAATTACAACATGCAATTAAAAATCGCCTGCGCTGAAAACAAAAACCGTTTCGTTTTGGCCTGCAGACAATCGGGATTGCATAACCGGGAAACATATTTCTGGTCTCGTTTTCGCTTATTTTTTCATACACCACATACACATATATATATTTATATATCTTTTGTTTAACTCAGTGTCCAAAAAACAAGAGCGACAAGTTGACACAATCGTGGACAACCTTTTTCGTACACAAGCCAATCAACTGTGGCAGAGCAGAAAGCTCAAAAAAAGAGGAAATAATTATGGAAAAACAATTTTAATTTGCAATTGCACTCGCAGCAGCAGCAACAACAACAACAGAGGCAAAGTAACAACCGAAAAACTTAACAAGCCAACCTTGAAGTTTTATGCCCTTTAATGGGGATTTTTATACGTATTTTTATACCCAATGCGCTCGGTCGGTTGCTTATTTGTGCGCCTCACCTTGAGATAACTTTACGTGGAGTTGAAGTTGGAATTGAAGGTGGAGGTGGAGCCGATGGGCGAAACTCAAAGCTTACAATGCAGCCCTTTGATCGTGGACAGGCACAACCTTGGAATAAAATCAGTAAGATCTCTGAAAAGTGAGACCAAAAAGGCGATTGCCCTACAAGGTAGCTGAGTAATAAGAAAGAAAAAGAAACTGGCCAAAAGGAAAAACCTCAACTGAAAGCCAGTTATCCAAAGCCCTTTAAACAAACAACTTCATTAATCAATCAAAAGACACAGCAGACGAAACTGAATTAAAAACAAACAGACAAACACATTAAACATGAAAATCCGAGTTAGAGTGGCAACAAGCAAACCCTTCTCCCATAATTAAATAAGAAACAACAGCTGCTCCAAAAGTGTAAAAACCTGTAAATATCTAAAAACATAAATTTTCCCCCCAAAAAAAAAGGAGAATCCCATTAAAATGAAAACAGTTGAGGGGTGGCAAGCGGATTTTCACCATCTTATGAATTTCATTGCTTGAACTTGGGGACACATCAAAAAAAAAAAAAGCCAGAAAATACAACAAGCGTAAATAAACAAAGCTGAAAACGCTGTGGAAGCTGACTCCTGGCGTCAGGCCATAAAAAAGGTAAAACAAACAAAACAGGCTAACAAACAACATCAACAACAACGCCAGCATATTCATGATGCACTCGTAAAAGCCGGGGGCAAAGTCAAGAGGGGAAAGCGGGCAAAGTTCTCAGAAGGTAAAAAAAAAATAAAACAAGAGGGGGACTTTATCGAAAGTCAATTGGGCGTAAACCCCGATAATGAATCGGTTGCGAATGAAGGCTGATGAATAGGCTACGCATGGGCTATACTTAAAAATTAATCTCGCACCATTTTCGTATTTATTTACCAGCAAGATGAAGTGTACACAATATTTATCAATCATTAAAACAATATCTAATATCTTTTTGGCCTTTTTGCTCTCTGACGCTCCAACTGTTGCCTTAATATTATTAGCAAACAAATAACCACTAAATAAGTCATGTATGTAGGTATTAATACAAGTATAGTTAAAGGCAAGTTTTCACTTAAACTGGGAAAGCCAGTGAAAAGCAAAGAGGCATTTACACACACGAAAACTCCCAGGGACTTAATTAATTAATTGTCAGGCTTCTTCTTTAATTGAATGCCCATTCAACCCGAGCATCAAAAACTATAATTAATATTATTGTGGTCTGTCGTCGGCGAAAGGTTAACTTGAAAAGCATTTAATTGCCGTGGGTGAATGGCAATTGAGGCGCCAAACAGAAGCCAAATGAAAATCTCTCTTGGCAATTTGTCGTCTCCCTTGAATTTGGGTCGCACGGAAATGAAAGCCAAGTTAGCAGACAGAAAGACAGAAGGACAAAAAAAACTAAAAGACAGGCAGACACTCAAAGCAGACGTATCGTTGTACCATTTAAATGTCAAATCAGGCAAAAAAAAAAATTAAAAAGAAAAGCCCAATGAAAACTGGGAAAATGGCGAATGAGTGGGCGGGCAAAAAAAACCGAATGACAGAAGCAAATAAATCAAAATTAAGTGGCGACAAAATTAAAGGAAACTGTTTGCCAACAGGCTTATCTGGGTGGACAAAAAAAATTCCAAGGAAATGGGCAGGAAATGACTAAAGTCAATTTAGAAATTTCAGGTGCTTTCTACGACTTCTAAAATACTACATATTTAGAAGCATGTAGCTGTCATTAAAAAGAATACGTATAATAATTTGTAAATAATTTAATTGCCTTACAGCTCAACTTTAAGAACTTCTTTGCCTTAACTAACTGATACATTTTATGGAATTCTGATTTCGAACAGAAAGTTGGCCATTTTTATAACAATTCTGTTAGATTGTTGACCTATGCATATATGTATATGCATTTCGTGTGCATATGTAACACTTATGTAATGCACTTGGTTTCTTTATATCCAATTAAATTCGTTGTCCAAGCAATTAAATGCATGCAAAGTTAATTGAGAGAAGCAGCAGCAGCTGACTTCAAATGATTGCTGTTGTTGAGTTTTTCTTGTATTTTTGTTTATTTTTTTTTTTTTTTTTGCTTTGACACGTTTCTTGTGTGCAAAAAGTCGCATACATGAAGATATATATAGATATGTATATGTATGTATATGTACATACATATATACCTGCATATGCAGCATATAAAACTAGAAGATGGGTTTTTGAAAGGGGCTGCGCATTTAATTACTCCCAACAAAATTGGAGTTTCAGTTGTTTCGCTGCCCATAAAATACTCGAGACACACATGAATGGTTTTCACTGTACGAGGAGGTAATTTCAAACTTTGTTGTTCGTTTCCCAAAGAAAAACTCTTGAGAAAATGCCCCAAGTTCGTAGGCTTTTCCTTTGAGGCAAAGGATATGCAAAGCACCGTTAAACGTATTTTAATTACAACAATGTGGGAAAGCCATTAAAACAAAGCAAAGAACAAGGGAAAAAATGAACAACGCTGAGAAATGAGATTTAAAATAATCAGAAAAGTAAACGCAAGCTAAGCCAAAACGCAAACAAAGCCGGGCAAAAAGTTGAGAATGAAAAATTATATGTATGTATGTACGTCTGCATAGAAACCGAACAACAATGAATACAAATAAACAAATAATAATTAAGGAAAATTACTGAGATGCAAAACAAGAGAAACCAGCAATGTTGTTTTCATTAACGATTAACAAGAGGCGGAGTTAATCTTTTAAAAAGTAAATATGAAAAGGCTATAATACTTTAAATTGGAGTGAAGCAAGGTCAACACACCGTCTTAATATTTTATTTATGAATCTTATATATGAAGTAACTTTTGACTAGAAATCGGCTGAACAAATTGAAACTGCCCGAGGGCACTTGCCTTACGTCACATGCATACAGTTTACAGTTTTTTCAACTAGCTAGTGAGCAGGCCTTTTTAACTTGGCCAATTCAGATTGTCTCAGCCATTAACCAAATACAAGATGCCTTTTTTCTATTTCACCTTCTCCCCATTCAAAATCAACTTGGACAAAGACTGGGAGACCTAGGTCTTCTTTTATTTCTCATTAGTTGGCTCAAAGTTTCCTCTTCTTTGCCGAAGCGTTTTTCCACTGTTTTCTGGGTTGGCTTTTTCACACGCTTCGTTGGCGAGCTTATAAAAAAAGCATCATAAAATTGAAAGAAATGAAGAAAAAGGCAACGTAAAAATGCAAATAGAAAAGGTTAACACACACACCAAACAAAAGCCACAAAAAAACAAAACCAAAAAACCAAAAACAAGCGGGACGGGCAGAAAATAATCATAAAAAGTTGACAACTTGTTGACCCCTTTGTTTGTTTGTGTTTGTTGCATATTGGGGATCACGTTCGTTTTGGATCATAAAATACCATTTTTAAAACGCACAACTTCGTTATCAATGTAAATTTTGGCTTTTTTTATTATTATTTTTCCGCTCTCTAATTTGGTTGCAACATCTTAAAACAAGATAGGTGTGAATTAAAACGGAATATTTTACGAAGGGAAATCAATATTTTATTTCCTAGCTATCCGGCTAAACTGTTGATTATTCTTCGCTTTTCCTTTAGCGGCAATATTACGTGTAAGACTAAATGTGAATTTAAGGCTTTAACTGCGTTGAAAGATATTTTTAAAATCAGTTTTCTTTTTTTTATATATTTCCGGAATATTGAAACAATTTTGTAAGTATCTGCGGAACTTTAAATCTTCGATTCCCGTTGCAGACATTGTGGTCGTTTTGCTGTCGCAGTTGTTGCTGTAATTTTCGCATAAATTTCCAATAATTTATGCAATGGCTTGCATTGTTGACGATGCCAGAGCTCGAGTTTAAGTTGGAGTTTGTGACTCCATGAGCTGAGGACACACACACAACCGCAACGTTTCAGTCTCTTCGGTTGCCATTTTCCACCGCTTGTTTATCGGATTTTTTATTGTCATTTGTGTTTTTATTGAACAGTTTGTGACATTTTACGGTTTTCAAAGTGAAAGGTACATATTTGGTAAATTGCTATGGCCAAAAGAAATTCGACTCTCCGGATGCTCGTCGACTGTTTGCCTCGGTTTAGTTTTGCTTTAAGTTTGGCCACTTGCATGTGCTTTTTTTTTTGGTCCCAACCATCCAATTCTTAACTGGTTTACCCCTCCCCAATCCACCCCCCGCGCCTTGTTTTTCCAGGGATGAGTTCGAGCCGCTGACGGCTTGTTGGAAATGGGGAAAATTGCACTTTATATATGGACCATAAAAGTTAATAAGTAACCGCAGTTGGAGTAGCAAGTGCCAGTCACGAAATTGTTTCTTTTTTTCATGGCATTAACTTGGAATCGTAATGAATCGATGGCGAGTTGTGTACTCGTTCGATATTCACGCGTGAGGCACGCGATTTTCCCAAGGAAATTTTAAAGAATTTTCAATGATAATCCAAAGTAGCTTTGAAATGGTAGTAGTAGCTTAAGAAAGAGACATGGCATTTCCACAAGCTAAAAACAAGATAGATGGAAAACTGTGAACTTTCATGGCAACATTTTCGGAAAAAGATGAAAGTTCTCGATTTGCTTCACGCTCGCCGTGCCAAAACATTAAAGTCAATTATAGTGAGACCCCCGCCCCAAAGTTCGAGGCTAATTTTGGTCACGTGTGACACACACAAAAAATAAAAATAAAAGAAAATTACTAAAAGAATTCTTTAGCGTATACAGAGAAAAGAAAAAATCTCCACTAAGGCAAGCGCGAAAATCAACACAATTAAATGAAAAAAAAAAGAAAAAAGAACCAAAAGTCCAAAAGCGAATTAAAGAAAATAAATACAAAAAGGGGAGCCAGCAAAGAAGTTGCATCGAAAGGTAAACAAACTGAAGAAGAAATGAATGATTTGGCGGCAAGCCAGAAATTAACACAAAATATCCCAAGAAGACGACGGAAGGCGACAAAATGCAATGGGAATATGGCGACTATATCTGCAACTCGATTTGCATATTACAATACGAAGAATGGAGTGCGACGAAAATGCATAATGAAAATAAATATTTGTGCTTCATAAACGAATCGAAAATCGATTTCGGCAAGTAAAGGAAAACGCCATTGAAATGTTGATGACATGCAAACTTTTCATTAGTATTTTAAAGTAAGAAGCTTATTTAGAAACAGTTTCAAAGAGATTTCATTTCAGTTTGATTAAATTAGAAACCGTATAAACTTACCCAATGCAGTTTAAAAACGTAGAGATTTCCTTGATGGACTGCAAAGAAAAGAAAACATCAAATTATTTAAGGATGGACAACGCATTTTAAATTCAACAGGAATCTCGGCATAAAATGCTGACCTATACCAACTGTGAATCCTTAAATCCCCAATCTTAAAGGCTCGAGTTTTGTTTTCCTCAAACAAAGCAATTTGCATATAAAAAGGTTAAGCAACAAATGAACCAACAAAATGAATGGACTAAATCATAATGAAAGAAACCAAACTCAAAGCGGAACGAAACCAGAAGGAAAACAGCAAACAAATAAATCTAAAAGAATGCAGGGGCGTGGAACGAGGGGCGGTTTACCGGGAGGGGTTAACCATAGTGAGGTAAACATGATGTTGCAAGTGTTCAATACGACAGCAGCGAGGGGGGTGGCGAATTCAGGGGTGTGGCATATTCTAGAGTGGATAGGTTGGATTATGGCTGCAAAAACTAACAAACCATAAAAATCCGCACATAAATTACAACACAGAGGCGGGCGAGAGGGGTGTACTACGGAATGGACATTGAGAAAAACAAGTATGCGATATAAGAATATTACATTTTTGTATAAATAGATAATATTTTATATTTCGAAATTCCCTATTTGTGGTTATCTCCTTTGTTCGCAAAGTTCCTATGTTCTGTAACATGTAAGGAAATAATGGATTGTTTTTTTTTTCCGGTGTATCGATAGGCGAAGAAGCAGCAGCTGCGCCGACGATGGGCAACATACGCAAATGCAAGCAGCAGAAATTTATGAGCAGCCATTCGCAGGCATCGCCGAGGATCCGCCAACAAAACTGCCACAAGTGGCCAAAAAGATGGAAGCCAGGAGAGCTAACTGAAGCCAGTATGCTATCCAAGGAGGGTATATATATATATATTTATATATATATGTATTTTTACATATATAGGTATATGTACGAATATAAGACCCCGGCCAAGTGCAATGACAAAGGCAAATAAATTACAGCATCATTTGCAGGCAGAAGCAGTCGACAAAGTAGCGAAGGAAGCGCTAGGAAAAGGACCTAGCCGAAGGAGAAGCTTAACTACCATAAATTGGCCAATGACAATAAAAAAGAAAAAAGAGAAGAGGAGAGGAGGAACTGAACTACCAGAGAAAAAACACTCAGACCTCAATCAATGGAGAAATAATTACAAGCGTTACTTTCTTCAGACCGTCTCTCGCCTTTTCTCCGTCTCCGTTCCACCAGTTTACCCTTCTCTTTCCTTAAACATAAATCAATGGTAATTGCATACGCCCCGAAAAAGAAAGAAAACCCTGAAAATTGGAAAGGTATCGAGGAAAGCTGCTAAATGTTATAGATTTTCGATTATGCTTCAGTATCAACTATCGAGGGATTTCGTTGGGATTCTTTAAAGGATAAATTTCTTTTTTAAGACAATTGTATTCTACTCCAAATAATTTGTTTATTTCTATTCGCATATCCTTTCATTAGCAGTTACAAATATGAATCATTTAGGAGGCTCCACTATCAGTTTTATTCGGATTACTTCCCCTTTGCTCTTGCAACAATGCAAACAGATATTTAATTTTTATTTCGTTTTTTTCCTTGTAATTGAGCTCCGCATTGTTGGAATGATTGTTGAGAACGGGTTCGCGCTCTTGCCTCGGGGACTTTATGATGTTTTATTGCTTCTTCTTTACCAACTACCGCCACTTCAGATTCGTCTTCTGGCTGGGCCTCAAAAGTGTAAGGTGTGGGTCATAAATGTAAAGTTATTTTTGTTTTATGACGACATTTAAAGAATATCGTTAGCAAGAAGGATTGCAATTGCCTTCAATTTTGCATAAATAATATAGGTTAGTTATCATAACCCATGTCGCGTACTGTACTGAGTACTCTACCAAAAGTCATCTTGTCGGCAAAAGTCTTTGGCTTGGAAAAAAGCATTTTCATGTGTTTTTTTTTCGCATTTGCCGCTTGGCTGATGCTTTGTTGTTGTTGTGGAAATTGTTGTTATGGTTGTTGTTGAACCATTTTTGTTGTTATTTGGCTGTTGTCGTTCATGTTGGTGATATTGTTGTTTTTGTTTCGGCTTGTTTAGTTATGTTTTCTCCACATTTTTTTGCATGTTTATTTCTCTTTTGTGTAATATTACGTATACGTCTAGTACAACTATTGTTGTTTTAATTGGCCCATGTTTATGTGGCAGTTCGTGTTATTATTGTAGTTTTCATTACCGTTTTTGTTGCTGCTTGTTTTTTTTTTGTCCTGCTCAAATTGCAGGCACATTCGTCTGGCGATTATTAACTTGCAGATTGCACATTTTACAGTCAATTTGGTGCGCAAATCGAGTTTGTGTTTTTGCTCCCTTTTCGGCTTACCACCTTCTCCGTTTTCTTCTCCATTCATTCATTTCATTCTTCCATTGCCAACTTCTTGCTCTGTTTCCCCTCAGTACTTCATGTGCAATTTCTTTCGTTACATTAAAGTTGTGGAATGAAAATATGTTTTTCTATAGGATACCCACTAGACGCAAAAATTGTTCATATAACTTCTTCATGTGTAAATATAAAAAGTAAATATAAAAATACATTTTTCACTTTATTATTAAATTTAGCTTTATTGTATCTATTAGCGACTAAGTAAGGCATGTTTCACCCAAGCCAGGCTCCACTGTAAAGTACAAAACACCCGCCGACACAAACAAGCCAACAAATCTCTCATAATAATAATTGATAAACACTCGACAGGTTCATGAACCCCGCACACGCACACACATACAACCGAAACCGAGCCAACAAAAAAGTAAATAAAAAAGTAAAAGAAGTAGCCATTGGGTGGATTGGGGAGATAGAGCAAGAAACTTCATCGTTTACTCATTTTTGCTGAATATCTTATAATTATTTTTAGCTTCGGTTTTCTGCCTTCATTTGTGAGTCACGTAGCGGGGGGAATCCCCTCGCTGTTCGCGCAGCCAAATGGTTTTTTAATTGTTTGTTAAAAAAAACCAAAGGCAACAGCTTTGCCGAGTGCCATGACTATTTGATACCCTTGCCATTTTTAAAGGACAGATCTCCTTTCGCAAGGAGATCAATATGAAGGAAGGTTTTTCTTATCATAACTTGACCTAAAGAAATCACTGTTTTGTAGAGCTACTTTTGGTAAGTTTCGAACAAAAAAAACTGATTAGTTTTGAAATGAACAGCAAATAAGGCAAATATGTAATAGTTTGAACAATTTTTCAGCATGCAAGTGTACTCAGTAGAACAATATACCCTTTTAGAATAGATAAAAGATAAATAAAGAAGCAGGCAAACTCCGGCTGGCTATTAAAGCAATTATGGAAAGTTGATGATTTTAACGCATTTGGCGAGCAAATTGATTTCGATAGTTTATTTTTGCTGTTCGCAGACTTAGTTGGAAGTTTGTGTTGTTTTTTGCAAGTTTAGTGGAAAGTGGTCGCTTTTATAGATGCATAAAAACATCGATGCAACATCTGCAACGCTACACAAAGAGAAATATATATGAATTATAGCTATGGATGTATTGATCTGAGAAACTAACTTGTGTCATGGTTCCAAATACTTTTTAAATTGCTATTCATTTGTGTTATCAATATATTAATTTTTAAATTAATTATTTAAGCAAACATAAAATGCACTAATCTCCCACAGATTTTGTGTTTCTTTTTTCAGTTTTTTTTTTTTGCGATGCATGGGAATTTTTTGTTTACCCCCTGCGGAATCCCCTTTACCCGCAGTAACTGGTCATGGGCCAAAGCAAATCGGTTTTGAAATGCAATAAAGCGTGATTTTTCAAACTGAAGCGTAACGAGTAACGAACGAGCAGCAACAAAGGCAGCATATGTATTGTATATACATGGATCCAGTTAGACACATATATGTATATATGTATAAATATACAAACATATACATAGGTGCACATGTCGGGTACATTGCAAAATAAACACCTGAAGCGAGACAGATAGAGCAGCAACAACAAAAACGAACCAGACACAATTCGTAGGGCCAAAACGTAATCTCTTTTGTAGCCCCGAGGGCCGAACATGGGTTAAAACGAAAGTGAACCCAACCCCCCGTATCGCCATCTCAACTAAGCCGCACCGAACCGAACTAACCCACAAAATCAAGGTGATTTCGCTTGGCCGAAAGCAGCAGAATGAAATGGGCGGAAAAAAGAGAAAATGCAGATGGAAAATATTTTAAAAATTCAAGTGGAAATTGTGTGGAAGCCAAATAGTTGCCAAATGAAGCCAAATAAAATGGCCATAAAAGCCAATCCACAAACAATTATTATTAACCACTTATGAAATGCACCATCAGACAGATAATCGCCCGTTGTATTGATAAGATTAATGATGAGCAAAGAGGCACAATCAATGTAAACAATTAATTAATCAATCAGTTGAAAAAGGCTTTCATTCTTCGTCAATAAATATGTTTCGATTGTGACATAGATTACCTTTTTTCAGCGCGACATTACTCAGTTTATACAAGCGATAACCAATTGACAGTGAATATTCAAGGTGATGATATGGAAAAGTAAAATATACCCATGAATTAATTTAGTTAACTACTTTAAATTTACCATACTTAATATACTCTGGACTGAGCAACATAATAATCGATCGCTATTAATGTTTCGATATTTATTAAGCCCTTGCTTGGTTTTATTTCTTTATCATAAGAAATTGAGAAAAACATCAGATGTAAGATGGAAAAACAAAGAAACGAAAGTTTTCCGGTGGCCAAGCAACTTTTCCGCAATACAAATTCGATATTTCCATTTGAGGTCCAGCGATTTGCCCAGCTTACGCATTTCGAATGCTCTTGGATGACAATAAGTATATTCAGATATAAATGCGGGGATACATTTGCAAGAGTTTTGCCGCCAGCTTATCAAGTGTAAAATGGGGGCGTGGCTGGTTGGGTGGGCGGCACAAAGGGAATGCTTATCGGGCTTATCATGCGTAAATGATAAATGGAATTGAAGCGAACACTTTTCGGTACTACGCATTTGGTGCACTGTCTTTTTTCTCGGTTTTCGGGTTTGGTCTCGGTTTGTGGGTTTTGTTTCTCTCGTATTTTTGTTTCTTTTCAGATTTTTCCATCCGCTTATCGCGTCGTTGGTATAGTTAAATCTCCAAAAACCAGACGACAAACAATTGCAACATTGAAAAATGTTAAATTAAATAAATAACAAGGTGGAGGTGGTTTCAATGCCTGGTTGGGCAATTTCCAAATGGAAGAATTGTGTCGCCATGGGTCACCAGCCGGGCAGTAAATCTTCGCCAGCTTGTGGCTTTTACTTGGATGTTTTTTAACCTGACACAGCATTTGTTTCAAATAGTCGAAGGCATTTTTGCTTAAAGTTCCTTATCTTAAGGGCACTTTCATGTGCTGATTTAGTAGTAGTTAATAAACCATATTCCTGTCATAACCATATAATTTTTGTGCCTAAGCCCCCTAATATTGACTTTTATTGATGGCAAGTCCGTTTGGTCGATAGTCGACATGTCCGTTTGACATTTAATTTAATACTTTGCTGCACGGCTCATCCGACTAAGTGGTGACCTCCTGAAAATGTGTCGTGTTTGTCACCCTTTCCCTGAATTTTACCTTTTTCCCCCAGCTGTCTGTCTGTCAGCTGTCTTGGCATTGCACTCGATTCTCATAATTTGCATTGACCTACACTTGTCGGCAGATTGACATTTGCCATCAGCTGTTGGACATCTCACAAGAGTGAGGCTTGCTTGGATCCAGGAAGGGTTTCCCCTGATTCCCCTGATCCCCCATATCTCCTTCTTAGCCTTTGGCACGAGACAAAGCAGCAATGGGGACGAGAATTCCATATGAAACAGTGCACATGTCACAATTGCACAGAAAAAAATTGGTTAATATCAAATATTAAGTAAGTAAACAGAAGCAGAAAGTGTTAGTATTGTGGTGAACGAAACTTCATTTTAAGTTTTGCCAGAATCTTTCCCAATTTCTTGCCGTGCATGGACCACTTTTCCCTCACCCGTAGACATATCCTCATTCATTTTTACCCTGCGGTATCTGTATCTCATGCAATTGCACATTTCCCTCATTTTTTGCAATGTTGTTGTTGTTGTTGTGGCTGTTGTCATGTTATATAGCAAAGAATTTACTGGCTCAACTGTTTCAACTTCAATTACAGTTGGTTGTCGGAGTTTGGAGACCCAGTTTTGCGGAAAAGGGGCTCATGTCTGTCCTAAACTTGTTTGCGGTTATGTTTCGTTTCATTTTAACAAACATTCTGTTTGTTTGCTTGCGCTTAACAATGCTTAAAAAACTAAGAAATTTGTGCATAAAGGAACTTTTGGTTTTCTGGAATCCTTTCCGAGTGACAGCCATCCTGTTTTTAACTGGATCCACCGAATATTTTATTTCATGGCCTTGGCAAATAGTTTTCATTTTATTCAGGTACCCTAAATCATTTGAGATATTTAAGGAATTTAATATTTTTGCGGAGTAAAGCAAGAAAGCTTCTTTTCAAGAATATATGGGCAAGGATAGTTGAATATTGATTAGCAAAATTAGCAAGATTTTCCGACATTTTAAAGCGTAAACAAACAATGAAAATAATAAATGTATGTACCACGTGTATAAGTTACCAATTAAATAAATTAATAGAGTTGCGGCATATATTTAAATGAATTCCATTTGTAATAAGCCATAATTGCCCTACAGCATTCATCATGTTTCGCTATTTACACGAAATTCCAAAAAAATAATTAGCATCAGTGAATTGAAGAAAGGGGGGAAAATGTGCAATTAATTAAATACAAAAATTCGCGAGCTATTATTATAATCCAAACTGCGCCTAATTAAATGTAAAAGAAACGTTGTATGAATGCCATATAACTAACTATTTTATATTAATATAATTTATTATGACAATTAAGTTGGAGACCCAACAATCTGTCGTCTTCTCAAGACTTCATTCATATTTATCAGCTGAACTTCACCTCCTTTTTTTTGGGCCCACTCCTTTTTGAAACAGGTAACTCTGGGAACCTGCAGCATTTTGCTGCGTTGGCTGTGCAAAACATGTTAATTTGTGGTCTACAAAATGCAACCGATGATTGCCTGAGCATTTATATGGCGTGTGTGTGTGGGCTCAATCTCAATTGATTGGGTTAATTGGTAGGGTTAAGGGGGCCAGACAAGGCCATCTGAAGTGCCGCCATCTGAGCTATTTTAAACCGATTCCCAGGGGACTTCCTACTTTCTAAGCCAACCCAAACATTATGTAACATCTACGGGTATTATTTGCCATATATCATATATGCATATATCACTACATCCGCTATTGTTGCTGACTTTGCTGTTGGGTTTTCGCCACAATTCATTTTCTCCCCGGTTTGATTGAATCATGTCGCGGGGATTTTAATGCAATTTTCCCAGTCCAAGACCCATTTAATTGGAATTCCAATTTGGTAGCTGCAAAAAAACAACCATACACAATCACAACAACAAGTAGGAGCAGCGATAAAATTGTTTTTCATCTCATTATTGCACAAGTGGTCAAAGTAATTCATAACACACTCGATATTGAAAAACGGCGGGAAAAGCTACTGGTTTGTGTTTATCCGCCGGCTTTTCACACGCCAGCGCAATAATAATTTATTATTTGATTAATTAATATATAACTACATCGCGGATTTACGGTTAGAGCGTTAAATTTAGCAATATTTAAGCTTCTATTTGCATTAATCAAAAAACCTTTATGGTGGTAAATTATAATGGCAAATATACAAAATATTAAAGCGTGAAGTACGTAGTGTAGATTAACAGAAAACAGTGAGACATATCCTTCAGTTTACTCCAAAGACTTATTTCTCAAATTCCTTACCCAGCAACTGAAACAAATCCAAAGTGGAAAAACCCTTTTAAAACATTCCATTCAGACGTCCTTTGGTGCTGCATTTTCCCACCACTCCTACATGGTCGCCATTCTCTTTATTCGACAAATCTCATACAACATCTTTCACTATTTTTCCGCATTTTCCCAAATTCTAGCCCACTCGCATTGCAGCAAAATGTGCGGAAAGCAGAGTCAATTTGCTGACTTACATAGAAAGTGCATATGCAACCATCCTGGGCGTGCCAACTTTGCCGATTTTCCCCCGAAAGTCCCAGGAAGTGCAATTTCCATATGGGGTGCTATAGCTGGAAATGCACAACACTTCGCTTGAAATAACCTCGCCAAGCTTGAAAAAAAAACCCAACTGCCACATAGGTAAAAAAAAATAAACAAACAGCCCAAAAAAAAATACTTGCAAATGCTCCAAAATCTCGGGTAGAAAAGACCGGGACAGGCAGTTATATCCCGGCATCCAGGCAATGCCTCCTGGGAATTACCTTGGTTATTGTTTCAACATTTTTATCTGCCCGCCCTCGAGAACAGAGTAAAAAAAAAACACAAATGAAGAGTGTACAGGTGCAGGAGATACAAAAAAAGAGTGGGTGGTGGGTCTAGGGGCTTAGGACCCTAACTAAAAAACAAAATGGAGGGGGGGTGCATTACATATGCCACGAGTGCGTTTGGGCATAAATCCCAATTTAATACATCCGGCTTTTAGTTTTGTACATTTTCCATCTCTATTTTTTTTCTGCCCATTCCCCTTAATATATGTAGTATCCCCCATTCTAAGGGTTTGGGGTTTTGAAGACTAGAAATACGTTTTCAGTTTTGTTGTTCTATCAATTGTTGTGGGTCAATGCTAAAGATGTTATAATATTTAATTAATGTTTGCTTTTGTTTCTTTTATTTCTACAAATGCAATGTTTAACAGGGAAATAGATAAGAATGTTTTGGGCAAATAAATGCACGCCCTAAATTTTTGAAATGTGCACAAATACAAAAGTATTTAGTTTAACACAACCATGTTTTCTAAGCTTGTTTTTTTATTTCTGAATTAGAGCACCCAAACTTCGCCGTGCCAAAGCTGTGAGAAATTTTTACGTACTGTCTTGTTTTTATTACGTTTTTCATGTTTTTTCTGACCTCTTCTAGCCGGTTTGCAGCACTCCCCAAAGAATTTGCTGAAAACTGTTTGCTGCCCGAGCCAACATTTTCATGTTTCGTGTTTTGTATTTCGGTGTGTTGTTTATTTCTACCTTTAAGTGCTTGTTGTGGACCGCCTATGCCTATGGCTTTGCCTACCTGCCGCTAAGCTGCGATTCAGAACAATAAAAGATAAGCCAACTTAATCCCATTGGGATTGCCCCCGATCCGCGACCGAAAAACCAGACATGTCAGTATATCGCTGCAGTGCGCTGCTGCTGCTTTTATATGATTGTTTTCATTGAAATAGAAACTTATCAGTATCAGTTGGCCCCTGGAACACAATCGTGGCACAAAAAGAACACACAAATGGCATTACATGGAGCGGAAAAACTTTGATAGGCGCCAGGCGCGATCGCGATTGTGGAGCGAACGATTGAATCACTCGGCGGGAATAACTCCGATACGCAATCAAGGTCAAAGGTTCAACAGCGAACAACGAAGAGAAGTTCGCATAGACTTTTTGATACCCACTGATAAAGTCTGGTATAACATGTTAACAAGTGTATTTACGACTGCAGTCGAAAGAGACAACAACAACAAGAGAATGGCAGCAAGTAAATGACTAAGCTCTGACCTCTCTTTCATCTGCCATCCTCCATCTCTTTCAGCAACTTAGTTTTGTAACCCATTCAACTTGTCACCCATTTTCGCTTATCAATTTCAATTTCACTTTCAGTTTTTATTTCCATTTTCCAGCTTACTGCAACGCGATAAGCCTGCTATCGTCTCCTTCTTTCACCTTCCATCGGTCTCTTTCTCTTTTCCTGGCTCTGACACACAGAATATACATATGCAGTATATTTTAAATGGAAATTAACAATATATGATTAATATTTTGAAATATGCAACATATAGTACGAACAACAAGACTGCTTTAGTTTTTAATAAAAATATATTAAGTGTTGCCCGATAATAGTGTTGCCCTGATTTTTTGTAGTGCACCTTAGAAACACTTCAATTAGCTTTGGGAAAATAAAATCAACTCTAAAGCTACACACTCAGCACATTGGAATGCATTTTCGACTTGCGACAAAGTTGAAGTCAAAGTTTAGTTGAAGGCCAACTGCAGCTTAATACCTCTTCTTCTTCTCAGCCTCCGCCGGCTGTCTTCTCAGCTTCTTCTTTTTTAAGCCAAAGAGAAGCCCCACAAAATGCACTAAAAGGCAGACACAATAAATGCAAAAAAAAAAAATAAGATAGGTAGAGATACATATATACGCGTTTGTATAAAAAATAAGAAAAAAGAGAAAAACCGCCAGTCGAGACACATTTTAGCAATAAAAGCAAACTGCGAAGAAGTTGAGGAATATAAGAGAAAAATAAACAACAATAACTACAGCAACACAAACAACAATACACGGGCAGCAAATCACGGCGGCAGAACGAGAAGAAGAAGAAGCGCGAACCAGGTAATCAGCACTACCAAAATGGCACAGTGGGTCAAAGCAAAATAAAAAAGATAACATTGCTAGTAGATGTGCAGCCAAAGTTGACTGCTGCTAAGCATAAATAAGAAGTACAATAACAAAATATTTCAAAAAATGAATATATCCAGAATATTAATTTGTACATACTACATCAATTACTTGATGCATATGGAAATTTAGCCACAACTTGCGCTTTCGACCCACTGTGCCCACAGGAAGCCGCCAAGAAGAAGCATTGGAGGGAAAAAGCGAGCCAAACAAAAGGTAAAACGTACATGTAGTTGAGCAGCTGCTGCTTTTCCCTGCTTTCTGCTCTCCGATCGCGTTTACCTGGTGTCCCTTCTTTCGCCTCTCGCCACTCACCTCTCACCTTTGCCCTCCCCTTTGCGTTACCTGTTCGCTCCGCGGAGGAAGTAGGGATGGAAGGGAAGAAAGAGGCAATAAACCTGCTGCAACGACCCGAAAAATTTGCATCAGCGGAGGGAAACGGGGAGGAAGTGGGACAGAAATGCATCGAAATTCCCAGGCATTTATGAAATATTTCCATAATTTTATAACGAATTGTGCCACTCGAACAAATTGCGGTAAACATTGCGTTTTCCCCTTTTTATGGCTTAAAACATGTGTTAGCATTTGTATACTAACTTGAATATGCATGTACATTTCTTGTGTTACATTTATTTTAGTTGATTTTCATTAGAGTTCGTTGAAATACTCATAATTTTATATATTTTATTTATATTTTTTACCCTTATACTTGTTTTTGTTTAGATGCACAGCTTTTCGAATGTAAATAGAGCAAGCAATTTTATTTGAATGTACTAATTTTTTATACATTATTCTTCGCAGTGTATGTGTAGGTGAAAAACGGATTATCTAAATACGGCTGGATGGCAGGTAACGACATAGAAATAATAATCCGGAACTTTCCACACGGCTTAAGCCAAGCCAAAACGGAAAAAAAGAAACCCACAAGCGAACCAAATCGAAATTTAATAAACGAAATGCAATCCAAAACAGAAAGTGTAATTGTCGGATTGTCGAATGAACATTCAATATGTATGTATACAAATGCCAAAACCAAAAACGTTGCTCAACATTTTCGCCCCCATCGACGAATTATTTTTCTTCCGACTTGGTTTACATATGTACACATATGCATATATACATATATATAAAAACCAGTGAAAGTTCTCAGCGAACGTGTCGCAACATAATTAAACATGAAAACCACTGCAGCAGCAACAACTTACCTCACTTCCAGTCGATTGTAATTCCAATTAATTGCTCGTTGAGGCGAAATCCAAATCCATTTGATTCTTGAAATAAAAAACCAAAAAAGCACTCAGAGACAACCGAAAAAATGTATTAATAAAATCTTGGAGGGGATTTTTCTTCACAATTTCACAATGTCCTTGATTTTCGATAACGTGTTTATTTAATACTGTTTCGTACACTTTGGATAAATATTAAATATTATAATATAGTTTAAATTGTACCTTAGTACTTTATTATAGCTAAGGATGTTCACTTGTTTTTACATACATATGTTTTGGAATGCAAGTAACTTTGTTTGCAGTATTAAAACAAGTTCTACTCATGAAATATGCAACAATTTGTCAAATGATGGCACTTAAACAACTTTAATGGGCTTTTTATTGTTGTGGGTACTATTTACGTTATTTGCCTCTTGAATAATAAATACTTTGCAAAAGAACTGTATTTTAATCACATTTATTTGAGTTTTTATATGGTTTGCTCTGCCGTAACCATTTACTTTGTTTTTGCAGTTAGTTGAAACTGAAATTGTTTAAGTGGCGGACAAACAAAAACAAACACCTGCAACGCGCGCAACTTGCACAAGCTTGTCGACATTTACCGTTGTTCTGGTGCTGCTACTGCTGCTGTTGCGCCTGCGCTGCGTCGCCGTCGACGTCGAAAAACGCTGCCACTTGCAACGTTTGTATTTCTTTTTTTGGCAATTTTGCTGGTTGCGCGTGCGTGCAACTCACACTGCACAGAAAAAAAAAAAACGAAAACAGAACGAAACCACCGACAACAAACTCCGCTAAAAGAAACCGACGGATAACAACGAATTAACAACGAGAACGAAACGACGCGACACGATCGCCGATCACGCAAACAAGATACTGGAGTGTGACCGCATCGGGTAGATCGCAATATACCACGCGGCTTACTGAAATGTGCTAAAAAAGGCCAAGTCAGATGTGCACACCCCAGACTCGCACCATAGAGATCGTGGTTGGTGTCCGCGCTAAAGCAACGAATATTTTATCGAGAATCTAGCTAGTATTTAGCTCTGCAATGCGTATTTATTTGATATAATAATACATACAAATAAATACATTTATTTAGCAATTATTCAATCTTAAAACCAAAAGCGTATCAACTGCTTGTTTATTTTATAGCCAAATTCAGCTACTCTTTGTGATCTACATTTGGCATCACTGTCTGAGCTAGGCAGCATTTCCCTGACGTCTGGCAACTCTGGGATCAGCTGTTTGAAAACTTGCAACTTTATTTCCAAACAAATACACATTTCAATTTGATTTCCCCAAGGAAATATAGTCGGATTAAAGCCAAACTCTATGAGCCTTATTCGCGGAGGACTTGGCTCGTCCTTGAGGCCCATTCTCCGCGCTCTCCACCCCCTGCTCGCCAACAAAAACATCGAAGCACAAAGGTCACCGCTGATAAGCAAGCGTTTTTACGCCGGCAAAAAGAGAAGGGAGATGGATTTGAAGTATCTAAATCAAAAGGAGGCCATCGACGTGGACCAGGAGCTCTTCACGGAGTACAAGTTCAGTGTGGATCAGCTAATGGAGCTGGCCGGCTTGAGCTGCGCCCACGCGGTGGCCAAATGCTTCCCAGCGGAGAAGCATCCACGGATTCTCGTTTGCTGTGGACCGGGCAACAATGGTGGCGACGGCTTGGTGGCCGCCCGGCACCTCTCCTTGATGGGCTACACACCAACCATTTACTATCCCAAGCCGACGGCCAAGCCGCTCTTCGAGAACCTCAGCCACCAGTGCCAAATGATGGACATCTGCGGCGTGAAGGAGTGTCCTTCGGTGGCGACTGCCGCCAGTGACTATGACCTCATCCTGGACGCGCTCTTTGGATTCAGCTTCAAGCCGCCAGTGCGAGCGGACTTTGTCGCCGTCGTGGAACTGCTGCAGCAGACCAAACTGCCAATTGCCAGGTGGGATTCATTTTGCTTAGCCATCATATGAAACCTAAACTAATGTTGCATCCTGCTTGCAGCGTGGACATTCCCAGCGGCTGGGATGTGGAGAAGGGCAAACTGACTGAATGCGATGTGGAACCGGCTCTGCTCATTTCCCTGACTGCGCCCAAGCTTTGTGCCCGCCATTTCCGCGGAGAACATCACTACCTGGGCGGCAGATTCGTGCCGCCCGCTCTGCAGCGCAAATACGGACTGAATCTGCCCACTTATCCGGGCAACGAACTGTGCGTCAAGCTGTGATTTATACATGTGAGAATGGGAATGATGGATATATCCAAATAAACGATGGAGTCTTGAGCTGCGTCCCCGGGTTTTCTAATGGGTTTTTTTTAGTTGAAACATTGCAGCAAACACAAAATTCAATCAGAAACTGATTTTTTTTCGGTAAAACTTTAATTTATCTTTAAGCTAATAAAAAAAATAGTGGTCTTAAAATGATTATACTTTAAAAAACGATTGATTTCGTTACAAAGTAATGCTTGTAACTGTTTGAAAAGCTTCTCTGGTTGGGTTTTACAAAGTTTCAAGTTCTCCCTTGTGTTTTATTTGATATATTACATATTATATAAAGACTACGATTGGAAAGCTAATAAACTACTAGCTCCCTGTTACCCGGATCTATCTATCTATTTGTACAAGCGATTGTAGTTCTTGCGCCGGCGATCCTCCTCGAAATTGTTGTTCCTGGCCCACTCCTTGAGGTTGCCCTTGGAGCGCAGCATGGCGGACTTGGAGTCCACGTCGCGCAGCACGAAGGGCGAGAATCCGGCCGTGTAATCCTGATCCAAAGCGTTCGTCTTGGTCTTGGCCACGCGCGACGGCATCTGCCTGGGCATGGGCTGATCCTCGAACAGGATGGGATTCCTTGAGTGCTTGCCGCCGTGGAAACGCGGCAGACTCTGGTTCTTGTACTTGTTGGTCAGCGGCCGGCGCGTATTGATGTGAATCACCTGGCGACCGTTCTCGTCCAGGCTGACGGCAACGCGTTTCAGTGTCTTGTTGCCACAATTGGGGCAGAACACCTTGGTCATGATGCTGGTGGTCCTGTAGCAGGCATAGCATCGCAGTATATACGTGCGCAGCTGTTTGATGATGCGGCCGTTGAGGGCGGCCAGGTGGAGATTGAGCTGCTTGAGCACGTTCTGCAGGGCATAATCGGTGGTCATGCAGGCCACGGGCGGCACTTCGTCCGTTTCCACCTTGCCCTCGAGCGCTTTCTTGGCCTTCTTGATGTTTGAGTGCGTGATCCAGCCATCGTCACCCACATCGTCGTCGAGATTTTGGCTCTGTTGTGCTTCCTGTGGCTCGGATACCTCCTCATCTACTTCGGCCGGCTGGGAGACCAGCAGTTCGGACAGCTCTTGCTCTTCCTCGGCACTGGGTGCGCATTTGAGCTGCTCGAACAGCTTGTCCAGCTCCTCCTGACTGGGCTCCTGGTCTGGTTCCTCCTCCGTTTGGATGGAGTCGCTGGAAAATGGTTCCTTGCCAGCCAACTGGGCTTCAATGGCGGCTTTAACAGTGTCTTGGGATTCATCGCCTTCCTGCTCATCCTCGGCAGCATCCTCCTCCTGAGAGTCCTCTTCTTCCTCCTCTGAATCCTCGTCCTCCTCCTCCTCTTCGCCCTCGGGCATGTACCACCCGACCAGTCTCTTGTTATTGGCATCCTGCATCTCCTCGGGCTTCTCCTTGGATGCAATGGTCTGTGCCATCACGGGCTCCTGGCGCAGGTGATCAGTGCCCACGTTATCCGCTTCCAGTTCGTAGGTGAGCGAGATCACTTTCAGATCAATCCCCGACAGACTCGCATAGTCTCCGGTTTTCTTGGCGAACTCCACGCAGTGTTTAATGCTCTCCGGACGAGGCTCGCGCACCTGGAGGTCGAAGGGCAGGACGCAGAGACGACGAATCTGGCGCTTGTTGCGCACCTCGGCCACCACATCCGGTACGGTGAGCACCTGCTCCGCATATTCCTGGAGGGGATTAGGTGCGGCGTTAGGTGGTTCAAATGGCGAATCTATGGATGACTTACGTTCAGGGGCACTGCGTTTATGAAGGCTGTGGTGTCCGCCACCAGGAACTTGATCTTTTCGCTCGTTTCGGCCATTTTCCGTGGTACTTTTCACATGAAAAACAATGCACGGCAAAAAAATAACAATTTCTGCACGTGTCGGGATTAGTGTGGCCGTGCTTCGTTACCCGTTACTATCGGGTATGCTAAAAATACCAAAAAGTGTTTTCGAATTTAAGATTTTAGTTTTAATTAATAAAAGTTTAAAAACGCGGTGAGCAAAGCTAATCGAATGCAGTTCTTAAAATGTTATCAAGAGCCAATCAATGAATTGGTCTATCAAATAAATTCATATCAAAATATTTTTATTTGTTACTTAGACTAGCTAACTACAAAAATACTTAGTTAAGCACAATAACACATGATTATGATTCATATTAACATAAAAACAGATTATAGAAGATTTAGTAAATTGTCTGACTGAGAAAACAAATCATTTGCAGGAGATTTTCAAAAAATCGGTCAGTTTGATTTAAAAAAATACATATATTTCTATTTTTAATTCAAGTTAGTTAAGTCAGTTAAGTATGTTGTGTTCATTAAATTATTGAATTTGTAAGTTTGTAAGTGCATTTGATTAAATAAAAATGAACTTCTTTAATTAATTGGCAATGGAATATTCTAGGGCGCGTGCGATATATGGATTTGCAATCGCAGTACGGTCACACTGCCCTCCCCAATTTAGCCGACAGTTCCATCTCTAGTTTTCAAGCCAAAAATGGCGAAGTTTTCATTCTGAATTCGTACTGACAGCAATCGGAATTAGTGAAAAGTGCTCGATTTGAACGGAACGGAGCTAAAGCTAATCCGTCGGATTTAGTGAAAGCGCAGACGAGCGGTAACAGCCAAATCAATCCAGTGGTTACGGTATGTGGGGCCATTGGCAAACCGCCGCCGTAGCGGCTCCCACTGCCGCCCCTCCTCCGCAACCGTCGGTTCCGCCGCCTCTACCGAACGCCCCGCCCCCTCCGCCTCCCTCGGACGCGTCCGCCGGAGCACCCCCATCCGCTCAGCCGGCTGCAACCGGAGCAACTGCACCAGCGACTGCTGCAGCCACATCTGCTGCATTCAACCCCTATAGCAGCGGCCAGGCGACGGGGGCCGGCAACCCCTATGAACAGTATACGGCCGCCCAGTATGCGGCCATGACCCCCGAGCAGCAGTACGCCCTGCAGCACCACTGGCACCAGTGGCAGACGTACCAGGCGGAGTACGCAAAGTGGCATGCCCAGTACGGCGAGCAGGTGGGTCTAGTCTGGTCATACTCCACGAACTTTCTACAATATTAGTCTTTTAATCGTTTAGTACAAGCGTGAAATGGCCGCAGCCGCGGCGGTGGCCACAACCACCGCCGTTCAAGGCGTACCCGCGCCCACGGTCGCAGCTCCTTCACCGGCTCCCGTTCCAGTGGTCAGTGCACCCGGTCCGCAGGCCTATCCTGCCGCGCAGAACTATTACCAAGGCGTCACCGCCTCACCGGCACCGCCAACGACACCCGTTGCCGGCGCGGGAGTGCCGCCAGTGCCCGGAAAGATCACGGCCCAGCCGCAGATGTACAACCAGCCGCCGCCGCCGCCACCACAAAAAAGCGGTTACAATCAGCATTCGAATTCCAATCAGAATGACAACCAAGGCATGTGGTCAGGGCCACCGCCCATGCATCATCCGCCGCCGAATAGATATAGTGGCGGTCAAATGAACCAGATGAACTACAACAATGCCGGACCAGACAACATGGGATTTCCCAATCTCCAGCAGCCGCCACCGTCTCTGCAGAGACCAAATCCTCAGCAGCAGACGCAGTCGAACAACACGGACCATGGCCAGTGGGGAAATAACAATCGCGGCAACAATAATCGTCCTCCCTGGGATACCAGTGGTCCGCCGCCTGATATTTCCGGGCAACCAAATCGCTGGGATGGTCCGCCGCCGCCAAATGATGCCAACAATCGCTGGAATGCACCGTCATTTAACAATAACAACAATGATTGCAATCGCCGTTGGGATGGGACTTCTAATCAAGCGCCGTCTGGCGGGGATCAGCAACAGAATCGTTGGATGAGCGAACCACCGCCAAGCATTCCGAATCCCAATCAGCAGAATCAGAATCACTGGTTGAGTGGACCACCACCGAGTATTAGTGATAGCAAAAGCAACCAGCCACAGAATCCCCGCCAGAATCGCTGGCAAGGCATCAATTCCGACATCGACACACCGCCCATGAGGACCAACAACCAGACAAACAACTTCCGCAATAGCTGGGGAGATGGAGGTGGCGATGGCAACCAAAACCAAAACCAAAACAAGAATCCATTCAACAAGAACTCACAGTCTGATTTTGGCCCAGATCAGAACTCTGGCAATAACAACAACTTTGGTCAGCGAACAGGAAACTATGGCAACAGCTATAATAACCAAGATCACAATAGTGCGGGAGGAGGCAATTTTGGCGGCGGAGGTGACGGCTTTGGAGACGGAAGCGGTGGCAACCAAGGCCAGGACAGCTTTGGTGGACGAGGAGGAGGACCCGGCAATAATAACAATAAGAACAACTTTAATAACAATCGCCGCCAGAGCAATCGTTGGGATAACAATCGCAACCAAGGATTTTCCGATGAGAGAGGCGGAGGCGGTGGCGATTCTGGTCCAGGCGGCTATAACCAAAATCGTGGCAATTTCAACCAGCGCAACAGCTTCAATCAACAGAATCAGTCAAATCAGCAGAACCGCAACCAACAGCAATCCTCCGATCTGGACGAGGCCAGTTTCGATCGCCTGTTCGACCAGTGGGAGCAGCAGTTCGAAGACTGGAAGCGCGCCAATGCCAATCATCCGGATCGCGACGAGTATCGCCGCTACGAAGAGGAGTTCGAGAAGCAGCGACGTCGCATCGCGGAGCGAAGAGAGCAGATGCGCCGACGTCGCCAGCAGCAGATGAGTGGCTCTGCTGGATCGGGATCAGGATCAGGAGGCTCGACCACTGACATGCCGAAGGAAGCAGCTGCCGGTGATACCACGGTCGAGGAGCAGCAGCCCAATGAGGAGCCATTCGGTGGACAAGGCAATTTCGCTGGACAGGGTCCTCGAACTGGACATGGCTTTGGTGACCAGGGCGCCGGCTCGGGACCCAATTTCGGACAGGGCAATAGACAGTCCGGAAAACCGAGTCATTTTGGCAAAGAGAATCGCGCCTTCGAAAGCGCCGGTGTTCCGGCATTCAGAGGCAACCGAGGACCGCCACCGGGAATGCACAACCAGTACCAAACCGCCCAGCAGCCAGAGGAATCCCAGGAAAGTCCAACTAAGTCGGCGACATCAAATGATAATTCACCTGATGGAAAGACAGCAATAACGCCAGCTCCTCCAGTAGCGCCACCGATTGCATCACTGCCTCTGCCCGAAGTCACACCAGCTCCAGCTGGACCAGTAGGGCCAGATCCGCCAGAGGCTCCGTCCACGCAGCCTCCTTCGGTTACCTCCAATCTCGGCAAGCGCCGGCAGTCCGCTGCTCCCACCCCAATGCCCGCCAAGCAAGTCAAACCGGAGGAGCCCATATTCACCATTTCCCTGGACGACGACGACGACGAGGAGGAGGAGGAGACACAGGCCGCACCAGACACGCCCATGGGCAGCTTTTTTAAGAAAAACGATGGCATCCCCGGTCTGGATTTGGTGGCCGATGGCAATGACAAGAATAATGCGTCCTCAGTCTTCGGGTTGGGGCTCAAGGACTCGGACGAAACAAAAGCCACTGATGCCCCTGCAAAACCGGCAGAGAAGTCCGCAGTCGCCAAAAAGAGCAACGAATCTCTAAGCAACGCCCTAAAGGATCCGAATTTCATCAACAATCTCTCCCAGGCGGTGGCCAATGTGCAGGAGCGCGAGCAGCGCGATCGCCAGGAGCAACATGAGGAACAGGAATCGGGAACGGATGGACGTCCTCTCTCCTTCGCCGAGTGGCAGCGCAAGAAGAACAGCGGCAACGAAAGCAAGTCGCAGGATTCGCGCGACTCGTTGAGTACCAGTAGCGGTGAGAGACCGGACAACAGCGGCCCACCTGGTGGTTTCGGTCCCGGACATGGTCCAGGCGCAGTTCCGGGCAACAGAGCCGGTTCTCGTCCAAATTCTGGACCTGGCTTTGGCCCTGGTCCGGGTCCAGGTCCAAACGATGGATCACGCTTTGAAGGCTTTGGACCGAATCAAGTGCCTGGAAATAACTTCATCGACTTCGATGGCAATGGTCCACCTGGCTTTGGTCCACCGGGCAGAAACTTTGGACCCAACGGTCCAGGCTCACGTGGACCCAACTTTGGCCCCAACTTTGGCCCTGGCCCAGGCGGTCCGGGTGGCCCATTCTTTGGACCAAATGGACCGGGACCAGGTCCCCATTTCGGACCAAACTTCAGACCCAATGGCCCCAACTTTGGGCCAAACTTTGGGCCCAATTTCGGGCCGGGTCCTGGTTCCCGCAACTACGGACCTCACGGACCTCGCGGACCCGATGGTCCATTCGGTCCATTCGGTCCGCGGCGTGATGACTTCGGCGGTCCGCCGTTTGGCGGTCCAGGACCCCACTTCGGACCCAACCAACCCGGTCCCCACATGCGCGGTTTCAACGGTGGACCCAACAGTGATAATCCCTTCCGCCGGCAAGGCGGACCACCGGGTCCAGGTTTCGGCGACGATGATCTGGGCGCAGGACCACCAAGAGGACCCAGGAACTTCGGCAACCGCAACAGCTTTGGAAATAATGGCGGCGGCGGCGGCGGCGGCGGAGGGCCCAACCATCGGAAGAACTGGAATGACGGGTATGTGTCCTCAAGCCGTTTTTAAGTTTTTTGACTTGATGAACTATTGTTTTAAAACGTATTCAATAATATCGAATGTTATATCTTGGCAAAAATGGTGGGAAAGGGGGGGCGAAAGGAGATTCTTGCCCCCTTTGTGCTTTTCTAAAATCCAATATCAATTGTCGTCTGATTGTCTGCGGAAGATATGGGAGCGTTATCTTTGCAAGAGCACTTGCTTTTAGTTTTATTTTTGGATGGTATCATCTGCAAATATGTTGGTTTTCTTTTTTTTACTTTTGGGAAAGTGAATGTAGGGCCGCATGTTTACAAATTATCTTTGAAATGTTAATACAAACCCACAACTTAACCATTCAGTAATTAGTTGATATTTGTATACAAGTACAGCTGCTATTTGCATTTATAGTTAGTATTAGTGTTTTGAGTGTTTATTATGAATAATCAATCCATGCGATAGGGAAAAACCCAAACATTATCTAAAACCTGTGGGGCGTCGAAGCGATTGTTTTCGTCCGATTTGTACTACCGATGGATTTTTGAGTATGATGTAAGCAATCTGCTTCCAATGCAATCTGCTTCATTTTATTCAGCTCTTTTTCCCATTACGCATATCCGTGAGAGTCCTTGTTCAGATCGCATATACATGTACTCTATATCGTGTTCATTGGACGAAATCGTTGGATCTTATTCCGCTCGATCGCACACTTACCCACACTTTGTACCCTTTCACTTTGGCTATCTGTTTTGATATCATCCAATTTAATGTAGTGCACCTGTGCGCAGGCCTTTTTCTAGTTATCGTTAATGCTGGAATTTCGATTCCAATCCCGTTTTTTTCTTCTTCTCTTTTACTTCTATGCAATACTGATAAATACTGAATGTAAAAACATAATTTAAACAATGTTACAAACGAACGATAACAAAAAAACGAAAACGAATACAAATACGAATACAAATACGCGAATGAATATCTAAACGGTGGTATTCATTATTGGCGATGTCCCCGATACATATGCATATATGCATATATCCACGTATCCATGTATCCACCAATCTGTGTCTGATCCATTGTCTGTGCAGCAAGAGAAGGGGGCGGTAGGAAGCTCCAGCAACGGCAGCAGCAGCGCAGAAACTGATCTCTGAACCCTCGAAACCGGGATCTGATTAGGCGATTAGATGATAGATTTTCTTTTGGGGGAGCGGCTATCGAAAGGGCAGTTCATAACGCCCCTCAAACATACACATACATATATAACTAGCTATATACACACATCGCAGCGACCAGAAGTCCAGAAGTGAGATCGATAATTAGAGATTAAGGATACACGCATCTGGCACATTCAGAGAAAGCGAGTAAAATAAGAAAAACATATACATATACATAAATACGAAACTAATTTAGTTGCCTTGGATTGTAAATTATTTGTACTTTCTTTTGCCCTGCAATATTCACTTAGAAAAAGCCCAAGCTCTGGTTCAATTATTTAGTACCTATCTAAGTTGTGTTCGTTCAAAATCAACGCGTTTAAATAAGTAACTACTTTGTTTTACTAAAGAAAAACATTAAGATCAACCACAACAACAATATCTCAATTCAAGTAATATGTAACTCTTTTTATAGCGCGAAGTTATTTAAGTCGTATATGTTAAATATATACTATGGAATTTAATATCAATAAAGGAAGACAAAACACAAGTAACGTTATTGGGGCATACAAGATCCTTTGAAGTCCTGCAGAAACTTTCCTTCTATGGTCAAATGTCCGTCTGCAAATGAATCCTTGTTTATGCCACATTCAATATCCAAATACATCCGATCGCTAAACTTTGGTTTTGGTTAGTTTTTAAATATTTCTATAGTTAATATATCAATAATTCGGGGTAAGGAATACTCTCAGGATCTGTTTAAAAAACTGTTGCGAAACACAAAGTTATATCTTGAAATATTTTGCTGCTGTATACCATTGGTTTTTGTTGAACAAACCAATTGGTTTATTCGTTGGAAGTGCACTTGATAAGGTTTTGGAATCAAACAAATCTGAATCCGTCCGCTTTCTTATTTTGCACATTGTGTGAATAGTATTATTCTCTGTAAATTATTTTATATTATTGAAATTATCCATTGTCCGCTTAAGAAAGCATCAAAAATCATTTATATTATTTTCAAAATAATATAGTAAATATACATGTTGTCCTAAAGAGATTTAAATTTAAAATGCTATACAATTGGTTCCGATTAAATTCGTTGTCCGCTTCATTATGCAATTTTGTAGCTATTCCGTTTCCCAAATCAAGCCAACATTTTCCGATTTCATTAGGATTAGAGTGCATAACCACTTTGATACGTTGATGCTATTTATTTTGCCTTTTGAAAGTGTAGAAACTATTTATAAGCTATGCCGCTTGCCTATTCTAAGTTTAGGGCCAAAAATATAATACATCTTTCATTGCTGACCTGCAATTTTTTTTGGGGGCAGTGTGGCATGTATGTAGATAGTGCACCTGCCCCTATGTCCACTGCCACGCCCCCTTTATCTTAACTTATACAAACAACTATTTTAGTACATTTCAACCGAAGTAAAAGTTCAAGTGTTTTTCTTTTGGTTTTTAAACATTAAAAACCTAAAAAAAAATAATATACAATATACAAAAATATTAAAATATGAAATAAACCAAACAAATTGCCGCAATAATAAATCAACCAACGTAAACGTAACCATTGTATACTAAAATCGCCAATGGTGTGTTCCACCTACCACCTTCCATCACTGAAAAAAAAAAAACAAAACAAACAAAAACTAAAGGCCGGAGCAGCAACAGCAGCAACAATTCCCCGGCAACCGCAACCAAAATGAACCCATCTATCGACCGATGAAGGTATTCGACTATTCCAATAACCCAACGGCCGCCAAGGTGATCGATTATGGCCACAAGTCGGGTGATGGCAATCCCATCGATGGGCCTTCCGGCGGTCTAAGTGCCGCCGACAGAATTCCAGAATTTCGACCAGTGAAGACCTTCGAGTATGGCCACTCCTCGTTCACGGGATCGAATCGCAAGGGAATGCCAGGTGGAATGGGAATGGGCGAAATGGATGGAGATCCCAAGCAAGCGATGACAGGTGGCCCCAATCGCGGAATGGCAGCGGGACCAGGTGGATTGGGAGGACCCGGTGGACCCGGTGGACCAGGAGGTCCGGGTAACAAGCGTAAGAATAAGAAAAAAAACAAACAACAAAAGAAGGAGGAGCAATTGAAGTTCAGTCAAAACCTACAGTTCCAATCGAATTCGGTTGATGAACGTAGTTCCACAAATCCTGAACAGGGTGACGAGGTAAGTGGTCAGCACAGTTCAAGCCTCTATTTTGGCCTCTAATCCTGTCTATGAATACATTCCAGCAGCGTAACCAGAATGAATTCCAAAACCAGAGCGAATTTCCGGATGAGGGCGAGGGTTTGCAGGATAATGAAGAACACAATGATCTCGAAGATATTTCCGATGGTGAAGAGTAAGTTAAAGATTTTAATGCTTTTTAAGCTGGTTTGCTGACTGCATTGTACTTAACGCTGTTCCACTTTTCATCAGTGCCCTGCAAACTATTGATTGCGATGATGACAACGAAGAGCTGCCACCGGCGCCATCGATGACCAGATATAATGAGGGAAATCATAATCAAAACCAGTATAATCTCTTCCCGGTTAATCCGCTGGGTCACCAACAAGGAGATGACGATTTGGATAAGTTGGCTCCACCGCCGCCGCCAACCATGTCACTTTTCCCCTCGGCAGCCAATGCCAATGAGAAAATTCCCGACCTAGTGACGGCTCCCAATCTGGAGATGTGCGTGCCGACCAATGAGAATCGCAATACGATCTCCGTGGACGAAGTGCTCTTGAATCCTGGTCGCATGACCCGTCCCAAGCGCATCTGTATCATTTTGCGTGGCCCTCCTGGCTGCGGCAAATCGCATGTAGCCCGCCTTATCAAGGAGAAGGAGCTGGAGATGGGCGGTGCCAATCCGCGCATTCTCAGCATTGATGATTACTTCATCATTGAGAACGACTACGAGGAGAAGTGCCCCAAAACGGGCAAGAAGGTGAGAAGATGTTTAGTTAATTATAAGTTGTTCTACTATAGTTCTTCATTTGCCTTCTGCAGATACCCAAAAAAGAGATATTATACGAATATGATGACACCATGGAGGAGACCTACATGCAGTACCTAATTAAGTCGTTCAAAAAGACACTTAGCGACAATCTGTACGATTTCATAATCGTGGATTGCAACAACAATTCCCTGCGCACTCTGAACGAATTTTATTGTCACGCCAAAGACTCGAATTTTGTGGTGGGTCCATGGTCAACGCATCAATGCTTCTTTGAGCGATGTTACATATATATATTTCTTTGTTTGTATTTACTATAGCCGTACATAGTGGACCTGCACTGCGATCTAGAGACGTGCCTCGGTAGAAACTCTCACCAGCGCACCGAAAACGAGATCCGTGTGGTGCTGGACAACTGGTGCAACACACCGCTGCAGTACATCAAACTGGACGTGAGCTCGCTCCTTGAAAATGTGGTCGAAATGGAAGATGTTGAGGACATGGCTACGGTAACTATGCACTAAGTGGTGCGACGCAAAGGTGGCTGCTACTGTGTCGCCGCGGAGCAGGAGATGGTGGATCTCTTGGACCGGCCAGTGGCCAGTCCGGAGTTTTCAAGCTGAATCAAAATCTAGTCATGTTTAGTGTTTAAGAGATTGATCAACACAATGATACTTTTAATTCTGACCTGGCCGGGCCAAGTCCTTTCAAAAAAACACATTGCGAACGCTAAATGAAAACGATAGGAAAGCGCACTCCTAGACTAAGTTCTAAACTGCAATCGAATCCTTATTATATAAACTCCAAATATATATATATATATATTCCCATTTTATGACACACAATATGTGCACCGCTAGTCTTAGTCTAAGAAACAATTTCGAACGTACGATTAAGCTTTAAGTAAAGGCAACTATGCAAGCTGGGTCAAGCGAACGTTTTGTTGATTTATGGCGGCTTCGTTTCATTTCCAGGACGATAATGCCTGCGCCGGCGATGGGGCGACTGTGGGAACTTCAGCGGCATACGAGGATGCGGCTGTCGAGGAGACAGACGACAGCAATAGCGCCGACGCCTCCAACGACGTAAGTGTTACTGCTAATTGCATCGACTGATTGGATTCATTTTGAGACATATGTGTGGTGTTTGCGTAGAGAAAATAATGGGTTTATTATTAAATTATTGCTTGTTTGCAAGAAGATTGGATTTTTTGTATCCCATAAAATGTACAAATGTGAACTAAATGTTGTAGTATCTCGACTCGTAGGATATAAGATTAAAAAGATTATGATTATAAATTTAACATCTGCTTTTAATTCCAAGAATTAAATATGTTGTAGCTCATAGCATTATATTTAACGCTCTTACAATCAATTTAAACGCTGCATGATTAAAAATGTAAACTAACAAGTAGTCGCTGTTGATTAGTCTCATTATTCGACAAGAATCAATCCAGTCAGTCAGTAGGTCAATCAGAAATAATCGGGCAACTAGTGACTAAATGGGTTGTGGTCATCGTATCGGTAAACACTCCTCTAAACTTTCCTGAAATTCTCCCATTGCACTCTACTATTTAATCCGGCCAACCCAATCGTGCGTTTCGTGTGCTCCCCGTGCAGTGCGGTTTCCTGAAAAGCAAATGGGAACGCGACACCACCGAGGATAATCTAGGTGAGTCCCCATTAACTTGACCTGCGTTACCAAACTCGCACAACTAACCAAATGCCTCGTTTCAGCCCGCTTGGATGGCACCAAGCGTCTGATGCAGAACCGCAGGACCGCCAGCATGGCCGACTATCTCCAGCTGGAGGATTGGGAACCACCCACAACCTCGGCCAATGGCAAGAAGCGGGTGAGTACAACTAAACTTGGATTAGAAAACAAGCAAAGAACTAGTTGGATGTTTTCCACATGATAGAGAAGAGGATAGCTATACGTATTGCTATCTCTTCTGGTTGAGCAAGTGAAATGTCTCACAGAGTGAATACTGTAACAATAGCGGATGTTTTTCATCCGATAGCATCCGACTCTTGCTAGCATTTCGTTGCCAAATTTTAGTTACTCAAAAACATTCATTCTGTTTTAGGTGCGCTGGGCGGACATCGAGGAGAAGCGCTCGCAGGAGAAGATGCGAGCCATTGGCTTTGTGGTGGGTCAGACCGACTGGAACCGCATGATGGATCCCAATGCGGGCAGTCGGGCACTGAATAAAACCAAGTATATAGAGCGCATCAAGCGTCGCTAGAAGTCAATTACACGCACGCCACAAATTACAAATTCCAAGTGACAAAAAGCAAAAAACAAACAAAAACTCGCAGCTTTTCCACTCACCAAACACAAAGCATTTCCACATACATCGGGCTTCATCAGGCGGCCACAAAAGGCTACGTGATCCCGAATTACATGTAATCATTACTCATCCAAATGCAATCAGTATAATTTTGAAATAATCAGTCATTCTTACGACTGCATTTAGAAGAACGAATTCAATTTCGTTGACCGGCATGAATAGCCGCGTTTGAAACCATAGAACACATTACATAGAAGCATGTTACAAATACGTATGTATTTTAATTGTAAATTAAAACTGGATTGTAAATTAAAACTGGATAGCACATCCCGTCATACTTTTTTTTGTTAACTTATGTAGTTTGACGAAATATAAATGAATTTTATGTATGTAAATTAACATAATGTTTACTTCAAGTTGGCGGGTTCATCGAACTTCTGCTGCTGTCCCTGTTTCCTGCGTGACAGCTGTCTCTGTTGCTCCGTAAACAACCATTGACAGCTGTTCTTTTGGGGGCGGCGGGGGCGTGGCATTGGAGGGCTGTGTGTGCATCGCACTCACATGCCTGCCAAGGTGAATTACAGATGACGGCTCCAGGCAGAGTTGCACAACACGCGGTGCATGCGGAGGGGGGTCGGATTTTCGGGGGGAGGTTTGGAGCAGCAGCAGTAGTCACCAATGGCTCGCACCCATTGACAGTCAGTGCTGATTAAAGTGAAATAGATAGCTAAATAATGAACTGTAAATCTATTGCTTAAAATAATACGCTACTGAGCTTTCTTCCCAGTAAAATGTGAAGTGATTGTGTATGAACGTCAAATCTTAAAAAAAAACATTACAGTGAATTAAAAAAAAATTGCATAATTTTATATATGTACTTTTATTTATATGCAAATTTCAGGTCTTTGGAATAGTATCATATACGTTGTGATATACAAGTTCTTTGAAAAATAATAAATTCTAGAAACCTTGAGAGACCAATTGCCCTTTGAATTTATGGTACTCATATAGCTTTATTTTAGATATCGGCAGTAAAAGCGGATAACTTCGATTATCTTTTGAAAGCTAAACACTTTCTGTAGCATACTTACGAGCGCCCTTTAAGGATATTTCATTTAGCTAGTAAATGGCCAGTTCTGGCGCGTAAATAGCCAAAGGCCAAGTTCTGGCGGGCGATTTTCCGAGTCCCTGGCACGAAGCCGAATTGAAAGCGCTTCAGTTTCTGTTTCAGTCGAGCGACGCAACTCGAACGCAACGGTACATGAGCGGCGGTTGGCGAGCGAATCCAGTGTCCCGTTATCAACAACAACTCTCCGAACACCGAACTGCAGTTGAATTAAACCACAAATACTGCGTGTTTTTTTTTTCAAGTTTCATAGATGTAGTAAAACAGTTACTTAAAATTACTCGAGAGAATTCGCGGTTTGCGAAAATTGCCAAAAATCAGCAGCCGCACTTTGAAGTTACGTCAAAAGGAGTCGCGAAAGAAGGAAGAGCGAGAGCGAGAGAGGTGGCAAGAGAGCTGAAAGAAAACAACAACAAGGCAGAAGCACGCGATAGGATAGGAGTAACTGTAAATGTGAGGGGATAAAATAGGAGAAAGGAGAAATCAGCAAAAGAACTTTTCGTCGTGTTTGTTGTTGCTTTTGGTTTGTTGTTTTTGGCGCGTCGTCGCCGTTTGCTTTTTTGTTTTTATTAGTTTTATTTATTTTTCATTTCGATTTTCCTTTTTTTTTGTTGTGTGTTTTCGTTGTTGTGCCTGTGCCTTTGTTGATTGCTGTGCAGCCGGCTTTGGCCAAAAGGAAGGGGGTGATAAAGCGAACAGGAGGAAGAGGAGGCAGAGGAGGCTTATGTAAAGCGTGCTTCAAGCGTGCTATGGAAGCATGTCGTCCACTTCCAGCTCCGTGCTAACGTTGTCATCGTTTAATCTATTATTTTTCACCCAAGGTAAGCACTTGACACTTTACATAACTCCCCCACTGCGGCCCGATTGCCCGTCCGATTGGGATTAATGCGTGTCCAGTTGGACAGCCAGTGCCTGGGGACAGCCTGTGCACGGCCGCTGACCCAATTGGATTCCAGTTGGGCTCCAGTGTGCCAGAGGGCATAACAAATTGCGGCTTATGTGGGCGCATTTCCGATGGGTTGTGCAAATTTAGATTAAGCTTGGGTGATTTGGGTAAATTTGATTTATGTATCAAGTTATTTAATTAGGCTTGAAACCCAAAACTTGCTGATATAAGCTTTAATTATAAAAACATGGAAATAATAATGCTGTGGGAAATGCTTACTGTTAATGTTTACAGGTTTAAGGACTTGGGAATGGGCGTTTAAACACATTTAAAAATATATTATTACGATAATCTGCTAAAAAGTAGTTTTTATTTATTTATTTTCGTGCACCGGCTAAACATTTACATGTGTGCACCAAAACTAATTGAGCTCTAACTATATTAGCTACATTGTTTATATCCTGCGCATCAGGACATTTTCCAAATGGTTCATTTAGGTTGCTTTCGCAGTGGTTTAAATTGCCGTTTATGTGCCATGAATCTGAGTGCAGATTGAGCCAACCACAGTCGCGCAGGATAATAAATCTCAGTCGGAGGTCCTCTAATCCTGGTCTCAATCTGACCAACCCACCCGCAGACCCTCCATTAATCCCCGCCCATTTAGTGGGCCACCAGAACGGCCTGGCCAACTTGATTTGCATGCAAATTGCGTATAAATCCTTGAATTGTTACTGCAACAGTGAAAACTGAAAGCCTAATGCCGCACTCGCAATACCAATAAAAATATTAGAATGATGGGGCTGTTGACTTGGCCAAACTCATTAATTGGTAATAGTCGTCATTGCTGGAAATGTTTGCTTTGCGTTGAGACAGTGATGCTACTGTTTGCCAAGACAAAACGTCCACAGCTGTTCATTTGGACAAATTGATTTTTCTGCACTTAATTGTCGAGGTTTTCTCAAGGGGATTTTCGGTTTGGTGTGTTTGGCCAAAGTGTGGCTACCAATTTGGCAAACTTTTTGCCAAATTAACGAGCCAAGGAGATCGTCTGGTAGATAGCTGCATTCAAGGACGTGCCGCCAAGTATGCTGCCTCCAATCAAAATTGAATTCCCACTTTTGTTGAGCCAACACACTGCAGTTTCAGCACTTCGACAACAACAACTCTGCACCACCGAGAACATGCGAAACACATGCAACAAGGGCTTTGCCACTATTTTTAGACACTTGCCACCCGGGCCACAAGGTGCCATCTGCCATTTGCCATTTGCAAAGGGCAGCAACTTTGGGGCAACATAGTTGCTGCGAATGCTCTAACCCAAAAGTTGGACCAAAGTTTCAACCGTTTTTCGGAATTTTTGGCGACGAAATAAAGCTCGTAATATTCATGAATGCATTCAGCAGTTACCAAAAAACATAGTTTTTTTGGGAGGTACCCCAAAATCCTATTCAGCTCTGAAAAGTCTGGTAAAAAATGTCCACGAGTATGCAACAACACAAAACATCGTCTGCTGGCATTTATCCTTGATAATTTTGAACTCTAAACTATACTTTCAGATTGTAAATTATTAATTTAACACCTGAATTCTTACTACTTCAAATACTTGATTTGTGCAAAAATATTGTTGCGGATTTAACATAAAATTAATATTGAAATGTTCTATATTATGTAAGTTTAACAAAAGACCCCTTCTTCGTTAAAGGGTATGAAAAGACAATGGCTCCATGAAAGTGTGGCTTGTTGGGGACTCGGTTTTCAATGTCAATGCCAAAAAGGACGAGTGCCACACACATACACACACACCCAAACATTTCACTTATTTTAATAGAGCGTATGTGAATTGAATTTTCCAATGCATTGATTTTCCGCTCTGTTGGCTGATTCGAGTGGCCAGCGAGAGGGAGGGGGGCAGCAATATTTGATTATTTTTGTTTGCTCCCGATTTTAATTGCTTCGCAGAAACACCGAGGCTCGCACATGAAATCCTTTGGATTAGGCAATCGAAAAGTGCATTTTGCAATTATGCCAACCAAATGGAACCAGAAGTACGGCAGGCACCACAACAGCAACAACAACAACAACAACAACAGCAACAACTTCAACAAGTGGGCGGGGTCGGCATTGGACGGAGGACATTATTACGGAGAAGGTCCTGTTCCCCGTCCCATGTGCTTCGCCACCCAGCCACCTACCAACCATCATTTCACCCTTCATCTGCTGTCTGGTTGCTCCTGCAAAGCAAATAAAGTACGAAATGAGAATTGCCACGGAATGGTCACAGTGGTGTGGAGTTGCTTTAAAAGCGCTTTCGCTTCTAATTATTTTTGTAATACTTGCAATTGTTTGAATTATGTCTGCTTTTCCACTGCATTTTATTCGATCTCAATCTTGGATATTTCCAAACTTTCCTCTGAAATTTCTGCCATTTTCGCACGCTTTTCGACCACTGTGCTGTGGGTGAAGAAAGCCGAGTTGAGCCAGGGGCTGGATTAGCTCTTGTCGTGACCTCGTGGCCCGTTGGCATGCAAAATGCAACTAATTATGAATTTTAATTAATTCTGGCATTTTATTTTGTTTGCTGCTGCTGTGCAGCAATTCTGCCTGTGGGCAATAATAATAATAAAGTGACTCGGGGAATTGCTGTGCCAGTCTTCGCCACTTTCCGCCGCTTTTCTCCTTTTCTCCTAGACTTTTCCCCGGCTTTTGGTCAAGAGCGTATACTATACTATATATCTGGAAATAAAAGTAAAAATGGGAGGGAAAACAAGAGCATTGAATGACTCTTTTGTTCAGGTTTTGTCGCCTTCCTCCCCGCATTCAAGTGTCTGCCTTTCGGTTGTTTCTGTCGTTTGATTTTGCCGCATTCGTGGCATTTTGGCCATGGAAAATGGCATTTCACTTTGACCATTCAAGAATCCCATGTCCAAGGAAATATTTGAATATTTCAGTGCACACCTCTTAAAGGTATTCACTGGAATGTTAAGTCTTTAGAATTGCATCTCAGTTCAGTGGTTTTAAGCATCAAATTTTACCAACAGCTGGCCAACAAAAATTGCAGTCCTTCGAAAGAAAACTATTGAAAAGATAGTTATAGCTAATGGAGTTTTTGGTATTATTGAAAAAGAACTTAATTGCAAATGGCCGATACTCATAAAGTACGCAATAATTTACTGTGGCATCTTACAGCATTGGACTTCAATTCTTTTAAAACAAATTTATCATTATTGATTGCCTGCACATTTCCCCCTTTGTTTTCTTTGTCATTTGCTTTCAAGCCATATATTGTGCCATATATTTAACTATGTATTTTGTTGTGCCAGCAGAATAATCGCATAGTCTGCTCTTGAGGGCAACAGCTGCTGCTGACACTTGTGCCCCCCATTCTTAACCCCCGATGCCCGAATGCTTAACCCCTGCTGTGCGCACTTATGTCTGAAAGCTTTATGAAATTCCAATTTAATGGTCCTGTGGCTTAAACTGCATTTTGTCCACTTCTCTATTTCTGCCATATTGCCCCTTTTGTGCCCCGTATTTGTTGTCTGTGCAGGAATCGATGCGATGGACATTCTGTGGTCGCTCTAAGCCAAATGCATTATTAAGCGCCATAAAAATGTCAGGGCTGTCGTATAAATGCACCGAGAACAAGATTAACGACTATTGGAATGTGCGAAAACCAAATCCTTTCGAAATATATTAGCTAAATTACCCATTTATACGTGTGCTGCTTTACTGACTGTGCATTGTACATTCAAATTAGTTTTGTTTCGAGCAATGAACTTGACTTTGTTAGTTGACAAGGATCAACTAACGTAAGAATGATATTGTTTTTTCTTCGAAAAAGGAATTAAGTTACTTGCCAAATTTGTTCTCTGTATTGCCACACAAAATGTTGTTGTTTGCTTTGGCTCATGTGTTGAGGGATCTTGAAGTGGGTTTTTGGGGCTTTCGCCGGCGACAGGAATTGCAATCGGCACTCACTGTGGGAGTCATAAATATTGCAACACGCAATTCCACTAAAAACTGACGTAGTCAAGTTGCCAGGACTCTCAGGATGGCATTTTGCAGGACCCGATTGCTGGCACTCTTCATTACCCGTTGTGAAAGAAATCCATTATTCACCTGTATTAAATAATTTACAATTGGATTGCACAATGTTTCTTTAACATGCAAACCGAACAAGGAAACTAATAACGACAAACTAAATATTGGGGAATATAACAATAGTTAATTGAGAATTGCATCTCTTTTATCTTTTTAACGTATATTTTATTAAAATTAAATACTTGTTACAAACTAGATATTAGGAAATATAACAATAGTTGATTGAGAATTGCATCTCTTTTATCTTTTTAACATATATTTATATTAATATTAAATGGAATTGGTACAAACGTAAATATTAAATAACATTTTAAATGCCCTGTTAATTGAGATGGAAAATTTAATGTGCAATTACAAGAAATCCGTTTAAATAAATAAATTTACTGCTTTTGATGAATGCGCGCGTGATTTTCTGCCCTTTGAAGTTGCCCTTTTTGACTTTTAAATTTGAATTCAAAAGGCGAAAAACAAACCTGGTTGGTGGATACATTTCAAAGGACTCGACTTCAGCTCGACTTGCACAGATAATCAAGTTGATGCTTGAAAAGTTTCGCCCCTCCGGCGACCCTTGAACTCTTCCATTTGTGGCCATTCTGTTTCGATATCCCAGCTGGGTGCCATCAGCAAAAGTTTATTTCGCCGCTTGTTGCTTCAATCGCCGATCTGAGGGGCATATCCGAGGATATGGCACGTGTAGGAAGGATGCAGGATACATGTAGTTGGGAGCGCAAATTATGTAAAATGGCCGCATTAAGGGAAAAACGTGTTGCAAAAAAAGGGGGAGAAAATACGGGTTAAGTTCAGGCAAAAATAGAAAGTAGAGGTAGATATTAGTATGCTTATTTGAAGCTATTTAAAGTCTTATTAAAATTCAAGTAACAATGATAATTACAAGTCATACTTTTAATGACTTAACAAGAAGAAAATTAAGGCTGATGTAAGGCCGTCCGATGCAAGGGTTCATTACTGTGCATAAACGTCTCCCTAGTTTGGCACAAATCGAGCCGAGTGCTTAAATAATTAATTACAGAAAAGCGCAATTCCATGGAAAGCGTGCCAAAGTGCTGTTGCGGTTGCTTTTTGGGGTGGCCATCGTGGGAATATAAATAAATGGGGGAAAAAAGGAAAAACGAAAAGGGAAACAGTAGGGGGAAGGCGAGGAAAAACCAGAGGATCGGGGCGGAGGAAAACCATCACAAGTCCTTCACTTCTCACCGTGTTGTTCAACCAATTGGCAAACATTTTTATTTTATTGCATTTGCACAGTTGCATTCGCTGTTGCTTTTTCAGCTTTCTAACTAACCAGCCACTAATTTTCGCCCCTCATTTTCCGCACTTTTCCGGGAAAATTCCAGCCAATCAGTCGTCGGTGTAAATAGTTGGTAACTAGGGGTTCCGCATCCGGTTAATAAACAAAAGGTGTCGCCCGCCCGTCTGTCTCCGGATTTATTTGCCCGGATCTTTATGCTTGTTTTGGCCATTGTCTCTTGAATTTTGCTCCTTGATGGGCGGCGGATTGGGATTGGGTTACTTTTATCGCCAAGTGGTTTTTGTTTTGGGTGCTTTTGGTTTTACTGTGGTTTTTGTGGCTCCGGGTGGCTCCTCTTGGTTGGCCTGTGTTTATGGCAAAATCAATGCAAACCGCTCCTAAAAATAGGCAACTGGCCAAAATGCGTCACGGCGGAAAAGCCCTGGGGCGCCCTAATTAAATCGCTCGACAATTGATGGTTCGCCCATCGACAAAAGTGAATGATTGAACAGCAGACTGATTAAGTGACCTTGCACTGGCGCAAAATGAGCATAAACTTAAGCTATTCAAAATATGCAATAAACATGCTTAAACAGTTTATAGATAGATATTAAGATAGATATTAGTGGTAGCTTTGTAATTTTAGCGGTGTTTTGCTTAAGTACCAATATCTCTCCAATGTCTACTAGTTTTATGATGTTTCGATACTTTCTCTGCGTGTAAATTTAGGCGTCCCCATTGAATTCGTGTTGAAATCAATTAACTGACGTCAGCAAAGGATGATGATGATGATGATGGTGGTGCTGTGGGTGGATTTTCCAGGGGGTGTTGCATACTTTTCGGCAAGCAGCTTGCTCCTTACATAACCCCACATGGGCCAACTTTTGTTTTTCAGCTCCCAAGCAACAAAAGTATGTGTAGTATGTGTAGTTACCCCCTGCCAGTGGTAGTAGTTTCCTGCCAGGCAGTGCAAACTTATTATGGCCATTTTTGGCTTGTGCGAAACTTTATCAACATTATGGATGACTGACTGACTTACATCTGCCCCCAACTTGGACAAGGTTGAACTTAAAATTGCTTCGTATATGTGGATATGTGTGTTTTGGTAAATGTTTGTTTGCCTTGTGTTCGGTTTCTTACTTACCCGCGAGAAATGGCCAACTTTAAAAAAGCAATCTTATTACGTTCGTGTAGTGGCAAACTTTTCAGATACATCTCGCGCACAGATAACGAATATATATACTATAATTGTATAGCTATACAAGTTTAATCCATGTTGAGTGAACCACTCATGACAATCTCAGCAGGAATGTGTAATTTGAAAGTTCAGGCTTTTAGATAATTGAGAGACTGGTAAATCATGTATATTTTGGATTTTATACCCTGTACCTTACAGTACCCTGTAATAGTCGCACATCTCAATTCGCTGAAATTCGACGCTTAACCATTTCTTAATTCATGTTTCTAGGTGACTTTTGAAAGCCAGAAATAAAATATGAGCAATGACGTTGCCAATGGCGTTTATTGTTGTTGTTCTTTCTACTGGCTTTGTTTTTTTTTGTTCTTGTTTCCTGTCGAACGTGAATGCGAAGAAGAAGAAGAAGCGGAAACGGGCAGCGTCATAAATATGTAAGTAGTGTAAGTAGTGTGTGTGTATGACCTTCGCGTGTCGCAGCAACATTTTCAGCATTTTCTGCATGCAGAAATACAACAACGTTAAATTGAAGAATTTTTTTGTGCCCCAGCCTTTGCCGTTCGCTGTTTTCTTGTTTCCTGTTGTTGTTCCTTTTGGCAAGCAAATCATGTTGCATGTTCCCACCGCTCTGACCTCCGACCTCCGACCCCGATATATGACCCAGTCCCCATGATTTATTAGTCCGTGGCCTATGTTCGCACGAGGGACACGAACTGCAGGAATATTACCAGGGCCTCCAGAATGAAGAAGAACATCTGTATAAGTTGGGTATTTGTATATGAGAAGTATGAAGTATGTGTAGAAAGTCGAAATCTATTTGTATACCCCCGCCAGAGTCTGCAGATTCAGGTGATAAATGCCGCAGATATCGATCTGTATGGGATCCTGCATGATTTGCAGGGCAAATCCCTCGATTTGACTTCTTTCCAAGGGCGTTTGTCCTGGCAGATCATTCAGTTGCTGTTGCAGGCGTTTGGACTGCAATGTTATTGGTGTCAGTTAAAGTCTTAGAAAGTAGTTGAAGTCAGGATAGCCCACCTTGGACACATAACGATGAGAGGCGGCGCAGATGCTCCAGATCTTGACGAGGGTGGGGAACACGACGAACATGGTCTGGCCAAAGATGAAAATGGTGGCGGGAAATACCTGCAGATATGCCACCATGAAGTAAACATTGCAAACGATGATCCAGTCGCCCAAACAAAGGACATTCAGCAGCAGCAGCGAGAGTCCAAATAGATGCGACAACGAACGCGTCACTTTCGCCAAATGGGCATAGTCCAATCTCAGAGTTTTGTAATCCGATGAACCGGATATCACCCGGTGATGCAGCTGCTCCAGCTGGCCATCCAAACGATCCACCAGCAGTGTCATTTGTAAATAGCGAGCCCGAACTGCCTGAAGACTATAGGCATATCGCAGATTCTCCAAATAGATGCCACGAATGTTGTACTCCGATACGACGAGAAATGCATTACAAGCGAATAGTGTGATTTCCAGGATTAAATGCCTATATATAAAGGGTGTGGCCTTCACCGGAGGCAGTTCGTCCATCAAATGGCGAAGGCGGCGACACTCGAACAGAGCCCAAAATGCAATCCATGCATGGATCATTTTGTAGGCCATATTAACGCCCAAGATGACCTTTGCAAAATACGAGGGTATCGATTTAATTTCTGGTGTTTCTTCCGTGAAGTATGTCTCTATTTCACCGGCCAGTTCGATCAATATTATCACCAGTATGGTGCTGCCCAACAGGCGGCCCAAGCGACTGCCACTCCAGCCGCAAACCAGTCCGCATAGCTGAAAATAGCCCGTTAGAAAGTGTTCCAACCACAGCGACATTGGGCTACCAACTGAGGGATCCACGTTTCCACAGAGCCACTAGACTATCTATCGTTCAATTAATCAAAATGCAAGTGCTACGAGATCGTATCGGGCGCGCAATTGGGTTAAGTTTATCGGGGGGCGGGAAGCGCCAATACTTGGTGACCCCGATGGCTTGAAAGTAGTCTCTTAACTTAGCCAATCGAGCTTCAACAGATTTAAAGGATAAATATTGGGATATTTTTGGTTTTAATGCGCTTAAACCTTTATGTGCATAATATTTATTGATTGAAACACCATAAACTGAAAGCTAATTTGCATATCATTATGAAACCATTTGCAGTGCTCACGGTACTCAGCTCGACGATCAAGTACAACGAATACGCGACGGACAAGGGCGGCAATGTGAGCATACCGTGCATTGCCCAGGGAAATATAATGTGGGTGAAAGAGCACGGCAACAACAGCACGATAGTTCAGGTAAATAAATGGGGATTTCTCTCCTTTAAAAAAATGAAATATATCTGAGATAAATACCCGAATTATGATGACTCCCCAAAGACTGGCCGTGTTCTGGTACTGCGAAATGTGAGCACCACCGATGCGGGAATCTACGTGTGCTTCGCGTCAGTGCCACGCCCAACGACAACAGCAACAGCAGCAACATCAGCAACTACCTCACTGCAAAATCAGAAGGAGAAGGCAACGCGGCCACTGGAGGATGAGGATGGTGGCCAAGGGGAAACCGTATCCCCCAAGGAAACGGGGGCTGTCCAGCAGGAAGTCGAAATGGAGGAGGAAGTGGAGTACCTCGCCCACCAGCGAACCAAGCTCATCGTACGCACCGTTCCGGGCCCAGTGTCGCAGCTGTACTTTAAGGCCTCCACCATACTGGGCTTCCTCATTTGGCGCTTCAATAAGACCCAATCCGGTGGCTATCCGGTGCGCAGCTTTACGGCGGAGTATCGCAACGTCTCCTACAAGACGCCGCCGGCGAATGCCAGTTTCGAGCACGCCTGGAGCAGAATGGATCCCATCAACATAGCCTTCAATGTGGTGAGTATCTACGATACCTATCTTCATCGAAAGCTTTTTAGATATTTAACTAGGATGTGGAATCTGTTTCGCAATTTAAGTTTAATCTAATTGAACTTCTTATAGCGCCAAATGGAGGTCTATCGCCTGGCACCCAACACCACCTATGAGTTTCGGATATGGGCCAACAACGAACTGGGCAGCGGCGAGGTGGTCACCACCAATGTGACCACGCTGCCGGAGACCAAGGAGGAGGGTGAGTACTGCGGGCACTGCCAGCTTGATTGCGCATTCGAATCCTAGAGATCTTAGGCTCCATTAGGCTAGGCTAGGCTAGGTTCAATCCAGGCTAGACTATGTTGATTATGACTACTATTTTCGTACAACTTTGATATTCTACTTTAAATGTGTAAACTGTAATTCTAAACGGTAGTTGATCATTTCTAATTTCCAATTGGTGTCAACATCTATATATTAAGTACCAGCGGATGGGATTGCATTTGGAATACAGTACAGATATAATGTTTAAACCGCTTGCCATCCTATCCGTTGGCCCAATTTTAGTATCTTGATTGGTAGCCAGCATTATTTACAAAAAAGAAACCAGAAACAAGTGTAAACGTATAGCTCATTGTTTAGTACTTACATTCGATTTGTATTTTTGGTAATTTTCGTTGTCCATCTATATCTCTCTTCCCTCTCTCTCTCTCCCACTCTCTCGCTCTCTCTCTCTCCCTCGCTCTTTCCGGTTGGTGTGTCTCTGTCTCTGTCAGATCTCATACGCCTTATAAAACCCGACCTAGACAATTTCGATCCACGCATTTGGATAGTGGCCGTCAGCATAGTGCTCGGAACCCTTGTGATATTAGCGATCGGACTCTGCATTGTGCTCTCCAAGGAGTGCTATCAGTCGGCGCAAATGGGTACAGACTAAGTCGATCAACTCCAGCTTTAGCTTCAAAATCAGTCCAGCTCCAACTCCAGAGTCTATCTATATACTCGTACTATATATCCCCCATTAAAAAAAAAAAAAGAACTAGTACAGTACAGTACAGCAAAACAATCCCCGAGATAATGAGCAACAATTCACCTGTTATTTCATTTATTTGCGCCTCTTTTACATAACTATAAGATATTTCATTTTCAGTTACCATTTGGCTTGTTTTTCAGTTCCATTGGTTGTGTTAAATTCACACGTTCATTTTTATTGCATTGTTCAGTTTTGTTATGGCTATATTTTAATGTTATTGGTGTCGTTGTTGTTGTTGTCGTTAATGCTACATAGCTGTTGTTGTTGCCGCTGCTATTGTTGTTAATAATTAATATCCAAACGTTGTGTTTAACCGCATTTAGTTTTTATGTTTGCCAGCCGGACGCAAAATGTTTGCTTTTGCCGTTGGATGTTGTTATACACTATTATGTATTATATTTAAGTCCCCTTTTATCGTACAAGTATACTAAACGCAATATATGTGTGTACAAATGGCTCCTGTGACCTGTAAATATAATTACATTGTGAAATGCATACATAAATGTATTTGCCATGAAAATCTCTGCAGACAAATCAAATGTTGATTCAAAGCAATTTAATATTAGCCAATTTGGGTTGATAATTTGCTCATAGTAAATCGAGTAGGTCCAATAATTTAGGTTATATTTTCATTAGATTATAGTAAGAGTAGTACAGCTATAATACAATATAAATATTTAAATCCAAGTTGCTTAATTAAATTGTGAATTTCTAGTTCTCATTGCAATCGAAAATTATTTAGCGCCGCAGGTTAAGTTTCTTGTATGTATTTTCCCACATTTATTCAATCCAAACTCTTTTAAATAGAGCCTAGCCTTAAGTAATGAAAGCTGTAATTTCCTCTAAAATCAACAAAATCCAAATCCATTTCTAGACCAAGAATATAAGAAGCTTTAAGCACTTAAACTGTGATAGCCTGCACGTGTAGCCAAAAGTCAATCAAAGAATACCAAATCAAACTAAAAACCGCCTAGAGGTCTAAACCAATTTTAAGCTTTAGATGCCAAAAGGAAAAGCCGCAACATTTTACTGAATGAATATTGTAAAATGCCTAGACCAATGAAAATGCTTTATCAATGTTGTAACCGTGTATGTACTTTACCAAATATTATTGTGTTATTTGCATTTGCAACGATAAAACCCGTAAAAGCACGACAATTAAATGTTTTAAAAAACCAAAAGAGTGGATTGTATGTAATATTCCGTTGAAATGCTGTTTGGTTTTGTTTTGAGAACACTCGAGCTTGGATTTCAATAGAAAATGCACACAAAAAAAAAAAACACACACACAGAAACACACAACATATATAAAACACTATACTATACGCATAAGCAACGGTGTTCCAAATAATACAAGTAACTTCATAATAATTTTAATTCAGTAATTCAAGTTATTTATAAATTCCATTCATTTTGATGCAAACATGCATTTAAAAATTGTACAATTGAAATACCTATTATTTTGGACACTGCTGTGGGTACACTTATTTAGCGAGACAAAGTTGTTGCTTGCATTACGCATACGCCCTGTGCGACGCTTGGGGGCTAAAGTGTCGCTTTTTTTCGAGTGTCACTTGGCTGAAGCGTCGCCTGTAAATATTTGTGTTAAACTGTTGCACAGCTACACTCAAAAAAATAAGAAAAAATTAACACCCCGAAACACACACATACCAAGACAAACAATACAAAAATCCCTAGCAAAAGAGGTAAAGTAGAGAACAATTATCAAAAATAATCCTAATAAATGTTTTTTTCTTCTCTCTCTCTCTTTCTTCTTCTGCTCTCTATCTTCTCCTTCCTTCCGATGTCATATCTATAAAACAATAATCTGTAAACTTTCCGATTTGACTTAAAGAACTGCAAGATGGTTGGGACAGCATTGAGCTCATACCGAACATAATACTTAATCCCGGTTTCAGCGAGTCGGACGGCGGAGCCGAGCCTGGTGGCCAGGGTCATGGCGGTGGTGCTGGCGATCAGGATGCTGGCGAGGATGACGATGACGATGTGGCCATGCCATTTCCGCGCACCATCATCTTTGGCCAGCACCATCGAACGCCACCGCCGCCGCGTTTGCATTTGCCACCGCAGCACCACCGCCATCAAAACCAGAGCCACCACCATCACCATCACCACCGCAGGCAGGACGACGATGATGACGACGACTACGAGGAGGAGCACGAACCCACCATGGAGCGGTTCAAGCGCAAAGTTTCCGTCTTCTTCACCGGACCCACCATCAAGCGTATTTGAGACGTATTTGAGTACAAACACTGTTCACCTAGGTTGTTGCATTGCGGCTTGATCGGATAGCTAGGATCCACCAACACACCACCACACCACATCACACCATACACCATACACATAGATATAGATATAGAAAGTGAGAGAGCTTATCGATCGAAAGTTTCGTTTTCATTTCGGTTTCCTGTCCAAGCTTAAACTATGAAATACCAAATACCAAAAAAAAACGCTACAAACCGCCAGAGATTTTGATTTAAAGCTCATTGCATTGCTTTTATGCCCCGTATATATACACGTATTATAAATATTTAAATATAAACCAAAACAAATATATTGCTGTGATACAAACTCAATTGAACGAACATTGTTAGGATTTACCATAAAGCACACGAAACACCAAAACCCAGCTATTAACCATCATGAATTTGCTGAAGCTCGTAGCCAAAAAGGCCATATTATATTTTGTCTAGTTACACACGCCATCTGAGTTACGCCTACTGGATTATTCAGATCCAGATATAGACGACAGAATTTAGCGGACAAGTTAGCTTAGAGCCAAAAAAATCTCCCAAACGAGATCTGTTACCAAGTACTAATCAAAATAAATGTCCTTATAGCTAGTCCGTTTGTCTGTTAGCCCCAAACTAATGCTTTTCTCTACTAGTAACTGGTTTATTAATTAAAATGAAATCAATTTAACAATTAGTCGATTGTAACAGATCTCTGATAGTCCAGATATTAAACGGACTATAGTCGTTCCAACTTGTCCTTGTTCTGGTTATGTTGTAAAGATTTAACAAACTGTGAAACAATTTTATAATTGAGCAAATATTTTGCACTGTAGAGCGCACCAAAAGATCTATATATAGATACATAAATATATATTTAAAACCGTGAAAAAACGTTTGATAAACATTTTAATTAAACGGCAAACGGCAAACGGCATGCCTTGTGCTTTAGTTCGGCCTCAAAGCTAAATAAATTGATTATGATATGATATAGGAATATTTATTAACGTACTTAAAGTAGCTGAAAAACCAAATATTCAATGAAATGAAAATAAAAATTGCTTCCACTCACAGAAAACAAAATCTAAACAATGAAATTGTTATAAAAGATACATAAATCAAAACTAATTTTAAACAAGCGAATATTGTGAATATACCGAAGCAAAAAATATACATATATTTAGAGAATGATCACAAAATGTGTGAATAAAGATGTGTACATAAAGATAGCAAGTGGGTATCTTAAGAAAGACTGTAGTTAATATTTAAGACACTTTGGCCTGCGCTTTTACCAATTTTTTTGGGGCCCAACTTGGCCCTAACTCTTTGGTTCCAACCATATTTTGCATTGATCTGCTAGAGCTACAAACAAGTATATAGTAATAATATTTCTAACAATTCGGAATGTGCACTTAACTAAGCGAAGATTGAAACTACAAATCAGCAGGTGGAAAAGTCCTATATAAATAGAACGAAGTTAAATAAGCAAATGTCTCTCGCCTAAGCCCTGATCCTAAACTCTTGGCTGTATTTCTAATTGTTATCGCTTCAGGTTGAGCATTATTGTTATAGCGTCAGCCTCCCGTGAGCAAAATCGCCCCCAAAATTATCCTAAACAAATTATTTTCTAATCTGAGCCTAAGACATACATAAGTGCAGAAGATTCGGGCTCAACACCCCAAAAACACCGACAACAATAAAATAAATCTAAGTTTACAAAACCAAACTACGATCCTTATTTGCGATTTTGGAACTATTACAAACTTTTTAGAATGATTTAAATAATTTAAGATGTAGTATTATTTTTAAGCTCTTTATCGAGCGTTTATTTGCTGAATTTCGCGATGTGCTCGTTACATGATTAGGTAATCTCAAGAAAAGGGCCAATATGGGTTCAACTTAGGGACTACAGTGTGTGTGTGTGTGTGGTTGGGTGGTTATTTGTTGGTTGGTAATTGCCATTCCAGTGTCCAGAGTAAGCAAACTCATCCTTACTGGTAGTCCTTGCTGTCCTGGTTGGTGTTCCACGCCTGGTGGACACCGTGGTAGCTGCTCTGCTTCTGGGCGGGAGCGTTGCGGCCGAAAGGAGACTTGGGGTTCACCTGCAGGATGTAGTCACCCTCGAGATCGTGAGCGGTATCGATGCCCATGTAGGCGCGCTTGCCGAAACCATCGTTCTGCTTGTACTGCTGCAGGGAGTTGGCGGGCACGGCGGGGAAGCTCCTCTCGTTTCCGGGACGCACGGACTCGGCAAAGTAGCGGGTGGCACGCATGGAGGCCTCAACCACGTTGCTGGCACCGGGAACACCGGCGGCAGGTCCATTGGGATAGAAGTCAACATCACCGGAACGGATGGGAGTGCCCATGCCGTAGACGGAGGTGTGGATGGCGTCAACGAATTCGGCATCACCGCGAGCCAGACCGGTCAGGGTGTTCTTGCTCTTGGCCACGATCTTGGAGGGGTCCAGACCGGTGACACGGCGCAGCTTGTGTCCGGTGAGACGGGTGAATTCCTGGGCAGCGGCACCGGCAACATGGGCACCCACATTCTGGCCAATCAGGTGAATGGTATCGAAGGGCATGTCCAATTCGTTGATCATCTGGACGATCCACTTGCCGAGCTTGGCGCCGGTCTTCTCGATGTCGAGCATGGCATAACGCTGGTAGGTGTTCAGCTTGGAGCCCAAATCGATCACGATGATGTCACCGCTCTGGGTCCTGGCGTTCTTAACCTCCTCGCTGGAGTCCTCCTCGCTGCTGGTCCTCTGGTTCTTCCTCTGCTCGTTGCTCTGATCCTGGTAGTCCTGGTTGCCATTCTTGCCCTGCTGGCGCTGCTGTTGCAGATTGTAGCGCTGCATGTAGGCCTGCACCAGCTTCTTGGTCGCCTTCTTCACGGTCTCGGTGGTCTGGGGCAGTCCGGTCACAATGATGGTCACCTCATCCTCGCCAAAGTTCTGCTTCTGCTTCAGGCGCTGGATCATCTCGTTCAGGGGGGCAACGGTCTTGTCGCCATTGGGCTTGGGCACATAGGCCTGGATGCCGCTGGGCACATAGTTGGGCTCAACGTTGTGGTGGATCTGCGACAGGTGGTCTACAAAGGATGTTCAATATTATTTTCAATAGTTTCTTTTTCATCGAAGTCTAGGATTACTTACAGACTTGCTGCAGCAGCTCGGCGCCACGCTCCAGGTTCATGTTCTCCAGACGCTCAATGGTGAAATCATCGACGGCGGGAATGGCCTCCAGCTGGGAACCGGAGAGCCACTGCGATGGCTTCAGAGCCTGGTTGACGGAGTTGTCCATACGGCCATTGGGCTTGGCCAAGGCGGCGACCGCCAGGCAAGCCAGAAGGCTCAGCACTCTCATGGGGTTCATGGTTCGGATTCGGTTTTGGGATTCGGTCCTGGGGATGCGACTTCAACACTGAGCGAGTTGAACTGGCTTTCCAAATCCAATGTTGGTGGTATATATACCACAATTTACGCTGAGCGATTTCCCATTTTCCGACTCTCTTTTCGCTGGCTCAGGCTTTAATCAAACCACTTGTGCTGAGTAAGGGTTTTTGGGCTGCCTGGGAATCGGATGAGTAGGTAGGTATATGCTATATGCTATATGCTATCGGTTGCGGAATAAAGTGTATATACAAAATAGGCACGGGGCCTACCTATAGCTGACCCCACTGATGACTTAGCAGCACCTGCTGCCGCCTGATTATTTTAATTTGTAATCACTTTGTAGGCTCCGCTGATTGCAACATTGTAGTTGTGCACCGGATTTGTTCAAAAAATGCATATAAAATAGATCAAATATTGACATTAGTTGGATAATTTATAAAAATATTAATGCATTTTTTTGTTTATAAATATACACATATGTATATTTGATGTATTTGGCACTTTTCTTTTGCCTACTTGAAAGTCCATAATTTTCCATTTTCAATTCAAGGCCGAGACAGTTCATTGATTCCAGATTTTTGCCATTGATACGGAATACGGAAAGCATGGAATGTTTGTAGTTTCCAAGGCAAGATAGTAAAAGCGTGCATATAGGTTTATATTCTATTATGGACTTTAGAAATTAATGGCAGGAGGGCACGTTTTGCAAGGAGGCATGAGTACAATATCCGGGATTTTGTGTATAATATATAATTTTGATCAGAGTGTTACTGATTTATTGAAAAGGAATCCATATTTATATAAAATATAATATGTACGTAATCTCTCCTTTCATTTTATAACGCATTTCTGCGTAACTCATTGAATAAACAAGAAAATTCTTATAGTAAACACTTGAGTAAGTTTCAAAAAGTGCACAAAACTGCTAAGTATTTGTTATAAACAAAAACTTTATCTTGACCTGAGCATGAGTTCAAGTCGTGCCCCTCCCCCCCTGCCACGCCCCCTTTATGGCTAGAACACCTTTTGTTTATGTTATGAAAGCGCTGGTTAAAGAAGTTTCCCATTACCAACTGATGGATACTTGAGAAAAAAAGCAAACAAAAAATATAGAGCTCATCAGAAGTTTTGCAAAATCACTGACGCTGCGTTTCAATTTGTGCTGATCCAGAAATCGGTTGCTGAAATCAATTGCTTCCGGCGCGTGCATTATAGTGTGTGTATATACTACCGATTCCAGGGGGTATAAAATGCATAGAGTCGCAGCAGTGGGCATGCAGTACAACTTGGTACGGTGTCTGAAACAGTTGAACTTGGAAGCCACAATGAATCCTCTGCGCACCCTTTGCGTTCTGGCCTGCCTTCTGGCAGTCGCCATGGGTAACCCCCAGTCTGGTAACCGTTCCGGTCGCCGATCCAACTCCCTGGACAATGTGGAGCAGCCCAGCAACTGGGTGAACCCACGGGAAATCGAGGATCTGCCCAACCTGAAGCAGGTTAGCCTTAAGAAGCTGCAGGAGATGAGCCTGGAGGAGGGCGCCACGCTGTTGGACAAGCTCTGTAAGTGCAAGGATCTCTGGATGTTCTAGCAATCATGTACTAATTACACTGCATCCTATTCCGCAGACCATCTGTCCCAGTTCAACCATGTCTTCCAGCCCGATTACACCCCAGAACCCAGCCAAATCAAGGGCTACATTGTCGGCGAGCGCGGCCAGAAGATCGAGTTCAATCTGAACACTCTCGTGGAGAAGGTGAAGCGCCAGCAGAAATTCGGCGACGATGAGGTCACCATCTTCATCCAGGGCCTGCCCGAGACCAACACCCAAGTGCAGAAGGCAACCAGGAAACTGGTGCAGGCCTACCAGCAGCGTTACAACCTCCAGCCCTATGCGTCCACCGATTACTCCAGCGAGGAGCAGAGCCAGAGGAGCTCCAGCGAGGAGCAGCAAACTCAGCGCAGGAAGCAGAACGGTGAACAGGATGACACCAAGACCGGAGACCTGATTGTGATCCAGCTGGGCAATGCCATCGAGGACTTTGACCAGTACGCCACCCTGAACATTGAGCGCCTGGGCGAGATCATTGGCAACCGTCTGGTTGAGCTGACCAACACCGTGAACGTGCCCCAGGAGATCATCCATCTGATTGGCTCTGGACCCGCTGCCCATGTCGCCGGAGTGGCTGGACGCCAGTTCACCCGCCAGACCGGACACAAGTTGCGCCGCATCACCGCCCTGGACCCCACTAAGATCTACGGCAAGCCCGAGGAGAGGCTGACCGGACTGGCCCGTGGTGATGCTGACTTCGTCGATGCCATCCACACCTCCGCCTACGGCATGGGCACCAGCCAGCGATTGGCCAACGTGGACTTCTTCCCCAACGGACCCTCGACCGGTGTGCCCGGTGCCGATAATGTGGTTGAGGCCGCCATGCGTGCCACCCGCTACTTCGCCGAGTCCGTGCGTCCTGGAAACGAGAGGAACTTCCCCGCCGTGGCCGCCAGCTCGTACCAGGAGTACAAGCAGAACAAGGGCTATGGCAAGCGCGGCTACATGGGCATCGCCACCGATTTCGATCTGCAGGGCGACTACATTCTGCAGGTGAACTCCAAGAGCCCATTCGGCAGGAGCACTCCTGCCCAGAAGCAGACCGGCTACCACCAGGTCCACCAGCCCTGGCGCCAGTCCTCCTCCAACCAGAACCAGGGTTCCCGCCGTCAGTAGATCATCGCACAGTGATCCATCGATGACAACCAGATCGCACACCCCTCATGCGAGCGAACCACTCCAGCCCCATCCTCATCCAGCAGAAGCCTCTGCCTCTGTTGCATCCACTATGTATAGTTAGCTTTGTTTTTTAATTCACAATAAAAACCTTTGCAATTTTAAACATTCGAAAGAGTTCACTTCCAGTTCAATATCCGCAGAAAACCCAGTTCAATTCACAATAAAAACAGTTGCGCTTATGTCGAAATGTTTGAGTGTTTAAATATCATAACAAATTATGCAATGCCACTGAGGTCATTAAAGTAGCATCAAAAAATACAGAAGAAACGAGAGTACATTTGGATTACATGATATGTTTATTTGATAAAGAAAGCATACTATCCATTATGGTATATAGCGTACACATGCACAACCACATATATATAGATATGGCGCTATATATATGGGACGATGAACTACGGACAATAATTCTTGCTTACTACTGAGTTGGCAGGCGCAAAAAAATTGGGTTGAGATATCACTAGGCTTAAATAAGAATAATTAACGTAGAATTTCAACTTGCCTCACACACATATGCATCGTCTCGAATTCAACAACCTCATCAGAACTAATCACAAATTGGAAAAATCATATACAACACGGGGTGCAATGGGCGCGAATGTCTTTTGTATCAAGGCGAATGGGTCTCCAGATGAGATGGGTTAATGGATTTAGAGGCTTATTTAGGGATGTTGTTTTTTTTTTTAATATGTTTTTGTTAATCAGTCTAATCGCGGCAGGGCTGATCCGAGGGCGACCAGGTGCACATGCCGCCGACGCCGTCGTAGGTGAGTCCCTTGGGACAAGTGTACTCCCATCCGACGATTCCACCGGTCTCCTCGAAGCGGGCGCAGGATATGAACTTCCTGCAGTTCAGGGGATGCGGGAAATTTCCTTGTGCCCGACACTCAATGATGCCATGGCCATGTACGATCACCTTGGGATCGTTTTTGGCCGGCAAAATGCTGCCACTGCGTCGCCGTTGGGCCACCTGACTTGGACCCACTGGGGGCAGTTCCTCATCCAGAAACTGACTACTTGAGGTGGCCGAGACAACGGCAGTCCTGGCCGGCGGACGACTGTAAACCTCGATGTATTTGTGCGGACGACGACGACTCTGCTGGCGACGGGAGAGTGGTGGAGCCGAGTGGTCAACCGGCGTGGTCGACCTCAAAGATGACCCCAAAGTGGCGGTTGGCGTAGATGTGGTCGACTGTGGCCGACGAGGACGTGGGATCAACTGGCGGCCTGCAGTCAAATTAAAAAGCAGTTAAATGCTAACAAAAATGCAGTGATTATACACTTACGGATTCCCTGGCCAATAAGTGGTTGTGGTGCATTGACAGTGGTGCTAGCCGTGGTGCTGGTGCTCTTCAGTGGCTGCGGTGCCAATGCCAAGTCGTACTCCTCGCTTGGACGCACCTGCTCCGGTATCTGGTTGAAGCGGCTCGTGTGAATGCTCGACTTGGCCACCTGATCCTCGTCGTCGTCGTTCAAATACAGAGTGGTGGTGGTGTCCAGGCCCGAAACTGGTGGATTGGTGGTGCGTGCGGACGGCGGCGTGGTGGATATAAGAGTGAGGCGGCGCTTGAACAGAGGATTCTGGGTTCTGGGCACCTCGGTGGCTACGGGGATGACAAAGTGCAACGTGAAATAAGTAGTTTCTAGGAATTATGCAAATATAAAGGTGTATGTTTTGACGAAAACAGTTTTCAGTGGATGGCAAAGCAATAATTTTCACATTTTTAGTTAAGGGTAACATCATCAAAAAATGGCAAAGTATATTTTTTTAATACAGTTTTAATGGAAATTTTAATACGATTCAGGCACTTATTTTAAAAGTTGTTAAAAAATTGATATTTCACGACCGAAATTAGGAAAAACGGAATATTTAACCCCTATTTGATGGGCATATTATTCATAAAATGGCTTAAAATGTTCATAAAGAGGAAATCATAACCGTTTTGATAAATTTTAGCATTTTTGTAAGTAAATCAAAATTTTTGAAAAATGTGAAAAAATAGATTCCCCATTTTTAAACACAGTTCGACTGGAAATTTAATTAGGAATTCAACGAGGTATGACATGCCATATTTGGAAAATCGATTTTCGGCAAAAATCATCATACAAATTTGCAAAGAATTATAAAAGAATTAGAATTCTCATTTTTAAATACATTCATTCACATTTTAAGTACGATTGGGAATACAATAACGAGCTCAACGGGGTACATATGTTCATATTTGGATAATTATTTCGTATGTTTTGCCCAAAAATATGGTTATTATTATTGTGGATCTTTGTCAGAGGCGGACAGGTTATTTTGTTGCTGTTATAAAGTACGTACGCTTATCCTATTGTTTGATACTGTATTTAAATTGAAATTTATTCCAAGTTAACTTACCACTTTCATCGCCGTTGGCCGCCGGTGCGAAGGTTGTCAGTCGCCGCGTTTGAAATTGGCGGCGCAGAGCGAAGCTGGCGGGCTGGAACTTGTGTTGCTTTTGTGTGATGTCATTGCTGTTGCTGCTGCTGCTGCTGATGTTGCTTGTTGCTGGCGTCAGTGTTGCTGCCTCACCGGATGCTGCGGCTGCTACTGCTGCTGCTGCTGCTGCGGCACCGCTCTTGGCTTTCAGCTTGCTTAGGTAAATGTTGCTGGTGGTTCTGCCACCGGGAGCAGATGTTGCTGCTGGGAAAGCGGTTGTTGCTGCTGCTGCAGTGGTTGTTGTTGCTGCTGCTGCTGCTGCTGCTGCTGCTGTTGCGGAGGGTCTGCTGCGCAGTCGGCTGTATTTGGAGGTCGTCGTCGGTGGTTCTGCTGCTGGCTGCTGCGTGGTGGTGGCTTCAACCGCTGCCAACGTCGGCGAGTTGATAATCCGCCGGCGGACACTCAGCACCGGTCGGCGCGAAACGCTGCCAGTCGCTGGTTGTCGCAGCTGCCAGTCGGTAGTCAAAAGTTGTTCGTTCGCGGTACATGGAATTTAAGAAAAAAAAAAAAAAACAAATACTCAATTTAGCATTTTGTGGATTTGAAAAATATACAACGTTTTTGCAACTCGTTTTTTGGTGTTTCGTTTTTTTGTTTTCGTGCTTTTTTCCGGCGGTGTGCAGTCAACAACAATTCAAAAGCGCGCTACATGCTATAAACAATAATAAATCATATTAATAATATTAAAGAATTGTTTAAGCATAGGAAATCTACTAAAGCCTTAAATAAATTAGTACTGTTTGGCGTTTGTGGTGTATTGTGTTTTACTGTGGGCCTGGTCTCTGGTTTCTGGGCATTTGGAACAAGGGAATTGGGAATTTGGAACTTGGAATTGGGAAAGGAAACCCTTCAAAAGGTGCTTTCTCTCGCCATCTCTCGACAAGATCAAGTTGACCGCTAAGTGGGCCAACAACCGCAAAAATGCAGTCAGGCATTTTAATTGAAGGACGTTCGAGTGCAAAATAAATAACACGCAGGCATAACAAGTTATTTGCTTGGGCTATTAGTTTGCGCTAGTTTTGCTTTGTCCGCCAATCTCGTTGACATTGAAAGCAATAGAGTAGATTTTGCTGTAATTATACTAAATTGAATTTTGTAAATTGAATGAATAAGCTAAACTGATATACTCTATCTTAATTAAAACCCCTTTTAAAACACGCTAGCTAATATTTAAAAATATATATTAAAACTTCCTTTTAAGTTCAACTAAGACTCTACCACAAAGAGAGAGAGTTACTGCCGAGAACATTTTTGGTGTCAATGCCGCAGACACCTTCGAGATAATGAATGGGCCGGAAAAATACGCATCGGCCACGGTGCTTGCATAATGCTGATGGGCTTCTTCGATTAGCAGATGCGCAGATCGAAGCCCGAATTGCTGCTTGGCATCTGCGGTATTTGGCAATGCGACTCGACCGCATGCCAATGTGATTGCATAATCTGAATCCACAACATTCCCACTTTTTTGTTTCTGCTTGGCAGATGCGCAGTTTGCTGGTTTTTGGTTCCCAGAAACTGGTTGGGCTTTTGATTAAATATTGTGCAAGAGAGTTGGTCAGCTCGAAGACTGATGATGCGTGCAGGGCGTCGTCCGCTGATTTGCTGGCTTCTCAATGGGCTTATTGTGAAAGTGGCGAAACGAAAGACTCAAGACACGAACGCGGCGGGGAAAGCAGTGGCCGAGAATAGGGTGCCGCTGTTCAAGGGCAAATAAAATGAAAGAGAAGGTTTTATTGGTAGGTAGAAATGCTATAAAAATAAAAGGGCTGCCCTTAAAAAATATGAACATAATATTTTAAATTGTAGAAAAAAAAAAAGGTAAGGTAAGGTAATGTATCTAATCATTTTAACTCAAAGCTCAACTCGTTTTTTGAAGTGGCATTACATTTCCACACCTATAAGATATCATTGGGCCCGTTTCGTTAACCTCTTTGTCTGTGTAAACACTCCCTATTATTTTTTTTTTCTACGTACTCTTCAACAAAATGATGATGACAAAAGCCTGTTACCCTGAGTGCAACACCTTTGATCTTCTTTTGTGGTTTCTTTTCATTGTCCGCGCTTTTTGTTTGCTTTGTGCGGCTCAACTTTTTATTATTATTAAATGAGATTTTTTATTTCACGGGCACTTTGAAAAGGAAAAATCTCCAAGCCCACTTCAAACGCACAACAAAAAAAACCAACTGTTGAAAAATTCGTTTACGACTTTTTGTCAACCTGATTTTTTGGTGTCGCCTGTCAGTTCGTCGCGTTTGTTATGCGGCGCGTGATTTGACTTTTGGCAATTATCGTTCCGAGGAGACTAGCAAGCGATTATGAAACATGTCTCGTCTGCAGAGTTCCTCTCTCTCTCTTTCAGCAATTTGCAAATTGTTTCAGCTGAACTCGTTTTTATTTTATGCTTTTTTGTTTCAATTTTTTTTTGTATGTGCCGTTTTTCCTGCTGACTTCGCACATCTTGCGGACTCATCGAAAGTTGAAACCGATTATCCAGGCAGGCTTACATACACACACAGTGCATGTGCACTTATGAATAGGCATGAGGCAATAGCCGTCACATACAAAACAACTAGATAGAGCCGGGCTGACATTTAACAAAGGCAAAAACCACAAGTAAAAGAAAAATAAAATGAAGAACAGGCTAATGACTAAGCACATAGCGAGCAATTCTACAGGTGACATTTGAAAGAGCATCGAAAAGCGGATGGAGAGGGGCAAATAAATGCATTTATAATTGCTAAAGCATGCTGGGGAATTTTTCCATTGAAAAATAATGTTCAGTAACCTTTGCAATACAAGCAAAACATTTTACAGCATGTCTTGCAAGTAAATTAAAAATCATTAAAAAAATATGTGTTCACGATCTAAACTGCCTGGGAATAAAAAAAAACTCTAACTTAAGCAATTAGTTAATAAATCAAAATTATATTTACAATACATAATAAGTAAACTTTTTTTGAACTACCTAATGCCAAAGATCACCTAACAAGAGCTGCAAATGTAAAACTTGAAAATGTAATGAAAACAAGAAAATAAATGATTATGAAATAAAAATGTAAAAAATGTAACTAGTTATATACAATAGTTTCCCAATTTGAAATCCCATATGTATTATATATACATTTGCGGGGGGTTAAGGTGGGGGAAGTTGTTTGTGTTCTGTTGTGGCAATAATAATTTGTATAGTTCGTTTCTTTTTGTTCATTATTTTATTGTTGTGCATAAATATTTTACAACTAAAGCTAGACTTAAAGTATTTCGGATAGGGAGGGAAAGAGTGAAAAAAAAGAATTATTCGGAAAGAGATAGAATTAAGAGAGAACTGCGCCTGGTGAAAGCCATTTAAAGTTATTTCAAATTGAATAGGTTTGTAATCCACTGAGGGTCGTTGTGTTTCTAGATAATTATATATTCTAGAATATCTATATTTGAACCAAGGAAAGACTTCTCGCATCTGCATGTGTGCGCATATGTGTGTGAGTGTGGATGTGAATGTGTGTGTGTGTGTGTGTGTCGGGTGTTGTTGTTGTTGTTGTTTGGGTATGGCAGCTCGAAGAATACGAATTGTTTAAATAATTTACATAGCAAAAAAAAATGTATGTATATAGTAGAGTATTCGAATTAAAAGCAGCAGCACTGGAAATTTTGGAAAGACTATTAAAGCAGCCGAAATAAGTTGTTTACTTAATTTGTTTCGCCGTGGTTGTTGTTGTTAAGCCAAAGCAACGCAGCCAATTATCTACGGTTCGGCAACAAAAGGGTTAAGCTCGCAGAAGATTCTCTTCTTCTTCACTCTGGCAAATCTTGCGACTGGATAAGGGCTAAGACTAGAAATAACTAACTACGCTGATTTTCTCTGGTTTCTTGTGTTTGTATTGAATGTTTTGTGACCTATTCTGGCACCACTGTGGTGGTGTCATCGAATGTCGCCTCCACCGTGGTTGGCGTTTCTGTTGTTGGCGTTTCTGTGGTTGTTGTTGTCGTTGTTGTGGTTTTGCGGTTGCGCAGGCGTCGGCCACGCCCCTTGCGACCCATCTTCTTGCGATGCACCACATGCGTCTCGGAACTAAAGCTAACTGCCTCGCTAACTTTGCTGCCCACAGCGGTGGTGCTGGTGGTGCTGTTGTTGGTGGTTGTTGTTTGTGTGCTCAAATTGGGGCTGCCATCAATAGGCTCACTAATTGTGGTTAATGTTTGGGTGGGTGTAGTTTCGGAACTGTTGCCGGTGGCTGTTGTCTGTGTGGTTGTTGTCGTGTGGTTGTTGTCGGTACTAATAGCGCCACTGCTAATCTCACTTGTTGTTGTGCCTGTTGATTGTGTGTTTTCTTGGCGATCGTTGTCGGCGTTTGTTGTTTGTGTGTCACCACCAATAGCTTCGGAACTAACAGCGCCACTGCTAATTGAGCTTGTTGTTTGAGTATTTAGTTGGTTGTCATTGTCCACAGTGGTTGTTGTTGACTGTGTGTTTTGGCCAAACTGACCCATAATAACAGCACCAATTGGCATGGCTGTTAGTGTTTCGCCGTTGGCTTCTGTTTTGGGTGTTGTGGTTTGTGTGTTAAGCTGTGGCTCTGTGGCCGTTTCAATGCTAAAGATTGTGGTTTCTTCAGCCACCTGATCGTCATTTGGCCTGGTGGTTGTTGTTTGTATAACCGAATCAATGTTCACACCAATAGCACCATTGATTGCCTGATCTTGAGTGTTAAGTATGTCGATCGCCTGAGCACCACTGCTGATGGGCGCCTGCACCACCAGCGGTTGGCGCACAGAGAATGCGGAATTAGAGTCGCTGGCAGCCTCGGGTGCCACTGTGGTTTGACTATTTTGCACCTTGCTCAGTATCACCTGATCGAGGTTGGCTATCGAAATGACCAGCGGCGAGGACTCATTGGACTCGGGTCTTAGGAGGGGTACAATGGGTCTTACGTATGTGGGTGCCGGTGTGGTGGTCTCCCCGGTTTCGGTGGCCGAACTACTGCTACTGCCAATGGTGGTGCTCTCCTCCGTTTCGCCAATGATTGTATTGCTGCTCAGTTGCTTGCCCTTTCTGGCCGAATCGAAAAGTCCCTCCAGCGAAATGGTCGAGGTCTCCAATGCGGCAGTCAGAACTTCAGGCACCAAGGACTTGCCACTGCGATCGGTGTCAGCGCCTTCGGTTTCTGGCAGCGAATTCCTTACGGGCAGCGAGACAGGACTTTGAGCCGCTGATGTGGGCTCGGTGGGCGTGTAATCGGCCACTGTGCTGTGCCCATCGTTGATCTGAATGTCACTGCCATCCACCAAGTGGACATATTTCACCACACTGATCTCGCCCAGTTGCTCCACATGGGGCAGGGACTCCACCATCAAGACGCCAAAGTCATTATTCGCCTTGGATTTCCTTTGTGATGCCTTCGCCTGTTTGGAATTAATCTCGACAATGCGATTGATTTCGACTAACTTGTGCTTGGGCACCACCTCCGTTTGTATGGTGGGATAGAGGCGAACCGTTGGCTTTCTGGTCGTTGGCTCCTCCTCTTGGCCCTCACCCTCCAGGAGGGTGAACACATGCAACAAGGTTGTGGCCGGCGGTGGTGCTTGAGTGGTGCTCGAGATGGTTTGATCCTGTGAATTGACGGAAGTGGCTTCATTAGCATTGGTCGCTGTTTCAATTTCGGTTACATTTTCAGTTTCAATTTCAGTTTCAATTTCAGTTTCTGTTTCAGGTTCTGTTTCAGGTTCTGTTTCAGTTTTAGTTTCTGGTGGCGTGTCTGTGGTGGTGGCTGTGTCTGACTGTGTGCTGGGTGGTGCTGGTGGTGATGGTGGTGTACTGGGTGTGGTGGTCACAAAGCCCTGCTCCAGCTGCTGCACCTCGGTGGTTTCTTCTTCCACCGCCACCTCCGTACCGGTTTCCACCTCTAATCCCGTCTCGGATTCCACCTTCACCACCTTGGGCTTCAGAGCCGGATGCTTTTTACTATGTTTGTCAAAGATCTTCTTGTTTCGCGCATTCAGTGCATCGATATTCAAATCTTCTATCAGGGAATTCTCGCTGGACGTCTCCGCAGCCTCGGTGGATGGACCCGAGTACTTCCTCTCGTAACTCCTATTGTTGCTGGGTATAAATGGCGCCGGTTTCAGTGGAGTCAGCGGTGTGGTGCGCTCATAATCACTGGCCACCGGTTTCAAGGTCAAGTTAGGTGAAGCCACGCCCGGCGGTCGGTTAACGACACGGGGTCGCTTTGTGGTGCCAAAGCGGTTGGATGGTGTGTTATTGGCATTGGCCGAGCTTGATGGGCGATTGCGGGGATTGAAGGGCACATTTCCGGATGCGGTTGGTGGTGAGCCACTTCCGGTGGTTCCAAATGTGGGACGACTACCCGGTGGAGCTCGATTATCCTTGGGCTTGTAAAGAGTATTAATCGTCGGCTTGTTATCCCCTTGTGGACTCTCCTCTTCTACCTCTGGCTTCTCCTTCTGCTCCTCCTCTTCTTCTTCATCCTCTTCTTCGTCTCCATCTTCCTCGGAGTCCTCCTCCTCGTCTTCCTCCTCGCTGTCTTCTGCTCCATCTTCCTGCTGGGGCTTGGCCTTGTCCAGTACTGGTCGCGTCTTCGGGACAAAAGGTCGGCGCAAAGTGGTTGCAAACTGATTCTGCAGTGGTTGCTCGCGTCGCTCTTCCACCTCATCATCATCCTCGTTATTACCCTGCGACTTAAAGCGATCGGTTCCAGGCAGTCGGGATCCTCGCGGATCACTTCTCACAAAGCCCTCTCCACGATTGCGAACACTCGAGTTGAAGGGATCAAATCTACCGTTCTTTCTGCGCACGAACTTGGCCGTGGGTCGGGTGGTGCTAAATGTCAGTGGGGCCTTTGTGGTGCCACCACCACTGGCCGAGGGTGGTGTGTAGGGTCTACGTGCCACCAGTTTTCGCTTGAAGAAGGGCCTGGCCGAGGAAACCGACGAAGAGTCGTCATCAGTTGAGGATTCTTCTCTTTGGCTAGAGATGCTCGAGCCCTTCTCGGCCAGAAGCTTCTTCAGACGATCGTTGATCACGCCCCGTTCACCTTCTCCCCTCGCCTGCTCGGCCTTCACTTTGTCCCTCAACTTTTGCAACTCCGACACATCCTGATCGTCCTTTTGGCCCAGGGTCTTGAATCGACTGCTAATTACCCCATCTTGTGGCTCACCACGTGCTTGCTGCTCCTTGATGCGCTGGCGCAGATTGACAAGATCATTATCCTGATCCGCAAATCTGGTGTGGCTGGGAACGAAAGTTTTACGGGTGGTTTCATCGGAACTATCCACACTGGCCGCAGTACTTGAGTCCACAGGCCTCAATTTGCGAACAATCTTGCGGAAACGCTTATTGCCGGTGGTGCTTGTGGTGTTGTTGTTGCTGGTGGTGGTGCTTTGACCTGCTGTTGTTGGTGTGGCTGTGGTGGTGTCTGGGTTAGTGTCAGTGGCGCTATTAGTGGTGCTATCTACATTGGTGGTGGTACTATTGCTATTGCTATTTAAGGGTCTGCGGAATTTAAGCACACGTATGCGCTTCGGTGTTGGTCTGCTGGTGGTTGTGGTTGTTGTGCTTGTTGTGGTGGTTGCGTTGGAGTCTTCTTCCTCCTCCTTCTCCTCCTCATCGCGGGCAACACCCTTAGTCTCGGTCTCTTCAGTCTGCTCATCGACTAGGGTTAGTTTAGTTACCTGGGCGCGCTGACGGCCCCCAAACGTCAATCGTCTGGCGGTGGTTGTTGTTTGGGGTTGTTGTTGTTGTTGTTGTGTTGTTGTTGTTGCTGTTGTTGGGGTGGTGTTGGTGGTGCTGCCTCTGGTGCGGCTCAATTGATAACGATTCTGAAAGCGTCGTGTGGAATTAACATCATTACCTAAGGCATTCAAACCAGCCCCACTCGTTTTCTCCTCCCCCTCATTCACTAGACTAGCATCGTGATCATCATCGTTATCATCATCATTATCTCCATCATTATCACTATCATTATGATTATCTTTATCTGTACTATCTGCCTTAATATTAGCTGTGACTGTGACTGGTTTGTTTTTGATTGTGTAACTGTTTGACTTGAATCGATTAATATAATTGGCTACGGTGCTGTTACTACGTTGACTAGCTACATTCAGTGCGGTGGTGCTACGGTTAGTAAGATTGTTAGGGTTAGTGGTGCCACCCCCCAAAGTATTCGTGTGGTGGTTTAGTGTGTGGTTACTGTTCGATACCTCGGCGGAGCTATCGTTATCTTCATCATCGTTTTCCTCATCGTTGTCCGCGTCAGTTTCTGTATCGCTGCTTTCTGTCTCTGTCGGTTTTTGTGTGGTTGTCCTGAGTGGCTGTCTTTGCCTGCTGGCTAGCAGTTGACTTAGTCGTGTACGTGCAGTGGTGCTTGTGACTTGGGGATCTACAGTTTCCTCCTGATCATCATCCCCCTCCTCGTTTTCATCGTACTCCTCTTCGGGCTGTTCCTCGTCATATTCCTCCGCTCGGTGGTAGAGATTTCTATTGATTGCCACCAGATTGCGGCGCGTACTGGAGCTAACTCGCAGTGGTGCAGCGGTGGTGCGACGAGCGGCGAAATTGGGTGGCTTACGTGCTGGCACCGCAGCTGCAGCATCTTCCTCTTCTTCGGCGGTGGGTTTTAGGGCGCGATGGCGGTTTGTTTGCAGGAAGACAGCTGGTGGCGGTGCCTGCTGCTTCTCTTCCTCATCATCATCATCATCATCATCATCGTCATCGTCATCATCGTCCTCCTGCGCACCGTCGGTGGTTGTGGTTCGCGGTGTTGTAAAGCGATTACGTGAGCGGTTCAAGGCCGCATACGGACGTCGTGTGCTTATCTCGTCGCCGTTCGTTGATCCCGGCGTGGTTGTTGTTGTGATGGAAGTCGCATTGAATCGCCGACGTGACAGAATCGTTCGACGCGTTGTACTTGTTGGCTCGCCGCCCTGATCTATTTCATTGTCGGCAATAGGATTTGCAGTTGTTGTCGTTGTTGTTGAACTGCTGGTCGCATTGAAGCGTCGGCGTATTAAAAGTTGCCGCCGTGGTGGAGTTGTAGTGGTTGCTTTTGGTGTTGAGCTCTCCGTATCATTTGGTTCGATCTCATTCTCGAGATTGTCATCGGCTACTGGGGCAACCGTAGTGGTTGTTGTTATGGTGCCATTAAAACGGCGACGAATTACCAACTGACGACGTGAGGTGGTGCTTGCTGGTTTACTGGTGGTCGTTGTTGTGGTCGTTGTTGTGGTCGTTGAAGTGGTTTCTGTTCTAGGTCCGCTTTCTTCCTGGGGGATTTCATTGTCATCGTCTATGTAAGCTTCCAGTTCCGGTTCCTCAGTGCTGTCGACTTCAGTCTCTTCGGGAGCTTTCTCGGTAACTGGGTCTTCTGTTTCATTGATTGCCACCTTATTTCCTTCGGCATCATTGTTTACCTCCTGTTCAGAAGTTATAGTGGTGGACTCCGCATCATCGTCTTCATTGCCATTATATTCAGTGCTACTTTCCGCTGACTTCTCAGTGGTCGTTGTGGTTGTAACTCTGCGACTAATGCCCACATAAGGTTGCCTTGTACTTTTGGCTGTTGTGGTTGCTGCTTCGGTGGTTGAATCAGTTGCTTTCTCGGTGGTTGTGGTGGTGCTTCCCCTGCCTCTCAATCTATTTAGGCCGGCATAGAGTCGTCTTGTGGTTGATTCCACCTTCAACTCTTCGTCATTATCTTTACCTTAAATAAATAAAATGTTTTTCAATTAGTTTTCTTTTTCGACATGACACTCATACAGCAAGGAAACTAAAATGCAACCAAAAGTGATTTGACTTCATATCCCTTGTACTTGCATTACTGCAATTGTTTCCATATTTTTACTTGAGACAAGTGAAAATACTTACGGATATCAGTAGAACTGGATTCCTCTACAGCACTAACAGGCCTTCTAGGCGTAAAAAGTCTTCGGGTGGGTATTTTGATGGATGGTGTCGCAGTTGTTGTGCTGCGCGATGGTCCTTCATTGTCTTTAGTTTCCTCCTCGTCTTCTTCACTGTTTTCTGTGTTCGAAGGTATGGGCGTTGTTGAGCGAAGACGGAAACGCTGTGGAACGCTGTAGCTCCTCCTGGTCGTTGTGTCTAGTGGTTCACTTGGTGTCTTTTCCGGCAACCTGGTGGATAGGGTCAAGCGGGTGCGGTTTAGTCTGGTGTAGGTGCGTAGAGCCCTGGCTTCATCTTCGCCTCTTTCCTTTTCTTCCAGAAGCGAAAGGCTTACAATCTTTGAGGTCTCATTGCTCGAGTCTGTGGCTAGTGGTATTGTTTTGAATGTTTTTCCCTGTCGCTGGGATTTGGTTCTCCCATCGGGAAGTTCATCATCTTCATCCTCATCGATTTCAGCGGTTATTTCATCATCATCATCATCTAGGGTTTCCTCTCCTGATCCGACCAACTTTGCCCCCGGGTGACCTACTTTGACCCGGGGGTTTTCAATAAAAAATGACCGAGTTCGGCATTGATTTCCTTGGCCTGTGCCATAGCCTCCCGATGCTCTTCGGTCTCTCCGTCGTCGGCCAGTGAATTAAGTGGCGTCTCATTTTCACTCACATTGAACACATCATGAATTTGTTGCTTAATGTTCACAGTCACACTTTCGATATCCGGTGGTGCGGGGGACTTGTCGATATAGGTAATTGGCGAATCCTTTACATACTGATAGTACTTTCTTCTGTGGTAAATGGGCAAAGAAAGCTTATCATCGCCTTCATCTTCTGTGGCTTCACCTTCCTTGGTGATTGTCTGGCCTTCTAGTTTATTCTCCGTTTGCAAACGGTTTATGGCATTGCTCAGCTGTACTTTAAGTTCGCTTAAGTCTTCTTCGGTGGTTGTTGTTTCAGGGGTTGATGTTGTCGTAGTGGTGCTGGACTTGAGGCGATTTATAAGCTTTTGCTTGGCCGCTGCCAACTGATCAGAAGACTCATCTTCAACAGGGACTGGTGTGGTGGTTGTTGTGCTCACGGGCCTTCTGTAAGCGAGAACTCTTCTGGTGGTGCCTTCTAAGGAAGCAGGAGTGGATTCATCGGTGGACGCTTCTTCAATTGGTGCTGGAGTGGTTGTTGTGCTGAGGGGTCTTTTAAAGGTAAGAACTCTTCTGGTGGTACCTTCTAAAGAAGAAGTGATGGATTCATCCGTGGACGCTTCTTCAATTGGAGCTGGGGTTGTTGTTGTGCTGAGGGGTCTTTTGAAGGTAAGAACTCTTCTGGTGGAAGCTTCAACGGGGGCAGCAGTTGCCTCCTCAGTTGACTCATCTTCTGTTGAACTTGGTGAGCTCTCTGTGGTTGTGCTCACTGGTCTTCTGAAGGCGAGAACTCTTCTTGTGGTAGCTTCTGATGATGTTGTGGGTTCAGTAGAGGTGGTTGTTGGTTCCTCAGTGGTTGTGCTCACTTTAGATGGACGCTTGAAGGCGAAGCTTGCCCTGCGAGTGCTAGCCTCAAGATTTGGTGGAGTTTCCGTAGTGGTTCTGACAGTTGTGGGTCTAGTTCTGCGGATTATAGTCCTGGCTGTGGTGCTCACACGTGGCGCCTCCTCAACTTCGTTGCCGGCTTCCTGACCTGCTTCATACTCGAATTCTTCCACCTCTTCGTGCTCGATGGTTTCCTTGGGTTTCTTAAGTAGGCGTCTTCGCGTTTTGGTAACCGTCGTCTCTGTTTGGGCCTGCTTCTTGCGATTGTTACGTGAGGCAAAGTCCAAGGCCAGCAGCGAAGAAAGATCGTTGCTCTGGAAGCGCACGGATCCACGATTGCGGGTCACAGTGCGAGGAGTGGTGCTCGGCGGTGGTGGATGGGTCACTTCATCGATAATATACTCGTACTCTGCGGGTTTCTCTTCTATGGTTTTGGTGTGAATGCGCTTCACAACCTTTTGGCCAGCGTCGAGAGTGCGGACGTAGGTGGTGCGCGTGCGGGTGATTCCATTGCCTAGGCTTTCGGTTTTTGTGGTGGTGCGGTTTCGAACGGCATTCAAGGAAGCCCGACCAGTGGTTGTCTTCTCCTCAGCTTGTGGTTGTTGCGTCTCTGTATCTTCTTCACGGTATGTAGGTGATTGACTAGCAGGTGTTTCTGTGCTTGTAGTGCTGTGGTTGTTTCTGGCTCGCTTGTTGGCATCTGCCGCCAGAAGAGAGGAGAGATCTCCCTCCTTGCGCGGCCTAAAATTGCCTCTGACTATAACTCGACGTTTTGGCAATGCAGTGGTCGTCTCACTCTCGTGTTCAATGTCCTTTTCTGCATTGTCTTCTGCAGTACTTGTTGTGCTGGTACGGAAGAAACTACGCCTGGTGGTGCTACTAGCATCGGAGTCTTCTGCAGTTGTTGTGGTTGTGGCTTCCGTCGAGCTTGGTGCCTGCTTGTTGAACAGCGAACGACGAGTGGTGATTGTATTCGCTTTAACATCATCATCTACGGAGCTGCTACTGATTTCTTTGGTGGTGCTACTAGGCGCCACAGTGGTGCTGCTTCTGAAGAACGAACGACGCGTTGGACCCTCGCTGGTTGTCTCGACTTCAATTTCTGGTTCTGTGGGGCTGCTTAGTTCTTCAGCTGCTTCAGTGGTGCTGCTAGCTGCTTCAGCGGTGCTGCTAGCTGCTTCAGTGGTGCTGCTAGCGGCTTCAGTGGTGCTGCTAGCTGCTTCAGTGGTGCTGCTAGCGTCTTCAGTGGTCCTAGTTCTAAAGAAGGAACGACGTGTCGGACCTTCGGTAGATATCTGAGCTTCACTGTCAGCTTCAGTGGAGCTGCTTGGTGGCGCTGTGGTGCTGGTTCTGTAAAAACTACGTCGTCTTGGTCCTTCTGTGGTTGTCTGAGCCTCACTTTCTGCTTCAGTGGTGCTGGTTCTGGTGCGCACGATAACGCGCCGTCTTGGGTTTACGGTGGAGGTGGTTTCCTCTTCTGGCGCAGCTGCTGCAGTGGTTGAGCTAAAGCGGTTAATTGGGCGTCGGGGTCGTCCTGTTGTCGAAGAATCTTCTTGGAGAATCACTGGGTTGCTGGTTGTGGTACTGATTTCTAGAAATTCTGTACTGCTTGCAGGAGTCTCACTGGATCCAGCGCTGAGATTAAAGGCAATTTCTTTATCACTGGCTTCTGACTTAGTTTCAGTGTCTTCAGATTGTACGGTTGTGCTGCTAACTGGGGCTTCAGAAGAGCTGATTTCCGTGGATGATTCTCCATTATCATTCTCTGAAGTTAACTGTTTGTCGGTTTCTGCGCTCAGATGTTCGTTGGCTTCTTCAACGACAGTGTTCAATTCTGCGGTGCTGCTGATGCTTTCTTCGGTGGTGCTGCTTACAGATGCTTCTGAAGAACTGCTGACATCTGCAGTTTCTGATGGCAAAGTGTTAATCTCGAGCTGTGGTGGTGCAGCTTCAGTTGCAATTTCGGGAGATTCCTGTTCGGTTGCCGTATTGCTGTCATCAGTATTCTCGCTACCTGCAGGTGCCTTCGTCTCTCCCCTTCTTTCGTCATCGATTATTTCAGCAGCCACATTTTCATCTTCGGTGGTGCTCTCCACAATCTGTCCACCTCTGCTAATAGGTTGGCTCGGTGGTGTTGGTTTGGCTGCTTCGCCGACATTCCTCACAAAGCTGGAACTGCGTCCTGCGGTGAGATGAGCACCGCCTACGGAATCGCGAGTGATGGCTTTGTAGTGGATTTGAGAGTCATCAATGCTCGCTTTACTGGCGGAGCGTTGGATGCTTTGGTAGCTGCGGGAACCGGGCGATGGCGTAGCTGTGGCCACCTCGAGAGCCACCTCGGACTCATCTTCGGCGGAATTTAAGCGGCGACTGCGGAACTTGGTGGTGGTTTGCAGCTCGTCTTCCGCAATTGTGTCGGTGTTCAACTGCTTGCCGGCAAAGCGTCGGGAGTCCTTGTCGTCTCCCGCTAAAGAATTGGGAATCACTGTACGCTGCGATACAGGACCACGCACCCCACGCCAAATGTACTTGGTATGCTGCTGGGTGGTACTGTGGTCGTTGGCATCGATTTTGTTGGATTGGGATTGGGATTGACTTAAACTAGAGCTAACTACATCATGCCTTAAGCTACTATCATTGCCACCGTTACCAGCTACTTCTACTTGGGATTCTTGGTGGTGCAGTGAGGAGGTATTGGTTCGTGTGTTGATTGCGGTTGCTGTTGGAAGACTGGCACTCACCTTGGGCCTATCCCCTGGAGATAGTCGTGTCTTCTTCACTACTTGCGCAACTGCATCGGTTTCGTTTACGTTATTATCGGTATTGTTATCATTATCAGTTTGGGGAATAGTGGTGGTTGTGGTGCTAGCTGTGGGTCGTGTGCGACGTCGGGGATAACCAAAGGGTCGGGGACTAGAGAGGTTTGGTTCGGTGGTTGTTGTTTGGGTCTGCTCTGATTGGGGGGGTTGCCTTCTGCCCGGGTTGGTTCTAATGCTATTTAAACTACTCAAACCGTTTGTTGTTGTTGGACTAGCATCGTTCGCAGCTTCTGCATTGTTGTTGTTGTTGTTGTTGCTGTTCTTGTTGGTGGTTGTTGTTGTTGTGGTTATGCGTCGACGGTTGGTGGTTGCATACTTGTATTGGGTCTTGGTTTTCGTTACCTCGCTGTCCTCGTCCACGTTGTTAACGTCATTCAGTTCGTTGTTTCCCGTTGTGGTTGTTGTTGTTGGTGTTGTTTTCGGTGTGGTTGTTGTGGTGTCCAGTTCGGGTTCCGTTGTTGTTGTTGTTGTGCTTGTTGTTGTCGGTGTTGATGTTTCTAAGTCAGGACTGGGAGAAAGGTGGGTGGGTGAGGCCTCGCTCAACTCGGTGGCTAGCAGAGAGTCTGAGCTAATGCCATTGGCGGCTGTTGTTGGGACAGTGGATGCTACAATCGGTGTGGGTGTGGTGGTGGTGGTGGTGATGGTATGCAGGTTATTAGTTATGGATGTGGTGGTGGTTGAGGTGCTTTCATTTGGTTCAGTGGTTTCGTTAGTTGTGGTGGTGGTATCGGATTGAGCGGTGGTGCTGGGTGTAGTTGGGATGTTCTCTTCTGTTGGTATTTGGTTATTCAGTTTCGCATTGTTGTTGTTATTGCTGCTGTTGTAGTGGTTGTTGTTGTTGTTGTTGGTGGTGGTGGTGCTGGCCTTGGCAGTCTCAGTGCCGGCGGTTGTTCTTGTAGTTTCTGGTGTTGCTGTTGTAGTGGTGGTTGTTCTGCGGCCGATGCTCGCATATTTACGTGTGTTTGTGGTTTGTTTGCTCTGTACCGTAACAATATCCTTTTGCTCGTCCTCGTACTCTTCCTCTTCGTCTTCTGTGGGATCTTCGGAATCTTCGGCAGCGGCACTCTTAGTGGGTCGTGTACGCTCAAAGTATTTGTACCTGAAAAGCGTAGATTCTTCGATTATTGAATACCATCTTAAAGCATATCGCAACCACTCACCGATTGGTTGTCGAACTGGGCGCCGCTTCCGTGACTTCTGGTGGTGCCGTGGTGCGTCCACGAGTACGACTCAAGGTGGCATAGGATTTCACTTGCGTTTGGGTATTTTGCTCTGCCTCCACGTTGGATTCTTCTGCAGGCGGTGCCACCGTAGTGGGCCGTGCACGTCTAAGACTTGTGTAAGACGGAGTGATGGAGCTCAAAGGACGACGGGTGGTTGTCTGAACTTCGGCCAGATTCTCCTCCTCCTCCTGCTGATCTGCAAGCTCCTCATCATCTCCCTGACTCGCAGATCGATGGCGATTAATGGTCACATATTGCTTGCGTTCCTTTAGGAAACCATCGAACTCAGCCAATTTTTCAATGCCCTCGTTCTGTGGACCTTGACGACTGTTGCCCCGCAGAACTGAGGAATATTTGGAGTTGCTGTTGGAGGTGAGAGTCGAAGGACCCTTTGACGAACTACTCGAAACTGTGGCTTCAGTGCTTGTTTCTGTGGCCTCGCTGATCTTGAAACGATTGCGGCTGAAGGAATTCAATGTTCCAGGACGACTGAGCACACGATCATACAGAGATTTGCTTATAGTTGACGGAGTAGTGGCTGCACCAGTGGCAGAGTTTTCCTTCAATGTAATCGATCCATCCTTGTTACGCAAAAGATGCTTCTCCAGCTGCTCCACACCACCCACTTTGCGAATCAAATCGATCAGTTCCTTGATCACCTGTGGATCCTCTTCAGCATCGCTGGATTTGCTTGGCGACAGCTCATCGGTATCCTCCTCATATTCGAGATCTTCATCAACACTGGCTGGAGTAGTTGTCGTTGTGGTGGTCGTGGTGCTTGTGGTGGTGGTGGTTCGTGGATATACTGGACGAGCCGTGGGAGCAGCTGTCACTCGATTGGAGCGCACTGTGGTGGTGGTCGGGGTTGTGGAGGTCACTGGTGCCGCCGTTGTGGATCTACGGTGGAAAAAGAGATAGTTTAGTAATGAAAATAATAAAAATGAAAATAGGATACATACTTTTTGGTCTTGCAGGGCACATTACGAGCAAAGTCGCAGGAATCGGCAGCGGGATTGAAGTAAAGTCCCGATGGACAAGTGAACATGTGAGCCACAATGCCCAGACCAGACGGTCCGCTATCCAGACACCAGTAGTACTTCTTGCAATCCCTCGGATGCTGGAAGAAGCCCTCCTCCTCGCACTTGAAGTCCGAACCTGGATCGGGAGTCGTTGGTGGTGGCGGCGTTGTGGATGCCCTGCCTCCAATGTAGAGAGAGGATCCCTCGGCTTCGGTCAGTTTGAAGGTTGTGCTCGGCGGTGGTGGCTGGGTGGAGCTCACAGTTGGCCTTCTTGTGGCACTGGGTCTCCTGGAGCTGGGTGGAGCTTCGGTCTTGCCATTAAGACGATTCCGGGTGCTGGCATTATCGCGACTGCGAGATCTCGATGGCTTCTGTGGTCCACTTGGCTTGGCCACCTCGTTGATGCCCAGTCTGAAATGGATTGAAAAACGTTGCAGTTCCTGCACGACGCCACAGTAATCCTTTCACTTACCCCAATGCCTCCACCATGGCTTCCTTGGCAGCCTCGATAAGAGGATATGGCTTTCCGTTGCAGGTGCCGCGGAAATCATCGTTGTCAATGGCCCAGAACATAATGCCACCCAGTCCCTGGGCCACCACATACTCGGCCTTCTTGCGCACAATGGCCTCGTCATCGTAGCCCACCCACTGATTGCGCCTGTAGGCATAGGGACCCATAACATTGGCATTCGGCTGCACCACAGTCCACTCGGGGTCGTCCTTGAGGGTCTGGCAGATCTGGCGGAGGATTAAAATGGGTTAGTTACTGCTCATAACCAATATTTCTATATGTCATTAACCAACCTCGTAGTAGGCCAGGTATCCCTTTTCCCTGGTGGCATCACCCTGTTCGCCCGGACCCTCTGCAGGTGCTCCCAGTTCGGTGCTCTCCTCGTTGATCAAAGTATAGGATCGGCCATAGGTGGGTATGCCCAGAACAAGCTTGTCACGATCTGCACCCGCTTTCAGATAGTATTTGATGGAGTAGTCCTGCAGGGATATAGAACATTTTATATAGTAAGATAATGGATACTTCTAGATATGCTGCAAACTCACAATATTCAACTCGGCATCATAGTTGTACTCGGAGTCCTCCTCCAGCGAATAGAGCGGAGCATGATGGTTAACCGATGGCTCGTGGGAGGAGTGGAAATCGTAGGTCAACACATTGAACCAATCCAGATACTTGTTCAACTTGGGCACATCGTAACCCTTGTCAATGTACTCGATGCCAGCCGGAACTGCCATGGTCAACAGGAGACGAGTGCGTCCGGTCTTCTCCGCTTCCCTTTCGAATTCCGCCCTCAGCTCTTGGACAAACTGGGCATAGTTATCACGATCCCGGGACTTGCCGCCCTCGCGATGAGCTGGATACTCCCAGTCCAGATCGATGCCATCGAAATGATTCTGTCGCAGGAATTTCAGGATGTTCTTGATGAACTGCTGCCGACGCTCATTACTCGCTACCAATGGTGAGAATCTCGAGCTCGCCTCGTTCCATCCGCCAATGGCAATCATGGTCTTCAGCTGTTTGTTGTACGTTTTGAGTCCAGTGAACTTGGCATAGCCACCTGCATGAGACAGAATAAGAGAGAGAGAGAGAGAGAGGCAATGAGGATAAAGGGATGCATCGTCATCAGACGGACAGGAAATTAAAGCCGAGTCAAATTAACTCGCCGGAAGGACGGGGGCGTGTCTGCGTTTGTCTGTCCACTCACCCTGCTCGATGTCCTGGTACTTGTCAAAGGGCTTCATTTGGTTATCCTTGGTGAATCCACCGAACGCGTACACCAAATGTGTACACAGATATGGATTTATGTTCTGCGGATTGAATTTGGCAGTGCCTGGCCGATAGACACTCCAGTTTGTATAATAGCAGACTACGCGACCCTCGCTGCTGGCTTCTGTTTTCGATGGAAACGTAATTGACAAGGGAACAAATTACTACAGGATACTGGAGAGCATTTTTAGAAGCACCTACCATTTATGCAATAGGCGAGAGCGCAGAGCAGGAAGAGCGTTTGCCAGGCCGCTCCACGCCGGAACTGCAATGAAGGAAGAAGAACATTAGCGAATTACTACAATTATAATTTATCGGTTCAAATCGAAAGATTTTGGCTAACACGAGGCGGAAGCCATTTGCATAACAAGATCGTAGATCCGATCGCCATCAGCCATCGGCCATCAGCATTGACACAGTGACATCTTTGGATGGATGTGTGGATCGGTGGAAGAGAGAGAGGGGAATGGGGGAAGGGGGGGGGGGGGGGGGACCGCATAAATCAGGGCGAAACAAAAGACCAAAGACACGAACTCGAAGATGTGGTTCCCATGAAGGTCGCCCATCCAATCGCCTCTTACATAATCATGCATGTGGCATGATGTGACGAGATGAATTTCATATGCAAATCGTCGAGCTAATCAGATGCAAGTGCCACGCCCCATTTTTGGTGTTATAAGAGAGGCGGCTGGCTGCTGATGACTAGGAAGTAGGTAGTAGTAGTACACATACGCTTATTGCTTGTGGAGCAGCAGCACTGTGAGCTCTCCACTGTGAGTCACAGTCATAAATATCTTAAACGGATTTTCATATTAAAATGCCAAAGTGTTACAACAGCAGCCACAATGGGCCCAAATCACTTTGGATTTTGGTCAGCAACCGAAAGAGAAACAACACCAGATTACATAAGAAATCCGTACCAAAAACTCGACTTTGATTGCGTATGCGCGTGTGTGTGAGACATGCCGGTTTTTGTTTTGTTGTTTTTTCTTTTATTTGTATTTTTTTTTTTGGGCTCACCACACACACACTCTGTAATCGTTCATTCATCGAAGTGAATTTTACACATAGCGAACAAAATGCTTGGAAATGAAAATTGATCAAGTCAAGTCAAGACATCAGCATCATCACCATCATCATCGAAAATCATCTGCAGCGATGAGATCCGAACAGGTTGGATTGCCGTGGCTCATAACTAATTAGCAAGCTGGCTTTAAGACCTCTCTATATGCTGTATACACAGTATACTGTATACTATATTCCATATGATTATGGGATGAACAATCAAGTTTGCTAATTGCATTTACGCGCTGAGGGGGAACTTTCTTTTCGCAAAAAGCAATTATCTTTAAATAAAGGGAAGTTTTTATACCAATTGTTAGGTACTAAAATTTCGAATTTCATTTCATATTAGACAGCCGACAGAGGAACATCACTTTTTGAAGGCCAGTTTTGTTCACAAGTCACAAAGGTTAAATCTAACATAAACTAGTTTCACTTGTTTGGTCTTGCATACATAAAACGATATAGAAGTATACAGATAGTATAAAAATGCCAATAAATACTGTTTTAATGAATTATGCAAAACAAATATGGTAAATCCTCTTGAGTGCAATCCCTCATAAAAGTCACAAGCTATGTCAGCTAAATATTTATATCAAATACTTTGAGTAGCGAATGCAACTTCCTTAAGTGAGTTTCATTGGCTGTCGGATATGGCGACCCTTCTAAGTTCTTAACCCAGATGGCAGCTTTCAAGATTTTCACGGAAAGCGGCGACCAAAATGCACTTTCAAATGGCTGCAAAAACATCGGGAGCATTTGTATCCCCCACTTTTAAGCTCTTTGGCGTTTCAAAGCTTTCCCCTCTTAGCCGTAAATCGCAGCCGTATCCATATCCGGCATACTTTGCGATGTGGCGGTAATGTTGTCCCATTTTTATGCCAAATGCCAATACACTCGAGACAATTCTGGCGGCGGGGTAATGGCATATTTACCTAGTGCCAAACGAACCGAACCGAAACGAAGCGAAATATTTATAAAAATGTGTGTGTGTGTGTGTGTGTGTGTGGACATTGATTGGGTCATTGGACCAGCATAGGTAAACAAGATATGTTTATGGAACGCTGTGGCAATTTACATTTATATATAGCCATCATTTACATGGTGGCTAGTTTGGTTTGGTTAAGTTGGCTTACGCATTGCTTAACATTGCTTTATGGCAGCGACTGCAGCAGCTGCTTACATAAAATTGCATGCCAAAAACAAAAAAAAAAAAAAACAACAACAAAAACAAATACAAAAAGCTACTCAAAAATAAATAAATGAAGAAAAAGTACGAAACTAAACAACTTGACTGAAAATGAAATGACAACAATTTGGATTGTACAATGCGCATAAGCATTCGCATGAGCATTTCGCATTTCGCATTGATTGGCCAGCAAAACTCTTTGCTTTGACAAATTTGTCGATTTTACGCAAAGTGAACAGCAGCAACATCGGCAACACATGTACTTAAAGGCAAATGCCAGATTTGTTTTCAGTTTAGTTACAATTACAGTTTTAGCCTCAGTTTCAGTTTCAGCTTTAGTTTTTGCTTTTGCTTTAGCTTTTGTATCTGTGCAGCCTTATTTTCTTTTAATTGCAACCAGCGGTTGGCAATTAAAATCAGGCTAAATGTGGCCTGGTCCAGTATGTTGCTGCAGTTGCTGCTGTTGCTGTTGTTGCTACTGCAACACCATTGATGTTGCTGCAGGGCGCCGAAACAGCAGCTTCCACAGCGGGCCAAAATTGAGAATCGTTTTGGCCGGATTTACAGCCCCAGCGGCGGTACAATTTATGGCCAAGTTGCTGTTGCAGTTAGCTGATGTTGCTGTTGCTGCTGCGACAACAAGTTGCAACACTTGCGGAGATCCAGTGTGTGTGGCACATTTATACAGATACTACTCACTTGTGTATATACATATATGTACTGCAACTGCAGCTGGAGAGCCCGTTGCTTACGTAAGGCATCGCATTACGACAAAATAAACCAAAAAAAATACAAAAAAAACCAAGAGACACAAAAAAATGCACAAATATTGCGTATACATATGCAATTTGCTAAGTTGCAGTGTGGTTTGCATAAAAGCTGGATTTAACCTTGAATTTAGGCGAACAAAAACTGCCTCATAAATCGCCGCCAGTTGCTCTCGATTTATGTGGTATTGGAACCAGGTCGACTTTGCCTTTGTGACTTTGAGAACTTTTGAGATCATGAGAAGCGAATTGTCGATCCAGATACTTAATACTCAATACTTGATCAGTTGCCCATTAGAAACCGCTTGTTTCGACGCCTGACAGACATGAATCAAGTGGGTATCACAAAGAGATACTTCTGGACATGTTAAACAATCTCTAATTAAACGAATCGTTCACTTTGCGGTTTGAAGCTGAATTGAAAAAGGCATCTGATGTATTCAATTAAAGTTATTCGAATTTAATTAGTTTAATAACTTGTATATCGAATTACCCAACAAGACATTCATTTTATCGCAGATTAGTGACTATGGGATTTACGCCTTTAAATAAGTATTTTTCATTAATTGATGCTCACTCATTCGATTTTTTGTTACTCACCAACTACTTTTTTTTAAATTAATGAAGCTTAGCTTTGGCTATTTGGCTTAATACACTTTTGGTTTGATTTGATTTTGATAGTGTTTTCAATATGTTTAAGTGTTATACTGCTTTTGGGCAAATAAAAAATACGAGGAATTCCCGTAAATGACTCAAATGTGTAAGAAAACCTATTTTTCGACAGAGCCAATTTATGTGCAGTGTGTTGTTGGGCTATTGCTTGGGTGCTTGTTTTCCTTTTTTCCAAGCACTCGTGAATCATGTGTGAATATTGGAGTAAATAGTGGGTCTGCTGGCCATCAATCTTGGCCCCACAAAAAATTCCGCAGATAATGCTCCGGCTATTCATAATCCCAGAGCTATGCAGCTGGCCATCCAGATCAGCATTTACACATTCACAGCCGAATCGCATGACTTGGCCAAAAATGCTGTTGTGGTTAAATAAAATACAAAAAATAAAGTAAAGTTCAGTTCAGTTCAGTTCAGCTGAGTTGGGTTGAGTTGAATTTGGCTCTTGAATGCAACTTAAAATTCAAAGAAGGTCCGCTGCAGTACCGCTCCCGCCTGGAAATTGACTGGAAATTTCCGTAGCACGTAGAATGTGCCGCACATCATGTCACGTTTCAGGTACCAAAGAGCGTCGCAATGTCAACGCCCCAAAAAGTAAAACAAAAGCAACGCGCCACGGACCCAGAGATCAATGTCTGCCCAAGAGACATTGCGTATACGCCCCGTTCGACGCCGGCACTGGATGGTTCGACGAATGTTTGAATTTTTGGCAGGCAGCGTCAGGCGGGAAGGCAGGCAGTCAAGCGGGTGTGTCGTGATGAAGAGTTTTGTAAACAAAAGTTTTGACATTTGAACAGGCCACTCGACTTGTCCAGTGGAGCCAGAGAGTCACTTGGAAAACATCACCACCACCACCACCACCAGCACCCTGCCTTCAGGAGTGGGTGTGCCAAAGGCACAGCGCCGATGGGCGAAAATCCAAAAAGCACCGGCACAATGCCACAGATCTATGGCCGATAAGCTGATGCCATTAACTCATGCATTTAGCCCGGATTTATGCCGTGCGAAAGTTGGGCATTGTTGGCCAACATCGAGATTAGCGTGCGAATTCATTTTCCCAGTCGCCAAAAACTGAGTCCAAAAGTCGCGGCCATTCTGTTTTCAGTTAGTTTAGTCCCCCAACCATGGAATGGCATTTTCAATTAGGCAACCAAACAGACCAGGCCACGACCCAAAACTGCATCATGGCCAGCGGCCAGAACACAATAATCGCACTTGGAAGGCAAATAGAAGGGGGGCAATTGCCAGGTCCAATTGACAAAGATTCAAATTAGAAAACTGAATAAACAAAAGAAATACCAAGAAAATTGTTAAATAATTTATAGAATATTCATAAAACATTTCCTTGAATTGTTTTTTATAACTTTTCAACCCTCTGGAGTTTACCCATGGGTCATGACACTCTGAGCATCCCCGAATCTTGTTTGAACTTTCCTCAGTGGCATCGAAATGCAGTGGCCAAGTGAAAAGCGGCCCGACCGGGTCAAAAAAAAAGAAAATTAAGATAGCCAACAAACGCACTTTGCTTTGGCCAAGAGTTGCCAATTACGGAGCAGAAGTCACCCAGTCATTGACTCCGCTTGGGGAACCTGTTATTGGGTTAGCCTCCAATGCTCCAACACTCGATATGTTTGCACGACTCGGAGTGCTCCGCTTTTTGCTCCTTGGAGGCTTTCTTAATCGCCTTTTGGCGTGACAGGAGGCCACCAAATACCAAAAATCAAAAAACCAAAACCAAAAAGCAAAACCGTTACCGATACCGATGAGAAAAGCGAAAGTTGATGTCGCCGGATGCTGCAGTTGGGGTGAGATTATGTCCATCTTTATTTGGCCGCTGGATCAATGCATTATGGGTCAGCAAACGGCGGTCGACAAAATACAAATACAAACTTAAATACAAAAAAAAAAATAAAAAAAAGAAAACACATCTGCTGAAGCGGTTTTCCAGCTCTCACACAATTGAGCCATAAAGCGTCCATATCAAATCGATAGATTGTGAAACTGGCCCACTGATGAATGTGAAAAATAGAGACAGTGCCTGTCAAGGCCGGGTACACGCCAATAAAATAGAAAACCCCACTCCAAATCAAACGATTTCGATCCATCTTTGGATCACAACTTCGCATCTTCTCGTGATCAATGTCAATGCCCATACATTCATTTACTATGCCACTCGGCAGCAGGCGATGATGTGCCTGCATCGATGTCAAAATTTGCATTTAACATTTTTGCATTTGGCCAAACTGCAGAATTCAAGTTCACTCGGTTTTGTTCCATTGTCTCTGCATTTTGCCTTGAATGATGTACCATCTCTTGGCCATCCTCACCATCACTATCACTCAGCATCATCACTATATACATCATCATCATCATTATCATCATCATAGCGATTCGGCATTGTTTTCGTCACGTCACGAGCCCAACAATGGGCAGTTCATTAAATCCAATTACACGCCAAATATTTTGCGACTGCCTTTTAATGAGAACCCCATCAAATTTTGGCAACCACTCGGTTTTTGGTGTACGGAATTGTGTAAGTTTTGTAAGCTGAGTTTAGCAAGGGTATGATGGAAATTTGCAAGAATTTCAAAACAACATTAATAGGTTTCTAAATCACCTTAACTATTAGGGAAAATTATAATAATTAATTCTTTTTTTTTTGCATTATTTTATTTTTAAATCGTGCACGTTTGGCCCACAACATTATTGAGAAAAGAGTATTTAGCACACTTAAGCCGCACACCCACCAAAAATTCCAATTTCACCGCATTTTGGCGGACTTAAGCTCTACTCTGCTGTCGAATCAAAATATTATCCTTTTTTGCGCGCGCTGCAGCGTGAAAATTCAATTTAAGGCCTGAATGATCTAAGCAGGCGGCATGATGATGATGGCCAGTGGAATCGATTCCATCGCGTGTCCAGCTTCCGGGACTTTGATGATTCACTCGCCGAAACTGGGAGCTAATCCGTTTCGAGTGTTCTGACTCATTCGCCTAATCGCAATGCGTACAAAATCCAATCAAATCGTGGCAAATAAAACGTGAAATGTCAGAGAATGTTAATAATCATGGCACACAATTCATTATCATTTCAATTTGAGTGCACATTGTCTTTGCGAGACTTGGGGGAATTTCGATTCGGTTTTCGTTTTCATTTTCGATTTAGTTTTCGTTTTCAAGGTGCTCCATCAAGTTGGTCAAAACAAACAAGGCATTGCAAATGGCCATTAGTTGGTATCCCGCTTTTTGCGCCTACAGGCCGCTTATCACTTTGCATTTGTCGCCGTTTAATGCTGCAATTTTCCCCATTAACGCAAATTGCCCGGCGATAGAGATTGGCAAGTGTGGAGTGGGGGGGATGCCACTTTTGGCCAGATGTTTGGCGAAAGTCAAAGCGGCTAAGCCACGAAAATTGCATTACAAAAAACGGCAGCTCTTAACTTTTTAATTGAAAGATAAGATAGCAAAGTGTTGCTGATTTTATCTCAAATTTGATCTGCTAATAAGTTTTTCAAATTGTTTTTTTATTAGATTAAATACAAGAAACTTACACAGAGGAATTCTGAAATTTTATAACCAACATACGCGCAAAAGCTCCCTCTCAATCATTTTGTTTGGCCATAAACTTTCCCTGCCAGTGTGGCCAGCTGTCAGGCTGATGCTTTAATTAATGGTTCGGCCACCTTAATTGCCATGCAGATCGCACACCTGAGTTGACCATGAAAAGTCGGCGGAGGATTAACGAGTGGATTTGCATGACATGAAAACCAGAAAACTGCAAGTGCAACACATGTATCTTTTCTCCATGTTTTTTTTTCTTTACTTTTCCCGTTGTCTTCTTGAGTGAAATAATTTTGCTACTGTCATTTATCATAGCGCCCAACGATATTTCTGCGATTTGTCAACATACGGTTATGTCAAGAAAGGCAAACAAAAAATCAGGTTTGTAATACAGTAGTGAAAGCTTTTGGAAAGAAAACTATAATACCAAATAAGCTGCAAACAAAAAAATATATATATTATACAGACAAGAAATCAATTAATTGTATGTTAATTTAATTTGCAATTTCAAAGATCATCTGTCAAAGAAACGGAAAAGAAAAAGCTAACGAAGGGGAAATTTTTGCCTAATGGCATTGGCGAAATCGGTTTAAATGAGTAAAATATAGGATATTAACTACAAAAAAAATATATTTAATTTGGGCTTAAATATGTTTTATTTGCCTTATTCTCAATGGCACGTGTATAAATATATTACATAAACATTTTAGCAAGTCAATCGCCTTTCAGCCAAGTTACAAATTGGCAGGCGAGCGACATTTTTTAGTGCGTGATTCAGGTGCGTAAGTTGCCAATTCGCCACTGCAAAGTGAAATCGAAAGTTGGACGTCTGTCGGACCAGCTCAACTATATAATACCCCCCTATTTCTCCCTCAACATCCAAAAATCCAACTTTTTTCCGTAGGGCGCCGAATGGATAGATCCACAACAAACTCGCACCACATTTACTTTGCAATTATCATGGGCTTAAGCGATAATTGGCCAGCCAAGCGAAATTAGCAGGGGCTAACGGTAGGTGTTATACACCAACTCATCTCTTTTATTATTTTTTTCTGCACCGCCACTTGCCGGATTTTGTTTGTATTTTATAGCCGGTGGCCAAATTAAACAGTTGTAAAAGTGCGGCGAGCATTTCTTTTTGCCATTTGAACCAATTATGTCATCTCAAGACAATGAACAGCAAATAAAAAGAAACCAAACGGAAGAAGCTCAATCGAAGAGCGGTGATCTTGCGTAACTTTTATGCCCTTTTAAACACGGCTTTAGTATACAATTTATTTATACATTTTAAGCGCTGTTGCGCCTTCTGTGGTTTCGCTTTTCGCTCACTTTCAATTTCGTTCAGTGGAAATTATTAAGTCCAGAAACAAAAACCAAAAAAAAAAAAAAAGGAAAGAAAGAAAGAAACAAGCTGACTGGCGCATCCGGCAACAAGTCGACCAAAAAACACCGAAACCCGTGAAAAAACATGAAGAGCAGGGGAAACAAAACAAAAAACATAATCGTGATGCACATTCAGGTTCAAGTTGAGTTGCAGATGAAAATCCCAAGTCGAGATAGAGAGGCTGAGGTCAAAAAATAAAAAAAAAACGAAAAAAACTGGGCACTAGCTAATTTTGGATGATTTTCGGCGGCTCGTGAAGTGGAACCCAATGGGTTAAGAGAGGGGTATGCAGGGGTTAAGGCGGAGATTTGGCTGCCCATGAAGATAATGCCATTGTAACATCCGATTAGCCGGACTCAACTTAATTAGATCGAAGCATGACTTTGAAATTTGTGTGCCTCGTGATTGTTAAATATTTGTATTATTTTCATATTGCGTTTATTGTTTGGAAGATTAAATGGAAATTTGAGGAAGTGAGAGTGAAAGTAGAACTGAAATATAGCAGTTGTGCAAGAAGTTTGCTGGGTTTTCGAATTACTTTTCAATTGAGAGAAATGGAAGCCATCTTAAATCAGTATGGTTCGATTAGATAATTGTGCGAAAATAAATAATATTATCATTTGAAAAATAGTGTGCAATTAAGCGACTTTCAGATGTATTCATGTCAACTAATTATTTCAATTTCAGCGCGAATCTGTGACAAAACTCTCCATTTATTTAGACGCCATCCTTGTGGCAATTAAAGTGGCAATTGTAAACCCCTCCATTCTTCATTTTGATTTATTTTCCTGGCCATTTCGTCTCGTTTCGTTTGGGCCATTTGTGTGTTTGTGTGGCAAATGCAGTCACATTCTTTTAAATACCAATTGGGGGTCAGACTTGACCGTTGGTCAAGACTCAGGAATTTGAGCAAGTGCTTTGTTTTGTTATTGCTACGGCTATTTGCTACCCAAGAAAACGAGTTTAAATGCCGCGAGTGGAACTCGCGTTTGGCTCGCTGCTCTGGCTTAATAAATTAATTTATAACTCTTGCTTTTTCTCCGCCTCGAAACACGTTGACCTTCAGGCCGCATAACCGATCCATGAGTCTGTCTGTAAAAACACCGTCTTATATATGGGTGTATGAATATGAATATGAATATGAATATATATATATATATATTTGGTATTTTCGCTATATGTGCTTATGTCTGTCACTTGAATTAACGGTTACGTCTCAAGTGCTGCCAAATGAACCCAGAGGCTGGGCTCCAAGGGTGGGAATCAGATTTTTTGATGGAAAGTGCGGCCATTGAGTATATATATTTTTTAATTGGCCAAAAGGTTGACTGTTTATTACCAAAGAGGCACTGTGACTGCCCATTTTTTCTATGTTTCAAGTTCCTATTTATAATATGCTATTCAAACCTACGCAAATAGTGTTCTATAGCATTTTACATATCTTGTATTGCCCATGCTGTGGCATAATTCATTAAAATTTAATCGAGCAATATGAAAATTTCAATGAAAATTGGGGCTTAAAGGGCGGATGCAAAATGCCAAAAGCTGCAACCGAATTCAGACTCAAATATCAAAGGGAGCAACCGGCCCATCCCCACGGCTGTCGGCGTGTTAATGATTTGCATGTTCCCAAATCAAAGCCGGAGTAAACCCCCTAACGTTTTAACCCCCTAAAGCCCCACGAGTTGCAGACATGGCTGGTTAGCGGTGTTGTCGTTGTCGTTGTTGTCGTTGTCGTTGTCATGGAATTGAATCATCCCGGCAGTCTCTGGAGTATGTCTTTGCGCTAAGCCCCTCCTCCCTCAATAGCCATAACCCTATGTGTGCCGGTGCCGGTGGCGTATACGTAACGTAAGTAGAGGCAGCACCATCAGCAGCAACAGCAACAGCAGCAGCAGCAGCAGCAAAAAATGGCACATTTTGCAATAAAACTGAAGACAGATCCCGATGCACGTGTATCTGTGCATCTGACAGATACAATTACCAAAAGCGATTGCACTGGGAATGCTGGAATTTCAGGCCAATGCGGTTTAATAGCCCAAAAACCGGTAACTTAATGACACTCTTCTATAATGCTTTTTGAATAAAATGCCAAAACGCATCACCCCCCGTCGCTCGCCAATTTCAATATATGTATATACATTTATATAGGTATCTACATTCACTTTTCAACTCTTCGCTCTTCGGGTTTCACTTTCAGCTGGCTGCGAATTCCGATTTGCCAATCTGGAAACCTTTCCATGACTTCGAGGCGGATGTACCACCTCCGGGGTCAGATTATACGTATGCATTCATCCGCGATCAGCATCTTTGGGATGCAATTTTTCAATATTAATGCCGATTTATATGGTTACTTGGGTTTTTCCAGAGCTCTTCCTTTTATTTAATGACTCTGCTTATTTTGGGATTTTTTATTGGCCTATTTGAGGTATGAATCATGATCTTAAACTTGCTTCTATACTTATGAGATATATATATTTGTTAAAAATGTAAATATATATATCATTTGTTGCCATTAATGTGATATAAGTCTGTAGAAGTAAGAGAGCCAATCGGAAAGGGTATTGAATGGAAAACCAGACACTCGGATAGACTGACTGATTTAATGCATGCATATGGCTGATGGCAGTTGGAGGATCGGCTGACTGGAGGCTTGGGATCGCATCGCATCGGAATGAATTGGATTGGATTGGATCGACTCGTCTTGCTTTTCAGTTCACTGTCATTGTCTTTTGGGTGCGGCTGCGTTGGCGTTGCAACTTACAATGTTGCCGTTGCAGTTTTGTTGTTGCATGAATTTGTAAATTGCAATTTTCGCAGGCTTATTTTCTGGGGCTGGGCCACCGATTTCCGCCTAATTTTTTTCCTTTTTTTTTCTTTTTAAAGAAAACAAAAGCCGAAGACGATTTCCTCTTCTCACGCATTTTTGCGGCCTGACGTCAAACGGATTGGCGGAGATGGGACTCATCATTTTGGCTAGTCTTAGCAGCACTTGTCGCCAAACTTGTTTCGCCCCCGCGGACTCGCAGAAAAACGTGGCCGCAAATAAAATAAGTTAAGTTCAAGCCGAAAATTTACAAAAATAACAAAAAAAAAAGTCAAGCCATCAAAAAATAACACAATTCCTAAACGAGTTTTGTGCGCATGCGCAGCAGCAAATTTGCATGAGCAACAGAAATATCATAGGTTTGAAGCCAAAAATATGCCTCATCGAAGGTCCAAGCGGATGTGGAGCCTCATTTCGATTCGATTTGGGCCCCCAAGCCAGTGAAATTGTGAGATAGTAAAAGTCTGGGATGTATCTCTAAAAAGCATTAAGTAGGTACCATCATCTGTTAATATGCGTGCAATGTATCTGCCAGCGATTTTGGTTCGTGTTTGAAAGTTTTAAGTTTCGAGTTTTGAGTTTTGCACTCGATCGCTTCGATTAGCATGGGAATTGCAATCGTCGACGTCTTTGACGTCTTCAAAGGTGTTAATCGGTTGAAAGTTTTGCCATTATATAAGCTGCGAGATCGTAAAAATACACTTTAGACCAATTTACGTAGGCGTGCATCCCTCATTCCTCTCACTTTCTGCTGAATTCCTCGCCTGACTGATAACTAATCAAGCATTCATTTGCACAGAAAGCTGTTTTTTTTTTTTAACTATCGATCCGAATTAATCAAAGACTGTTTTAAGACAAGTCTGACGTAGTATTTATGAATTTTAATCTCAGTAAATCATAAATTTTTGATTCGGAATTCATATGTAAATACAAAATACATAATTGTACAAGTCGTTAAAATTTTTAGATCTAGATAACTAATCTTGATGAAGTTCTTCTGGAAGTTCAAACATTTTTGGAAACATAGCTCAAATACTTGTTCAACTTTCAGCAGATAGTCAATTTAAGTAAGCAGAACTACTTAAACGAATTCCCTAAACTTTTACTTTTCATAGAAGCTACTTAAAATTCATATTCTGATGAATTCTTCGCGCCCAGCACGATGTGTCACACAAATTAATTATGCAATCATCTAAGAGAGACATTTTAATATCAAGTTAAACCAGGCAAACGAAATCGAAATCGCGGCCTCCATGAATTATTCAAATCAGCAAGAACGAAGAGTAACCAGTTTGGCGATCTTTCCTGATATTTCGCTTTTTTATTTCTTCTTTTTGTTTTGGGATCTGCCCTGAGCAAGGATAACAGCTTTCGAGCGCGAATCCTGCCAAGGTTGTTTGAAGCGCAAGAAAATCCAGGAAATCCAGTGGATACAGCCGAACTGGACTAAACATTTACTGCTTTTTGCCAGATTTGCGCTAATTGCGTACAAAATGCAGGCCACAAAAGCAAAAAGACACAAAAACCAAAAATGCGAAATAAAAATGATTTCACAGTTTTGCAGTTAATGTCGAGAGTTGTTTGTGGATTTTTGTTCAATTTTTTTTTCTTTCGCTTATATATCGTTGCAATCACTTACCGGAAGCATTTTGGCGGCTTTTTGCTGGTCGAGGTGGCAATACAAGGCTCCTTTGGGCTAGATGTTGTTGTTGTTGCTGCTGTTGCTGAAGTTGCCGCTGTTGTTGTTGCTGCTGCTGCTGCTCTCGTTGTTGTTGTTGTTGTTGTTATAATTTGAGTTAAACGCGACGACAACGACGAGGAGGAAAAAATAACGCTAAGATTTAGTGTGAGATTTTTTTGTCGTTAGCTTTTGGAAAATATTTGCGCAGAAAACTGGGCTAAATGCGGTTGCAGTTTAGCAGTTTAGCAGTTGCTGCTGTTTTTGCTGTTGTTGTTGTTGCTGTTGCTGCTGCTGGGGTGTCTGTATTTTATGCAATCTGCACAGATCTTGGCTAAATGCTCCACTGCCTCCCAGCAGCAACAGCAACCAAAAAAGCAAACCAAACAGCAACTACTGCTAGAGATGCCGAAAAAAATGGCAGAAAACCAGGCCGAAAGTAAAAACTGTTACACACGTCTGCGCATTCAGTTTTTCACTTTCGGCCAGGCGCGGCGGCATTGGTATCGACATCGGCGTTGGCGGCGCTCTTTTTGGCCCAATATAACTGAATAACTAAATCCGCACACATATCAAATTGCAGAAAAACTATCTGCCAAATTATCCACATTCACTCGAGGCACGCAAATTGAACAAGAAAAAAAAAATACCAATCCAAAAGCAGAAAAGCAAAAAAATGCAAGAAAAGTTCCAGCCACGAACGAAGGCAACAGTCGAAAAAAACAAAAAAAATAGATGTATATACAATTGACTATAAACAGAGTGTCTTTTTTCGTATGCACGGCCAATGGCGAGTTACCGCTAAAGCCAACAATACCGTTCGAGAGTCGCCGCTGCACTGAATCCGTTTGGTGGCCAAAAAGCGTGGCCAACAGCAACCAGAAACCAGCAACATGCGACATAACAGAGGCCAAGCAGCAACAGCAGCAGCAGCAGCAAAAAGCAGCAGCAGCAACTAGCAAAACCAAACAACCAGTTGCTGCGCAGCCGCAAAAGCCTGTTAAAGTCTGTTAAACCAGTTAACATGGCACTTTTGGCCAAGTTAACTTGGCGGCCAGGCAGCAGGCATCAGGCGAAAAAAACACGTTAAAGCACAAAAGCGCTGCAAACAAAACGCACTTCTTGGGCCCTAAAAATGACACACGAAAACAAATAAAAAACGAATGGCTTTGCTTTAATTTGCTTCATGACCAGAAAAAAACAATATCAATTATGGACACACTTTTGCGGTTTTAGCGTTAAATGGCAGTGAAATCGGTCACTAATTGTTGGCCATAATCGAGATAAATGGATATTGTGTTGTGCAAGACATTCTAGCTGTAGTTTTTAATGAAGGGCATTTTGTTTACAGATTCAAGAGCTATATTAGTAGTATTATAAAAGATACAGAGCTATATAAATAGTAATATAAAAGATACAGAGCTATATTAATAGTAATATAACACATAATGATTTATTGATATTAATTAAAAGTTTAAAAGAGGTTAGTTTAGGTGATTCCCCTTAAAAAACACAGATCGAAATAAATTTAAACACAATTATGCAGCCATGACAGCGATTTGTTGAAAATATATATTTAATTAAGGCTATATTTTATGTTTATATGAGGACGAAAGAAAATAGGTTTCTGAATTATAGATATTTCCAAATTCTATATTGAAAATAGCTTAATTTAATGGCACTCTTAAGTTAAATCGCACAATGTTCATTTAATTTATTTCATCCTTTTTAATGTCAAATTCGACTATTTGATAACTTTCAATTATGGTAATAATAGTTTTGTAGAAATACTTTCATTCAAGCCAAGTTTAAAGGTGTCTAATTTCCTAATTTCGGTTTAAAGCGTTTATCATAAGCACAATTATAAACTATTAAGTTAAGTTTGTGCAATTTTCGGTAGAAATTCGCGCGAAAGTCGAAGCCCACCAGCCAGCAGCTTCCCACAGATTTGAGCTTTATAGACAATGCCCCCAGGTTTTGTGGATCATCTGGGGATTGAATTGGAGTGTTCAATCTATTGCAACAGGTGATGTTGTCGTTGTTGTTGTTGTTCGAAGATGCTTAATGGGCTTAATTTGTTGCGCACACAAGTGGACAGACGGAGAAGATGGAGGGTGTTTCAAAAAAACCACATTTTGGGCTTGGCCGGAACTCAAAATCAATTCAGCGCCCAATAATATTGTGGCTGACCTTTGTTTTGGATTCACTCTCCACTCCGCTCCATTCCACACCATTCCCAATGCCCAAATTCCCTATAACCAATACCAAATAATGCCCATTGGCCCGGTGAGAGAAAAAGAGTTTACATAATAAGCATTAAATGCTGTCATCGAAATGCCAACGGCTGCCAAGCGGCGGCGCGAAATGAATTTCAAATATTTTATCAAGCGATTTGCGTATGCCCATTAGTGTTGTTGTTTTTCCCCCCTAACTGTTACTGTTATTCCTCTTGGAATAACTTTTCCCCCACTCCCCTTTCATTTAAGAGTATATGTCTTACACACATCTCATATATATATCCATCTGACTTTGCCCGCTTTCTGCTCACGAATGGTTTTTTGGTGTTTGGGGTCTCTTCACTTATATCTTTACTTATATCTACCGAACTTTACTATAATAGCCTACAAATTTATGGGTGCCCCAATTATTTATACCACCCAGTTCATTATACATAGTATTGCTAATCTATATAGGTGACCGACCCAAAAGTGAATTTCTAACAAAATCATTTCCGAAATCATTTTAAATTGAGTTAATTCCTTAGGGTATTCGATGTGTCTGCCTCAACTTTTACTTGTTTCCTATTTTTAGAGCCGTCCTCTCATTTCATTTCATTTCATTCAATTTCATTTCATTTGGTTTCGTTTTTATTTCTGCTTTAGCCTTTCCCGCTTTTGAGGGCAATCAATCTCGCATTTGGTAACTGCCATTTGCCCAGGCGAATGTTAACACACCTGCATGGATGACGATAATGATACGATAATCATCTCAAAGGATGACTCACGTTCGCTCCTGGCTGTTAAATGCATCCGCTGCAAGTGACCCATTCCCCTGCCCCACCATATGTCTTACCCATATACATATATTCAGGGCACGCAGAGCAGCAGCTCAGAGCTCAGACCTCGAGGTGCCCAACTTCCGCTGGGAAGGGGCAGGTTTTCGGGTATAAGAAGGTATAAGAAGGTGGACGGTGGCAACCAAGCGAAGGAACACACACGAACAACTGGCTGGTGTGGGTGGTAGTAAAAAGTAGGTATATGTACATATATACAAAGACTGCCAAGTGGGAAAATAGTTTTCTGGATTAAAAGATTACAGCCAATCTATAAGCAAACACAGCCCTGGTAATGCGGTTTAATAACAATTTAGCACAAGATTTTATTGAGAGCTCTTACAGCCAATTTCTTCGACTCAAAAGTGAACCAGTGAAATCTCTACAAATTGATTTAGATTCTCAGTTTAAATTGGTAACAGCAAAAAGGCTTTAAGCCCTTAACATTTAAATTAATATATAAATCGACGACTATAGTCATTGTATATTGTGTACATTTAATGGCTAGCTAACAAATCCTATTTATAATAATAAATTCAACATGCCACGTAAATAATACAACAAAAAAACAAAAAAGGAATAGTACATGTCAATATAGCAATTAGGTGTCCATTAGACCAGCCAAATCCTCTTGTATCCTCTGCCAGCCGAACTCCATGCGGCCCTCCTCCAACTTGAGCCGACACCTGTCCGGGATGTGCTTAAAGAGGCGTCGGAAGGGACCGTACTGCTCCAGGCACTTGATGTCGCCCAGTAGGATGAGCTTGTTCTTGGCACGGGTAATGGCCACTGTGAGACGGCGCTGATCCTCGAGGATCTCTGCCTCCCGCGAGCGTTCCATATTGGAGAAATCACCGCCTGTTTTGGAGCAGCTGTATATGATAAGGTTCTTATCCCTGCCTTGGAACTGGTCCACGGTGTTGCACTCCAGGTCGGTGTCCAGTTTGGAGGCAAGCTTTTTGAGCAGCTCTACTTGAGCGCGATATGGTGCTATCACGCCAATCCTGGCGGCTTCGAAGCCCGATTTCAGTAAATACCTGAGCAAGTGCATCACTATGCCCGCTTCACAGTAGTTTGTGTATTTGGATACTCTCTTTTTGGATGTATGCTTCCTAATCTCATCCTTGTCCTCGCCAAAGTTTTGCTCTATGGAGGAGCAGGTGTCCACGAGCCGTTGTGATGATTGAACGAATTCCTGGCAGCGCTCCATGCAATCGCCTGTATTTATCAGTGTGACAGCCTGCTCCAAATGAGTGGTTAACGCACGCTGCACCCATCTGGGTGCTTGGCTCAACAGATCGACTTCAAACCTGGCGCCGGACACCTCATCCGAGGCACACTTCAGGTCTCCGCCATAGGTGAGCTCATTGGCCAGCCGGGTGATGGTCTTGTTCATGCGATACTGCAGACTCAACACAGCGGTGGCCTGATCCGAGTCCAGTCTCTGGAATAACGTCTCATCCGCTCCCCTCTGACGGGCTTCCTTAGATCTGACAATCGGAGGCAACTGCTCTGGATCTCCCACAAGGACGAATTTGCTGCAGTGAATCAATGAACGCAGCACAGTGGGCTGCAACACCTGCGTAGCCTCATCCACGATGCAATAATCAAACTTACGACGCTGGAAGAGCGCATGTCCAGCTCCCAAGCAAGTCACTCCCACAATGGAAGGCTGCTCCAGGGCCTTCTCCAATTCCTCTACTGTTTTGCAATCTTTTGTCAGGCTATCCTCGCTTATTCCCACCAACTGGTTATGGATTCTAGAGCTCGAGCCCAATCTCATCATGGGCAAATCGAAGGGCAGCAAACGCATGAGAAGATTGTCCACCGCCGAATGCGTTTGCGCTGTAATAAGCACACTCTTTCCGAGGAGATGAAGCAGTCTGACAAGGGAAACCAAAGTCTGGGTCTTGCCAGTGCCGGGCAGCCCCTTAATCAACATGTGACTGCTGGTGGTCAGAGCACGCAAAGCAGCATTCTGTTGTACTTTGTTAAGTTTCAGCAGCATGGGCGCTCCTTTGGTGAGGATGATCTTGGGCAGCACTTTGTGCTGCTCTGGTGGCTTCTTGGCGACAATAATATCTCTCAGCTCCTGGAAGCGCTCTCCGTCGGAGAGCAGAATGCCGAGATTGGTAAAGTTAAATGTGGCAAAGCTCTGCGATTCGTGCTTGTCCATAATAAATGTGTCCTGGCCATAACGCTGGCTAAGATCTCGCTCCAGGCGAAGATCCAAACGACGTGCTTCTATGGATACAATAAAGCCAGAGGCAACGGCCAGACGGGTAGAGGAACTTATGACCACATATTCACCCAAGTCGAACTGAAACAAAGAGTGGAGATAAGAATATATTGATCTGTGGGGATTGAGACCAAACGTACCCCACTGAGGCTGAGATCTCGACTGGGATCTGCCTCTTCACCGAGCTCCAAGGTCTGGCGATAGCGTCCCTCTTCTGACACAACTGTTTGGCCCTTCACTAGTTTTAGATGTCGAATGGCTCTGCCTTCTTTTTCTCTCTTCGCAGGGTCCTCTGTCCAGAAACATCTAGCTTGCGAGGACTGACGATTGTGCTGCTCTTCTAGAGCCAGCAATCCGCACCAATGCTGCACGTATGCGTGATCTGCCTCACTTAGATGCCCTAATAGTTGGGGCATCAGTTTCTTGAGGGGATGTGAGTCGCTTAGTTCTAAGCTTGAATCCTTCTGGGCAAAGCTGGTGCAAATGGTATTGTAGGCACAATTGCCGCAGGCACTGTGATGGTAAACGGGTTCGGGTAGCGGCAGTTGCTCTAGTGGATCCTCCTTGCCTGCCGGAATGGCTACTTCACGTGTTAGCCAGTGAGCCAGATCATTCCTTAGCATTAGTAGATCCCTCTGCTCGTTTCTTCCGCTGCCAACTTCTCGTAGCAGTCCCTCTTTGAGGTACAGAAGCAATCCCGACTGGGTATCTCTGCCCTGGGCAGAGTGCATCAGTTGGTAGAGCAGCAGTTGGCCCTTGTGTTCCATGGAGAAGCTGGCTCGACCAGTCTTCAGTTCCAGTGGTATGATCTCCTCCCTCTGCCGTTGATTCTTTACCTTCACGGAGACATCCACCTTGCCCTTGAGTCCCAGTTGGGGAACCCAGAGGTTCTCCTCTATATCGCATATCTCGTGGATGCGACCGCGATAGACTTCAGGCAGCAAAACACTTGGCGTTTCACCCTTCACATACTGGGCCACAAAGCTGACAATGGGATCGATAAATTTCAGCAGATGATCTTCCATTTCTGCTTGGCTGAGATTGCTGGCATAGAGTAAATGAGCCAAAGAAGAGCTGGTCAGCATCTCCTGGAGGGCAGATTGAATATGTTTTTTATCGAAGAGCTTCTGGCGCAGAACCTTTTGCAGCAATTCGTGCACCAGAGTGCCAATGACCATCTGGAAGGCAATAAATTCTGGATAAGTTGGGTTTCGCTGATATCGAGATGTACTTACAACAGAGCTTCCCGAGTCCAGACCACGGAAACGTTCCTGCAGCACAGATTTCCGCTTGCAGAATAGGGAACCGGTGACTGTGGTGCCGGAAATGAGGAAATCCGGATGAGACACGCAGTAACCCTGCTCCTTATCGACCACATAGCAACCTGCAGATGGTTCCCACTTGCCCAACAGCGAGACAGTGTCCCCAACTTGCATTGGCATGCAATTCCAGGGGGGCAGCAGTTGGCAAACAGCTGTCTCCGGATCCCCGCCAGAAATCCTCTTAACATGCAATTTGAGGCCCTTTCTGTTGGGCAGCTGCTCCACCTGCACCACTTCGCAACGCTGCCACTGGGTGAGCTCCAATCGATGGTTGGATATCGAGTCCATAGCTCCAATCACCGCCAAATCGAAGTCATCATTGTCGCCCCAATCGATGTTCTCCAGTTCGTCCGCCGGAAAATCCAGTTGCTCCTTGAATTTCTTCTGCGGATTGGGTGACGACACGCCGGTGTTCTCCGCTTTATTAGGCGTCAGCACACGTTTAGTGGCCATCGGAATGGCTATTTGTTATTGTTGAATCGAATTATTTACTTTATTTCAGTTATGCGTACAAATGCTTTTGGCGGGAAAAGTGTGACCGTTTTGGAAGCGTGTTAAAATACTTAGAAAGGCAGCGAGAGTGTTTGGCTATTTAGCTAGCTTGAAGCTATTTTAAAGTTTCAGCGTGTTTTGCACTTGGAAACTTATTCTGGATAAAACTGAAATCTCATTCTATCACTAACGTATGTACCTTATAAAATATTTTGCATGAAAATTAGTTAAACAAAAAATTACATTGATTCAAGCGCGTTTCATTCACTTCTTTTATTAAATATGTATATATCTGTTTTAGAGTACGTTCGTCATCTCTAATCAGCGCAAGTGGTGCAGTTGTAGAAAACATCCGAGCAGATGGCGACACTTTATCGACAAATGTAGAATTATTTGTGTTGTGTTGGAAAACTACTCAAATTCTTTTTCAATACAGAGTACAACTACAGACACTTTAAAATCGCTTTTATAAACATTAAATTTATTTGTATGTTATAATTAAGAGATCGAAATGTTGGGAAATACAACAGTTTAGGAAAGCAGTTCTGCCACGGCAAGCAGTTCACGTTTGAATACATTTAGTTCCAGCAAATGAGCATAGGTGGCGCTACGACTGGGCGCTCAATATAAAAGTTATAAAATATTGTTTAAATGCAACAGATACGACGAATAAGAACAAAATTCTTAAATATAACCAGCTCATTTATAATTTCACTTGGTTTTTAGGCAGAAGGTGCAGATACTGATACGCCTAGTTACTCCTTCGCTCTCGTACTTGTGCAGCAAGCATGGCTGGCATTCAGTTCCTTGAAAATTTAAACAAATTAGTTTACATTTATGTGCTTTGCGTATTGTTAACCAACCTGTTTCTAGGGTGCTACTTAGGTGCGTTATATAGCTGCTGGCCAGGCGGATGATCTCGATCTTCGAAAGCTTGCGATTCATGGGCTCCGTGGGTATTAAATTTCTTAACGCTTCGTAGGCGGAATTAACACTGTTGTTTTGGATAATCGGAAATATACAATTAATTGTTAGAACAAAAATAAAAAATAAAAGATTATTATTATTTTTATACTTTTCACCCACTTAAAAGTCCTGTAGCGCTCCCTGGCATTGATCTTCTGGCGCGGCGGCCGCCGCCTGTGGTTCCCCTGATTCTCCTGCCCCCCAGAAGTGGCCTCCTGACCAATTTGGGAGTCCTCCGAGTCGGCGGCTGCTCCACTGCCGCTGGCACTGCCGCTACTATTGCTATCCTGGGCAAATACCGCCATCAAGTAGTTGGAAAACGATGAGGACGAGGACGATGAGACCGCCATCCGTTAGCCGCGGCGATTGGCGAGCAACTGAACGGACTCTGCGGTCGATTCCATGACTATATCCACTTCTATGTCCCCACCGCCTGCACATTTGGGATCTGCTAAATGAATTAAGTCATCGGCTAGTGACGACAAATTGTGCGTGAAGATGGGAAACAATAACGAGTGCGTTTCCTTCGCTAAATGTGTGTGCACTTGTCAAAACAAGCGAAGAATGCCGGGCACTTGTGCGATACTAATTGTGCATCAAGTGGCCGGAGAACCAAGGATAAGTTACATCTATATACTTGTATCCATCCCCATTTGTCCATCGGCGATTTGTTGGGCCAATTTGTTTGTTTGCTTGTGGAAAACGGAAGTGGCACTTAGACCCTGACCTTCCACTTCCCCTTCCCCTTCCCCTTCTACATTGTTTTTATTATTACTTTTTGGATTTTTTGGTTTTTCTGGACCGCACACATGCCACGCATGCGTTACAGTAAGTCATTCAGTCAGTCATTCAGTCAGTCACTTATTCATTTGCTCACTCATGCAACGCAGTTTTGTGTGGAATGTGCCGAGATGGATAATCCAGATATTTATAAACCAGATTCGAGAAAATCGAGGGGGCGTGCAACGAAGCAACTCACTGCAAAATTGTACAAATATTTGCAAACGTTTCTTAATTGCCCAGAAACAATTTCTCACAATTAATTATTTTGAAATACTTGGCAATCATTTGCAGTAGTTTAATTGTTCGAATGTAAAATTTTTACGGCTTGCCAATAATATTAGGAAATTCATTCAGCCAAAACGCATTGGTTATTAGCTGTTTAAAATGGCAATATAATTTTAGACAAGTTATGACGACCATTGCAATTATAAAATAGTTAGTGTTCTTTTTCCCTTTTTATTAGAAATGAATGCACAGCAAATGAAATATTTATAATCATTTTATTTTATTTTATACACATTTTTCGAAAGTTTCACTTAGCTAGCTAGAAAAAAATCATAGTGAGAAAAACACAATTCGCTTAGGATTATGGGGAGTTACAAACAAATCCAGGGTACACAGGGAAGTCGAACAAGAACGGTTCTATATATATATATATATAATAGGCATATCGAATCGGTTTTATATATTGAGTATGCTTCAGTGAATGTGCGTGTTTGTGTATGGGTGTTTTTGGGGCTCTTTGACCAACAACAGCAAATAAAAAAAACATTAAGCTCGGCTACATTTCATCTAATAGAAACTTGACGTGTCTTCTGCATCCACTTCGCTTTCTTCATCATCATCATCATCATCATCATTATCTTCACATTCATCTTCTTCGTTTCGTTTTCGTTTAAAATAATTAAAAATAATAGTAAATAAAACACCACAGTCATGATTTTTTAATAGAACACAAAATATACACAAAAAGGAGTGAAGAGGGCAATACAAATTAGGGAAATTGGATCAGGAAAAGTGGTGGGGGAAAGTTTGCAAATAGCAAAATATTTACAAAAGCCATGGGAAATCATCGAGAAATGGATAGCCGGGTAAGGAAAAATAGAGTTTTAGAGATATAGAGATATAGTACTAGGGCAGGAATAATTGTATCAGGCGTTTCTTCTTCTATACATATACAATATGAATGTTGTTTTCATACTTTCGCTTCGATTTTGTTTCTTTTATTGATACATATAAATAAAATTCTTTGATTCGTGTTTTTTTTTTTTTTTCTTCCAATTTTGCTTATAGTTTTATAATTTTTTTGTGTTTAGTTGCGTCAACTAATTCCGTTTTTGTTATAAAAAAAATTTGCTATAAATTTAAAAAAAGATGTTGACATTGCCGGGTAATTTCTTGCTTCTTTGATCGAATGATGCACAACAAAATTCTCTACGTGTGTGAGTGAGTGGCCGTGTGTGTGTGTGGGTGGGTGTGTGAGTGGGCGTGTGTGGGGGGGCAGTGGAAAGGGGGTTATTTCTGGGGTGAGACAGAGAGAGATAGAGAGTGGGGGGCTGGGGGTAGCGAGATAGAGAGGATGAGCTGCTGCATTTGACTCTGTACAGGTTGGTGACTTGACTAATTCGGGCGAGGGCGTGGCCGGTGCTGACCCTTGACCTTAGATCAGCGCCGTTATCAGCTTGGCCTTGAAGTTCACGAACTTCTCGCTGGTGGCCGCAACGCGCTGCAAACGAAGGCGATTGCGATGTCGTTAGATTCGAGAATGACATTAAAGTAGGCTAAGTACTTACCAGAATCAAATCCTGGACGAGATTGGCCAGACCGCGATTGGCCAGCACCACGAGGCGCGTGACCGGACCGGGAATGCCCTCGGTGTAGCCATCGGCGTTGCGAGTGCTATCGCCATCCGCATCTCCATCGCCGCCCAAGCTGCCGCTGCTACTGCTGCTGCTGGCACTGCCGCCCACCGAGTTGGCCGCCTCATCGCCCTGCTGGGTCTGCACACTGCCCGAAAAGAGCTGGTTGTTTGTGTAGGTAAGTAAGCAAAGTGTACCAATTAGACGCCTGGAAAGCGGGTGAAAGGGGACTGGTACTTACCCTCACCACATCCAGCAGGAAGTTGCCGGAGCCGCCGGCTCCCAGAGCATTGCCACTGGACGAACCTCCAGCTCCGCCGCTTGAGCCACCGGCCAGACCCGCACCGCCGAAGCTGAGGAACCTTTTGAACAGATTACTATTGGTAAGACCCATTGCAAAGTACATGTTGTTGAGTTATCGATTCAAACGTTTGGGATGTTATATATATTAGTATGTTGTTGAATTTCGTTGTTGAGATACGGCCATTCCATTCGAATTTGTTGGTTGTTCAGTGTGATGCAAATGCATATGTTGTTGAGTAGTTAATTTATATTTATAAGTTGTTGATTTGTTGTTGAATTTGGTTTTATGTTTGATTTGTATCCAATTTATCAATGGATTAAGTATTGTTGAACCATTGTAGAGTTGTTGTTGAATTGTTGTGGGGGTGAAAAGGGAAGGAAAGTGTATGATTAGTTGAGTGCCTAGATTGCTGTTGTACAAGTGTTTGGAATATTATAAAATAAATTTATAACAAGAATTTGCACTTAAGTATCTAACTAAGAGGCTGACATTTTTAACCAGAGCAGGAGACCTGCACTTACCTCTTGTTGCGGTCGTCCAGATCGGCGGTCTCCTCCGCAGAGTCTAGGGTAAGTTCATCGATCGCCGGCGACTTGGACTCGGAGAGCTGCAGATCATTGGTGCTCAGGGCCTTCTCATTCACACCGGAGGACGGCGAGACACTGGGCAGCTCGTTGTTAAAGCTCAGCTGGATGGGCTCGTTGGACTTGAGGGGAATGGGCGCCTGGGCGACCGGCGAGGAGGCGGAGGATGCGGATGGGGACAGGGACTGGGCGGCCACTGCGGCGGCTGCTGCTTCCGCCTCCTTCACCTGGCGGGCCACTCGGATCGTCTCCTCCAATTGCTTGTTGATGGCCGACAAATCGATCTGGGTATCGGTGGCTCCATTCTTTTGGGTTTTTTTTTTTTTTTTTTTTTGTTTTGGATTTTTGTCATATGATTTTTTGCGATATTTTTGGTGGGGCATTTGTTGCATTGTTTTTTATTGTGCGTGTGTTGGGAAATTTGGAATTTAAAAGTTCATTATGTGCGTGTGGGGGAAGGGGTAAGGTTGGGGGGAGGGGAAAATTGTGGGTGGTTCAAAGGGGGTGGTGGGGAAGCCCAAGGTGGAGGGGTGGAGGGAAAGGCAAAGCGTAGGATTTTGGAGACGAGTAATGTGTGTTCAAGAGTATGTTTTGTGTGTGTTTCGTTTCGTTTTGTATTCGTTTTCGTTTTGGTTTTTTTCAGTGTTTTCGGATTTGGTGAGTTCACGAAAAGTGAGGTTATTTTATAGTTTGTGAGGTTAGGGTGAATGTGAGGTTAGGTGGAGACAAAGGGGTTAGGTGGTTTGGTTTGATCATTTGCACAGGCGATTTTTGTTGTCGATTGTGGTTTCGAAATCGATCGATTAATTGATGGGCAGTTATCAAATACGTGCACAAATGCGTTCGATGTATTTGTGTATACATTTGGCGGTTGTCAGTTATCGGTTATCAGTTATCAGTTATCGGTTATCAGTTTTCGGTGGATCGTTGTTCGTAATTTTTTTTGATTGATTTGATTTGATTGTTTTGGTGGTGAGTTATTTGCATTGCACAAATCGAATCGGGTTTTAATGGAACATGAAAATAAAGAGAAAAAGATACAAAAATAAGCAAAAGAGAAAAACAAAAGGAGCGAGACAGCACAGATTGAAAGAGATAGAGAGAGTTAGAGAGGAGCGCTTAGTCTAGAAATCCACTTGATCAGACATCGACTATCGTATACGCTTCCTTGGGTTTATATTTACGCATTAAGGTTCTAAAAAGCTAACAATTGAATCTCTTTCTTTGCCAACAAAAAATAAACATGAAAATCCTTGTCAACTCTTTTGTTTTTGCTTCTTTATTCTGCGGCGGGCGGAAAATCGAGGACGGCGAAAATGAGTGCGCAAATGAGTACACTGAGTTACAAATATATCTGGGGATGAACGCAAAGATAGCTGAGTATATGTGAATGCACTCGAAAGTGTGGTGAGTGTACAGACGAGTGCTGTGATAAGAAAAACACCCAACCAAACCTAAAAGTTACCTTGGCAACAAAAGTGAACAATGGAGATTTATGGGTATTTTATACTCTTTTTTGAGTCTGTCTTGGCACCAAAAGTGTGTATGGATTTTTTTTCGGGGTTTCGGAAATCTCTAGGTATATCAAAACTCTCAAAAAATGTGTCTTAAAGCAGGTGGGGGATTATTAAATGTTTTATATACAAAGATGCATGCTTTTAGACACAATTTGTAAAGTTTTGAGATCACTAAAAACGTGAGAATCGGTTTGGAGCAAAAAGTCGCAGAGGATACAATTATATTGGTATATTTGGAAATGTATTAAAAAATGACTTACAAAACTAATACAATATAAATGGTAAAATATATATATTTTAATTTTTAAAAAACACCTACTAACCTAAGTGGAATGAGGGTGCGCATGAAAAGGCAGGATAGTTTGCAACAGAAAATATAGCACATTCATAGTTTTAAAAGTGGATGCCAGGGAAAGTTGGAAAAGAAGATGGAAAATAGCGCTGGAGAGGAAAAGTCAGAGGAGAACGGAGAGCGAGCGAGAGAGACAAAGGCATGAAGGTTGGAAACAAGAGACAGAGACAGAGAGAGAGGGAGAGAGAAAGAGAAGACTGGTGAGTATGCATGTGTTCTGGAAACCAGTGTGCTAAAGGTAATTTCAAAACAAATCAAGTGTTGGTTAACAATGCCAATTCAATGAGAACTTCACTTTCATTTTATCATTCTCCTTTAATATTTATTTCAATTTCTGTAGTGGGTGGTTGGGTGGCTGTTGTTGTGCTGCGCGGAGAAATTTTGAGGAAAAGAGAAACCAATTTTAAATGCCAATTCAAAAGTACTTCTTCACAGAGTTTTGGAATATCAACCGAAAGTTGCATACAGGCGTGCCAAAAAAATTTCTAGAATTTTGAGTTTAGTTATAAAAGTCTAAAAGTGTGCAGTGAAAAATGAAATGCCATATTTTCGAATGAATTTATGGGATTTAAATTTTAAAAAATATGTTACTGCACCCTTTTGAATAACTTTAAAAGCAACTTCAAAACGTTTAAGATTTTCGCCGCATGCTTTGATGCCACATCTTGGTGATATTTTTCTCTGTGTATTACGTTGCGAGTATCTCACAGTTGTTGTAGCAAACGAAACGCACTTTAGGTGGACTCAGTGGTTGTGGTACTGGTGGAGCTTGAACTGGTGGAGCTGCTGCTCTTCTCCGCATCGATCTCGTTGTCATCATCGGGCTCGAAGGTGGGCAGTTCGATGGTCACACGGGTGCCACTGTCACCACTGGATGTAGTGGTGCTACTGCTGCTGCTGCTGCTGCTGCTCTTGGAGCTCTCATCGTCATCATCATCGAAGTCGGCATCGAAACTGGTCCTGGCCGCATTTGCAGTATTGCCCTGGATGGCGGTACGCAGAACAGTGGGTCCCAAAGTTCTCAGCAGCTTGGAGATAATGCGGTTCGCCTGCTCATCGATTTGCTACAACAACCACGAATCGAAGTGGTGCGTATACGAATTTAGATTCGGTGGTGCAGGTGCATTGAGTTTTTTGTTTGCGGGGGAGCGGGTTTTTCGGGTGGAGTGGAGTGGAGGGGAGATTAGTTAGCTTCAGTGGTTCAGTTTCGGTTACATACAATGCGGGTGTTTTTTTTGGGTAAAAGGGTTTGCTGGTCGGGGGTTCTATTTGCGAGGGAACTAGGAGTCTATGGGGCATATCGAAAATATACAATGACATTTTTATACATGTGCGGAGTGATTGAAGGGGTGAAATCTACGGCATATACGATGGTGGAGTGCGGGTCGTAGCTGTTCGAGGGCTCAAAGCTGTTCAAAAGTGGTTTTGATTTTGAAAACCATATAATAATTGCCATTTTCACAATTTTTCTTAGAATTAAGCAACTATTTTTTAGTTGCGCATTTTTGCAAACCACTTTAAGAACGAGTTTTGAGCCGATTCGGTCCGGAGACGTATCTCCATTTGCTTAACGATGAGCGAAGGTTTCTAAACGAATTCAAAAATGCTTTTTCTAAATGATGTTGCTGATGTTGTTCTCTTCTTCTTCTTCTTCTTCATCTTCTTCCTTGTGTGTTGTTGTTGTTCTTGTTGTTGTTGTGATGTTGGTTGTTGCTTTGCAATCCTTGTTTGCCTTTCGTATTTGTATTTGTTGCTGTCTCTATCAATGCTCAATCAAAGACGGGCAATAATTTCGTAATGTTGTTGTTGTCAATTGTTGTGGCCTTTGTTGTTGCTGTTGTTGTGGTTGTTGTTGATGTTGTTATATTATCTCTGGTTGTAATAAAATAATTGGTAGAATTTAATAAACGATTGATATCGGCTATGATGGTTAGCAATTGTGGATCATCGATGCTGTTGTTGGTGGGAAACAGAATGTTGGTGGTTGTGGGTTCAATTGGTGGGGGTAAATCAGTGGTGCTAGAAGTAGTAGTAGTGGTGGTTGTGGTGGTGGTGGTGCTGGTTGTTGTTTCAGGTAGAACTGTTGCTCTTGTTGTTCTTGTTATGGCTGTCGGGGGATCAGCGGTTGTTGCTGGCTCAAAGGAGCGCGGAAACAACTGGAGAAGCTCCTCCACTGGCGTGCTAGTAGTACTGGAGGTACTACTGGTGCTAGTGGTGCTACTAGTGGTGCTTGTTCTTGTTGGATTACTGGGACTGGTGGTGGTTGTTGTTGTTGTTGGGGATGAAGATGCTTGATTGTTGGTTGGGCTTTCATCACCTTTCGTTTCATCTGCTCCTGCTGATCCTGCTCCTGCTCCCGATTGTGGTGCAAATGTGGGCAAATCGATCCTCACCCGTCGGCTTTCCTCCACCTCGTTGCTGCTGCTGCTCGGTGGTGCACTACCGGCACTTCGTGTGGCCGGACTACTCGATGGCGCCACATCGTCATCCTCGTCAAAGTCCGCATCGAAATCGGCATCGAAATCGGTAGCCGCCGTTGTACTGCCACCGGCTGCACCACCCGCACCACCTCGATTTCCGGCCAATATGGTATTCAGTAGACCAGGACCGGCCACCCGTATCACCTGGGCTATAATTCGATTTACTATGGAGTCGATTTCCTAGCGGGAGATCAGCGAAAGGTCAACAAAATATATGTGTTTTGATAGCTATTTTTTGGTTTTTTTTTTTGTTCTGGTAAATGAGATTCTTTGGTGGTTCTGCGCTTTTTTGTTTTTTGGTGGTAGCGGTGCTTTCCACATGAGATGCTGATGCAGTAGCTGATTTGTTGTTGATTTCTAGTCGATTGCTGACTGTTCTTGATGTTCTTGATGATCTTGGCCAATTGTTCGGATGAGAATATCGATTTTGCAGGCTGAAAACTCAATTGTGGGTGTGTATATTTCATTTGGTTTTGTTGATTCTGTGTGTCTATGTTCATGTCATGTTCATGTGCGTGTGTAGTAGTTGGGTGGGTGGTGTTGGTGGTTCAACCTCTGCTACTGGGTGGTGCTGGCATGCTGAGTGGTTGCTAGTAGAAGTAGTAGTAGTAGGATATGGATTTTTGGGTGGTTCAGTGCTCGTTTTGCAAGGCCTAAAGAAAAACATGCAACATTTGGAGGTAAAAACACATTTCCAGGAGTGGACGGGGACCAAGCCAATAATTTTTGTTTGCGGATTAAAGCCTTAGGCTAGATAGTATGTTCATTTTTATAATTTTGCGTTTGTTTGCTCATTTTTGCTCCTGCGCAAACTGGCCATCGGGCTGGAAGTCGGTTAGGTCCTCGGGCAGTTGATCATAGTCCTTGGACCCTGCCTCCATATCATTCCCATCATTATCAATGCCATCATCGTCCTCTTTGGCTGGCTGGCGGGGATTGAGACCCCGATCGAAGGCCGGATTGAGAATGGTGCCCAGAACCACGGGACCAACGCGTTGCAACACATTATTCACTAGACGATTGATCTGCACATTGATCTCCTATGTGATTCAAATACACTTTCAATACACTTTCATAAAAACGGGGATATATGTTTTTTTTTTTTTTTTGTTCATTTTTCTAGGGACCTAAAACCCTGGGCTAAAAGTGTCTGAGTGGATTGTTATATATAGCATTACGTATGGATTTGGCTGACATAACGGAGGCAGAGGGGTCAAAGGGGGGACGGCTAATGGTTCATGTATATATATATATTATATTGATAAGATATCCAATTTGGTTCTTACCTTGGTGATGTCGGGGAAAAGTTCGCGCAGCAGTCCAATCGTTCGTTTGTTGCGATCGGCTATCAATGTTTCTTGGTCTTTGGCGCCCAATGTCAAGACATCGATTTCCTGGAAATTAGAATACAGAAATATATTTAAAATAAATACATACTCTATAAACATTATATATTACATACTACATAAATGCCTGCTAGTCCTACAATACTATATATAAAAACAGGTAGAATCTGCCTGGAATTTAATTACTTAATTAATTAAATCAAAGCATTTCTCCCTGACCTTAGCCATTTGAAATGCAGTTGACTTTCAGCTTGGGAATGACTGGTTTTGGGTGCGAATTACTTTTGCTCTGCTCGAGCTAAACAATACTACCTATATAATTTCGTACATCTGTTGCATAATAACTGGCAGTGAAACAACAGAGAAGTTGGACAAGATGAGCCAGCAGCAGCAGCAGCAGCCGATGCCAAACGAAAGAAAACAAAAGGCCTCAAAGTGCCCGCAAATTGACAAAACTTTCACTTTAGACAATGGGTAATGGGTTGCTGGTGGTACCCCCTGAACCTACCCCTTTCCCCCCTTGCAGGGGGCGCCCCATGTCATTTGTGTAATCAAGTTTCAAGTGTAAATTGTAATTTTCTTGGTGTTTCTCGATGGCTACGAGGGATCTTCTATCGCCACACCAACACCGCATTAGCTGGCTCCTTGTTTAAGTTAAGTTAAGTTTGCTGCAGCTTAGTGGGTGGTGCAGGGCTTTAGTTCAGTGGGTGGTGGTGGTGGTGCAGCTGCTCTTTGGCCCGAAAAACTAAAGTAGAGTCAAGAGTCTGGGAGCTCAATCTCAAAAGGCCCAGGCCCAGAAAGCCAAATGACTTGGCAAAAAGTTGTTAACGTTAATGGGCAATTGCCAACTGTGCAGCAGCAGCAGCAGCAGCAACTGCAGCAGCAGAAACATCAGCAACAACAGCAATAAGCTGTCTAAGCTAAGAAAATATTGCACAATAAATTTTCAAATTGCATTAAAATTGCATTTTGTGGGCGGTGAATGAATGGATGAATGAGCGTCCAAGGAGGCGACTACCAACTTTTGGACAATCAACAGCACGAGTCACTAAGCAGCAAAAAAGCAAAAAAGGCAAAAAAAAAAAAAAAAGCAAACAAGCAAAGGCAACTTCTTAGTTGCAACAATTGTCAAGGTGCCACCAGGTGCAAAGGATTCCAGAGCCGCTCAAAAGCAGCACAATCTAATAATATAGCATCAACACTTTAACAATTGGAAAAGTTTCTTCCGCTCCTTGACAACGAATAAAAAAATAGGAAATAAGATTGTGCTGGGCAACCATTTCAATATCGCACAATATAGTCAAAGTTTTAATACCCTTAATGGAATGGTCATTGCCAAATGCGCTATTGAAAATGCTTAAATTCAAGTTCGGCATTAAGAACCCCTATAAAAATTACTTTATATGAGTACTCATACTATGGTTGCTGTTTTTATAGAAATACATTTAAGAATATTTTCCTCAAATAATTCTACTAAATAAGTTATATTTATAAATATACCTTGACAACTCTTTTTCATAAATCATCGATGACAATAGCTAAAGTTAATGAGGCAATTGTCTATATTCTATTAATGTTGGTATTCTATCAGTTGCCCATTATTCCAATTGTTAATGGCTTTCGTATGTGTTCAACTATGCTGGCCTTTCGCTGAAAACCGCATCTTGGCCACTTAATGAGATTGGGTATTTGGAATTTAGCAGGGTATTTCCATAAAATAGTCACGTTTCGCAGCCAGCTAACTTTCGGAATGCTACTTAAAGGTAGAAATGGTAAATGGTATCCCCAGAGCGCAAATATATATATGTATATAGTCTCGTATTTATTTATTCCTCTGCAGAGTGGATGTTGCTGCTGTTGCAGCGTTTAATTGACTCAAAAGTCAGTGCGGAAGTTGACTTTTACACGCGGGCGGAAGTCACCAACAGCAGCAGCGACGATGATTATGATGATGAGGAGCATAAAATAAACTTTTGCTAGTAGTTTGGCCAACAAACTGTTGCCAACTCCCAGTCTCTCAGTCTCTCAGTCTCGCAGTCTCCCTGTCTCGTTTCTGCACAATACTCCCCCTGAAGTATTCATCATATTTTAAGCTGTCTGTCAGTGTCAGTTTAGTGCGACAATTGTTTGGATATTGCCCAGATGGGTTGGATGTGGATGGATCCCCCGGCCGAGGAGAATTGGGAAGTTAGGGGGGCCAGAAACTACTTAAGGCAAAAGTTACGTTTTTATGGGACATCTTAATGAATTTCAAATGAGTTCAAGCCCAGAAGCTGCCTCGTGGCAAACGTCATTAAAGCGAATGCTGTGAATTTTAAGCAGTCTGCAGTATGTTGGGAATTTCATTTTCATTTTCAGTTTCACCAAGGCGGAAGACACTGCTTATATATAGAATCGAATTCAATCGAAACGAAACGAAACACTAATCGATTGACCAGCTTGCCCAAAAATATCGTTAAATAGATAAAAATAAAAAAACATAATCAATAAAGAAAACAAATTGTTAAAAGCGCTTTAAAATCGCCTTGACCTTAACCAACTTTTAAGGCGACTCTCCACTCAATAAAAATGCCACAAATTACTGCCATAGTCAAGATCTCATCGAAAGAGATACTCGTATATATACGAGTATAAAAGCGACGATACAAAAAAAAAAACAAGATTTGATAATTCATAGATTGCGCATAAATTAACAATGCAAACTGGTATATTTTTTATATTTTATATTTGCTGTTAAATATTCACGGATTAAAAATATATTTAGATAGAATTAATGCTGAATCGAATTAATTTAAACTTCGATGTCACAGCTTAAGTTTTATTTATTGAAAACATCGATTTTTATAGAGCATTTAGTTTGTGATGTGATATGGCCAACAACATTCCACTAAACCAAATTGAAATTCCACTTTAATTGCGAATGCGACCTCAGCGACAGTGCGTGTCATGACCGCAGTGGATTTATTTTCTATAACTAAACAGATAAATCGTGCCACGCCCATCGCTAATCCATTGGGCTGGAGGCAAAAGCCATAGCCACAGTCACAGTCACAGTCACAGTCACAGCCAAAAGGCAAAGCCTTTTAGCCACTTGTCAGCCGGCCAATGAGGCCTTGTTTGGCGGCTAATAAAAATACGCGACACAATTAAATTAAATTGAAAAATGGGCGAAACTGGAATTCGAAAATGAATAAATCAAATGAACGAACCACCCGTCCCGATGGACTATTGGAAAATGGCCGGACTTTAATTATTCTGAAGCACTGGCTAATCGCGCAGAGACAACATGCATACACGAGTATGTTTTTAGTGGCATGGAGACTACCATTTGGACTCCCTGCCGTATAAATTGTCTTTGGTTTCCATCTGACTGACATGACAGACAAGGCAAGCGCGTCTCGTTTGCCACTTAACAAAAATGCAGTTACCAACAAATTGCCAGCAGCAGCAACAGCAACAGTAACAGCAGCAGCAGCAGCAACAACAGTGGATTGCGATTGACGTTTTACTTGTCGCACAATGCGGCGTATGCGTGATATGTGTACAGGAGCGCGAAGAGAGGAAGTTGTGCAGTGGTTCAGTGGTGCAGCAGCAGCACCACCACCACCACCACCACCACCACCACCAGCACCAGCAGCAGAGGGTGGTGGTTACATAAGCGGAAAGTCAGTCACTAGGTGGTAGATTGGGAATCAACACTAATTTTACTCGTGGTGGGTGTAAGCTTAAACATATTTAAAGTGTGGCTTAAATTGTGTATTTTAAGAGTGGCTAATAGAATATATTTTAAATTTACAGCTTAATATATCCAAGTACAACAGTGCCTCCGATTGTTGTTATATCATTGTTGCCACGTGCTGGCTGGTGCTGAATGCCAAAAAGGAAGCCAGTGAGCAAAGCAAAGCAAAGCAAAGCAAAGCGATTCGAATCGCATCGTATCGAATTGAAGACAGAAAGAGGCAAACAAATAAAAATACAAGTAAAGTGGCAACAATGAAGATATCATTGCAGTTGACAACGCAAAGAAAATTGTCCACAGCTTCGCTTATTTATATAGATTTTCCTTCGATTTCCGCCGATTTTTTTTTTATTTTTTTATTTCAGCCCCATCTCTTCTCGAGAGCTAGTTCAATCGCCATTGTCATCGTCTCGTTAAATGATTTATGGCGCAAGGCATGTCAACACGCCGAGATGAACATCAGCTACGACTACGACTGAACTATATACATAGGTTTAAGTATATACATATATATACACATTGACTACGACTTCGACTTCGACTTCATTAACGTATCAGCGTTTTGTGGGCTAAATTTTGACCCAGTTTTGGCTCTCAACCACAGAGCCAAATTGGGCAACAACAAATGCTTACCGTTTTGTGTAACATTTGCTTTTCGGTTGGAATTTTTTTTTTTTTTTGGAATTACTTTTTTTGGCCCATTCAGCAGATGTTCAAAGATTTTATTGTAAATTGCGTGGGTGCAGGCATTTAAAATATATATATTACGTGGTGCATGGTATCGCAGCTTAAAGTTTTCTCATACTCCGTTGAGCAATTTAGCAAACATTTTTAATGGGCTCTCGTTAAAAAAGATGGCTATGTAATGGGCAGCTTTTGCTACATATTATTCATCATTTGCATATTATTTTACCGCACAGTTTAAGAACTATTATTTAAGTATATCGTCGCTTTTGCATAAGTACATTGCTATCCAATGTATTTATTAGCTCGCACTTAAGATAAATACCCATTGCTACTTCTTAACAACCGCTTTTGTGCATAACTTTTGTAATGGTTTTAGTTTAATTTATGATTTAGAAAATATAAAATATTTGAGTTAACTTAATTATCGTGTTAAGAGCGCATTTGTTTGCTTATGTTTTCTTCAGTTCTGTAAATGAAGCTATGTCTGTTCAGATTTAAATACATTTTTGAATGCCAGGAACCAGGAATACTACTTTTTACCAGGAAAACGATCTTATACGTTTTTGATTCATGGGTTTCACACGAACGTTAAATATAATTGCACGGCCAGCTTTGATTGACAAATATTGCGACGTTGATTTCATTTATATTTTTGATTTTGTTGATTTGTTGTTGCCATACAGCCTTTAGGCTATGTGGAGTTTTTAACGATTTCGGAGATTTGTGCAAATTTGTTGCACAAAGTGAAAGCCATACTATGACATAAAACAATGCTAAAAACTGGCCAGCTCTCTGGCCGAAAAGTTTCGGCTAACAAATTAGCAGGGGGCTGGGTGAACGGGGTGCTAATTGCCGACACAGTGATACAATGATCCCCAACGATGATCGAATGGCTATGGGTATGAGTGTGAGTATTATGAGTATGGGTATGGGTATGAGTATGGGTATGGGAATACTACGAATACGAATGGGAATTGTGGGGAACTGTCTCGCCGCCCGGCAATTAAGTAATAAAATAGCAGAGCTGCAGGGGCTTGCTCAACTCAACTGGCAGGCAAAGAGTCCGGTTTTTGTTTTGGCCAGGCCAACACCCAGCTGAGGCTCAATGTAAAAACCGAACAAAAAAAACATAGGCAAACGGCAGCTAAGGAAACAGGTACCAAGTGTGCCAACTTCCTTGGAACTGGTACTGGTCTGATCTCCAAGAGATCCAAGCTCTGATCCAGTCACGCAGGTTGAACGGGGGCCCAGAGACCCCGAGACCCGAATTGGCCAGGCCAAAAGCCAAATAGCCGAATAGCCGCATAGCCAAATACCAATACCAACCAACTGAAAACCAAAAACCGAATTCGAAAAGTAAAAGGAAGTTTTTGCCGACTGGGCAACAAACATGTTTGGCTGCTTCCTCCTTCCCCCTTTCCACCTTCCGAAAAAGCAGCTCAATCCAAGTGCAAATTTGTCAAGCAAATATGGTCGAAAGGGCAACTGAGTCAGCAGCACGCGCTACTCTACGCCAACTGAATGCTAGCGAGGGTCGCTCGAAGAGTTCCGGCACATGTGCCATTAGTCTCAGCACTCGAACAATTTGGTTTATGGGCTACAATTGTTTTATTACACCATGTCCGTTTCATAGATCTTTAAGTTGGCTTTTAACGTTTAAATAAATATGTAGTAAAGCGAACTTTAACTTGTTTTTGGAAGCACCCCTCGAATGGGAAAAGAGTCGATGAAAGCTTTGAATAATATTGGTTTTACACACTCGCTTGTTTGACTTTTGACTACTCTATCATTATCTTAAAACACAGAGTCTAGCAAATATTTGTTCTGTACTAAGCTTCTCTATATGAATTGATTGCTTGATTAGCAGAAAATTAATTGATGAATGATCGTTACTCAGCGATTGTATTAAGAAACCTATATATCTGATCCTTCAAATATGATCGTAACTTAGTGATTGTATTAAGATACCTATATATCTGATCCTGCAAAGATGATCGTAACTTAGCGATTGTATTAAGATACCTATATATCTGATCCTGCAAAGATGAGCGTAACATAGCGATTGTATTAAGATACCAATATATCTGATCCTGCAAAAACCACCGAAAAGTATATAGAATTCTGGTGGACTCACCTTGCCATTGGCCAGTGGGATTTGGAGGACGTCCAGCTCGGAGTTGCCGTTGGAGGGCTGCGGAAGTGGCAGCGGCACGGCGCTGATGAGGCAGACGGCGCTGCCGAGGATCAGGAGCGCCAGGATGTGCTGTCTGCTTGGCTGCCTCATGTTGTATCTGTCTCTGTCGCGTGCGCGTGTGTGTGTGTGTGTGAGCGGGACGTGGGTGTGTGTGGGTGTGCTGCAACGAGATAGCATGCTAATTAATGATAATGCAGAGACAAAGACGGCGACAAAATGTGGATAAAGGTCAGCGGGCGGTGACCTTCTGTTATCGCGCGCGTTTCTTACACCTCTAAACTCTAAAATCAGAAATATATATAAGATAAATAAAAACGAAATCGAAGCCGATAAAAACGCGCATCTTGTTTGATTTCGAGTCTGCGGTTTTGGTAAATCTTTTTTTTTTATCCAATCGTTTGTTTGGTTTGCTGGCTATTCTCTGGCCCCCAAGGTCTTTGAAACGATGCGGATGCTAACGATAACTGTCAATAGGCGATGGCCAATGGCCAACTATGGCGGTGGTTTGGTCAAGTTTAAATATTGGACATTTCTTGGGCAACGCGGCGTATGAGTAATGCCAGCAGTATTGGTGTGCTGCAACGGCGAGCAATTTATAAATCACAACAAAAAATTATGTAATTTTTTTTTTTCACTTTTTATATTTGGCCAGCAGCAACAGCAGCCGCAACCATTATTTGTGTGTGTGTGTGTGTGTTTTATTTTTTGTGCAATTTCTACGGGCAAAGCTTTTTAAAGCTGGGCTTTTGTTAAAAAAGAAATTGAATAAGGCCCAGTGAAAGAAAGAGAGAGAAATGGGATACATAGAGAGAGAGAGGGAGAGAGAGAGAGAGAGAGAGAGAGAGAGGCAGACAGGTGCGAAAAGCAAGGCATCAATCGTAATTACACACAAAAATGTGAGAAAATGCATTTGAAAACAAACCAAACTCGAGGCTCTAATTGAAGGAAGACAGCAGGGTGAAGAGAGAGAGGGAGGGGAAGGGTGTCATTTCTTTGGTCAACAGCAATGCAAAATTATGAGTCATCGCGTATTTAATGAGTGAAACTAAGTACTTTGTAAGGGAAACCGCAAATTAGAATCGCTGATTGCCTTATTAGACTTTGACACGAATGTGAGATGACATTGCGAGCTCAAAGGTTAAGGCTCTGCCAATTGGAGATCGGCAGGTGAAAAGTTAAATAACAGACGGAAATACGTCGCCAATTGGTAAATACTACGACAATTATAATCTGTTAAATACAGATAGGGTGAGTAGAAGCCTAACACTTTTCTTCTTTGGCAAACTCTTTAAAAATATCTAACCAAGCTCTTTAATCTACTGAGTGATGATATGCCATCGAATAATAATCTTTTAATTCTATTAAAACCGAAGTCAACTACTTTTTATATTTGCAACTTCTGCATATTTAGTGGTAAAACTGTATAACCTAAATCTTGCCATCACCCATTTAAAAGTCAAAATAAATGAACTCGGGGAAACTCCGAAAGCCCAAGAGCCAAGTCATCTTCGGCTGAGGCAGGCAAGAAATGAACTTGAAAGCGTATTTTGGGCCGTTTTGTTTTGGCCGCCTTTTGCTGCTGTTTTGTTTTGCTGTCAATCAGGCAATCACTCCGACAACCCAGCAATTTGGCAATACAAAAGCGTCGAGAAAGGGGGGAAGTTCAAAACTGGGGATTGCCACCTCGAGGCGAACATGCAACATGGATGGTCCGGTCATCGTCATCGCTGGCCCGTCTTAACTTGGCCCAAAGGCAGCTGGCTGTTAAAGTAGGGCGTATGCGCCAAAAGCCAAAAAATCCGACGAAGGCGACCACAACAGAAAAGCAAAAGAGAAAGAGCGCAAACCGGCAACAACAGACCTCCACCAGATGTTATGTCATCTTTGCGGCTGTTGCTTTTACTTTCAAGCTCTCCATCTCCATCTCTCTCTCTCTCTCTCTCTCTATCCCTCTCTCTATCTCTTTCACACTCTTTCTTTCGCTCTCTTTCTCTCGCCTGGCCGTAGCTGATCCATTTGCTTCTAACAATTGTCCGAAAAGTGATCAGTGATCAACAACGTGACTTGACATCCACCATTCGGTTTATTTTTGTTTCTGTTTTTGCATACGGAACTGGCGGCTGATTTATGATTACGACTCACTGGCAATTGCACAAATATCATAAAACTCATAAAAACGAACAATCCGCATCTGGCATTGAGTGCATGCTTCGGCATGGACATGTCGTAATTAAAAGGCAAAGCCCCCAAAACACAACAGCGATAATCAAGGCTTGAGTGGGATTTCGGATAACTGAGGGATTTCGAAATGTAATTTAAGCCAAGTGACTGGGCGTTTTCAAAAAAAAATAAATAAAAAACATAACAAAAACTCTACTAAAATAAAAACTGATGTAGTGCACTTCCTGTGTCTCACAGCTTGCAATTTAAATTCGCCCTTGCGAAGTTTGGGTTCAGGGAAACGGTGCGCATGCGTGATATTTTTAAAGGGACTGTGCAGTTCTGGCAGTTCCTAGTAACTTATTGTCAAAAAACTAGCCAAAGAGGGGGTTAAGAAAAATCTGCATAAGTTTGTAGAAGTATAGGAATGGGTAGTTGACTTTCGAAAATTCTAAATAAAATCTAGAAAACTCCAAGAGCTATGATTTAAAAGCCCCATGTTTGTTAGCATTAAGACTTCTACAGATATTTGCATATTATTCAACCGGCTTGTCGAGATTCTGCCTGAAGATAGCTGTTCCACTTTAGTACCCGCTAGATAAAGCCCCTCGCCAATCGATTTCAGCACTGCACACGAAACCTCTCGAAACGCAACTTGAAAATTGGCAATCAAAAACGTTTTTGTGTTAACCAACTCGCATTAATTGGGCAATCCAAACAAGGTAAATGAATGCAGCAAATAAGAAATGAGACAAAACCGAAAATAGTTCAACACACGCGTCAGGTATTTATATTTTTTGTGTGATTTTTTCGATGTTTTTTTGTTGGTTACTTCAGTTATTCAGTTATTTCATATTATTGTTCACGAACCAAGCATACTTTAGAAATGTTAAGCACAGCAAAAAAAATATTGAAAAAAAATATAGTACAATGTTTTTGTTGAAGTTTTTCAATCCGTTTTTTGATGGTTTAGTTTTTGTTCGATATCCTCGCGAAAACAGTTATTTCTTTGCGAATTTTTTTTTTTAGCACATCACATTGTTGTTGTTGGTGGGGGGGATACATACGCGTTTTGGCCAAAATGTAAACAGCCCAAAAAAAAAAAAATATGTATTTCTTTTTTATTTTCTAAAAAAGAAACTGCAACAATTGCGTGGATCGGTGGATCAGTGGATCGTGGATCGGTGGTGCGACTGACTGCGACTGCTTCTCTTTGTGGTCTGGGCTGTTGGGCCTGCAATTGATTACTAACGTGATTTTATCACACACAAGCGACTAAAGCTCGAGACAAAGCGCGCCGTGTACGTCGGCAGCGGCGTTGGCAGCGGCGCCTCTGAAAAAACGCCCGCCGTACCGCCTCCGTACCGCTTGAGCCGCCTCAAGTCCAAGTCGAACCGCTCGAGTTCCGCTCGAAACGAAAACGAAAGTGAGCGCCAAAAGTCAAGCTTGAGTCGCTCGCGAGCTTGACCAGGCTTTTTGAGTGGTTTCCACTGTCGGTTTCATTATTATTTTTTCTCGTTTTTCACTTTTTTTTATTTGTGAATTTTTTCTTTATTTTTTACGAGTAACTCCTGCAGCTTGTTTTTCTTGTGTCTTTTGTATTTTTCCCATTTTTTCGACAAGTCGATTACGCGAAAAGTTTCCGGCTCGTGACTGCCAGCTTCACTTTGTCAGTTTGTCAATCTCCATCAGCTGGCTCAGTTTGTCAGTGGGCCGTGGCCAGGATTAGAGCCAGTTTTATTTTAGCCTTTTTATTTTTTTTTTGTATTTTTTTCCCTATTTTTTCTCGTATTTTTTCGTATTTTTAGTTTAGTGGCTTACACAATCTCCTGTGCAGCTGCGCATCGCGAAGATGCATTTTATTGCGGCGCCGCTTCCCTGCGATACAAAATAATCGTTGCAGTTGCATTTATCGATATTGCCAGTCGCTACAATCGGACACTTCAATTTGATTCGATTTGATTGCAGTGCCCATTACCATTTTATCATTCCGCATTCCGAAAGTTAGCCAGAAAACAAATAAAGCAACAGATGATGTCTTTGGCTTGAAATGGAAAATTTTATGAAAATTGCCAGCCAAGTCGTGGGGTTAATGGAAGTCGTGACATCCCAGCATTCAGAATATTTCGAGTTACTATTTAGAGGTACTTAAAATGTATGAGTTCTTAAGACATTGCTAGTTTCCATGATTAAGAAATAAAGCTCAATGGGGGAAACAAAACATAGCCGTTAATGACTTATTTAAATGCTAATGCGAAGGAATAGTTATTTTAAAATGTACACACTGCTAATTTAATGTATTTATTATCCCAGACTTTCTACAGTTCTTAAAAAAAAACAATAAGCTAATATAACTTCATTTTTAAATACAAATTTATGATATTAATACATTATTTATTTATATTATTAACAACTGACGTAGAATTCGTTTCGATCCTGTCAAAGTTGCAAGCACTTGAAGGCTTCAAGTAGGTTCACTGAACTTGGTCTTTCGGCCAAAAATTCTATTGAGTGTTCCAGCACTTCGCACTTCGAGGGTCTAACTGGGCCCAAAGGTTGGCCACAAAATTTCCGCCCTGTCATGCTGGCCATGCACTTTGGCCAAAAGCCACTCGATGATAATCAGAAGCAAAAAACCTTCGGCCGGGCACAAAAGCGCGAAGGAAAATACAAAAAAAAAAAAAAAAATAAAGAAACTCAAAATCGAATACCGAATACTGACCAACCGCAAGACAATGTCGCCGATCTGTGGTTAGCGACAGTTATGAGTTGTTCTTGAATGATCGATCATGGTGATAATGATCGTTGTGGCCATAATCACGTTGGCGATGAAGATGTAGCGCTAATTTGACCTTCTGAGGAATCAGAACTACCAGCAGCTAGTCAGTTGTCAGTGGACGACATTTTTGATAGTTTTCAGTGTGCAAGTGAATGGAATTCCAGCTGTTGGGCTACAGTGAGGACTGGCTAAAGAGTTTTAGGTACTTAAGTACTTCTGTAGTCATCTTTGCTATATTTATTTTGTAGTAAAGTTTAAGCTCTACAAAGACTTGGTAGATTTCTATAAGTTTTTATTTTCCAATTATAAAGTTGCACATAAACTAGAAAATTGCATATATATATATTTATATTTCCCATTATCTTTGCTAAGCTTAATTTCCTCTGACAGTTTTTATTAAATTACCCATGAGTTAGTCTGGTTTTTACTAGGTATTTGTTATAGTTTTTATTATATTACATATGAGTTAGTCTGGTTTTTACCAGGTATTTGCAGAATTTTTTTTATCAAAGAGATCACTGTGCTGGCAGTGTGAACCGGAAGCTAGTGTTCAATGCGACTCGATTCGAATCGAATCGTTTCCATTGGATTCGACTTACTTCGATTTGATTATTGGTTCGAGCATCGCTCTTTTATTTGGTTTTTATATATGATTTTCCATGTTTTTTTTTTTTTTTTTTTTGACTGGGCAACCACATTACCTTCGGCGGCGGACTGTCGCCGCTCTGAAGGATAACCGGTAACCGGTAGGTGGCTTTTGTTGTTTTTTTTGATTTTTTTTTTTTTTTTTTTTGGCTGGCGTTGCCCTGGGTTAACGACCAACTGGCGCAAAAGTGTGGAAGTGCAGGCAGACATGCATGGCAGGCTACAAATTACGCATACGCCGCTTGGTACCGAGCCCAACTGGAGCTCAACTGGAGATACTGTATCTCGGCGATTGCAAAAGCAAGAGTAGCAAAAATAGCTTAAGCAAAGCAAAGCACAGCTGAAAAGCAAAAGCAAAGCAATAGCAAATGCGAAGGCAGTCGAGCCAAAATCAGTCAGTCGGTCGACTAGTGAGACTCACTAAGCAAACTCACTAAAAGTTGCATGCGTTCGAAATCAGTTTAAGGTGAATTAGATTTTGACACACATACAGCGACAGCGTTTTGCATAAACCAAAAATACAAAACTACAAAATTTATACGAATAAACGAATATACGAAAATTATGAAATTAGTCTCAGTTGCCTGGGTCGTTCGCTTTTGCGAAAAGCAAAAGCTGCCAAATCGAAAATGACAACGAAATTAGCTTTAATGGCCGGACCTCAGACTCTATTGTCTAGTTCTTGCTTTTGTTGTTGCGATGCTGCCACGCCCATGTGGGCGTACGCAATTTGCATACGATCTTCTATTTGAACCCGAACACCAAAGGGGGCAACTGCTCAGCCCAAGACAAAGCTACAGGTTCTTAAGTACTCAAAGTTCTTTTGAATTGCAATTTCAGGTGTTAACTTGCACGTTTATTTTAGCAAAATTTCTTCAATTGTATATATTGTATATTTTGGCTTAAAGAACTAATAAATATAATAATATATTTTGGCTTAAAGAACTAATAAAGTAAACTTTCGTAGCCATTTAATCCCGCATGCAAACTGCAAGTTACCACATGGCACTTGACTTCTTTGGGGACCCTCAGCGGCCCTGAAATGCGACTATACATGGTATACATACATGGTATAAATGGTAACAAGAGGGCCAAAGTGGCAGAGCCCATTGTCCCTGCCATTGAACGGCAATTCATGGCGCATCAATTAATTCTGGCGACGTTGACATGGCTTTAAATCGAGCAACTTGCAGACGTCGTAGATCCATTGGAGCGGTAATCGGGGACTATAGAGATACATATGGGGGCTATGGGGGGTTTTCGAGGGGTATATTGTGCAGATTACTGACAGTTCACTTTGCCGTGTGCCCAATGGTGCAATTAAATGTAAAGACATCGCCGAAGTCACTGCCATTGTTCGGTGTTTGTTTCTTATTTCTTGTGGCCGTTTGCTGTTTGCTATTTGCTGTTTCTGTTTTAATGGCAGCCCATAGACATTAACAAGGTTGGGCTGCAGTTTTTGTGCTTCTTTTTCGGTACTCTTTACATTTGATTTAATTGCCAGCGTTTTCGAACCATTACAGGGACTTAATTCTTCGATTTTATGAGTAATCCGGCAAAATAGCTCTGCCCTAAGCTACGAGACCCTGAACGGGATGATGATCTACGGTATGGACTCTGACCCGGATTGAAGTCGTATCAATCGTCACGTTCCTCATTCCTCATTCCTCGTTGCTCCACGTTCCACGTTCCACGTTCCCAGTAAACAGTAAACACAGACAAAAACGTCAAACGGAGCCTTGCATAAATTAGCGATTGCCAAAGTCTCTCGGCGTTTTTGTCTCAGCCTCCGTTTCACAGCCTCCGCCGGTGACTAATTGCAAACAATTACTAATAATAAGTACGAGTGGTTGTCCGAGTGTTCAAATAATCAGAGATACAAAGTGTCCCAAATGCAAGCAGACAACTTGATTTCTGGCGTGAAAAGGAAGCTGTCACATTGGGAGATTGGGCCACGATTCGTTCGATGATGGTGAATTTGAAATGCTCTGCAAATAATCTTTTTTAAGAGGGGTTCTGCAGAATTCTCCAAAGAATTCTGGGGTGAAGAAAATATATACAAATATACTAATGAAGCCTGGAAGATTACACTCATATTTATATTCACCATTAGGCCACATTTAACATACCTTATTTCTGGCTACAAACACTAATTTTCAAGCACCTAATTTTCAGTTCCGCCTTTGCCAAAACTCATAATTAAATGGGTATAAGTTCGCAAACTTACATATAATAAGTACATATTCGGGAAGAAACTGATGTTGGACTTTCGGCAGCCAATCAGCGCATTAGGTTCACAATTATCCACTCAAACACTTTGCGAATGTAAGGTAGTGTGTGTGTGTGTGATTGGTATGAAAGGCAAAAATAGCATAATGCATTTAAGCCAAGTTAACATGTTAACAATTCTGTGGCTGCGGCGGCTTTTGCTTTTGGCCGTCATTTTCAGTTGATTGGCAAACCGAACGTGTTGGTGGCCCACCGAAAAAAAGAGAAGAGAAAAAATTAAAATGTTTTGGTTACTCAGGGGCGGCGGTGGGTTAGGGGGCGTGGTTCGGCAGCGGGGCTGTGAAAAGGCCGCGACTCTATAGTGTCATGATTTATCGAAGCTGCCTAGATAACTCTTTGCCCTCAACAAAACAACAAAAAAAAGAAGCAAAAGAAAAGTACGTGATATCGATCAGGTTAACTCACGGGTTTTTTCCATATTTCGTTTTTAAACCACATGTTGGTAGTATTCAGTGACACCGAAAACAAGAATATTACCTACAACAACTCTTTAGCGCCATGACTTGGCGGATATCAATCAGTCAGGCCTTCTGGCAGCTGTTGCCTAAACTTAGACTGTCTGGCTTTGATCGAAGTGATTGGCCGAAAATATAAAAATAAATGAGAAACCTCTGCAGCACAGAGCTGTAAATAATTAAATCCATGAGTTGGCGCAAACAACGGTGGCGATTGTTGTTAATGGGATATCAGAGCGAATTGGGTCATTAGTCTGGAATCAAAAAATCCTGAGAGAGAAGCCCGACCAGCGGACCAAACAATTACACAATATTTTCAACGAGATTTTAACAGCAAGTGATTGCATAAACTGGGGATTATATTTAGCTGGATTGCCTGTGCAGTAAAAACATCCACTTTTCCATTATTATTTATTAGACAACAGCTTCCGGTATAAGTTCGATATGTGTGAAGAAGTTTTTCATTATTACCTGGCTAAAAAAACATCATAAAAACTGGCTAAGTATGGTTAAAAAATGTGAATTTTATTACGCGCTTAAATAAGTATGGCATTTATTAAGTTGTGACCAAAAAAAACCGATTTTTAAATACGGAAATTCGGTTTTTTCCAACATTTGATACTCACGAAGGGAATTTTCGTGTTAACGTGTCTGAAATGGTCATATCAATGAGAGAATACCAGTTTTATGCAGCTAATTGCAGTTAGATGAATAATAATTAAAAGCCAACAAGCAAGATTGCAACTATTTTAAATAAGTATTGCTATCAAAAGAAAAAAGGAGTGCTCTTGATTTTCAAAACAATCATTTAAAGATAAAATGGTGCATTTTTATGTTGCCTCGCTGGCGTTGATTTGATTTTTGCATTAGCATTTAAGAATAACGATCGGTCGAACTAGTTTGGCTTTGCAGATGACAGATTAGCTTAATCTCAGTGTATCTGTATCTGCGGCTGTTTCTTCAGTTCGCCAATTAGCAGAAATTAACTCGAAGGACTTCTGATGGCCAAGAGTGCGTATTGTTTGGGCCAGGCCAAGCCAATCCGGTGATTTGTGGCCTAGAGGTTAAACCAATTGTATAACAAGCGCTAAGAGGCTGCGCCAAATTCAAGTGGTTAGATATACAACAAAAAGAAAAAACAAAAAAAAAAAAATTGAAAAATAAATTGCAGCAACTAGTTTGCTTTTAATATTTATGGCGCTATTTATTATGTTAATTTCTGAGCACGGCGATTTCTCACTGGCAAACGATTGATTCGTTTATATTGTGTTTTTGTTTTTTTTTCTAGCCACTGCTCCAATTTGCCGATTAAATAAAGGCAGAAATTGCTGGGAGTCGTAAAAGTGCAAAGTGTATAACTAAGGCGCATTAAAATCTAAAAGTTGCCCGCAAAACTGCAACTCCGTCTCTTTTGGATATTCAGCATTAGTGTTTAGTATATGTATTTATATGTTGCCAAGCAGCGAAACGAAGTCAAACGATTTGGCAAGGTTATTATTTATTGCACAAAGATATGTGTTAATAATACACACAAACACGAATCGAGTCAAGTTTCGAATACCGCGGAGTTGGCAGTTAGAGTCGAGTGCTTTTTTTTTTCGCCTCCAACAATTGTCAATAAACCCTAATTGCCAGAGATCGTAATTCTCCAGGTACGACGTACAATGTCAAGTGCCGATGGCTCATTAGCAATGGAGTGTGGTGGTCGCCATTTCCATTTCCGCTTCCGCCTGCCGTTCACATCAAAAGGGTTTTCCGCTTGTAGCTTGAAAATGAAAACTAAGGAAAATAAGCAGCCTTAACGATGGCAATTAAATGTGGAGGAGAAGTGCCAAAGAAAACAATCCTTTTCGTTTGCAACGCCACAAATCACAAGTTCACAAGTCAATGGGGTGAGTCTCAAATATATTCAGACATTCGAAATTGATTTCCATTTGAAGGCTAAATGCAAGATTGATCGGAATTTAAACACTTTTAACATGTTTGGCTTATGTTTTATTTGAAGTGTTTATAGCACGATTTTGGCATGTTTTAAAACGGGATTTTGAGTGACTTGAAGATATATATTTTTTTTAAATATGTCTTTCCAACAGATGGCCATGCCATGTTATAATGTTATAAATAAACCATAACATTTGTACACAGCTAAGAATATTTTAAGCATCTCGATCACCTATTTGTATCCCATATCAAGGCTGCTCCATTCACAAAGATCTTCAGATTTATGAAGTAAATCGTAGAATATTTAATTCAGTGCTTTAATTTAGTATAAAGCATACCCTGAGCATCTAAAGTTCAGCCTGCTAATGAATCGGACTCACCGCCCCATGAATGCCACAAGTGAGTTACTATATCAGATCGTAAAGTTGCCATTAGATGGCTGAATTAAAAGCCAAAATCTGAGGGCAGTCGAAGCATTAAAGGGCACAACATTTGCACAAAGTGAAACAATTATATCATTATTGTTTTGGCTTAGCTCGTTTTATTGTGCCCCTTAATTACGGCTGTGGTTTCATCTTCTTTTTTTCTTTTTTTTTTTTGGGAGTCACTAAGAAACGTTAACTAAAAACGTTAATGCACAGAAAAAAAATAATACACAATATACATGCTTATGGAGTAAATATAAAACACACAAATATGTTGAAAATTTAATGCATTTCATTTTAACAAATTGCATTTATAAACTCTGTTTAAGTAATAATAAATGTAAGTATAAATGTTTCGCATTGAAAAGTGTTTGCAAAACGCGCTTTTCTTATTAAAAATATTTAAAACGAATTTCTTAAATATAATGAGCAGTATTTCAAGCCCCAAGTGAGGCACGCTTCAACAGTTGGAGTTGCGTTCAAACGCTTATGTCATGCCGATCCAATCCGACCCGAGCAGCTATATATGTATATATATATATATATATATATATATGTGCATATCCCCCTTATATTCCCCAGCCGATCTCTGCGCACTTGAAAGGTTAAACGAGCGTGACGACGAGCCGCAGCCGCCGCCGCTGTTTTGCCTCTTGGACTTGGACTACCTGGCTTTAGCTTTTGCTTTTGGCTTAACTTTAACCCATGTTTGCCATTACGTTCACGTACTCAAACGCCGCCCAGTCAGTGCACCCGGACGATCATCGCCAAGATGCTGGCCCAATCTCACCCATTTATCTAATGGACAATGCTAATTAACAGTCACGCATAACTGCGACACCTGCATTTCGGTTTTCCACCTTTTACATAAGGCCTTTATTTCAATCACCTTTTGGGGCGCGCTGAAAGCCAAAAACAAACGAAAATACGGGGAAGTGGGCACATTATGGCATTAGCTAATGACTCCGATTCGCGTCGTCTATTAAATGTGTGCCTAATGGCAATTTGCCGGGTAATTGTGGCTTCTAGTTCTGGGCAGTTCTGGGTGAGAAGTCTGGCCATTTGTAAACTCCGATGTTCTGGTCATCTTTTAAAGTGGCAACTTGGTAAAGCACCCCATCTCCCCATCTAATTAAGCCTCATCATCATTTTGGCAAAAGGGGAAATGCGACTCATCTAGATATATTTCTTAGCATCAGATGATCTCTAATCTGGTTATTAAAGCTACTTCTTAAGAGCAATCGCCATTCCTTTACCCTTCTAAGGCAGAAAATAAAGTATGGCAAGATATATATATATATATACGTATATATAATAATAATATAATTGAGTAATAGTAACTAGTTACAGCTGGGAAACTAAACTAGCTTAAAGAGTCTCCCAAACAAAACGCCCCCTAGTTAAGATGTTGCTATATTTGCGTACGACAATCCGCATAAGATATGCCACACTGATCAGCGCCACAGACGATTGACCCATTGCACAATCGTCAAAACGGAGGCGTGTCCAGTGGGAGGATCCACCAGCCACGCCCACCGCCCAACAAACCGTGAACCAAACGCTTGGCAGATGTTATATGAGGTAGTGGCCAAAGCTTCCTGGGCGCAGTTTTCATGCGATCGACGGCCAATGGAGAACCTGCAAGTGCTGCGATTGCTCCTCGGATTAATCGGCTTAGTCCTGATCTCGGGATCGGTGGAGAGTAGGCCCGGTGGAATGGAGTTTCAGTCGCACTATTTGCGAGCCATCACCGCCTACCGGAGACTGGAGAGGATCCTACCCAAGGAGGAGCTGCGCGCCCTAACGGGCATTGGATTATTGAATGGAGCGCGCCAGGCGGAGGAGCAAATGGAACAGCATTTGGTGGCGGCCATCAGGGAGCTGCTGTTCCAAATGAATCTCACGGAGAGCGCTCGTGTCATGTCCAAAATCGATGCCATCGAACAGCAGTTGTCCAGGGATCAGAGGGCCGTGGAAATTCTCAATCGGGTGATGGATGTGGTGTCCCAGGCCAAGGACGATCATGAGTTCCGTGTGGAATTGAGGGAAATGGCACAGCAACAAAAGGAGGAGGAGCTGTACAATCAGGAGCTCTCCGCCGATCTCACGGATCAGCCGAAATTGGGCGAGAGATTGGGCAAACTTAGACAGAGTATTCTCAAGCAGGTGCCACAAATGAAAAACGAACTGCAGGCGAAGATTGATAGGGCTCTGCAGCACTTACTGGAGCAGGCTGGAGAGGATGGGGTGCTGGCCAAGGCCAAGCAAAAGGTGATCCACAAAAGGCAAATCAAGAAGGGAACGGAGCAAAGGAAGCAGGAGGATCGAGAGACGGAACAGCGATCAATGCCCGTGGAAATTAGGGTTATTAAATCTATACTTTCTGAGGTAGCACTACAAATTATTTACAATTATTTAAAAATTAGTACGAAATAGTTTTTGTTTGGAATAATTAGTTATCCTTTTATGTTTACGTTTAAAGTGCATGTCTTAAGTATGCAACACTTGATTTTTTAACGCCAGGCTCATGACTTACGCTTCCAGGAGGATTTCTTGGAAAATATGTTGGATCAGCCGCCGCCGCGGCGAATCAAAATAGAACCCAACTCCTCGGAGCTCGATGATCTGCAAATGAACGTAAAGGTGAGCAGAAGAACCCATTTAGAACCCCCTTTGTGACTAACCCAATGACCCCTAATTGATGATGAGCTAACCCAACATTGACTTGGTTCACCTAATCCTTTGTCCCACGGCCTTTGGAAGTCGCCAAATGTTACAGCCAAGGCCAAAGGTAAACCGAAAATGAACGCGAAGCCGGAGAAACAGGTGGAGGCGGAGGACACAGGCTCCTCCTCGGAATTGGCCACGGACGACAACGATGACCTGGGCGATGGGGAGGAACCTGAAGCTGGCGGAGACGGAGGTGGTGGAGGCGGTGGTGGCTTGGTTGGCATCATTGGCAGCCTCAGCGGTGTGAGTAGAAGGCTAAGAGTCCATTGAATATCAGGTTTAAAGGGATCTTTTCTAGGGTGAAGGTGGTTCCGATGTGGGTGCTCTAATTGGCGCCCTAACTGGTGTGATTTCCGCATTGTTTGGAGTAAGTATAGATGTTTTTCGATCCCACCAAGATATTTTAAATATTTAATAACTATCTGTTTAGCCTGGAGGCCTCGATGTTCAAGGTCTGATTCAAACGGGAACCTCGCTGATTTCCGGTCTGCTGGGTGGAAACAAGAACTTTGGTCTCGTGCTGGGACAATATGTGGGCACTGCTTTGGATGGTCTCTCTGGCGGTGGTGGAGCGGTGAGTTCTTTAAACCTATTTAAAGAATTTTCAATCATTTTACTTTTTTATTTATATTTATTTGGTTTTCCAGATTAACAATGGCCAATTTTTGGGCAACTTCTTGGGCACTGTGCTGGCCGCACTGAGCGCTGTATTTATATATTTTACACATATGCATTTACCTTCCAGATCCCAACCACTTAACTGTGTTACTAACCCCACGAATATTGTTTATTTAGCCAGTGAAGTAAAGCACGTTCTACAATCTTTAACAGGATCCCGAGGAGGAGGGCCCGCCGCAACCGTTCACCTTCACCAAGAACCTGATCACCAGCTTCCTGGAGGCAAAGTATCGGCCACTTAACGAGGACGGCTCAGAGGAGCGACACGGAAGTGCGGAGCTGCCACGCCCGCGAAAGAAGAAGGAGGGCGGTGGTTGGGCAGCTGCGGCGGCAGACAACTTTGATTCTGGAGGCTTTGTGAAGCAGGTGGCCTCCCATCTGGTGAGCAATGCCCTTGGCTTGATTTTAAATGCCGGACTGGGAGCCGCTGGTGGAGCTTCGAGTGCGGCCAAGAATATATTCGCCAGCAGCAGCATGGGCCATCATGCCAAGCCGGCAGATCATCATAGATCTTGGAACCCGTACGATAATGAGCCATTCTAGCCAGCTTAGTGATCACATAATCATAGTTACGTTAATCGTTTGTGTTAAAACCAATTGTTTTTTTTTTTTTCGCTAGTTTGTAACCGAAATAAATAAAGAAGTGAGGAGAAAGAGTTGTTGGTCACTTGGGCAGCTAAGAAAGCGTAAAAGAGGGGCTCTAAATCAAGTGGCGTAACAGCTTGGACAGCGGCTGATGCAAGAGATCCACTGGAATTCAGTGGGAGCCACTGTAATGAACCACTCCCCCAAGGATGCGGTGGGGCAAATCACTGGGTGGAAACGCAAAAAGCGAAAGTTCGCAATGAGCGGAAGTTAATACTATGTACAGGTGAAGGGGTGAAGTAACTCGGGTGGGTTCATTTCCTAAAACTAAAGTTCAGGGAGGGTAGAACAGGGCAATGAACTGTGGAGTTGGACTCAGGTGTTTCGCTTAAAGAATTCGTTTTAAATACACTTGAATAATATTCAAATTTTTAAGTTAATATATCTTCACAGCCCAATTGAACACTGTTTAGCAACGCATATTTGTGGATCTTCTTAACTCACTCTCCATTTTTCCCAGAGTTTTCCGCGAACCTTTCTTCGTGGGCCAACTACTTTGTAGCTTGGCCAATGGAGCGGGCATTGTGTCACTTTCTACTGATTACAGGTTTCATTAAATTGCTTTTACTTGTTTACTTCTGGTGCTTTCTCTGACTCTCTCGCTCTCTCTTCCGCCTGCTCTCTCCCTCTCTTGATTTTTTGAAGTGGGCTGGAATATTTTTTTTAGCAACGAGTTTCAGTTTTCAGTTATGCGTGAATCTTTCACAAGACAAAGTGACATTTTGCGGGCCGTTTAGTTGTCGCGTTTTTAATTTGAAAAACCCCAGCTAGTGTTTATTGTTTTGTGTTTTATTTTTTTCTTGTGTGCGCAGTGTTTGTGCTGGTTTATTTGGATTTTGAAATTGTTTATGAACTCAATTATAAATTTCGGGTGCTTCGGAGAGTTCGCATTGCAATTAAGTTTGGCAAGCCGCATTCACATTTTATTATATTTCGGGTGAGTATGTGTGCATATAAGGCGGTTGAAAGCCGAGAAAAGGGGAAATAGGCGACAATCCCAGCTCAATATGTGTGTCAAACGAAAGACTTAGGCAACGAACTTGCTAACTGGGCTAAGCCTCAACTGCAAATGCTGGCATAGGTCAGGTCTGTTCCAAAAGCAAACAACACTGCGGGGGGTTACTGATGGCGGGGGGTGATTGAAGAGGGGGGGGGGGGGGATCGAGGGGGCTATTGATTAGCGCTCGTCCATTAATCGCTTTGGCTACCGAAATTTGGCAACAGCGCCGACGTCAACAATGCAAAAGTGAAGACTCAAATGCGTTAATTGCTTCATAAATCAATTAACAAAAGCTTAACCAATCGTTTGAAAAAAGGGAGAGTTTTATTGTTCTCCTATGACGGCAGTCTTTGTGTTCAGCATATCATATCGATTGTTGACTATATGAAATGTTGTCTTTAACATTCAAAAAATTGATTCGTTAAATAGCTCTATTAATTATAAAAATATATTGTAAATATATAATTAGGGGGATATTCCTCTTTTTCACTCTTAACTCTATTTGAAATTTCTCTGAATTTTCGGGGTTAACTACCTGGTAACCTACTACTCACTTTTGGACTGACCCCTGGTCGCTGCCATGATTGAGGATGAACCAGAGTCCGAGCTGAAAGACACACACAAGAAAAAAAAAATAACACAAAAAAAAAACACCGACCTGTCTGGGCCATGCAAGAGTGGCCTGGCCCAAAGAAACCGGTAACGGTCTCAAGGTCGCTGGTCGAATCGATGGCTCTGGCCAGATAAGCCTTAGCCCAAGATACAGCAGCCAGTTCAGCCATCAACGCGCTTTGGGCCAAAAGCTAAAAGCCATCAGCTCTAAGCCATAAGCAATAACAAAAGTCAGCGATGATAGCTGGGGCAAAAGGCAAAAAAAAAGGGAAAAAAATAAAATAGTAAATAAATAAATAAAATCGAAAACGAGGGAAAAAGCGAAAGTGAACGCCACGAAAGTGGAGCAGTCGAGCTGGAAATCCGCCGAAGGCAAACCGGCGAGGGGGCGTCTCTGCATAAACAAAAATATATCGTATATATGCAGGTGTCATATCTATGTCGGTCATTAAGTTTATTGACCAGAGGACGCTCCAAATTGTGCGGCTGTTTCGGGAGAGTTATGCAAATCGATTGTGGCAACCCGATATCGAAAAGCGTAGAAACTTATTGCAAATGACCGTAAAACAATGCCCCCTTTTATATATATTTTTTTTTTGGGCCGATTATTATGCAAATCTCGAAATTTCTTATCCACTAGCCGTTGGTGTTGTGGCTTTATGTTTCAATTATGAGCGTTAAAGTCCGTATCGCACATCTTGTATTATACGAATGTTCACACATATTTGATGATGATATTTTCCCTGGGCAGTAAATTATATGTTGATGCGGGTCTGGGCGTATGAATGACTGTTTATTTTATTACCGGTGTGTTTTTTTCCTATTATAAAATATGTTTAATACTCTTGAGTTTTATTTGCTACGAAATTTCATAAGCCACTGGCATTTTCGTTTAGCTTAGAAGTGATTTCCAATTTACGCCTCATTTAACAGCACTAAGTTCTGCACGGCAATTAAGCAAAGTGATCAGATTTGAAATGCCTTTCAAAATATCTAATGCCAAAATGATATTATTATGGATCGACCTTCGCCGGCCGCCAGTGGCGAGATTTATTAATACTATAATTACAATAATTGCTGAACAAACAAATAAACGCCAACTGACACACCAGAATCTGAGTCTGAATCTCCGTCAACCTTTGCGCAGAATCAAACGAATCATTTTCGCCTGGCCAAGAACAAAGTTCGTTCGTCCGATTCTAATACTAATTCTCAGGCTTCAGTTTTCAGTGAATGGTCAGTCATTTAGTCTGTCGGCAACGCCTTTTCCAATTAAATTCGACCCGGCTATTGGGTACAAAACAAAAGCTCTTAAAGTGAAGGATTGGCTTATGTTACAAACGCTCTTAATATAAACCAAATTAACTTTATTTTTCCATTAGAGCATTGCATTTGTGGGCCAAATCATCGTGGCTTGCTGCCACTTTTAGAGATTGTCTTTACGCAAAAACTCAGAAACTCATTTGAACGTTTCTTGTAAAATGTGTATCCATTCTCGGTTTAGTGATTGATTTTATTTAATATCTTGTTTATATTATTGTGGTATATTTTACATCTCTATTAATATGTTACGAATTATCCCAATCCTATGAAACTTCCTTTGCTCAAAATGTCGAATGTCAAATGGACTGGCAGTAAAGCACTTGCGCAAAGCCATCAGCAGTTCATTAGAGGCCCATTGCTGCGGCGGAGTCGAGTACATTAGATGGAATTGGATGCGGAATCGAGTGGTGGTGGCTTCTCCTCCACCTGGTTAACGAGCCGCCCTCTGGGTTCCAAATGAAATGGTTAATGGTTAATGGTTATGACTCCCAAGTTTCGCCGTCTTAGTGGTCACTCGTTAAGCAAGGGGCTGCCCAATGGACCTGTTACCCGTTTCATTATTCCTATCCATTCATTTCCATTTTTATTTTATTATTATTATTTTATTTCTATTTTTTGTTGGGTTTTCCTGCGTGCACTTAGCGTAGTCATCGTGGCCAGAACAGCGATGAGCAGGTGACATTAATGCCGTGGCCCAAAACTGAGCAAAGTTACAAAAAAAAAAAATAAAAATAAAAAAAATTGCAGCTAGCGCATAATGCATAATGACAACCGTTGCATAACCCCCCGCCAGTTGAGTAATGCCAAATTATGCCCCGACATGGCGGCTAAGGGTATTATGCTACATGCTACATGCTACTATATGGGATATGCTATATAGAGCCACTTCCAGAGAACCACAAGTTGCCACTGGTTAGTGCGGATTTAATGCGTCTGCCCCACTATTTTGGCCCCTGACATTTGGCGACGCGACAACTAAACTTTAGAAAAAAATAAAAATAAAATAAATAAAACCAAAACACACAAGAAACTGACAAGTGTAACCAAAAGGCGAAACTGGAAATGCAATGAAGATCTGGTTGTTGTAAATAAAGTCACTTGGGTTCAGGGGGCAAGGATTTGGGGCGCTTTTGGGGTCTTGGCCAGGCCAAAACGGCATGTTTTCTGCCAGATTGCTTTGAATAAAAACCAAGACACCAAGAGCGCCTGTCTTTTTTCTGGTTTTCTGTTGTCGGTTTTTTGTTGTCGGTTTTCTGTCATAAACATTATGACACGCGCTGCAACCGCTGATGGACAGACTGTCAGATTGACTCACTGACAAACTGACGAAGTGGCGGGGCTGGCCAGCAATTATAGCGTTCTAATTGAGGCGCCTCAACGGCAACAAGTAGCAATTGAATTTTCATGGATAATTTGCCAATTGAGCTGCCAAATTAGGCAGAACAACTGGCCGGATCTTTTGACATGCAGATCTCTAGTGATTGATTTTTAATTGAAAACACGAAAGCGACATAAAACATTGCCAAATTAAACAGTTTAAATAAATTTATAATTATTTATATATTTAAATAAATTTATAATTATTTATATATTTAAATAAATGTATAATTATTTATATATTTAAATAAATTTATAATAAATAAATTTATAATTATTTATATATTTAAATAAATTTATAATTATTTATATATTCAAATTAATGTATAATTATTTATATATTTAAATTAATTTATAATTATTTATATATTCAAATTAATGTATAATTATTTATATATTTAAATTAATCTATAATTATTTTTTATATTTAAATTAAAGTATAATTATTTATTTATTAAAATAAATTTATAATTTATATTTATATATTTATATTTATATATTTATTTCTTGATTTACAAAGGGTAGTTTTAATTGTATTGCAGATGTGATTAAGTTTTACCTGAACAATATTATTTTATTTCAAGTTAACAAGTATACAATGCAGTAGCTGTTAACTGATATAAGACGTACTCGTAAGCCTACCAAAATGGGTCAGAATGTGGCTTTTGTTTTTGGAAAACATCTTCAAGGGCTTCGTGCTGTGACAAGAAAATTGAAAGTTCATTTAGCTAAGGCCACAAAGTAAGAGGCACTCGAGCATGCACTGGGCACAGGTTCTGCGTCTGCGATCTGTAAAAAATGTGTATAAAAAGATACCCAGATGTGGATGTGGATGTGGCTGCGGATGTTGAGATGAAGGTGTAGATGGAGATGGAGATGGAGTTGCAGGTGGAGGCCTCTGAAGAGACATCTTCCGACCTTGTGACCCACAAAAACGCTGACAGTCGAGCGTGCACTTTGCATTTTGGGTTTTTGCGGTTTCGTTGCTGAAATTTTTATATTTTTATATATTTTTTTTTACATTTTTACATTTTTTATTTGTCATTTCAACGGATGCGCGCATTAATTTTGCTTTATCTGGGCCCCTCGCTCGTCTGTCGTCTGTCGTCACATGAAATGTGAAATAAAACTAAAACTACAAGCGAAATAAGAGCATGGCAAGGTGCGCCAGCACCTCTTCACGTCAATTAAGGATTATGTTTCGGTCCCGTTCCGGCAAACGACCCAGATGACCTTGAGCCAAGGCGTTGATTAAGTCAACACACTGATAAGCAAATTACGGCGAAAACGGGTTAAGTGGCCACTGGCCACTGTCAGGGGTTAATTAGAAAGGTTTCCCAAGCACCCAGAAATTGCCAGTGACATTTGCAATTAAATGAGAGGCCGACACACTGATTGCAGAGAATTTGCCCAAGGATCACGATAATCCTTTTCGAATACTGAAACTTGAAATGATGGAAAATTTTCGATAAAAATAACCAAGCCGGTTTTGCGACTATGTTTCTGTTGGATTTAGCCTAATAAATCAAGACATTCAAGCGTAGAAATCTCTTAATAGTTATAAATATTCTTGAGTGTGATATAAAAAAACTGAATAACCCCTTCCAATATCACGTGACATAAGCAATTTGCTTCACAAAAATCCGAAAATTGCTTAATAAATCTGGATTTGCATGGGAAACATAATAAACATGCTAAAGTCAAGTGCAGATGATCACTTCTGCTTAAATCCAATTTAAAACTCAAAATTGACTTAATCAACTGCTTCGATTCAATTCGATTTAATGCGATTCGATTCAAATTGAAAGTGATTTATTTAGTTAATTGTTTCGAAATCAGAACTCGGCCCGCAAAAAATGACTAATTATACATGCATGCAGCGGCGGGCCAGCATTTCGAATCGGATCGTATCGGATCATATAGGTTTGTATCGGTTCGTATCGGTTCGTATAGTATATCGTTTCATATCGTATCGTATCAGATACGATTGCATCGCATTGGAGTGCAGTCCGTGCACTCAGCATGCAATTCTAGTTATTTGGTTTCGTCTGAATTCGATACGCGCACTTTGACTCCAATTTATCGGTCTCCCTCTGGCGTTCGAAGGCAAGCGACTTGATTAAAGTATCTTTAGCTTGTATTCTTTTCGTTTGGAATCGTTGCGTTGCGTTTTTGTTCGTTTTTTGTTCTCCAGCCAGCGACATTTTACTTCTAGCCATAAATACGTATAATTTATGCTGATTATTAATCGCACAAAGCGCATTAACATGCGATTTAACATAGGCATTTCAGTTCGATTTTCTAGTAAATTCAGCTGCGGTTAAATTCTTAGTCAATGTTAGGGTCAAGGGTAGTGGCTTTAGTGGTTGCTTTAGGGGAGGTTAACATGGCTTTTTTCCACATAAAGGAAAACCAGAAGGAACGCCGAGTGGCGAGTGTCTCGACTATCATGTTCCCCTTACTTATTATCTTAGATTATTTTTGGCAACAATATATTCACAAATTTCCCTTTAAAATTTAAATTATTCAACAAACTATGAAAATCCATAAGGTTCTTATTGTTGTAAAACAAATCATGACAAAATGTAATATTCTTGAAGTAACTTTTATCATAACTTCTCAAAACATGGTCATAAATTATAATTAATCATAATTGGGGAAAAAAAATTCTGGGCCAATTTTCGCATTTTTTGTAATTAAGACAATATTTGCAAGAAATGGCAAAAAAATAGAAATCCCAAATTTTGACACAGTTCGATTGGAAATTTGAATACGAGCTCAACGCAACGAAATACGGCGAATACGGCAATTGTTTTTAAAGTTGTGGCTAAAAAACTAAATATTTTATGACGAAAACGGCTTTTAGCTAAAATTTAGAAATGTTGTATGGGCATTTAATCAAAACTTGGCCAAAACTAATCATCAAGATAAAAGAATAACTTCTTTGCTTAGCTAATTACTATCCCTATAGCTTTTTGTTGAACTTGGGGAAATCAATTGAATTGCTGAGTGAAAGGGTGCAGATTTTAAAAGGACTTCGATCCCTTGTTTAGACCCTTGTATAACCACAAACAACCGAAAAAAGTGCTTAAGAATGCACATTGCGCATACGCCGCGTATGACCGACTTGTGCCGCTCCTTTGTATGTGTGTGTGTGCCTTAATTGAAAGCCAAAGAGTACAAATTAAAAGCGCATTGCAGAAACACCATTAACAAGACAACAACACCGGTGACTTAACATCTCCAGCGGCTGGTTTTGCACTTTATTGAGCGCTTTCCGTTCGAATTTGCGCTCAAAACCGCTCAAAAACGTGTTTTTTTGCGCCGGCGTTCCGCTCGAATCGCTGCCAGCGTCGCAGTCGACGTCTTGCATCCAGCAACGAGCAACGAATCCAAACGAATCCAAACATATCCATGAATCCACGAATCCACGAATCGGGCGGCAATAAAATTCAATTTTGGCCGGGGATTGCGTTCGTTTGGGATTTTTGTTGTTCGCTGGATATTTTGAGTGGACTGCGCAGCGGCGCTAAACAAAAAGCTCTGCGCATGCGCCGTGGGCTGTGTAACCGATTTTTTGGCCACTGCTAAATCATTGAAGTAACTTTCGTCCGCAGTCATTTGCTTAAAGTTAGTGAACGTGCTAGTATCGCGTATCTGGCGGCGCGGCTTCCACACGACAACAAAAACGACAACGATCACACTTGCCACAAAAGTTTACATTTTCAATATTTTTTTTTCTGTCTGTCCATCCCGAGCTTTGTGTGTTATTTTGCGGTACAAAATCAAATACTATATATATATGTATATACAAACAAACCTTTCTTATACAAAATCAACGGAAAATTTCCACTGCAAAATTTTAACCAATATTTTGTTCGCTTGCAGAAAACTACTTAATTATGCAGTTCACCAGGAGCCGTTTGTTACTATCGATGGCCGTGCTATCGGCACTGCTATCGCTAACGCTGGGCTATCCCGCTCCACAGCAAACAAACTCCGAACTGGAGGCGAGTTTCCAGGATACCAGCGATCCCGACTTGAATCCCATCAATGCCGAGGTAACACAATCAACGAATGTTTAGATCAGTAGCATCCAAAAATCCCTTCGAGAAAAATCCAAAGACCCAACAAGGAAGTTTGCAAACATTTCAAAAGTGGAGGGGGAGTTCGAAAACTTGATTGTCGATTGTCTCCTGGCGTGAAAGTACAATTTTCCCGCTCTCGCTCTCTGTTGTTGCACATTTTAAACGTTTTTTTATGTTTTTTTTTTTTTTTTGCTTTTTGTTGTTTTTTGCCCGTTATGCAAGCTGCTAATTTTGTGGTGCATTGAACCGACTTCTGGGCAATTTTCTGGCCTCAACCGCTCGTATGCAAATCGGGCAAAATGCAAAGAGCCAGGTAGAAAATGGTTTAAAGCCAAATTCAATTCCAAATTCGTTGGCCATTCGACGACCAGACGACCTTGATGGCGACAAAACTTGTTAACGACCTACGTTAACATTTCAAAACCATACCAAAAGCCAAAACCGAACACCAAAAACTGAAAACCCCAAAAATAAAAAGCCGAAAAATCCAAGCCAACGCCTTGGCCAAAAAGAGATGGGCTCATGTGGGCAGAAAGAGAGGGGTATAGGGTATAGCTTCTTCATGGCTCATCACCTCTACTTCTCTACTTCTCTACTTCTCTCGCTTCCTCTTATTCGCATGAATTGTGAAACATTTCCGCGCCTCCAAAAGTTGGTTCATATATATTTATTTCTTCGTCTTGATTGATTCAACCATTCGTAGTGAAAAGCATTGGATTTGAGGTAATTGCTTGGGAAATTGAAAAAATGCAAATAACAGAAGATTAAAAACGTTAATAGCAGGCTTTAAATCAATTTCTTGAACAACCAAAGACAATCAATTTAGATAAATACTTTTCCGCAAAAGACTAAATAACATAGGAAAATTGTATTATCTAAAGCTTAGCCACAAAAATGAAGCAGAGGTAACTCTGCTCACAGTTTTCCACTTTTCCATTCGAGTAGTAGTTAAACTTGTTGTAAATCCCTTCGTTCAACTGCTCGTTCAGCTTTCAACAACTGACCTGATTTTGCTCTATATAAATCATAGCTCACGCTTTTTGTTTGTCACTTCAGCGGGCAAAAACAAAAGGCATAAAGTAAATGTGTAGAGCGTAATGTGTTTAGCGTTTTGTTAAACTAATAAATCGCCTAGTTGTTTAGCTTCTCGAAAACCAAAAAGACGCAAAAAAATATGGTCCATGTGGGCTGCTCAAGCGATTTGCTGTCGGCCAGTCTCAAAAAAAAAAAATAAAAAACATTCAAGAGGGAGAATGGCAGAACAATGAACTGAAAACGCCAAGTGAATTGCACAATTTTCAAGATATTACTTGTGATCAAAATCCGAGGGCTGAAGGCGAATTATTGTTAAACGTTTTCTAGCTGATTAAGTGTCGTTAGCTTGTCGTTTTGCAACTTCAGTTTTGGAGACAGTTAATATGCACTAAAATGCCCGAATGATTTATAGAATTTATTTAGGCACTTTATTGCATGTTTAAAATTCAAATCACAGTCAACGTATTTCATAACTTTTTAAGAGGGCCAGAAATAAAAAGGTAGTATAATTGCAAGTAGTAGTGCAATGTACTATGATCCCAGTACGGCTGGAAATTCAATTCCTATGGCTTGGATTATGCGTTTTGGTTGGAAATGAGTTGATTTCGGCTGCGATATTGAGGTGCATATTCACGAGTATATGACCGAATGACGAGGTGAATTTTAAGTGCCTTGGACCAGCTCGGATCGATCGAGAAGCGGTCCGAAAGTATCAGATATAGCGATAGACATCGGCTTAGAATGACCGAAGGTCCCCAAGTCCACCAGTGATATACATAATTACTTATGTATGTGTAGTGTGTAGTGTGTAGTATATGAGTGCTTTTTTTTCTTCTTCTGCTTCTTCGACCAGCCCCGAAAATTGGGTCAAGTCTAACTGGCCCCCAGTGTCGAGTGCTTTTTTGCCCGCTCTTTGGCAGCAATTAAACTTGAAGTCAGTACTGGCGGCACTCAAGAGGTGTAATTAGGCAAAGAACCCAATCGATTAAAGGCAGGCAAGTCCGAAAATGCAAGATCGGCAATTAGGCATGATAAAAAATGACAGGGACAAATTCAAATATACTATATGTTTAGTTCAGAGATCGTAGAAGAAGTTGACCTTATGTGTGACTCAAGGGAACAGGCCAAACTCTGGCAATTACTTTGGTAGATTGTCTCTAGCAACTCAAGTACTCCTCTAATTCTTGGGTGATCCGCTACGATTTCCATTTCCAGGAGGTGTTAGGTGTCCAGGAGCGCAACAAGAGAAAACTGCCCGATGCCACATTCGAGGCTAAGAACGCAGTGCTCGGTTTTGTGTTTGGCGTGAGTATTTCATATGCCCAAGATAATACAAACAAGAAATATATATATATATGCAAATTATAAATAAATATATATGTAGAAAATCGACAACTTCCTGGACACAAAGACGCGGGTGATCGAGCAGCTGGACCGTTCGAATATCGAGAAGAACAAGCAGTGGGACATCAAGTCGCCGGTGCCCATTAAGGATTTCCAAACTCTGATCACCGCCGTGGTGTCGCCGAAGATCCGTTCGATTGGCAACATTGCCAATGACCTGACCACCGGTGTGCTGACCACGATTACCGCCTTCAGTGGCTCCTCCTCGGGCGGCGGCAATGCGAACGCCGGATTGGGCAATGTGGTGTCCAAGTTCCTCAGCTTCTCGGGACCCATACTGCAGGGATCCACTGGCGGTGTGAATGGAATCGCCGGCGTGACGACACCGGCTCCCGATTCGGATGAGGCGGGCTACTAGAGATGCTAGAAGGATAACTAACACCTAGCAACGATCCAAGGCCAACTAATGAGAGCTGTAATTTATCGTTGAAACCGTTTCTCCCTATTCGTTTCTATCCACATCCATCAGAATCTTTGTTGACTTTCCTCCAACCCCCTCCTCGCTCCAATCGTTTTTATTTTTTTTTTGTTTACACCCTAGTTAAGTTTCATGTTTGTAAATATTCGGCATAAACAAATATACATATATATAGAGAAATTCACGACACTACAAAAGCGAATAAAACCGAAAACAGAAAACCAATACAACACGCACCTAGTTTCAATTTCGGGCCTTGGCCTTGTCGGGTTTTTTGGTTTTTTGGATTTTTGATTTTGGAATTGGATTTTGGATTTTGGATTTTAGATTTTGGATACCCCTGCTGCTCTCACTCACATGGTTCATCTGTATACTTATCTATTTGTTTCTCTATATACTTGTCAGACCAAGAGACGTCGTCGGGCGGGGGGAAAAGATCTGAGCGATGCCGCCGAAATCATGAGCGATGCCTCCCTGGAACTTCCCTCGGAACTATTGAACAAATCCCTCTTGACGGTCACCAATATCTCAAAGTCGTTGTCTCGACTGATTTTGGTAAGTAATAACTAGGAGTATAGTTTTAATATGGCTTCACAGGCTGGTCATAAATGTATTTTCAATCAACATATTTATTATTCTAGATTATTCTAAGAAATGGTTATAATATGCTTTTTATATTTACAGAACTCCGCTCGTCGCTACTCCCGCTTTGTGCTCTTCTTCAAGCCCGTTTTCGGAGATGCCCTGGTGGTCAAAGGATCTGAGGATCCCACCACAACAACCACAACCACCACCGTTCGCACCACCACAACCACCGAAGAGACTGACAAGCTCAACGAAGTCTAAATAGAATTTATTTTGTTTTTAATTTTTATATAAGTTTTGTTTTTTTTTTCTTATTATTTTGTTCTTAACTTGTTGGGTGTTTTGATAAAATGTGACTGGTGTAGCCAATAAAGTTACTTATTTATGAAATGGCGCGTGGTCGAACCATCATGCGAACTATTTTCAGCGAACCTTTGGGTCCATCCAAGAAACCGCGCCACAGAATGCCCTTAAAGCCATCAACATCCCGCTCGAGCAGCCGCTGATAGAGTCCAAAGGGATTGCTATAGCAAAAATAAATTAAATACCATTAGGTAATTTATATTTAAATGATGAACTACTCACCTAAGATTGCAAGAGGCGCCATACCAAAAGGCACCCGACTGCTGAACCGCGCAGTTTTGCTCACTTTCATCGTTATCCCGATCGTGGGTACTGAATTTCTTGCCCGTGTGCTCACTCAGTGCATCCGCGGCATCGCCTTGGAAATTTCCGAGGACATTCAGACGATACTGCTCCAATTCACTGCCGATGCTGAAGTGATCGTAAATGCCATATCTAAGCTCCTGCTTACGATTCTGCAGCTGCACCAACAGCTCGTAGTTGTCGCTGCTGGTAATCTGATGCAACTTGTCCAGTCCGATGAAGAACTCGGTGGTCAGTGGTCCGAAACCTATCTGGTAGTCCGCCCACTTGCGATTGAAGTCCTCGCTGCCATCGTAACGATTAACCACCATGGTCCAGCCGCCGTTCCTCACCTTCTGATCGCAGAACACAAAGAAGGGCTCCACATTCGAGCGCGGTCGGATGCGCACCACTCCGTGCTGCTGTTTCAGGCAGTTTGCCGGAGTGGTTGGTGCGGCCACTGCACCACCATTGGCCAGCAGTTGTGGCTCAATGTCCAGGCTGTCGAGGGGAAGCATCTGGGATTACCACAAGGGAATAACATACGGCAAATACCTACAATCGAGATGCCAGGGCATTGGGTGAAGCGAGTCCCACAACTGGCGCACTTCCCGCTCTTCGCAGATCCACCAACTGCTCCTGCAGACTGCCTATCTGCTCCTTCACACTGGCTATTTCGTTGTGGAGCGACTGCATCCGCGTGGTAAGACCACTTAAAGCCGAAACCGGACAGCTGCTGGAACTCTAAAACGAAAACATGTTAAGACTTACTGTACGAATGGCTTGTAATACGTAATGAGCTGGCTTTGTTTGTGTTCTACTACAATCACAGACTTTGAACTGTGGAATATGTTGTGCCCGTCGCATTTCCCAACTGACCGCATTTTCCAGGGAGGGCGGAACCATCAGTCCTCCGCCCAGATCCGTCTGCGTGGTGGATAGACAGGCCATGGCCATGACCAAGGCATCCAGCTGCAGCATCTGTGACATTCTGCCACTTTCGATCACTGGCCACCGATCTCAACTAGCTAACTAACTGGCTAACTAACTGGCTGACTAACTGGCTAACTAACTGGCTAACTAACTCGCTGACTAACTAACTAAGCCGCAAACTGAACATCAACTGCTGATCTGAGGCGCAGTGCAAGTGTGAATTGAAACAAAGGTCACTCGATTGATTAGCTGTACACGTTGCGTGCATCGCGTTGAAAAACGAGTATGCTAAGCAGATCTGTAAGTGTTGGGCAGTGCTTTCTTATCCAGTGATTGGTGATTGCAGCTTCACAACACTAAAAAGTACACGGAGAGAATATATAAAGCCTTATTCAATCTTTATTACTGTTATAACTAAGGCGGTTATCTACAAACATTACACAAAATGACACGTTAAATATTAAAATTATAAAAAATATTATTCACAATATTTTAGCCATGGATTCTGCACAATTACTATTATTTATTTGATGCCATTAGGGCATATGTGACTTAATCGTGATCTTCCCATCACTGTGATCGCCTAGCACGACTAGTGACTTTTGTGGCATCTCCAATCAGCCACCGACTAGTAACTAATCCAGTGAGCTAGTGAGCCAGTGAGCCAACTTGATTAGTCAGTTGCCCAGTGGAGCAGTTGCAACTGCGTTGCATTCGCTGGCATCGTTTTTAGCCTGGAATCGGAACACGTACGTCGGAGTAAATATATATAATTAACATCGCGATGGCGCTGGAGGCGCTCGTCACGGCTTTGGCTTGCCTCAGCACCACCACAAATGCCACGAGCAACTTGCCAGGAAAACACTTTTCCGTGATAATGAGAAACTCGGCGGAGCCCTATTTGCTGGCTGAAAATGTGTGTATGGCGACGCCTTTTTAAAACTTCATTCACTTTTGCATACCCTTCTTTTTTTTTTTGTTTTTGTTTTTGCAGGGCACTGCCGCCAGTTGTCCAGTAAGCACTTTGGCTGGCCTAGCAGCACGGTGAGTCGTCTCAACAGTTGCTTACACATTTTTTATGTACTAGGAATTACATTTCTTAGTGTACAATCCATGACAGATGAGCTGCAGACTCTAAAGACAGAGCTTAACGAGCTACAGGGGCTCATTGAGGAGTATAAAAATCAGGGCACCGGCATACCCATTGCAACCAGATTGTAAGTTAAAAAAGATGGAAAGCAATTTAATAAAACTATAATATCTGTAATTTTTAGACTTCGTCCATTGCCAGCCAGCGTGCAGAGCTTTCCGCTGGCGCTGGCCACGCCCACCGACGATACGCCCCGCAATTGCCACGACGAGAAGCACGGTCAGGTGAGGATCCGGATTGCTCCAGATGCGGAACCCTTCTTCGCGAGCTGCGACCAGAAGGTGAGAGGCGGCGGCTGGATGGTGATCGCCTATCGGTTCGATGGCAGCGAGGATTTCAATAAGGATTGGCAGAACTACAAGTCCGGTTTTGGGGCACTAAACTCGGAGTTCTTCATCGGTTTGGACAAGCTGCATAGCCTAACCAACAGTGAGCACCACGAGTTGCTCATTATAATGAAAAAGAAGAGTGGCGAGGAGCGTTTCGCGCTGTACGATCACTTCAGTATTGGCAGCGAATCGGAGAAGTATCTGCTATACGTACTTGGTGCCTATAAGGGAGATGCTGGGGATTCGTTGCGCTATCATGCGGGCAAGAAGTTCACCACCTTCGATCAGGATAACGACGACAATGGACAGAACTGCGCCAGGACACACGCTGGAGCCTGGTGGTATGGCAGGGAGTGCTTCGAGAGGTGAGTACTGAGCACTGAGTTAGCATATTAAGTATGCATTTTAAAGCCCCAATCATCGTGAAATCGTTGCAGCAACTTGTTTGGCACATTCCAGTCGAAGTACGGCCAGGAGATTGGCTACTTCAAGGGCATCCTGTGGAAGACCTTCCTGCCAGGACCCACTGGCTCGCTCAGCTACGTTCGCATGCTCATTCGTCCGCTGAAGAAGCGGTAGAATGTACAGTAGATCAATCACAAAGACTCCTCAGGCATAGAATACAATAAATGTCGATTATTTAATAATTCCACATACTTGTCGCATAATACAACGCACATGGCTGCACTGCTGCGATGATTGCAAACGGTTTTCAATTAGTGCAATTAATTTATATATTTCCCATTAAGCGATGTCCAATTAATCGGTGTACAATACGCAACGCGTACACAGACAGAAGCACATGGAGTGTGTGGGAGTGTGTGTGTGTGATGGGGCAATAATGCTGCTCATTAACGGCATATTATCATGAGAAAATTTCATTCTGCTCATTTGCATACAAAGCGAATAAGCGAAGGGGGGCGGGGGCGACGGGGGTGTTGCTAAGCAACGGAAGTTGTTTTCTCTAAAAATAAGCACACACACAGTGAAAATGAGCCCGGTTTCCATATGCATTTCCCAATGCTAATGATATCGAACGGCACACATTGCGTATACGTAATAAACGATGGAGAACGGGGCGTATGCGTAATGCGACTGTCATTGGCACCCCCTCATTCAACTTCTTGTAGAAGTGTACCTCAAGAAATACGAGTATGGGAAAACTTTGACGGCGACCGCCAAGAATAAATTTCATAAATAAATTTCTGGCACAGCAATTGAATGCGAGTAGGACTTTCAGGATAAAGACAGGGGGCAAATAAGCTCCTGTGCAATTGTGTGCCAAATTCAATAAATAACAGGAAAAACTTGAGAGGCCTCTGCGCACGGCGACCACAAAATACTCTATTTGTGATTAATAAATACATATATATGTGTATAAATAAAAAAAGTATTATTAAAGTAGCCTTGGCTTTGATTTATTGCCTATTGAACTCTAGTATTAATTCAGTTGCACGATAATAAGTTTAGAGGAAACTGCAATGTTCCGGTGAAGTACTGCTGGGAAAATCCGATGCAATGCAGTGGAAGTTTTATTGAAATATGCATATATTGAAATATGCCAATTTACAGCAAGTTCGCAAGTAGCGGAAATAGACTGTTCTAGATCGTTAATATAGCCAACATTTTGCTGGCTCATTGGCCGACATGATAGTAAATAAATTTGCTCACTCGAAATACCTAGAGTCTCGAACTTTTTGACAGAGTCTGAAAATATTAAACAAAGCGCACGATTCCGCAAAACTCAACTGACAATGAAATGTTGGCCGAGGGTGCCGGAGCTACTTCATCAACTTCTTCCACCTCAACTTCAACTAGCACTTGTTTGGCCTTTGTTTCGATTGTGTTTTCTTCTTTTTTTTTATTTTTATTCCTGTTTTCCTCCCGTTTGTGTTCTTGTGTTTTTTGAATTTTCATAAAACTTTTGCTCGTTTGCCGCTAATAAATTATTTTCGGGGCGCAAAAACTTTGGCCGTAGTCCAGCTGTCCTGGTGTCCTGCTGTCCTGGTGTCCTGGTGTCCTTGTGTCCCAGGGTCCTGGAGTCCCGGAGTCCCAGAGTCTACTGCTCAAAGCTGTCCGCAGAAGGGACATTCCTCTGGGGAAGGACTTCGATACCGATTCCACAAACTGCATATTGTCCTGGACCCAGGACATTACAATCCTTGTTCGCCGTTCGCCGTTCGCCGTTTGCCGTTGTTTGTTATTCCTGTGTGTGCGCTTTGTTCATAAATAATTTGCGCCACAACTCAATTTCATGAGCGTAAATCACTGTGTGGTCACTTGGCACCACCAACCGCCATCCACCACCCACCACCCACTCGCCAGGATTTGACCCACCAATTTTGATCCAGCCACCTCATTGTTTCACATTCTTTTCAAATAATTCCCCCGTCTTGTTTGGGCATTATTTCCACGTTGCTTTCCTTGCCAACCATTTACCATACAATTCCTTATTTATGTCCTGCCCAGCAAACTTTCCCTTCTCTTCATTGACGGAAAGACAGCCTTGCGACTTTGTTGTCTTATATGTGTGTGTGTGTGTGTGTGTGTGTGTGCTGCTGGGGGGTGTTAAATCAACACAAAGTTGCCGCAAACTTTTCAATTGGCTTGACAAATATAAAGAAATTTACAATATCGCTTTCAGGGCGCAGAGAAAATGGGGACAAAGGACTCGGGTCAAAGGACAATCAAATTCGAATGGCGCAGGCATGTGGACTTCTTGTGGTTATTATAGATGTGATTTTTCCCTCTGGGCTGTTTGAATTATCTTTCTTATCAAGAAAAAAACAAACTAGCGCTAGTTTCTAAATTTAAACATCGTTGAATGGAATAATCTAGGAGGAAATCCAAACAAATCTTGCAGCACAAGACGTATATCGTCACTTGATCGTCCTTTGGGGCAAGTTTACTTGGCTTTTCCGCCACCACAATCCCCAATCCCCGACCCCCTCTCCCCTCTCCCCTCTCCCATAATCCTTAACCCTGAGTGGGTGGCTAAGTGTATGCAACACCAGCTTAATGCCCTGCTACGCATTCCGCACATGAAGTTGCAATAAAAACAACATTACACTAAATTCTCATATTTCTCTGGCTTCCCTCCCGGTTTTCCTTTTCGCCCAACTTGTTTATTTCCAGCCCAAAAAAAAAAAAAGAAGGAAAAGGAAGGAGAGTAGGGTGAAAAGCGGAAAATGGGGGCATGCTGGCTGATTTTCCCCTTCAGAGCGGCAACAATAAATTGCAATTCCAAGTCACTTAAATTGCAACAAATAACAGGAGGCAGCTTGACAGCGAGAAAACGCAAACTGAGCAGCGGAGCCCCGTGAGATGTCAACGTGTTAAGGGCTGCCAAAGGGGGGCGCTCAGGGGTTAAAGCAGTTTGTCCTCGGGGAATTCGCAGAGGGCTTTTATCTCGCTTATCATGCTGTTTTGCCATTAAACTGATTTCTCTTTCAAAATACTGATATTTATGCGATAGCAGCCATGCGTTTATTAGCTTTGCTGATATTTTTAAATGTTTTGATTTTCAATTAGCTATTTTTAAATTTAAGCAGATCTGCATAAACAGCACTTCTCATTCTGTTTTATCTTTTTAAAATTACAATCAGAAATAGATTTTCCATACCTAAATGTGCTGTGCATCCTGCCATTTTGTGCGCAATTCTCCTTTCCTCTCCTATTCATTATCCTTTTCAGTTTGTTGCCATTCCATTTGGTTTATGTTGTGCAATTGCTGTTGCCACTCACCAAAAAGGCAATAGCGAAATTCAGCAGTCAACGGAAAGTGTCAGCCCTGATGCATGGACCAGATTTGTTGGACAACGCCTTAGAAAACTTGGCTCTTATTGCATTTGGCCAAAACGCAAACTTTTTCTCTGAGCAGCCCTGACGCTGATTTATTTACATTAGGAATTATGCTGGCCAACCAACCAACCAAACAACCAGCCAGCCAACTGCAATATTTAAATAGACATAACTATAAAATTTTATTTAAATGTGCATTTGCTCTTAGCGACGACGAGAAACAAAAACGGAATGAAATGCATTAAAAATGCATTTACAGCGAACCGCAAATGGCGGCAGGTGTGGTCAGTTAGCCGGGTCAGTTGGGGTCATGGGGGGCGTACAGTGGGCGTGGCTAAGCCACGTAAAAACGAGCGGAGAAATACGAACACAAAAAAAACCGAGATATGTGCCAATAGCAAAAACAGAAATGCTCAAAAGGGATTAGCATATGAAATAAGTATGTGCAGTCGAAGAAAAAATGTAATAAATAAACATTTAATCTTCTATGGCAATAACTTGTTTTCGAAATATGATTGATTTGTTTTTAATTTGATTTGAACTGCTGGCCCATAAATATTATATGTAACAAGAGTAACTATTTTCCTTTTTATGGATAAATTGCTTTGATTGTTCAGAGTGCAGCAGGGCTTAGTAGTTATTCTCCATAAACACTGTTTGTTCAGTTATTTAATGAATTCGATTTAATTTGTTTTCCAGCCAAATATTGTCCATAAATAAATAAATGCTCAACAGTTGTGTAGCTTCCATTTTGGCCGGCGAAGCCTAAAAGTTGGCTTCAATTAGTTGACGGATCAACTGGAACTATCCCCGACTTTTGCCCCTCCATTCTCTGCATTTTCCTCTATTTTTCCTGTTTTTTTTTTGTTTTTCTTTTATTTTGGATTTTTTCCTTCTGTGTTCTCTTTGGCCGGAGTGGCCTCTTAATTAAAACGAAATGTTCACAGCCGCTTGGGCAATTCAGTTAGTTTCAATCTTCCCGCTCACCTGGATGGTTATACATCCTCCCGATTTTCCACACCCCTCCCTCCCCAACCCCCGCAACCCAAGTGCCATATATAACTCATAACGATTCGGTTGGCAGAACGGCTAAAAGAAGAACAGAAATGGCAAACAGAAAGCCGAAAAAATTGGTCAGGCCAATGGCTAAGCAGTCTGTGCCAAAAACCAAAACAAAAACAACAAATAAAAAAAAGAGGCCGCAAAAAAGAAATGCAACTTTATGCGTGTGCTGCAAACAAAAAAACAAAACAAAAAAAAAAAAAAAGGCGAGGAAAAATTGGGAGAAACTGAGAGAAAAGGATGAGGGGGATTCCCATTTTTTGTGCACTCGGCGAGAGGGCAAAAAGCTAAACAATGACAGCTGCAGCTGACGCGATGGGTTTGGCCAAAAAGGGGGCTTCCCCGGCATTTACTTACGGTCGAACGCACTTCATCTGGAAACCATAAAATTGAAAAATGCTGCTGCTGTGAACACAAGGCAAAAGAGCGAGGCCATGGCAATGACGATGATGACGGGACACCAGGAGTGGGGTTAACAAAACGTGGGGTTCATGGAGGGTTATGGTAGCTATGGGGGTTCCCCCGTTTCGTCACCACCAACCCACCACTCTCCCCGCCGCACCGCTGAGGTTAGGGTTCCGACTCTGGGTTTGGGTTTTAAACCGCACAAAAGTCATTTGAGCGCCGTCGTTAACATGTCACACACACAAGTCCACACACACGCACGCACTCACACAGACACTTGCAAGCCGGCAAACAATGCACTTGCCTTAGTGATGACACCGTGAGTGTTGAGCGTGTGTGTGTGCGGCAAGGATTTGTAAACCAAAAACAATCGATTTTAATTCTAATTAATTATTATTATAATTGCAAGCTATCTTATTAATTATAGCACAAGCAAGCAGCTAGAAAACAGTCTCTTAAATGACAAATTGCTTGAAAATTCTTTTCTCCTGAAAATTGAACAGTAGTCTAATTCTTTTTATGGGCTTACAATTATGCTCCTTGTGCACTTTGTTATTACCATCACCAGCGCATATATTCCATGTTTTACCGCTGGCCAACAATGCGACCAACATCATGGCCATAATAGCCATCGCCATCGCTATCGCCATCGCTATCGCCATCGCTATCGCCATCGTCATCGCCATCGTCATCATCATCGCAATCATCAGCAGCAGTTGGCCCTTTCTTTTGGCTTAGACTGCTCCTTCTCCTGTGACTTTTGCCCCATAACCCCTTTTAACCCCCATGCTAGCCCCCCTTTGTAGACTCCCCTTTTAGCCCCCCTTTGCAAAGGCAACCGCAAAATGCGCGGTCCACATGTCCGTCCGTTTGGTTAACTTTTCATTTGGCGATCGCCCGCCCGCTTTTCTTTTAACCCCCCCATTTTTTTTGAACCCTTGGCTTGTGGATATGTGCTCACATATGACTTTGTTCATTTCGTTTGTTTTACAATAACAACAAGTGGGTGGCCAAGGGCCAGGGGGCGTGGTTATGTGGATTCGTGGTGAAAAGTGCGCTCATAATTAAAATGTTTGGAGAAAAAAGACAAAAAACCCAAAACCAACAAAAAAAAAAAATTAGAAAATGGGCAAGTGGAAGAATAAGCGGTGGCCAAATAGGAAATGAAAGAAAGAAAACGTTTGCCAGCTAAATGAAATGTTAACGGCAAACGGCAAATGTTAATGGCAGCCATTTCTCTCCCGCTCCATCATCAACTTTCTCCTACCCCTTTCCACTTTCCACTTTCCACCCCCTTCCCACGACCCCTTATAACAATTTTTCTTTATTTCTTCGTTTTTGTTTTTTTGTAGCCCGCAGCTTTTGCGGACAATGAAGAATGCCAGTTTATTATCTACCGACAGGCGAAATGGCTTTGAAATTACCAATTTCGAAAGGGGTAAAAACGGAGTTGAAACAGTGAACTTTGAAATAGGGATCAGGGCATAGGGATTTCTTATGTGTAATTGCAGGAAATTTCTACTGATCTGAATGCTGTTTTTCTCTGTGTGACAGTGAAAAGCCACCTTAGATTTTCCCCGCATTTTCCCACTCGCAAAACTATGAACTACATGTACCAATTGTACCAGCGGTCGCTGGAAAATACAATTGTACAAGTATGTTCTATTACGCAGGGATTTTGCTTTAGCTGGTTGTTGGTTTCTTTGTGAGCATTTTTGCATTTGTCGACTATGCGAGCGCGTAATTAATTTCCCGCTGCTATTATTTTTGCATTGCAATCGCAGCAAACAACAAAAAACTAGCCACGACAATGCAAGCCGTTGGCATTTTTAATTACTTGCATGAGAATTAATTATGAAAATGGCGACGATGGGAGAAAATGCGGTTAAAAGACAGAGCAAATTGCTAAGCGGTGGAAAACATGGAGGATAACCAGAGGACTGTGAAAAGCGGCGTTATAAATGCCAATTGAAATATCAGTTAACTTAAAGCAACGGCCAACTTTGGATTGCTCTATAAATTGATGTTTTTTGTAGCAAAGCGTGGTCAAATCCATTTTGCCATTATAGAGTATTCTTTGTTTTGGACACAACTTTGAAATATTTATTTGAATATATATTGCCGCACCAATCAAACTGGATTCAAAAATGGGATTAATCGGAAATTGAACCAAAAATTAAATAGAATATTTCCCACGCAGAGCTTAATATTTGTGCAATTGCTATTGTGCATCTAAGATAATCAATCCTTATTCCTTAAAGGCCACCAATTTGTGCGGATTTCTTAGCTTTTCAACCGTTTTAACCAGACATTCTCACGGCAAACTGTTTGCTGGTAAATAGAGGCAAGCCGAAGCGAGGCAAACAAAGCAAGTGAGAAAACAAATCGAGAGCTTTCACTTCACTCATTAGCATATCAATTAAACGCAACACGCACAGTGAAACGCACACCGTCGTCGGCCAGGACTAACTTTTCTTTGATGAAACTTTATCCAGACGCAGGCACACACACACACACACGTGCACACACACCCGCAAAAACCGCCCAAGCACTCACACACACACACATATGTCGTTAAGGCCAAAGCTGTTTGTACACAGTTTGACTTTTATTATTTTAGTTAAACTTCTTTTCGCAGCGAAGGTGGAAAGGGGCATATGAGGCCGAATGAGAGTGCTGAACCCAAATCAAAGGCAGGACATGTCAAGAGTGTGTGCGTGTGTGCATTAGGGTGGACCTTCTGAGCTGCACAACAGTTAATGTTGAAAGGAAGAGACCAGTTACTCAGCTTGTGAGATAACTATAGCAATAGTAATAATATAATATAAAAATAAAATCCTTCTACTTGTTACATATTTTTCAACGAATACTCTATAAACTCTATGAGTGAGGGGTATAATAAGCATAATAAGTAATATAATATAACTAATATAAGTATCAGAGAATGGGTCAGAGTGTCGGGTGCCGATTATTTGCTTTGTTAAAATTTTTAATATTTGCTTTCCATGTTTAATTTTATAAGTGTTTAATTTTTCTTTTAAAATAAAACAAGCAGCCGCAGCCGAAAGTCAGAAAATTAAGCGTCGCTCTCCATTTACTCACCCCTTTCCTCAAGCTCTCCTCTCTTCCACGTCAGAGATATTAGCTGCTTGTAGCTCCTGGAAAATAGCTCGCTCAGGCACTTCCTCCAGTGGGTCGAAATCACATTATTGGTATCCTCTGCTGCCACATAAAATCACTGCACCACTCACTCACATTTAGTATTTTTTTTTTGTAAAACATCGAAAAAGTGGTTTGCTTACGTAGGACTTTTGAGAAGCGCAGAGGAGGGCACTAATATTTTGGTATTATTTAGTATTATTTAGTATTAAGTATTTAGTATTATTTAGTATTTATTATTATTTAGTATTTTTATTATCTTGTGTTTAGTATTTTTTAGTATTATTTAGTATTTAGTATTATTCGCTATTTCCTTTTAATGTAACTTAATACTTTCAGCTATCTTACTTATAATTTTATAATTTCACTTTGAGTGCCAGCTAGAACAATAGAAACAGTATAGTGTTAATTAAGTATAAATATTATTTAATAATATATAAGATGGCTTTTTATTAGGACATTAGAAACATCAGAAAAAGACCCGGGTGTTTGTTACTACCGCCAGAGTGTCCGGGGGACACCCGGTGTTTAGCGGGTGCACTTGGGGCTCTCTGATAAGTATTCAAGACTGATTTCTGAACAAGAATCTTGCTGACAGACTCTTGCATAGTTTTAGGCAACTTAATAAATTTTACGCTAACACTTCAGATCCCTGCATATGTAGCTATACACCTTGTCCCGAATGAGGGCCACCCTGCAGCACATATGTGTTTGTGTGTGTCCAAAGATGTCTTATGGGCTTTCAGTGGGCCTGGCTTTATTGATATCCGTCCGGACACCAGGACACCCGGACACCCGGACACCCGGACTCCCGGACACTCGGGCACTCCCTGTCGTCAGCTGCCAGGCGAACTTAATGCCTGCTCCGTCTGTCTAAGCTGTCCAGCTTCAGTCCAACTCCTGTCCATCCTGTCAGCATCCCACACCAACGCCAACGCCAACGCCCATACCCATACCCATTCCCATGCCGCAGGCATCTCTCCAGCTTGTTTTGTTCGTCCATTGGCCACTAATTCATCAAATTTAGCTCAAAACTGAAGATTAATGACATACGTGTGGCATATTACGAAACTTGGTGACTTGATGAAATTTATTATTATGCCCCGGGATCACGGGGGCTCGCACTTTAATCCTGTCGCAGTCGTAAACCCAAGTTTATGCCCGATTGTTGCAACTCCTTAGCTTTGTGGCTCGTAAAGCTGTTGGCCAGCGGAAGGTAATTAGTTTCGGAAACAATCAGCCTCGCCGCTCTGTGATTGGATTATATTGGTGGCTGGCACTGCAAATGGGCTTATTGCTGGTAATGCGAATGGACCACAGATAACTTGGATACCTTGAGATTTTTGATATACATATATTTTATTTCATAGTAAATCATAGTAATACGAGGCAGTACATGTTGATTGGCCTACCATTTGTATGGTTAATTTCTTTAAAAAGTCTCTTTCCAAGAAAGTGGCTCAAAGGCTTTACTTGCTATTTGGATGCCTTGGCACAGACGGATATTTACCCACAATAGCTATGCAGCCATGGAGCTATGGAGCTATGGAGCACACACATATTTCACTTGTCTAACGATGTAACCAATAAAAAATGCATCGCCCTGGAAAAAATCAACCTGCCAACCGGACGGGCAAACATGGACACACAGAGACAGTTGGTCAGTGGTTGGGAAAATGGCAGTGGAAAATCTACGTGTGTGTGTGTGTCTGTGTTTGTGTGAGTGAGTGTGTTAGGGAAAATGGGAAATGGAAAGGTGAAGAGGGAAAAGGGGTAGACCCGAGTGACAGTTTGCCAAGTGGTCAGCAGAAAGTCCTCGGTTGCATCTTAAAGATGCTTTTCAATGCTGTCACCGAGCATGTTGAGTGCTGGTCTGTAGCTTTTCCACCCATTTTCCACCCTCCTCCTCCTCCTCCTACTCCTCCTCATTTTCCGGAAGATAGACAGGGACAGAGAAGACAGGAGTGCCTGACACGCTGCACTTTTGGCCATATTTTATTTTCCCGACGTCCGGAGTCGCCGTAGCTATGCTTGTACCCGATATTAATGATGGAATTCCTCGGGGGAGACAACGCAGCCAGACAGGATAATTCCAGCTGGAGAACATAACCAATTGATGGTGGTGGGTCATCTGAATGAAGGCAACATGCTGTGCCAGTGCATTATCGAAAGATAAACATGCATAGATGGCATGTTGAACACATTTAGTTAGCTGTTTGTTTGTTTGTTTACTTTTGCGATTTCAAAAGCGGATTAGGTAATTGTTTTCTACTTATTATCATCATAGCTGGTCAAGCGTATATGAAATCACAATATTTGCATAGCTCCAGCTAGCAGGCATTTCAAGTTTAACAACATTTTTCAAATAGCACAAGATGCTTATTAACTCGTTTACAAAAGGTTTCATCTCTGCCAATGTGTAGATAATGGTCTATCCACTGACCCCAATGTTGCCCCGCCCCCTTTTCCAGATACCGCCCCCTCCCAAGCCAGCTTTCCTAATGATGCGGCAATCTGTCCTGCGCTAGCTCATGAAATTAGGCACGAATGTCCGGTGAAGGTCGGCCAAGTGGGCGTGGTGGCCACAGGTAGGCCTCGGCCTAATGCCTGGTGATTTGTTAGACTCCCATCCTTCCGTCAAACCCCCCCCCCCCCCCATTTTCCCCATTTCCCCCTTTTTCCGACGACCTTTGTCTCCCTGAGAGCTTGTTTAGCCCGCTTGCTGCTAAGGCATTCACCTGAAAAATTCCACAATGCCAGGGACACGACCCCAATGGCCATCTCCGGTCTTCTTTTTGGGGGGAGGACTGTAACTGTATCCACCTTGCAGCAGGATACAGTCCAAAAACCCAGAGCAAAAACCGAAGCACAAACCCAGACCCAGGCAAATTTGCATGCCATTTGTCGTGAATTTCATTTAAGATTTATTTAAATTTCTTCCCTGCGTGCGAACTTTTGGCAGCATCATTTTCACATCTTTTAAAGGTTTTTCCCCTCCGCCCCTTTTTCCCGGCACTTCGATGTTTTTGTTTTTTTGGTTTTGGTTTTCTTTTTTTTTGTTTTTGTTTTGTTTTACGGCGTTGATATGATAATTTGCTTACTTGCGAGCTCAGCTAACCGTTTTTGTTGTGTTTTCTGTTGTCTGGCTAATGCTGCGGTCTGCTTTTTGGCCAACAGGGCACAGTGGCTAAAGTTTGTGAGTGGCTGCCATGAATTCGGGCTTGCAAGTTGAGCATAATATCATAATATGTAGGTGGAAAAATAACAAAGGTCTGATAACAATGGGCGATGAAAATGAAGTAAGAGAGTGTTTTTTAAGCAGATAAATCGTACAACTTGTATACAAGTTTTTGAACTTAATATTGACCATATTTAATTAAAGAAAATATCTTTAAATTTAGGTAATTTTAATTTTTTAATGACTTTAGATGTTTCAAGTTGTCTCCCAGAAGTAGAAAACAGTTTTGCTCGGCGACATAGACAAATCGAAATAAATTTAATGCTAATTCCGAGTCGAGGAGCAGCTTTTCCCAGGAGGAAAAACAATACAAAAATAAAAATAATAAAAAACAGCGAGGGAAGCGGTAGTACGAACTGCAAACAGCTTATTTTGCATTTGAGTAATGTGCGTTAAATTATTTGAGTGTGTAGGCCACAACTCGGCGGTGGAGTGTTTGTGTGTGTGTGTGCGAGGGGGTGTGCGAGTGGGTGTGAGTGTGTAATTAATGTGGCTGTCTGTCTGCCTTCGCAGGACCTTCCCATTTGCCTCTGCTTACACTTTATTTCAAATTATTTGCACATTTGCTGCCTTGGCGCGCTCTTGGCCCCGCAAAAAGACAAACAAACACCGACATTATTTTCACATCATTTAATTTAATGCATGGCCAGGATGGAAAATGGTTTGGGGGAGCATTAAAAATATGGCCCGGCTGGCTGTTTGCCTTTGTTTTACATTTTATTTCACTTGTTGTTGCCATTCTTGCACCTTGTGACCGCCCTGGAAAAGCACACAATCCTCACCCCCCCCTCCACCCCACGAAACAGCTAATAAATGCCAAAGCAACGCGACGAACAAGGCACTAAAAATTTGTACACAACAAGCTCGATGACGGGAAAATTCAGAGGGGGGTTGTGGGGAAAACCCCGGAAGAGAGGGGGGGGGGGAGAGGGCGCCAAAACAGTTTTGAAAACTGTAATTATTTTAAGGGATTCTTTATGCTAAACAGCAATGCCAGCGAACCTCAGTTCCCTTGAGAAGGCCAAATTGAAACGGCAGCCAAAAGAGGGTGGCCCCAAAGTACAATCAAATACGGGGGTGGTGTGTGTATGTGTGTGTGTGTGAGTGTGTGTGTGTAAGTGTGTGTGCGGTCTGTCAGGTGCAAAGTGCCAACGGCCTAGCAATGAATAATTACATTTTAATAGAGTGTCCAGGGGAAGTGTTTTAAAAACACAACGCCCACACACACACAAAAAAAAGGGAAGGCGAAAAAGGCAAGCCACCAGTTTTGACATAGGGCATACAAATATACACATATATGTATATATATATATATGTAACTCTTGGTTGAAAATTTAAGGTCGCAGTTTTGGGCTAAATATTTCAATTTGTGGGCTAAGCTTCTGGCCTTCGTTAACTTTCTTGTGTTTGGCCACAGTTTGCATATGTATGTGCGCTATCTCTTTCATTTCGTAGGCTGACATAATAAAATTTTAATACAATTTCCGTAGCACAGATTTGGGCGCCATAAAGCGGCAGCGCATAATGAGTGGCATTCCCCCCTGCCCCCCCGATGGTACCAGCGTTTTCCGCGCCAGAGGACCCTTCTGTGCCACAGCCCCCGCCCCCCCCACATTTTAGCCCACTTTTACCTGTCCTGGCTGGCAAATCATTTTACGGTTATGGGGTCGCGTCGACTGGCCGCATTTGAATAACCATAAAACACTTTGTACACGAGCGGGGGGATGGGGTTTCAAAACGGGTGGTGGGGCTGGGGGATGTGGGGGAGCTGAAACAGGTAGTCAGCATCAGGTGCGAATGGCCACCAAATCCAATGAATGTCAATGATGTCGATGTCGTTCGCACAAATGGCAGACGATGCGAATTTATGCCGCACATAATACAATTTTGCCACACACACACACACACACGGACACCACAGTGATACACAAACACACAGCCGTGCATATATATGTACATATGTATATTTATAAATATGCGTGCTTGTTTGTTTCGGCCAGCAAATTGTGTATTTGCCTACGGCTTTATGCTGGCGCTATCCTCGCCAAGATAAGCTCCATTATCGGCCAAAGAGGCCTTTGTGTAATGCCCACTCTTTGTCGCCATCCCGCTCTAATGCCGGTCATCCATCTATCTCCCTTCCACTCTGCCACATACATATGTATGTATGTATGCACACACAACGTGGCAGATGGGATTTGCGGAGTGCAGTGCAACCATTTCGATATCCACTTGAGGGATTCCCCGGCTAAGCCCAAAAAAGCAGCAAACATTTTCACCATGGCATCATGGACATATGGAATAACTGAATTGGCTGCGCAGTCAACGTGAAAACGATGAAAATGTTTACGAATGCCCGTAATTCGGAACTTGGTATTAGCAAATTGTTGTAAAACATTTCAAGTGATATCTACGGCATTTGAAATCAGCATGGCTTTATCCATAGAGTATACATTATACATTCCTTTAAATGAATCAGTATCGCTATGTCTGACTTTCAAAGAGTATAATTTGCAGCAAATACAAAATACAGAAAATTGTAAACAATTTGCAGATTAAAAGGATTTTTTCACCATTTTATTTGTTTACCATAACCATTATTTTGTAACCACTCTTCAGCAAATACCAATAAATGATAAAAGGCAAAAAAAAAAAAAAACGGGGAGCGACAAATAGCGGAAGCCAGACAAAAACGTATATTAAACGGTGGCCGAATACAAATAAAATAATTATGCGTTTTGCAGGCCTCAATGGTTTGCCGCCGCTGATTGTCGCCACCTCCCGGAAAAACCCATTCCTAAGCCCCAGACACTCACCTGAGCGGCTCAAAAAGTTACAAAAGTCTTGGCCGGCCACAGAAATCAAACTCATGAATAAACAAAAACCGGAAAAGTCAAGGAGAAAGTTATTAGTTTGCCACCCACCAGAGGGCCAGGGATGTGGAACCTTTCTGGCTTCGGCTCCTTTGGCTGCTTTGGCTGCTTTGGCTGGGGGCCACCGGCTCCTCGGTTCGCTCAAGTGTTGCACAAACAAGGAGCGGCCGAAATTAAATGAAAGCCACTGTAAAAAGGGTTGGCGGTGGCGGTGGCGGTCGAGATGAAAGCGAGACAGATTCAAATGAAAATATTCTAATTTTTGTAGCTGGCCAAATTTTCGGGGAATGAAATTGAAATTGTGGCAGCCAGCGACGACGAATTAATTGAAAATATTCCACATTTTCCCGCTGCCCGGTGAAGTATGCAACACTTTTTCGCCACCTCCTTTCATTTTCCTTTTAGAATGTGTTTAGTGGCGTTTGATTAGTAGCGGTTTTCGCGAAGATAAAGGTGGTATTTTTTGTGGAATGTATAATGTTTGTATACAATTATTGGCATATCAGAAATATTTCATTCATTTGATGTAAAATACTCCAAAACTTCGAGGAGCATCTTTGTAGGGAGATCCTATTAGATGAGTGTTTTAAAGCATTCTATCAGCTCAATTTTTATCTCTGACATGCATTACCTAATTGCTGAATGATTTTGGGATTGGACCATCGCTTTTGGGCAACCGCAAGCCGCCAAGTGGCGGTCAGGAGGAACAGAAGGAGCAGCATCCGAAGTCCAGCAATGGCTCCTTCTGGAGGCCCGATGTTATGGCCAAATTCTTAGCATTTCCTGGAAATGCGCTTTGATTGCATATTTGAGTCTATGGAAGGCCTCTTGGGCATTCCACACTGGCAAACACAAAGAGCCGGGGAATTGCTGGAGCCAATTTATTGGTTAATTGCCATTTCAATCATTTTGATTGCGGAATTCAGCCAAGCTCATGGAACGAAAGTCCAGCTTAAGTTCCAGATTTCCCCAGATGGTTCAGGTGAGCACTATGGCGATATTAAAAATGCTGCAAATGCTCAAAAGCAAGACAAGCTATAGAGGAGAAGCGAAAGAGTGTCACATGAAAGTGCCTCAGGAGAATGGCCAAAGGGCAACGCGACTTTGTGGATGCTCTACAGGCATATTCCCATTTTGTTTTCAAAGTTGCCATCAAGTGGAATGGTACATGTAATGTTGCAAAGAGTAGAAATATGCCGCCGTTTCTGGTGGCTGAAATCAAATTAAAATGCTGCAAAGAGCGGAAAATTATAACAAACAGAGCAGCGAATGGAGGCGGGGAAATGGGAAAATGGCTGGGGGCCACAAGGGAAATTGTTGCAGTGCAGATAGAAAGAAAACATGCAACAAACACACACACACACACACACTCATACGCTGACAGGCCGCTGTTGGCAGCGCATTATGAGGAATTTTGCAAAAAAAAAGCGAAAAAAAAGCACCAGAACGCTGAAAAAAAGAAATTCAGGCTGCAGGACACAAAAAAGCGCACAAGGAAATGAGGCTGGAGAAAAAGGGGGAAAGGGGGAGAGGGGGAAAAGGGGGAGCCGCAGGCTCATTGACAACATCTTGCAAACGGATTAAGAGCAAAAACTCATTAAAATTATGTTGGCCATGCATTAAATGCAATTCAATGCAGGCGGCCGGACTCGTTGCCTCTTTGCCAACCGATCCTGCAGCAGGACTCCTTTATCCTTCATCCTGCCTGCGGCTGTCAGGATACTTAATGCGGCCTTTGTTCGGCGTTAAATACCGTTTTGGGCAATGGCCATGGCATGTGGTAAAATGCCCAAAAATGGACAGGTATTTTTGGCCATCGTAGGAGCTAAATGCTCCTATGGCAAAGACTTACCAAGAAAGGGCTCAAAAATGGGTCCTATTTGGTACGTAACTCACTGAAATTTCAGGCTTAGACACAGGATCAATATCAGGCTTAGACACAGGATCAATATCTGCACTTAGCCTTACTTTTCAATATCTGCACTTAGCCTTACTTTTCAATATCTGCACTTAGCCTTACTTTTCAATATCTGCACTTAGCCTTACTTTTCAATATCTGCATTTAGCCTTACTTTTCAAATATTTATTTAGTTTCGAGAAAAATGGAACAAGCAGCTTGTTTATTATAAGTTTAATAATTAGTTGAAGCTTTTAAATTATTGAGTAGTTAAAAGTGGTTTCAAGAAAAATGGAACAAGCAGCTCCTTTGCTATAAGTTTATCAATTAGCTGAAGCTTCTTAATTATTATGCTCAATATGTTATTCAGTAGCATCGTAAAACAAAAGCGTATGCTTATTTCCATTTGCTGTTCCAAAATGACTGTTAAAATTGGGGTGCCTGTGGATCACAGACGCAGTTTTAAAGCCAAATCAAAAGCCATAGACTCGGCAATCATCGATGGGCAGTGAACGCCATTCAACCGACCGCAAATCCCTTAACACATTTGTCAACACTTCGTCATTGTCACACAGTCTTCTGCCTGGATGGGGGACATCCCTTCGTCCCGTCGTCCTGGCATCCTGGCATTCTGGCATCCTGGCTTTCTGGGCAAACATTTAATACACTCCACTGGACGGGACATTCGGTGCGGCCCTTTTTAACCCGAAAAGTGGGCAGTGGGACAGGCACATAGGAGTGGGGCTAGGCTCCCTTGAGGAGCCAAAACAAATCAACAGCGATGAGCACAAATGGCAGCAGCCATAACAACTCTATCAAGCTTATTTCGATGGCCAAACAGAGCACACTCGCACACGAACAAGCAAATGGGATGAAAAGGGGTGGGGAAAGGGGGGAAAACGGGGAAAACTCCCACAGAACAAACCCAAGCCCCCGAAGGACAAAGGACAAAGGACAGTTTGGCATTTTGACAAACTGTGTCAATAGCATTTTTATTTGTGTCCAATTTGTTGGTTGCGACAAACATTGGGAAGCTCTCGCCTGGCGATGGTAACTTTTCAAGGGTCGTGAGTCACGAAATCAATAAACTAAAATATATTTTTATGAAAGTTTATAAAAATTAGTATCCACGACCCTTAGAAAAGGCACAAAATAGTTTACGAAACTAAGGCAGAACAGCTTTCTTTGCATACATGTCCTTCTTTTTATCATTTATTTAAAACGAAGCTTTCAATTCGGAGCTATATTTCCTTTAAATTAAGTTTTAAGTTATTTACTCTTCATTTTTACCGTCTCTAGCTCTTCTATCTCATTGCTCCTTATCCCGAACTGTGTCCTGTCAGTTTTCAAAGCCATTTACAGCGTTTAAAGTTAACAAGCGAACAAATAACAAAAAGTCAACAACATTCACATAGAGCTCCTACAAAGCAGCCCCCTAACCCCATATCCCCCCTTTTTGGAGGAGCTACCAACACCCACCGCCCACCACCCACCGCAAGTGTCAAAAATGTGTCGTCTTGTCCCCAGAAGGATCATCGTTTCAATTTGTAAAGGTTCATTGCTGTCGAGGACTTTATTTGAATTGCTGGCTGAGACGTTGACCTGCCAGCGACCTTCACACAACCCCATTGGCCACCCACTTCCACCCACTGCCACCCACTTCCTTGCAGCCATTTTCCCGCTCAATAGAGGAGCCATTCGAGTAGCAATACAATCAAAGATACCAGGAGGAGTCGCCTGAGGAGTCCACATCCTGTTTAATGTCCATTTCTTACGGTTTGTTAAGTTCTTCAAATGTGTCAGTCCTTGGCCCCAAATCATTTTGTCTTCGACTGCAAATACGGGCTCTATTCCATTTCCTTTTTTCAAACTCGATGCTGGCGCACAAATGAATATTAATTCAGAGCTCAAAAAAATAGCTAACTGGTATTAATTACCCAGAAGTCAAAGCCAAGTCGGACTTTATATATATACATATATATATGTGTATACTCGTATATTTGTGGATTGAAGGCGAGTGCAGCTAAAATCGATTGCGTTTTTGGCTCAAATGCGAAATAATGCAGTAATGTAGGTATAGATTTAGCTGGAATTTGCGGACCAAAGTCCTTGCCATTAGTTGGCCTTCCTCTCTCGGCCAATTTCCACTGGCTACTGACATTGTTCTCGGCACGGAAAAAAGAACCGAGAAATGAGAAACTTAATTGAAATTAATTAACCCGCCAATGGTGAGCTAAGGCAAACTACAGGCTCCAGGCAGACGTCACTCAGAAATTGCGGCATAGGGGGTTAAGAAAGTACACTGGAAAAAGCCAAGTGGTGTATAATGTAATACGTTAATATAAAAATGATATTAATGATATTATGAAATATTTATTAGAATGAGAATATCTTTAATTATTTATTAAAAATTATTATTATAAACTATTATTTCTATAGAACATCTTTCAGCACACAATCTATTCCATGGTAATTTTTCCACAGCGTAGAGAGCGATGCTCCTCGATGGGAAATATGGCTGGATGGAGTTCATCCTAACCCAAAGTCTCGTCGGCTCCGCCTTATTTACCCCTCGAGATGGCAGTCGAGCGGCCAGGCGGCAACCTCATATCATTTACAGTCAGTTTATTTAAGCGTTTGGCGTTTGCCAGCACCCTGGATGCCATATTTTGCCGCCTGTCCCTGGTCCTTTCCCCTTTCCCCTTTCCCCTTTCGCCAGTCGGCAGAAGGACTTGGTTTCTGAGTTGGAGAGTCCTTATTGCTGTTGCTGCTGATTTGTTGTCGATAGCCGGTCGGTTTTTTTTCTTTTTTTTTTTTGTGCCTAGTCCATTAGATGCTGGGATGCGCTATGCGATGGCAAACGATAAATTCTCATCACGTTCACAAAATATTTTTCTATCACCTATAAAACATTTGAAGCAGCCTTGCGGCAAAAAACTTTTCCTGCTCCTTGGACAATGGATCCGGTTCCACTCCGCATCCTGCATGCAAGATTCCCCCACATGGATGTTTATTTATTTGATTTCCCTCCTCCTTCTCTTTGGTTTTTTCTCCTCTTGTTGCATTTTGTTGCTGCCACTGTTGGTTTTTGGTGTCTTGTGCTCGGGCGAGCCTGCATAATGCTGCCATCTAGCCAGCTCGCTATAAACAAACAGCTCCGGGCCAACAGCAAGCGGCAACACCAGGCGGCAACATACAGTAGACACACAGACACACGGACACACAGACACACAGACACAGAGACACAGAGAGTGTGGCACATTAGCCCAAGTTCGCATGGGAAGTTGTTCTTTGCTAGTGGAACTTTTGGATTCGGATTTGGATTGCAATTGCTATTGACTGTGGGTGGGCGTGCGTTTGCGGGGGGCGTGGCAGGATAAATGGGAACATGACTCACAGTTTGGCCAGAAAAAATGAAATGAGAATAAATGAAATTAAATGAAATGAGATGAGGACTGCAGCCAAATTAGTTATCTTAAGTGTAATTGATAATTAATTTGAATCTGCTTATTCAGTTTTTTAGTATGGCATGTACATTTACCATCTTAAAAATAAAATGTATGAAAACAATCTAACTTAAAGTAAATTGTATACAGTAAGATTTCATTCTTGCTTCAATCATGCCAGTCCATAAATAGGCGTAAAATACTCGTATGTATTTATTCCTTAGGGCCATCATTTTAGCTACTTTCCAGCTGAAAATTCAACACCAACAAACGCACATACTCACACACACACACACGCACACACACAAGCAGATGGAAAAGCTCCAAGTTGGCTGAACTGTGGAAGCGATTTTGCCTTGCGGCCATTTCCACTTCCACTTCCGATCTGCAGCCATTTGAAGCAATTTTCGCTTCCGTTACCCAAATGCAATTGTCCTGCGTAAGTGCCACAAATACATACAAGCACGCACACACACACGCACACACACACACACACACACACATGGTAGTTTAGCCGTGTTAAGTTGCTGGCCAAGTTTAAGTAAAATAGAAAGCGAAAGAGACGCCACAGAAAATGGCCAGAGGAAAAAGAATGCAAGCGGTAGATGCGAAAACTTGCTTTGTTTGCCATATATATGTACTCGTATTTGTAGTTGTTGTTATTCTGCTTTCAACTTTTCCTGCCATCATCATATACAACTTTACCGTTATTTACACTTGGTCGCTTTGGGATGTTGTTGTTGTTGGTTGCTGTTGTTGTGTCTGTCTTAAAATTGACAATTTTATTTAACTGATTTCCAGGGCCAACAAGCTGAAAAAAGCTAAGAAATTGAATCGAACCCAACGAAGGCAGCAAAAGTTTTGCAGCGAAAACGCTAATTACGTTCAACTTTTCCCATTTAGTGCAGCTACAAAAAAAGAAAACGCAAAATAAATATGAAAAGAAACCGGAAGGTGTGCGACTGCATATGATTTATGTCAGACAGTTTTCTAAGCAAATATGTGAAAAGTTTTCGAGTTGCATGATTTTTTGGTGGCGGAGAGAGACAACCAACCAGCGATGAGCAGGCGAACGATGCGTATACGTAATATTAAATAAGTTGTGTGCATAAGCAGCAGTGTGGCAAAGGAACTTCTCATTTGTGAGCTGTAAATTTTAATTTAATTGGAAAAAAGCCTATTAAAACAGTTCTAAATACAAAATGCGACGTAAGATTAAAATCTGCACTTAATCCAAATATTAGACAAAGTCTTTTCTTGCTGATTTTTATGTCGCCACCTCATCTTATGCCAAGTTTATTTCTCCTTCAAGTACATTGTTGTCGTGTCACGCACTGAATTCCCACACACTTTGCAGGAAACCCAAGAAAAGTTGATGAGAAATCGCTGGAGAACGGGCGGGAAAAGCCATGAAAAGCGTTGAGGTGGGAAAAACATGGACAGGTGCAGTGACAAGGTGCGAAGAAGACTTTGCTTTGCGTGAGAGTTCTTTTGCATGCGGCGCTTAAATTAATTTGCACAAGCTTCGCTTTAGTTCATGGTAAATATATGTAGGCACAAGTGAAAAAGATAGCGCTAAACAAGTGCGAGAGAGAGAGAGGCGGGATAAGACAGAGACGGAGCGATGGAACTGTCAACAGCAAAGTTGTTGCCAAAACAACCAAGAAACAACAAGCGGCACAACTTTTTGCCAAACCAAAAATATTTGCCCCACTTCTTAGGGCAAACTATTATATGTACCGCATTTTGTTGTTGTTTTTGTTCTTGTTCTTGTTGTTGTTGTTGTTGTTTTGGCTCTTCTTGTTCTTCTCGCTTCTGTGTGCGTTTGTTAATGATACACTTTCAAAAAGTGTTGCAAGGAAGGGGGAGGGAGTGGGGCGTGTGCTTGAGGTGTTTGCCTTGGCAGCTCTTTTCCGTCAAGCAGATCCAAAAATTTAATTGGCTACGGAGAATTTCGCAGCTGAAATGAAGAGGCAAAGTTTCGGCAGGATATGGCGAAGGATGCGCAAAGGACATGTGTCGGAAATTAAACATTTAAATGCAACAAAAAGATTTATTTATATTAAATATATATTATTTATATTTATAAATAAATTTATATAAATGAATATATATTATTTAGCAACTATCGTAATTACATTTATCTTCCTAATTTCCTATTCTTCTAATTTTCCTCCTTTTTTTTTTACCAACTTTTCCGCTTTTTTACCCGCCCACTTCACTTTCCCATCATCATTATCTGGCCTTGAATGGCCCTCGCATTTGTCGCATTCAAATCACTTTTAACATAATTCGGCAATAAAAATTCATTGAATTATTTTTTGATTGGTTTATGACCGTGAATGGCTGTGGAGGCAGTCGGCAAAAGGACGATTCCAGGACGCAGGACATTCCGCTCTAATGTGTGTGTGGCTGTGTGGGTGTCTGTGCGGCATGTTTATGTTATTAGAAAAAGTTGAGCCGTCGACGAGGCCGGAAAAATGTCAATTTAAGACAAGGAATTGATATGCGCAGAGCATAGGGCTAAAACGGGCCAAAGAAACAAAAAAAAAAGGCTGCTGTGGCCAAGAGCATTCTTAGCCAGATTAGGCCGTGCCCTGCCAGCAGCTGGCCATAATCGGGGGTGAAATAAATACGACATCCAGGGATGTCCTTCGACCCTTCGACTGGCATATGCACCCTCCTACTCCCTCTCTCCCTCTCTCTCTCTATCCCCACCTGCCATTAACAGCTCCGGTCCTCTTCCGGTGTCCTTTTTATTTTGTTATTTATGCCATCAATAAAATTCACAGGCGTAAACGTTTGCAATTTTTTGCTGCCAGGTGATTTGCCCCCAAAGAAGACGCCACCACTCTTTCATGCTCCCTTAAACACACACTCAGCTTGGCTAAATTATGCCGTGCCAAAAAGTCTGTTTATGGCATTAAATTTCTCACAGCTCTTTGCTCGATTTGATTAGAAATCGTTTGGCAACTTACATGAATTATATGACGTGTTTAGTTACAGTAAACACTTGTAAGCATTCAAAGTCTATAAAATATAATCTTCTTTTTAGGATGGAACCAGGATAAACATTCAGGATTTTCTTCATAAATGAGTTACTGTTCTTAGCATTACTTTCTAAATTCAAAAGCTATAACCAAATAATAAAACAACAAAATACGGAAAAGCTGAAATGCATTAAGTTGTAGAAATTAAATGTTGCCTTACACATTACCCTGCAAGAACAGCCTACTGTCTTGTGTGGCACAGCCAACTCAATTAGTTTGGGTCTGCATTTGTTGGGTCTCACGCTGCCACGCCCCCGACATTGCCGCCGCCCACCTCCTGAAGCTGTCAACTAAAAACTCATCTGCTGAATTATGCGAACATTTGCAAGGAGGCAATAAATCGTCCTTTCTTTAGGACCAACAATTCTTCTCGGTTGATATCCTGCTGCCACTCCGCCCACTCAGGTGACTTTGTGGCACTCACAAGCACACACACACACACACGAGGACTACTGAGGCTGCCACGGAGACAACTGTCAACGGCAAGTCAACCGCCCGACAGTCACGCCCACCGCAGGATACCGCCCAACGCCCAACGCCCACAAGGACATGTGGATGTGGAGCCGAGGATGTGTGTGGTACATATGGATTCTGCGGTCGGTGGGTTCATCAAATCTCTGTAAGTGAAAATCTCAACCCCCCCTCTCCCCTGCCCATCCCTTTACCAACTCGCGGCCCACGAAATGGGGGGCGTGGCCAGTTGGCCTCGTATAATATTAATAAAGCAGAAATTGACAGATTCAGAATGACAAATTTGTCGTCGAGCCTGATAAATGATATGAAATCTCGAGGAGAAATATTGTGGCAAGGCAAAGGAAAACAGAGGCCGAGGCTTCACTGTGTTTTTTTTTTTGTTTTTTTTTTTTTTTGGATTCTTTGGCCGGGAAGAGCAAGATAAATATTGATAGCATCTGCGGCGAGCAGTTAAAAAACGAACCGAAAAATGAAATGAAAATTGGTGAAAGGCAGAGCGATGGGGCGAGGGATTCGCTTTGGTTGGTTGGGGCACAAAAGATCCTGGGACATCCTTCGCGCCTTGAACGGCTTGTAATGCGAAGCAATTTGGAATGCCGCCGCCGCCGCCGCCACTGCGTCTGGTCCTTCGAAAGGAAAGGAAAACCCATCCTCCTGCTCACCTGGACAGCTTGGCTAAGTGGTGTCCTGGCTGGAGTTCAGGTCCAGGTCCAGGTCCTTGGCTGCATGTTTGCATGTCAACCACGCCAATGCGGTGGGTGGTGGCTTTTCCGGGCGTCGCGTTGGGCGAGTGGATGGGTGGATAGTTGGATGGTTGGATGGTTGGATGGGTGGTGCAGTGGCCAAAAGAAGGTGCGGCATGTTGAACGCTTGCCAAGTGCAATTTCAAGATTTAACTGATAGTGTTCGTTAGTCAACGGCGCCCATGGCTGGCGGAAAAGGGGGGTCGAGTACTTTCTGGATGGCCCTAGGTGTTGGCAGGACCAGAGCAAAGGGAACAAAGGACTCTCTGTAGCTGGAAGCCAAGCCCCAGGACATAGTATTCATTTCTTGATTATGGTATATTTATTCAGCACTTGTTGTATTTCATACTTCGCCTGTGGTACTATTTTTAATTGAATTTTACCGAATTTCTTTATCTTAATATTTCATTTATGTTGTATACCAAATTTACAATTAATACTACAATTAATACTACAATTAATACTACAATTAATACTACAATTAATACTACAATTAATACTACAATTAATACTACAATTAATACTACAATTAATACTACAATTAATACTACAATTAATACTACAATTAATACTACAATTAATAATCAAATTTAAAGATTTGTTTTGGAAATTTCTGCCAAAAATATCATATAACTTTTGCAGAAAAGCTTTCTAGCAAGTGCAACTAATACCACCCTCAATATTTGATATATCCTTCAGTCCTCCGATAATCGCAGCCCATTGCTAACTGCTGACGAAGGTGCTCCTCCTTGAAGCTGCATAATTTGTTCTATAATTTCACTTAGTCACCTGAACCAGCGTCAAAATCAGAGCCTCTTCCGCTTCCGGTTCGAGTTTGCTTTTTTGCATTTCAGCTCTCTTTTTTTTTCAGCTTTCTTTTTTCAGGTGTCTTTTTTCTTGCGGCTCTGGTGTTTTTGCATAGCCAAGTGAAGCTGGCGCTCCTGGCTTTTTCACCAGGCATCTTCGACGGGCTTCTTCTACTTTTTTGGCCAGCCGCTCTTTGGCCACCGACTGCAATTTCAAGTGTTGGCTGGCTGACATCAATCTGGCCAAAACACGCTGGCAAAGGGGGCGTGGCGGGGGCTGATGGCCGCATTGTTTGTCAGCCTAATGTCTGTTGTGGGTGGTCGAAGTGGGCGTGCCACTGTGGGTTGGGTGAGACTGCCTCAAAAATACAATAAGATGAAGATGAAAGACACCTGGGGGGGGGGGGGGGGGGGGAGCGAGAAAGAGAGACAAGACTGCTTCGTCATTTTGGCAAGGACTTCTCTGCAAGGACTCCCGACCATTTACCAGCATCCCCCCCCTTTTTGAAGTGATTTTCCTTGCAGAAGGCGGCTGCATTGCGGTTTTTCTATGGCCAACTTAAAATTCAATTTGTTTGGCTGTGATTTAGTGTAATTTAAGCGCCCAACTGCCTGAAAGATATATGGGCACTTGAGACGAGAGCGCTGCCAGCGAAAGAGACGGCAACAGGCGATGCAGAAAGAGACATGAGTTAGAACTGGAGAACTTGGGTAGTTGGGGAGTTGGGGATTTGGGAGGGGGAGGGGGAGACATCACCTCAAAACCTCTAAAACAGGCTGAGGCGGTTTTGTGCGTGTGACAGTTCATTAGTATGCCAACGCCAAATGGCATTGGCAAACGTTTCCTGCAGCTCCCTCCTTCCCTGCCTCCCTCCCTCCGCTGCATCTGCACCTGATTGAAGGGCCTCCTGACAGCCCGCAGCCCCCTCCTCCTCGAAGGAGCCTGCTCGAAGGACCCCCCTCGAAGGATCCCCTTCATCGGCAGCTCTCGACGCCGTTTGTCAGCGGTTGACATGAATAAGTCATACCCCAAAGTCGTCTCGGAGTTGTCAATTCAGAAGGCAATCGCAGCGGAGAACGCATCAGAGAGAGAGAGAGAGAGACAGAGAGAGAGAGAGAGAAAGAGAGAGAGAGAGAGAGAGATAGAGAGAGAGAGAAAGACAGAGAGAGAGATTGAAAGAGAGAAGGTGATGGAGAAGGCAGAGAACTGGGACTATCGGTAAATCTAGCTTGAAATATGCTTGCCCAGAAACAGATGCTTGTAATGGAAATTCTTTCAAGATTCCCCAAGATTGCCTGATTGTTTTCATACCCTTATATGTGAAGGGTACTCCAAAAAGGTGATCTAAAATGCAGTAAATGGAATGGAATTATAATTCCGATAATAATCGATCTGAATTCTGGAATTATAATTTATATCGATCTAAATTCCGGAATTATAATTTACCTCGATCTGAATTCTGGAATTATAATTTACCTCGATCTGAATTCTGGAACTATAATTTACCTCGATCTGAATTCTGGAATTATAATTTACCTCGATCTGAATTCTTATATTGTACAATACATATCTAAAGAATCTGTGTGATTGCAATGGTACTTTGTACTGTTCATCGAGCTCATCATACTCGCTCACGTCGAATGACATGTGCAATATTTGTCTTTTCTTGTGCTGCCCAGAAATGGCAGCCAATACACTGGAGTTGTCAACTCATGCGCTCGCCTGTGCCTGCCAAGAGTAATGATGCACATGGTCCGCCCCAAAATAGCCCGTTCCTCGAATGCCCCTGGAGCTGCTCTCAACCAGTTGCAGCTGCTTTGTCAGCGGCTAAGTGCAAGTTAAAGCAAAAGTAATGGCTCCGCCAAAGGAGCAGTGGAAGAAAAATCGTTGCCAGCGTTTGCCAGCAGTGAAAAAAAAGAAAAAAAAGGAGGGAAATAAAAAACAAGTCAGGAATAACAGAAGGGAAACGGGAGAAGGGAAAACAATTGCAATGCATCTTTCGAAGGGGGTAGGGGGGTATAGCTCCCAGGCAGGAGTCAGTGCAGCAGAATGAATGGTCATTGCTTAAGTTTCCTCTGTTGCCAGCAGTTGATGCCTTTTTGCCCTGCCAGCGACTTGATTGCGCATACGCACAGTTGGCCGCACCGAAAATATGCAGCTTGACTTTGACGAGGCGGCAAAAATGCGCTTGCATCTGAAATTAGATGAGCAAATCTCAAGATGGGCGATCAATCGACTGGAATCAGTGGGGGTGCGATTGCAAATTGAATTGATAGATGCAAAAATGAGGGAACAAAGAAGTTGCCGGCTCCATGGGTTAATCGGCTAAGCTGCTGCAACCGCAAAAGGCAGCCGTATCTGTGAGTGGCTCCCAACCGAAGAGCAACTGCAAATTGGCAAAGCAAGCTTCAAGCTTGGAAAATGGGAAAAAGGTTTTCCACCTTCGGCCTTGAATGCAAAAATCAGAGTGAAAATTGGACTAAACTGTAGAGAAATTGAATACATCTTAAATAAATATAGAACAAAATAACTTTTATGACTTTAAGGCCAAGTATTTGTGGAACGAGCAAAATCCATAGGCAGTTTCAAAAGTTCAGTGGCTTAACCCTTCGTTAGCCGATCACAGGGTTATCACCTTATAATTGCTTGTATTTTTCCCCCAATTCTGTTTCATTCGCAGCGAAATATTTTGCAGCAATTTCTGTTTTGTTTTTCTTTTGTTTTTGTTTATTTTTTGTGTTTTTGGCTGCTAGGGGGAAAATGCAAATAGAAATTTATGCAGTGCGCCATTTTTTGAAGTGTTTTGCTGTTTGCTGGATGGAAAACTTTTGCTCCTGCGGTTCTCGACGTCGATGTCGATGTCGATGTTGATGCCAATGTAGATGCCGATGTAGATGTAGATGGCTCGGCCCCCTTAAGGATCTTGAGAACTGCAGCGTGAACTGCGTTGGGGCGAAATTTCTGGTTTCACGCTGACTGAATTTGATTGGAAATTTTCAATGCCCTACTACGGACAGTGGAGTAGTATCCCCACTGCATTGCTCCCCCTCTAAGCAGCAAGCAAATGAAATCGAGATGGAGATGTTTGCATGGGTGTGTGTGTGTGTTAGTGTGTGTATGAAACTGCAACAGGAGCAAACTGAAGCTCGCAGCCGGCAACAGGAAACAAGCCAAAGAAAAGCATACTTCCGCAGGCAGCTTCACTGCTTTTCCTTCCCCGCCCTCGTCGCTTTTCCCTTCTCCTCACTTTTCCGCCCCGCAAATATGTCACGATAAACAACAACAACAACAACAGCAACAACAACAACAACAACAGCAACAACAACAACAACAACAGCGACAACAACAACAACAGCGACAGCAGCAACTGAAACCGAGACTGAGAGCGAGGATTGCTGACTCGATATCCGGCTATACGCCCCAGATGAGCGGATGGGGGACAGCAGACAAAACCAATGGAAACTTTCGTCCATCCAGAGGCAGTGGAGCCTTCTACACAACTACAACTACAACTACAACTAGAGCGACAAAGGCCGAAGGAGGGAAAGGGGAAGGGGAAGAGTGGAGGAGACAGCAATTCAGGCGTGCCAGGATATTTAGACTTTAGTTTAGATAGTCTATAGTCGAAAGGAAATGGAGGTGGCACCACAGTGGTGAAGCGATCGGAGACCTGAACAAATTTCTGTAATATTTGTACTTTTCATATTTAAAAACTATTTTTCGTTGCGGTTTTCTAAAACTACTAAGTATATTTTCTATAGTATATATATTTTTGAATAAGTTAGCACCTGATATATGACAGCTTTTCACCAAGGTGCCATCACCAGAGCAGCAAAAAGTGTCAGGAGAAGGACGAAATGGAGAGATGTATTGCTGGGCAACAGACTTGGCACAAATTGACAACTTCTGGCACTCGGAGAGATCAGGACGCAGGGGAGCAGGGCGATAAGCAGAAAGTGCCGCCTAAAATACCAATTGGAAATTATTAATTTCAATCAAAACTTTCGACATCGCTGCTTATCTATGCGTGCTATCCAGTGACCTTCTTTATTTTTTTTTTTTATTTTATGGCCAAGGCAATCTGGGTAAAAAGTTTTTCCCTCCTTCCACTGGCTGTAGCTGAGATATGACCAAAGGAACCAGAAGCTAGGAGCCAGAAGCCAGAAGCCTTTGTCTTGACTGCCGGCATGCCAACATCATTTGTTAGGGAAGAAAACTCGTCGGTCCATCAGTCAGTCAGTAAGTCAGTTAGTCAGTCAGTCAGTTAGTCAGTTAGTCAGTTAGTCAGGCACTCAGTCAGTCAATCGCTGCTGCAGGCAGTCAGTCAATCAGTTTAGTGCGTGAGCCAGCGACCAAGTCATCGATCAAAATTGCTTAGGGACCAGGCCAGCCATTGACATTCAGTGGGGGTTCCAGATTTCCGTATACTCGTATGTACGAGTACTCCGGCTAATCCATTATCCCACTCCTTTATACCGATACGTTGTGGGTTCGGCTGCGGCATTAAACAATATTTTTCAGATATTTATGCATATACATATATGATAAAGCAATTTCCATCGCCTTCCGTTCCCTCCATGTGCGATGGGGCGTATGCGCAATGTGCACGTGCCCAGAACATTCGGGAGAAACTGCCTCTGTTCCGCGTGGCCATATGCAGATGCCATATCCTTTGTGGCGATACCACAGGGTATCGATCAAGCATATTGGCAAGGCACTGCAAAAGGTTTTCGAAAGCTTGGAAAAAGAGGTTCCCAGCTTAAAATTCAATATTACACAAAATGATACCAAGTAACATATAAGTTGCAAGGGAAAACTAAATTGATTAAGCTAAAATGCATATTTAAATCAACAAAAAATATCGCTTAAAAACAAGTACCCATTTATTAATCTTAACATTTTATAACATCACTTTTTACAGGGTATTTCGAGCCCTTTGTAATGGGTGCTGTTCTGCGTTTTCATTGTTGCCACTGCTGGTGCTCGTAGTTTTGTGCATCATTGACTTTATGCCGGGCCCAGCCTTAACCCTCTGACCCCGCGCCTTAACCCATGCTCGCCATTTCTGCCTTTCAGCCATGCAATGATCCCGAAACGTCACAAAAAAATAAAAAGCGCACAGAAATGAGGCAAAAGAGGCGAAACAAACAAATATAAGTTAGGCGACATGCAAAATACATAAACGTATATAAGCCGAATGTCCTGGATATATATTTATATATCTATGTGCAAGTATATGTGTGTGTGTGTGTATGTGTGTGGGTGTGTGTGTGTGTTTCTCCGACTGCTGTCGCCAGCATCGTCTGCGTCTGTTTCACGTAATTTTATTTGCAATTTTTTGTGTATTTTTCTTTGCCGTCCACTTTTTTCCGTATTCTTATTCCTTATGCAATTTTTATTTTGTCGCTGGATTTATGACAGAAGGCGAAGGCAACAGAAATGGCTGTAAGTCCAAGTCGATATTTCTGTCAGCTTTCGAAAGTGGAAAATAAAACGCTGAAAAATTGCTGCGAAAATATAAATAATATTGCAACAAAAGAGGGGTAAAGAAACGATTAATTTCAATGTCAGAGCCGGACATTTCAAATATGCTGCACATTTAATTAGAGTAAATAATAAAAAAACAAAAATGACATCACAAAAAGGCAACAAAAAAATACAGAACAAAAAAATGCGGGAAAATTAACAACCACCGACTGAACATTAATTAATCGATTTATGACAAACCCACAATGGCAAGCGAATTAACAATGTAATATTTTTATTACTCAACTTAGGGGTAGAGGCGGGATTTTAGAATTTTACTGGTAAATAATGGTATCTGTGCAAAAATGATTAACCAAAGTCGTGTATGTTCAAAGGCACATTAATCAACAAACAATAAATTGATTTAAAATGGTCCATAGAAATGTTGAAGTCAATTTAAACAGAGTTTTGTCCATTTTTGTGCAACTGCATTTTATTCACATTTCAAGTTTTATTTTGCACAATTTCTGAATTTTTTTTTTAAACCTCTCGCGGAACTTGATTCAAGGGATTACATTGCTGCTGTTTTATGGAGTTTCGTGTTTCTTTTCTCGATTGTTGCTCGAGTTTCCTTTGTGGCTTTTCCCCTTCATTTTCCGCGCCATATTTGTTTCATTTTTCATTTATCGCAGGTCATTGATTATCATTTTCACTCCTTTTATTTGTGTATTAAATTTATTTATGGCGCACTTTTTTGCCATTTCAGTTGGCTTTATTTCTGCGGCTCGCAGCCATTTTGTAAATCATACTTACGTGGGAAAATCTGTGTGGAAAAGAGGGATGGGGTGGCCGCAGGGGGGGGGGGGGGCTGGGGGAATTTGTTGATGCTTGTTTATTTGGTGAGTGTTTAATTGGTTTAAATTACACACACCCACAAGCACAGACAGAATTTTCCGCAAAAGTGCAAAAAGAGCGAGTGAGAAGGCGTGAAATAAAAATAAAACTGGAATTGCGAGCGCGTGAAACATTTTTAATTGTTTACTTCTCACTGATTACACGTTTAATAACAAAAATAAATAAAATTCATCGAATCGTCCACGATCCCAGCTCTTTATTGCATTTTATTGTTAAATCATTGCTCATTGTCGCCTCTTTTTTTTATATATATATATATTTAATTCGCGGTATTTGCAGAAGGCAGTATTTTTGTTACTTAATTATTGTTTGTTTGACCTGGCCTGCACACCCCGCGACCCCCTCGTCCTTGGAACACTTGATTAAGGTGGGCTTAATTACAATTTCAAATATGTGCACCAAATACTCGTACTATACATATAATAGTACATACCTCGGCACTTTGTTTGCGAATTTGCGTGGCAAATAAATTGGTTTCTATATGGGCTGTTTTTTTATTTTACATACCCGCTGCCTAAGGACAAGTACACAATACACAATGCTAAAGTTTGGACAATTAATTGGTTTATTTACGCAATGCTTTTTGCTGGAACATTGCCCACTTAATAGTTCAACAAACTGTGTGGCATTTAGTGTAATTTTTGGCAATTAAAGTGAAACGCTGCACTGAAAAGGGTATGCACTATTCGAGCATGGCTTTCATTAAATTACGGCCATTTCGATTTCATATTTTCTGACAAATTCCAATGCAAAAATGCAGCATACTCTCGGGCCAGCAATGTAAATTGAGTAAATTAAATATATATAAAAGATGAAACATTCCCCGGAAAGCATCCGTGAACTGAAGTGCCCTTGATGGGTGTAAAACCGATGCGGAAAAAAAACGAATCCGTTGAGTAACCAATGTCACAAGCCCGATCCCATCGCCGTTGACATTCAGTGAGCCACTCAACCCATTAGCAGGCCCAACCCAAAAGCCAAAAAGCCAAGCCCCAAAAAGCAGTCGAAATCGCCCCAAGCAAATAAGTCCCTTGAACCAAAAGCCGGGAGATGGGGCAGCAAATTAAAACTAAATATGAGACTAGAGACGGACCCAAATCGGGCTCCCTATCATCTATCTGTATCTGTATCTGTATCTGTATTTGTATCTGTATCTGTATCTGTGTTTGTAGCTGTATCTGTATCTGTATCTGTGTTTGTAGCTGTATCTGTGTTTGTAGCTGTATCTGTATGTGTGTTTGACCTCTCTGGCCGCTGACATAAATTGATAAAGTCGACCGATTGGCGAGGCGATGCCAAGAGTAAACATTTGAGAACCGAACTGAAACAAACTGAACCATCCAAATCGAAATTGAAAACGAAAACGAAGGCGATGGCGATGGCGATGGCGAAGGCGACAATGCCGACAGTGTTTATTTATTAAAATCAATTTTTACACAAATTAATGGAGCAAAGGCCAGGCGGCGAAATCGTGGAAGTTACATTTACTTTGTCAATTTGCGATTTATATGCGCCATATGATATTTTATTTCGCTCTTCGCCAGCTTATCCTCCCTCCTCCATCGAAAATTCAAAAATAAACAAATAAAGCCGCTGCTGTCGCGTCGCTTTAATGGGGATATACGAGTATCTATCTACCTACACACCGTGAATATATACAGTGAATATATACAGTGAATATAGCTTTAATAATGCCCGACGCGTTGGCCTGATTGTATAATTGCTCGAGCGATTCCCGGCAACGATGACATCACATCACATCACAAAAAAGGGGGGTGGTGGCTAAAAAACAGGCTCTGCCAGAGAAAAAATCAAATTACAAAAAAAAAATCGAAAAAAAGAAACAAAAAAGCACATAGCAAAAATTCATTACAACAATGACACAGACTTAATCACTTAATAGAGAAAATCAAAAACGAGAGCAGATCAACCAGGCTTTGTGGCTTTGGTGAAATTTCTGCGGCTGAGCTAGATTTAATTACTGCTTTCAAAGGAGATAACGAGCTATTCAAACGAATCGTTTATAAATTGTAGTTTAAGGCACATCAAATGCACAACAAATAATTTAATTAGTCCAGCACACATTTTGCCATTGATCCCTGGTATATATTAGCCATTTATTGGTACTGATTAGGCTTCAAGTGTCCTTTTCGTTAAATGAATATATAGCTAAATCAGTTGGTTAATTACTTTGAACCTTATTTATACTGAATTATAAAGTTTTGTTCTAATTATACATATGACTCATTCTTGAAGTACTACATCCACTTTAAATGCATTTAATGAAAGATTTAAGTGATCTTCAGCAAGTGATTAACTGGAGAGCTAGAAACACAAACTTTCAGCCCAAATTGGTGAAGGTTATTTACACTGCGATGATTGTGGCGATCGAAGCTCTCGAAGTCAATTGAAATTCAGCCACCGTACACAAGATCATTATCGTTTATCAAAATGCGTACTTCTCAGTCGCCCCTCTTTCTATTTCCAATCTTTTTTGTTTTTGTTTGCCAAAGTTCTCTATCTATACACATATATACCTCTATTTGCTCCGATCTTATTTCCAAGCCGAGTTTTATTCTCGCTGCGTTCCGTTCGCTTTGCCCTCGCTTTGCGCTCTCTCCTCCTCCTCCTCCTCCGCAGCTTCATCGCTCTCTCGCGCTCTGCCCCCTCTTCGTCTTGCCCGGTTTCGTATTTCGTATTCTCAACGAGTTCACTTAAAGTTTGGATCACCTCCGCCGGCGAACAGTTTCAGTTTTACCTTTAATGCGAGCACAACAAGTCAGTGGAGTCACTCTAATATTACTTGTTTTTTTTTTTGAAATTTATTTTTTTTTTTGTATTTTGTGTTCTGAGATCTGTGCCTTGTGTGTTACTGTGTGTATTCTTTATGGCCTGGAACTGGAACTATAACTTCTTTGATTTACATTTTGCATAATCTGGGATTTAGTCTAAGCTTCGCTTCAGAAATCCATTTGTTTGATTCTCTAATGATGTTTTTATTAAATATGGAAAAACAGCTTGTTCTCACTTCTACGTTGCTGAACTTAGCTATTAATGGTTTTTCAAGAATATTAATTTTTAAACCTTTTTGAATACAAAATCACAGAATGTTAAGAAAACGCTTTCAGGCCTGCAAGCAACCTAAGATTTCATATACAGTTCTTAAATCTCACACATATTATGATTCTTCTGGAACTTTCCGACTGTCTACAGTTTCTATAAAATTGCACTCTCCTATTTACAGCAATGAAGCTCTACGCCCTCTTCTCCCTTCTGGTGGGATCTTTGGCCATTGGCCAGATTTCAGCCGCCGGATCTCATCATCTACTTTGTTACTACGACGGCAGCAGTTTTGTGCGCGAGGGTAAGTCCCACTTGTACTTCATTCTTTGCTATATATAGTTGATAAGAATCGGGGTTATCGCTGGCAGGAAAGTGTATATATATATACTATATATATTTTGAAACGAAGAAATAGTGCGCTCCTCGGGCTCAATTCAATTAGATGATTTTCACTTTTCATAGGCACATGCTAAAAGCATAAAACTATGTACTTTTTGCTGATAATTGGCAACGGGTCACAAGATCACACGGGGGAAATTTTGCAACCAATTTGAGTAGATTGCATATAGAGAGGAAAGCCCACACCGAGCTAAAAACTCGAACTAATTGAAATTGGCATCGGGTGTTCGTGGATGATGATTCATGACCACCAAGTGCCACCTCCAAGCCGCTAATTGGTGATGCAAACCGAGTTTATTTTAGCACACTCAAGTTTTCTGCTGTCGTTCGAGGATTCACTGGAAATAAAGTGAAATAAAATTAACACATGTTTTTTTCGTGAACAACAATTCAATTTATTGACTTCCTCAGTGTTTTTACCTTAGCAGTAGTATAATAATTAGTTACTGTCTTTTGAAAATACTTCATAATTCCCCTAAACCAAAATGAACTACTATAGGTCTCTCCAAGCTGATCCTGAGCGATCTGGAGCCCGCCCTGCAGTACTGCACCCATCTGGTCTACGGATATGCCGGCATCAATCCCTCCAGCAACAAGCTGGTCAGCAACAATGAGAAGCTGGATCTGGATCTGGGCAGCAGCCTGTTCCGCCAGGTGACTGGCCTGAAGCGCAAGTACCCGGCCCTCAAGGTTCTGCTCAGCGTGGGTGGCGACAAGGATGCCGTGGATCCCGAGAACAACAAGTATCTGACCCTGCTGGAGAGCAGCAATGCCAGGATTCCGTTCATCAACAGTGCCCACTCGCTGGTGAAGACCTACGGCTTCGATGGCCTCGATCTCGGCTGGCAGTTCAACAAGAACAAGCCAAAGAAGGTGCACGGCAGCATTGGCAAGTTCTGGAAGGGATTCAAGAAGATCTTCAGCGGTGATCACGTCGTCGACGAGAAGGCCGAGGAGCACAAGGAGGCCTTCACCGCCCTCGTTCGCGAACTGAAGAACGCCTTCCGTCCCGATGGCTACATCCTGGGTCTCAGTGTCCTGCCCAATGTGAACTCTTCGCGTGAGTAAACATAAATGCTTACCTTGTTACTACCTATTATATTTTGTTTGAAACTTAAGATTATGCAGATTATGTAATCCCAGCATATTTATTAATTTAGTATATATTTTTTTTGATTATCTGATGTAGTGTTCTTCGATGTGCCCGCCATCATCAACAACTTGGACTACGTGAACCTGCACGCCTACGATTTCCAGACACCCGAGCGCAACAACGAGGTGGCCGACTACCCGGCACCGATCTACGAGCTGAACGAGCGCAATCCGGAGTTCAATGTCAACTACCAGGTGAAATACTGGACCGGAAACCGTGCTCCGTCCGCCAAGATCAACGTGGCCATTGCCACCTATGGACGTGCCTGGAAATTGACCAAAGATTCGGGACTAACTGGACTGCCGCCGGTCGTTGAGGCTGATGGTGTGGCACCGGCCGGAACCCAAACCCAGATTCCCGGACTGCTCAGCTGGCCGGAGGTGTGCGCCAAGCTGCCAAATCCCGCCAATCAGCATCTGAAGGGCGCCGATGGTCCGCTGAGGAAGGTGGGCGATCCGACCAAGCGCTTTGGCAGCTATGCCTACCGCTCCGCCGACGACAGCGGTGAGAATGGTGTCTGGGTGGGCTACGAGGATCCCGATACGGCGGCCATCAAGGCGGAGTATGTGAAGCGCGAAGGACTCGGCGGCATTGCCGTTGTTGATCTGAGCTTCGATGACTTCCGCGGCGGCTGCACCGGTCACGACAAGTACCCCATTCTGCGCCAGATCAAGAGCAAGTTGTAGAGCTCCTCATCCTCCTGATTTCTTTTCCGGAACGAAAGAACCAACGTGTTTATTTGCCCCACTGTTTTTTTTTTTTCTTGTCGTGTAATTGACTCAACTCAAACCTGTGTAAACGCGAGATGCAAATTAAATTAATGTAACATTGACACCAAAACATTTGTTTCCTTCTTGTTTCTGAGTATTTGTTGTTTGCATAACATAGTAACTTTAACCAGCTGAGTAACGGGTATCTGATAGGCGAGCAACTCTCTTGTTTATTAACTAAATTTTCCACATTTTGCATATCTGCTTTAAACTAATTATTTATGCTAATTGTACTCAATTGAATTGCATTATAAAACTGTAAAGCTATTAACCCATTATGACCCTTTGTGTAGTTTACTATCGCCAAATAAATTATGTTAATATGACATCAATCGAGATGCCGTGCCGTTTGTGCCAATTGTTATCGGCCAGTTAATCATGTTGATTTTAGTGCACTTTTCGCACTTAATCGCATTACAGTGCGCACTCGCTGTGCGTGAACTGTTGCTCATTGCACATTAACTGTAATTGAGTGCAACAACTTCCAATTACTTTCCCCCAACGGCAAATAAACTGATTAGAAGGCCGGCAAATGAACGCACTCATGTATGAATTGTGTCCCCTCTTCTCCATCCAATGGAAAGAAGAATCCTCCTGCTCCTCCTCCTGTTCCTTGTCCTCTTCCTCTGCGTCGTCCTCGCTCTTTTCAGTAGCCTCCTGTGGGGCTCCTTTCATGATTCGGACTTTGTGCCCGCTTCCTGGTGCTGTGACTTCATTTTCCTGCTCCTTCCGGCGTTTCGTGTCAGCCTGTGGTCGCCGGCTGATTGTTTTATGTGCGGTGTTTCAGGCCCTCTGACTACCCACTGCTCTCCACCCACTGCTCCACCCACTTCTCCACCCACTGCTCTCCACCCACTGCTCCTCTAACGGAAACGGAGCAGAAATCCCCTCCTGCTTCAGCGACTGCCTCCTGAACACAGCAACGGCTTCAACTGCAGTCGCGTAGCAACAGTTCCCATTGCATTGTGGCCAATGGCTCATTCATCTTTGGGCGGTGGTCATGCTGTGACCACTTGAACCATTGCCGCTGACACCCACCAAAAATGGGTGCATGGTGTTAGGGTGTTTGGGTGTTTGGGTGCTTGTTTGGGTTGGGTGTTTTGGGTTGGGTTGGTGGTGGAGCTGCCATGTTGCCTTCGCCAGGATCACTTTATCATTTGCAAAATTGCAAAATGCAACCGCAAAAACCATAACCCGGAGCAGGCAAAGTATATTTTAGAGCCCCAGACTCCCGGGCCGAGCATCACGCATACGCACTGTCTGCTCACCGGCCCAACCAGGAAGTGCCACTCCCCCATCCTCATCCTCATCCGCAGCCCGCCCCCCGAATTCGAGCCAACACTGGGATGCCGTTGATTTAGCTCTCGGTTGCTGAAAAGTGCATTGGATTTTCGGAAGGACCCTGCAAACGAAGGACCACTGAGAGAAAAGAATGGGAGCAATTAATAAAAAGGAAAAAAAGGCACATATTAGAAGTAATTCTAATAAAGATAAATGCTGAAATAATATAGTTCTAATAGAAACAACTTCGTGATTACAAAACTCTATGAAGTAACAAGTTTTCTTAAAGCATTGGTAAATATATATTTAGTTGGCATTTTGGTCACCAGAATCCTGATAAGATTACCTACTATTATCAATTATAAACTCCAACCAACTAGTCCAGTTTTCTTTCAGTGCACATCCTGCCTGCTGTTTGGGCATATCACTGGCAGCATAAATCTCGTGTCGGCACTGAGCAAGTGGCTCCTGGTTTGGGGTCTGACTGTGATCCTGCTGCTCATGTTGCCATGTTCTGCAGTGACCAAAGCCCCGCACCTCCTTTGTCCTATTCTGCTCCCTTTTCAACTCCCCTTTTACCCCTTCTCACCCCTTTTCAGCCCCTTTCGCCGCCATTCTTACCGGGAACTATGGCTTCAGCCTGGGACTCCTTTGGGCACACATGCAATTAGTCAACCACAAAATAACAAGTTGCCGTGTAAAGTGCCACGCCCAGATTGCCGCCACCGCCCACCCGAAATTATGTGAATAATCCTGGGGGAGGGCGATTTAGGGGAGACAACTTAAGTTGCCGCGCATGAGATGTTAACAATTATCAAAGCAATTTGCTGAAAGGCTCCACTCCCCCCTTTTGAAACCAGTTTCCCCACCCCCAAAAAACACCACCCACCTTAACCAAAAAAAAAAAAAAGTAAACACTCCCCTCAGAAATCCAGGCACGCACACACACATGCCAACGATCCGGAATGAAGTTCATAACAATTACTGGGGGCATAAACGGGCACAAAAGATACATTCGCATCCGAAAGATACATTCTGCAATTGCTGCAAATGACGCTCGCCTCCAATCGGACTTTCGTTTGCTGAATCAGCCGGAAAAGCCGAAGAGCGGAAGAGCGGAAAAGTGGAAAAGTGGAAAGGCAAAGGGGGGCATCGAATTTTATGTCCAAGACACGTGCAAATGCAGGACTAAGGCCATCGTCCAAGAGGACGAATGCCCCATTCGATCCATTCGGCCAGGGGATTCCCCCAAAGGCAGTCCATTCTCCATGCTCCGTTCTCCATGCTCCATTCTCGAATCTCCAATTGGAATGGAATGTGAGTGCGTGTCTGAGCATATGCAAATTGCCGAGCAAAACCCATGGGGCAATCATTCCAAATAGCCATTCACGTCAATCGCAATTTGCACGTCTCTATGAGTGTTTTTCGCCTTTTGCCTTTGTTTTTTGTGCTGTTTAAAGTTAATGAATATGGGGGGATTAGTGATTAGAGCAGCAGTAAAGCACAACTAAATATGTAACAAGGTATTCAACTTTAGCTGCGTTGTAATACTTAAACAAACTGACTTTAAACAACGCTCGTATTACTTTCCGTTTACCTGCATATTTAATTTTAGGAAAAATTGCAGTGCATGTAAATGTTTCTTGTTGATTTTCCATTTATGTTTGGAGTACGCAAAACGCCGATCAGCGAATGCATTTGTGAGTGTGAATGCACTCATAGTGCATACGCTTTATCCGCATTCATTTGCGGCTCGCCTGAATTATTCACTGTCAGCTTTATCGGGCGTTTGTCCTTCGAGAGCGTTTTGTCCTGCGCTTCCTTGGCCGGCAGACGCTTTTCCCGCTTTCCCACAGCATTTTACCCCCCCCCCCTCCACCCCGCACAAGTGTTACATTTCGCACATGCCACAGCCTGCGGGGGCGCAAATAAAAGAAAAACCGCGCGGGGGCGAGAAAAAATTATGCTGCGTGAAAAAGTTTTTGGCTCGACTCAAAAATGGGCGACACCTCACGTACTGTCTGCTTGCTGCTAGTTGTGTGTGTGAATGTGTGTGTGTGTGTGTGTGTGTGTGTGTGTGTGTGTGTATGTGTGTGTGTGTGTGTGTCTGCGTTTGGTGTGTTGGCCAGGACACGTTTGGTGTGTTGGCCATGTTTACGAGTCCTTGGGGCCCACTTGATCAGAAGGAGTTGCATGGGAGTTGTAGCAGCATTTGTCCGGCTATCTTTAAGCCCTTTTCTCATTTTATTTCCGGCTGAGCTAGCCATTTTCCCCAGTTTCTCCCCCTCCCTGCCAACCACCACCTCTCCACCCGTTCTAACCACTTAATTAATTAAAAATGAAGAGAAATAGCACAAACAGCAACTTCATCTGGAATCAATAGCTGGGTGAAGCTCATAACTTGGCTTTTTGCCAAGGTGCGCTTATCGGCGCGCACAAATCATCGAAAGCCATAATGAAAATGTCCCCGGAAAATGCGTATGTATATATGCATATCTAAATATATATATATATATATTCATTATGGCAGCAGCAGCTCATGTTAATTAGGAAAATGTGCGGGAATCTCTTTGGCCATGTGGAAAACTCTTTTTATCAAATTCATTAATCAGCGAGCCACGAAACGAAGCTCAAGTTCGAGACTTTTGGGCCAGACAAAGGCCCAGAATACACACCTACCCGGAAAAAGGAAAATGGAAAATGGAAAATGGATAAGGGAAAAGGAAAAAGGCTTCAAGGAGTGCAAGCTGTCCAATTGACCAAACAGCTTGGGCTCAAGAAAAACTAAATAAAACTTACACATATGAAAGTTAGGTTAGCGAAAAATTAATCTTTAATCTACAGTGTTTAAGAACATAACATTATAATTTTGTAGGTTTAAAATTTATTAAGTAGTCAAATTTGAATTCCTATATTTGCTTTATATATATTTTTATAACATCAAAATTAATTAAAACATTTTGTTAAGAGTCACAGCTGCCCAAGATGCCGGATAAAATCTTAGGGTGCCCCAAACACAAAGCCTTTCACGTAAATCATAAAGACCAGAGAAGTATTCGCAGTCAAAGTGGCAATGTGAAGACGAAGACGAGGTCGAAGTTCAAGTGGTGGGCGTAACTGCTACGCTTTCTGGGTGGGCGTGGCCCAATAGGCTTAGGCCCTGACGTTTGATCAAAGCCCTTTTGGAATTATGAAAGAGGCAACCGCAGCATTGAAATTATTTATCGCCCCTCGCTGCCAATTGCCTCAGCAGAAGTGGCGTTTGTGTTCGTGTAGTTTACGATTTCGTATTCAGTGTATTCAGTCCCGGCCACGCCCCCACAGCCTCCTGTAGGCGGAAAGGAGTAGTACTAGTAGCGACCACCCAACTCATCAACGGCCAGCGAAATTGTTTGTCAGCTCCCCGGCAATCTCCCCACGCGGCTTTTGTATCTAAATGCCGGGGCAAATAAATCAAAACTCTGTCGGTGGGCGGAAATTGGGCGTTTTCGGTAGGGGCAACATTATGTTATGGCCCCGAATGTCTGCTGTCTTTAATGGTTATGCCGTGGAGATGGGCGAAGTGCCCATGTAACCCGGCTAAATTGATGGAGGGCCAACTATAAGAGCTGGCCATGAAAACTATGGCTATCTGGCTGGCATCTTTCTGGCCAACTTAAAGTTATCGCCCAAGTTCAGCGCGTACAAATTGCTGGCTGTAGACAAACAACTGAAGGAGCTGAAGCTGTAAGCTGCTTAGCACAAGAATGAAAGTATAAAATCTTTATAATAATAGAAGTTAGATATCTGTGACCCTTGGTGACTGTTGTTAAAGAAACGTAGAATGGAAGCATTGTTCAATTGTTAATTTCTCGATTTTAGCCGTTAGAAATGAATCTTTAAAACTATCGCTTACAATGCTTAAATACTATATATATCCTAGAGATATTTTCTGCAACTCCACACCTTTTGTCCTACGCTTATTTTGCAACAAGTTCAGTTTCAACCACCGCAGACTGTCGCGCTTTGTTTTGTTGGTCAGCAAAGCCGCTTAAGCAGCATTTAAGTCCAGAGAACAGGGCCAATTTCCACAGCTCTCCAGGCCATCGGTGTTTTGCCACCCCACCAAACCCCCCCCGGCTCACTGATTTCCACTGTTAGTTAGTTAATTTTGCTTTAAGCTCATGTACGGTCAATGTTTGGCCAACACCTTGTAATATCCGCTTAAGCTGCCCGCCGCCGTCTGACTGACAGTTGGACATTTTCACCAGGACAGGGCCAATTTAGCTACAGTTCATTTGAGTTTCACGGGGGGTGGCTGGAAAATGCGGGCGGAGCGGGGGGAGGCGCTGTGGGGTAGCAGCAGCAGCAGTCAGTGCTCTAAACATGACTTATGACCAGTACGTGATGCAACATAAAAATGCCATTACATTGTGCGTGTTTCGTTGCTGCTCCGTTGAGTCGCTCCTCTCCCCTCTCCCATCCCCACTCCTATCACTATCTATGTCTCTATCTCTATCTCCCTCGCGCCTTCACTCACTCGCATCTCAGTCTCGTCCAACATGACGTATGAGTGTTGCACGTTTGCCTCGCCATTTCAGGCGACTGCCACTGACAGAAGAAGCTGCCCCCCCTCTCTTACCTCTCCCCTCATCGCGTTGGTTCCCTAACAATTTCTCATCTGCCGCTCACCTTGCCTTACCCCCCCCCCCCCTCCCGCTGGCATTCATCCCCCTTAACTGCGCCCCTGAATGCCACGCATTGTTTGCTTTATTAGTGAAATTTAATGTGAAGTCTATTGGCAAATGAAAAAACAATGGCAACAATCGATGCAGCAGCGGGAAAATGAATAGGCAACAAAATAAGAAGAAAATATATTTAATTTCAAATAATTTCTTATTTCACAATTTGTGAAATTTTATAAGTAGAATTTGCTATTCATTAATGATTAATGTAAATAAATTTTAAATGTAATTATTATGTTTAATAATAATTTATTTTTTTGATGATTGTGAAAGCGCATCCATTATTAATAATAATTTATTTTTATGTATTGATGTTTTTGAAAGCCCATCCATTGTTAGTTACAGTTTGTTTAATTTCCCCCGTTTTTTTCCAGTGCAACGCCAGATAGATGGGAAATCCAATCGGCTTCCCCAGAATGGCAGCGAGCAAAGGAGCCCCCATATCATTCGGCATTTCACTAAAAAAGTTCTTTTTTCTAGCGTTTTCGATTCGGCAAACTTCCAAGCATCGATAGGTGCAAATTACACAACAATCGGGGGATAAAGACCGTAGAGTTGTGGGAAAATGTGTAGAAAAAAAGGGATGGATACCACTAGAAGAGCAGAAAGTTAGTTTTGCGCTTCTACTGGGAAAGGGGAAAGAACGAAACAAAAAAAAAAGTCTGGGCAAAAAATGGGATGAGAGAACTTGTTGTATTTGCTGTTGCTGATTTTGTTCAGAAAAACGTTAGTTTTTTGTTGTCTAGACCTGAAAGAGGTGAGTTGCAATGTTTCACGTGTTACTTACATGCATATTAAGTATTTTACTCTAAGTGGAAACTCAATCGGATAAAGCCAACAATTTGTTTATGAAAGCAATCGTTTACTGGTAAGTGGTTAAATATGGAAAGCTGTCTTGCTAAAAAGCTGAAAACTAGTGGAACTGCCCTCGGTGTGTTGGTTACCTGCAAAAACTTTGACGTTGCGGCAGAGTCAACGCTTAATGAGTTGCAATTGCTTGTTTAGAGTGGACCGCCCGCTTTTCCCGTGAAAGCCCACCCTTTTCCCGCATTTGGGTAAACTTTGCCTACGCAAAAGTTTGCTAAGTGCCTAAAGACACACACACAAGCACGTGGACACACACAAACACACTGTGCAACACACACAGCCGCACACCCAATTACACACACACACACATACATACATATATGAACGATGAGAGGGGTTGCGGAGCATTTAGAATTTGGTTTATGTAGCTAATTTTCTGCTGCCGCAACTAAATAGCCAATAAATCATGCAGTCAATCAATCAATCAGTGCCGCAGCAATGTCTGCCATTGAAATGCAGATTCAGTTGTAGATATAGATAGATAGCAAGATAGATAGATAGGCATATGCAGATACACTGATACGAAGACACGAATATGCACAGATACAAAGATACAGATAAGTGGAAAAGGACACGCACACAGTGAAAACAGTAAAATTCGATGTATGTAACAGAGAACTGCAGCAAGCCACCGGATGTTTGTGGACACTCTATTTGCGGCAAAAACAAACACCCGTGTGTTTTTCCGATGTTTCTAATGTCTTATCAACAAACCATCTTATATATTATTAAATAATATTTAAACTTAGTGAACACTATTCTGTTTCTATTGTTCTAGCTGGAATTCAAAGTGAAATTGTAAAATTATAAGTAACACTATACTGTTTCTATTGTTCTAGCTGGAATTCAAAGTGGAATTATAAAATTATAAGTAAGATAGCTGAAAGTATTACGTTACGAAATAACGAATAATACTAAATACTAAATAATACTAAAAAATACTAAACACAAAGTAATAAAAATACTAAATAATACTAAATACTAAATAATACTAAATACTTAATACTAAATAATACCAAAATATTAGTGCCCTCCTCTGCGCTTCTCAAAAGTCCTACATAAGCAAACCACTTTTTCGATGTTTTTCAAAAAAAAATACTAAATGTGAGTGAGTGGTGCAGTGATTTTTTGTGGCAGCAGAGGATATCAATAATGTGATTTCGACCTACTGGAGGAAGTGCCTGAGCCAGCTATTTTCCAGGAGCTACAAGCAGCTAATATCTCTGACGTGGAAGAGAGGAGAGCTTGAGGAAAGGGGTGAGTAAATGGGGAGAAATGGAGAGCGACGCTTAATTTTCTGACTTTCGGCTGCGGCTGCTTGTTTTTTGTTTATCATTTTAAAAAAGAAAAATTATACATTTAAAAAGTTAAATATGGAAAGCAAATATTAAAAATTTTTACAAAGCAAATTATTATTATACATATATCGAAAAAGAAAGTCTATTTCGTGATGTCTAAAGATGGCTATAAATACTTACACATTAAAGGGGTAATGTGAACTTATTCTTAATCGGAAATCTCACTCCCGCCATCTGAGTGATTCGACCATAATTAACTAATTTTTGTTTTTAATTACAAACATTGATAAAAAGCCTGGTTATTTAAAATGGAAATTTGTGTTTAATTCACATCCCTTTTGGCGTGCAGTTGCAATAGCAGCTGGTGGAAATGGCAGAATGTGGCACGCTGGATTTCCTCTTTTTAAATGCCTGTCAATGGCCTTTGACGCAATAATGAAAGAGGGGTGCAAATAGGAAAATGGCGGTGCCAAGTGGGTGGCAAATTGCTGGTGGGGATGTGAGAACAGGCCTACATTGTTGCCCGCCCATCTGACTTTCGGTGGCCCAATGTCGCCCCAAAGCGTCAATTGCAGCGTGACAAGAAAGGACCAATTGAGTGGTGAGGCTCGATGTCGATTGTCGGCTGAATGGCGGCAAGGTCTCAGGACTCTGGACAGTAAAGGACAGCTAATTGCTGGCCTGTCGGCGCAACAACAAATGGCAACAGCCACTGCCGTGGTCAAAACTGGAAACAAAAGGGACGGCTTGTGTGTGGGAAAGAGATCTAAATAAAATATGTCCTAATAGTAGACAATACTATTTCTTTGCTCTAAAAGTGTAGAATATATAAAATATTAATCTCTTTTTTGGGTAAATTAACGTACTTACAGCAACTCTTAGAACAGAATGTCCAATGTTGTGGCCCTATAACTTTTTCTTTAATTTAGTTTTATTGAAGCGACGAATCCGTATGTGCAGAACTATATAATTGTTATAATAATAACTGATTTCAGAACCTTTAACCGCTTGAAACAGATCAAAGTTACAATTATTCGAAATGAAAGATGTAAGATTACCTAAAATATTCGCACATTAAAGGGGCAGGTGAACGACGTTTCCATGACACATACAACATGAAGGAAAACTCAAGAAAACATTTCCGCTTCATGTCTGCAAAGGATATATGTATGTGGCTATCTAGATTCTCAGACCCAGAGGCCTATTGATGGGCTCGTAACCAACTGGACCAAACAGCTGTTCTGTTGACCACTTTAAGGACCTAAGGACATCGGCTGCAGGATGGTTTACGGGGTCGGCGATGGGCTGGAGCTTCACATGGATACAAAGTGCCATAGACTGAATATGGGATGCCCACACGGCAGACGGCTCGTTAGACTTTTGGCCTGCGGTCTGAATTACATCCAATTAAAATAATTCCACAACTAAGCAATGCAAATTGTATCAAATTACCAATTAATGGCGGCCACCCCTTTTCGGGACCGGGCTCAATCTCATGTCCTCGTCCAGGCGCCAAAATGTGACAAATTAAATGCCAAAACATCAAAAGGCAAACACAGCACGTGTGCTCAGTGTGTTCAGTGTGTTTTGTGTGTGTTCAGTGTGTCCTTTTGTGTGTCTGATTTATAAGCCTTATTATTAGGGACAACACGACGAGCAGTAGGCAGTCTGAAGACTAATTTAAGTGATTTCAAGTGCCATTATGTATTGATAGAAACAGAAACAAAGGAGACTCCCTGCGTAGACACATGCATATTGCCCAATAGGCAAATCGCACATCTGTTTGCATTCGAGTGACTTTCGAATGGAAATGTGGGCGAAATCGGCCCAAATGAGAAAACAACAGGCCAGCATATCGAAATTCGTTTAAGAAAATCCCTGAGCTATGTTGCGATATTGCCAAGGTAATTGTCAAATTCATTGTATTATTAGTAATTGAAAATAAAAATATTTTTGCTGGCCAACACAACTCTTTTAAGTTGACCGCTTGCACGCTTTGTTTGCGGGTCCTTTTGTTGGTTTTTCGAAATACTAAAATTTACCAAAGGTTGCTCTTTGCCAGGTATTAAAATGTACTCGCATGCTAAATATTTTGTTAAGAGCTGTCCAACCTTGTCCGCATGTGTGAGTCTTATGTGTGTGTGTGGTGTGTGTGTGTGTGCTAGCACTCCTTTGTGTGCGTGTGTGTTGCTTGCTTGTTTGCGTTTGTTTGGGTGTTTTGCGTGTGTCGCGTGTGAAATGCTTGGCAAACAACTACTAAACTAACAATAAGGACCTGCAGTAATTTCTGGCGACGCCTTTTTCACATTCCCTGTACATTTTTGGTGCGCAGAAATGGGCAAAATCGAACTCATTGAAGTTAGAATGTATTTTTAGCTAACGAGAAATATTATTATTGTATTAAAGTGCTTATTGTCTATTATTTATTTCAATTCTCAGGCTCTTGGTTGATTTTCAAACCTTTTTAATTTACTAACTTTACTCTATATCATTATTTTGTTTATTTAATTGTTTAAGCTGTTTTTTTTTGATAGTTTCATTAGATGATCTTAAGTCTGTATGGATTAATGGGTATACACTGATCCTTGCTTTTCGCCCCTTTTCTTCTCAGCACCGTCTGCAAATTGCTTTGTTGCCTCTGATGCTGTCCTTTAACTGCACTGGTGTGTGTGTGTGTGTGTGTGTGAGTGCGTGTGTGAGTGAGGAAAATCCTTGCGTTAGCAGTAATCAGCACGTAGCGTTTAGTTCATTGTATGTGCGTGCTCATTCGCGTGCCGCTGTGTGAGTGATTATGTGTTTGTGTGTGTGTGTATAGGTGTTGGCTGCTTTTTGTGCATAGGTGTTGGTGTTAGTTTGTTTAAACAAAACCCCAAAGCAGAAGTTGCCTTCTACTTGGGTTTCGGTTTATTTTTTCATGCAACCACTAATACTTCTCATTCCCTTTTTTAACTTGTAATTTTCGCCACCCGGTTTCCTCTTCTGTTTTTGCACCCCCCACCACCACCCGTCTCAATTTCCACCATTTTCCCTCCACGAATTTTCCTTCGCTTTTGCCAGGATTTTTTGGCCTCGGGCAGGTCGAGAGCTACTTTTACATAAACACCAACTAGCGTCCAAATAACTTTTAAATGACGTTTGTTTGTGTGTGCTCGGGTGTCTGTGTGCCTCTGTTTTGCGTGCGTGTGTGTGTGTATGTGTGTGTATGTGTGTGGGTGTGCGGAAAGAGGGGGCGTGGCGCACGCCTTTGCGTGTGAACTTTGCGGTTGTTCGCCTTCCCTTGACCTCCCCCCTGTATTCTTCTTCATTCGCACTTTATTTTAAACTTTATTTATGCGATAGAAAGCTGCAAATTTTTGTTTGCGTTTTTAGCGCTGCGACCCGCGAGTGAATTTATTTGCCACACCCCATTCCCGCCCCCTTTTTTGGTCTATGTATGTTAGGGGGCAAGAGCAGGAGTAGGATGAGGAGGGGGGCGTGGTCCGTGTGGGCGAAGCGCATTGTTAACTTTATACCATTGTAATCTATTTTTAAGCATGTTATGTGTGCTTGTGCGCTGGAGTTTGTTTGTTATTTTGTGCAAATTATGCGAGCTTAGCGCGTGAGCTGCTTACTCGTTGTTGTTAATTTTTATTTGTACTTGTACTTGTAGTTGTGTGTGTGTGTGTGTGTATTTCGCATATCTATTTGTATTTGTGCGCCCGACAAGCGGATTTGCCGCTAAGCTGCCACCAATCCCCGAAATCCCCTTTTCGAATTCCCCACCCTACATACGTGCAAAATACCCTTTATGATGTAAGTGATCATAATTTTTGGCTGCCACTTGAACCAGCGCGTCGCGAAATGTATTTCAATATGTATACGCAAGCTTTAAAAACATTGTACTCGCGAAAGGGGGCGGTGCTGGGTAAAGGAGGCGGGGCTGGGTAAGGAAGAAGCTGAGACAAACTTCAATCAAGCACATAACGGGCAACGTGAAACGTGCGCATAAAAACAAATGCCAGCCGAAAAGTATGCAACACACTCCTGCGTCAGCGTAAAAAACGAATGGGTGGCAGGATAAAGGACCTCCGGCAATTCAGACAATTCAGCGTAGGGAACAGCGACAATAACAGCTAACGCACAAAAGCGCCAGCCATTGAATACCCTTTAAGTAAGCGGACTTAATTCACGGCCATTTAATTAAACTTCAGGCGATTTTGGGTGCAATAAATAAATACAAAAAGTAGATCATATTAGATGGATAATCTGCATAAGCACCGTTGCTGTAAGTAAACTGAAATTATTCAAACTAACTAAAGAATGTATTTTATATTTTCAATATGTAGTATGCCCAATATTAGTAGTAAGTTTAACTATTTAAGCAGCCTTCTTTCAGGGTATGAAAACTGATTTAACGTAATTCGTTGTTTTAGTTTTGTCTCCGAGTGCATGCCAACCTGCATGTGTGTGTGCGTGTGTGTGTGTGTGTGTGTGTGTGAGGTGAATGGCGGAACAGGACAGAATGAAATGAGGACACTGATAGAGGCGAGGAGTGGGATAGAGAGCAACTGGAGCAGAGTCAAGTATCAAGGCATCAGGCGTGGAAAATCGCAACGCAGCAGCAGAATTTGACAACAGGCGAATAAAATGCTGGAAAACAATTCGGTTTTGAGAAAAAAAAAATATTCAGAAAAGAAGTTGGTCGAATTCAAAAATGCCAGAGAGCTTAAAAAAAATGCTTGCAGCTGTACTTGCAACATTTGTCGCTATAGTGCTGCACTCTTTTGCCACTTTAGTAAATGATTAAGAATATTGTAACTATATTTCCAAAAACAAATACTTTAATTTAAAGTATATTTTAGCTACTTTCCCTACAAGCAGTTTTGTCGCCTGAACTCTGGCATTTTGTGATTACCTTCCCGCTACGTTGTCCTTCAGGACTCCTTAGTGCGAGTGTGTGTGTGCGCGTGTGTGTGTGACAGCGCCGTTGGTGCTAACTGTAAAAGAGGGAGGCGGGAACTGTGACTGCGACTGCGACTGGTGACTGCTGACTGCTGAATTGGTGACCCGGACACTACTTGTCTACCCAGGCGCCGCCACTCCTGCGATTCAACAAACGCCAGCGACATGGCAACGCAGCGACAACAACAATTACACTGAAGAAAACTGTGTTGATAATATTGGTAAGGAATATATATTATATTAAACAGGAACTGTGTGATACAATTGGCGCAGCATTTAACTATAACATAGACATGCAGTAGGTGTTTTTACTGAAAAGTAGATTAAACATTAAAAAGCAACTAAACTAAACTAAAACTAAATTTTCGCAGTGTTTGCAATGGCAATAGTAAAACAAAAAAGGCGACGGGACTGGCAAAAAACTACAGCTACAGCTACATGCTCACGTCGCTGACGACGTGTCTCAAGTGCACCCCCCCCCTCACATATGCCCCCCCTCACATATGCCGCTCTCCTTCCACCAAATATAGCCGTCCCTGTCACGCGGCAGTAGTGTGTGTCTGTTGTAATTCACGAAATTGCCAGCAATCGATATAAACATCAAGTCTCAATGCGTTTCGAAGTCGCCCCCTCTCTTTCTCTAGTCCGCATGCTGCCTCTTTCTGCGCTTCATTGTTGTTCCTGTCGGCTTCTGGCCATGATCCTGTTGACGTTATGTTGTTATTGTTACTGTATTTGTTGTTGTTGTTGTTGTTGTGGGAGCTAGTCAAGTATCGAGTATCGAGTACTTGGGAGGAAAACAAAAATTGTTTGCCTGGCTTGTTTTTATTTTCATTTTAGTGCTGGCGAAACTGACATTGATGATGATTATTGGGAGTAAATAGAATTGAAAATGCCACCAGTAACCTCCTGTGCTCCTTGCTTCGTTCTCAAGGCCCAGGACACGTGTGAGTTTCAACATCTATCCTGCCGTCTATATAGATAGCCGCCCACCTCCACCTCCACCTCCCCCCTCCAAACTCCCCTTAACTCCTTCGCTCGCATAATGCGCGCAAATAAATTGCAAAATCAATTGAGCGGTAAAATAGTTTCCCTTCGCGGAAGATAACAACAACAAATCGAAAGTCAATGCTGCTGCCACGCCCACACCAACTCCTCCTTCTCCTACTCCTTCTCCAGCAAATACTGAAAATTGAAGCCGGGAAAAGAGGAAAATAGGAAAACAGGAGCCGAGCTCCACTTCCACTCACATGGTAACGCCGAGCACTTTGAACTCGCTTTATTTTAAGCCTGCAAATGGGAGACTATAGAGAAAGGGGGCGTGGCAAAATGAAAGTAGACCAGCAGAGTTTTGGTTTATAACAAAGCGTGGGCTTTAAGAACTATAGGTTTAAACGTTACTTGAACCTCTTGCAGGACATTTTGCTAACCATTTTGGCACTGGCAAATACCACGTAATTTGATTTTGTAATTTTATTAAAATTCCCCTAATGAAAATGGTGAGCCGTGGCTAGCTAATGGTTATGTTCCAGTGCCACTAAAGTCTGCTGCATGAATTTAATCTAATTAAAATCCCGGAAAATACCCCGTAATTATCCGCACTCGTCGGCGACTTGTTGCATACTTTAAGGAGCCTTTAAGCTGTCGCCTCGCTGAGAGTCGCATTACGCATACGCCGCATTGTGCTGCTGTGCGGCGGTGGCTGTGGATTCATTAAATGTTATAAACTCATTACGCGTTTTGTCTGCCCGAATGGATATTGGATGAAGGGTGTGAAGGGTGTGAAGGGTGTGAGGGGGGTATACATATATATCGGGAGTGTTGAACGAGTGTTGTTGGTTTGCTGTAATAACCACAAAACATCTGCGAGCACCACACACTCGCACACAGTTGCAAATGAAAATCTTTGTGCAGAATTAATTAAGTAAACAATACGAAAATTGTGGAAATTGCTTTGAATGCGTCCCCAAACACTCACACATAAGCTCGGGCACACACACACACACACACACACACATACTCGTACGTATGCAAAAGTTATTGCCAGCAGCTGTTGTTGTTGCTCTTGTTGTTACACATTATTATTATGATGCTGCTTAATAGGCGACGCAACTGTGGGCAAAAGGGGGGGGGGCGCCTATTGGGGGCATCCCCCCTCCCACCTCCCCCCACACCCCCTGCTCATAACAATCCAGCCATTGTCTGCGGCAACAATTAAGCCGCACTCTGCCTTAATGATAGAGACACATGAAGAAAATGGCCAAAACAATGGAGAGCAAAACTCCAAAGTGCATGAAAGGAAACTCGGAGAAAATGGCTGGGAAAATTCAGCGGGGGTGAGGGCGGTGGTTGTACAAAAAACTTTTGATCATTCATGAATATTTAATCGGAAAAGCGATTGTCCCACTTTGCCAAGAACCAAATGAAATTCATGCATTCAAACTCTATGAATTTCATTACAATATCCGTAGTTTGATTATTCTCTTCTTTTTTTTTGTGCTGACACTTAAACCTTTTAATATCTTTTCAAACTGGCCATAAAATAAAAACACATTTTTTTAAGACCTAATGTCCAGAGTTCTTTTCTTCTATCATCCATTTCAACATTGATCTTTGTCGAGCTTTCATTTTGGGCATTTGTCAATCAATTCTAAAACTTTGAAATACATTCCAATCGGCGGCGCACGTCTTTACCATACGAGTATTTTTTTCTTTCGGCCGGATTGATAGTGTTGAACATAAAGTTGACATTGAGGCCAGATAAACAGAAATACAGAGGTGGACAGGTGGACAAGTGGACAGCGGAGAAGAAGCTACAGATAGATATGCAAATTGATCGACTGCCAAAAGCAGAAATCGCCAAAACAAAGCCAGAAGAAAGGGGGGAAGTAGAAATGGAGATAGTGGACGATGCGAAGACGAAGCTTTGGGGCTCTCCCAAGATTTAGATGAAAAACAATGGGGCGAAGACAACGAAATTCGTTTGGCACTTTACTTGCGCATCATTAGCGTTATTCTCTCTTTGCTTTCGTTTAACACATATTGGTTAGAAAGCTCGGCCAAAAAGATAAAAATAATATGGGCGGCAAGGGGCGGCGAAGGGCGGCATTATTTTATGGTTTATCTCTTGTGAGCTGAACATATTTTATGAGCGCGACATAAAAACAAAAAAACATGAACAGCGTTTTGGGTCAAAGTTTGTAAGTTCTCCGCCATTTGGGTTGCCGCAAAGGCACTGACCGAAAATTCGATTCACTTAAAATAATAATACATATCAGAAAATAAATAATAGCATCGTTTTGAAGATAGTCTTTAAATATGAGGTGTATCTCCTTTCGCTTGAGATGACATCTATTTCTCTCACTGCATCGAGAAAGCGTGTGCCCAGCTCAACTCCCTCTGAAGTTTATGACTGCACTAAAATTAACCTATTCGATTCGAGATGCGGCCTGAATGCGCCGCCTTGTCTTTCGTTTTTATTATTGATTTCGGTGCGCGGCTCGGTTTGCTCAGCTGCCAAAGTAAACTATTAACTATAAACTATAAACTGTAAACTGTAAACAACAGCCGTGACAAGTCAGAAATTCGTGGCTACCGTTTGCTTCTATGGCTTCTATGTCAAGATCAGTGAAGTGCCGAGCACCGAATACCAAATACCAAATACCAAAGACTAGAGACCGAAAACCCAAAGCCGAATTCCCAGCCGAAAGAAATCGAAATCGAAGTCAAAAAGTCGTTACAAGCTTGTTGTACTTTCACTTGTGCAAACACGCGGCCAAGAACGCCAAAGATGTTTAGAGCTCTCCGAAAGCAGGGTCATCAGCAGCCCATGCACTGCGAGAAAATATATTAACTACTTCTACTGTAGATCTACAGATGTGATTAAATCTGAATTACTTCAGCCGAAGTCGCAACGGTTATTGTAAATTACTTATATATACATGTATATATTTTGATGTTATCTTTTAGATATGTTTTCTAGTATTTCTTCCAGTGTACTTTTGCATCACGATCATCAGCAACATGATGATCATCGTCTTCACGGCTCTTTTGGAGTTACAAGCGAGTCGGGTTCTTCAGTAGCCAGCCACGGGGCAAACCATTCGGTCCAGAAGAGCGTGTCTTCCGTCTTTAGATCTCGGATTCTTGGGTATTCGGATTCTTGGATATTCGGATTCTTGGATATTCGGATTCTTGGATATTGGAATTCTTGGGTATTCGGATTCTTGGATATTGGGATTCTTGGATTCTTGAACTTACTCCCCTATTTTTTTGTTCTGGTGCTGCTCAGTGACAGTGAGTGTGTGAGTGTGATTGTGTGTGCGCGTGGTGTGTTCCGTGTGGCTTTCGGTGGTGCATGACCCTTTGACCGCATGCCCGCCCACGTGAAACACCTCCTGCTCCTTGGCTGCCTGCTCTGCGTGCTCGGCGATGTGCCGGGCATCGAGGCCTTCCACCGCTGGAGTCCCATGATGAAGGCCTTCCGCTATTTCCAGGAGACCATGCTGCGGAATAGCCTGGAACGCGCCCATCTCAATCATGGGATCGTCTTCGAGTGCCGCACCATGTAAGTGGGTTTCGGCTGTGTGGAGTTTCCATAATATATAACTATTTATTTCCAGATCAGCCAAGGATTTTGGCAATGAAGTGCACTTCAATCTGCAACTTGGAGACCTTCGAGGATTTCGTCGATTGGATCCAAACAAAAAGTTGGCTCTCTTCTTGCACGGCTGGAATGATCAGGGCAGCAAGGATTGGGTGCAAGAATTATTGCTAAGTATGTATACTCACTTATACACATAATATATAATAGGAATACCATATAAATCCCGGATTTTATCCCCAGCTTGGACCCTTTTCGACTCCAACTACAATGTGTGCGTTGTGGACTGGGGCAATCTGTCGCAGAACGACTACAAGTCCGCCTCCATGTCCATTTTCGATGTGGGTCTAACGGTGGCCGGCATCATCATGGCCCTGGAGGAGCTGCGTCCCAATCACTTTCATCGGAGCAACGTCACCCTGGCGGGCTACAGTCTGGGTGCCCATGCCGCTGGTTATGCGGGCGCAGTGCTGGAGGGTCAGGTGGAGCAGATCATTGGCTTGGATCCCGCTGGACCGCTGTTCTCGCTGCCCGCCGAGGTGGCGCCCAAGTACCGCTTGGATCCCGGTGATGCCCAGTTCGTTCAGGTGCTGCACACATCCGGCGGCTCCTTGGGCACCAGTCTGAAGTGCGGCCATGCCGATTTCTATCCCAATGGAGGCAGGGCGCCACAGACGAACTGCAAGATGTTTGCCAATCTGCGCGACATGCAGAATACCAGTAAGTAACTGTTATAATTGCTGATCTAATTGAAGATACTGATATATTAATATACCTTTGAAATATTATCACTCCGCAGATCCCGTTTCCTGCAGTCACTCGGCGGCGGCGATTTTCTTCCGCCAATCGATGGATCCCGAGTACCCGTTCGTGGGCTACGAGTGCGGCAGCTACCGCGAGTTCTCCGCCGGATATTGCGATGGCAACCGGAAGGCGCGCTTCGGGATCCATTCGCAGCGGCGGGCGCAGGGGAGCTTCTACTTCCGCACCGCCCCCCAGCAGCCGTACGTGCAGAGGCGTCAGGGCAACTGGTTGAGCGGGGTGGGGCGCCAGGCAACGCCGAAGGTCAGTAAGGGCGGCCAGAGCCCCCTTGTGCTGCGCCTCTGGACGAACAGCTGGCGGCGGCGGGAGCGAGCGAGAGAGCGACAGCGGAGGGACAGAGACAGAGGCAGAGAGAGAGAGAGGGAGAGGGAGAGATCGCTGTGCGCGAATAAGTAGTTCCTAGTGTTTTGTTAGTAACGTTAGTAAAATAAACGCAGCCTAAATGTATGCAATCATTTTTTGTTTGGCGCAAGAGAGACGTGACAGCCTAAGGGTTAATGAGCATATTCAGAGAAAAAGTTTAAAATGTTTACTGTATAAGGTACACAATAATAATATGTAACAGGATAATGTTCTTTCACTTTATAAGATATTATTTATACCTTCCACTGAGAAATATTTCTTGAAAAAGACAGCGGATTACTACTTACTTAAAATCGTAAGCGAGTTTATCGCCATCCTCCAAAGTAAAATAAACGCAGCCTAAATGTATGCAATCATTTTTTGTTTGGCGCAAGAGAGACGTGACAGCCTAAGGGTTAATCAGCAACGAGCATATTCTTAGAAAAAGTTTAGTGTATAAAGTACACAGTAATAATATGTAACAGAATAATGTTCTTTCACTTTATAAGATATTATTTATACCTTCCACTAAGAAATATTCCTTGAAAAAGACAGCGGATTACTACTTACTTAAAATCTTAAGCAATTTCATCGCAATCCTCCAAAGTAAAATAAACGCAGCCTAAATGTATGCAATCATTTTTTGTTGGCGCAAGAGAGACGTGACAGCCTAAGGGTTAATCAGCGACGAGCATATTCAGAGAAAAAGTTAAAAATGTTTACTGTATAAAGTACACAGTAATAATATGTAACAGAATAATGTTCTTTCACTTTATAAGATATTTATTTATACCTTCCACTGAGAAATATTCCTTGAAAAAGACAGCGGATTACTACTGCAGCTTACTTAAAATCTTAAGCGAGTTCCTCGCCATCCTCTAAAGTATTTTAACGAATACAAGTTCTAGTCTCAGGAGCGGTTTCTTTTTTTTTTTTGTGTTGTAACCAACAGCTTTGTAGTAAATATTTCCGGTCAATTTGGCAGCCAGCCGGTTTTCGCCATGTTCTTGTAAACTGCATGAAAATATAACAAGCAAGCCAAACACACATATGGAAAAGTCGTTGACTTGCAGCCACAAAACGGCGAAAAGTCGGCTGCATTTAACAGTTAATCGTAAAGCAGAAATAAGAAAGCGAGAAAAAAGAAAATGGAAAATAGAAAATGGTCGAACAAGAACATGGGAGCAGAAAACAATAAACTGAAATTCAATTTTCGCATTGTAAAACATAATTTTCTACAAAACTTGACGTCAGCTTGGCCCGCTTTTTGCTAAAAGGTAGTTAATATTTTTGCAGTCCATTGCGGCCGTGCCCCATACCCCCCCGCGCCTCACTCACTACACTGCAAAAAATGTTTGCTCTAATAGCGCAATTAACAGAACGATGTAAGTCGTACGTTTAAAATAATTCTTTTAAATGCATAAAATTGTCTGACTTTAAATTGAAATCCATACTTTTGCATAATAATATTGCTATTAAACTCAATTAATCAATCTGATATTGGTATTAGTTGCAATTCACACGTTTTTTTCCTGAGTGCAGCTATCCCGTTGTACATTCCACTCGAGTTGTTCTTGCCTTTTCCCGTTGCTCCTTGCCACTGTTGTTATTATTGTTGTTGTTATTATTGCTGTTATTGTTGTTGCTGCTCCGCCTGCTGCTTCCTGTTTTGTAGCTGTTTTTGAAATTTATGGCGCCGTCGTCGCCTCTGCCGGCGTCGCTGCCGCCGCCGACTTCTTCGCATGAGTTATGCGCTTTTTATTTCCAGCTCCTGGCCACGTTAAGTGTTAAATTGTTTTATGCATGCACGTGTGTGGGAGGGAGAGAGAGAGTGAGGGAGTGAGAGAAAGAGAGAGAGGGAAGTTCAGACTCGCCATTTAATTATGAAAGTTGATTTTAGGGAACAGCGAGTGTGCGAGCGAGAGGGCCAAGGGAATGTGTGTGTGGCTTTTGGTCAAGTGTTAGAACAGGATAGATAACAGAAATTTAAATGAAATTCTAATAGGATCAGTACCGTTATCTAAATGGTCACACCTTTTTCTTCAATTTCTGAATATCATTTATATTATATCCTCTATATATCATCTAAAGCAATTAATAGCATGTATATGTAAAATGCAGTGCTTAAACAAATTAAACCACTTAAGCAATATATGCGTTTTATTTGTTTTCATTGCCCTAAATTTTTTAGCAAGCAAACAAAGGTGAAAAAAGGAAAGGGAATAACGTGAAAAAGGAGCAGTTTTCATTGTGCTCCGTTGACTCAAACCGCTAAAGTAGCACGCGTTAATGCGAAAATCACTTACACACACAATCAAACATACACACACACACACACACTTGCAGAGGTGTGCGAGTGAGACAGGGCAGAAACTGCTGTACAATCTAAAGCAAATTAACGTTTTAAACACCTCAAAAGTTTTGTGCATTCGCATGGTCCTTAACTCTCTTTTCCCTCCGGCCATCTCATTCTTTTGTATCCTGCCGTCGCTTTCTTGTGTATCCTGCCCTCTCATTCTTTCGTATCCCGCCCGCCCGATTCATTGCACCTGACGTCCTTGCTGATCCTGGCGCAAAGTTAAGTGTTTCTTTAGCTTAATAACGGAAACATTTTAGTTGCTGTTATGGAAAGCGGCTGCAGAACGGAGACTAGAGAGAGAGGTATAGATGCCTGCAGAGAGAGAGAGGGGGAGTGTGAGAGAGAGAGAGAGGCCAGCAGGCAACTTGAGCGATAGACGCTTACACATAAACACATTCAAACGCTTCCGGCAATGTGTAATAGCTGTACAAGGACGACCTGCTCCTGCTCCTGTTGAAAATGTAAAAAAAAAAAAAATAAAAGTATTCCGGAGCGGAGGAAGCGAGGAAAGAAAGGAATGCCCTCCAGTGGCTGTAAATAACTCGCAGCAGGTGCCGTCCTCATCCAACGGTAAACGTCCGCCGTCCGACGTCCAACTCCCTGCAACGTCCAACTCCCCAATTCCTGAAGACATCGTCAATGGGAAAAACCTGCGAAACACCAAGGATAGGGGCGACAGACAGGAAGGACCCGCCAGAGAATTGCACAGCTCGAAACTAACATCCGATTTCAGAGGATAATGTAGGCAAGAATATTCATGGCAATTCGATTTCCTAATGATATTTATAGTTATAGTTATAGGTTTTCATTGTTTAACATTTCATTTAGATAAACTTAATTTTTATACATTTTAGCCTGTTTCAAAAGGACTTAGTTTTTTGCGAGTGTGCCAAAAGAACATCGGCTAGCAACAACATTTTCTTTTGATTACACGGCGTGTGGTCCTACCATTGTTCTACCCACCACCCACACTGCAGCCACTGGGAAAACCCCATTTTCCACTCCCCATTTCCCACAGCGGTCCCCCGCATAAGTGCAAATGAGCATGAAAGATGAAATATTAAGAGTCGTCTTGGACTTTGGATTTTTTTCCTTTTTTTTTTTTTTGCTCCCGACTCCTAAGGGATTCCGCTTTCCACTGCCCACCACCCATCTCCTGCTCCTTCTGCTTTGGTCGCTCCACTCATTTGGCCAAATGCAATTTTCGCTAAGAGCGCATATCCGCCAAAACAGACAGAGACTGCAAAAAAGTCGGCCAGCAGAAGCCAACAAAAAAAACTATCAAGTCAGCAAGTCGGCCAGCTAACAGTGCACTGCAATAAAAAATCCTTTGTTAAAAGCTTTAAATTAAAGCTACAATGTAAGGAATGAATAAATTATGGTAATAATGTTGAATTATCCATTAAACTGTAATTAAATATTGTGTGCATATATGCAGGTTATACGTAGTAATACAAATTAAGTATAATTTAATTTAGCTTGCCACATCTTGCAGCCAACATTTTCTCTCGAAGTTGACAGTGCAGCTTACCCCAATTTCAGCATTCCATTCCCTCCCCACGCCTTTTGCATTCCCCAGCTGACCATCAGCAACATTTCTGAGTGCAACCCTCGCTGTGCGGCATGCTGCAACATGGCCGCGATGCTTGACAAAAGTTATGGGCCACCCCTCGCGAGGGGGGCTTCTTGGGTTTCAGAGCTGCCACGGCGAATGGTTGTGGATCCAGTTCCACAGCCTGTAATTGCAGAAGGGGGTCGTCGTCCGTCTTGTTTGTCGCTGCCCCACAAAAACAAAGCTCTGCATCCTTGTGCCTGGATGCTGCAAGTGGAGCTGGAATGCCAAGTCACTTTCCATCAAAGCATCGATATATACTATATACCTTATTGAACCAATGATTTGTTTGCCTTATTCATGTACAGGTTTTTGGCCAAATATATCGAGCTGGTCTTTAAATTGGTTAATATCTGTTATGATCAACCTTTTAAAGTTTCCCTTATGCATAAATAGATCAGCTAAGGTCCTGAGATCTGCTTTCGTAATACGCGCAAGTCTTTAAAAAACTTTTAATAGATCTTAAGTGTAATCGGGTATCCGTTTGCCCCACTAAATCGTTGCCTTTCTCATTAGGGACTGCTTTGTTGTGACACTAAAATATTGTGTTGCAACCTTTGCTGGATTATCATTTGCCTTTGCAGTTGCACTTTTGCGCTGACCATTCGCACACCTGACCACCGTGGAAACGCCGCCTTTTCCACCGCTATTCCCAGGTCCTTTTCCCAGCACTTGAGGTGATTAAATTTCCGCGAGCGGCTGGACAAAGGAAAAGTGCCCCCAACTCTCCGCCGGCATTCAATTTCAAGCGCACACAATTTAGTTAATAACTTTTAAGCGTAGCGCATCATAAACCCTATTTTCCCTCCTCGTTTCCCACCGCCTCTTTCTTTTAACAAATGGCGAGCAATAAACTAAACGCAGCGGATTACGGTTGGGAATGATTTTGGCAAGAAAGAGACGACACCATAGGGGCAGAGTGAGAGGTCAGAGGTCGGGCTCAACGCCACTGAAGAGTTGTGAGTGCAATTGCGTGGCTGATGCGTTGATTGCCAGTGATGAGGTCGTGATTTCACTGCATAAAAATTGATTCAAACTATTAAAATCAATTTAGATGAACCTTTGACTTGGTGGCAGAAATATGCAAGTACAGATATTATCAAGTTCAAGGGGAAAACTATCGCTATTTCAGGTTGCGCAATTACCCCATCGATCACGTAAGCAGCTCCAATACATGTGATTCTTGCATCCCGGCGCCCTTTGCATTGTCCTGCCAGTGAATATGCTTGTTTCGGGGGATAAGGATGCTTTTAAGCAAACAGCAACAGGGCCAACAACCAACTGCTACAACTTAAGCTTAGCAATGACAGTGGCGTGAAAGTGGCCAAGAGAGTGTGTGGAGATGGGAAGGGGGAAATGCAAGGGCAGAAGGAAATGGATAAGCACAAAAACGGAGACAATGCGGAAAATTGTAAGACACTAAAATTGGCTAAAAGGACTCAACAGTCAACCGGCGTGTATGTTGATGCTGCCCCATCACCACCAACCTCCCACCCACTCGCTTTCCACCCCTTTCTCCACACTCTACATTTTCCTCGCTGTTTGAGGGAAGGAACTCATAAAAGTGAGCAACAAATTTCATTGTTTATGGCCAAGCTTGGCTACATAAATACCCACGTATGTGTGTGTGTGTGTGTGTGACTACGCCATCTCCTTTAGTTTTGCTTTTTGTGTGTGCAATTTGCTCTGGCATAATGCTGGGCAATTTCGTGTGAGGCCTCCCAGCCAACCATCAGCAAAACACTTATCCCCTTTCGTCCTTGAGCCGCGCATAAATAAAAATTAGTTTCACTCTCATCCGAAACTTTCGCCGAATTCCGTCAGCGAAATTCGAGATATTTGGGGGCAAAAAAGAATTTAATGTCCTGTACAAAAGCGACTACTTTCCGAAATGGAAATTGAAAAATCTTAATTTATGTTGCACAGATTTTTAAGGGCTTAGAAAAGTATCTAATATTGGCAGTAATTAATTTTCTTCTTCCAATAATGTCACAATAAAATAAATCGATTCTCTGGTAACAATGAAAATTGCCACTAGTAGAAAATAATAAAATACCTTAAAGCCTTTTCAAACATCCCCAAAATCCTAAACATAAATCCGATTATTAGAAGTAAAGAAACTTCATATCCTGGCCTTCATAAAATTGTTGTCAAACAAAAAAACAATGTTTGCCTGCCCGTTTTTGCCATTTCCAAACATGGTTTATTAGAATTTTATTTTATTAATATTTTTAAGAGGGGGTTAGAACGGACTAGCAAAGCGTGAAATTAAATTTGGCTTGCTCCGATATCATTCATAGTTTTTCCAGCGTGATTTTTCTTTTGTTTTCGTCGGTCTTTTGCCTAATAATCTTTTTTGTTACCTTTTTTTTGCAGCCCGCTTTTTATGTCCCCTCTTTTTGTGCTGCACGCAAAGGGAAATTGGGAAAAGACTAGGAAAAGTCCAGTAAGAGAAACCGAAGCGTAACGAACAGTTTTATCCATGCCCATGGATTTTTACTAGGCACTAAAATTATATTTTCATTGTTATGTAGTGGGGTCGAAGGCAGCCCAATCGGGACGCCCATTCCCCAATAGTTTTCCCCATTTTCAAAAAGCTGTCATTAAATTGTTGGCCACATCATTTGTGTTGCCCAGCCAGTGTTGCCGGTTTCAATGGCCCAAAGCAACTGACGACGAATGCCAAAGGACCCTGCTTCGTGTGTCCTGTGGAGCGTGGTGATGTTGAGTTTGGCCGTGGTAAGTTTTCCACTGAGAGAGCGTGAGCGAAAGATTGAATCAACAAGTGGATACTGGAAGTTCTGGAAGAAAGTGCGAGCGAACTATATAGGAACTTTATTAAATTATTTCAAAAAGCCACAAAATAAGTTTAGAGCCACCACAAAAATATTTAGAAATATGTTCACTAAAAATATATACATTTCTGAAAAAAAATTAGAAAATATACAAGGTAGAGTTGTAAATATATTACACAAAATAAACTTATAACCACATAATAATATTAATAATAATAAAATATTAAGTCAGCAAATATACTAGGTAGAGTTGTAGATATATTAATATTATTTCCCCCAAGTTTATATATGCACATTATATTGGTATAGATGAAGTAATTGAAGAGCCAACAAAGAGTAATTCACACATTTCCTTAAGTTTTATTGATGGCCTTCAACAATTGATAGCAATTATTTAAAACAGACATATTTGTGCAGCCTGTAACTGAGCAGCCTAATAATTCACCCAATTAAAAGCAATTGGCAAATATGACATTTTATTTCAGCTCGAGGTATTTTGCCAGCTTTGGCTAAATTTTATTTATCCCATTGCTGTGTCGCAAATGGCTGAAAAGTGACAAAAACTATCGAGATTAGGAAGGGGAATTTTTTTGGTTGGCAATCCATTGAAATCTAATGAAAATTGTGCTACAAAATGGGGGGATTCTATTTGTTTGCTGTGTGAATATGGCACACAGTTTTGTTTTTTGTTTTGCTGTTGTGGCAAAATTAATATATTTAAAAAATGCAGAAATATTGGAAATATACTTTCGTGGCGACAGAGGGGACCAAGTGGATCGGAAGCAAAAACAATCATATGAAAAGGCCGACAAAATACTTTAACGAATACCAAAAACCGGCATTTTACCAACTGCATATTACGATATGCATATTTCATTTATGCCCAAAACAAATGCATAAATACAATTGCACAATGCAAGGCCCACAGGGATATGAACAAATCGAAAATGATGGGCGGCGAGTCTCCGAACAGCAAAAGGATACTTTCGAATATACTTTCGGTTATATTTCCATATACCATAAATATTTGATTAACATTTTGCAAAAATATTCATTTCATTTTCGATCTTTGACGATATTTTTAAACATTTTAATAAAATGCCATAATATTATTTTATTACTAAACATTTTTCGTCTTCTAGCCATGCACTTTTTTAATATTTGTTAAACCCTGCAGCCCAAATGGGCGTGGCAAGTGGGCGGTTGGCTGCGTTAGTCCATTGCATCTGTTGGCATTTCTGCATTTAATGCCATAAAAGTTTATCTGCAAATGTGTCGCAGTGTGTGCATATTTTACTTTTATTTTCGTTATTTAATTTAAATAAAAATGTATTTGTTTATACACAGACGGGAGAGCTTAATTGAGAGTATTTTGTGTAATTTAGATCTCTCCATTACAATAGCCAACTTTGGTCTGCATTTTACTTAATGAATCGCCAAAGAGCAAAAATGAATAAGAAATTTGAACATTAAACAGTCAATTATCCGCAGCTCATGAAAGTATAATGGAAGCACAAATTTACATTTACCAGAAATGTTCATATATTCTAATGATATCATTGTTACGAATATGGTGCATATTTGGCATAAATGGTTAGTGCAAATTCTGTTTGTAATTTCCCACAAATTCTTGCACCCCTGTAATTTGATCAATGAATACTTTATTGAACTCAATAGGTATTTCCAGGTTAAGAGCCGTGTTTCACCTTTTTGGCCTGCCTCGTTTGCATGAATTTCGGTGAATTTTTAGCAATTCAGTTCCGGCTTTAAATGTCGGTGCCCAAACTTACATTGCAGGCACATCCGGAGCGAAAATGTTTTCATTTTATTTAATTTCAGTTGCTTGCGTTTTGGTCTCGTTTTGGCTGCCGCTGTTACTGTGATAAACATATCACAAAAAAAAGAGGTTAGTTTTATACAAAAAGTAAAGTGCAAAAAATGTGTCGCTTTTTAAGCATTTCCTCTATTTGTTGTAACTATTTTTTGTAACTATTTTTTGTAACTATTTTTTGCACTATCATAAAAATGAAGGCAATTAAAAGAGGGGGTCTTTTGTCTCTGTGTTTGATGGTGTTATCGCTATTGTTGCCATTGCTCTGGCTCCTGACAAAACGTTTCAATTAGTGCGATTATTGCATAAACAACAGAAGCAACAAAAGCGTCTAAAAATTCATTGCTGTCGCTTACAATTTAGCGAACCAAAAAAATACAAATAAAAAATTGCTGGTTCGCTGGCTTCTTTCTCTATGAATTGCGGGTCGTTTTTGTTAGTGTCTTCTTGATTTTATTCACATTTATTTGTGGCACAGTTTCAAGTGAAGTACTTGGCTTCGGTTGCTCTCTAGTTAACACTAGTTCTGAAATTCCTTCGATTTTACATGATTCCTGATCTCTGGCCAAGGCCCATGGTGCGCTTGTCCATTAGCCAGCAGTTATGCAATGCCCGCAGCATTTAGCCGCGTCAGCTGAGCTCTTAACGTGGCTCTCTGTTGTCTTAGCCACTTGGTTGTTGTTGTTATTGTTGCTATGCGTCGCAGCATTTGCAGCTTGTGCCGTTTACAGCGTTTACTTTACAGCTTCGTGCGAGCAGCGCTGCCTCTGCCAGCGTCAGCAGCGACGTCGACTGCGAAGTCTATTTGACTGCACTTCTCAAGCCTGACTTGGCACAGTGGGCGCAGTTGGCCCAAAAGTGCTCTAAATAATATCATTAAAGTTGTAGCTCTTTTTCGAAATTTTCTATATTTTTTTGAAAGTAATTCCGCTCCACAAAAACTTTGATTTAATGTATTTATGATTGATATTTAAATATATTTTGATTTAATGTATTTATGATTGACATTTAAATATATTTTGATTTAATGTATTTATGATTGACATTTAAATATATTTTGATTTAATGTATTTATGATTGATATTTAAATATATTTTGATTTAATGTATTTATGATTGATATTTAAATATATTTTGATTTAATGTATTTGTGATTGATATTTAAATATATTTTGATTTAATGTATTTATGATTGACATTTAAATATATTTTGATTTAATGTATTTATGATTGATATTTAAATATATTTTGATTTAACGTGTTTATGATTGATATTTAAATATATTTTGATTTAATGTATTTATGATTGATATTTAAATATATTTTGATTTAATGTGTTTATGCTTGATATGTAAATATATATATGTAGGTTTTGAATATCAGAAACTTTAAGCATATAACTAATTAATTAAAATAAAAAGCATAATATTTACAAGAGACTCTCGAGCTTTTTAATTATTTTTCAATTAGCCAGTCAGCATTACCAGTGTTCACTGTGCCGGCGCCTCAGTGCGTTTCAGGTTTTGGGCTCTGTACCGCCTTGTTTGGCTCTTTGAAATGGCCTCGGTCGCCGTTGCCGTTGCCGTCGACGGCGACGTCAGTTTTATGTTTTTCTGTAGTGTTTTTTGAGGCTGCATAAAGTTTAAACAATTTGGCCACCGCTCGCGTTTAGTTCTCTTTCGCGTGCGCCAAAACCAAGTAACCAACTTAACAAGTTGCCGGCCCGAAAAAAATATATTTCAGTTTCAGATTCAGTTTGAGCTTCGATTTCTGATTTCTGCTTTTTTGATACAAACGCAATTTTGTTTCGGTTTCGAACTCGATTGCTCTGCATTGAAGTGTTATAGATCTATTTCAAAGTGCTCGATTGATTGGCCGATTGATTAGCGCGCCACGTGAAAGTGAGTTTCATTGTTTGTTTTTTCCATTTATTTTCATTTTTTCTGCTTATTTTTGCCGCCGTGCTGCATTCCAAGTTACACATATAGTTTTTGGAAATATATTTTTTTTTTTTGGCTGCGTCAGTTTGGCAAGCGGCGCAAACATTAACCCATGGCTGACCTCTGCCTTTTAACGCGTGTGTTGGGCAAGGATTTTAACGAGTGTGTGATGAAAAAGTATGCAAAAACCGTGTGTAGTGGAAATTCGTTAATTGGAAAACAAAGTACGTGCTGTATTGGCTCTAAACATTTTAAATAATAAAATATTTCAATTGTTTTGGCTTTTTATTTTGTGTGTGTGTTCTGGGATATTTTTATATCAAATATATCAAATTTAAGCTTAGAAGTGTCTATATTGCTTTTCATTTATTTTCCAATAAATACGAGGTTTAGTGATATGGCTGTGTTCGAAATTATTTATAAATATATCAAAGTTCCTTGAATAAAATATCACTGAATGATAATGCCATAAAAAGCAGTGCAACATTTATCGACATTTTTTTAATAAATGCATCGCAATGATGTGGCCCCTATTAACCACTTAAAGCCGGTTTCCCTTGCTCCAGTTTTTTTTTGTGGAGTCTTACAGAGTTCGACAGGTGAACATCGCACATTGCCCAGTTAACAAGATAGAGTCAACAAATCCCACGAAATCTCCGACGGCCTTGAAAAGCTCAAAAGCCGAAAGATCAACATCAACATCAACATCAACAAAATTCCACACAAAGGCGAATAAATAAAAATTGGTTGGGTTTTGAATTTTTGGTGAATTTTAAATCGGCATTGCTGGCTTTTCAGCTGAAGGCAGCGACGCATGCGCAGCGGCGTGTAAACAATAGTGACCCAATTGCCTCATCTTTCAGCAAACTGCTGGCTGCATCGGCAAAATGCAGTTGGTTATGCAACTTGCGAGGGAGATTAACATATGAGTGGCAAGTGTGTGCAATTTGTGCAAATTGATAGGCGCCACATGTGGTGGCAAGGAAAACAATCGAGGCTTTTCCCATTACGCAGCTTGAGGAAATGCTGCAAGTGAAAAAAAGAAATCTACCAGACGCATGAGACGGGAAATTAACCGAAATCGAACGCAAATCGAGTCAAATGAATTGCAACACGAAGTTTTCTTTTGGGGTTTTTTCACCAATGCAAATTTCCTGGTTTTCAAAGTATATAATGAAAATTCGTTTCTGTATTATGAAGTTCGAAAGTGATTATTGAAAAACTGTCATGCGAATAACTACGTGCCATTGTTGCATTTAAGCCAAATCAATTTAACCAACCAACAAATGCGTCAGCACAGAGGCAAGGCAAATAATTTCCCAACTATCACCGTACAATGCAAATAAATCACACTTTCGAGAAGCCAACCCAAAAACTTCAATTGACCAACTGACCAAGCGAATGTTAATCAAAATGCAAAAAAGCCAAGTAACAACTCGGTCCTCGGCCCTCGCCCATCAATTACCACCTGTCAATGTGGCCGCATCGCTGGCTTCTTTACTTACCGGTTTCCATTTGCGGCCAAAAGCGACACGACAATTGGCCAAAAGAATCCAAATACAATCGAAATATTCGGAGAAAACCAGCGGATGACCTTGAGGCGGGGGAATCGGGGTTTGTCGCTTGGGTTTTTGGTATGAAAGTCAAGGTTGCGCTTCGGTCGATAGTTGTTTCATGATTAGCATTAGCCATTGTTGTTTTTTTCAGCTTTTTTTCTGTTTTGTTTTATATTTTCAATTCCACTTTGAGGGCTTTTTTTTATTGCTTATTGTTTTTTTTTTCAAGCGCATTTTATGAGTGTCATCGGCGTGGAGACAGATACAAATTGATTAGCCAAGAAAATATTTATACTGTCAATTAAAACGATTGGCATATATTGAACATATGGCAACTATAAATGGATATATAATTACCTGTGCTGTGAGTCATAGCAGCCCGAAGGTTAATTGTTTTTTTTTTCTCTCAACAAATCAGAATCAAGGGATAGCTATTTTAGAATTTTATTTGCTAGTTAGGCTATGCTTTTATGTGATTTTAGGTAGAATCTTCGTAGTAAATACGAAAATTTGCAACCAATTCAAATCAAGATGTTGCCAGTTTTTATTGCGAGCATAACTTGGTTTGTGGTCTCAACTAATTTTGCTTTTCATTTGCCCGCCGTTTGGCATTTCCCAGGCACACATTTTGAGTGTGGGAAACCGACAGTTGCAGATAAAATGTTGTGGAGCGATAAGTAATCGGTAGACTAACAAATGTGTTTATGCAGCTGCACTGAAAAATTAAGAGTAGTTTTCGAATGCAGCGGGGTTCGTATATTCCTGCAAGGGATAACTTAAAGTGTTGCTGCTCTAGCTACCAGCAACCAGCTAGCAGCTCAAAAAACATGGCAATATCAATATGTATGTTTTATTTATTGACTTGCTGCGAAAATGGAAGCAGGAAAGGGAATGCCACGCTGCAGGATGCCGCCTTTTGACAGTTGGCACGTAGCCGGCCCAAGACGATGGGGCGTATACGTATTATGAGTTATGAGCTTGCCTCGGCGATCACGTATACGCCCCCTATGGCTGGTGTGGCACCCCGCTGTCCTCCTGTCCGGCCATCCTGCTGTCCTGCTGTCCTGCTTCTTCTGCCACTTGCCACTTGAAATAATGTTGATGCCCCACAATTAAATAGAAGACCCCCGCGATTGTGAATTTAATTACAACTGTAAACAGTTTTTCCTCTAAATTCTTTGTGCTTTCCTTTTTTTTAGCCCATGGCGAAACAGTACACTTTTGAATGCTATATTTTGTATTTTTCAGTTTGTTTTTTTTTTTTGTTAGTCAGCCAGCCATTAGCAGCGGAAAAACTAAAGCGAAAACGGGGGAGGGGGGAAAAGGGTTCGGGGCGGTGAAACACTACGCGCTGAGAAAAGCAATTTTCCGGTTGAGTTTACAAATGGCGGGCGCGGCCAGCGCTGAAAATAAATGACATATCACAGAGTCTGGTCACCTTTATGCGATGGCCAAAGTAAACACATGAAAGCAATGCGCCGGGGGTGTGCGAAAAGCGGGTTTCCCGGCAGTTTCCAGGGGGGGCTTTTCCTGGGGTGGTGTATCCTTGTTTGTTTGTTTGTTTGTTTGTTTGCCTTCGTCGACTCCTTAGTTATGCATGTGTGCGGGCGTGTTGTGTTGGTGTGTGTATCTGGATGTATTTGGATGTATTTGGATGTATTTGGATGTATTTTGGGTGGATGCGGTTCTGTTTTAGTGGTGGCCTGTGGTTTGCTCGCTCTGTTGTCTCGGATTTCAACTGAAGCCCTATTTTGCTTTGATTATATTAAATTGAATCACAATTCTGATTTTCGATCGTATAATATTAATTAATTATGGAATCGAGAGATACTTAATACTCCTTTGAAATGGCAACCATATAGCTGAATAGGAGCTATAACTATTACTAGAACAATAACTTGCTGACTACGCTTCTTAGTGCTACCTCCGAATGTTTGTTAAACGGCTTCTATAGGTCCCAGCAAATATTTCTTGAATAAAATAACTTTAAACAGTTGGCTCGAAATATATCCTTCTGCTCATATATTTTTTCAGGACCTTTTCGGCCGCCCTTCTGGATATCAATAAATGGTTGCCATTCATTTTCGGGCAACTTTTGTTGCCCTGCGCTAGTTGGTGTTGTTTACACGACTACACCTACATGCACACACCCACGAACACACAGACACATACACAGAGTCACCCACTGACACACACACACACACTCACCTACAGACAGACACACACACTCACCTACAGACAGACACACACACTCACCTACAGACAGACACACATTCCCGAGGACAGTTATGAATGGCAATCCATTCGCTTAATGGAATTTCGTGTTGTTTAACTTTTACGTGGCGCCCACGTTGTGAGGAGGGGATTTCATGGGAAGGGGCGTGGAACATATGTGTGTCCTTGGGTCAGTGGGGGAGGGGGCAGGGGGGAGGGTGGCAGTGGCAGTATATCCCTGAACCACCCACCCCCTTGTCCAGGCCATCATCGTAAAGCTTTATTAGCATTTATTATGCAAGACTTTGCCTCGGTCAAGTTTGTGTCTCTGTTTTAGTTTTATGATCGCTTCCGACTCGACACCTAAAGTCCCCCCTTAACCCATGTTGGCCAGGTTTTAATTTCAATAAACGCACATTTTATGACTGCGCAGGTTTATGGCCACGTAGGATTTATTTATTTTTCATTACATTACGCCAAGTGCGGGGGGCGGGGGACCAAACTTCAAAACTCAACGGGTTGAATCAATTGGATGGGTTGATGGTTTTGCTGTAATGGGTTAAGAGGTTGGATGTGTGCGTGTGTGTAATCAACAAAAATTGGCAAAATGTAACTCGATAATTTCGCTCACACACAGCAATGCACACGAACCGAAACCAAAACAGAAACAGAAACAGAAATCGAAACCCTGAAACCGAAACTGAAATTGCCGAAATGGAAATCGAATTGCAGCACGGAAAATGCTGGATTCTGGATTCTGGATTCTGGATTCCGGATGGTATTGCGATTTGGGTTTGCTTGCTTGGCTGAGGGATGAGGGCTGAGGGAAATTAGGGAAACGGGGCAGAAATCGGGGGCAAATGCATTTTCAGGTGGACAAATGTGGCTGTGTGTGCGTAGTCGTCGGGCGCCAGTGTGCAGCAGTGACAAATGTTGATAAGATGCCATCGATTCGCATAATTTATGCTGCCACTACGGTGGCACAGTGGGCGCCAAAAGTATGCCAACAGCCGAAGGATCTGGAAATTCTTTCTATTAGAAACTGACACGGGAAGTGGTGTAACTTAGTGGCATACTGTAAGGAATTTCAGTTAAACTAGTCAAGTGTTTAGCAAAGTAAATAAATGTTATTAAATCATATTAATTTGAGCTGTCTGTATCTAAGAAGCGAAAGAAGTGAATAGTGCAATTGAACTTTCAAATGCCACTGTAGACCCTTGGGGAATATTTCCTGGGACAACCACTCTAGCACACATGCACACCTTCCACACACACGCATGCACACGCACACACCTAGGAGCGTATACAACGGTAAATCTCTGCTGGCTTCGCTGCCGGCGTCGGCGTCGGCAACATATCGAGGACATTTAAATCGCTCTTAAGTCTCGTTTAATTGGTACTTAGCATGCAAATGCAAAATGAGGCGAGATCCAAGGCAGCAATTGTCGCACTGTCTCTCTCCCTCTGTCTCTCTCTAACTCTCTCTCTCTCTTTCTCTCTCTCTCTCTGTCTCTGCATCTATACCCCTCGCTTTTTGCAGGTCCTTGTGCGCTTAGTCCTGGCGTGCAAGCATGTGTGTGTGTGTGTGTATCATTAGTTACATGAACAATATGCCAGGCACATCGTCAGTTTGAGTTGCTTTCGTTGTCTCAGGCGTAGAAACCCTTTCTCCTTTCTCCTCTCTCCATTGTCCTTGCTCATTTCCCTTCTGCCTTTCCCCTCCCCTCTTCAGCCGCTCTGTTCGAGTGTGTTTACCAACACAAGCACACAAAAAGAGAGTTTCGGCCACACAGGGAAAATCAAACAAGCACTTGCCAAAGCCCCGAATGCATGCAGATACTTATTAAAATCCGCTTGTGTCCTTTTTTTTTTTGAGCATTTTAGAATCATGTGTAGAAGGGGATTTTCATACTGCATTTTACTATTTTCAATAAAGCTCTTGAATAATAAACTATCACACAGTAGCTGCGAATTTATTATGCACGTTTTTGGTAAGTGTGTATATGTCACCTGAAACGAATAGTTAATGCGCAATTAAATATTAATCGAGATTGATGGGCTGACAATCGTTTTGCTCAGTGCACTGAAAACAAAGCTTGAGAGAGCGCTGAGCGTCGAAACGAATCGAATGGAATCACATAGCATTGCATCAAATCAAATCAAATTTAATTGAAATGCCATGCAAAAATATTTTGAGAGCAGAGACGAAAATTGATTGATTTTCGGCTAGCCATCGAAAAGTCCGATTTAAATGCCAAGGCCCCCCCTCCCCCCTGTATTCTCCATCACCCCCCCCAAATTTCCCTACGGCCAGCTCTCATTGATATAATTACAAAGTTTTGTTGGCCAGTTGATGAGCCAGTTGGAAAACATAATCAAGAATGCGATTTTGCCGTTCTCCATTTTCCATTCTCCATTTTCCATCCATCGCCATCTCGCTTCCACCGCCGAAAAAGTTTTAATTTCAAATGAAGTTTGAACAAGGGCGCGGGCAACGAGGGGGGGGGGGGCAATAAAATAATCAAAGCGTGCACAAAAGTGCAACGAGAATTGCCGAAAAACTGGTAACAAAAGTAAGCAAAATGAAGAAGAAAGGCAGAAAGGCAGAAAGAAAAGAAAGGGTGGCGTTGCCGTCATCCAAATAGTGCAAAAAGCCAAAAGGCAAGGGACAAAAAAGAAAGGGTATCAGAGGTATGATGGGTCCAAGATAGGCAAGCTATGGATGCTAACTATTTAGCATAGAAAATTCTGAAATCAGAATGATCAAGAAGTGCACCAAAAACACGTTTGGCTTTCCATTTCCAAAAGCTGTAAATAATTTTAACATATATGCCATGTGCTAAACTGCTCAACTTACAGGGTATTTGGGCAGTGAAAAAAGGGTTAGCCGAGCTGCGGGGCAGTGCAAATTTACCTGAAGACAGGAGCGGAAGGGGAAGGGGAAGTGGTGGGTGGAGTCGACAAACTTAACCGGAAATCTAGTCGAAAAATGGGCCAAGTTGGCAAACGGAAGCGGGCATCCAAAAATGCCAATGCCTTTAGTCCTTCAGTAATGAGAGTCAGCCAGAATGGGACAGTAGATTGGCGGTGAAGGAAGTGGGAGAGGGAGAGGGAGGGGGATAGCTATTATGCGCCATTAGGGCATAATTAAAATGCTCCAAGCAGCAGAAGCGCCAGCAACAACAACAAGTGCGGCCAAGACGCTGATAACGACAACACGCTGAACGAGAAGGAGAAATATCAGGTGAAAGGAGCTGCAAGTGCAGGTGAGCGAAAGAAAGCGGTTGAGCGGCGACAAAGTTGCCAAGGCAAACAGAAATGGTCTACAAAGAGATGGGCTAGAAAGGGGGATACTGAAAGGGGGATACTGAAAGAGGATTCCTATTGGATTCAAAATAGGGCCATGATCAAGTCTTCGCCTCAAATGATCCTCGAGGATTGGAAAACCAGTTTGAAGTAACTGAAAGTTTGCTACAGCTTATCCGCAGGCAGAAAGCTATATGAATTTCAAGTGATTTGGAATGGTTTTTGATAAATATTTACAACTACACTTAATCCTTTTTAAAAGAATATCACATTATAATTGAATTGTGCTCAAATTGCTAGGCAAGTAACGCACATAAATTCCCAAACAAATCCATTTTGATGCATGCCCCCAATGCTAATTTCCCATCATAGTTCTTGATAACATTTGGTAAATGCTCCTATATCCTTGACAGCTGTGTGCAACGTGCATGTGCTGTCCATTTGCTATGGAATTGGCAATAAGGACTTCAAAGAATTTTTTTTTTGTACCCTTTATCAATCTGTGCAATGAATTTTGGCAATTAAGCAATCACTTCGCTCATATGCAAAGATATTTTGGGTGTTCAACTTGGGGGCATGTGGATGCAATGGATGCGGGTGCAACTTGGGCTCCAAAGACGCTGGCAGAGAGCTCAAGTGCACTACCCATCCGAAAAACTCGTCTCAACTCAACTCAACTCAACTCAATGAAATGAAATGTTTGTCTGTTATATGTACCGTTTCGTTTCGTTTTCGTCCTTTTTTTTTTGGAAGGCGAGAGTAGAGTAGCAGCTCCTTCTGCTTTTCCTGCTGATTGCCTTACGCTACAACAGGCAATCTATGGGAATAAAGATATGCATATGTGTGCAGTGTGTGTGAGCCATGCATTTTTATGGCACTGCTTTTTTTCGTTTCCTTTTCTTTTTTGGAGACTGGGAAGGAGTGTATAGGATAGCATAGAACGCTCTCGAAAAAGCAAAAGTTTTCACTTCAAGTACTTTTTTTGCTCTGCTTCTTGGTACTGTTTTTTTCTTTTATTTTTGGCAATTTGCTGTTGTTGTTGTTGTTGTTGTTATTCCGGTCGTTGTTGTTGTTGTTGTTGTTGCATCATCATTCGCCTGGCAAAAGAGTTTGAGCACTTGAGTAGCATTAAAGCATCAAACGATTGTCTACGGAGCCAACAGCAATTGACTTCTTCGCTCAACGATACCCAGGAATATGTGTAGTGCGATGGGATATCCAGTCCGAATTTGGTTGTCCAGGTAGCGAGGAAATTATGGTAAAATAATCCACAGACGACAGTCGACACTACCTGTAAACAAATTTGAAATATAAACTTTAGTTATTGATTGCGTGCTGAAAAAATACGCAACAGGGCGGCGTTAAATTGCATTTTCCAGTTAACTTTTTTGGCTGGAATTGTGTACCTTCCTAATATTTTCATTAAAAATGACCAATATGTTCGCACTAAAGTCACCCAATCCCTTAAAGGGTATCAGATTTGGACATTTTCCCATTCGCCGCTCACTGAACACACATATCGAAAAGTATACATTCGCAGTGTAGTTTCAGTGCTTCAGATTTTGATTGGGTATTTCGATTCGGTACTCAGCTGACTTGACCTCAAGCCCATTGTCGGCAAATTTATACCCTGCACACCCCTCGACCATCAATCAGATTTGCCTGCGTGATGGGGAAATGGGGAAAATGAAGTGCCAACGTTTTCGGCAAATGGCCAGCAATCAAAACAAATGCGCCAATTCAGCCATTCAGCCGACAGCTGCCCAATTAGCCACACTGGTAGAAAAATTAAAATAATTTCGGAAAAGTAAGATGTCAGGCAATAGCTTATATTCCAAGAATTCTAATAATTTGATTCAATTTCTTGCCATATTCAAACCATTTCGCTGTAATTACATTTCATTTGGAAAATGGAAGTGCACACAAAGCCCTGATAGTGATTCGAATGATTTCAATAATATTTTTACATAGTTTGTGCCATTTTTTCGGGCTATAATTTCATCAATTCTGGCCATTGCATTTTCAATTGCAGCATAATCGAACGCAAAATGCGGCAAAATGTAGCAAATATAATATAATCAATGTACATATACATACATATATATTATATTGTTGGTATTGCTGAGTTGGGGTGGCATTGAAATAATTTAAATTATTTTCACATTGCGTTGGAAATTATGGGCAAACAATTAAGCGGCCAGTTTTTGGCTTTTACCCGTGGCCAATTGCTGTTTTCTATTAACTCTTTTAGCCCAAAGGGGCTTAAATAACGCAAAAACACAGCCGCATTGTGACATTAAATGGCATTTGAATATTTTTGTGCGCATTGCATTTGGCCAGCACAAATGCAGAATGCAATTAAAATGTAAAAATTTATTAAGCTACTTTCCAAATTTTCCTAATTACGCGCATTAAAAACAAAGAGTGAAAAAATGTGCATTTTACACAAATTGCAGGGGAATTTCACCGAAAGCAGCGGAAAAGTTGACTAAATATTGCAAATTTGATTGTCACGCAATTTCTGCTGCATACTTTCAGGGGCGCAGTGAAAATGCCGCGAAACAGTTTTCCCATTTCCCATTTTCCACTGGACAACTTGGACAATTACCATTTCTTGTAGTTAGCGAGTTATATTAATTAGGCGCAAATTTGTCTCAAAGATCTGGGAAATGCGGTTTCTGCATAGAAATTTTCACAGACATGAGTTTGTTTAGCTTTTCTTACTTTTAGTGCAAAGGCAAAGAATAGAAATCATTTCACATGCATGTTTTAATTGCTGGGTTACACTTAATATATTAAACAAGTTTTGAAAAGTAATTGAAACATTTATTCACGGCATTTTCGGTGTTTATTTGAATGCATTTTCCGACTCTCAACGCCTCCTGTTATTGACCTCTATTTTCGCGGTATTCCCCACATTCCCATTTCCCATTTCCCAATCCCCCTACCAATTTCCATTTCAATATCGCTTGCTGGCGTTGCTGTTCTCCTTTTTGAAAGAGCTGTCACCGAAAATGATTTATGCACCGCCTCTGCGGGGGCGTGTCACTTCTATTGCCTTCACTTTATTTTTTTTGTCCGCCGATGACAGAATCTGCCATTGATCGATGCAATTTGCAATGGATTAATCACACAAAGAGCACTACAATAATGAAATATTTGCGTGTGTCTTTTTCTTTTCCTGTTCACAGCATGCAGTTTGGGCAAAAAGGACAGTTAACGTCGATCCTGTTGATTGGCGGCATCCTGCTGATGAGCCTGGTTTTGGTGGAGGGCAAGGATCCGAGTGGCCAGGATGCGCCGCATATACGACACAAGCGCGGAATCTTCTGGGACTTCTTTCAGAAAATGGTCATCACCAAGAATCTCATAGTGGATGTGAGTGGTTATATTGAAACATATTTTCTATATTACATATATACATATACATATTGTATAGCAATACACAGATACGCGCAACACTCTGAACGACATCTACAATACTGTCAATGAGCAATTCAGTGATCCAGGTCCCGAAAAACCCACCATTCGTCCCAGGGTGACAACGGAGAAAACTGTGAGTCCTGCCACAGAATGAATCAGTATATAGCTTACAAATCTTTTCTCTTCCACAAAGTCTATTAGTGGCGAGGAGAGTGGCAGTAATAGCGAGGAGCCCACGACTACGGAGGCCTTCCAGATCTCCCGCTATGAACTGGGTCGCATTCTGGGCAGGAACTTCCGGGGCCTTCAAAAGTTGGCCATGAGCGAGTTCAGCACGGCTCTAAACGTAAGTATTAGTCCTATATAGTATAGTATCTAACATATTTGTTGTGCAAATATTTGATTCGTACACATATCTGGCTTGCAGGCCACCAAGTACAATCTGGCTGAGTACAAATCCGAGGCAGATAAACAGTTTGCCAACAGTTTGGCGGTGGAGAAGAAGAACAAGCTGAAGAGTCTCACGGGCTGAGCCACGCCCCCTTTTCCCAGTGCCTAATGATAGTTATCTCTGTGATAGGCTGATGACTGCATATTTTCCGCATTTTTTTTTCTTTGCTTATTTATTTGTTCGCATCTCGGCAACTATATCGAATAAAAAGCGGATGTGGATGCGGTTGGGAAAGTGTCCCCAAACGCATACGGATTCGTGTCTACGAGTATTGTGTGTCAAATTAAAAAGTTTTCTGTCATAATTTTATTGATAAACTTTTAAGTTAAAAAAGAAGCAGCAGCACCCAAAAAAAAAAAAAAAAAAAAACGAAAAACAAACACTGAAGCGGATGAGAGTAACAGAAAGGACAAGTATGAAAATGAAAACATTGGGAAACGGAAAAGCTGCTGGCTAAAACTATACACAAATTGAAGTTCTGTTGTGTTTTTTTTTTAGGTTTTCTATGGGTTTATTTATTAGTCTAGTTTAAATAGAATTCAAAATATATGTGTAATGGAAAACGAATTGAAAATAAACTTTAAGACTTATAACGCACAAATATACGATTCAATTTTGTTTAAAAATAGAATCAGATAATAGTGTTTAATTGAACACTGGTCGCTTCAACTTTAAAATAAATTTATTAATAAAAATACATGCGTAATTACACATTATTTAATGGAATTTTTCAGATTTCATTGGGACTGAAATTTTCAGTGAATGTGGGATCGTGAAGGAACTGGTATTTCTCCTCGGCTTTGCCACGCCAACAATTGTTGCCAGTTTGTGTTGGCTGAAATCGAAGTAAAGTTGCAAACAAATCCAAAAGGCAAAACTTGCTAAAATACAAAGACAGTTTTTGGGGTCTCTGTCTGCGCTCAGCAGGATCCGCTTTCGCCTCTCGTCCTGTTTGCTCCTTTGGGCGCAGCGTAGTTAGCAGAAACCACTAAAAGTGTCATAATTCGATGCCCATGAGATGGCTGTCTCGAAAGTACGTTGGCCGACAAAACTTTGGCGGTAATGACTGTCGTTCTCGTAGTCCTCAAAAGTCCCCCTCCCCCCCCCCCCCCCCCCCCATCCGGAGCCCAAAAAACAGCCTGGCGGTGCAACTGTGCGTATGAGCAACCTGCCTCGTCTGCAAAGTTCTGCCGGGGGAAAACAAGGGAAAAGCCAAAAAATACCAGGCGAATGTTTGCCAGCCGGAAACTTATCGAAAGTGGCGCGGAGTTGCAGCTGCAGCTCAGATAAACAGATTCCTCTACACTTTAATATTTATGCCACAATTTGATTATCATAGTGTAGAGGGAATATTGGAAATTGCTACGGGGCATTACAATTCCATTAAAGTTTTTATGAATAAAAGCTTTGCAACCGTGTTCTTGCATACTAGTTTTTAAATGTAATTAAAATTTACAGTTTGTGTCACATTTTTGGCTGTTAAATATTTTATCCAGCATTTGTATATTAGAAATAAATATCCTTAACTATCTGCAAGCCAAAAACACACTGAATCTGTGAAATAAACATTTTAAGGCGCACAGAGTACGAACTCTAAGTGAATAATTTAATACGCTTTGTATGTGAATTGCTATAAAAATATTGTTCTGGTCATTTGCCCTTAAACAAGTGACACTCCGTTGCTGTTGAAAACGAATCCTCTTCACATTCAGCTGCAATTTCAACTCTGCTTTCAAAAACCCAAAGCGAAAATCTGATTTATGTGAAGTGTTTATTTTCGTTGGCAGTTTTTATTTGTTAATTGTGACATGTGAGTCAGTTGGCTGTGTATGCTGATTGCCTTAATTGTTTCGGGTTTCGACACTGCGACGCATGTGCAATTCATGAGTAATTTGCACAATAGAACAATTAGTCTAACAACCAGTTCACAGTAGCCACAAAAAACTAAAGTCAAGCCATTGCGGAAATCCCAAATAGAACGGCCTCATCCCAAAACTGCGTGCTAAAGTTCAGGCACTATGAGTAATACCCCCCACTTACGTAAGATCAATGTTCGTATGTACTATATGTAAGTAACCTGGGAACTCATTCAATTGGGGGCAAAAACAAGTTGTAATTCGATCAATCGATCGGGAAATCCTACTTGGCATGCTGCAAATGTCACGACATTCATTGAAAAATTTACGCTTTTTTACCCACTTGACATTGGGACATCCGCACTCATAAGTGAATAAACGAATTAGCTAAATGAAGGCAAGTCGATCAAATAGAAGCTGACCGAAATGTAAACAAGCTGTGAGTGACAAGACAAACGTCTAGAGGCTATAAAAAGTATATATTACACACGGCTACAAAATGGGAACTTTCCCAGAAATATCGCAGATTACTGGAGGGCAGAGGGCACTACTGGTGTTAGGTTCCTGAAATTTATGTCATGTGGAACCTGCCAATTAAAAACAACTTAAATAGCTAAGTAAAACAATGTGGAATGCTAACTAATCATTTAAAGGCAATTTTAAAATATTACGCTAAGCTATAATCATAAATAAATATTTATTCTTGCCTAAAACGTATTTGTTATCTGATATTTGCATGTCCGCTTTTTTCTTTTCTTATTTCTAGCATATCATATCATATGTATTTAGCTTTGGTTAGCCAGTTGTAATTTGTTTCTGTTCGACAAAGGGGCATGCCAACTCAAAAGTAGATCACTTTTTAAATACATATATTAATTAACTGGTTAACAATGTAGTCCGTGGATTCCCCGATGCAAACTCGAATACATCCCTCATAAATTATAGGCCACAAAATAAACAGATGCCCGTCATGCTGACTGATCAGCAGCATCTCGACTATATAATTTCGATCGGCGGTGAATAAAGGTTGCTGATGGATCGCCAGTGTTTGTAGAGGGGGGAGGGGAAGGCGTTCATATGATGGTGTCTTTATGATCGCAGTTGAGTGTTATTGTGCTTGACTTCAGTTCTCAGAAGCAAATGTTTACAGTGCGGTAACAACTTGAATAATTACGATTCGAATGCAAATCACTTGCGGCTCTCTTTGCCATCCAGTTTTTATTGCTTTAAGCTGTCGATCTTTTGTTGCCTTGTTTTTTACCAATAATTCAACATCAAAACTTTGTCTACTTGAGAAAAAAAGTACATTGAACTGTCTGTTGTACAAAATGAATGCTTAGGAATAAGAGATTATAAGCAGAACTTTTCACCGCATGTAGTTTCTTCGATTGAATATGCTAATATAACCATATATGTATGATTAGATTTTGTTATTCTACTTGATTTGGGTTTTTGGGTGAACTGTTTATGGCTCAATGATGCCATGATGATTAAAATTGATTTGTGGTTTCCCTTGTGTGTCTAACTTAATTAGCCCCCTACTGATAACCATCGATCTGTGATCCCCGTTTATCAGCTGTACTTTGAATCGCAAAAAACACAGAGCTCACGATTCCAACATCACTTCAGTTTTTATTAATATAGATCACAAAGAAAAAAAAAAACAAAGAAATCTTATGCAGCACAAAGGAGGGCGACAACAAAATCCCTGTAATCATAAGATTAACAGACTATTAATGATGAACTGGGATTTTGGATCGGATCAAGTTTGCTGGCTGACCTCATGGAATTGGGGTGCTGGGTCCGCCGATGGGGGCCAAAAGGACCTTCTCGGTGGGTGCGTCATAGGCCACTGGCACCTTGGGCGTGGTCGAGGGCTCGTCGGTCAGCTTGTGCTTCAGTTCATCATACTTGTGGGCCACCGAGCTGCCAAACTCCTTGGCGCCCTCGCCGATCTTGTCGGTGTAGGGCTTGGCAGCCTCGGCCACCTCCTTGGCCCCCTGGTTGACCTTGCAGCCGAGGTTCTTGAAGAAGTGCTTGAAATCGCTGTCCTCGGGACTCTTGGCCTCATCACACTCGGCACGCACTTGGCCAGCGGCCATCAGCAGGACCAATCCAATCCAAGAGCACACCACGAGCGATTTCATCTCGACGCTTTCAGCTTGACAACGCGACTGACTGACTGAGCGGTCCGCTCCGAGACGGCGATCTACGATCTGAAATCTCGGTTCTCCGATCTCCGATCTCCGCCAACCGGTTCCTCCCCCCTCCTCCTAACACTTTAGCCCCCCCGCCCCAGTCACCCCCTATCCACCATGGCTGCAAACTAAAGCCCAAACAAGTTGCGTTCGTGCGATCGGTTGTTCGGCGCTCACTCAATGCGAACTGCTCTAGCTTTTTCGCAGTCGAAGCTCCAGTGCACTGCGAGAAACGAGACTGAACTTCTGCAAGACTCTGAAACGAACAGCCAACGAGCCAACGGCAGAACAATGGCATTATTCTGATTTAAGTATTAGCATAAAACATTGATAATTTAAATCAATCTCTCATCTTGTTGTAATGAAATACATTTTTCGAGACTATACGTTTTTTTTCAATGCATTAGAATATTTACACATATAATTGTAGAATAATAGTCGATCAAGAAACTTGCTATGTACAAGTAATTACTTTTAAATAGTTCAAAAAGCTTGTTCAATTGAATTGCAAATAAGTGTTGTAATTTTGGTACAGATTATTACAGAAAATTATGAAAGAATTACGTAAATTACAAGTTCAATTCAGTTCATTCGCTACTCCAAGTAAAAAGTGTTATACATGTGTGCTCCATTAACTTATTGTGTACTTATTGTTTACACAAATTTAACGCGAAATTGATGGATAATCAACACAAATTGACGAAGCCAACGGAAGCGTTATTATATTTCAAACAACTATCAAATGTTGTCAACCAACACTCAATTTGATATTATTTTCAGCCCAATTTGTTTGCCCATAGCACAGATAACTTGTGAAAGACAATTATTTCATTTCTGATATAGATTCTGATTAATCATTATATCATTAATTCTTTATTCACGCTACAAAAAAAATATACTTATAATATAATCCACTGCAGTTGTTATTTGAGTGAGTATTGCGCTGCGTAATTTTTTCTTTGTGGTGTTGGGCTTTCAAAGTGCATTGTTTTGTTTCTTAAAAATTAAGAAAAAATTAGTATTATTTGTTCTTGTAACTCATTGTGTTGTCCCATTTTTTCGCACCGAATTGCGACGGATTAGAGGAGCACATGGCGGTATTGGTCGCGTGGGATAAACCCAATTGTAGCAGCAGCCGCGATGATCCCTTGCAGAGCATATGAATCCGGACCACACCATACCCTGGATAATTGGCAATGACAGGGTGGTGATGACGATGATGATGATGATGACGATCAGCAGTCCGCAGGTGCCCAGAAGCTGCATCTTTCCCGACGACTGGCAATTAGCAATTGAAGCCCATCCAGTGAGTTCGGTCCAAAGAGCCTCCTGTCGCTTGGATGATTCACTGATTCACTGATTTACTGATTCACTGATCCGTTGACACCAAAACCGGCTCACAAGTTATGCCAGAGTTGCAGGGCTTCAGTTAGCAGGCTGTTTGTTTATTTTTGGCCAATAACCACCACAGCGGGAAGAAAAGTCCAGAAGAGAAAGTCGGAAAAGAATCACAAGTGTAGTGAGTCACCAAAGTGGAGGAAGCGGTTCATCAAGAACTTAAAACCCAATTGGCCCCGTAGTCCCAACAAGTTTTTTGGCTTCCAGTTATGCTAAATTCAAGATTTTATTCGTAAACAACGGACTTGAACTACAAACACATTGACCCTTTTGCTCTCGACTGTTGATATTGAAGTAAATTCTGCAAACATAAAAGATGTATTAGAAATGATAATATATAAAATATGTTGTATACCTGAACTTACTTATTTGTATACCAGTTGTAAATTATAGTAAACCTACGAAATGAAACGCTGCAATTTAATAAATAGGAGATGCTCATCCCATAAAGAGCAAAATAATTTATTAGTTGGTATACATATTCATTAGCATATGGCTTAACTTAGTGCTGCATTAGTTCTTCTCTGGTATGTAGTCCACCTCATTGGCATGATCCTCCAGCCAGTCCAAGTGAACGGGGGGCGCAGAAGTGGTCAGTTCCTCCTTAAGATCATTTTTGGACGAGCTGGTTGCCTCCGATGTGGAAGTGGTGGTTGTGGTGCCGACCTCCTCCGGTACCTTATCCTTCTGCTCATCCTTGTCCTTTTCCATATCCTTTTCAGAGTTGGCCGGCGAGGCGAGCACATTGACCAGCTTATTTATGCGCTGGAAGAGCGATCTGGTGACATCCCTGGCCTTCTCCTCCAATATCTTGGCCTCCTTCTCGATGTTGGCTATCCAGGGCTTGGCCTTCTCCAGCGTGCACTGCAGGCTGTGGACGAACTTGTTGACCTCACTGGGACTGGGAGTGGTCACCGAGTCCGCATCCTCTGCAGACTTTGCTTCCGATCCGCAGACAATGGAGGCTGCTCGCATTTGGCCAAAGCTGGCGAAGAGGCACAGGCTAGCCAAAAATACGGCGATGGTCAGTGAATTAGTCATCGCAATTGTGGATCTCGAATCTTAAGTCACAAATCTCAAATCTCAAATCTCAAATTTCGAATCTCGAATATCGAATATCGTCGTGTATCGCCTCTGAGGCACCGCAATCGACTGAAACCCGTTTGCAGCCGCAGTCGTAGCCACTTGACCAAGTTCTTTGTATCTTGTGGCTTTTGGGCTGGGCCATTGGGTTGGCGAGCGGCGAAACTCGGCGAGAAAGTCGTCGGGCAACAGAAATGCATTTTCGGCGAGCGAAAAGAGAGGCCTAGAGAAACTGAGACTGGGGAAATGGGAAAGGCGAGCGGGACCGGAGAGCCAGAGAATTCTCCAGAATGTAATAGAGAAAAAATGGAAAAGGAGAAATATTTATGGGTACTTATGGCAATTGTAAAGTCCATCAAGTTCAACTTACATTCGGCCTCTCAAATATACAATCAGTATTTTCGTTTCTTTAAACAACTATTGCAAAAAATGTCCGCAATTTTGTATAAAGATAAATAAAGGATATTATAATAGGTTGCAAAACAATTGAATTCCCATTTTAGAACACCTTTTAATTGCGAATTTAATTACAAGCTCAGCGAGGAAAGGCGATTTATTATATTCAGACAAATATCATTAAATTAATGCTCAAAAAACAAATCATTTATTGATGAAAATACTGCTTTTCGCCAAATGAAGACAACTTTTGTATAACTTGGTCGAAATTGATCATAAAAATGAAAGAATAACTGTATTAAGCAGCCAATTATTAATGCTGAATATATCTATTAATTTTTGACGGATTTGGGGAAAATAATTATTGTGTAAATTTTCGCAGTTTTTGTACGATTTTTTGTCATCAAAAATTGCAAAAAATGCCAAAAAAAAATAATAATAATATTATAATTTATTTACAAACTCAACGAGGTATGACATTCCATATTTGAACCAATATTATGAATGTTCTGATCAAAATACTGATATATGGTATATATGGAATACAGTTCGATTGAAAATTTAATTACGAATTCAACGAGGTATAGAATACCTGAATAGTCTCAAAATTGACAAAAAGATAAAGTATCTAAATTTGGATGCCCATCGACGGCGTATTTAATTAATTAATAAAATCACATACCAATAAATAGTGCTCTTCCATATTTGTATTTTTACTTTCCATTTTTATTTACACACAAAAAAAATCATAAAAAAAACTTAAACGTTAACGGGAGGGGAGGGGAGGGGAACGGGTTGCGTCTCTTGAAGGACTATTTCCTCAACTTGCTGCAGTTGCCCAAGGCATCCAGAATGTGGCCATGCCCACATTGTTGCTCGCCCTTGAGGATGTCCGGATTGATGATCTCCACGTTGGCCAGGAAGCCGCGATCCTTGCTCATCTCCTCGGCGGAATCCTTGGCCAGCTTGTCGCGAAAGTCGTCGAAGCGATCCTTGAGATCGCTACCCAGAACCTTGGCCTTCTCGCCCAGCTTCTGGGCACCCTCTTTGAGTTCCGTGCCCAAGTCCTTGGCCTTCTCGCCCAGCTTCTTGGCTCCCTCCTTGATGTGGCAACCGACGTTCTTGAAGAAATCGCGCACCTCATGCTCCGAACTGGTACTGCTGCCGGTTATCTCTGATATCTTATCGGTGACATCTCCAAGTCCGGGTATCTTGTCCTCGCAATCGAAGAGCCCCGCCTGACCCTGAAGAAAAACTCCGGCGAGCAGCAGGAGCACCAGCGATCCTTGCAAGCTATTCATATTGTCTCGAGATATATTTTCGTTCCTTTGGCTTTATCCACACTAAAAACCAGACTGAACGTTGACTCCACTGATGCTGGACTGACCTGAGGCGCCTCGATTTCCACCCATTTTATTCGAATCGCCGTCGCCTTTGTGTGTCACTTGCTTCGCATTTTCTTTAATTCAATTGGCAAACGGCAACAATCATCGCAATTGTGCGCTGATTTAAGCACAACTCGACAAAGATACAAAATACACAATGATATAGATGGAGATACAGCTGCAGGCCGATGATTCCGCTATGATCATCCCGATAATGTTGCCCTTTCACATACATATATATATATAAAAATATATATCCCTGTATCGTTGCGATTTCCTAAATAAATACGATTATTTCCTCGTTAAGCCGGAAGCTGTGACAAATATGGCATATAAATAGAACACATATATATACTAGACGAGATGCGTTCAATTGGTATTCACACTCGACTCAGACGCACTTATCTGGAATTGACCCACAATGGCACGAGCTACTGGTGATTATATAACAATTGGCGAGGCCAAAACATTCTCGAAAAACTGCGAATATTTGAGGGAGAGATCTTAATACTGATACAGGTACTAAGAGTTCTTAAAGCACGTCTACATCATTTTTTATGTTTGGGGAAAAACGTCTCGTAGTTCCGCAATTGCCATTTTATTGACGTTCAATTAAGCTAACAGATCGAATCGAACTGCAATTACTCCGATCATTTGCTGCTTTTCATTTGGCTCTAAGTCTAATTCCAGGTGCCGTCATCATGAGCCCCAATGGAGTGGATTTCGCTATCGTTTAGGTCGTAAGCCGTGTCCATATCAGCGTCATCCTCCTGATCTTCCTGATCTTCTAGATCTTCTTGATCTTCTTGGTCTACTTGATCCTCGTCGCTAAAGGGCCCAACCAGTGGGATTTCTTCATCTGAACTTGTTTCCTCTGGGACCTTCTCATCCGGTTCGAGGATTACGTAATCAGAAACTCTAGTGTGTTCTGTAGTTTCAAAGCTGGGTATATGGTCGTCTGAGTCGGAAAGAACAGGTGTTTCCGTTGTGGTTGTTGTGGTGCTGGTTGTTGTAGAAGTGGTTGATGGTGCACCTGAAAGTTGAGCAACACATATGTAGATCTTGAATCAAAGGTATTTGGCGACTATGCTCACATTCCTCTGCCGTGGGATCGAATTCACAGCGAATCCTACGCTCCATAGACTCATCCACAGGCTCTGTAGTGGTGGTGGTTCTACGAGTGGTGGTGGTGGTGGTGGTGGTGCTGGTGGTTGTGGGCGCCGCAGTGGTTGTAGTTGTAGTTGTGGTTGTGGGTGGCCTGGTGGCAGCGATGGGCTTCTTTAAATAATCCCCACCTGCAATAAGGGAAATCAGTGTTCGAATGATGCTTTCTTCGATGATTTTCATGTTCTTTCTAACACTCTGGTAGACTTGGATCGAAATCGCAGCGAACTCTCCAGTCTAATTCGGCAGAATCGAGTGGGACGACCACCTTCTTGGGCCGCCGCACATAGAACACCTCCTTGACCTCGATAATCTCCAGATCGGGATTGTCGGGCGATATGCGTCTGCGCACGTATCTTTGACGCTTCTGCTCCGGAAGAGAGCGAGCCTGAGAAATCTCCAGGCAGGAGATTCCCAGGAGTAGAATTAGTAACAGGTATGTGCTCATCGCGTTGTCTGCAGCTGAACTACTTTGGGGCAGCTTCTCTTGCAAGCTTCGCGCACGGAACCAAAACTGTGCGGAAGCTTATCAAATTCGATAACCTTCTGACCTTGAACCCTTGGGCGAGGCGGCGAGTTGGGGGAAGAATTGGTGTAGAACGCACCAGGATGTTGCATACTTTCGGTCCGTTGCGCATAATTGCGGCTCACGCCTCGTGACGATGCATCAATGTCCGCATAAATTAGATTTCCACCACGGACGCGCAACAAATTAGCCGCAAACATAATTGCCTCGAGTTTGGCTAAAAGCCCCACCCCCTCCTCTCCACTCCGCCCCCCGCCTTCGAAAGTGGGAGGGGCATCTGCGACAGATGGCGGAAATGGGCCGCCTGTTTTCTTGGGCATATCGAAGTCAGCGAGGCACATAATTAATAAATCCACAAATATTGCGACTAGTACAATGTGTAGAAATATTTTTGCGAGGCCAAACAAATCTGCAGTTTGCTTATGCTGTGAAAATCAAAAATCGAATGGAAACTCATAGGATCTCATAGAAACAATGAAATCATTGATGCCATAGAATCTATCTTCCGATTGTGACAAATTCTTACTGAACAATTGCTGTGAGTTCTTCAGTTCTTAACCTACTGAATCGGGAATACATTTAATAATGTATCCAATGTTTCCTCTTCACCAAAGGGGCATCTATGCATCTCTCGATCTGTTTCCTTGGTCGCCGCATTTCCGAGCAGCTGACTCAGTCGGCAGTGTCAGGACCTCGCACATCGATATGCTCGACGAGCTGATGGGAAATATGTGAAAAGTCATTTTCCCACCCATACATATTTTCCCGATTCGCCTTATTTTCCCAGCGTTTCTTTATGCCACTTTTTCATTTTGCCCCTGTTTGTTTGTCATTTTTCAATGGCAAAATGTTGGCGGGGTGGTGCAAATTAGCCGAGCAACGGCGGCCACATATGTTTCAGTCATTTCCCAATAACATAACGGCAAACTGTGTGTGTTTTCCTCGCCACGAAAAGTGGGCGGCCGCGGGGCGTGGCACGGGATAGATAAACAAAAGTGTGCACACTGAAAATATTCATACGCTACTTATTCTTCAAGGGGCATTATCACTTTGATCTGTGGTCGGTGACAGCTTAAAAAATATTTGTGAATTATTAATTGGTGACATGTTTGCGGAGATTACGTGGATTGCGGTTGTCAAAATGTTAGAACACGTGTGTTAAAGGAAAATACATTCCTTAGAAATGTTACTCTTAAAATTCTTAGTAATTCTCTGATCTAAAAGTGTGATAAGAATCAAAAAGCGGTTGTGAGCAAGGATTTTTTAAGGTATTAGGAATTAACGTTTATTTAAATTAACAATCGCAATGCAAAGTGCTATTCTTAAGATTAATAGGTAATTTCTTTGTAACTCTATTAAAACAAAATGTTTCTTATAATTTACTTTTTATTTGGTATTTTATTAGCTATATAGCTCACTTAGTTTATGTTAATTTTTATAAATTATATTAAAAATTATGAAACTGATATGCTAGGGTATTCATATTGATATTTCCCTGGCTGATCTTTTTCGGAAAATGTTTTCGTTGTGAGAGCGTGAAATATGCAAATTGCCAGTGGATCTTCCCAGTGGGTGAGAGGGGGGTGGGGGAGGGGTGCGTGGCAGGGGGCGGGGCAGGGGCAGGGGTTGGCTTTTTTCGGCCCACTAGATGCGGCCAAGACGAACAGTTGGCTACGAGGCACGTTGGCGGGCGGAACTCAACGCGATCGCAGCTGATCGCCGGTCATCGAAAAGAGCGAGACGGCAGACGCGAGTCCGAGCGAGACGGCGAGCTTGGGAGATTGGGGGAACCCCAAGGTGTGAGCGAGAGAGAGGGAGAGAGAGAGAGAAAGAGAGACAGCATTGGCATATACACAAGCATATAGAATTGACTGTGGAAAATATCGCTCTGTTTTCGCCACTCTGTTTTTGTTTGCCAGCCCATAAAACTCAGTTTCGGTGTTCTGTGTTCTTGGAACTTGTTTTTTTTTCCTCATTTGTTTTTCCTGTGACGGCCCTAAAAAGTGGCACAGTGTGTCCCACTCAAGTGTCGCCAGTGGCCGCGGGGTGAGGGGGAGAGTTAAGGAAAATTGGGAAAGCGTTCGGGAACGCCTTTTGGGAGCGGATCAACTATTAATAGCAGAACATAAAAGAGAGAGAATACTGACAAGAAGAAGCCAAAAATAATTGAAGCGTGGGCAGCATTCAAAGCACAGTCAAGCCGGGCTACAGTGAACAGCCAAATACAGCAAAATACAGCAAAATAAGTTGTGAATACAAAATAAAAACAAAGAAAAATAAAAATAAAAACAGTTCCATGGCAAACAAAGAAAAGCAAAACAAAATGACATTCGTATAGAAAAGGAAGAATAATAAAGTGAAAGACAAAGCCCTTTTAGCGAGTGCCGCCTGTACAGACATAGTTGAGATAAACAATAAATTGGCCAAAGGCCAAAGCAGCAACCAAAAAAAACAAGAAGAAGCAGAAGATCAGCCGTGAATGAAGAAGAAGAAGCAGCAGCAGCAGATAAAGGCAGATCAAACAAGAGAACAACGGACAACGGACAAACAACAGGTGGAAGCAAACGAAGACCCAAAAAGATCAAAAACCCATAGCGCAACCCCTGATCTTTAAATCTACACTACAAAAAAAAAGGGGGGGACCCGCAGCTGATGAGCCGCCATGTCCCACGAAGCTGCAGAAGATGATGAGGCTCTGCAGGAGGAGGAGGAGGAGGCGGATGATCCGCTGGCCAATTTGCTCAGTCTGAAGCTGAAGAAGCCACCGCACTGGAACTGGGAGCTGAGCACCTCCCGCAGCTGCAGCAACATTGCTCTGCCCAGGATCTTGTTATACGATCACACGGGCAATCTTCTGGTGGATGCCGATGGCCAGAAGGAGGAGATCTACACATCCAGGGATTCGCAGCGGCGTCGCAAGCGTTCGGCCACCGCCAATTTGGAGCGCAATTTCCATGGCCTACGAATAGCAGAGGCCACGCCCACCGTAACGCCCACGCCCACAGTGACGCCCAGCGAGGCCACGCCCAGTTCGAGTAGGGAAAGTGGGCGGCGGAAAACGCACGGCAGCTGCATTGACTTCAGCACCCACGAACTGCCCAACTGGGAGCCATCGGTGAGCTCCCGGCGCTCCAGTTCACTGCGCGGCGTTCGCTTCCAGGAGACGGAGGACCTGCCCGTTTATCCCACGCCCCCCTCCACATCCACCCTGAATTCGTCGAGCTCGGGACCGCGAGAGAAGCGACGCTACCGCCGCTCGCAAAGCTCCATTCTGGAGAGATTCAGTCTGTCGAAGGGCCGCCACTCCTCGCCAGAGTTCGCCCAGGAGGAGGACGTGGTCAAGGCGCCGCGTTACTACCTGCGTACCAGCAAGGCGGGCACCCTGGTGATTCGCGAGGAGAGCTTCAGTTCACAGAAGATGCGACAGCGGCGTCGTCGTCCGCCGAAGCACTCCTCCAACGAGAATATCCTGCAGGAGCAGGAGAAGGAGCAGCCAGCCATCAGTGTCGTGCAGGCCACGACGCGCAGGAGAGCGCAGGAAAGGACACTCTCCACCTCGGAGGAGGAGGCGACGCGGGAGGCGGCGCAGGAGCCACGAAGATCCAGGGGCAGGCCCAGGAACACAAGGCAACGCAGCTGCGGCAAGGATGCGGCTCAGGGTGAGTTTGCAATCGCATAAGCTAATTGCTTTAGTTGTAACTTAATCGTATAATAATACTATTATACAAAATATTAATGCTACGTTTATTTTGCATCTTTTATTGATAGAGCTCATCACCGTGGATCCCGATAATTGCGTATATCGAGCAGCGCCGGGCGCCACCGCACGATAGAAGAATAGCTACAAGAGCCCCGCCCCCAAAAAAAAAGAGAAAGTAAGAGAGAAAGTCAACCAGGACGATGAGAACTGCACAGGATGCCAGGAAATGCAGGCGGTACGAGAACAGACAAAACTAGAGTTCCTCCATGTGATGTAAGACGATTAAACGTATGAAAATAAAACCAATACCTAAAACTCGGCCACAGCAGTAATTTTTAGTTACACCTTAACTACATTAATTAAGGTAAACACATAATGAGTAAACACTGTTAAATGTGTTTGTTGGTGCCAAAAAATATATTTTTATCAAAACCCATTAACGCAGTGCTCTTACATTGTCATACTTTGACATTTGTCCCATTGAATTGTTGAACATTCTTAACATTTGGGTTGCCAAAAAGGTCTGTCATTAAATATATACAAGTAAAACTATTTTAAGGGCATTACATTATTATATGCTCTTATGTTTGAACTTAAGAAAGTGTATAGTGCAGGCAAATAGGGAAGCAGCCTAAAAGTATGCAGCGATTCTGCGCGCAAGCATATTGAGATAATTTGAATGCGAGATTCCCAGAGTGTCCAGTGCGACACTCGGACACTCGTGGCTCCCAGTAAACAAGCTAATCAGCAGGTGATGATAAGCTGGTCGTGTCGGGCCAGTTTGAAATCAGTGAAACCAGTGCGACCGAAACCCTTGGAACGAGATGCGATCTCTACTGCCGACTGTGGGACTTCTCAATCTGCTGCTGCTCCTGGTTCTGCTGCTCGGCTCCTCGTGCATTGAATGCGGCAGAGTGATATATTTCAATCAATTGAATACCACACAAGCCGAGGAGGAGGCCAAAAATAACACCGATGCCCTCGGCAAGGGAATGCTACTCGATATGCGGGGAAATCGCTGCCAACGTGGGTACGTTCGCGATCATCATGGGCGTTGCAGAAGGGTGAGTGCTCTATTAATCTTAATTGTGTTGATTTTGCTAATTTTAACTTGTTTACCCACTTAGCGTGTCTGATATTGGACTCCCCCACTGGGCAAAGTTAAATTTAAATGCGTGTTTATTTTTAAGTCTGTTTGCCTGCCGAGATTAAAACTGTCTACAGATTTTGTAAAAACGATATGACAGATAACAGCCATTTAAGCGAATATTATTTGTTTCTGCTTGGCAACAGCATTTCATGATAAGACTATAACTTCTTTGCTACTATTAAAAGGGCTATTTTCTTAAATGTATAAATTGTTGATCAAATAACCTTTAATTTAGTTGATATGTAAGCCAATAAAATATGTGTATATAATATATTCCTAAAGAAAAGTAGCTGTTTGCATAAGTATGTATCACATGTACATACCCCAAAACCCCAGATGTTCCAATCGTAGTGGACATTAACCCTTTCGCCCCGTCATGAAATTGCAACTACGTCACATCACGTGTCGCCGATCACGAAAAGTATGATGAAATACTGGGCTTCGTGGGCTACTGCAGATACAACGCAGATGCAAGATACAAGATACAAGATACCATACACGGAGCAATAGACCCGACAACTCCGGCGTCAATGAGATAACGATGAGTCGAGGAGCACTTCTGACTCAGCGCTATAATAATAATAGTCAGTTGCTCTGGCAATACCATTATTCGGTCACATTTTCGGGAAATTTCAGCGGGTGTGCGGTGCGATAAGGAGGGTAAATATGTTGGTTCTGTGACGTCCCTCGTTCCGTAATTGCCGTTAAATGCTCAATGGGTTGTCGCGTGGTCAACACAACCACAACCACCAAAACCACCAACACCACCAACACCACCAACACCACCACCACCCACTCCGCATTTCCAGAAAGCACCGATGATTAGCCAAAATACAATACAATTTTACACGGAATTTCGTATGGCTCACTTCGCTGCGATCGTTACGAAGCTAAATGAATAGCACGGATTTTTTTGTCAAAGTTCAAAACGCTGTGGGAAGCTAGTGTGCTATCTAGGCCAAATCAGATAGATAGTTATTATGGCTAACTCATCAAAAATACGGGGAGCCCAAGCCAATTAACCCATGTTCTTACTCAGCTCTAAAAATAAGGGTTATCTATGTCAATGGGGTTTGCGTTCGGGAAAGTTTGGCTGCTCAATCTCCTAGTGATAGGTTTCACTCCGTGCTAATCTTCGCAGAAGACGGGGCTTTTATTTATTAAGATAAGACAGTTGGTGCCTTAAATTTAATAGTTACCCATTAAAATATAATTGGTTGTAATTTGCTATGACGAAAAATACTTGAGCTGCTACTTAACGATTTTTTCTTAGTACTTTTACTTTGATTGAAATGCATTTTATGTTCAACAATCATTTTTATGGAATCCATACTTTCTTCACAATATTTTTCCAGCTCTTTTTTGAGTATTCTGAATGTTAACTTTTGATTGTTTTGTACCTTATTCATCGTTAATTTTAAAAACCTGGCACCTATAGTTTCGAAACAGGTTGCTATAGGTGATATGCTGGTTCTGGTAAGTCTTATAGAATTCGGAAAGGAGTTGCAAAAAATCCCCTATTCTAACTTCGACTCGAAGAGGGTGTTGAGTATGGCCACGTCGTATGCAAATGCAAGAGACTCACCCATGATGATATTATCGGGTCCGTGCTGAAGTACACACGGTTATGGGAACGTGTCCCCATGTTTCCAGATACCCATGCTCAAACCGATCCCTAGGCAACTGCTCGACTTCGCATCGGGCGGGAATCGAAATCAGTGCTGGGCCAGCGAAGCACTCAATTACACAGATTGCAAATGGCATGGAGGCCCAGATAAGATTTTCCCCTGGTAGCCCATGCGAGAAACAGGGTGCTGTACTAGCAGTCGGGTAAATCTATGGGCGCTTCAACCGAAGAATGGGCCAGAACACCCTGTAGCCAGTTTATCAACTCAATGAAAAGACAAGCGGGCAGAGCACTTAAGAAGTGCTACCCGAAGCTTGTATAAAATCAGTTAACTGCCGGCACTGGAGCAAGCCACTTGGTTAGCTCAACTTTTTGTTTATCGCGCCCTTTTTGGAGTTACGTCTCTATACTATAAGTATATATACATATATATATACAGTATAAATATAACCCCATTGACAAGAGAGAGATGATGTCGATGCACCAGCTGCTTCTGTACTCGCTTTGCCTTTGGGCCGTGGTCGTGTTTTGTGCCCCAACTCCCAGTGAATCCCGTCGCGTGATCTTCCTGAAGCCGAATGGCATACATCGCGGCCAGATCCTGGCAACGCATGGCATGGAGAAGACCTGCCCCAAGTGCCACATGCTGGATCATCGTGGCAATTGCCGGCGCATCATAGCTTACAATGCAGGTGGGTGTTGCATTTTGACGGATATCGCGCATACGCATTACGTATACGCACCGTAATCGCCTTTGTCACGTTTAAGTGTGAAAAATACTAATCAGTGTTGTGTGTATTTTGCAGATGGCGTGCGCTGCTGAAGTGATCCGAAGTGAAACCAAGTCCAATCATCGAACGAATCTCGCACTCTCTCAACAAAACCCTATTTATTTATCCTATTTATCTGCCTCGCACACTACACATTTTAATAAAAAAAACCAAATCCACCGTTTAGTTAGAGTGTTTATTTATTTTTTTCATGTGTTTTCCAGTGTGTGAATTGCAGAATGCACTTTCAATTGATTGCCAGTCGACAAGAGTGAGTGTGCATATTATGGTTGCATTCCAAGGATAAGATATATTCTATATGCTATATCCTATATGCATATAGGATGCTATAGGCTGAACTCTGTTTCTTATCACTTAAATGTGCATTAGGCTGGGGATTTCTATAATAGCGTATATATGATATCAGCTCCTCGAGTGGAATCGGAAATATTTGATTTACCATTATAATGCCGACTTGACGCAAACGCCTTCGCTGGCCAATTATCGGACATTAATCGTTCTCACCTGCAACAGGTGGTTGCCTATGACTCCTTTCCCCAAAATTTATACCGCCGTTATCGTTGTTCAGCCATAATTCTATCAGGTAGCGTAGTTTAGGAGTGATAGGTGCCGTAAATTAGTTTCATTATTAAAATATAATTCATTTGCATTTTTCAATTGCTCCGAACAAATAACATACTCAACAAATAACATATGAATTGAATTCCCAAGCGAACTGTATTCAAAAATGCGAACTCTATGTTTTGCAAACTGGGCTTTGTTTGTCGGCTTCTGGAACTTCTTTTCTTTAACTTTACTTTAAACCGAAAAAAGACGTTGCTTATAAAATGTACGTTTTTATTGGAATTTAATGGTAAAATAATAGATTATTGTTAACAGGCGATCATAATCAGCTCCTCCAGTGTTCCCAGAATTTCCGTACTAAAATAATCCGTTTTTTGGTCACAACCTTAAGAGTAATTGTTTAAATGTGTCGTATTTAAATTTCCAATCTAATTAAATCAATGGAAATTGGCAAAAATCTTGTTAATGCTTCTTACGATGTTATGATGATTTTATAACTAGATGCCCGTATTTCTGAGTCGTATCCCATGTTTGCTCCCTAACTCAAGCCCATTAACAAAAATAAAATCCATCGCCGTCAATTTAATGCGGATAAACGTACTTTTTCATGCGTCACAGTCGGCGATCGTCTATCGATCACTCGAAAGTGCCAAAAGGCTCGTCAAGATCGGAAAATGTTTTCACATATGTACCATACATACGCTGGGCAGATGGGCGGATCGGCGAACAAGGGCCGCTGGTCAGACGTCCGCCAAACTTTGTACCGCTACGTCAGCTGGGGGAGGGGCCGGCGACTAATCAGGCATCAGATGGTGCAGGTGATTCGGCTTCGATTCAGATACATCAACGTGCCTTATCGACATGTCAGCTGGTGGCGAGTTAATTACTGAATGAATTACCAATTTCACAACTGACCACAACAACTTTGCACCTTACCAACACTGAAAGGTTTTCGTTTCAACTTTGTTTAGAGTGGGGAAATCGTGAAAAAGAAGTGCATTAAATATGTTTCATCGATTTTCTATTTCCTGGGAAATTATGGATGAAGCTCTTTAGAGCTGTGATTATTTCCAAGACTCTTTGGCTAAGCCAAACTGAGACTCTTTGGCTAAGCCAAAGTTAGATTTTTTGGCTAAGCCAAAGTTAGATTTTTTGGTTAAACCAAACTGAGACTCTTTGGCTGAGCCAAACTTATACACTTTGTCTAAGCCAAACTTATACACTTTGTCTAAGCCAAGCTTAGAAACCACACTCAATACATTATATATTTAAAGTTCTACCATTCTAATGAGCTCTTAACTATCTTTCGCTGGCTGATAAAACGGCTGTAAAGAATACTTGACAAGTCGAAAGGCCTCGAGAACACTGATTTCTACATCGTTCTAGAATGCAGACAGCAGCAGTTGGCACTGCATAGTTTCAGGCTGAACCAGGGACGTATCTCCAACGTGGATCCCACCGGATGGGGCGTCACCGATAAGAGCGGTGGTCAGTGATCCACCCGATGACGAAGTGCCCAGGGACACTAGCTCCACACTGCTGTTGCTTTTGGGGGCGCCGACGCATGACGGTGGAATTTTACTATATCGATCGTAAATTCCCCTGCGCTTTCGTCATGGCGAGGATCGAAAATAGCAGCCAATGGTGTTCGAGTACCAGTTCCATAGTAACGTAGTACCAGGGGCAGCCCACACGAATTGCGGACCGCAGACAATAGGCAAGTAAGTAAGTAGGTATACATATGAATACATATGGGCAAGCGAGGGTTGCGGCTATAGCGCCAATATCTTATCGCGTGCCAGCGGAATACCTTTCGGGACTTATCTTATCAATATGCGGGCCGGCGGTCGCCGTCTTTGGCTATCGGCGTTGAATATCGGCAGGCACAAGCCCCGAGAGCAACGGCAGTCATAAAAGCGACTCCCAAGCGGATCGAACACCCACGAAAAGTATTAAATCGCGACGAAAACTACCAACTTACCAACCAACACTGTAACGAGTATTCATAGAACGTGTACAAAAAAAAAGAAAAAAAACAAACGGAATAGATTTTATAACATCCATTTGCAATGCAAGTCCAACGTCTGCTCATCCTGACCTTTGTCGTTCTGGCCATGATCTTGGCCCAGAGTCCACGGACTACGGAAGCCCGCCGCCTGATCTTCTACAATCCGCATACCAAGCCACTCACCAGCCAGCTCCTCGTCTCACGCAGGCTCACGAAACCCTGTCCCGCCGGCAAAATGAGGGATCACCGGGATCGATGTCGTCGCGCCGTCATCTTTGGACGCAGCACCTGAGCACCTGAGCACCGAAAAGAAAATCTCCCATTTTAGTAGTAGACATGTTTTTTTTTTTTTGTTGTAACCTAGTCGTAAGCTAACTTATTTTAGTCGTAGTTGCGTCACAATGTGACCGATCAAAGTATTTATTACAATATTTATTTTGTAGCTAGTAATAATGATAAGTAATAAACCGATGTCGATAAAGATAACAAAGAATGGTGTCGCCGCCCGTGTATTACATTATGTATGTTTGCCAAGGCATAAGAGAAGATATTTATGCAACAACTAGGTTGCCCACAGATAACTCTGAATAAGCTGCAAAAAGTAAAAAGTTCATATTGACCAGAAAGTTACACAAATTGCTCGATGTAAGGGGAACACAGTAAATTCTGTAAAAAGAAAAGGTTGCAGTGAAATCAGTCTAGCCTTCCACATATTAATTAGAACTAAAATTAATTATTAATTAGAACTAAAGAGAGAAAGAATTGGGTTATTCACTGAATTTTCTGTAAAATTTAGTTTGGTTCCTATGATTCACTTGGAGGCGCAGAGTTCACATTCACTACAAATTAGTAATAGAGCGTTGTAAAAGAAAATCAGCAGCTTTCAAAGTACACTCCATATGTCACCAGTATATTTCCGCTGAAAATCGGAGCCATCTGACGTTACCAACATCATCATCATTTTAAGCGTTTGGGTGTCATGGGCAAACAGTTTAATCTGGGACCCAAATCGAGATTGTAGGCGATAGTAGCTCGACATGTTTAGTAAATTGCATGCCGGAAATCAGTGACGTCAGTGATATGACGACCAGCCAAACGAGACAAAAAAAAGCGAGAGGGAAAACCTTCCTGGGGGAAACCCCATGTGGTAGCTGCTTTACCATTTCATACGCACCGTTGCCCATAAGTCACCGTCAAATACGCTGTCTGCACAATTAACAAGGGGATTTGGACTGGGCTTTTTTTTAGATGGCATAAAAAATGTTATAAATATCATATGTATTTGAAAAAAAAAATGCTTTTATTCTCATTAACAATCTCTCGCACAATGAGTTTGACTTTGAGTGATGGCAGCCCAACACAAACCGGAAACGGAAACGGAAACGGTAACCGAAACTCACTCAAACGCGATTGGCCCGAATGGTGCTCTCTATCCAGTCCATGTAGCTGCTGACCCGGGTGTAAACACCGGAAAACAAGGCGGTGCCACATTTTTCCCTTCCAATGGAGACGACTCCAGCCAGATACACATACCGATTGCCACTTGGCGTGTTGGCCTCCACGGTCAGTGGACCGCCGGAGTCGCCGCCGCAGGAGTCGACGCCAATCTCGCCGCCAGCACACATCTGACTATCGGAGAGCATAATCTTGGAGTCCTTGTAGAAGGCCTCCTGGCACTGATCCTGCGGCTGTATGTGCAGCATCGCCTTTCGCTTGATCTTGCTGCTGCCACTGGACTCCGTTTTGCCCCAGCCAGAAACATCGGCAGCCGAGCCGGCCAACTGATCGGCATACCTGCCCCTCTGCGGTGGCAAACAGACGGGCTCCAGATACTGCATCTGCAGCCAGTTCACCGGACGTGACAATCGCAGCAGGGCTATATCGTTACGATAGTTCACAGTCGAGTACTGCGCATGCGGCAGTATCCGATCGATGGTCACCCGGATGTGCGGCGGCGCACACTCACGCACGCCATTCAGATCGTTCTCGCAATCCGGATCGGTGTCCCGATTCCATTCACCCAAAATGGCGGCCGTGAGGTTCCGGCCAAACGTGTGGATGCAATGGGCGGCCGTTACGAGCCATCGCTGGGCGATAAAGGATGCGCCACAGGCGTAGTCCTTGCCACCGCCCACGGTGTCGTACTCCAGCAGCGTGGTCCACGGGAACTCGAACAGTCCGGTATTATGACCACCCACCAGGCGGAACGAAAAGGCGGAGCCGCAGTACGGATGCTGGGGCAACTGGTCAATGCCGCTGGGTGGGCGTGGCGTGGTCCGGGCCAGCAGCTTCAGCGGAGTGGTGTTGTTGCTCACCGCCGCTGTTGTGATGTTGGTGGTCTCATTGCTGATCCTGGGCCCCAGTGGCGGTATAATATTCGTCTCACGGGGGCAACACACCTGATGGGAAATCAATTGGATGTTTTTAGAGTTTAGAATTAATATGCATATAAATATTCACATTTTTGGCAAATTAGGACTATAAACTAAGCTGTTTAATTATTTTGGGTTAAATTTACAAACTATAAGTCAAACATCGTTTGTAATTTTTAGTCGTATTTAAGCATTTTCTGTTTCTTTTTCTAAAAGTGTGATTTTGTCTACAACCTCAAATTGCAAATAAAGACTATAAACTAAACTGTTTAATTATTTTGGGTCAAATTTACAAACTATAAATCAATCATCGTTTGTAATTCTTAGTCGTATATAAGCATTTTCTATTTATTTTTTTCTAAAAGTATGATTTTCTCTACAACCTCAAATTGCAGTTTACTCAAAGAATTGTACTAAAAACATTTTTGTACACAGTCGCAAAATAAGTTGTATTAATTGAGTTACGCTGCACACGATTTTCTTTTGTCTTTTCCGTAAGACGTAAATAAACGGACGGCTAATAAATTATCAGTTAGCTGTAAATGCTAATAAAAAGCAATTTTTCAGATGAAGAAGATCTCCACGTAGCGTGGAAAACTGGTTAATGGTGCGAAACGTGTTTGCTGAACATCGGGCGAATATACATATATAGTATTAAATACTTACCAAATCGGGTCGCTGGCGGGAGAAACACTGCTGTTTGCTGGCCAACTCCATAAGCTTATCGACGGCATAGAAATCGCAGTCCTTCTTCTCGATGCAGGTGCCCCTACCGAATTCCACCGAGTTGCAGTTGCCAAAATGCATGATGGCTTCTAAATTTGGGGTTTAGGAAAATGGATTAGAAATGGCTCACTTAGATGGCTTTTCAGGGGGAGAACTCACTGCCAAATTGCTGGGCCTCAGCCCCCAAGAGGGCCAGGAAAAGCGGTATAAGCAGGAGCATTTTGCGAGGTTTTCCCATCTGCCTGCTTGCTATCAGTGTTCGATTTTCCTATTTTCCGCTCCGATTTGATTATCGAGTCGCTGGCAAAGCTGCGTCCCCGGGCGCTGGCAATCAACTACTGATCTCTGGCGATCGGCAACCTCAAGCCGCGACCCTCGGAAGCTTTTGAATCTGGGAGATTGACTATGGCTTTGGCTTTGGATTTGGCGTTGGCGTTGGCTTTTCCATCAGCGCGACTGCGTTGATTAGCTGCGATCGATTCTCATTGATTGCGGCTGGGCGGGAAAACCCGTTGCCGCCTTCCAGTCGCTCTTCCAGTCGCTCAATAAATTCAATAAAATACTCGTAATTATATTCGCCAACGAGTGCCATTTAACTTGCACCGCAAAAATCCACCAGATTGCATTGCATACTCGTATTTCTTTTTTTTTTTTCAGTTATCAGGTCGTAAAGCCGGGAAAAGTGTGAGCATTCGTATTCGCATTTGGAGAATGACCGATTCTCTTTGTGTTTATTTTGCAAATATATGCAGCACAATCGCTTGATAAGAGGATTAAACCAAAAAAAAAAGAAAAACACAAAAAACCTTAATACAAATTATTTTAATAGCGAGATGAAAAGAAGAATTTCTTTGAATTGGTGTTATTAAGTTGTTCATATGTTTCTTTTTTATTATTATTTAATTGTAAGTAAATTCATTGCAAATACATATTTTTGCATACTCTGTGTAGATTTATTCTTACCCTCTTGCTGTTTAAACATAAGACTTTAAGTGTAAACAAAGAAAAGCCATATTTAAATACACATTGATTTATTATTCCCCTGACTAAATCTATTGGCTGTAAGATCAGGTTTGATAACTGTTGGTGGCCAGCTAATCGTGAATTAGTGATAGCTGCCCGGGAAACTCTTATTCTGGTTTTCCCCACCAAGTCGTCACCTTAACCCAAGAGACTTCTGGAGAAAACCCGGATCGTATGCAATACCCAGATGAATCAATACCGTGACCATTTAATGATATTACTGCGGTTTTTAGGTTTCGACTTTCGCTTTTAGCGAAGAACGAAAATTACTGCGTCCAGTCAACATAAATTCGCTGAAATGTATTTCAAGTACAATTCTGGACCCATTTCCCATTTCCCAACACTCTTGCCATTTTTCCCCCAAAGACTCACAGCGAAATCTACGAAAATGTCACTGCAAAAACCGCACGCAACACAAAAGTTGCAACTTTTTGCCCAGTGGGCGTGGCAGATGGCGCCTTCTCCTTCGGCCATTCTGCTTCTTCTTGGTCCACAGCAAGCTGTGCTCTATTAGAATCTTCTTTTTGTCTGCTGCCTTTTGCATAAATGCAAAATATTCAAGGCTCAAACTGTGCCAGCTATGAAAATCTGTCTGGGAAAATGGTGGAAAAGCGGGGGGAAAAGCGGGTGAAAAGCGGGGGAAAAACGGGAGAAAGCCGGGGCGATATGTCCGCACGCAGGATACGAAATTTGAAATGTTGCAGCTGCCTGGTCAACAGCAACAATAATTTAAAACTCCTCAGGAATACGCCACTTGTGCTACTCCTTTAAAAGTCAGCTAAGAATTAATGTAAATTTATATGACATAAAAAAAAATATATATTACACAGCTAATACAAAATATATATGTAATTATATACTTTTTAATGATCGGCAAAAATTTACAAATTTGCCCTCAAAGTGAGCACCCATTTGTCATCCGTTTCTATGCACATTTTTGGGGGGCTTTATCCTGGTAATACACAGCCAGATTAATTTCATATTTATTGGCCGGCTTTCGGAACCCACGACCGTATTCCATTGGATCCTTCCACTTGATTGCAGTTGCCAATTTCCAGGCCACAACTCGAAACGGAAGTTTTCCAGCCCAACCGAGATGCGTCTGTGCTTGGGCTTTACTTTACTTTACTTTACTTTACTTTACTTTACTTGCCTGGGAACTGTTTTGTAGTCCTGCTCGTCCTTTATTATTATTATTTTTTCACAGCACGCAAAACTTTGTCCAGAGCTCTGACTTAAAAGTGGGCGGCCCTGGCTTCATTGGGCACAGCGTGCGATGCGGGTGGGCGTGGCAGGGTGGCAGGAAGCCAAACTTGAGGCAGCGCAGAAGTATCTGTTGCAATGTCACCGACTTGAAATGGCCAAAAGCAGCGTGGGCTGGAGGGGAGGGAAGGGGGCGGGGCAGCTGGTAAACGATAATGAATAATGTTGCTGGCGATAATGTTGCCGCCTCTGTCAGCAACATGAAAGTGTTCGAGGCGCCAAGAGATGAAATCGTGAGTTGCGCAAAGAGTGCATAAAAGTTCGGTAGCTTCTACTTACTTTTAGTCACTAAGTGAAATACTATTGCAAACTATGTAGACATAATAAATACATATTTATCTATATTCTGAATGTACGAAGTATATTCAAAACTGATGAAATATCATTTGGTAGACCTTTTTATTAGTTCGCAGGAAGTTCTGAAAGAATCACGCACGACAGCGATCACAACTCCTCGCTTCTGGAAGCCTAACCCTTGGTGGGCCAAAGTTCAAGAGAATACTGATAACATTTTAGTGGAATAATTTCTGCTACAATGACTGTCACTTGGCCAGACGACGACACCCTCCGTTTGCAAAACCCCTGCATTGGACTTTTGGACTTTCAGCATTGATTCATGGCCCGGCAGCGTGCTTATGAATAACCATTCAGAAATGTCCACCCTGCAACCCCCCCACCGCCCCAAAAACACCGCATACAAAGTTTTTTTTTTAATTGAAAATTCAAGTCGTCATCGTGTTGCTGGGAATGTGCAAAATGGGTCGAGAGAAGGGGCGAAAACACTTTTATCACCGCATAAACAAAAATCGAACAAAACGCTCCAAATGCGACAGCATAAATAGAATCAAGTAAGAATGCGCCAGGTAAATAAATAAAAGTTTCCAATTCACTTGAAGTCAACGTGTAATATTTATGCCCCAGTAAACAGGGGGTTATTTGGGGGTTACTTGGGGGGGGTACGTCTGGGATATACCCGTTTATGGCAAAATCGGTGGCAACATAAAGAAAACGCACAAAGGCAGCGAGCGAATGTTTATCGCACGCTAATCACAAATCGCGAATCGGAAATGCGATTATTTTTGCACAAGCAACTCAAGGGAGGGGTGGGGGTTTTTTTGAAAAGGACGAGTGTTGTTAGGGGGGGTGGTGGTGGCAGAAGGTCACACATTTGCACGGGTGAATCAGCTGGCTTTGGAGTGAAAACCAAAAAGGGGGCAACTTGCATGTGCTGCTTTTATGTTAATCAATAAACTTATATTCTTGGTGGTTGCTAAGCCTAGAGATACAACTACCCGAAAGTTCGCTACACACAATACGTTAAGCCACTCAATGGTTATTATCATAATTTAATATTTAGCATGAAGGAGCGAGTTAACGCCGCTTAAGCGAATCCCCCATGGAAACGACGCCTCTGGCCGCCGTTAAGCAGTTCAAACACGAGCGCACACACAGAACATTTCAATTGTCAACAATGTGCTCAAATGTGAATGCATCAGCTACTGAAACCACTTCAGTCCGCTCCTCCCCCTCCTGCACCACTTGCCATTTAAGTGGGTAATGCGGGGGCGGGGGTTTCAATGGATAAAAGGGGGTTTCTTTTTCCAGCGGGAACGAAAGGTTAAGCTGTCTTCATGCGCGCTTTTTATGTTTGCCTTGTGCATAAAACGCGAGTCCCAAAATTGATTTCGCTTCGATTTAAATAGACACGACTCCCCGCTGATTCCGAATTCACACACACACACACATGCTAAGGAGGTCCTGCATGACGCACACAAGTGTACCCAGCACTCACACACACACACACACACTCATGCACGTGGAGACACAAAAGGCAATTGTTAGGGCAAGTAAAAGTGAAAGTGTGCATAAAACGACGGCAGCTAAGGCGAAATAAATAAGCCAAATAAACAAGGAGAAAATACGTGAGTTCAATGGGGCCACAGGGGGTTGGAGGGGGGCTGTTTTTTTTTTTTTTTTGCCTGGGTTGTTGACAATCGAGGCGGAACGGAAAATGTCTCACGGAGCTCATTTAACGGCCTCCCATCCAAGCAAACGATATTTATGTCCTTGCTACGCGTGTGAGTGGCTGCCTCTCTGCCCCAAAGCTCAAAAAAAAAAAAAAAAAGAAAAAAAAAATACACCTTTGTGTAGCGAGGTGTGCGTGTGTAAAATAATGAGTCATAAAATTAAATTTCACTTCCAGCGCAAACTTCGATTTTCGCCCCTAGGCTCCTTCAGGGAAAAAGATCTCGGTGAAAAACTCATATACTCTCGCTTTTCCTGGCTTCGCATTTTCCTTGACTCCCTGTGAGAAATGCAATTTTTTGTTGTGCCAGGCCCTAATTGTCACACGCATCGATTATCGCTGCTTGGCCTGGCAAATAAACACATCAACCTATTGACACGCACCTTTGGCCAGGCAGCAGCTTTTCCAGCTTTTCCGGCTTTTCCGGCTTTTCTTCCTCCCCCCGCCTTAAGGTGGCCTTTTTGTCTTTGCTCATATTTCGAGGTGTGACAAAATGAATATGTTAACTGCGTCGGCGAACTCATAACAACCAACACTCCCTTGCACCCGGGAAAAGCCAAAGAAAATTCCCCATGTGCGTGTGTGCTTCTTATGTGAGGGGGGGTGTGGAGTGGGCGGAAAAGTGTTTAGTAGGCCTTAAACTTTTGCCGTTTTTAATGAGCCGCCTCCCGCTGGAAAAGCGGAAAGGAAAGCCAAAGCGACAATTGACATGCAACGCAGGGAGCTCAGCCGGAAAAATTGAGATGACAATTGGCAGCTTAAGTGCATGATAAACTTAGAATTAAATTATATTGCAGGTGATTCGGGAAATTTTTTATATATTTTAAAGTAAGTTTATAGTAAGTAACTATAGTATAATATTAATATCTATGCCAGTTGCTTATCAATAATATTAATATCTATGCCAGTTGCTTATCAATAAATATCAAAAACTAATACGTTTTTTGTCACTTTTATAGTATAAAATATATAATTATTATTTAATTTAAATTACATGATTTTACAACAATTGTCACGTTGCCATCTCCATCGGTGCAATACCTTAGTCCTGTTTATGCCCTCTTCGCTTCATTTCCTGCGTCAATTTGCGTTTGAGTAAGTGGCAGACAGTTCCAGAGGACTCCGTATACAGGATACAGGATACAGGATACAGCTTGGGGGTTAGGTTAGCTAGCAAAGGTCATAATCAAATTTTATGGCAAACACTTGAACCAAAATAAGTGGAACGGGGCTGAGAATTGAGGGAGACAAGTGACTTTGGCCTTTGCATACTTTGTGGCATCCAAGCGATTGCCAATTGCATAAAAGCCAATTTGCCATGGCTGCAAAATAGCCGCAAGTGGCAATTTATTAACACATTCAACTCAAGCACTAGCACACCGATGCATCCGATGCACACACACACATATACACACAGGCACACACACAGACACAACCACATACATACATATAGAGATATGAAGGATTTTTGCATCAATTGCAAGATGGCAACGCAGCTCGATCGAAACAATTTTATCTGGGAACGTAGAACGTAGAACCGCAACTCGACCCGAGTTGCCTTCTCCCATTTCCAGGTGGCAGGCAGCATGTGCCAGGCTTTTCCTTAACACCCCCCCCCCCTTGCTCCACCCACCACCCACTTTTGATTTTGCCACCTCCCCATCCGATTATAATAAACGCTCAACTGCCGCACACAAAATGAGCTATGCAACTCAGACGTGGCTGCGCTGCCATTGCTGCCACCTGAGCCCCCGGGGACGCAGGAGGGGGTTAAGGGGTTAAAGTGGCTGTCGGAGGCGTGCGGGGGGCGTGGCACCCGAGACTGGCCCCTCGTCTATATGAAATAAGCAAAACTAATATTTCAGCGCCATAAATCATAAAAAGAAATAGAAATTGCTGCAGCCATGGACTGTTTCTCCAATGGCATGAAGGCGACGTTTGCGGGGCAGGTGCAGCAAAAGGGGGCGTGGCTCCTCACCTGAAAAAAGCTGCAGAAGCTCCGAAGCGAAACAGTGACACTAGGCTACCACAAATCTATAATAATAATTAATATTAATATTTATTCAATAATTAGTTTAACTTTGAACAGAGAACGACTTCTTTAAAAAGTTTGACGGTAACACCTTAGATCCTTAGTCTGCCGTTGCCGCCGTCGAGTAGCCACTGTACCACAGCTGGATTTGAACCTGAACCTTTCCGTGCTCGACTTCTGCCCCTCGGCATTCCAGGTGGGTGGGTGGCAAGCGGGTCACTTGTTCATTGTCATAAGTGCAGTTTACATTCAATCTAAACACTCGCCACACTCCACCTCCATCCACACTCTACCCACCCACATAGTTCAATCGATTTCTATCTGGCAGCGCATAAATCGCTTTGCCACATGCCCCTGGTCGGCCGTCTTAACCCTTGGCTGGCCCACCGTGTCGAAACGACCCTGCTGCTGCTGCTGCAACCCGAACAACGCAACATCGTAACATTGGAACATCGGAACATCGAGCACCGAACATGTGCATAAATCGTGGCGGAATCTGGATTCCATATATATATATATATGAATGTGTATATATGGCGACGGGGTGCAAGGTGGTCGGTTCCGTGAGGAAATTGTATTTGTGGTTAAATTTAATGCCAGTGTCTCAAGTGTGGCGAAAACTGAGAGTTCGGCGGTGGAGTTTGATGGGCAGCATATTATGTTTTATCGCTTCTTGGACTACACACTTACTTTAAAGTATAAGAATTTATTTAAAATTAAATTTTAAATTAATTTAAAATTATTTAGTTTGTAAGGTTTAAAAGGATTTCTATATATGCTAAAAATGCATAATAATGTTAACCAAAGAAACTGGCAAACTGGAAATATGCGCAGTTGTTTCCATTCGCAACACGGAAGTCAAGGAGCACCTCCTGTTTGCCCCCCTTTCAGCGACCGACACACCGCCACTGATTAGCCGGCAACATGACCTTTTTGGCGGAGGAGGAGGAGGAGGAGCAGGAGAACTGGATTGGGTACAGTGCAGCAGCCCGAGGCAATGACTTTCGGGCAACAATTCCTGCGGACCGAACCGTCGGCATTATTTACTGCTAGTAGTGCCCACGGGGCAGGGCCCAGAAATAGCAAACAGCGATTCCTGAGTACCGAGTACCGGATTCCCAAGCCCTTACACCCATAACCCATAACCCGTAACCCATAGCTCGGAGTCCATAGTCCGTAGTCCGTAACCCGTAACCCGTAACCCGTAACCCGTAACCCGTAACCCGTAACCCGTAACCGAATCGAGCGTGGCCGAATGCGAAATCCGAGTCGCAATGTCCGAATGTCCGAGTGTCCGGGATTTGCATATTTTGATGATACATGACTCTCTCGCTCCGCTGATGTTTTCCAACCAAAAAATAGTGGGCGGCAAACTGCACGCCCTGAATTTATGCAAACGCGGTGGGAGGGGGCGGGGCACAAAAAACGCGCGCGAAAATTCAAAACGCGCGGTTTTCGGTCTGCATATTTTAATTTCCTCTTTTGTTTGGCTGGTTGGTCAGGGGGAGTCCCCTCCCCCCGTTAACCCCACATGCGCCACCCGATTTTTTGGCCACTTCCTGTTGCAACTGTAGCTGCTGGCCGTCAACATCCGGCTTGCCAGCCAGGAGCAACCCAGGCCAGGCTTTGGCTTTGGCTTTGGCTCTGGCTCTGATTTTGATTTTGATTCTGCGTTTGCTCCTGGTTCTCGTGCTCGTTCTCGTTCTCGTTATGGTTCTGGTTCTGGTGGCCACCTGCCAACTGCCACCTGAGTTCGATCGGTTTGTTGACTCGCCCCACTGTCCGCCAGTTTGCCGTTTTCATATTTCCAATTTGCCGACCGGCCACGCGCTTGACAGCCCTGCGTAGCGAAACTGGGGTCCATTTGCTTTGTGGTCCCCAGAGGATGTCCGCCCTGATCGAAAGTGGAAGGTGGTGGTGGTAAGTTGCGGGGTAAAATTGCAAATACCACAAACTAATCACCCAAGAAAAACGAAATCGGGCGCACGTTAATTTGTTGCCACTCCTAATTGCATATTGCTCATATGTGGTTTAGTTTTTCATTTAGTTTTGTGTGTTTTCTTTTCTTTTTTTGCAGAGCACGAAATCAATCTTTTTCGCTCACTCAATACCTTTTGAATTTAAAATATGCTGCATTTTAATACATGCTCGTATAGGATAACTGCAAACAATTATATAAATATTGGTAACAAGCTGCTGTAATCGATAACCATAAAGTATTTTGCAAATTAGCGCAGAAATATTATTATATTATTTGCATACTGCAAATTCAGCAATTAGGAATTTCAAATCGAGACCATATTAATTTAATTGTAATATAATAACATTTAGGAATCCAAGTTTGGCGTAATTATATATATTTTCAACGCTATAATAATGACTGTTAACATCAATCCTTGCCCCAAGTTTTTCTGCCCCCAAAAAGTAAGCCGATGCAAGTGCATTCACTAGTGTGGCTGCCACAAAAGTTTTCCGCAGGCCGACGTCCAGTTTCGATTTGATTCTGTGGCGCTTTTTAGTTTCGAAATTGAAAATGCAGCTGGGCAGGATTCGTTTGTGTTTGTGTTTGTTTTTTTTTTTGTTTTTTCTGGAGGGGATCTTCCTTTAATCTCGGCGTGCTTCCTTTTTGTTTTGCATGTGTAATCCGATTGCAGGCGAGGAAAAGTGAATTGTCTGGGAACGTCATCATCAAGCGAAGAGCACCACACTCCCCTCTCCCTCACTCAAGTTTCGGTTTTCTCCCCTGTTTTTTGGTTTTGTTTTTTTTTTTTTGGGTTTTGTGTTTGCCCGTGAAATTGAAAACGGCAGCCGCAAATTAGAGGGCGAAACCGAAGCGCGGGGAAATAATCGATAGGCCGCCGAAATGGCCATTGAACCCGGAGGCCGAACTGCGAAAAAATCCGGCAAATCTATTAAAGCCAAGACTTAGCATCTCTGGGACTTAGGGGGCGTTTGTTCAACAAATTTGCTCGCTGCCCATTAACACGGCTGTTGCTGTCGCATCCTGGAGGCTCCAGAAAAGTACAAAAAAAAAACAGAAAAAAATCCAAAAAAAATATACAGGGACAACTGAAACAGAAACGGGAGGAAGCAGCGCGCCAGAGCCAGGATATCCGGCATTTATTTCGTCCTCGTCGCTCTGCCGTTTTTTATGCCCTGATAAGACACCCTGATAACAGCCTCCCCGCGGACCCCCCCCCACCCCCCACCAATCGTAGAAAAAAAGAGAAAAAAAAAAAGGAAGAGAAAACATATGCCAGCAAATTCAAATGGGAAATGAAAGAGATTTTTATCGTCCGGCAGCAGAACGCATAAACTCGGCCAACACGAAAATCCATTTTATCATCTTATTATTATTATTATTATTATTATATTTATTTATTTTCCTGCCGAGCGTCTTGTGTCCAAAGCAAACTATTAAATAAAATGTTGTTTGGCCCATGCACATCGCTTTTGATTATACGCCAGGGTCCTGGGATTTCATACTTTTGGGCGCTCATTCGGGGATATGGATTACACAATACGATTCTCGGATTTTCGCTGATGTAATTGGCTGTCAAAAACAATTATATGGGCGCCCCAAAAATACGAAAGGTTTTATTGTTTATTGATTAACTTGCACATATTACTTACCTAAAAAGCTGTAAGCGTAAGCTCACTCACCTTTACTTTATAATATTTTTCATATTTTTTTTAGCACCTATCCAGTGCATCCAGAAGTGTGCTTATTTCCCTTCGATATCATTTTTAATTTGTGCCTCTTATGGGAACGACAAAACAGCAAAACAAACATTGTTGTTTGGTGGTCGTGGCGGAAATTAGTTTTTGTAGGCGACAGCGTGTGCCACGCCCCCGGATCTCCATTATCCTGCGCCTCCTTGGGCTCTTTTGTTGTGTGTTAAAGCGACGAAAGCGACGAAAGCGATGAAAATGAGAGGTGAAGGCTTTCGGAAATAAGTAATTGTTCTGCTGTTACAGGTAATTTCCTCCCTGGCCAAGGATTAGCCCCCGAGCAGAGACAAAAAACGGAATGCTTCTATATATACTCGTATATTTGTTGTCCTCATATACACATATATATATCTATATATATATATATATATAGCATTAGGGATGTATGTATATAATTATATATAATTTGTGGCCTGCAAATCTTTTTACACATGTCAGTATATAGCACAATATTCGAGGGTTTTCAACACACAACAATGGGGCAAGCTGATTTCTGGGAGTTACATATCTATATATATGTATATATATATATCTTTAAGCTATAATATTTTTGCTGTCATTTTTTTTACACACTACACACTTGGTGTTCGCCTTGGTTTTCGCTACTTAATTCGTTAAACATACAAAGCATTTAGTTTTGGTTTTCACTATGTGATGAATATATATATCATATTCGTGTATTGGTTTAATTACGCTATATGTTATAATATATATAGGATTATTCGGTGGAGTTTCTGCTGCTCCAAAAAAATTTACATTACTACGCCGCTAAGTGAACTATTTTTTTTTGGTTGCTTCATTGTTCATTATACATAAATCTTACAGCGAATATGTGTGTGCTTTTCTGCCTAGTTACAATTACAATATCGTCTAGTTCGATTGGTTATCATTGGTTATTGGGTGCTTGACCCAAATGAATTCTTTTCCGACTCCCTTGTGTGTGTATGTTTGAGTGTGTGGGTGTGTGTATGCTGCTGGTTTGTTTCGCAATCCAAGAGCAAACAAGAAATCAACAAAATTTGCCCAACAATCAGCGAATTGTGAGCACAACTCGAACCAAATTTGTTTGTGCAAATTAAACAGTTTTTTTTTCCAAATTGAAATCCAAAAATGGGCGGCCCTTCGCTCCTTTCGAAAGTCTATTATTTATTTACGTGTGAAATGGAAGCCAAACTCTTCGTACACTTTTCTCCGTCGACCCTCTGTTTACTGACCCTTGGCCTAAAGTACACAGCAAATAATATGCGTTAAGCATTGTTTTTAACTAAAAATATAACTAAAAATATAACTAAAATATATGAAAATAAAGATAACTTAAGATGACTGAATCCTTCTTTAACCTCATAAGTTATACGCAACTTGACTTAAATTCCCATGATTTTTAAGCTTGGCATTTTGTTGCAGTGTAGGCCAAATATTTGATTTGGCAATCAGGCGCAAATACAACAAATTTGCCACAGAGTGGGCGATGGGTGGTGGTTCCTGGGCAATTGCCTTGTCCAGTTCCTGTGTCAAATGCATGTCTCACCCACACACACACACCCAAGCACACACACACACACACCCAAGCACACACACGTGGACAAATGTGCAAAGTGTAAAATGAAAACACGGCAGCAACCGAAACGCGTTACAAAATGTTAATTTGCAGTGACATTGGCGGGCGGTCGGCGATGCGGTGGGTGGATGGGTGGTAATGGGGTGGTGGCATTGCGGCAGGTGCCTCTCCTGACCACAAGGCAGCAGCTTTGTGCTCTACAGGCATTAACAAACAGCAGCAGCAGCACCAGCAACAACATTTGCAATCAGTCGCCGTACAACAGCAACAACAACAGCATCAGCAGCAGCAGCAGTTTGATGATGACGATGACGAGCAACCGCTAACACCAACCGAGCTGCAACCAAATGACCAATGAGCCAACCACTGCCCATACACAGACAGACGCACACACACTCAGCCACCCACCCACCAACACACGCACACACACATGGATGGATGGACAGACAGGCAGACAGACAGAGAGGGAGAGAGATTGAGAGTAGACCATGTGTCAGGGCAAGCTTGTCGCTCGTTATGCCCCTTTGCGAACTAAAAACAGCGGGTATACGCGACTGTGGAAAATCGTTAAAATAATTATGCATGTAAGTTCGTTTTTTCCAATTGAAAAACTGCTTTCCAAATCACTAAAAAGTGTATTTCCTATTAAACCATCTACAAAATGCCATTGCATACTTCTAGGCATTTCAGTTGCATATGAGTTGGTTAGTAGATAGTTAAATAGTCGCTTTAATAAAAGTATATTTACAAAGTAAATAGTTACGACTTTATGCATAGAATATGTATTTAAGATGTTCAACTTATCGAGCTGATTCTGCTTTTCGCATGCTTTAAATGAACTGTTCAATAGTCTATAGTTATTAGCTGCTGCGGTTACTAGTACAGGGTATCATGGACTGGCCATCGCAATTGCCAGCGATTGCAGCTGGATGTTGCTGTCGTTGGGTCAATGTTGATGCTGATAAGTAGCAAAACATGAGGTCGCCTGTAATTATGCGAGTGTTGCAAGTTAATTGCAATTGTGTGCAACTGACGGTAGCGAGATTAATTAAATTCATCCCATGCACGACACTCGCCCTCGCACTCGCAATTGCTGTTGCATCTGCAGTTGTTGCTGCTGCTGCTGTTGTTGCATCTGCAGTTGTTGCTGCTGCTGCTGTTGTTGCATCTGCAGTTGTTGCTGCTGCTGCTGTTGTTGCATCTGCAGTTGCTGCTGTTGTTGCTACTGCCCCGCAGCAAAATCGCCGCCCAGCGGCAACATTCTCCTGTTGGCTGGCATCACTCAATGCCAGGACAAGGCAATGGGGACAGTCTATCTGTTTATTTGCTTATCCAGCCCAACTTAACCCATTGATGCCCCCATCCTGACACTTACACCCACACAAGCACCCACACACGCACACGCACACAGACACACAACACACACAAACACACTCGCAATCACACGCGCATTGTTTAAAGTTTACTAATTTCATGCATATTGCTGCTCTGGCGCATTTGTGTTAGTTAAGTGATTTATTGTCGCAAAATTGTCATTATTAAAAATTAATGATGTCATAATTAAGTGTGTTGCTGCTGTTGCTGTTGTTGCTGCTGCATGTTGCTGCTGCTACTGCGCTGTGCGTTTTATTGTGAAATGATTTACATGGCGTGACGGCCGAAGGGGCGAAACATTAGCTGCTCCGGACATTTTAGCAGCGCAAATTTATGAACTGCAAACAACAAATATGCTCGATTCAATTTAATTTCCATAATTTAATTAGTCTTGTGTGGACAGCAGCGATAGCCCCAAAGGGAAGTGCGGAAGTGGGGTTTTGCCCTGTGTTATTTAAGGTTCAAATGGGTTGGCGATTCGTTGTGTTTGGGGATGGGTTGAATTGGGTTGAATTGGGTTGAATTGGGTTGAGTTGGGGAATGCGATTGGGATTGGTGTTTGACCACCCCTTTTGTACTTGGGGCCATTTGCATAACTGGTGGTGGTGGTGCAAAAGTGGTTTGGCCTTGCTCATCTGCCTTGTTTTCCGGTTCGGTTTCGAGCTTTTGAAAACAACAACGAGATATGATAATACGCCTCAAGGAAATGTGATCGGTTGGCAACTATCTATAGATAGATAAACATCTTTCTCCATGGAATACTGTTACATCACCAGCTCACTTTCCCATTCATCGGATTGCTGCCTTAATCGGCTGACACTGCAATTTCCAATCGCTTGATGGCTGCTCATAAAAATACTGCAACACTTTACACTTATTTTATGCCCAGCTTTTCTAGGAATAGAAAAAAACTTGGAAAATTCATGAAAATATTATCTTTTTTTCTAATGACTTACTACCTATTAGTTCGAGCTATGCGTGTTTAGATATGAGCAATTGTTGGTAAATTAACAAAATAGCAAGTTTTCCACAAATATAAAATTATTTGTTATTTTTACAGGGCACTACCAAGTCTGCACCCTGGTTTGCTCACACACACAGTGAAATGAATGGCAGCGAATTTGTCACTTTGTCAAATTGCAATATTCGCAGGTCTGTTCCGAATGGTTTTGCTCTCCCTCCGACTGGTCATGATCGATGTTGTCTTTTATCTGAGCATGAAACGCAAACCATGCCACCCACAATTTCAATGTATTAAAAATAATCACCGAAATGGCCAATAGTCGAAGTGGCCAACGGCCAACTGCAATCGCATACAGCATATGCACATATGCATGAAAATGAAATGTTGTAAAAAGTAGTAGTACTTCTACCCCGTATATAAATCATACCGCCACAATTTGTGGGGTGGCGATGAAATGGTAGTGTCCACTGAAATGGATAGATCATAGCTTGAAGCAGAGAGCATACCCTGTAAATAATACACGTTTGTTTAAATATTAGCTAGTTTCAAAAAATATACAAACAAAAGTATTTATTTCATATAAGAGGCTTAAGAGCATGCAATGCAAATTTAAGTTAATACTGCTACACCTGCACTTTGCATCCACTCACTCGCTTCCTGCCAATGTATAAATGTGTCGGGTTAGCCCCATCTGTCCAGCTCCAGTGGTCAGCCACGCCCCCGCCTCTACGCCCACTTGTGCTGCAGTCATGCTGCATCGTGCGGAACTCACCGCAAATCAGTTTGGCCGGAGTTGCCCCGCCTCGACCAAACCATTTGATTGATTGAAAGTCAGCCAAAGTTGGAATTGAGTTTGCTGCAAATAAACTGATGGACTGCGTAATGCCCTGGCCAGGCTAATTAGGTCACGCCTCCGGCTAACTAATGCTATTTGCAAATACCGTGTAAATTCAGGGGTGTGCAAATAATCGCAGGTAGCTTGTTCCTTTTGGCTGCCACTTTGAAAACTAAATGGCTAACATTTTATACAAAAATATTTTTGGTCTTTTGAACAAGGTAAAATTTTTGTAAATTGGGTTAACAATTCAAGAACTTTAATCCAACGCGCTATGTGCCCAAACAATGCAGGGTATCAGTTTGGGGCAGCAGCTGCCAGTTGATTCACTCGAATAAATTACACTTTCCATGTATTAATTTAAGTCATAATTTCCCATTGGCAAATCCCTCGATGCACAAGCAAAACAAAAAACTGAACTAGTAGAATAAAAAAGATAAAAACAACAAACATAACAATGCATAAACTGAAAACCAACTAAATGAAACAAAGAGCTCAAAAAGTTTCAGTCGAATGCCGACGAACAAAAACAAAACTGCAAAATGTCAACTTGTGCAAATAATGCAAATGTTTATACAAATTATTATGTGATTTTGGCAAAAAAAAGGGGTATTTAGAGCTAGTCAGAAAAACGAGAGCAACAAAAAACAAGAAAAAAAAACACACACACACAAAAGTTGTACAGCTTTGGCCAGTTTTCGGCCATGTCCCCGGCCACGCGGCGTATACGTAATCATTTTCCTTTCGGCCATTAAAAAGTTGATTTTAATACTGGCCGAAAAACCCAACCGAAGCGAGAGACAGCCAGCACTTTCGCATTTAAACGTGATTTTAAATAACCGCAACAGATTTTGTGGTTTCATGTTGCATTTGCCGTTCGATAAGCGACAGCCCGACATTCCCGGGTGGTTTTCGGATGGTGTTGGGTGGTGCAGGGTGGTGCAGGGTGGTGCAGGGTGGTGCAGGGTGGTGCTGAATGGCATCTGGGTGCTCCAGGATGATGCAGGATGCCGGGTGAGTTGGTTCGATAAGGTCCCCGGTTACACAAGCCGGTGGGGGGAACTGGGGAACTGGAAAACTGGCGGAACAGTGAATGCTCTGCGGTCAAGTGCATTTAAAATGCAAAATGCACGCGTTTGTGGCGACACTGCAACGTTGATGGAGCCTCCACTTCGGGATTACGTATTAAAAGTGCACCAAAATCATAATTTTTAAATTGCAATTAAATGTGCCAGTATTTTAACTGCTCAATGGATCTCTGCATTGTCGCCGTGAACCTTTTTAAGCCCATCAATTTGGCCAATAAATTAGTAGTTCGTCACGTTTTGCTGATCAAATTTAAAAACAAATTTTATTTTAGACACTGCAATAATCAGCTGAAGCATCAAATAAATGTAAAACGAAAAAAGCAAAAGGTAAATAATTATATTTTTCAATAACCAAAAATATGTTACATAATTAAAGTATAGGATTACAATTTTTAATATCAACCGCAATGTATGTAAATATCTGACTATGCAACGCTTGCAATGAAAATTAATAGTATTGTGGCATTTTTTTCAAATTGATATACTCTGTCGCTCTCATGAAGATTAACACTTGATTATTGTTAATGTTATTACCTAATGTCCACAAACACACACACACACACAAGCACGCACACACACAAAGATCGCTGTATACACATTTACGGGGCATAAACAGACTGTTTTCATACATCCAATGGTTTGGGTTTGGATTTAAGGTTTATTCTTTGGGTGGGTTTTGCATAATGCCTGCCATAACACTTTGCCAACTATCGATAATCGCATTCTGTATTCTGAATGCTGTATGCTGTGTACATATATATATTATTTTGATCTTTTCACGTTGTCGGGCCTAACTTAAAATATACAATAGTATTTGGTTTTATGGATTACGTTAATGGTTATGTCGGTAATTATGATTACTAGTCATCGCTGTTTTGTTTTTTTTTTCTTCCTTTATCGTTATTGTACTTACGCTATGCACACACAAAAAAAAGTTACCTCTGACTGCAATCAAGGTCTGATTGATTTACGTTTTTGGGGGAGACAAAAAAATGCACATTTAATGCTAATTATCGTAATTCGTAATCGCTATCCATATTATTCCTTTGCCTATTTATATATATAGATGTGTGTAATTCCAATCGCCAACTCTTTTGGCCGCTGCTGCTGCACTGATTCCTTTGTGATCCTTAACCCCACTTCTTTGCCCTCCGCCCTCTTCCATCTGAATCCTTCTGTTCCGTGTAGTTTTGCCTCGGCATCGCCTTGTCTATATGTATGTTTAGTGGAAGCTCCTGTTGCACGCCGCTCGCTACTTACGTCATACGCTTACGCTTACGATGCGTTACGTTACGCCATCACGTCACTGACTTCTAGTTCTGTTTCCAACTGGTCGCTGCAAATGAAATGGTGTAAAGGATCAAGAATTGGCAAGGTTAATTATGGAAATATATCAAAAACAGTAAAGCGAAACAGGATCTTTATTATTGAAAAAAAAAACAGATTTCTGGCTATTCCATTACCTTTGTAGTAGACCTCGCGGTACATGGTGGGGCAGGCGGCCTTGCCGTTCGACTTTGTCGTCTTGAAATCAATATTGGTGCGGATGGGCCGGTGCAGGAGCGGCTGGGGCGGCCGATAATTGTTGCCCAGGGGCGCTTTCGGGTGGTCGGGGCTGCCCTGCATCAGGCGGCGCAGGGCGTGCAACTGTAAGCAAAATCACATTAAATCACATTAGCATGGCTACATCAATTACTTTGCAGTTGAATATCAATTTAAGTTTCCAAGCCGTACGGCATAAGTGCATAAGTAACTAACTGAACCATTGTAAGCGGCTTAAAACGATTGCAATATAATAATTACGGCCAACAGTGCGTATGCGTAATCATTTTAAAAGTAACTTTTGGAGCCCGCTTAGCTGCGATGCATACATTGCAAATGACTTAAAGTTTAGCATGGGAAAATGATTGATTGATTTCGCTTTAAGGCAAACATCATTACTGTAGTGCCTTCAGCACCATCGAGACACGGAAGTAGATCAACAATGGCTCGACAATAAGCCAAGCAGCCGATGGAGATAAGCCAGTGAGCCCCCATCCAAAACCATCTTGCAACCATCCAACCGATTTTAGCCCGTCTGTCGAGCGTTTAACGTGCATAATTATAAACTTTTGCGCACACACAACATCATCGATCCGCACTTTGGCAAAAAATCAAGCTTGACACAAATTGCTAATCCTAAAAATAAGCGCTCGCTGAACAAAAAACTCAAAAAAGAGGAAACACTAAGGACCCCCACACACACACACACAAACACACACACACACACTTACAGAGGAAGAGAGAAAAGCAACAACAACAACAACAACAACCACGACAACGAGTCAATAACACTTAATCTACTCAATCTGTTTATCAATTGACTTCCGTCAAAATCGCTTTTCACGACAACGTGGCCGGGTTGATATTGATTGAGGAGAGCGGGGGCTGTCGAGGGTTAAGGGGTTCAATTCACCCCCTCCACCCCCCCCCAGTGACCGTTCAAGTGTGAATTAAGTTGGGTATACGTGTATGCGCGTGTATGTGTGCTTGTATGTCTGCCTGTGTGTGTGTGTGATGTCCCGAAAGTATGCAACACTAAATGGCACTCAAGGATTAAAGCCCGTTTCCGGTTGGATTGTATTGTGGTTTTAAAACGAAGCAGAGCTCCTATAAGCATGACATTTTTGCCAAAAACACAAGGCAGTCTAAGCCGGAAATTTAAAAGAGATATTAAAACCAAGTATGTTAAATGGAAAAAACGAAATGTTTTATATAACCAACACAGTTGGGAATATCGTATATAACTTTGGTACCTTAAGCTTCGTGACTTTCTTTTAAATCCTATAATAATTAGTATTATTAACAACTCTTGACTGCGACTTTTCAGCGATCTGTGACTCGGCTTAACCCATTGGACGCTATCGCTTTTTTCCTTTCCGGCTGTGACAGAGCGCGCACGTTAATGGGTTAATTGCAATTTCAGCTCATGTCGCGCAGCTTCCTGTGCTTTCAGCTTCCACACCCCTCCCTCCCCCCCCCTCGCCCCACTCCACACCGGTGTTACTTTAATTTGGTAAATTATGTTTTGCCAGCAAGGTGCTATCTTCTGCTCTCTCTTTCTGCCTCTCCACTGCCGTCTCTTTCTTCGCGTGCGAGTTGGCGAGTGTGTGTTAGTGTGTGAGTGTAGTGAGTGAGTGTAGTGAGTGTGCGGTGCAGCCAGTAAATTACGTTGCTGGGAGACTGGTGGACCGGAGTGCTCCATGGCTGCCACAAGTTGTAATCATGTGCCCATGGGTGCCATTGAGCTTGTTGAAGTTTTTATGAGTCTGCCTGCTGCAGTCGCATGTGCATGTGTGCTCGTGAATGTTGGTGTCTCTGTCTCTCTCTCTCTCTCTCTCTCTCTCTCTCTGTCTCTGCCTCTTTCCCTTTCCTGCCCGCCCTGTTTACATTGTTTACACGTATGCCGCTGGCCACCTTTCAACCGCTCCAGAAAACCACTTATCCCCCACCAACCAGCAACCACCCACACACCACCCACTACAACCCACCACCCACCACCACCCACCGCCCACCGCTGGCGTCTTTATTACAGCGCTGCACTTAATAAACATTTGTGTTACATTTTTTCTCCCTCTGTTTTCCACTGAATGTGTGTGTGTGTTTTCGCTGGTCGCCATTCCTTTGAGTTATGGACGCTATCCACTTTGTTGCTCCTCCAGCAGCGGAAGCACCAGAAGCAGCAACTCAATTTAAAACTTAAATGAAATTAGCTAATAAAACAGAAGAAGCCGGGGACCAGCGGACATCGGAGCACTGTATACTAATTAACAAACATTAAGGTGCTCATCGCTCAAAATGTTTTTTTTTTTTTCTATTTTTGGAGATTGTACAGGTAAAAAAAAGAAAAAGATAAAAGTAGAGCGAACAGAGGAACTTGATGAATTCGTTTGGAAAAAAAGTATTCTGTTGACTTCCTCACTTTGCGCTGGGAATTGTCGCCAACTAGAGTCAGTTTTATATTGTTAAACAACGAAAAGCGGAAAGCTTACGAAAGTAATGTTCTTTGAGAGGAGTTTAAATCTCCAACATATCTATTATATTATATATATTATATTATATTATATTATATTATATTATATTATATTATATTATATTATATTATATTATATTATATTATATTATATGTCTAGAACATACCTGTTGCTTTGTGATGTAGATGGGCTTGTTCAGCACCACCCAGGTGACTGTTTCGTGGCAGGCAGGTGCCGTTGTGGATCCATCGTAGGTCATGTAGTGATCCGTGTCCGGTAGCAATCCGCGGATGGAGAGACGCTTCACGAAGGCCTCATCGCCGCCATAGCGAATGCGCTCCAGCTGATCGGTGAGCATGCGCAGCTCCGCATTCGAGAGATCTCCAAGCTAATGAATACAAGATATTCAAAGGATCACTCACATACCCCACTCAAACAATCAATGAATAAAATGTAGATACATTATCCATTAGGATACATATCTTATCTATTGCTATGGCCCATCGCTCGTAATGTTGGAGCACCTTGGGGCATGACTCACCTGCAGCAGAATGGAGACGCCCACGATGCCCTGGGCGCGATTGAGGGCATCTGAGAAATTTGCATACAGCTGGGAATTGTAGCCGAATATTTGTATCTGCAAGCACAGAGGCAGTGAAGAAATGAAGAGTCAGCAAGGTAAGATATATGCATGAGATATGGTTAAGGGCTAGAGAAAACCTTTCACAAACTTTCTTTTTTGGATGCTTGGGTTTCTGTCGCACATTTCTTTATGCCTTGTGTGGTGTGTGCTGTGTGGCCAAAACTTTATTGTTGCTCAATTTAAGCGCAAATGCATACAGAGGCGTTGACAGCCAACACACAACAAGGGGGCGTGGCTGGGGTCAACGTAAGCTTTCGCCTTGTTTCGCATAAATTGCCCCAAAATAATCCCAACTATCAACAAAATGCACACAAATACAAATACAAACACAAACACTTTGGAACACGTGGGCAAAAGCACACACACACACACGCACACACACACACACGCACACACACACACACACAAACATTTATAGTTTGGAGAGAAGATCAAGCAACACTAACGGCAAATATTTTGCTTTCAGCCAAGACACCAAAAGGGCCAAGATTATTCCCTACCAGCCAACATCACACCATCAAACACACACGTGCATTTGCACTTTGCTTTCATGTCGGCAACAAAACGCCTACAGATGCAGAAGAGCCCAAGGGAAGGGGTGGGGAGAAAGGAGAGGGGAAGTAGAAAGTAGAAAGTAGTAAGGGGTAAGCAGGAGTCGACACCACAAAATGAATCCTAAGCAAATGGATAAAGCGAGTGTTGCCCAATGAATACTAAATTTGCAAAAATTACAAACGATTAAAAACTTTCAAAAAAAGTGTACGATAAAAGTACCTTTTATAATTAACAACTGGCAACTTTTAGACACCTAAAATATCTATTAAATTTCTGAAACTTTTTCCGTTTCAGTATAATTTTGCCTAAATAAAATGTATAATTTTTTTAAATTTATTAATCAAACTTCCGCCATCTTTTGCACTGGAAATTTCTTTGAGTTTACTTTGCAGGCACCTCGAGCGTTTTTTTGTGCGCTTGTGTAACATGTATACATGGATTTTCGAAGGGATTTTGGTCTGGGATATATTTGTTTCTCGGCCTGCATGAGTGTATGTGTGTGTTGGTGTGTGTGTGTGTGTGTTGGTAAATGGCATAGGTGTGAGTGCATGAGCTGGCTGGCTGACCAGACCAGACGCATCGAGCGGAAGGAAATGCTGCAGACAATAGTGAAAATAATAATAATAATAGCAGAGGGCACACACACTGATGGCCAGTGGGCGTGGCCATAGGCGCTGGCCAGTTAATAGTAGTAGTCCTGCCAGTTGAACTCTACCCCTACCCCCTACCCGCTCCCCACATGCCCGGTGCCCTGAGTTTCAACTCTTCCCGCTCCCTGGGAATTGCAAGGACCGAAAGGAGAATGGCTGAGAGGAGGAGCAGGGAGAAGAGAAGGGGAACAGGAAGAGAAACAGGACGAATTGAAGGGCGACGGTGGGCGACGAGGCGTGCATTTAAATATTAAAAAACTACATGCTGCAATTTTAATGTGTGCCCAGCCGGGCAAATAAAAATTAAATTAAATTAAAATTTCCCAAAGTTTCATTTCCCGAGTGTGTTTGGTGAAGTTGCAATTGCTGGAGCAGCGGAAACTGGGCGGCATTGGGGGTGGTGCAAAATGGCAACTAATGCAAATAGAACTGAAGTTTCTATCAAAACGAAGAGAGCTCGACTGCAAAAACAGTGCGTTTCGCAAGTAAACATTCACTCTCAAAGTACCATATATTAATATGGCTACACTATGCATATACTACGAATATACTTATATATTAGTTTTATTTTTGGCAAATATTTGTTGGTACAGAAATCACCAAAAACGCACGTCACTTGCGAAACGCACTGTCCCTGCATGAATGTTCATATACTTAAGTGTATTTGGTAGTGCTGCAGCAAATGAAAATTTGACGAGACCATGGCCAACTGAAGATGGGAAAGTGCCAATAGCAACACCGCCCCCTCATTTTCAACTTGAGAAGTGGCCACAGTCCGAGCAGAAGCTATACTCATTCACACAAAAAAGGCAGACACCCAAAAAATATGGGCAGATCCTGGGCGTTAACTGCATGAGAAAAGCAAACAACCAAGCAGCTTTGCCACTTGAACGCCAGATGGCGCACTTTCGGTTGGCAATTAAAAATTTAACATAAAAAACTAGTTGCCAAACTACACAAGTTGCTGCAGACGATTTAAGCGGAATAAGTTAGTATTTAATAATATATTTGTGTGACATGCAGTCACATAACAATCACATCAATTTCGCAGTACATTTGATTTTGAATTGTTTAAAGCTGCATTTGAAGAACCTGTTGACTTTTGTCCTCCCTTAATCGGTCGTCAAATCCGATTAGTTAATTGAATAAAATGTAATCTGTAAATCGATTAAGTCTGGGCGATCACCCACACACAGTCGACCCAATTAAATCTTCTGTTTAATAAATAGTCTGTCTTTAAATCACATTAAAATATTCCTTCGCAAAACAAATAAATCGCATTTCGTAATGCGTAAATCTCGACCCTCACAGTCGGCTCAATTTGCAATGCCTTCACACCTTCGGCTTAATATCTATGAAATTGAATCATAAAGGCAATGAATTACCCCATCTTCTTCGCCTTGCTCAGTGCTGTGTGCTCAGTGGCAACAATTTTGGGGCTGAGGGAATATTATACAATATTTGACCGCAAACTAAAATGTTATATTTCCGTTTCATTAAACAGTCAAAGCCTGTGGCAAAGCAAATAAATACGAGCGCAGTGTGTGTGTGTGTTGTGTGTGTTGTGTGTCTGCGCGGGCAGCAACATGCGGATAAAGACAGCCAGCCAACAAAAATGGGCAATAACAACAACAACCAGGGCAAATAGTGTAAGTACCAGCAAATAGCCGGACAACAAGCCGGCCAAAACGCAAAGAGCCAAAAGCCTAAGCGGTGTTGGGGGATGCCCCTTTCCCTCTAGTATTTGTTTGAACAAAGCCAGCTCCTCTGGCATATTTCTTGGCCAGCACATGCATACATACAAACACACTCACACACACACACACACATACACGAATGCCCACACGCAGAGGCAAAGGCAACTTAATCAGATCAATTACACATGTTTTCACTGCATGGATTCCACAGAGCGAAGAGCCCCAGACTCAGGCCTAGTCCTCAGTCCTCCGTCCGTAGTCCGTAGTCCTGTGTCGTCCTGTAGTCCTTGCTGTAACCCCTGCCCACACCAAACAGCAGAAGCAGAAGCAGGAGCAGAAGCAGGAGCAGGAGTCAAAGCGACCGGCGCGACGCCAGCTGCTGAAACTTTGCCCGGCCAGCACAGTGGGTCCTTCTGCCTCATAAACCCCATCGCCCAGCCACATCCGCAGTCAATAAGCTGGGCTGCACAGTGGGGCAAGTTGATGTGCAACTGGCACTCGATATATGCAAATAGCTCTTATCATTAACCATTCCTAGTTCAGAGATATCTAGTTGTACTAGTTCATTCCTAGTCCAGAGATATCTAGTTGTACTAGTTCATTCCTAGTTCAGAGATATCTAGTTGTACTAGCTCATTCCTAGTTCAGAGATATCTACTTATACTTTCAATAATAATCTTAGTTATAAACATTATATAAAAATACCCATGTTATTCATTCAACGCTCCACTGTGCATAAATATGTTCCCTAGCAGAGGTAGCAGTGGGCTTATTGGTTTGGCTGGTGGGGGGGGGGATGTAGATGGAGGTGGAAGTGGAAGGACTCAGGACGAGATGGAGCAACATTCTCGGCCCTTCAGCCGCTTGACTTGGCTTTCGTTCTGCACTGACCGGGCACGATAATATTGGCCATGGCCAACAGAAGGCAGCAGCAGAGGCAGAGGCAGAGGCAGAAGCAGAAGCTTGGTGGTTTAGGCCGAGAACATGGCCTCATGTCAACACTTTACCGCCTATGTATGGTCAGCCACCATCCACCACCCACCTCCCACCCACCTCCCCTTTTGCTCTGTGTCAGTTTTCTAGACAAATGAAGCAAATTAGCTTAACAACGCACTGGGGACATTGTCAAACACGCACACCAACGGCCGAAAAACAGAGGAGAATCGAGGAAGGAGACGATTTTCCGGACCAACATCGCTCCATTTTCTGGCCGCAGTTTGTCATGGTTGTCTCGGAAAACCCCTTCCTGTGGCACTTTACCGATGCACTTGTAGCACTTTCGGCTAATTATGCCCTGCACTAGGGCGAAAGATAAAGAAGAGCAACTGGAAAACATGGAAATGAGCCGGACAACGCGATTTGCTGAAAGCGCGACCAAATGGAAATGCTGAGAGTGCAAAGTCCTGCAGGATAACAGGAGTACTTGAGATGGCCGGAAAAGATGGCAAAGTACCATGCTGATTTCAAAACACACAAGTAAAGTAGTAACACATCTAGTAGGTTATTTTACATTTTATTCTTTTCATTTTCCCAAATCCTTTAAAAAGTTATAGCTGCCAAAATCCATCATACTTTTTTGCTGTTCTTAGCCAAGCTTTGGGTGAAAAGCCTATGCAAAACATAGAATTCTTAGCATAATCGAGCTTTAATCCACCGCCTTATAAGTAACTTAATGTCGAGCTAGCCAAGTCCTCTTAGCCAGCCGTCTGGGCACCTGACTTACCCGGCATCATAATCCAATCAAGAACTTCACCGAACTCATTACCCGCCCGCTGAAAATCCACTCAGTCCCCCATTAACGACTTATGTAGTAGCGTGTTTTAAAAGGTGGCAAAAAACGTGCTTTAATCGCTGCCTGCTCGCCGACTTGGTTATCCTTTAAACGGATTTTCCAAAAAGGGCTTGTACTACGACATTTTCCGGGGTTGAACTGGGGGAGTTTGGTAGACTGCTAAAATTACAGCACGACCTCATTAGCAGCAAATATTTTGGCGTTCGTTCGTGCTCAGTCACTCAGGCACACAGATAGAGCTACAGATACAGATACAGAAGCAGATACAGATACAGATACAGATACATTTGTATATTTAAGTACTTCATGGTTAGCGCGTAAATTAATGGTTAAGCCATTGCCGGTTGTTGGTCGTTTGGGTTGTGTTGCCCGTGGTTTCGCAACCGCAGTCAGTGGGTGGTCATTGGGGGGGGGGGGTCAGTGAGGGGTTAAGAGGGCTGGCGCTTCAGGCTGACCATAGTGGGTTAATGGGGGACGCATCATAGCCCATTAGATCAGTTCGCCTACCGCCGATGAGCACGTGACTGCCGCCGGATGGCAGCAAATCGTCCGCAGAGTGCGGTCAAAAATTTGCTGCCAAATCACGAAACCAAATTATCTACACGCCGATAGTTTTTGGCTATAATTTTGCTGGCCTCACGCGACCATCGCTAAATCAGTACCGCCCCACCCACCGAAAACCCGAAAACCCCCTGGTGATTAAATTTTAGCCACAAGACAAGTGCTAAATTACCGCGGCGCAAAACAAATCAAAAGCAGGCAACTGTGCATTGCAAATAGAAATATCGCATATCTGGTGCCCACTTTCGGAAAATCCCCACCCACCGTCGGAAAACTACACCCCCTCCAATCACCGCCATCGTTTTGGCACACCCTTCAGGTGTACGCCACTGGCATCCAATGACAACGGGCTACCGAAATCCAAGACACGGCTGCAATCTTGTGCGGATTTCATGGGGATTAATTAAAATTGCCAATTACGAATTCATTAAGGCAGATCAAATTCCGAGGCGGGGCCCATTAGGGCGGCTTTCGTTACGGCCGGAAAATACCTTGCATTGGCCGGAGACTTTCGGCTTCCGGAGAACTGGGAACTGGGCACTGGGAACTTGAATCTGGGAACTGGAATCTGGGCACTGGAATCTGGGCACTGGTAAGCGGGAAACGGGAACCAACCTGGTTGCTTTGGCCATATTTCGGCGTTGATTTAATTGAGCCACATTGCCAAATGGTGCCCACAAAATTCGATTTAGGACTGCATCAAAAAATGTATTAAACTAAAAAATTTATCTAAATTTATTTAAGGTAATTATTTATTTAAAGTTAATATACTATAGATTAAATTCTTCATTTTCCACTGAAGACAGCCATCCCTATTAATAGTATATTTTAAGATTTCTTTTTCTGTCTTTTAAAAATACTTTCAAGTGGCTTCGCGTCGTCTCCATTTTAAGCTCCCATTTCAGTTTGGCAATTGTTTGTCACTTTGGGCTTAAATCAAGCTGGTAGACTGGCAGACTGCTTTTTAATCACCCGATTGTTTATACGAGAGAACAATTTGTGGGCCGTTGAGCGGCGAGTTGTCGAATTCCCAGGATCCCGAGGCGGGGAAATTAGAGTCTGCGATTCCTTGGCAGGCGAAGTAATTTTGGCGAAATGCAGGGCGTGCTGTGTCAATAGCGAAAGTGGAACGACTTCCATCCCGGGGGCGAAATTCAAATTAATTTACACTGACATTGGTACTCGTTGACAGTTGGTAGTCGAAGTCAAAAGTCAAAAGTCAGAAGTCAAAAGTCGGCCGTGTGGGGGGGTTAAAGGTTGTTACCAACTGCTGACATGCAACAGATTTATAACGTTATTCGTTTGTCGTCTGCAGTCGACGGACTGCAGTTTGTTGTGGCAGCTGCGGCTCGCTTTTTTTGATTGCCTAGCAGCGAAAGGGAAAATCTGTGGGAAAATCGAGCGGAAAAGCAGACAAAAGCGCCGCACGACTGAGAAACGGCAAATGGAAATGGGAATGGAACTGCAAAAATGAAAATGAAAACTGTGTCGCACATCACTCAGGAAATCGCAACGCAACCCGACTCAACCCAACTCCACACAACTCAACTGAAGTCAACTCAACTCAAGTCAAGTCAAGTCAAGTGGCCAAGGATCAGAAGGAAGCGAAGGACTCTTTGCCAGCAGAGAGGTTCTTAAAAAAGCGCCAAGAAGATTTCGTGATTTTGGGTCGAGCTAATATTTACAAATTATAGCGATTAGTAACTCAATGGACTTTTTGCTTAATATCCTATTATTAGATTTTAGCATATGTAAGTACTGTTTTTCTTAATTTAAAGTGGTGTAAGTGTAAGCCACTGATATCATAGCTAGTTATAAATTGTACCAAGCTATTACGACAGTAAACAAAGTGGTTGGGCTAATAAATCGCACAATGTAGTTCTTATTTTCCCCCCTTGTAGGTCAAATAAAAGTTATGGGTTCATTAACCATAGACAATAACCAATTTGTAACAGCAACAGCTGGTCCAGCTGCTCCACCAAAAGAAATGTGTTTTAATTAATGAACATCTGGGCAGTGAAATTTGTCAGAGATTACGGATTCCGCCCACATACTCCACAAGTCATTGAGTCATTGAGTCAATGGGACAACACTCAGTTATAAATCTGGGGCCATAAATAACCAGCTAAGAAGCAAATAGAAATCCTTTGTTGAAACTCGCGGGTATTTACATATTTTTAATAACGTGCTCGCAAATCAAGTGGAGCAAGCCTGTGTGTGAACTTGACATCAAAATGAACAAAACACGGTCGCCGAGAGGTTAAATCATATTTGACAAACAGCAAAACAAGAAGGGCGAACGCACGCATGTGTATATTCCGGAAAATGCATGGAGTTGGGGGAAAAGTGTGTGGGGAAAAGGAGCTGAGGGAGGAGGGGGTGCTCAAAACACAGACAAGGTGTCTGCGAGTCGCAACAACGCCTGCCATATGACACATAAATATGTCCCGCCTGCTTGCCGAAAACAATGTACAAATAAAACAATACAAAATCATCAGCCATCAGCGGCAGGCTGTGAAAAGTCAGGCGAGACGCGCTTATGCAAATCATTCACTCTCCTTGACTCTCAAATATTTCTGATTCTTCGTCATGTCTTAAATATTTGTGCTCGATGATTATATAATATTACTTAAAAAATATTTGTACGCTGCAAAATGAAGCCACATTTCTAGTTAAACAAATAGGTAACCTGAGCTGTGAAGAGCTGCCTTTGTGGAAATTCCGCATCGCAAAAGTGTGAATGACGCGTTCGTGGGGGCGGCAAGCCGGAAAAGTGGAAAAGCGGTGGAAAGCGGGAGGCTGGCGCTTCAAATCAAAGCGGCAGACAAGTGGGGCGAGTTTCCAACATGTTGAACCTGGCGACGACGTCGTCTTCGTCGCGTTGATGATAACGTCGTGAACGGCAGACAAAGACGCCGAGTTCTTGGCTTCTTTGACTTTGTTATTTATTTTATACCTCCCACTCTTATGTTCTTTTTTTGTGAGATTTTTTTTTTGTCAGCGACAAATCGACATTTGCTGCATTAAATGCTGATCAAATACACTTCCGCTCGTTTATCTGTGTAAATATTTGAGCGGGCGGGCTAACAAGTTTACAGCCAGTGGCGCAGGGCCACAATGCCAGCCTGGCAATGAAATGACGCAGGAAAAGTTGAAAAACTTCCCAACTCCCCCTGGCATTCCTCCATTGCCTTTTTAGAGGGAAGACAAGAGGCAGCAGCAGCAGCAGAAACAGACACAATTGAATTGTTAAAGAGGGAAATCTGTTGACAGGCAAAAGAACCGAAATAGAATCCATGGGACGCCTTGAGCCCCAGCAAGTGTCAAAGTGTCCCATGCCAAATTTAGGCCTCACCCTGGCGCCGGAAATTGAGAGTGACACCAGTGGAAAGTAGCCTACTAGCAGCATGGCTATGGATATAGTATAGTACAGTAGTATACATATATCTCACCTCCGCCGGGAACGTGTAGCCCTCGACGCTGTGCTCCGATCCAAATTGGTCGTTCAGGCCGTAGTGCATGTGGATCTCATGGAAGCGGTAGCGGTACGACAGCGGTCCGCCCGAGATGTTCACCGGCGTCTGCATGCCGTCGTAGTTGGCCACCGTATCATTGCCGGCCGTGAAGATGACGCTGTGACCCGTATTAGTGATCAGACCGGATATCTGCAAAGGGATAATAATATAAATAAAGTTTATAACAAGTATATCTATTATTATATATTTTTGTATACTAAGTATACATATATATATTTCTAAAAGTGAACATTTTCTGTGCCCCAGAGTACATTTAGAGAACTCACCCTGTGCTTGTCTATGTGCATGGGCCTCAAGTTGGGATCAAATAGCAGGCGTTGCGGCTCCAGATTGACCGGCGACTGGCGACGACCCTTGTTGCACAGCGACCACTCCGGATTGATGAGGCCCCAAAAGGCAGGTCCTAAAACGAAGAGTGAGTATGCTTTATTGGACAGTGTCCCTCCAATCGATTCCCCATGCCCCAAAAATGGGTGCTGCTGGTGTGGTGGTTGGTGGTGGCAAGGAGATTTATGAACCCAGTGCGCCTCAAACTGCTTCCAAAGTTGCCTTGCCGACCACAATTGTGGGCTGTGCTGCAAAAACCTGCCACAAATTGCATAATGGCAAAATGGGTTTGGGTGGCAAAAAGTCATGGGGGCCAGAGGCCATTACAATATTTGTCTGCATCTGCATAGGTGTTGGCCTCTGCGTCTGTTTTGGTTTTTGTTCATTTATTTCCTTTTTTTTTGTATTGTTGTTTCTACGTCTGTTTGATTCTGGCCACACAACTAAGCCAGCTAGCCCTGCTACCCCAAAAAGTCCCCCTGACTTGTTTAATTTCGTGCGGTTTACTTAGTTTTCCTACACCCCCCCCTCCAATCACAGCCCCATTTTTATAACCCCCCACCACCACCCACTGTAACAGTAAAATTGCAGCTTTATCTGGTGTCTCTCTCGCCCGTGTGCTGCTATCTCACTTGCTCCGGGCTTTGAGCAACTTTATCTGGCAGCTCGGGCAGCTTAATTTATGGCAATATGAAATCAAGCCGAGCTGAATCCGAAAAAACAATAGGCCAGCTTTTTTATTGCCCAGCGCACAGGGCAAGTCAGTTTGTTGCTATTGTTGAGTTGAGTTGATATAATCTATGGTCCTTGTATTTTCAGCAATTGAAAGTGTTTCATTTTGAGTTCTGGCTGTAAATGAGAATGTGAATGTGAATACCTAAATCTTCCTCGAAACGAAACGAATCGAGGCAAAGTCGAAGTCTGTGGTTCTAAATTCTAGCAAATTCTAAATTCTACTTATTTGATGTTCTCTTATGCATTTTACTGTTTCTTTGGTATTTCATTTGAACAACAAGTAACAAGGTGTTAATCCATGTTGTTAAATATCACCTACTGCCAGGTGTTTCATTTCATTTGATAACGTGAAACTAACTGCAGCAGCGCCTTAATTGAGTTTATGGTTTTTATTTATATTCCACGCTTATCCTTTTGTTTCCCATGTTTTTTGCTTGCTTGCTCAAGGATCAGCCAATTATTAAAATCTCTTCTAGGAGTCCGTTCCGTTCCAGCCACTTGTAATCCCATTTATGGCACACATTCCGAAAGTTTTCCCCCCACCACACCTCCTGCTGCTCCTACTCCTCCTCCTCCTCCTGAGCTCTTGCATTCTCTCCATTCTCTGACGTATCCATAAAAATGCTTCGCCTGCAGTCGCATTGCGTATACGACACGTAGTACGTACGTCTGGCTAACTGGCTGGATGGCAGGGGCGGCGTAAAAAGAGGGATTCCATGGGAATCAACACGTTCGCTGCGAGGCCGCAATCAGGAGCTTCAATCATAGATATGCCACGTACTCGCGTTTAAGCGATTGTTGACCTCAACGATGCCATCGCATTAGCCAAAAAGAAAAGCGAAGGGAGAAAAATAAGAGCGAATGAAAATAAAGGATGAGAAACGGGGCGAAAATAATAATCCCACGAGTGCAAGAAGTAACCTGATGAAAAACTGGAGATGCTACGGACATTAAATGGGTTAGGCAATTAACTCTCTAGAGCGTGGCGATCTTATAATTTTCCTTTTTTTTTCGATTCGCTTAAAGAGATAAGTTGAAATTACAGCGGAACAATTTCACTTAGTTGCAGAACTAAAATTTTCATTGGTGTAGCTAAATTATAAGCACAAGCTTTTAATTAAATTATTTATAGATTTAGCAATGGATTTAATATTATGAAGTTGCTATTGTAAGCTTTCCAATATATACATTTTTCGGTAATATGTCAGTATTTTCGTACGAAAATAGTTGTATGTCTATGCACTATCACCTCCAATAAAACAATGAGAATTTAAGGACTCTGCACTCGTGTCACGTGCTCATCACCAGAGCATTGCGCCGAGCAGGATAAGTAAAATCGGAGGATACAAGTTGAAGACTCTAGATAACGCCGCGAAGGATGTTGCAGTCTCGAGTCTATTAAATTGCGGTCTGGAGTCGAGTCAATGAGGCAATTGCCAAACGATTTTAGCAGCCATTAACAACATTAGTGGCTTGGCTGACTGGATCCGGGATCTGTTGCCCCAGTGGGTGAGTTGGTGGTTGGTTTTCTAGCAGTGCAGGTGGTGGGGTTTTTTTTCCACTTTTCTTTTAAGCCAAATAGCTCGATGGTGGTTGGGTTTTTGAGGGGCGGGTGGCAAAGGCAAAAGGCGGTGGCATGAAGCACGCTTCGTTTCATTCCGTTTGGCCGCCTTTATTTGGCTCGTTGGGAGTGCAAATCACGTTAAACAAGTGGCACGTTGCAGCTGCAACTGCAGCTGAGGCTAAGCCGTCTTTTCGGGGCAACCTTTTGCCAATTCCATGGCTCCTCTTACCCAAACCCGAACCCAAACCCGAACCCAAACCCAAACCCATTGAGCCACACTCAGTGGTGCTCCCCTGACGAGGGATTTGAAGTCCTTCAGCCGACATGCATGCAATGCTTATGTAAATTTATTTATGCCAAAAGAGACACAAAGTTCGCCTCGGATTTCGGTTGCAATTTGTTGACAACACGTGTTACAAGATACCCCTGCTTTCCAGCTCTTACACGGCGAGAAATCACTACATACTTGATGTTTAATACAGATCGACTAAGGCCAAAGTCTATGCAAAATACTTCAAATGCATCTTTAAAGGCAGGTATATGATATTTCATTGTTCTATTTGTAAAATTCAGCATTTCTTCTTTCAATCAGTTAATTCTCCTGCTCGGTTTTCTTCGACTTTAAGTTTGATCTATCTTGCACTTGCACTCTCCATTTACTTTTTTTTCCCGCTCGCCGAATTCAATTCAAAATTCAAAGCACTTGAACTTATTTATGCATTTGTCTTGTGCAAATGGCGTCGCCGTTGTGTCCCTAATAAGATTAAGAAAGATGCTGCCACCGAAGGCGGAATGCAGCATGGGCGCCAAAAGGCGGTGGGCGTGGCTGGGAGTGTGAGTGTGAGGGAGTGAGTGAGACGGAGCAACGCTTATCGGCTGTCTGCCGTCCTGTCTGGACATAATCTCCATGGACCTTTGCCCCGATTTCGCCGCCAGTAGTGACACATGGCGAACTGTTTTCCATTTCGCAGCTCCCATTTTCCATCGCCTTCTGCTGTGCATATTGCCCTCTCTTTCGCTCACTGCTAACTCCCTCTCTTTCCTCGTCTGGGCGCCTGCTTATCACGTTTCAACGCCAGACAATGGTGCTTGGAAAAAAAAAAACAAAAAAATAGGAAAGTTCACTCTCTTTCTCCGCCAGGGTTCTTTGAATACTTTGTCTGCCTTTCCATTTGACAGCTGCAAATCGGCTTCGTCTCTGCCTTTTTCCCACCCATTTCCCATTTCCCGTTTCCCGTTTCTCGTTTTCCCAACCCATCCCATTCTCCCGAGCCATTTTCCTTTGGCACTTTTTCCATGCATTTCACGCGTGCAGCTTCAGTCGCTGAGAAAATCGTTTTACACCAGCAGCAACACCAACAACAGCAACAACAAATGGCAATCGCCCTGGCTTTTCCGCGACCCTCGAGCAGGTGAAAAATAAACCCCTCACTCCACTGAATTTTCCACCAACCCCCCTCCCCCCCGGCCCAACGAACTTTGTTGCTGAAGCGACGCGTGCTGCTCGTTGGCTGAAATTTTACTTTCCGCTTCCGTCCGTGGTTATTGTTGAGCTTTGATTAAAATTTACTTTGTTGTTGGTATTTATGAAACTTAAGCGGAGGCGTTGAAAAGTGGGCGGGGCCGGATCAGGCGGAAAAGCTTACCTGAGATGCCATCGTATGTCCACCAATCCTCCCAGCTGACGGCGAGCAGAACTGCAAAGAGACGGCATCGAAGAGGGAAAGTGCATCAGATATCAGATTTCGATTTTTTGGTAGATGGAATATAAGCCGCGAAAATGTCAAAGATCTGATTGGGTCAATGTATATGCCGAGCTTTAATACCTTATAATGTTTTTCGGTTGGGAAAGCGCACATGCATGTGCTTAAATGCAAGCAGTGAAAATGTCACAAAGATTTCAGGGGATTTCACATTTTAATGACTCGTACACGGGCAACTTTCAAATACATTTTTTCCTGTATTTGCAATTTTACCTTATCGTTTATATTTAAGAAAGAGAAACCCTGTATAAATTCAGTGATTTTTCCACATTTCGCTTATATAATTTTAGTTATAATGGATCAATGGATTATTTAATTAATTATTTTATTGATAAATCTAATAATAACAATAAAATGTTATTATTTTGTTTTTTTTTGGAAAAGCTAGGTTTTTGTGCTGGTTTTTACTGCAGTTTGGCTGTAATAATGATAGAGCATCAACAGTTTGGTCCTGAGCTTTTTTTGGCAGGTCCTTCGTGTCCTGCACTTTGTGAAAATGATTTTTGCTTACTTGCCTTTTAATTTTTTCGTGTTCGAGTTGGTTTTCGCTTTTTTGTTCGTTGGCTCGTTTTTGTTTGGCGGCTGCTTTGCTCTTTTTGCTCGCCCCGTAAATTCACTTCCGTCACTTGTTAACTTTAACATTCATCGACACTTTTTGCCTTTTGGCCCTTTTTTGTTTTATTTTTTTTTTTTTGCTCTACCTCACTTTTTTCACTGGCTTGGCGAGGGGAATGCAGCTGAAGCACTTTGTTATTTTGACAGCCGACAAAAAAGCGGGCCAATGCCTTTTGGCCAGAGGCAACCCCTTTTTTTCGACCAGCAACCTGCACTCATTCTTTCCTTCCGCGACTCGAATCAAAGTCAAGAAATGTTGAGTCATTAAAACGCGTTACCAGCGCCCTGATCACCGCACACCCCCCCAACCCTTGGGGGCTTCCCCACAAAGTGCAGTGCGAAATGCACTGTAGTTTCCGGCAAAGAGTTCCTCAGACACGGGGCAAAACCTCAACGAACTCAAGTTCCTCTCTAGATATTCTTGTGAAAGTTAGCAGAGTGTGTTATTAGGTAAACTAGGGTATATTTACTGGGAAATCTCTGGGGCAATGTTATCGTAAAAACTGATACTTACAAATTAATGGAAAAAATTCTCAATAATATATCTATATATGTATATATATATATCATGGCAAAAAAATGAACTAAAATCTAAACTTTTCCAGCGAATTTTCCTATCAACTATTTAACTATTTCGCCAAACCAAACTTTGGGTCACAACAACCCAGACTTCTCTGCTTTTTGTTTCACCCCTTTGAAATACTTGATAAAAAGCGCAAAAAGTCGAGACAAAAAAACAAAAACCTTGTAAATTTGTGACGAGGGAAAGGCGAAAAGTAAAAAGTAAAAGGCAACGACAAGAGCAACATCAACGAGAGTAATAACAATAATAATAATAATAATGCAAAGTCATGGGCAATGATTGAAATTAATGGATTTCTAAATGCTCAGCGTCATTGCAGTCGCCCACACTCAGCTCTTAACCCTTTGGCAGCTGTAGGGGTTCAAGGAAAATGTGGACGGGGGGCGAGTTAACCCGCTGTCGACAATTTGTGGCTTTGACTGAATGTTGCTCGCTGCGATTCATGGAATTCCCTTGTCCCATTTAAAAGTTTTGCAGCGCACTTGAGGATTTATTTCATTTGATTGCAGCATAGGAATCAATTAAACTGCACAGCTAAAATGCAGATCACTTTCTTATAAATGATTAAAAAATATTTTGAAATTTTTATTGCACCACTTAAATAATAATTAAGTGATTTTACATGATTATAAGCACCGCCAAAGCTAAGTCTATTTAATCACCTTATCTTGAATATCCCATTAAGCTCTAGATGTTTTTTTTTTAATTCTCTCAAATGTACACAAAAAAATAAGAGAAAACATCTCGAATAATTTCTATTCAATTTGCTAGTTCTCCTGCCCTTCGTCGGTTTTTGTTTGTTCATTGAATTCTATTTATAAATTTTCACCTGGCTGCACGCTGCCACTCCCCCCCGCCCCCTTTTACACCTGATCCTTGCGTTGGCTTCTTCTTGGCCTTCTGCCATTCCTCCTTCGTCTCGCATTCGCAATCATAAAAGGCAACAAAATGTTGAACAAATTTTTATGGCTGCACAAAGCAACAGCGAGTGACAAAGCGCCAGTTCAGGATGCACAGCAAGAAATATTGCTCACTTTTAATAGCTAAAATCATTGCAAACTATAATATTCTAGGCTTTACTTAAACTTTTTATGTCGCATGTGTTTAATTTCATTTAACTGATCATCTTACTGTTTTCAGTAACTTCTGGACATCAATTAAAGTTACATTTATTTTGAGTTCGCACTTTTCTCTCAGTGCAGGCAATGTCATGGCAGCATTGTCGTCTGAACGCCCCCGCCATCCCCCCCTCAACGCTCGTTGGTCGGCTTGTGGTTGTCGCTTTTGTGGCTGCCTGCTATTTTCCGCCCCGCCTAAAATTTTCTCTCCCTGCTTTTCGCCGTCGCGCCTTTTAGTATTAATTACAAATGAAATTTTCTTATCGTTTCTGTTGCCGTTGACAACTTTCTGTCTGCTGGCCCGTCTGGATCGCCGCCTCCTTTTTCACCACCCCCCTGGCCATTTTCCCCCGCACCGCCCAGCAGGACCTCGTCTAGTTTAGGGCCAATAAGCGAAAATAGTTGCTGCTAATTGTTGTTTTCCGTTTATTGTTATGGCCAATGCGTGCTAATTGTCAGCAGCCATCTCCTTGGGCTTCCTTTGCGACGTTTTCAATTTCAATTTCAGCTTCGTACTTCGTACTTCGTACTTTGTGTTTTGTATTGGGTTTCCTGCTGGAAATTAATGGCAACACTTTAGTTTCGCTCAAAATGGTTTGACTTTCCCGTCAGCAGAACTCACTGCAGCTTTTACTGGAACTCTAGACAGTTGGAATTTAGGTGATAAATACCTCAACCTAAATAGTTGTCTTTTCAAATTTATTCCTTTTATAATCAATGTATTACCAATCCATTTGTCATTTTTTAGTACTTAAAGTCTAAAAAGGCATAGCCTTGAGAACTTTCAGAACTCAGCTCTAAGTAATGAAAAACCTTTAATTTCCAACTCATTTTATTTTAAATTTGTATATGGTTTGTAAGTTTGAATGCTATAATTTGGCATAAGTGCTTCCTAAAAACCATTATGTCTTTTTTTTGCTTGTAAATTGTCGGTCGCTTTAAAGAGTTTTAAGAACTTCGATGCATGTAATATATCCCTATTTTCCGGCTCCATTTTTTCCATCTGTTTTCTTTGCTTTGTGTTCGCTTTTCGTGGGACTCACTTGCTTTTCGTTTTTTTTTTTTGAGCTATTTTCTATTTGTTTGCTGTCGTCGTAGTCGCTTGTCTATTTAAAAAGCACGTAAACATAGCCGACTTCTGGCGCGCCCAAATCAACAACAACAACAACAAGAACTACAAGAACAACAAAATGTTAAACAATAACAACAAAAATGGTAAAAGGACAAAGGGGTGTGGTAATGGGTGAGGGGAGTGTGGAGAAAAAAAAATATGGGAGGGAAAAGGATTGACGTGCGCATTTTAGTCACGCTGTCGCGGCTTTTTTGCCTTTTTGCCATTTTAGCTGATTGTTTTTGTTGTTGCTGTTCTTGTTGTTGTTGTTGTTGTTGTTGTCAGGAGCAGAAGCACATTTGTCGTTGTTGTAGTTGTAAGAGAAAGGATATAAGTATGTATGCACGGCATGTGTGAGGGACACGAGCATATCAGGACATCAGACATCGGGACATCAGCGTGCAAAACTCTGGCCGCGGGTAACTTAATATTTTGTTGATGTTTGCCCAACTTGATTATATCTATCACTATCAAAATATAGTATGTGTAGCACTCCCAGTTTTTGAGACATATGCAAATTTCCCGCCGAACCGCAGAACAGCCCAAAAAACAAGTGTCAACACAACAGATTGGACCAAAAAAAGGATATGCTAACAAAATGGAATTAAATGACGAGTGCCATAATGAACATGTACAAGGCGGCGAGATTTTTGTAAATTACCCACATGTTTACGTGGGGCTGTGATTCGTGTGAATAATTTACGAAAGTGGTAATTTTTTCTAGGCAACTATTTTATGTGCTCCGCAATATGTTAAGTATACGTAGCAATTATGAAGATATCACGTATACGCACTGTTAACTTTTTAAAACAATTTGTGTTATTTTTCAAGTTACAAAAGTAAATTGATACATAATGCAGATCAATATGTAATATGTATGTATGTTTGTATGAATTTTTTTGAATATTTAAGAGGAATAGTTCATTTGTATTTTAATTGATTGTACCAAATGTCCTGACTTCCGCACACTTTGCCACCCCGCCCACCGCTTCTAATTCATTTGATTTTTATGAACCAAGGTAAAGAGGACAGGAGTAGAATAGTAATATGCAAATAGCCCAAGGCGTGTTCACTGAAATCAGTAGCAAAAAATCGAAGGATATGGTGAAAAATGGTTGTGAGGGAGAGAGAGAGAGAGATCTGAAGGAACATGGAACATGGTGGTTCCGTTTTTAAAAGCGCAAGCAAGTGAAAGCTTTCAATCAATGTCGTTCGCTCGTCAGGCGACCACCCAGCCCCACCCACTTTTTATGCCCCTCCCACAAGCGAGCTTACACGCCTCTGTTTTTGTGTCCAGCTTTGGCTTTTAATTTCTATCGCTACGATTTCATTTTTTAGTTCCGTTCAGTTTGGTTCGGCTTGCCTTGTTGGGTAGCTCAAGTAACCATTTCCATTTGCCGCCCCCACCAACCCCCGCCACCCACTTACCCACTTACCACCCCTTTTTGGACACACAGCCCACCACCCATGTTGGCCTCGCGTAACAGAGCCACACCTAGTTCTTTGATTTTTATTAAGTTTTGTCGACTGGGTTTTTAGCTTTTGTGTGTGTCCGTGTGCTCGTGTCCGTTTGTCCATATCCTGTCCGCTGCCACGCCTTGCTACGCCCCCGTAACCTTTGACCCCCCCCCCCCCCCTCCTCGGCTGCCGCTCCCATCGCCCTTCGCCAGGCTAATGGTAAATGCCATTTCAATTACGTACACAGTACTAAAATTTTATGCGGCCAGTCAACGTTGTTCGTCTGTTTTTTGCTTTGTCGATTTCCATTTGCGCTTTAAGTGCATTTGCACAATGCGAGGGGTGGATTTTCATTGGGGTGGTGGGGTGTTGGGGTGTTGGAGCCTTTGGTTTGGTATGTGGTGTATGAGGGGTGCGGCCATAATCAAACATCAATCGGACACTATAGCGGCCGTTTTTTCATTGTAAAGAACTAGCTTAATTGCTACAAGAAATGGCGGAAAAGGTAGCGAAAATTATTCATTTAAATATTGCGCCTTTCAAATAGTCTTCAACTGCTTTCTTTACAAGCTTTACAATTAAATGTACATAATAAACTTCAGCATGCTTAAAAACATTGTGTCAAGCCGTTGAATTCCTTTTTTTTTTTGGAAAATTTGTAGAAACTAGAACAAACGCTTGAATGAGAAAACGCATCCGCACGAAAGAAAACAAATCAGAATTCATCTCCTTTTTTTTTGTATTTTTTCCTGGGCTTCATGAAATGCTTGTTTTGTCTTTTTTTCTATTTTTTCCGCTTCCAAGTGACACTTGCACCTTTTGAATGTGTGTGTGTGTTGAAAACAAATGGCACGCAAAACACCTGTCAAAAAACAAAAACAAGACAGAAAACTAGACGAAAAAAAGCGAAAACTTTGTGAGCTCATTTCGTTACCCGTTGTTTTCGCCACTTTTGCTGCCTCTTTTTGCTTTTGTCACTACTCAAACTGCCAATAGGCGCGCCAGCAAGTCAAAAAGTCACCAGCGACGACAACGGCAATAGTAACAATAACCGAACACGAAAGGAACTTTGGCCAAAAAATGTTTGCTTTCAAATGAACGACTTGGGAAATACCCTTAAAGAGAAATCAAAATATGTAATGCAATTTGTAAAGTATTTGCCAAGAATTAAAGAATATAAGAATGTCCTTTTACAACAGAAATAAATGTAAAAGCAATTTAAGGAAATGAATAGCTTTAATATACTATAGACATATGTTAAGAAAAGTTAAAATTCCTTTGTATGATAAGTTTTATGATTACGTTATATCATTTTTATTAAATGCAGATTTTTATACGTCTTTTTAGATACCCAAAAACAGGGTATCAAAAGCGGAATCGACTCAGATAAATCGTGCTGGGCTGAGCCTTTCGTGCACTCAGCTGTTACGTGCATTTGTAACCGTACCCCGTTTCACCTCACTTTTCCAGTCCCATTTTCCGCTCAGTTTTCCAAGGGTGAAGCCAGTATTGCAGAGAGGAACCACAGTCACTTTGGCTTTGCATTTTTTGTGAGCTTGGCTTTTCCGAGGGTAACTCTGCATATGGGTGTGTGTGTTGATGGAAGAAAGTTGTAGTTGCGTGGGAAACTGCGAGAAATCGGGAGGAATGGGACATGCATTTGGCAACAGGTGGTGAGGCTTAGCCTCTTGGGGATCTCTTCTCCGCCAGAGTTTCTCATTCGCTAAGCCCACAAATAAACAAAACAAACGTTCGTAAAAAAAAAAGAAAACAGAACAAACTGAAAATATAACAGCGGCCAAAGAAAACGCACCTCAGACGAGGAAAAGAGCTTAGGGAAAATGAATAGCCAAAAAAAGGTTGCACTTAACTATTAGCAAAAGTTTTGCTTTCACCACTAGCAAGAAAGAGAGAGGAACAGAAAAAGAGTGAAGGAAGGCGAGACTGTCAGGCTTAAGCGTAAATTTTCCACTGACACTGATTTGTTGCCTTTGGTTACAGAGGAAAATGTTCGTAGGCAAACAGAGGTGAAAAGATAACTCTCAATATATGGATAATGATGAAAATAAAACAAAAAATAATATTAAATATATATATAGTAACTATAAGTGTTTCTTTCTATATATTATATTTATAATTGTTATTTTCATAGCACCTAAATTACTGACTAAATTTTCGCAGTGCCCAAAAATAGCTGAACAACTGACTGACATTGCTTGTTTGCTTCCGAGAGCAGTAACTTGGCATCCTGCCGCCGCAGGACCTCCTCATTTTGCCCACCTTTCTTGCACTTAAACTTCGGCAAGAGTTTGTTGCTGCTGCTGTTACTCTGCTGGTGCACTCATTATTGTCAAGTTGCCTTTTACACATTCTACTCATTTGGGTTACACAGCTACACAACTACACAGCTACGCAGACACAGCCACACGGGGAAAAGGACAATGAAAATCCCCTGGAAAATGAAGCTTTTGCTGCTGCTACTGCTGCTGCTGCCTATGTACCTGCCTGCCTAAAAATGTTGTGCTGCATACTTGGGGGCGCCTGCATCCATAGATGTGCCCCGAATCTGTGGATATAGCAGTTACTCCCCAAAAAACGTTGCAGTCCCCAACTTGTGGTAGGTGGGAAAGGCACTCAAATTGCCAGTGCCAAATGGCCAAATGGCCAGCAAAAGAGCAAGCAGTGAAAAGTTAAGCGGGCTCATTTCTGGTGTCATTTTCCCAACGTCCCCACTTTCCCGGACTTTTAATGATGTTGCTCGACTGTCTCCGGCTTCACTTGCAGCTGCACCGCTGAGTGACCGGATAACCACAGCAGCAGTCGGGCGAAATCTATGGGGGGAGAAAGTAGCTGGAGAAAGTAGCAGCTAACCCTAGCGAAGAGCCTCTAGTTTCATTGCTCTCATTTTGGCGGACAGAAAGGAAAACTTACAGGAAAATTATTTGCATTAATATAAAAGTATTTTTGTAGTTACACAAGTAGTTATATTTTTTTAAACTTATACTTATAGAACTTAAAGAACTCTATAAAAAATCAAGTTTCTTTTTAATTTAAGCAATACACCTTAATTAAATAACAATAATAATATATGTACTACATCACGCCTTTGCTTACTAAATTCTCAGGAACAGAAACTGAGCGCTGGGCTCAACCAGAATTTTTGCAACATTTTTGCCCTGGTGCACTTTGGATAGCCGGAAACTCCGACGGACGGACAGTAAAACGAACGGACAAGCGGACAAGCGGACAGCGGAACGGACGGACACGGAGGGCAGCAGAGCAGCAGCCAAGTGACGGCGCAGTTAATTAGTCTAAGTGGAACTGGGTGCACAAACTTCAAGCACTCCCCACTCTCCATTGTTGCCCCCAATTGCTACTTTCACTAGCTGCTCTTCTGCTTTCTCCACCAGCTTCTCCACACCCACACCCCCACCCTTCACAGCACTTCTGTGTCCATTTTGTGAAGGCTCTCCTGAATTGGTGGCTGCTGCCAATTGCTGTTCACTTTTCGGCTGTTGCCATTTAAAATGGGCAGTGAGCGTGTTGCAGCTTCACATTTTTACAGGGTACGCAAATTCGTAAGTATGGATTGCAAAAATAATTGAAAAACAATATAGGCCGCTAAATAAAATGCAGGTTTTTAGAATATGTCAGAAACTCAAATTAATTTTGGGTGACCCTTCTACAACCTTTAAATACATTAGTTGAACCTAATAACTAAGGCATTTAAATACATAATATGCCGATCAAAGCAACTATGTTACGGACCCAGGAAAACAAGCATTCCAGGACATCTTCTCAACCAGCACTTATCCTTTATTATCCTCAACTCTGGTTCAGACACTGAAGCAGATTGAAGAAGGACTCTCGAGGGCTCGACCGCTGAAGGATCCAAGCTGGGTGTATTCATTTCTATGCTTTGGAGTCGCCTTGCAAGTGAGTGTTCACAAAGGCAAAGAAAATCCGCAAGATTTGAAATGAGCTCATAATGTTCGCTCTTAGATGTCTAACATTAAGTTTTTGGTGTTACAAAAATTATAAATTTATCAAAAAATATTATTTCCTATATTATTTCATATGTTTTAGGTTAGTTAGCGATATCACGTTGAACTCAAATTATTATTCACTTGCTGTGTGGGTATTCAAATTACATTTCACACACAGGCACCCACATGCCAACGCTTCGATTTAAGCTAATGTTTTCCGAATGAATTTTCACTTTGCACTGCAATCGGATTTTCCTTTCACCTTGAGGGGCCACTCATAATGCAGTTACCATTCATCCCTCACACCCAGAAACCAAAAATAAAACCGAATGTGAATAAACAGCGGGTGTGGAATGAATGAAAAAGGGGAACCTTGAATATCTCCCAACGGGAGACCCACAAACTGTTGGCCAAACATTTGCAATTCTTTCGAAATCATCATTACGCCAGGAACGGGGTGCTTAAATGGTTTAGGGCGGCAAGGGGTTAAGGGTGGTCTTTTGTGGTTGGGTGGTGTCGGTGGTTCAGTGGGTGGTGTCGGGTGGGTGGTGCAAAGTTTCCCGCAACGTCGTCGAAGAACACACATTCTTCATTAGCCGCGCGGCACATTTTTCTCCGAGGTTTTTTCCTGCGGCAAACGCTGCAAAGTATGCTACCATTTTCAAGGGCCTAAAGGGGCAACTGTATATGTGTGCATGTGCCCTTATGTGTGTGTGTGTGTGCGTGTGTTTGTGTGTACATGTGTTGGCCATGATAAATGAGCCATTGGCATTTATTTTCGTTTCAGTTTCACTTCGTTTGGTTTGCTGCCCAAGAAATCGATGTCTGCTGATTTTTCAGCCAGCCCACTGAAAATTACATTTCGCATTTTCCGAAAGAAAGAAGAAAAGGAAAACGTCTGCTGCTAGTTCATCTAAGCGCATACAGGTGGCGCTAATGTGGCCACAGCACCTTGAACACTCTTGATTTGTTGCCGAGCCAAAGGAAATTATGCCAATTTTTTGCTTGCCATTCCAACGGCGTGTGATTGTGTGTTTGGCCAAAGCCACGACCTTGTGGCTTAGTTATTTTGCACAAAGAGGGTTTGGGATCTGTATAAATAACCAACGAGTTGCTGCAAGTTTTGGCTCCCACGTTGTGGGAATTAAATTTGTGTTTAAAATTTGAGGTAAAAGTAAGGTTTCTCGAAGGCTATATGAAATATTTAAAAATAATTGTAAAATATGATTGCTATCTACAGTGTGCAATTTGAGTTCAGGGGATTCCTTAGCTTTTAATTTCGATTTATTTGGGGACTGTCTTGTCATCACTTTTTATGTGCATTTACAGCAGAATCGCCTTCGCAATCGGATTCAGAATCCAAGAATCAGAGGCACTGAAGACACTTGGAAATCAAATCGCATTGCTATTAAATTTGACCAGCCAAGCATATCTTGGCCAGGAGGCAAAAAATCGGGGGGGGAAAAAAAAAATAAAAACACTAAAAAGACTTGACCAAAGTGGCCAATGACGATGACGTTGGCACGTCCACACTCGGCCGAAGGAAAAGCCAAAGGGAAAAGCTGGGAGAACAAAATACCCAACCCTTTTTTTTCTTTTTTATTTCTTGTTGGTCAGTCGATGCTTCAATTTTACACATGTTTTGCATGCGAATCTCACCAAACAAACACGGAAACTTCTACAAATACTACAACATCTCGACTTCGTTCGTGCCGGAAGTTGGAAATTTTCTCAAGCAAATTTTTGGCATTTTTACAAAACGTACTTGGGCCAATTTTATTAGGCAGCCTTTCGCCAGTTTTCTTTCATTTTCTTTCATTTTCCTTCTTTTTTCATCCATTTTCTTCTGTCTTTTTTGGGGGCACACGCAAAGCAGCAACATCGTCAACGTGCAGTCGAAAAGTTGTAATTTTAATTTAGCCTCTAACTGCTTCAAAGACACACACACACATACACACACACGGAAAATGGGAAAATGGGAAAACGGGCGGCAGATTTGGAGGTCCAAGGCGTTGAAAAGCCACAAAGTTGCACGTTCGTCTGAGGGGCTGGAAAATGAGGAAAACTTTGACTCCTGCTCTCTCGTCACGCATGCCACTGCACCTGCAACTGTGTGTTGTGCTTGGTTTTGTTCGTTTTTTTTTTTGTCAAACGGCTACAGAATTAGGTAGCCCAAATTAAATAAACGAATTTCATTTGCATTTTGGTTTCGTTTATGCTCGCCCACCGGAGAAAATTAAATTCAAAGAATCCAATGGAAAATGCGGATGCACACAACGATAAGCCTTTGATAAGATGGTTTTACAACCTATGAAAAATATAGAAATGCAAACTTTTCAGGGCAAGAGTTCTTGGAAAATACTAAGATATCACCTTGCCAAGAATTGCGAAAGTAATCCAGAACTTAATTAATTTAGTTTATAAAAATAATAAATGTAGAGAAATCTAAGCGCTCTTTTTAAAAATCCTTTGCAGAGAATTGTGAGAAATAAACATAAAAAGGGCAAAATAGAACTGCTAATAAAAGCTGCAACAAATTTGGTCGAAAATCTGCTTGTTTACCCAATCAGGCAAGCTGGCCGAGAAAACCTGAACCTTTAACCGCTTTAAATATTTTAGAAATAGTTTTCTGCCGAATTTTCTTCAACACATTTTCGGCCAATCTGGAAAACCCACAGAGAGAGAGTGCAAACTTTGTTTTACTTGTGTGTGTGTGCTTTTACTGTTTTTTGTGTGTTTTTTCCGACTTCTTTCAATCGCCTGCCAATCTTAGTCAGTCGCCTTACCCCTGATTTTTCTTGCCCCTTTTTTTTCAGATTTTCCAAGCTTTTCCGCCCATCCCTCCGGCTGTCTGCTCAATAATTTGTTGGCTCTGGAAATCAAAGCGAGCCTCTGCTGATCCCCTTTGAGTGATTTGCTTGCCCGCCTCACGGACATTTGAAATGGAGCGCAGGAAAAGCAGTGGAAAAGCAAGGGGGGGGGGGGAAAGCGTCGACAGGTGAGGAAAAGCGAGTGAAACTCAGACGGCAATTAAGGGGCAAATCGTTTTTATTTCCACACACCACGAATAATTAATGGCCCGGCTGATGGCCATTTGGGCAGTACAGCGCACTGCTCACTTAATAATTGAATCGGTTAATAATGCAGCATAATGTTTCATAAATGATGGCCCTAACAAATCGTAATTGGCCAGCAACACTGCCAGCAGTGAGCAATAAGTTTAAGTTAAAATAGCATAAATACCAAATTCAAATGCAGCTGCAGCAAACATGAGTGCATGCATTTTTCACATCCACAATAAAATGGTATTAAATTTGAATTTTTTTTGTGTTGGTATTCTCTTAGGAATTTAGTCCACATTTTGAGCGAAATTTAAACTTATTCGTTTTGCTCAGATAATGTATCGTAAAAAATGTTGGTAAAGTACCAATTCATCGCACACACACACACACACACACTTGATAGTAAAATGTAATTTTTACTTTACTTTAATGTCCCCTGGCTTGTAGCACTAATTTTTCCGGTTAGTCTGCGGTTTTTCCAGCTCGCTTTGTTGCGAAATTTTTATGGCTGGCAGCCTTATTTAATGGTCAGTTTAAATGCTGACTCCATGACCAGTAGTCAGCCACATGCGCTGAAATTTGTCCCCTTTTACTTGACTTGACTTGGCTTCGCTTGGCACTCGTGTTTGACCTGCCAGGACTTTTCCACTCTCCAGCTTTCCCGCTCTGCATAGCTTTTCCCGCACCGCCACCGCTCCCTTTGTGTGCCATTGTGCCACTGTGCCGTGTCAAAGTCATACATTCCCCCACACACACATGGGATGCAAGTGCATTTGGATGGGGAAAACGGGGAGAAGGGCGCGCTGCCCATGGGCAAGGTCAAAAGGCCAACAGGCGGCGGGTGGTGGGCGAGGCCGATGTTGCTGCAGATGGACCGCCATGTGTGCGTGCGAGCGTATTGTCAGGTTAATCACTCGTTTTGTTGGCAATTACCGTTATGACCCCAACGAGAGAGAACAACAATAAAGTCGCAGTTTGGGCGGCGGTTGGAGTTGGAGTTAAAGTTGAAGTTGGAGTTGGAGGGGGGGGCGAAGTGTGGCAAAGTGTGGGCGGGGCAAAGCCACTTGACCTTTTGTTGTTGCCAGCGAATATCAATGAGTCCATTATGTATGAATGTCGATGATTATGGCCGCCTGACATGACACACTGGAAATGTGGAAATGTGGAAATGTGGGTGTATGGTGGAAATTCGGAAATTCCATAAGGGACGTCGATAAGGGAGGCCCCCAAATGACAGTTGACAGCTTTTGGCGTTTTGGCACTTTTCCTCCCTCTAAGGACTAAGGACTAAGGACGTAGGACGAAGGACCAAGGAGACGTCCTCGCCCGTTGACAATAACAGCATCAATTTGCCGCCACCTGTGCGGCTCATTCCCATTTCCCGTGGGAAAGCTTCGCGTGGGGAAAGGGGGGGGGGAGTGGAAAATCCAGGGCGGTAAGTGCGCCTGGCCCACATCATAAAATTTTAGCAGCACGCACTGGCGAGGTATCAATGTCAGCATGCCAGATTCCTTGTTCTATGCACAGTGGGGCAAACAGCTTGGTAATATAATTAAATTTTAAATAAATATTATAAATAAATATATTATTATATAAAATATTAAATATTTACTCAAAATAATATCATTATTGACATTCAAAATTACTTTATTATAATTATGTTTAAATATTAGATACATACTACTATATAGTTATTAGATACTCTTATTACAATACACTAATAGTAGACCACCAATTTGAATGGAGTTCACTTGGCTTCGTTCCACTGTACTATTACGACGGTGTTGTTTAGGGTCGTTAAACGACGAGGGGTTACTGTACAGGGGAGCCACTTCAGACTGTCTCTCACATTTTGTTATGATTATTGTTATGATTGTTGCTGCTGCTGTTTTTTTCTTTTTTTTTCAGCTGAAGTGCTTTTGTGAGCTTGACTGTGAGTTGAAAAATGTGTAGGCCGCTTTTAGGGTCACACACATACCCACACACACACACACACGTAGTAATGCCTAAAAACCCACACAAATCGACAGAGACACACACACGCATACAACAGGTGTCTTGGGCGAAATGTTATCAATGCCAAATTAAGCGTAAAATGCTGTCGCACTTTTAAAGGCAAATTAGCCCCGAAGCCCAAGGCAAAGGCCAAATGAGGCGTGAATAATGCTCATGTGTGTGTGTGTGTCTGTGTTCCATACATGCCATAGCTCACACATACACACACACACACACACACACACACACACACAAGTGCAGGATAATGGGGAGTTGGGAAAATTATTATGTCTGGCCGGGATCATTTATTAGCCAAGTTTTTCAATGCTCTTTCATTCCTCTGCACACTCTGCACCCTCCCCTCCCCTCCCCTCCCCTGCCATCGATGAGGCGTAAAAGAATTATGCAGGCTTCAGAGCCACGCCCCCGCACCTCCCCACAGCCATTGTTGCCATGCCATTGTTCCAGCCATTGGGAACAATTAAGCGAGCTTAGAACTCAACTGGAAACTCTCGGCCAGCAAACTGCCAACTGCCAACTGCCAATTGCAGCTGCCATTCAATAAAATTTAAACGTCAAAGCGGCATCGGGCCAATTATTTGTGACCGCACTGGACCCAAAACAGAAAGACAGCAAAATAACAAAAAAAAAAAAAAAAAAAAAAACCCCAGCGAAAATTCCGGGGCAGTGTGGGGTTAAAAAATAAGTAAAAAAAAAGAAAGAGTCGGGAATAAAAGCGCCAAGAAGAGAAAGAAAGAAGCGTCCTGGCGGTTCTTTGTCTCTGCGATTCCTTTGTTTCGGCACGAGAAGATGACGCTGGTTCCGCGGGGAAATGGGAAAAGCTATAGGAAAAACTGGGCAAAAGGGGAGTGAAGGCCCCGGCGAAATGGCGGAGAAAAGCCCAAGGGGGAAGAGTTGGAAAAGCTACAGAGAGCTGGGGCATTGTGCAAATTAAAACTGCACTTGATTATTTCTCCTGCTAATTTTCATTGTTCAAGCCGAATAAAAAAAGAAAAGAAATGCCAAATGATGAAGAAAGCAAAGGAATGAGTAAAACTCCATTCAAGAAAAGTCCGTCCACAAAAATGCCCTTGCTGGAAATGTGCTCACATAACTAATGTGCTAAGTGCGTGAGGTGATCGTGGTTTATAGAATGATATTCTTGATCATAATTATTAAATTATGTAAATTTAGATTTATAGATCAAGTAACTGGCAGGTTGGGAAGAATTCTGCTAACAGTCAGTATCTAAAATTGACAGTATACAATGGCTACAATGAATTATTCTGATGTTTCAATAGCTCGAAAACAAAAAGGCGAAATGCCATCCGTGGACAACAACTGGCAGTTGGTTTTCATTAGCGCGCAAGGCGTGGCAACTTTAGCGATTTGTGGACCTCGAAGTGGAAGGAGTGAGAGGTCAGAGGTCAGAGCTCAGAGGAGAGGGGCCAGGGGTTCGTCTTGAAGGGTTGTTTTCTCTTTCAATTCTGGCCACAAATTGGAAGCAAAATGCCAACGATGAGGCTGATGATGATGACCGACAGGCCAAGCGACAGTAACAACAGAAGCAGAAAAACAACGACTTTTCGGCAACAATGAAACAAAAGGAGAAAAAAAACGGCAAAAAGAGGGGGTGTGGTCCCGCGGGGGCGTGGCGGAGTCGGAAAAGTCGGAAGGAAGGAAGATCGAAAGACAGCAGAAACAGATTGAAATCAGTTTGAAAACAAGCGAAGCGGAAAAATGCATGACCCGCTTGGACTTCGACCGAGGCCAAAAACCGGATGAGAGGACAAAGGGGGGGAGGTGGGTTGGTGCGAGGGGGTGGCTGGGTGTCACCAAATGGTGGCAAAGGGGATGGCAGAGGGGATGGCGACGAGGTTCAACAGTTCAGCAGTTGGCCATGGTTAAGTGCTGGAAATTATGTTATGCTCGTCGGCCATTGTTTTATGTCTCCATTCGAGGATTATTGGCCATGCATGAGAGGTCACCAACCACCCACTCAACCAGCACCACCACATTCACCCCCTCCCCCTCCCCCTCCCCATCACCGTCGCAGCTCTCCCTGATTAACTTAATAAATAAACAATTTCAAAAGTGAAGAGAAATATCTGGACATTGTTTGGGCAGCAATTGAATTGCCACAACGAGAAAATTGTTTGGAACTCCTACAGCACTTACAAAAAAAAACAAAAAAGTTGAAAGATAAAGCCCACGAAAGAGCAATGCACACAACGAGAAAATATTTCATATATGCAATCAGTGCGTATACGTAATTTGTGTAATTAAATGTGACTTAAGCCGATTAATTTATGTGCGTAAAAAGTTGCTATAAAACATTTCAAGCCAATTACAATCTAAAAACAAACAAGACATGTAAATATTGTTTTTAGTTGTCAACACGGCGGCTACGTAATATTGCGTATATTACGTATGAAGTATGTTACATAAATTGCATAAATAATATGCAACAATAACTATAATGTTTTTGGAGATAGTTTTCATAACGTTTCCCACCGTGTACAACATTTCGCAATCATATTTCCATCTGCTATTTTGAAGTCTGCTCAGCACACACACAAACACTCGCAAACAGCAAATCAAAACGATTTTCAAATGCAACACACACCCACACCCACACACACTAAAAAATCAGGAAAATCCGAAGTAAGGCCAAAAAACAGGAACCACTGGCTGGGAGAGAATAACAAACAAGCAACAACAAGTATAACAATGCGAAAATAAGTGAAGAAAAAGTATAATTTCCATTTCAAATTGAATTTTCATTTGCACAAAAGCAGAATGGAGATGAAAAAGAAGCAGCACCATTCACACACATATATAGCACACACATACATAAGTCCGTATATATACCTACATATATAGTAGATATATGTATGTATATAGTATGTGGCGGAGGAGCTTACCATGCACAGATAAGGAGCAGAGCTGGCTAAATATTGGGCAAAAGCGAAAATCAATGTCCTGACGCGGCCAGTTTAATGTTTTTGGGATTACAGCCTGCCGGCGGTCGAGCATACAAGCCCCACAGCCACCCACCGATTTTCCCATTTTCCGAAAAACCAACCTCTCTCAGACACACTCACACTCACACACACACGCACACATATACGTTGAGAACAGCGTATATGTTTCGACGTGCAGCAACTTAATTTAGCATTAACACACACACACACACAGAGAAACAAATACACAGACAGAGGTAGCAATGCTGTTGCTGTTGTTGTTCTTATTTTAGCCATTGCACAGCAGCTAACAAACTTTGGAGCCTACCCCCATTTCTCCCCCACCCCCCTCCGAATGACCGAAGATCCATTCCCCTGCTTGCTACGTGCCACATTACGTAGCCGACTGGTGAGCCAGACTCCCAAAAATGTGCAAAAATTTATAGGACTACAGAATAAGCCAAACAAAAAAAAAGAGCAGGTAAGCTGCACTAAAAGAAGCAACTATTTTGTGTTTCTTATATTTATAGTCAAGCGGCAATAAGTTATAGTTAGCAAGGGCGGCATTGAGTCATAACCTTCTAGGCAATACCAAAGCACTTTAGGGTTAAGAAGGGCTCGATAGCCACTTAAAAACTGCTAGCAGATGAAGTAAGCTTCTTAAAAATATGGAAATTCGACAAACAAAGCTGGCACTTGGAGCAATTGCTTTGATTTTTGATTAATAAATATTAATAAATATTTTTAAAATAGTAAGAGTAAGATATAAGATTAAAGAAAAGAACTTCATAAGAACTTGTAATTCTATACCCAAGTGTAGCATCAAAATAATAAAATTACAATTGATGGTCGAAATAATAATTTGATTGTTTTGATAGCAAAATTCTAAGCAGCGCCTTACACTGCCGTAACGCACTGTTTTGGGGGCATTTAACTTTTGGCTGGCAGTTGCTTGCCACTTTGGAATTTTGTTTATTTCCGACACGAACCGACAGCGGCAGCTGCGACCCAAGCAAAAATCATTTTAGAAATTGTTCCTTCAATTTCGCGTTCGCCATTTGATTTTCGCGGCAAATCAGCAGGGACGTCGCTAAAAGGGGCTGCAGTTTAGTGTAATGCCCAATAAAAAGGGGTATTATTTAGATGCATCGCGCTGAGAGCGAATTAATTTATTAAGCCTTGAGGAGATGGAGAGCATCCAACTGCAGGAGATTCCATCTCCTGCTGCCCGTCTGGCTGCACTCTTTTGATTTCCCACACGTGCCAGGGGAGGTGAGGAGGTGAGATCATGGGTTAAGCTACCAACCTTTTGCAAGGAGCGGAGGAGCGGGGAGTGGGGAGCGGGATGCGGGGAAGGGCCAGCGGCAGGTTGCAAGCTGCAGGTGCAACTGTCCCAACGCTCACGGCTGATTTATCGTCCATGAAATTTATGTTTAGTTTAATCGAATGGGGCAAACAAAAATTGTGCAGAGAGCGGCCTGCTTATCGCTGGCCAGCCGAGTACGCCCAGCCGCCCAACCGCCCAACCGCCCATCCGCCCATCCGCCCACCGCCCCCTTTTGGCCACCTGCAACAGCCCCACCCACCCCCCCCCCCCCTTTCACCCGCAAGGATGGAAAAGTTTACTTAAGCACAGGAGGTGCTGCAAAATTAAGCAGCAGCAGGAACCACTCAACTCAAAGTCGGATGGTTTGGCTGTTCGGGGGGGGCTGTGGAGGGAGGGGGGGGTTTATTTTTTAGGGGGCTGGCTGGGCTTAAGGGTCTCTCGCCACCCCCACCCCCTTTTTATTTCCACAAGCCGACGCCGCTGCCGCTCCGCTCTTCCTCTTCTCCTCGAGCGTTTACTGCTGCAACTCGCAGACGCAACTATTGCAAAATTTCAACGTGAATTTATTGCATGAACATTTCTTTTTCCCTCCTGTTTTTTGCATTTTTTTTTCGTCTTCCTCATCTTCGTGATATTTTCGTTTTTCCCATATATATACATATATATATACTTATAGTAGTATATATAGTTTTTTTTTTTTTGGCTCTATGCTTTTTCAACGTGCTGAATTTTCGTGCGGCCGACGGCTATATAGTTGTCTATATATTGCACGAGTATGAAATGCAGTGCACCTATACAGTTGTATTATATATATGCAATTGTATAAATGTATGTACATATGTATGTATGTATGTATGGGCCTTAAAGTCGACTCATAGTTATGGCGGCCTCTGGAAGTAAATATTTAGCAGCTGCAACTTTTATGAGTGTCGGTTGAGAGTCTGTAGGTCATAGCCAATGGTTTAAGTTCTAAATCACCTTTTCAGCAGACAGAGAGCTATATTTATCCTAAATTTGGCTGAGAAATCACCAAGCTGTCTGAATATATATCTTCTTCCTGAGGAGTTTTACAATTGTTCTGCTCACTTTAATTTATGATTTGGCCAAAGCCTAAATGTCATTTTTACTATTTCTACAGACCAATAGCCATTCATTTGATTTCAAATTTGATCAAATTTAAAATGGAATGTGATTCTTTTTTGGTTCGCGATGCGGTTAAAACTTTTACGCATTTGCATCTATCGATTTGAGTTTCCAAATGCAAATGAAGATGCCCACTGATTTCCTCTTGCAACTTGGCCTAAGTAGCCTCGATTAATGTGCAAACTTTTTGGGCCACTTGCATCCGCTTCTGGTAATTTGGGAGCTGGACTGGCTTCTCCGAATCTTAGCCGCAATTTATTTATTTATTCTGTTGCTCATTATCTGTGCCAAGGGGACTGAGGTACTGAGCCACTGAGCCACTGAGGCACTGAGGGTTTTGGGCCACCGCTTCGCAATTAATGTTAAATTTACGATGACAGATCTGTGGCATTGATAAGACAGCAGGCGGCGGCACTCCCAGACCACAGAAACTAGCCTCAAATGCACAGGAAGCTTATCGGAGGACGTGACTGCAAGTTGATGCACTGCAGAAAAAAGTGTGGACCCAGGACAACGCTACAAACAATAACAACAAATCATGTATCGAACTTTTAGATAAATTAAATATAAAACAGCATTACTTTAGATAAATGAAATATAAAACAGCATTACTTTAGATAAATGAAATATAAAACAGCATTACTTTAGATAAATAAAATATAAAAAAGCATTACTTTAGATAAATGAAATATAAAACAGCATTACTTTAAATAAATAAAATATAAAACAGCATTACTTTAGATAAATAAAATATATAACAGCATTACTTTATAATCCTACAACTTCTATGGTCGGGAAAATTTTACTTTTAAAGTCATACTTTTACACATAAGCCCTGTGTAAGGTGTATGTTTCAATTTTTGCACTATTTTCTTCGAGTGCATTAATGTTGTTATTGCTGCTGCTCATGCCGATGTTCTACTTGTTGTTTTCCCAACTTGCTGTGTTGCAAGTTATGCAAGCTCGTGTCAGGTTGATGTGGAAAATTTGCATATCGCATATCGTTGACACGGTTGACACTGACCCCAAAGGGGCGTGGCAGCTGGGCGGATGGCATGATGGTAGATGGCAGGTGGATGGATGGTAGAATGTTTGGAATGGGTACGAATTATTCAATTTTTGACTAGATCAAAGCGGATGCGCTGACAGCGGGCAAATATTAACCAAATGGCAGGGTACATGTCACGCTGCAGCTACGAGACTGAAGACTGAGAACTGAGAAGTGAGGGGTGAGGGGTAAGGGGTGAGAACTGAGGAGTGTTGGACTCACCTTGCATCCGGGCCAAAAGCAGGAGCAGCGTACAGCAGAGGGCCTGCAGCAGCTCCATATTTCATCAGCACTGAGTTATGCCAGTTGCGCCAGCGACAAGGCGACTCCGGCGAAACTTGGCCCGTAACTTACTGCCACTGTCAGTGGCACTTCTTCTCCACCTCACCTCACCTCGCCGCACCGCAACTTGCTTCGCCTTGCCTCCTCTCGCCTGCTTAACGTTCGTTTTTCCGCTTTTCCGCGCTTTTCCGCTGCTCTACTCCACTCCAGTCCAGTGCAGTGCAATCCGCTCTGCTTCAGTCTGCAGTGCACGGCGCCCACTGCTCCTTCGATCGCCGAACAATATGCAACTTAAAAGGCAAACGGCATTCTGCGTAATTGCACGGCCAAGTACTGCAAAGAAAGCCAGAAGAGCGATGGAAAATGAGTGAACGGTGCCTAGATTGCGGGTAGGAACTTAAATTAATTAGAACAACATGGCCACGAGCAGTTTCGAGTGGTGTCTGAACTAAGCGAGTACCCTGTAAAGGGCCTTATTTAAAAATACATGTAATATGCAAATGGACGATGTACTCATTGTCTTGTTTTATTTACTTACGAGCTTATACATATTATTGTATGTTTTAATTAAAATATTTCCCACTTTCATCAGAACTATCAACTTTTTGGGGGCAGGGTATGCGGCAGGACTTGTATTGGCCATTAAATGGCGCAGGATGCAAGGTGCGGGGTCTAGTCCTTCGGGGGCATTACGTCAGAGATGGAATGCACTCGCTGCAAATGTTATTAACAAACACAATGCCGTAAATACACGACTCACACACACACACGCATGAGTGAGTGGGGTGATAGATGGTGGGTGGTGTGGCAGCAAGGACACGGCAAACAACAAGCAGAACAACAATGGCTTCAATGGCCACGGCTGAGTGACCTTTCTGGTCGTCAAGTAATCGCATTCGCAACGGTAGCAGTGGCAGCAACTTCGCATTTTTATGCCAGCAAACGTCAGCCATAAACATTTTTATAACGCTGCAAGGCGGCGACGACGGGCGGAAAAATGCGGAATAGTGGGCGTGGCCGGTGGCCGGTGGCCGATGGATGGTGGGGCAGCAAGGAAATCGCATAAACCACAAGCAAAATGAATTGTGTTTTCACTTTTTGTAATTAGCCTGCACTAAAGTGCTTGAAAGAGAGCGAGTGAGTGAGATAGAAATGCCAATGGTCATAGTATCGCAACTCAGAACTCCGAACTCCTAGCTGCAAACTTCGAAGTTCCTCAGCGTACGGATCTAAATCATGATAAATACACACGGCTGGGCGGTGGAAAGTACGGAAAATTACGGAAAAGTACGGAAAAGTATGGCAAAGTACGCTGCCCCTAGAAACTTGGTTAGGGGTAAAAACTTTACAGCAGCTGCTAATCGAAATGGGAAAAGGTGAGGACTGCAATCGATCAGCGATTCAGGATTTCCGTATAACAAACTGCGATTTCCCAAAGAGCTCGCGGAACAACAAAAGAACTTCTTCAGATTGCAATCCGATTTTATATTCATAGCAAACGAAAGTAAAACATCATGGATATTAATATTAAACTATTTAAATATAAACAGTGGTTTTCTAAGGCTATCTGAATAGTGAAAAACTATTAAGAAATAATGAAAATTTATTTTACTGATTTTTTATTCAAAAATGTTCAGTTTTTAACCATAATTGTTTGAATATTAAATGCCATATATCGCTGACTTTGTATTTCAATTCTCTATCGAACTGTGTTCAAAAATGGTAATTCTATTTTTTGACCAATTTTCTTGACAATATTAATGATGTACAATTACAAAATACATATGTAAATATGGAGCCAAATGAATTTTCCTAAATCCTTCAAAAAGTGATGTTATGTTTAGCATTGGTAATTAACTGTTTAAAGTTGGCATTTCAAATGCTGTAACACCATTTGCAGCCCTGTCATGATGAAAAACTTTTTAGAAAATATATCATAGCCATTGAATGAACCAAAAACTTTTTCCCACATTCCGGAACAGCACCCAGCATTGCAGTTAATTTGAAAATGTCGGTTAGTTTTATTAACATGTGCTTAACTTGTGCAGCTTCCTGCAAGTGTAATAAGCAGGCACTTTAATTAAGCTCAGACTGCCGGCAGAAGTAGAAACATTTTCGGAAACCTCAAAATTCGGTCGGCTTGAAGTTGCTCCATGATAGAGTCGAAAGTGAACTTGAAACTATACTGGCATCGGAATTATTTACTCGAAAAGTCCACTTTTGGACGGCGGAAAAAACATGGGCAACAAGTACTCTTTGTACTCGTTTTTTTTTTTTGGTTATTTTTTGTTTTTTTTTTTTGTTTCATTTTGTTTGGCGAATTGAGCCATTTGGAGTCCGAGTTCGTAGTGCTTGTGCCATTCTAAATGTCCGCCTTTAAGTTATTTGTATTCAAAATATTCATTTCGTGCTAGCCACGTTCCACAGAGCCGTTGCGACAATTTGTAAACTAGGCCTGAATAAAACATGAAAATGGAAAACAACGGGAAAACGGGACAACGGCAGCGGGAAAACGGCAGCGGGACATGTGACCGCTCTTTCGCCCGGACAAAACTGCACGGTTACATAAACAGGATAATAAGGCACTTAACATGCACTCGTCGCTGTTGGCCAACACACACACACACACTCTCTCACACACACACACACACACAAACACACATTGAGAGGCAGAGCCACAGAACACACATAAAGAGGCAAAAGACCACATAGACATGGCTGGAAAAACCTCGAGCAGCAAATGGCGAATGTTGAATGCCAGGAATGCCGGCATGGCTTCGTTGTAGGCGTAACAATAAGGCGACCAGCCAGTCCAACAACTCCAAACAGGACCTCCACTTATGTCAGAGCAAATCAAGCGTTACACCCCCCCCGCTCCCCGCTCCCCGCTCCCCGCCCCTGTTTTGACCGGGCCTTTAGACGTTTCTGCCTTAATTTACGTCATGTCACGGACGTAATTGAAATTTACCCCAGCTGTGCGAAGTTTGCGTATGGGCACCAAGTTAATCAAAGATCGAAGCTAATGAAGCCATTGTCCGAAATTAAATAATTCAATAATTTCAATTTTAATAACGAGTGTTAAATAAATCACTCAAACTTGGCAAAATAATACACCCATATTGAATTATAAAGATATCCTGTCTCTAACACCTGCACACTATTTATTCAATAATAATGCTACCTTTAAATAAGCAAAAATAATTACAGAAAATATCGCATCAAACGAATCAAGGAAAGTGGAAAACAAATATTTTCAGAAACCAATTTTGTAAATTTGTTATGTATGGGCAAATAAATAAAAATGTTTTCGTTGTGCATACATATTAGAAATAAAATAAAAATGGACAACGATCGAAATTCATAAAGTGCAACGAAAACAAATTAAAACTAAAGGTCTTTATTGAACAACTTTGCGTTGAAACTAGTTTGTCAGATTGTCCATTTTTCACCAAAACAACACAAAATAGAACAAAACAAAACAAAACAAAACACTCTGCATTCCATTTGATCCGGCTCTTACGATAAGTGAAATTCATTTGGCCAACTATTGCTGTACGATTTGGCACACCAAAAACGAGTAGGCCAAAAATTAAACTGCACTTCTCAATTAACTTTTTGTGCAACAAAAAAGTAACTCGAAGACACACGAAGACGCACAACGCACAACAATGGCAACAGATTATGCAATTTGAATGCAGACTTATCTAGCATTTCAGGCATTTGTCGCACAGTTTACACATTTTATTTGAATTTTAATAAGTTGCTTTTATGTCAGAGAAACGAATTTAAAATCCCCCAGAATTAAAGCACAATCGAGCTGCATTTATTCCATAAATAATTGAGATGTTTTCCGAAGTTGCCGACTTAAATGTATCGCTCTTTTTGGGGCTTTAAGTCTACGCCGCATATGTACGAATATATTATTTTAACAGAGCTATATTATATATTTTTATACATATATATATGTGACAATAAAAACGATGTGAATTTGACATTCTTCTTTGCCTCAAATGATTGGGCAAATGGCAGACGCCACGATGAAAGCCCTGAATTATTGAAAACATTTAATTTCGGATTACTGACAATTGGGCTTAACTTGTAAATGAAACTTAATCCCCAGGGATATCTGCATGTGTCCGATTAGCCGCAGGACGCAGGACGCAGGACACAGGACGCAGGTCCTTCGAACTCCAAACGGGGAGGACACAAATCATTCGCAGGCCATTGGATCCTTAATTTGCTTTAAATAAATTTTATTGGCATTGCCATGCAGCTGGGCAGCTGAGCAGCTGCAGAATCTCCAGAACCATTTTTCCCCGCAACTAAATGACATTTATTGTCAGCTTGGCAAAAGGTTGGCAAAAATTGGCGGTGCAGGATGCTGGGCATTTGCGGGGGGTGGGGTGGAGAGGGGCGGTGCGGGGCGTTACGTTAACCGAAAATGTCTTTTCATATTTTTCATGCACAATTTCAGCCTTGTATGCATTGCATTTTCATTTTCATCCGCCTGCAGTCGCTGCATTTATACGTGTATCCATATAAATATATATATATATATATATATTTTACTTTTGCATATTTATTTATTGACCAGGTCCACACAGCCATTCCATACCATTCCATTCCATAGCAAACCATCCCATTCCAGTTTCATTTGCGGCCCGCGAAGAAGAATATTGCAATGGCTGACAAATTTATTTCGTTTGCCGCCGGCGATTTTTCTTTCCCCCCCACCTGCCCCCTGCCCACTGCCCACTCTTGGGTTTTTCCGATCCCCACTTGCCCACAAAACCCAGTGGAAAATCCAACCCCTGCCGCCGCCACACCGCCAGCTTTTGTTCTTTTCATTTTCACAATGTGTCGGGCCCTGCCATGCATATTAAAATGTTCAAAAAACACACACACACAACACACACACTACACACACACACAACACACACACACACACACACAACACACACACACAACATACACACACACACTGTGAAACCACCTCTCGCTGGCCATTTACTGTTGCATATTCATTATTGAAAAGTTTTTCTGTCCCCGCCGCCTACAACTCATAATAAAAATGATAAGCAAATGTTTTAAAATCTACTATATATGTATATATATATAAATGTATTTGATATACATATATATAGTTGTATATATATATATGCATTACACTGGCTATGCATGCCGATTTCCTTAAGGGATCAAATAATTCCATTGCATTTCATTTCATTCATTTCATTTCATTTATTTGTTCGCCCGCACCGCACGCAATTATTTCAGTTTGGAATCAATTTATTTGCAAATAAGTCGACCAGAAGAACATTGTCCGCAAGAACGGCCTCAAGAGATCGTACTATTAGTTGCAAATTGAGATTACAATGCTATATGGCAAATAAATTGTTCATTTCTTTTTTTTTTTCGTTTTTTTTTTTTTGCTGAGCCCAAAAGCAAACTATTATATTGAAGTGCCTTGTTTCTTGGATAGTTTTGTGAATACTTGCTTGGGGATTAATTACGATTATACCTATTGTTCTTAGAGATTATTTACATAAATATTTATGTGCTTGCTTCGCAAATAATTTAGAGATTTAATTATTTTCGAAGAGTATTTTCATTGAATTTGTATAGTTACGAGAGTATAATTTGTACGCGAAATTTCGCAGTAAATCTGCAGTTAAACTTTTAAAACTGAATCCTTTACTCCTACAGTTTTTCCCAGGATTTTTCGCAACTAATTACATTTTCCGACGGCAGCCTTAGAACTTCGCTTTCCGGCCAAGTTGAGCCAACTAGTTTGTTGGCTTCGCTTCAACTTACTTTTTGGGCCATTTTACGCTGGATTTAGCACTTGGCCACAGATCGCCCAGATGATGTACTACTATAAAATGCGGCAACCTTAACTGCCTGGCCGCAACAGAAATCAGTTGTAAAACTAAGCTAAATATTCTGAGAGTAAATATAAAAAAAAGCAAATAAATATACACCCATATCGCACATGGCGTGTGCGTTACGAGCTTTTTTGGCGTAACAGTTGCGTGAAGCATTACGGGAAATTCCTGGCGATACGTAAACCTAAACGACTGCTAATTGAAATATTAACACCTAAACGGACGAAATAACGATGACGACGAGGATGTCACCACAAAACCCTCCAGTGCCCGTGCGTGTGTGTGTGTGTGTGTGAGTGTGTGTGAGTGGGTGTATGAGAGTGTGTGCAATTAAACGAAATGCGCATAACAATTGGCCAACCACGATATGCGACCTCAAAAACATAAACAACCGCAAACGTTGCGTCATGAACACGCAAATGGCCAAAAAGAGCGAACAAAAGGGCCGAAGGGTAAAAAAGGTGGCATTTAGCCATTTTACCATTTTACCATTTTACCATTTAACCATTTTGCGTTGGAAGTACATTTGTAATACAGCTCGAAATTATCACAGCAGGTCAAAATTTCAAATCGAAAGCACTCCAGTTGCCAGTTGTTCAAATAAATTTGATCCCTCCTGCGGCTGCAGAATTTAATTTGTTAAATGGCAATTTTAGTTGAAATTTTCAATCAAGCACCATTCCTACAAAAATATTTCTTTTATAAACATTAAATCTCTATGTAAACACAAAAAAACAAACGCAATAAATACAAATAATGCTTTAGCTTAGTTAAAAACGGCGAATATATTGTATTGATAATTATAAAGTTTATTTCATTAATAATATATCGAATAATTTTATAATTCACACAATGTTTTGAATGGATCAATTTTATACACGCTTTTCAATATTTTCTATTTACACGCATTTCAATTAGGTTAATAAAATTGTATTCTAATTAATAAAAAGGTTATCAGGTTAAATTGAATAATTTCGTTTATAAATCAAATGCAAAAAAGGTAAACCTTCACTTGACCCCAAATTGACAAAATAACTCACACAGAAAGCCAATGAAAATTTCGAAGGCATATTTGCTCTGGCAAAAATCAGAGTTTGACCGCAAAATGTAAATCCTATGAAAACGGACATCTCACAGCCATTAACTTTCTCGAAAAACTACAAATAAACTCTGAAATAAATGGCAGCCAAGTGCTGTTGTGCCGAGGAGCTCAGTGAGCACAAAGGACTCTAAGCCTGTGTCGATGCAGGATTCGTTTGCTCCTGGTGAATGCAACTTGATTGGCAACTCCAGCGACAGACAATAGCTCCATTTCGACGGTGGTATGATGGTAGTAGAAAGTGGAAAGTAGGAAGCCGTGCAGTGAGTTCTACATGCGAATGTAGCGCGGCAAAATTGTTATGAAAATTCTTTTTATTAATTTCGTTTTGATTTCGTTTGGCTATATTCGGAGTGTGAGCGTCATGGAAAACATGGAAAAAATCCCAAAATAAATTGCCAGCTTGATTTTATTGTCGGCAGACTGATGATGTTGATGGCGACGCTGTTCGGCGAAATTGTTGGCAAATATTTGTGCAAATTTTTTTGTTGCTTCTTTTTGTTTTGCTCTTGTACCAAAATTGCTCCGTGTGTGTATGCGTGTGTGAGGAAAACGAAACGGTTGTTTGCTCAAAAATTGGCCATTTGATTGATGAAAATTTGATGGAATATATTTGCCATAAATATTCGCATGAAGAGCACTCCACCCCCGCCGCTATTCATTGATTACAATGGCGGCGAGCCAACTAATCCGCGTCAATAAAACCATTACGATGGCCATTATCGGAAGTTGCGACCCTGCCGCTTATCATAATCACTCGTAATTAAAGCACTCATTTATATTTTATAATAATTAAATTAAGCCTCAAGTGTGGGCGCTTATCAAGATGCATTTGTCTGATTTCGGCTAATCGAATTGAAATGGCAAATAAACACGACTCTTAAGTAGTAACTGCGATTACAAACGATTATGTTATAAAAAGATAAGCTGTATATGTAATAAATTGAAACTAAATTTACTGAATTTATTACACTTTTTGAAATAATCTTCAAGATTAAGCTAACATTTCTTATAATACGCATTTATTAAAAATTATGAGCCATGTGCAAGTACCGCAAATAAATCGAATTTTCTTCTAATTCTAATAATTTTTAAATCACGTGTTGGTTTTATTATTAAAGTTTATTAAACCAACAAAATCTGCATAAATAGTTGACATGCCAGCACAGAGGAAAGCAAACACTTCAAACATTCACTTCACATCAAACAAACACTCTGGGCAGCGGAAATCTTGGATTTGAATTCTAGTTTTCTCGAGCTGAGAAAATGGCGGAGTTTGTGGGGGTGAAGCTGCACATCCGTTTCCGGCCACTCGAAGTTTCCCATTTAAAATGCAATCGAGAAACGATTAGTCAACAAACGTTTGGCTTTGTCTTCGATTTCCTGCCATTGGCAAAATCGCTATAGACTACATATGTACATATATATGTATGTATTTATATATATTTACATATGTATGTTACGGGAGCTGAAAAGTGGGCGTTAAGTTGGCTAATGAAAATTACCAGGCAACGCTGCAAACGCATGTGAGTTTGTTTTGCCTGCTTGATTATAATGAGCACAAATTACGTTGATTTCGTGTCTTTTTGGGTTCGCTTTGATTCGGTTGCGGTTGCAATTTGTTTTTGACACAAGCCCCCGCTTTTTCTGTGTGTGTTTCTGTGTTTCTGTGTTTGTGTGTGTGCATGAGTTTGTGTTTTTGTGGGCCCTCTCATTAGTTGGTCGAGGAATTTCATTGGCTTTACCTTTTAATTTGATTAATTCAGCCAAACGACTTGCCCTTTTCCTTCGGCTTATTCTGTATTTACTTTCTATTTTGTTTTAATGCCGGCACGCAACAAAAACAACAAAAATCATTAATAAATCGCTTGAATTGGTAGTTTGGATTTTTCTCTATTTTTGTTTGTGTTTTCTGACTCAGGCAGCACTTGAGACCTTATTCAATTCGATTCGATTCGTTTCGCTTCGATTGCTGACTGCACTTTGCAATAAGTGTATTTTTTCCGCGCTACGCGAAAGTCAGCGAGTCCTTTCACAAAAGTTTTGACAAAATTCGGGTAGCAGGACCAAAGACGAGTGACTACCGCACGTGTTGACGCTTCAAACAAAACTGTTGCGCGGCTGAAGAAGACGCCACAACAAAGTCGAATCCTTGCCAGCACTTGGCAGGCGGCCCTCGGCTCCGATGGCCACGGTGGCAGCCGAAGGACCCTTCGGCTGGCAATCGGATCCTTCAGGACTGCCGTTGGCTGTGGAACAGTCCGGCGGCCCTTGCTATCGCTTCCTGTTTACAAAACTGGCCATCGGCGCCTGCGCCCCTTTCTCAATTTCCTGGCCGACGGCCAGCCGAATGGCCGAAAGGACTCGAGCCGAATGAAAACGATTTGCCAGCCGGAGACGAAAGTACGAGTGCTCATCCACCTCGTGGTGGATTTCAGTTAGCCGGCGTTGAAGAGAGTTTGTTTACGTTTTGTGTTTACATTCCAGGCGAAACTGGAAACACGTGGCTGCTGCCATGGAAAAAAAGGACCAACAGAAAAGGACGAAGGATGGGGTTACGGCAGCAGTTCAATCCAGGAGTTCGTTGAATCGCAGCGTCGTTAGACGGAAATGGAATGTTGGCAAGTGCCATTGAAGAGCTGATTTTATTGACTGGCAGCCGAAAAGCGAGTTTCAAAACAGAGGATTAAATTCTAAGGATTCACCAGAAATGGCTTTCGCCGAATATCCTTAAATTCGAAATACGTTCAACAACTTACTCGGTGACTTATTTAATGACAAATTAAGCATTGCAAAAATATAGATAGAACTACTTTTTGTTTAAGGACAAATGCATAGTTTAAATATGTTTAATAAATGTTACTTTGTTATGCATGTTTTGTTTAATAGATGTTATTTTGTTATGCATGTTTTGTTTAATAGATGTTATTTCGTTATGAATGTTTTGTTTAATAGATGTTATTTTGTTATGAATGTTTTGTTTAATAGATGTTATTTTGTTATGAATGTTTTGTTTAATAGATGTTATTTTGTTATGAATGTTTTGTTTAATAGATGTTATTTTGTTATGAATGTTTTGTTTAATAGATGTTAATTTGTTGTTAATTTGTTATGAATGTTTTGTTTAATAGATGTTACTTTGCTATGAATGTTTTGTTTAATAGATGTTATTTTGTTATGAATGTTTTGTTTAATAGATGTTATTTTGTTATGAATGTTTTGTTTAATAGATGTTATTTTGTTATAGATGTTTTGTTTAATAGATGATATTTTGTTATAAATATTTTGAGAACTGAAAAACAACTATTTCGTAACTAAAGTCTGATGTAAATACATTTGCATTGTTAATGCAACAAAATCATACCTCTAAACTTTTACATAAAATCTGAGCCCCATTAAACTCACACCACGACAGTTTAAGACTTGTTTGAACATTTTTTCGCAGCTCCTTCCGTATCCGGAAAATGCAAAAGTATCTGGCAGATGCAGCCTCAGTCCAAAGTCCTGCTGCCCAGGCTTAGACTCCTGAGTTCTGGAGTCCAGGTCCAGAGTCTAGAGTTCTGAGTCTCGGCTTCCGTTCTGCCTGCATTTGGTGCGCATTTTTCCATCTGATTTGACATTTGTGCTAGGTAAACACAAGAATGCCAGCAACTTTTAATAAGACCAAGTAAGTGGACGGTTTGGGGGAGGTGTCGAGTGGTGTGCCGACTGCCGAGCGCCGAGATTCTGGCCAGTCTTGGCCAGAAACGCTTTTAACTTGCCACACTCTATGTGCGTCTGTGTGTGTGTGTGAGTGTTTGTTCGTGTGCCCCTGTTGGCTCTTTTGAGCAATTTAGTTTGCTGCCATTTGCCACAAGTGAAATTCGCTTTTTTGGGCCGCCACGGCGTATGCGTCATGTGTTTGCACTCCACTTGCTCTCTGTGGCGTAGGATGAGTTCTGAAGAACTTCCTCCTCCACCCCCTCCATTCCCACCGTACAAAGTGCTACATAAACCGAACTCAACTGAGCTAAACCAAAAACTGAACCAAAACGAACCGAACAGAACTAAAGTGAACTGAACTGAACTGAACTGGTCTAACTAGCTGGCCATCGAATGTTTGTTTGTTTGCGCAATTTTAATTAAATTTTTAGCATTGCTCGTGTTTTGTTTGGCACGAAAATTAAAGCAAATTAATTGGCGCCCAATAATAGAGAAATCAAGTAAAATGTTTGCCAGTCGGTAAGTAATTTTAATTAATTTCCCGCGCCCCTTTCAGCCCGGCCAAAAGCTAAAATTGCAATTGCAATCAATGCGAAATCAAGTCAAAAGCCCAATCAAGTTGTTTCAATAGTGGGGCAATGGGTGGTGAATAGTTGGGTGGTTCAGTGGTTGAAAGTGTTGCAGGTGCTGGGCCCCATGAAGAAATGGTGCGGAAAAGAAAGTACCCTGTAGTTTTAAATTGATGAATACAAAGTAAGCAATCAATCAGCGATTAAAACAAAATATGATATAAACAACTTGTTATAAATATATTTATCTGTTTAATTAGTTAGATGGGAATATTAATATATACAAACTGCCTCACTGTGCCAGCATACCCCGGCTACCCTGGCAAGTGGCACACGTGAGACAGGAAACGGCCTTCAGCCCCACATGTCCAAAAGTTCTTTATTACCTTCGTAGCTGGATTATTAAAATTTCATCGAATTACGTGCGAATAATACGAAAGTGCCTCGGCACTCCATATGTATGTATGTACATCTCCCTCTCTTTATCTACCATACCGCTTTTCTATTTTCCTCCTCGCTGCCAGTCAGCGTACAATTAAGTTTAGCAGCCAAGTGGAAAACTAAGACAAACCCCCCCACATATCGGTGAGCAAAACTTATCAATTTTTTATTGCATTCCCGTGCCGCATTAAGTTCGCTCAAGGTTGCACTTTTCCCTGCCGTGGCAAAGAAAAAAAATAAAGAAAAAAGGAAGAAAATTAATAAAAACCAGCCACAAAAATACATGTCGAAATAGCTACATAGAGATGAAGCGAATGTAGAAAGCTATGGCATTTCTGCAGCTTCTACGATGATGATGCTGATGATGATGAGTGGGCTGCCCCACAATAAAGCAAAACTTTTTTGATTACTTTATGCTAACGGCAGCTGCGTCGCGTTCACATTTAGTTTTTGGCTTTGGCCACAAAGTAATTGCAGGGCCACAGCACTAAAAAAAAAAAAAATTAAGAGTGGATAGCCAAGCAAGTGGGGCTTGGGAAATGACCAACCAACCGACAGATGTCTGTACATGGTCTGCCATGCGGCGACTTTTGGAGCCATACAGCCACATATTGAGGGAGTTATGAAACTGGGTAGCGAAAAATTGCATTTGATTTTGGGGATGCCAAATGGAGCCCAGTAATACCCTGTACGGCGGAAAATGCAAGCTAAAATTGAAGTTTCAATATTAAAAAAATTATACTAATTATATATACATAAACTAATTATAATACTATAATATATATAAAAAAGATTATATTTAAAATATTACAACGAATTCTTAAGAAAGGGTATTCACATACGCTAAAAAATCTCCAAAAATATTTGGCTCATCCTTATACTCCTCAACCATTTTTATAGGGTATTCAGCTAGTCGCAATGAATGTGCGGCAAATGTAATTAAGCGAATGACGCTTGAAATGCGCGAGCTTGACCGCTCATAAAACTTTGACAATGCCGACCAGCAACGCCTTCTTCCGGGGAAGCCCCTTTCGCCCTTTTCCTTCCTTCACGGTTTTTCCGCCCCAGTGAATGACCGCTTTATTAGCCAAGTGACATTTGAATCCTGGCTAACAGAGATAAAAAAAACGATGGGAAGTGATAAAAAAGTGGCCTACAAGTATATGCATTACTCATACGACAAAAATTACATTTACGAAGAGCCAGCAGAATCGACAGGTCGAGATTGGATTGGGTTAGGGATTGGGTTGGTTTGGGGTTATTCATGGATGAGGATATGGGATAGGTTTAGGGATCGGAGCAAGTGGATCCGGAGCTGCTGGCCCAGAAAATGGAACTGGACTTGCCACAGTTGATTGGTTAGCACTAAGCGGGAAATTCGCTTGCCATAAATGTCGGTTAGACACCAGCAGCCTTATGCCACATTCATTTTCTTTTCTTTTCTTTTTTTTCCCCCCCTCTTTTTTACTGCCCCAGTTTTTCCTGCACCACAAAAATTTACATGCGCTCAAATTTTTAGTCGCCACCTTTTTTTTTGTTCTTTTGCCAGCCGCTGGTGATTGCCTATATATATAAATATATATATATATATATTTATAAATAAGTATATATGTGCATAATACATTTAAGGCACCAAATGTGTGTGCATATATGTGTGCAGTGTTAACTTGGCTAGCCAAAAATGTTGAGAGTCGGCTAAAGTTTGTGCAGCATCCCTGGCAGCTTCGTCTGCTGATGGCCAACACGCCCCTTGTTCCCGTTTTTCCGTTTTTCCAGCCCTCTGCTTGCATATGTGCCGGTTAAGTGGTTTTTGTGGCTGAAAAGCAGAAAACTCATTAAAGTTTATTTCAAACACCAACAGCAGCAACAACAACAGCAGCACAAAATGTGGAAGGGGCGAGGGGTTTTTAGCAAAGTTCGGTCAAAAATTAAGACATATGCTCGGCCCGAAACCGAAACTGAAACAGAAACTGAAACAGAACAGCGACGAACTTCACAGTCTTTGTCCATATCTATCCAACTATATATATATATATCTATACAGTTATGCATGTCTCCGACTTGACACTTGAAGTTCCCAGCCCCCCCGCTCTCTCTCTCTCTCTCTCTATGCATATGCAAATATGTATGTTTGTGTGTTGCAGGGAAAATATGGAAAATGAACAGAGAAGAGGCTTCAAGGTTCGAGGCTTGGGCCACTTTTGCTGCGGTTTTCTGGCCCCAAAAACTTTGCCCAGTGCAGCGATGTGGAGCTCTATATCACCAGGGGGAGATCGGCGCCTCCAAAGAACAACAAAACTCCCATGGAGTGACCCACGAGGGTCAATTTACTCAATTCCAAAACAACAAATTCCCACATATGCCAAATGCCAATCATAGTCCATAGTATTTATGCATTTTCTAATATATTTCCGCTTATTTATTAAATATTTTTGCCTCTGTTGAAACGAAATTTTGTAGTGCACAGGGACACAAGTGCAAGGAGCGCAGGACCTGCGTTAAATATGACATTATATTCTCTGTGTCGCAGCATGTGTTTGGTTAGTTGGTCATTTGGTCATTTGGTCATTTGGCCATTTGGTCTTTTGGTCGGTGGGCTGGCTGGACTGGAGGGCTTTGGTAATGCTGATACTGCTGCTGCCGCACTTGGCACAAATTAAACAATCTGTTGACAACTATTGGCCACAAAATCTTTGTTAATTGCCTTTTTGTCTGGCCTCAAGGCGGGCGTGTAGTGTAACTAATGGACCACCCACCGTTTGCTAATTGCTTTGAACCCGCCACGCCCCTTTCGTGTGCTTCCGCCTTCTGTTTTCTGTTTTTGGTAGCAATGCAATGCAATGCAATTAATATAATCGGCTGCTGTTTAAATTGCAATCTGCTGAATTTAAGTACACTTCAACCGCACACCAGCAATTGCACACACATCAAGTGTCCCAGCGATTTAAGGTATCGAAATTAAATTGCAATCAAAGATAACCTGATAATATATTATGATATTAGGCAAACAAATTTCCCATTCCAATTGAAAACATAATAAAAAAAATTGAAATACCTGATAAATAGTGCTATATGGCTAACTAAAAACTGGTTGTAAAAAGGATTAAAACCTTACAATTGAATAGATGGCAGACTGTCTTATCGGAGATCAAAGGTCAGTGGAGCTGCGAGACACAAGTCGCAGTCACAGTGGGGACACTGCAATGAAAACGTTGAGGAAAGAAACAATCTAATTTAAAGTTTACAAGTTGCGAGCCAAACAACAAATGTACACAGCCCAGAAAGTGAAAGAGACGACGCGATGCGAAGAAATGCGGCAGGGCGAGAGAGAGAGAGAGAGAGAGAGAGAAGGAGAGAAGAGAGAAAGGGATATGGCGAGGCGGAAACGACTTGCAACATGCAATTTGTTATCTCAAGTATGCAAAATTATGAAAGTTTATTTAAAAGTTATGCCACGGCCCGCTCTTTTGGCTGCCAGGAAAGCCAGCCAACCGAGTAGGATAATAATTGTGCCGCCTCTGAAGCGGCAGACGCAGATACTTTTCCCACACAGATACTTTTCCCACACTGATAGTTTTCCCACACAGATACTTTTCCCCACACAGATACTTTTCCCCACACAGACACTTTTCCCGCACACACAAACACAGCTACACACACACATATATAAAACGAGAGCCCTTCTCACACATTATTCAAGTTAGCGGCGACAATTTATTAGTTTTACAATACAACTTGGCAAATTGGTGTATAAATCTTGGTGCCCCGTGAGCCCACTCCTTTCTACACTCCTCTAAAAATGCTCCTCTGATCTTGGCTACCTCCAGAAAGCTTTCAGCAAGGCGACACCGTCGGCTTTGGTCCTTCACGTCGGATCGCGGAATATGTGTTATCTGCCTTGTTTTCTGCCTTTGTTATCAATGGTAGATAATTCATTGTATAATTGTTAACAATATGCGGTCACCACTTCCAGACCTTGTGGTTATGGGAACAGACTCCACAGTAGAAGAATCGTGGTAAAATTAAAATAAAATCGTGTCACCAAAATGAGGATCACAAATTATTGAGCTTACTTTATTTGCTGAACTATATCAACTTTACTTTATCAGCTCAGAAATCTGCACTCTGCACTTTTACTCCATCCTTGTTTTGTTCATCGGTTTCGATGATTTTGGGTTTCGGTGTAGTTCTGCGAGGAGCACTTTTAACATGTCCCTCCCATATCCTGGCTTGGTTTCCCAATGCAATGAATGATACTTGACCAGGCGAATTGTGAAGCTCTATGGATCTTGTGTCTTGACTCGCCGCCATCCGTCCCAAGAAAATTACAAAGAAAACCAGACTCAATGAGTGCATATTGAGAGATGAATGTAGAGAGACTACGACTGTTTACTCAATACATTCTCCACACAAGCTTTTCAACAATATACCACGGAAAAGATGATTACGAAAAATAATGTGTATGGTTTGTTTTTGAATATATAATATAATATATATTATGGTTCTATGGCATAGAGTTTCTTTTCTGTTCATTGTGCTATCAGTATTTTCCGATCTCGTACTGCTGAACACTCGGAAAAACTGGTACTTCATTTATTACCAAGATGTGATCTGATACAATTCATTTCAAACCTATATGGTATTTTTAGTTTCTAACAAATCCTACTCGGTGTTCATTTCAAGCACCTCTATAAGCATATGATTGTTATTTGTTCTTTTCGAGGAACCCTAATATGAAGACGAACATCAGACGGCGGCGGCAGCTGGCGCTTTATGATTTAATAACGTTGCATGGGTGTGCGACCCCCCTTTCGCAGCCCCCGCAGCCCCTGGAGCCACCCATGCACATTACCAACAACAACGTGCTCGTTTGCTCAGCGCTGAATTGGTTGCACTGCGAGAAATCAAGAGCATGTATCAGAGAATATGTTAATAGTTTTAATTTGAGAAGCATAAATTCAATTACTATTTAAATGTGGAAATAATAAAAGGTGCAAATAGAAGAAACTTTTAGAAACATAATTACTTTATCTATGCTGCTCGAAATTTCAGTTATAGATAGCCTTTAGTCTTTAATTTTTTTTTTCAATTTTATTTTTATTATTTTATAATTATTTTAAACAATTTCTATCGATATGCAAAAAAGAAGGCTTATGTTAGCTGAGTAATGGGTATCTGACAGTGGAGCAACGCGACCCTTTTTTTAATGGTTGAAAACATTCCTAAGATACATATATAGACTCATTTTTTCCAGTGCTTTTTTTGAGCTGGTTTTTGGTCTGGGCGTTGTTTTCGTCTTGGGCCTCGTCGAGCGCTCACATTATCTGGCTCTGGTGCATGTCATCGCTGGGAAAAGTTGTCTCCGTTCGCCCTTCCTTGTTGCCCCGCCGCTTTTCCCGCCGCTTTCCCCGCCGCTTTCCCCGCCGCTTTCCCCGCCGCTTTACCCTCGCTTTTCCGCACAGTGTCATCTCCCGTTGTCCCTGTCGTCATCGTCGGGCCATATTAAATTGTGTTAAAACACTTGCGCCATGCATGTCACACGGCACCTGCCCCCCGTCCTTGGGAAATTCGCCACCCACCGCCCACCGCCCCCTGCTACCCTCTTTTGTGCAATGGCGCGTGTTTTGCCATGTAACTCGTTTTGTCGCCCAGCTCCTTTTGCTCCCTTGCTTCTTTTCTCAGCGTTTCTTTTTATTTTTTCCCCTTTTTTTTTTGGGTGAGGTAGCTTTTTTATGCCCGCTTCATTTCCGGCAAATTAAAACGCATACGGCGCCACACGAGTAACATTCTGCTGGATCGCTGAGAAGCGATAAAAAAATTGTACAAAATATATATTAAGTAAAATGAAATGAACACTAATTTTGCAGTCGTGACACTCGAAGCTCTAATTTTTTTTTTGTTTGCAGTATTGCCTCTGGAGTCACATAATTTCTGGTTCAGTTTTGCCCACTATCCAATTTTATTTGTTTGCCAGGGGATTTGCAGTCAGCACTATTCACTCTGCACTATACTCTATATATATGTACATGTTGTTGTATGTTGTTTATTTTTACGCTCTTTATTTATATTTTGTTGTAATATTTCGCCATTTTCTGTTTGCACCTCGCCTCATAATTAAAAGCTGCACTACGAATTTTTCAATAACAGCCATAAATCAGGCATATGGAAGCCAAGGGAGTTGGCCATAAATAACTTTACAGCCACACACACACAAACACACACATGTGTGTTTCGACAAAGCGAAACGGCCCAAACGGTGGGCGGATCTGGAGCAGGGCCGAGCAGGGCGGGGCAGTGCAGGACACAAGTTGGGGGCGTGGCCGAGCAGAATCCACATCGATGGCCCAGTCAAGCATGAAAAGCCCCCACTTGGCTCCTTATTAGTCATGCCTCAGATCGCCCGACGACACTCGCGGTAAATGCAATCGAAAGTCGAGGAAAGCGAATTAAAGCGGCAAGCAGGAGGAAAGCAGGCGAAAATGATGGGATTAAAGTTGGCATTAAAAGCATTTAAATAGCCCATCGAATGCTTGAGTCAGTTAAAACTTATTTTACGTATTTATACTTAAGCAATAAGTACGATAGTTAAAAATTATTATACTGCTGAGTTATAGATTGATGTACTGTTTGATCATTATTAAAGTATAGGTAAGATAGCTGAAAGTACTACGTTACATTAAAAGGAAATAATGAATAATACTAAATACTAAATAATACTAGAAAAATACTAAACACAAAATAATACAAATACTAAATAATACTTAATACTAAATAATACTAAATTCTTAATACTAAATAATACTAAATAATACCAAAATATTAGTGCCCTCCTCTGCGCTTCTCAAAAGTCCTACATAAGCAAACCACTTTTTCGATGTTTTTCAACAAAAAAATACTAAATGTGAGTGGTGCAGTGATTTAATGTGGCAGCAGAGGATATCAATAATGTGATTTCGGCCTACTGGAGGAAGTGCCTGAGCTAGCTATTTTCCAGGAGCTACAACCAGCTAATATCTCTGACGTGGAAGAGAGGAGAGAGCTTGAGGAAAGGGGTGAGTACCTGGGGCGGAAATAAAGAGAGGGACGCTTAATTTTCTGACTTTTGGCTGCTTGCTTTTTGTTTATTATTTTAAAAAAGAAAAATTATACATTTATAAAGTTAAATATGGAAAGCAAATATTAAAAAGTTTTAACAAAGCAAATAATATAATATATAAAAAAGGAATGTCTATCTCATGTTGGTTAAATTTCTGTAAAAAGAATGCATAAATCTACAGATTTATTATGTTATAAAAACGCCACTCTTGCAGTTCTCTGCTACGTACTGCTTTTCATACCTGTAATGTAACCTTTAACATGCACCCTTTATAAGTTATCGACTTACTTCGCTCTAGGCCAAATCGCATTGTTGCCATCATTCCCATTTCTCGCAACCTGTGCTGCTTTTAATTATGGGTTCCTAACCCACAAACAAACATACACATCATATTTATGTATGATATGTGCTTATGGACTTAGAGCGGTTCGTAAGTATAGATTGCGGTTGCCGTACTGGACTGGTCCCCACCTATCCTTTTATTCTATAGGTTGCATATGTATAAGAGGAAATTAAAAATATATGCTGCATTTGGGCAGCTCTCTTTCGTTTGGCTGTGTGTGTGTGTGTGTGTGTGTGTGGAACAGGATGTGTTGCCTACTTTTTGGCATTCGCCAGGCTCTTTTTGTCTGCTCACTTGTTGGTTGGGTTTTGTTTGCTTGTTTGCTTTGTTTTCCACATGGGCCACATTATTATGATGTCTCTTCTCTTTTCGCCTGAATGAAGTGCATCGCACATAGGGGAGTCGAGTGTGTGTGGGTGTGTCTGTGTGTATGTGTGTGTGCAAGTCCTAGAGATGCCAAACTATTGTAACTCATCAGGGATGGCGTATTGTTAAACTAAACCCAAAGTGGCACAGAAATATCTATTTTGAGGCTATTTAAAGTAAATATTTATTTATTTATTAATATAGAGCTAAGTTACAAAGTGAATTTATAACTTAACTTAAAGCTATAGCACATTTAAAGTAAATAGCATTGTTTCTTGTAGAGAAAATGAACACAAACATGAATTAAATTATTTAAGACATTGCTTAACTATTAATTGTCGTTCATTACTCCAACCAATATCAAAGTACAAACTTTGACCCTATTGCACATCGTGTCACACTGCCATCACCAAGGACACACACACACACACACACACACACACACACACACACGTTTCGTAGGTCGACTGGCAGCGTCAGCTTCGCGATTTTTCATCAAAGTCACGGCGGGCAAAAGTTGGCGAGATGCTGCCCCATTGTTGCTTCTGACACTGACACCGGAAATGAACACATTTTCCGGTGCCATACGTGAGCGCCTCACCCCGTGCATGTGTGTGTGTGTGTGCGTATGTGTGTGTGTGTGCAAGTCTGTTTGCACTGGGAGCTGGGAGATGGAAAGTCGCTTAATGTATTGTTTTTCAGCGCTGACTCTTGACTTTCAGCTTTTGACTCACGGATTTTAGCGTTCTGATTTCAGAATTCGGTTCCCAGGAGGACAACGAAAATACTCGCAGACCACGAAATGATCTCCCGCTTATTAGTGACAAAGGCAAAGTCGAGCATCGGGAGAATCGGGAGCATCGGATACCAACTTCCGCCCAGCGAATTTAATTACTCCAGAGAAGGTGTTGATGAAATTGCATTGCTTGCAGTGCCACCTTCAGGTGCACAGCGAACTAAAATCGTGACATCTTTAAAACCATTGGATCGTTTATTAAATGTATCATACCTGTAAATATTTATAAACATTGAAGTACCATTTAAAATCTACATTCTTGAATAAAAAATAGCATGACTTTTATGTGGCAAAAATGTTTAGTTCTTAATGAGAAGTTCTAAGTCAGGAGAATGCGAATATTAAGTTGTTGTTATAAAATCACATCAAGTCAGTCAAGTTCTTCCTAGTCTGCAGTTAACAATTTTGATATGGCTGCCATGGTTCCAACTTTCTCTCTAAACCAGCAGCTTGTTCTACTTTCTCCAACCGTTTTCCTGTGTCGGATGGCTTCTTAATTAGCTGTTAAAACGTTTCGGCAGCTGCCGAAACAATTACACGCTTTATTTCCATGAACGGCACGTTTTACCTTGGTTGCAACGCCACTGAGCGCCTGACCCCTGACCTCACTTCGCCACTCTAAACCCACCTCCCAACCACCCATCTGGGTTGACCTACCCACATCCAGACCCACACCCACTGGAAACTCCTGTTGCTGCAGCTGGGAATCTAATCCCGGGGACTCAAATCGTTTTACGCTGTCGCCGCATGTGGGCATTAAGTTAAATGCCGGCGTAGACGACAGGAACAATGATGATGGGTTCTGCCCATGATAATGATGATAATAAGGGGGATGCGGATACGTGATTATGACGATAAGGTTCCGGATTCCGCATTCCACATTCCGCACTCCCCATGCCGGTGGAGCCCATCGAGTGAGTGAGTGAGTGCGGCGCAATCTGCTGATTTATATTATTGTCACGTTTATGGCCAGATTGGGATTGAAATTGAGACGACGGGCTTGGCTTAAAAGTGGGTGTTGCAGCTTACGGTGCAATGCACTTTTTACAAGCAATTAAAGATTGTCGGAATAGATACATATATACATAATACATAGTTAGATATATAGATCGGCGAATGTCTAGAGACAGCTGTAAATGAATAATGAACGCCAATTCAGCGAAAAATATATTCAATTCAATTTCGATGCGTCACTCCGGATTCGTCGCTCATTAATTTATGACAGTCATTTTTAACGCTTTGCTGCCCACGATGCCCTGCAAGTGACAGTTGATGCTGACGGCGTGCCACGCCCACCACCCCCTCAAAACGCTCTAACGCCCCCTAAGACCCCGCACCCCTACCCGCCGCTGCCACCCATTTAGCATGCGTCAAATATTCAAGCGCCATTTTTCAATTGAATTGAATGAATTTCTGAATTGAGTGCACGACTGCGACTAGTTGGCTTTGTTAGCGTTATCCTGACAGGATCGGGTGATTCTTCCATTACATGGATGTTGGAACATAACTACTCGCTGTCTGCGTTAAGCATAAACTGTCTAAAAGTATGCAAGAAACTCGTTAAACGTAAAGAAAATCGTTAATTGCAGTTAATCCTTCTCACATTAAGATTATAATGCTGCATACTTTTAGGCGCAAGTAAGATCCATCGAACATTTCAATTTCAATCCTTATAGGGTATTTCCCAATTCGCTCACCTGCAGATCCGCAATTTTTGCGAATTGTTCTATTCCGAATGATTTGTGTTTGAGGCCCCTTTGTTGACGAACGTCGAGGACAGAGCGGCTCCACGGCAAACGGGCCATTTGGCCGGACTCCAAAGTGGCCATATTTCACGCTCCTCTGATGGGCCTTGTCAACGTGGACACCCCATGCTCCTCCATCTGCTCCCTCTGCTCCTCTTCTAACTGGAAATCCTCCTCGTTGGTAGGGCAGGACATTACACTTTAATTAACTACACAGCCAGTGCAATTGGATTTCTCCATTTCAACTGCCACGCCCACTTTTCTGGCCCGTTTTTTGAGCTAATAAAACATTCAAAATATTTTTGTCGGCTCGTTTCTTGGACCGGGAAAGTGTGTAATTTTGCACATTTCATATGAAAAGTTGTCGAGCTCACGCAAAAAACTTTTGCCAACACACAAGGATGCAATGCAGCGGCGCACAGTGGAACTGTGTGTAAAATAATAGCAAATAAATGAGATATTTATGTACTATTTCATTAAATATATACTCCATTAAAAGGCGCTAAAAAGCATGAAATATAATTGTTAAATATACTGCACTGTTTATTTGCAAGGAATAGCTCGGGAATACATTTATTTGTACATTTCTGAATGAGTTTCTTAACGAATTTCGATATAAAAATAAAGGCTTTCACTAATGAACCACTGCCTTTATAAGATGATAATAAAATATTTTAAGGTATACTTTTTGCACTTGAAATATAATCGAAGAATGTATCGAACATTTTCGAACCTTGATTTAAAAATTTATTTTTATTGCAGACTTTTGCAAGTCGAAATCGTCACACGGTGCACAAGAAAAGTTTCTTTCGGCAAAGATTAACAAAACCCAGAACGCAGAGCCCAAAACCAAAACCAAAAAAGGGTTTTGGGATTGGGATTTTTTCGGATTATGGAACGCAAGAGGGTTAGTACAGAAGAACGAAGAACTTCGACTTTTTCTTACTGACCACTCTATAGACATCATGCTAATTACTGAAACTCATATGCGCCCTGGACTAAAAGTATACACTCCAGGCTATGAACAATATTATGCCAATCATCCAAGTAACAACGCCAAAGACGGTTCTGCAATCTTCATCAAAGCCAATATTCGCCACAGTCAAAATAAATCAACAATGCGCACTGATGTACAAGTCGCCAGTCTCGATGTACCAACGAGTGGTGGTATTATCAAAATAGCTTCTCTGTATCTTCCTCCAAATAAGCCTTGGACTAAAAACGACTTTGATCAGCTACTTATCACATTGGGCCCCAAGTGTATAGCAGGAGGGGATTACAATGCAAAGCATCAATGGTGGGGCAACCTAAGGGCATGCAGCCGAGGTAAACGACTACAAGAGGCCATCGTATCTAGTTCTAGCGAAGTTCTAGCTACAGGTGAACCTACCTTTTACTCATCTAACACTAGACTGACGCCAACAGCTTTGGATTTTTTTGTCGTAAATGGGGTGCCAATAAATAAACTTTCAATTGAAACAAAATACGACCTATCTTCGGATCACCTACCCTTAGTTGCAACATTAAGCCACACTCCCCAATATAAATCCAGAAAGAAATCCTTACTAGCTCCCGGCTCCTCTGTCGAAACATTTAGGAATGTCCTAGACAGAAGCATTAACCTAAACATCGACATAAATTATCCAGAAGACATCGAAGATGCTATAGTGACGTTCATGGACACAATTAACGTGGCTGCGGCACTTGCTACACCAGGAAGCAGAAATTCTCCTACTCAGAGTAGACGCAGTATACTTCCACAAAACGCTTCAGTTCTCATACAGCTCAAACGAAGAGCTAGACGAGAATTTTCCAGAACAGGAGACGCACGCGCCCACAACATTTACAAAAGGTTATCAAATCGTCTTAACAAAGTCCTGGTGAAAAACAAACAAGACCACTTTGACCAAATGCTGGAAAATGCAAGTCCTGACGCATCGACTAACTACTCGCTGTGGAAACTCACGAATAACCTTAAAAGACAAGTTATTCCAAAGGCTCCCATCAGAAATCCGGCTGGTGGTTGGTGCGGCTCCAGTCAGGAGAAGGCCGATATCTTTGCAAGCAGTTTAGAGGATAGATTTAAGCCATTGAATCTTACTCCGGCAGAACACCGAAACAGGGTGCAAACACTCTTGGACCAACCTTTTCAAATGGCTCTCCCCACAAATCCTGTTACTTTGGAAGAGGTAGTAACGCAGATTAAAATGCTCAAACCTAAAAAATCGCCTGGTGAGGACCTCCTAGACAACAGGACGCTTAAACTCCTTCCCATCAAAGCGGTTCTTTTCGTAGTCCTATTGTTTAATAGCGCCCTAAGGCTGGGACACTTTCCAAACAAATGGAAATCGGCAATCATAACGATGATTCCGAAGCCTGGAAAGCAACCCACTGAAGTAGACGCATATAGGCCCATTAGTCTTCTACCCGCGCTAGGGAAAATGTTGGAAAGGGTAATACTAGAGCGCATCCTCAAACTTCCAAGCGTGAGCCAAGCTATTCCAAAGTGGCAGTTCGGTTTCCGAAAAAGTCATGGCACTCCAGAACAGCTGCACCGAGTGACAAACTTTGCTTTGGAGGCAATGGAGGACAAGATGTATACAACCGCTGTATTCATGGATATACAACAAGCCTTTGATAGAGTATGGCATGATGGTCTTCTAAGTAAACTTAAGACCCTTTTGACGCCACAGCTATTTCTTATTATCAAAAGCTTTCTATCGAACAGACAGTTCAGTGTGGTTGTCGATGGCGACAAATCGTCTACGCGTACAATCTCAGCAGGTGTACCCCAAGGCAGTGTTTTAGGTCCGACTCTTTATTCGCTGTATACCTCCGATATGCCGGATTCCTGGTGCTGTACAGAAGTTGAAGACGAAAACATTCTCATTGCAACCTATGCGGATGACACCGCGGTAATGGTCAGAAGTACAAGCATGAGTGATGCAACCAGGGGCTTACAGGAATACGTGACGGCCTTCGAGGGGTGGGCAACGAAATGGAATATCGGCATTAATTGCAGCAAATGTGCTTGCGTTACATTCACAAAAAGGCCCTTGAACTGCTCAGGAATTTCCATGCTCGGCTCCACACTTCGACACGAGACCTTCTACAAATACCTCGGGGTGATTTTGGACAGAGGACTAACGTTTCAAAGGCATACGACGATGATCAAGAAAGCAGTACTTTCAAAGGCTGCAAAAATGTCGTGGCTCTTTTCGCCGAGAAACAAACTCTCATTGGCAAATAAAGTTCGCCTGTATAAATCCATCCTGACCCCAATTTGGAAGTATGCGTTGCAAGTATACGGAATTACGGCCAGAACTAATCTGAACAAAATAAGAGTTGCTCAAAGTAAGGTCGTTAGATTACTATGTAACTCCCCCTGGTACATGAGAACCAGAGACATCGAAAGGGATCTTAATATTCCAAAGATAGGCGATGTACTGAGGACCCATGCGGAAAGATACATGTGGCGACTCGGTTCCCACCCCAACACCCTGGCGAGAAGGCTTATCCATCCCCCGCGAAAAAGAAGGCTGAAAAGATTCCACCCACATGATCTCCCATCGAGATTATTATAAATATTTTTTTTTTTTTTTTAAAGCTTAATTTGTAAAGTAATGTATATATTGCCTATGCCTATGCTGTAGAAATTTATGTAGAACCTGGTAAAGCTGCCACATAGGTAGCAGTAAACTTGTTTAATTCCAATTAATAAAATTTACAAACAAAAAAAAAAAAAAAAAAAAAAAAAAAAAGGGATTGGGATTTTTGGGGGGGGGAATGGGGATGGGGATGTGCGTGTTTCTGGCGGCGCATGTTTGGCAATGTGGTAAACCAAATTATGTGCTTAGCAAGTTGCCGCTGCGACCAGAGTCAGTGGAACCAGCCAGGCAGCCAACCAGCCAACCAGCCAAACAGCCACCTCAACCACCCGATCCTTTGTGGTGGTGCACTGCATGCAGCTGCATTTGCACAGAGCAACCACCGCACATCCCCTCCTCCTTTGAGTGCTCCGCTCCTTGCACTTGGCCGCTTTTCCTGCTGGCTCTGGTGGCAACAAGAGGTTTGCACAGGTGTTTCCAGCAGCAACTTTGCCAGCATGATTAAAAACTTTTACCGCAGCGTAGCAATAGAAATCCGAGACTTCGCTTACCAGCGCATGCCAATGCCTGACAAGCAGGGATGTGTCAATGCTTATTGTTTATTGCTAGCCAGGACCAAAAGAATGGCAAAACAATACTAACACTCCATGCTGATTTTATTACTTGTATGTGTCAAAATCTTAATCCCTTGTCAAATAACCATATAGTCCAGAAGGATACAATTGGTATATCCATTGGTATACAAAATACAAGTATTCCTTTGGATTCAAATGCTGTTTAAGAAAACCCGCCTGCTGCCATAAGAAACAACAACGACTGAGAGTGTGTGTGTGTCATAAGCGTGTTTACATAGCGTACAAAAAAAAAAAGGAAATTCAAAATGCATTTTCAGGCCTCGAACATGAGAGTGAGGAGAGTAAGGGGTGTTGGTAATGAGGAGCTAGCCTCTGGCGAAGCGAAACATCTGGGAGTATAGGATCAAGTTAATGTACAGAACGGTGGACATGGCGATGATCACGACCAAATGGTATCATTTCTTCTTGGCATCCTTGAGGCCAGCGCCGGCGTTGAACTTAAAGAAGATGATGTCGCCGTCCTCGACGGTATAGTTGCGTCCCTGTTGGCGATACTTGCCAGCGGCCTTGGCATTCACCTCACTGCCCTCCGCCTTGAAGTCCTCGAAGTGCATCACCTCGGCCATAATGAAGCCCTTCTCGAAGTCGGTGTGAATGCGACCGGCCGCCTGGGGAGCCTTGGTGCCCTTCTGTATGGTCCAGGCCTTCACTTCATCCGGTCCGGCGGTGAAGAAGTACTCCAGCTGCAGTCCCTTGTAGCCCGTCACAACGATCTTCTCCAGCATGCTCTTGCACTTGGTCTCCGTCTCGTAGGCCTTGCGCTCCAGCTCATCCTTTTCGCTCAGCTGATGCTCGAAGGCGCCGGAGAAGGGAATGAGCAGTGCACCGGGATCGTTCTTGTCGATCCACTCCTTGATCTTCGGCAGCCACTTGTTCTTCTTGCGGATAAAGTCCTTGTCAGAGAGGTTCACCAGGTAGATGACCGGCTTGGAGGTCAGGAACAGATACTTGTTCAAAGCCTCAATCTGAAAGAGCAAAGTAGTGGCAGCGTTAATAAGAGCGGGAAGGAAAATCGAAAAATCACAAGGTCACAAAAAATCCATCGATTTCATCCATTTTGTTGTTAAACAAATAAGAATGATAATAATGATAATAAAGTTATGGAAATGACTTATGTACTCAAGCCATAATGAATATGAGTGCATACTCAATTAACAAAATGACACAATATTTAATGGATATGGTGTTGTTTTTAAAGAGAGCAATGGATGTTTTTCATACTCACATCATGGGCATTCCAGTCCTCGAAGCGCAGATGACGCTTCTGATCGATGAGGATGTCCTTGATCTTCAGCATCGAATCGTATTCGGGCTTTAGCTTCTTGTCGCCGCCACGGGCCACCACCTTCTCCAGTTTGTCCAAGTTCTTGAGCAGATTCTCCTCGTCCTTGAGGCGCAGCTCCTCGGAGATGATCTCCAGATCGCGCACTGGATCCACCTCGCCCTCCACGTGGGTCACATCCGGATCCTCGAAGGCGCGGCACAAATGGAAAATGGCATCGCAGGCGCTGATGTGCGAGAGGAAGTCGTTTCCAAGTCCCTGACCCTCGGCGGCTCCCTTCACCAGGCCAGCAATGTCCACGACGTTTAAATATGCAGGCACCACACTAGTATCGTACATTTTTGTCTATTAGCATTTCTATTGAACGTAACAGGCAATTGGCAAGCAATGCAATTAACAAGTCCCGAAATCCGAAACTTGTTACGCGTGTTAAGAGCGTCTTATGATGTAAGTACATGTCATTTACAAGCGTTGGCAAACTAAAATGGAAGGCTTTCGAGGACTCCAACTCACCTGGCCGGCTTGTGGTACTCCACCAGGTAATCGAAGCGCTCATCGGGCACCGGAACACGACGTGTGGGTAAGGCAAGAGGCATCAGCATCAGCATCAGCAGCAGCAGCAGCAGCAGCACATGAAAAGAAGAGGTGAGACGCATGTTAGTCGGTTTAACTTGGCTGGATGCAAGGAAATACAAAAATATGAAAACAAAAACCAAAACCAAAACCAAAAACGATTGACTGACCGGCTTGGCAGGCAGCCCGGCAGCATCGGCGGCCAATCATGGCAATTTTCTATAATTTTGCGCCATCCGCAAAAGGGGCAGCGAAACCAAAATGAAGTCGCTCACAAATAAAAAGCCCAGGAAAATGAAACCGAAGCGAACCGAAGGCGGAGGCAATTTGCATATTGGGAACTGGATCTGATAAAATTGCTAAGGCCGCGACACGCCCACAAAGCGAAGGACAGTGGAACATGGTTGCCTTAAATGAATAAACAAAGGTTTCTTAACTTATTCGTAAACTTAAATGCAAGATGTTGCAAAGATGCAAATATCCTATTCTGTAATCTAGTCATGAGACTATATGTGCATGAGAGCACACTGTATATGGTACATAGAAAGGATAATCTATAAGATACATACTTATTGAAGTTTCCAAGCTAAACAATTGGAACTATCTCTGATTTGAGACTATTTATATGGAAAACTGCATTATATACAGAAGGTATATTGGCCATAGCCTGATAATGATTTAAAACTGAGTTCCTAACACATACAGTCTGCGATTCCCTGAGATATCTCACTGATGCACCGCTTGTTCGCTAGCGAGGCTCCACTGTGGCTATTTTAGAAGGTCCAGTCGAGAGAGCAATTTGGAATTAGAAGCGGCGGCGGTTGCTCCTGGAGGCCATCGCTGCATTGCTGCATCGCCGGCATAAAAATTATATTCCACGAGATGATTACAATGATCGAGGAAATTGCCACCGCCTGCAGCTTCGCCTGATAATTGGCCAGATATATATACATATATAGATAAATGTATATATATATATATATATAGAGATGTTGGGGAATACTTATTCTCATTCGGCTTGATGGTGCAGAAGGGGAAGTTCTCCGCGGGGGCGGCACTCTGGGTGAGAACGTTGAAAAAGGTGGACTTGCCCACGTTGGGAACGCCAACGATGCCAATTCTCAGGTTCGTTCCGATTCTTCCAATCAGTGGCTTGCGCTCCGGCTCATCGTGCTTCTTGGGCGGCATCTTCGTTAATCTGCGGTGATATTGCAAATCGTTAGTTAAATCCAATTAATCAGATAAATGTATAAATATATATGCATTTAGGTGGCAACTATTTATATGCCGCCGAACATAACCTCACTTTGCCGGCTGCTAACGCACCTTTTCACTAATCGCGTGCACGCTATCCGCTGAACTCAGCTGCAGCTGTGGATAAAGTTTAGTTTAGTTAGTGCCAATTGTAATTGAGCCGCTGTTATTTACAAATATTTACGAATATTTAGGCGTCCGCTGTTTTTGCGGCTGACGGCGTGGAAGGAAAGAGAGCGAGCGAGATGGATAGAGCGCAGTCAGCTGTCGCCGCGCGCAGGGTTGCATGCTGACTAGCGCCGCCGGGCGGAGTAAATGGGCGACTCTGCTTGGCCCCGCAGGCGGTAGGGGGCGCCAGCGGGCAGGGCGCGTAATTTGAATTTCGCTCGAGGGCTATATTATTAACGTACTGGAATTTCAGCATTTTTCAACAGGTTTAAAGTCCTACTACATAATTATCATTTTGTGGGCATACGTTTTGCTTATCTTAAAATGAATTGGTTAATAAATGAAGCTTATTTATAGCACCTATATAATTTTATTGCTTTATATTTACCATGCTATTTATAGCACCTATATTATTTTATTACTTTATATTCACCATGCTATTTATAGCACCTATTTTATTTTATTACTTTATAATTACCATGCTATTTATATCACCTATATTATTGTATTACTTTATATTTACCATGATATTTATAGCACCTATATTATTTTATTGCTTTATAATTACCTGCTTTCAATTACACAATAGCCTAATATATTGTGCTTAAAATATTGCTGCACGTTTTCTATCTATTTTGTACAATATTGTTAACTATGCAATAACGCTGCCAAGTATTTCCACAATTCGATCAATTTGATGGTTTAATTTTGTCTATATACACATTTACCTCTTGCCAACGCCTTTTTCTGGCCAGTGTTTTCAGGTAAAAGCGATCGAGTTAACTGTCAAGGTCGTCGGGCCGACGCACGTACACGCAATTTGGCGGTTTAGTGAAAAGCCCGCAATAATCAATAATTTCGCATAATTAGCGAACCGATCGGCGGATCGATTCTCTGGCTTTATGGCCAACTGAAACGCAATCCGCTCGATGGGGAGAAAAACGAACAAAAAAAAAAAAAAAACGAAAAAATCACGGAAGGGGTAAAAGGGTGGCTTGGATATCAGGTTTGTTGATCTTTCGCGATTGCTGGCAATCGATTTGGATCGTTGGTCGATGCGCTTTGATTGATTCGCTGGTCTCCGCGTTTATGGCCCTAATTAAAAGAGCCGTTATGCGTGATCGGTCCACCTTTCGTTATGATATTGGGAATATCATGTGCGTGCTAGAAAACTTACTTATAATTTCACGCTGTCTTGCCCTCCTCGAACAGTTTCTTTATTCAAGGCACCTCTTTGCGGTTGTCCGACCGTTTAAAAATCCATTTGCAACTGACCCTGGACAACTGTTTTTCATTTATTTTTCTCTTATTTATTTTATTTTTTCTTTGTCCACTGGAGCATGTAATACCTTTGTAATGTTTGTCCACCAAACCGCAGCAGTAGAGATCCTTGCGGTCCACGCCTGCTGACGATTGAAAGTTTTTCGATCGGTTTTGTGGTTTCATGCTCTGACAAACAAACTGCATTCTGAGCCTTTACAGAAATCGAAAACTAGCTCATTGGTTTGCTATGCTTATTGAAATATCAGTAAGGCATAACACATATCCCTTTTTCTTTTAACAAAAATCTACTTGTAATTGTATTTTTTTTAATTAAATAAGTTTACAAGCGCAAGTTAAACGATTAAGAATACCTTTAAAAAAAACAAATATTTTAACAATTAGCCGCAAAATTTTATTTCCCAGAAATTCCTTATTAAATATACAACTTTCAACACAATTCCAAGGACTCTGCGCTGCGCCCAAAAATTATTCAATTTCCTACATGATTATTTAACGCTAAGCCGGCGTGTTTTGCATATTGTTTGTTGTTTTGGGTTAATTAAGCTGACTTTTAATTGCCTTTTATTGCACTTAATTATTGGAGTCGCGTAGAAAATGGTGCCCGCATAAGGTCGCCACCGAGAGAAAGAGGTTTGGGGCACGTAGTGAGGTCCCATAAATTTGTATATATATGACTGGATAATTGCGGTTCCCGCGGAATTAGCTCAACGAGCCACCACGCATCTCGATTTCCACTCCCATTCGCACCCACATTACGCGCGGGGCGTGGCCACAAAAAAATACAGAAAAAAAAATGTGAAAGAAGGGGGCCAAGGGATTGGGGGCGTGGCCACGGGGGCAGGTGGAAACGAACTCCAGCAAACAGAAATGAACTGAATGCATACAAAACACATCGGCAGCGTGTTTCAATGAGCCGAGCTCATTCGTTTCCAGCTTGTTGCTCCAATTAAAAAAAAGTGGTAACAGAAAAAAAAAAAAAACAAGAAAAAAACAACTGGAAAAGTGGCAAAAACGTATACAACAAGCAACAACAGCAAGGCATTCATATTCATAACCATTTGGCGGTTGGTTTTTTTATTGCCTTTAATTATAACGTGCTACGTATTCAAATTGTTCTGGCTTGGAAAATTTTCAGAAGCAAACAAAAGACTTAGGAAACGAACTCGACTGATCTTTAAGCGGCATTTGGTGGGCGGACTGGGAGGAGTTCTATTGCGTGGAAAGGGAGAAAATATAACATTTTAATATAGACAAGCCCGAAACAAAAATATTATGAAATATCCTGAAGTAAAAGTTTAACTTCATCTTTATTAAGTAACACAGCACAATTAAACGACACTGGATTTGATTTTATTACATTTTTGGACCTATGCTTTTGTATTATTATTATTTTTTCATAATTTGTTTATTACTTAATAAATCTGAAAGCTTAGATGGGCTAAGCCTTGTCTTTAGCCTCGACATTCGGCATCGGATTGCTTCTTTGATCCTCCCCCATTCTCCTTGTTTCATTCTCCACGATCAGCACTTTTATTTTATCCAGACCATTTGCATAACGATCTCAACTATCTGGGGGTATCCATATCCACATCCACATCCACAACCACATCCACATAGGAGGCATCGTCAAGTGCATCCTCCCTAATAACCGCGACCGTCATGCAAATTGCAACTGCTGCAAGACTTACTCGTATAACGATGTGCCATCAATGCATCAGCTGCCAAATTACATGTTGCAGGCCACCGAAAGAAATTATGAATTATTACGGAAAATACGAATATAAGAAAATAAGAAAAGCAACGGAGGGAAAATGCATGCATGCCAACTAAGACAAGGATCTGCATGAGGATCTGAGGCATAGAATTCAAAGGATGGGGTATAAATTTCGGGTATAAATTAGAGGAAGTGGAAAAGGTGCCGCAAAGAGAGGGTCGATCGTGTGTCATTGTTATAGAAAAAGCCTGACACCGGAACGCACAAAAAATTATTTTTTTTTTTATTTTATTCCGTGCATATGAAATATATAAACTGGGCGTTAACCCGGCCACGCCCCCAGCCACACGGTCCGAAAATGGAAATCGTAATAAACGCAATAATAATCATGAGCTGGGAAAACAACAATGCGCGAAGGCAGAAATAAAAAATAGAAATATATATTTATATGACGACGACGAACCCAATGGATATGGTAAGCGAAAGCCACCCTTAATATTTGATTTACTTTGCACCACCTCCGCCGGATAACCGAATTATAAACACATAGGTGCACCACCATCCAGCATCCTCCATCCAGCACTCAGCATTCAACATTCAGCATTCCTGCCTTTCTTTTTTTTTGTTGTTTTTGGTCTCCTGAGCTCTTGGGCTCCTCTGAGTGCCCCTCCTGATGTCCCAGTGTTTAGGCCATTTGCCCGTTGTTGTATTAAGCGATTATCACCGCAGGACACTAATCGAATCGAATCGAAATCGTAGTCGTAGTCGGGGTAATAGTGGAGCGTGCTTGGCCCTAAGTTATCGTTTCTCCTCCTTTTCCTTCCATTTTTCCGGCAGCTGCCATCTGAATGGCATTTCCCGGCTTCAAAAAGCGATCATTGGCTCGAAAGGAGTGGAAATCAATTGCCATTGATTCGCAAATATCCGAAGATAAGCTCAAGAAAACGTTTACCCTTTGGCAAATTTCGCGGCGCAAGAACAAGTTGGAAAATCTGTGAACGAATCGAGTAAGAAAATGTAGGCTTTTGGCTATTGAACATGGTTTTCATGGTTGCTAAATTAAAAGTGTTTTTGGATTTACGGCATTGGAGTTATTTTAAAATAAAAGGAAATGTTATATTACAATTAAATCTTTTCAGGGCACGCTATTTCTAGTTATTATTCTAGTTTTTGTTTAAGTTATTATTCTAATCATTATTCTAGTTATTATTCTAGTTATTATTCTAGTTATTTTTCTAGTTTTTATTTAAGTTATTATTCTAATTATTATTCTAGTTATTATTCTAGTTATTATTATAGTTATTATTCTAGTTATTATTCTAATTATTATTCTAGTTATTATTCTAGTCATTATTCTAGTTATTATTCTGATTATTGTTCTAGTTATTATTCTAGTTATTATTTAACTAAATAAACCCTTATTTATTCATTAAGATGGAGAGTGTATCTACCGCTTAAGAATGATTTTATAGCACCCATTTTCCGATTTCCTTGCAGATAAGTAAAGTTCAACTGGTTTATAAAGAGATTCAAGTAGATCTGCGGAATCTGGGGAATCTGCAGAGGCAACTACACTCTGAGAAACCCGCCTTATCTCCTGGGGGCAAATGGCGCATAATTTCCATTTGGAACGGCCATTTTTGCAACAGCAATTACTTTGGCAGCCTGAACCTGTCTCGGGGAAATCCCCTGCTCCACAACAATTTTTCAGCGAACGCATTGCATTCGGTGTAGTTTTTGTTGTGCAAAAAAAAAGAGGCAATAAAAATTAAGTTGAAGTTGAATTTGAAATTCAGATGACGACGGCGACGGACGACGACGACGACTTGCCCAATTATTATTAATAATAGCAACAACAGCAGCAGCAACTTGAAGAAGCAGCAGCAGCAAGTTTTAGCAGGAAAAAAAAATACGGAGGAAAAAAGTTAATAGGACCGCATTCATTAAATCCATTTAATGCACAGAGAGGCAAATTATTGCGCTAAAAGAAAAGCAACAACACACTTGGAAAAAAAAGGCCGGCAGAAAAAACGAAATAATTGCAGTTGGCTGAACACCCCAAATGGCCAAGAAGAAGAAGAAAAGAAGTAGAAGAAACGGCGACGTTCGGTCGGCGGCCATTAAAATGGCCAACGAATTGGCCAAAAGTGGGTTGCAAAGGGGCAGGGGGCGGGTGGAGTTGCCAAGTCCAACTGGCCATGTAAACTGGCTTCGCGGCATGTGCGAGCTAGAGAGAGAGAGAGAGAGAGAAAGAGAGAGACAGAGACGGACAGTCGCGAATAGAGCGAGACCGAAAACCGGTAGCTCCACTTTAATGAGCGCCAAACGCAAAGAAACAAAAATTCCAGTCAAAAGGAGCAGCAGCCCCCCTACAAAAAAAATACAGGGTACTCCCAGGGTGTATTCCTTTTTTTTAAGATCCAACAAAATAATTCGTTTCATAGGGATTACCAAATTGTAAACAAAGCTAAATCATTGAAGCGAATTGTATACTTTGAATAAAATAGGAACATTAATGGTAAGATTCAAAGTCTTTTAAGTATTTTCTTTTAATTTAAAAAAAATAATTATTTTTCAGTGCAAAAAAACACTTAAGCTGCACTTTTATATTACTTACTTAAATAGTTACATATAACAAATAGTCTTAATGCAGTCTTTTGAATAATACATTTACAGGGTATTTTATACTTCGGATACCTGGCAAATGCGCGATGTTTGTGCTGCCCGCATTAATTACTTTCTGGGAAAACACGCGCGCCATTTTGGTTTGATGGGTCACTTGAAGGGGTGGGGGGTTGGGGGGGGTGGGCATTTCCTTCACTCCATTTAAATTGTAATTTCCATTGGCTTTCCTTTTGCGCATTTGTGGCATTTTTTGCTTTCGGTTTGCCCCAAAAGATTCGCCGTCTCTTTCTTAATCGTCAAACAATTTGCAAATCGCATGCAATTTTCCTGCCTTCTGACTTTTCCTCGTTACTGCCTTCGTGCTGTTGCATTTCCTGTCGCCAGCTGGAAAAACCCTTCCCCCCCCCCCCCTTGCTATTTTCCGCCGCCCCTGACCATTCCCGCATACGTTTTGTATATTACATGATCATTAATGAACTGCTCCAATTATAGAGAGCGAGGAGAAAAATTACAGAAAACAAAAAGTACGTGAGGAAAATAAAACATACTTCCATATCTGGATTTCCATATTGCAGGGGGGGGGGGGGTGGGGGTTTCCCAGGGGGGAAGCCAGGGGGTTCTGGGGAGGCGCCTTGGTCATTTAAATTGTTGTTTTGCATGTGAACTTCACATTTTCCACACCTTTTAATTGACGGGCCCAAGCGAATCCATTCGGAATAGGACGAATGGCCAACGAGCGAGTGATGGTAAATGGTAAATGGAAAATGGAAAAAATGGGAAATGGGCAGTGGGCTGGGGAAATGGACAGGGGAAATAGGAAAATGGCTGAGCGGAAAGCGCCAGCTGCCCGTAGCAATTTCTGCGACTTTCCGCCGCGTTTCCGCCGCCAACTGGGCCACGTCATCGGATTCAATTGTCCAGCGGAACCACGTGGATCCGATAGACAGATTGGGTATCTGTATCTGCATCTGCATCTGTATCTGTATCTGTACATTGAGCACCCAGGAGAGGCGTTCAAAATAAATCGGTCGCAAGTGGAAAATAGCTTGATGATTACCTTTAAAGACTAAACATAAAAACTTTCATAACCTAAAAATGCTTAAACAGATGTGAGAATGATTTTTTTGGACAGCTAATTAATCCAAATGTTAAAAAAAAAAAATAATACCCATTTGTTAGCACATTTTGAATAAGAATTTAATTACAAGATCAACAAAATATGGAGTTCCATGTCTAGAAAATTATTTTTAAAGTTGTGACCAAAGAAACTGAATATTTTGTGACCGGAATCTGAAAAAACGGATTTAGGCAAAAATTAAAATATTTTTGATGGTCATTTTCTTAATAACTTGGCTAAAAATGTTCAAATAGATATGCAAATTAACTGTTTTGTGCAGCTTATTACCAAATCTAACCATCCCTATACATTTTTAACGGATTTACAAAAATTCATTTTTGGGTCAACTTTTGCATTTTTTGTAAGGGGTAACATAAAAAAAAAGAATTTCCATTTGTAAACAAAGGTTTAGTGTAAATTTAATGACGGCCTCAACGAGATATGGCATTCCATATTCAGACCATTATTTTTTGAGTTGTGAACAAAAAACCGATTATTAAATGGCATAAATTCGGATTAACAGCTTTTGGCAAAAATTAACATCATAAAAATGTGCAAAAAAGTAAAACAAATGAATTTCCATTTTACAGTTTTATTGAAAATTTAATTACGAACTTAATGATATATGACATTCTATATTTTTTAAGTTGCGGACAAAAAAAACGAATATTTTATGACAAAAATACGTATTAACATCTTTTGGCAAAAACTAAAATAAAATGATGGAAATGTTGTATCATAACTTGGCTTAAAATTGTCATATACATATATGAAAGAATAAGTGTTTTAAGCAGCTGATTACAAAATCTATTTCTATTTTTACGGAATTTTGGAAATTGATTTTTGGGTCAAGTTTTGCATTTTTTGTAAGGGGTAACATCATTAAAAATTGCAAAAATAGCAACAAAAAAAATAAATTTCCAACTTTTGAACACAGTTCGATTGGGAATTTAATGACGAGCTCAACGAGACTTAACCATCTTAATTTGCAGTGCAACTTGAACTGTTTTGGTCGAAATAGTGATTATTTTTGGGCTGAAACGCATAAAAGTAAGTGCAGTGATTTCCAGAGGGCGTTACTTGGGAAAATACTTGTCAATCACGTTGGAAGCTCTGGAATAAACCCGCTGACGCAACAAATTGGAAAATTGAAATTAGTGCGTTACGTAAACCCAACTCAGTAGCAGGTTATACATTCGTTCGATTGGCACTCAATCAGCCGACTGAAATATTGTATCTGCCAGATCTAAAAATCCCCCGCACACCCAATGGAATAAAGCGAATTCCGTCACGTAAAACGCGATTGGCACCTGCGTGGTTTGGCATGGCGTGGCGTGGCGTGGCAAGTCAATGAAATCGATGGAATCGACTTAATATTGGCCCGAATCGATATAGCCGGGCTAAGAGCAAACTAACGGTTAGCGGGCCATTTCGCAGGTAAGTTAATAATGCCCAGTGCCCCGCGGGAAATTGCAGAGAACGAAAAGCCAGCGCATTCGTAATTGAGCTTATTATTATTTTTTTTTTTTTTGTTTGCTGTTGTGTGTGTGCGTTGTATGATTACGTTTTAGCAGCTTTCTTTTCGCTCGAAATGACGCATTTTGTGCCGGCCAGCAAAATGGCAACAATCGCGGAATCGCAAAATCGCGGGCTAGAATGAGATGGCTGGCTGAAGCGGCGGCCTTTTGCGATTGGATTGAAAGAAACTGAAAAAAAAAAAACCGGCCCCGCTGGCGCACACACATCCGCACAACCAGCAACATCCACAGCAACCAACAAGCAGCAACCAGCAACCAGCAACATGCACACCAGCAACTAGCAACATGCAGCAAACGCAGCAGCAACAGCAACAGCAGCAGCAGCAGCAACACGCGGACAACGCCTTCCAACGTGACTGATTGCCACTTGGCACGCAAGCCAAAGGAAGCCAGCAACGTTGCCAAAGTTACTGCAGTCAGTGGTTTGGCTAAAAACTGAAATACCGCCCCCCCCCCCCCCCCCCACCGTCCCCCTTCAGCGCAGCCCCTGCAAATGCCGCGCCATTGTGGCCAAAAGCAATGGCCGTCAAAAGCCGCTGTTGTTTACCATTTTGTGCGTGTGTGCTGCGTTTTATTTGCTGCTGGCATGCAAACTCAAGCCCTCTTTATTTTTTTTTTCTCTCATTTTTATTTCCAGCCACACCCGATCCTCAGGTTCGCTGGGGTAAAAAAGGAAAAAATGAAAACTGGTTAGATAGCAGGAGGGGGTGAGGGGGAAAACTCGTTGGATGCTCCACCAAGATGATTGACTTCTGCTGTTACACTTTAAGCAGCAGCCATTGCTGCCGTTGGGTACCAAATGCACGTGGATCGGGCAATTATAGAGGCGACTCTATAGGAAAGGAACCTTGTTGATAAGGTGTGAAATCAGAACATTCCAAAAATAATATATAAAACAAATATTAGCGAGTTAGGTGGCGCACACAAGTGATGCACTCTTTATAATACGAAATACTTTATCATTATTCGTTGAACTGCTGCATTATTATTAAAATACGATTGTAAACTAATTGCACTCTTTTTATCTCAAAAATTTCTATAATTTCCTAATCATAAACTAAACTACTAATCTTTTTCCATATCTCAAAAATTTCTATAATTTCCTAATCATAAACTAAACTACTAATCTTTTTGCATTCTTTTTAGTTATCCCGAAAATTATTATGATTTCCTAATAAAAAAACTAAACTAAGATTGTAATCTTATTGCATTCTTTTTAATTATCCAGCAAATTATTATTATTTCCTAATCATAATCATATTAAAATGATTATCCTGTGTGATAATTTGAAACATTTAAAGCTAAAGATTCTACTTAGTTTGCATTTTTGCCTATCAGTTCTATTTGTGGCATTAATTTGGCCTAATAATTTATCTGTTTATCTTATTGCAAACCTGTCATATTACAGGGTAACTGAAGCTTCGTCCTGGCCAATTGCAGATCTTGTGGCTTTTTGTCTCTGCCCGATTACCGATTACCGATCGATTCAGAAACTGGAACTGGGCATCAAACTGCTGCCGTTGTTATTGTAATTTTTTATGATAATTTGCGGAATTTTGTTTGCTGCCGTTGAGCGTGATTACAAGCATTGCACTCTTGGCCATCAAGCTGTTGTTGTTTTTTTTCATTTTTTTCCTTCTTTTTTTTTTGGGCCGCAGGCACTGGGATCGGAGGCAGTGAATCGGAGTTGGCCAGTTTCCAGACTTGGGGCCATCGAAGCATTGTTATTAGGCGCATCTTATCGACAGGAAGCGATCATCGCACATTGGAATGGCCTCAGCTTCGACTTGGACTTGGACTTCGGTTTCGCAGCAGCACCCCCCTTTCACCGCCCTGAAGAAGGGGGTGGGGGGTATAAGCCCCCCCTTTATTAACCCCCTTTTTATGAGTGCCACTGATTGCTGGCTGTGCACTTGTTGTTGCAGTTTGCTACGGCAGCAGCGTTGCCATTTGCAGTTGCAGTTGCTTATTAAATGGATTTCGTTGTATTATTAAGTTCTCTGGCATTCGTGGAAATTGTTACTTAGCCAGCAACTGGTTGTGGTTGTGGTTGTGGTTGTTTGTGCGGCTACAGTTGCTACTGCATTGCAGTGATACTCGCAATTTTCCATCTCGATTTGGCATTGTTCGTGCCCGAGCAGCACCATCCACAATCCGCCAATCCGGCAATCCGGCTATCTGGCTATCCGGCAATCCAGCAATTCAACTGGGCCAAAACAGATGCCAGATACATTTAGTGGCTTTGTTTCGCTGGCTGCTCCCCCGCCAAAGTGTGAATAAATGCATATTAATCTGGCGCTGTTTTGCCTTAATTATTTATCATTACTTGGTTTAGGCCAAGTAATTGCCAACTGCAAGTTTCCCTTTTTTTTTCTTTTTCTGTTTAGGTTTTGTTTAGGTTTTGTTTTGGTTTTTTTCTTTGCGCCAGCTGGAAAATAATGGCAAATAGAGACGTTAGATTTGGACCAGAGATTTGGGGAAAATCACAGAGGAAAGTTGCAACTCAATTTTAGCTTAACTGCGTTGCTTTACACTCTTTTTAAGGCGCATTTTGCATTTTAAATGGTGTGAATTGGAACTTGAACTTTCATTTCATTGCTCACTGAATAGTTGTTATCATGAAGCTCAACTTTGATTCGATTACAAGTTGATTTTTCTCCTAATATTACAAGTAATATTACAAGCATTAGAAGCTACTCAGCAAAGTCTATTCACACGTTTAATCTTTAGAAATATTTTCTGCGTATTTCTAGAGACCTTTTCAATTATGACAGCGCCATTAGATCAATCATTCAGCTATTTGCACACAGCTTGAGTTGAGGGAATTACGCTGAAGGACCTCCTGACGACCTGAGAGGTCCTAGCACGTGCTCTTTGCCCGCCCCTCCCCTCCCCTCCTCACCCCTCCTCCGGGGTAATCAATCTTTCAATTACTCAAACAGCGCGCGAAAATTACGCTTTTCATTTTGCTGGCTGGTTGACAGAGAGAGAGAGAGAAAGAGCGGCGAGGCACTCGATAATAATTTTCAATGTTTTTTTTTTTGAAATCAAATTATTCGCCAACTGGCAACTGTTTTATTCCAGGCAGCTGCAGCAAGGACATGGCATTCTCGGGACAGGATGCTTGAAAAACGATACTCGCGCGCATTGTTGGCGATAATTATATAGTGGAGCGTCGATGTCGATCCAGCGCACCCAGATTCGCTATTCAGATTGGTGCGAGGAGCGATTGGTGCGGCTCCTGCGCACATGGGCACATGGCCATCCATCCATCAGGAAATCGGTGAATCAGCGAGTCGCAAGCACATGGCTTCCGCTCGCCAGGACACTCGAGACGCAGCACCAACAGCAGCAAGTTCCTGGATGGCACATAACATCCATTGCGGCACCCTGGGCTCTGATTTTTTGGGTGCTGTGAAAGCGCTTCCGGCCGGGCTCTATAATTATATTAGTGCGGAATTCAATGCCCGAAAAGGGTGCACTACTCACACACACACACACACACACGGACAACACGAAAGTCCTGCGTAATTACGACAAATCACAGACAGCGTAATAGAATTCTAGAGCTAGTGCCAGATTTTACACAAGGAGAAATGTATTTCCGAAATTTATTAATTAGTTGCACCACTAACTAACAACTAACTAAAATGTTTTGTTGGTAGAAAAAAAAACACATTTTAAATATAATATTGCTGAAAGCTGTATGCATATATTCTTAAAAAAAGAAAATATTTATAATATCACAGATCAAGTGAATGAATAAATATAATTGCCTGCTAAAAACATGTCGAACTTTATTGGTTTCCTCAATAAATTTACATGCTAAAGTTCCTTGGAAGATTTGTGACTGAAAGTACTTTCTTTTAGCCCTAAAAATGATGAAATTCTTATTTGTTTTAGCCATTGAAGTGCGTTAAATCGCTGCACTTAGGCAATCGGCAATTGGCAATTGGCAATTGGCTCACCCTAAATCCAGATTGCAGCAGTGTATTATTTGCCTTTGGTTTTCGCACACTTCCGCTTTGACATGTGACAGGCAGCGTGTCCTTGCACCGATGCCCATGTGCCGAGTGGGCGTGTCACGCCCGCCCGTCAAATGAATCGCTGCTCCCCACCTCCCTTTTCACAGGATGCAAAAACAACAAAAACGAATGAAAAAAAAAAATGCAAGCAAAATAAAAGCAAGAGCAAAAGCAAAAAAAAAATAATAATAATAAAAACCCGCGCCAGAAATGGGCCGGCTGTCGAAGGTCCTGGCCGGGCTACTACAGCTCTTTGGGGGCGTGGCAGGATCCGGGGTTTTGCACCTCGTCATCGCCCCGCTCCTCGCTCCTCGCCCCTCTTCCTCTTTTTTCCTACTGCTGCTGCTGCATTTTAAAGGAGCTCGCTCGCGTTTGTCGCTCGTCGCACAATTGGCACGCCCGTCCCGCCTCCGCCGCCGCCTCCTGTTCGACTCTCTGCATCTCGCTGCCCAGCATCGGGCATGTCCTTTGTCCTTTGTCCTTTGGCCAGGTCCTGTTAATGGCCGGGTCCTCTGGCTGCACAGCAAGAAAATATTAGCACAAGCATCGAACTCTTTGATTTTATTTTACAGAATTTTGCAAGCAACTTAGGTGGCAAATATAAGTATAGCTTATAAAAATCCTGCATTTAAAAGGATAAAACTACAGATTTATAAATTAAATAAATAAAAATTTATAAAAAATAAGTTAAGTTGCTTTGCATTGTTATAAAATAATTATAATTTATTTACAAAATAATTATCAGTAATTTTATCTGCTTTTCAATGTTATAAAATAACTACAATGAATAAAATTGCTTTTTATTGCTATAAAATAATTACAATAAATCAATTTGTTTTTTAATGTTATAAAATTATTACAGCAGATAAAATTCCTGTTCAATGTTATAAAATAATTACAATGGATAAAATTACTGTTCCATGTTATAAAATAATTACAATAGTTAAAATGGCTATTCAATGTTTTAAATAATAAATGTTGTAAAATAATTACAATAGTTAAAATGGCTATTCAATGTTTTAAATAATAAATGTTATAAAATAATTACAATAGTTAAAATTGCTGTTCAATGTTTTAAAATAATAAATCTAATAAATAAAAATAAATAATAAATAAAAATAAATATTTGGATATTGAAGGTTTTGCAAGCCTTTGCAGCTGGTTAAATATTTTTTTTTAAGGGGTATCCCAAAAGGACTTTCATTTGATGCACTTATGCGAGGATTTACTTTAGTGTATACCACATTTATTCCAGTGTACCCACACAAAATCACACGAACTGAAGTACGCACCAGCGTTCCATGGAACGTGTCGACCTAATCAGCTGCGCGTTGTCCTCGTTCTCGTCCTCGTAATCCTTTTTGTGCATGAATACATATGGATATGGAATGGTATAAAATCATAAGGCTGCACTCCCGTTCCGCCCATTTTGGCCCTCGCCATCGGGGGCGTGGCCAGTTGGCTGCATAATTGTGTGGGCGCTGATACACTTAAAAATTTTACTAGAAAACTGTAAGCCCATTTGACAATCTCTTCCGCATTTGCTGCTAATGCGGATCAGATCCTTTAACAGCAATTCGTCCTGGGGCGGAGTTTCCATTGTGGGTGGGTCGCAGTTATGACAGCCTAATATAAAGGATTATTGGGGGATTCGCCGGAAATCTTTTACGAATTGGCTTACGATGGCATTTGGGTATTAACATTAAATGGTTGCTAGTTGGGCACGCAGAAAAGTGGGGGAGGACCAAAAGGGGTGTGCTAATGCTGTTTCTAAGAGCTCTTAAATATGCCAACAATTGATTTGTAATTATTTGCATAAAACCTCTTTACAACTTGTTCAAAATATAACACAATATGTTCACACAAATAATAATAAATTTGTACTTATCGCAATATACTGAAAGCCTTCTTAAATTATCAAGTAAATTGTATCGAGTATTAAAAATTTATGTATGAATTGGTTTTAAATGTAGTTGGTATAAAAATAAACCATTTATCATACTAAAAGTACATTTACATTGGGATAATACATTTATCCCAAGATATACTTTCTCTCTTTATAAACATTGTTAATATACATATAAGCTATATTATTTATATATAACTGCCTGATAAATAGAATCCAAAGAAACAGACTGAGGCCATCTGGGAAAAATGGAGCATCCCCTTGAATCGATTGACTGACTGCGGCATTTGGGCCAAGTTTTGTGGCCAATGGTTTCGACCTGGCCTGTACTTATCGCAATTACACGGTGGCAACTTGCCACAGCAAGTGGCACGTTGCACATCAAAGTGCGTGCGTCTCGCCGCATTAAAAGTAGACAAATAGTACAATAATATATTAAATGGTAAAAACACAGTAAAAAAAAAACGAGAAAAAAAAGGTAGAAAAAGGGTTGCCAGGTGCGTGACAACGAGATGAGAATGAAAATGCGCTCGTCTTGCCCGTTGACGTTTTTTTTTCGATTGCACGCATATGGCTTATGGTTGATTATACATACTACTACTACTTTACTAGTTTTTCGTACCGCACTTGAAATGCGTTTTTCAATTTGCAGTTAAATGGCAGTTAGAAAAGTACACGCGAACCCTGAGATACAGCCGCCTTTGACTTCTCCGTTGACCGCAAGGGCGATTACCAAGGTCCATCAAGCATGGCAAAAAATGGGGGAACAAACAAAAATATACAAAAAATAGTTTACAATAAAAAGAAAGCACAAAAAAAAAACTGGTCTAAAAAAAATAGATGGCAAATGGGGAGGCAGATGGCCAAACAGATTGGTGGGCCAAGAAAAAGAAGCCGAGCTAAGTGAAGCCAATCGGCGGTCGTTGTTTGCCACAACAAACAATCGTTGGTTGGCCAGCGGAGGGTTAAGCCATCTGCCCTCTCGCTCGCGCCCGCGGCCAGGCCATCTCTTTCGCACACGGTCTCCAACTATGCGTATCATCCATCCATGGGACTCTTGCTTCAAATGAAAGAAAGAAAAAACAAAAAAAAAGCGAGGGAAACAAAACGAAATATATAGATAGATAGATATATAAACTGATTATTAACTTTAACCGCGTAATTACAGGAGTAGGCGGTCTGGGGGCGTGGCACTCGTTCCGTTGACAGTTTTTTCTTCTATTTTTGTTCCCCATTTGTATCTCCAGTCAGTCATTGTCATATGGTTGGTTATAATATACTATATCTGAAAAAAAAACCACTCATTCCCATTCGCATTTTTCACATTTTCCATTATAATTTTTGTATTCAATTTTTTGTCGTTTTTTGTACGTTTCGTTTATTTGCCATAATCACATAGGAGACGAGCAATGTTTATTTAATTTCGCTCATTGTTGTCTGTTTATTATTATTTTTTGTTGTTTTTTTTTTTGTGGTTGTTGTTGTTGCGCTATGGCTGTAATATAATCAGGGGGCCGTGGCACGCCCACTTTGGTCAGCGTTTTGTCGAACATTTTGCGCACAAACGTTTAATTTTTTTTCGTATTTCTTTTGTTATTCGATTTGTTATGGTTCTTTTTTTTTTATTCGCGATGTTTGCACAAATTATATGTTGTAAACAAATCACACAAAAAGTAATACAAACCTGCACTGGTCGTATATATTTAAGGGTTTAACTAAACCTGTAATCAAAAAACATGGGCCTAAAAGTCCTAGAACTTGGAATATTCAACAAAATAGCCAGAATTAAATGAAGTTCCCTACTTGATTATTCTAATTATGCTTCATGAATAAATATTTTTTAAATAATATATATATATTTAATTTATCCAAGCTTTAACTTAGCTCACTTCACGTTAGTAGCAAATAATAAATATTATCCTATGCTTGCAACTATAATTTGTTAATTATGCATAATGTTGCCAAAGTTTTGGGCCACTCAGGCGATTCGCTTTGCATGCCAAAACAAAATCGAATTATGAATTATGCAAAAAAATAAATATAAAATAAAAATTATAGAAAGGGGAATGTCCGGAATCAGTCAAGTGTACATAATGCGTCGGTTTATTCATGGGAAGTCGATTGTAAACGTGGATAAATGCCAATTGTGCTGAAAGTTCGTTAAGCAATTAAAAAGTTTGACAAAACACAACGAAATTAACGCACAAACACATCAGGCGCGATTTTCAATTTAAGCATTTGTATTTATATCCTTTTTCTGCATATACATATACATATACATATACAAATATATATAAATAACCCCCCGGTTTTTGGTTAAATTGTTTTGTTTGCTTTTATAGTTTTACTACGGCGAGGCGAAGGACATTGAATGCATGCATATGTGGGGACCACATGCTGTGCATGCTCCTTTGTTTGCCACCGATCCTTTTGGCCAGGACACTTCTGCGGTTAGCCAGGGCGGTGGGGTAGGGGAATGCGATGGAATGGAGATGAGGAAGTAGCAGAAGCAGCAGCAGCAAAGGATCGCAACTCAAGGGATGCAGCATCATGCCAAATGCAATCTGGCCGATCGATTCGATCGATCAGACAAATGCCAGGCGACCGAAAACTGACAGCCATTATCATCGTTTATGGGGATTTACGAGCCCCTCTCTTTCTCTTGGCAATTGTGTGTGCGGAAAATGGGAAATGCACAAATGGGCTGAGGGTTTTTCGACCCCCCCTCTGGCCGTGATTTGTCACTGTGAAAATTTGTCAGCGCATGTCGCGTAATTAGAAGGCCTCGAGCACAACAACTGCAAAACGGAGTTTTGGTAATTCGGATTTTGGGATTCGGAATTTTCCTTTAATTGATAAATTGTGTCGCATGCTGCGTTGTCCTCGACGCCGACCGCACAGCCATTGTGTCGCTGGACTCGGGAGACAGGGATTCAGGATGCAGGGATTCAGGACACAGGATTCAGGATTCAGGATACAGGATTCAGGATACAGGACTACGGGTGCCGAACTCTGAACTGCGGACTCTCATTGTCAGTTGCGTAAAGTTGACATTTATGCGTGTTATTGTCTGTCCCCTCGACGATTGAGCGTATCAATTACTTGGGCAAACACAATCGAGTCCGCAGTCCTTCATAAAGGACTTTGACTTCTGTGTGCCAGTTTGTCTGCTATTTGTGTCCTTGTTGTAACTTTTTATTATTTTCCCCTCTTGCCTCTCACTTTTTGCCTGGCCATTTATGGCCGTGTCTATTGTGCGGCCAGCAGAGGAATCTGTATGTCCTTTTTAATATTTCTTATCTTTCTTTACTTTTTTTTTTTTGTCTGCTTTGCCCACCGGTAACTACTTCCTGGAAGTCTCTATTACACCGAAAACTTACTGGCCACAGGCGGCTCCTTTGAGGGAATCTGGGAAATAAGAGCGGTCAGGTCCAACAAAAGACTAAACAAACTTTGCCTCAAGTTGCAACAATCAATTGGAAAAATTAGGCATTTTGTCAACAATTAATATACCTAATTGCAAGTTCAATCAAATGCAAACAAAGTAGCGGGGTTAATTACAACAGAGATATAAATATAGGGTTATACATTTCACAATTTTTAAGTTAACATAAAATTTAGCATATTAAGAACTTAAATATTTGATAAGTAATAAACAGTTTAAAAATGCACAGATTATTTCTTATAAGGCTTAAACAAGCACAACTGTTTAACAAAAGTCCAGGAATTAATAACAGACACTTCTTCTGCGCCTTTGTGTGCCCTTAAAATGACTTTTAAATATATATATACACATGTATGTATTTGTTAGAATTTTCCACAATTATCATTTTCAGCAGCGCTATGCATGTGTGGATAGTTAGTTGTGGGCCATTGTGGGATAGTTAGATACCAAGTTACTTGCATGCGGGGACATTTGTGCGGCGGCCTTTGGCAAATTGCAAGGCAAGTCGATACGAATCGATTCGAATCGAATCGAATGGAATGGAATGAAATGAAAACAAATCGAATTCGCTTTAACTACCGCCAGTGCACACAAAACGACAATTGCCGATCATTTTCTAATTAAGTCATTAAACTTAATAGCCACTTGTCTCGGAGGCGAGTGGTCGACCAGAATGCCAACGACATGAGTCGTCGATTTAGAATGGCCAGCAAGGGAGCTGGGTTATAGAATGGGTTATAAATAGTCCTTTCTGAGCACCCAGGACACTGGTCAACTGTTGTCCAGGTGTAGTTTCATTATTTCATACCCTTACCCGCCAGATTTCTGATTTCTGATGATTAATGCTAAATGGATTATGTCAAATTGCGTAAATGCCACGGGGTTCTTTTTGCCCCTGCGGCTCACATTGTCCTCTGTGTGACTGGCAAAATTCAATTACCGCAGTCTCAACTCGGTCCATCGTTCTGGTATTTTGAACTTTTCTTTAAATTAGCTGCTCGCTGGCACCACACAAAAATAGTTGACAGTCAGCGCACAGATTTCCGGCGCAAATTATTCTGCTCGAACGGCCAACGACAAATGATTTTCATTAGGATTGCGGAGTGCGGAGAATGGGGAAGTTTTTTTTCAGAATTTTCAGAAAGGAAACTGGAAGGAAGTCAGGGGCTATTGATTTTGAAATGGTAATGGTTAAAAAATATCAAGTAAAATTTATGGTTTAGTTAGACAATCTAGTAATCATTTAAATTATTTTAAAAGATATTTAAATTACATAAAAGATATTTAAGTAAGTGTTTAAGTGAAGTAATTTTTAAATAATTCTCAAAATCTCTTAGAAACAAAATGGCTTCTAAAAAACTGTTGTTAGTTCTTAAAATTCCTTTAAAATTTACTGATTTCAGCTTAAACGTATGCCGCAATTAGCTAATTTGGGCTGATTTACCAAATTGTGCGATTTCTTTAAACTTTAATAACACGACCAGCAACTGAAATCAGGTGACCAGGTGGGCGGATTGGACTTTTCCAAGGGCTTTTCACCGGTCGGCAATTTGTTGCACAATTCTATTTACGTAAGCAGAGCCGATGACTGCAGGCGAGGATCGACACGCGATGCAGTGCATCGGTAGTGGAACCCACACACATCTGTAGACACCACACACACCATACCGCATACCACATGCACATCGCTTGAATTACAGGGACTGTGATTGGGATTGGGAATCGGACAACTGGCCAGGTTTCCCAACTCAAAGGAGCACCAAGGAGCATACAGTTGACGAGGAGCTGAAAAGTGGAGGCGTGGAGGAGGTGAAGCGGCATCGAAAAACTTTTGCAGCTCTATAATTTCCACATAAAGGAAACTGAAAAATAATTATTAATGTGGCACATTTTTTATAAATGCATATGTACATATATAGTATTTTTGTTTTTTTTTTTTTTTTTTTTTGTATTGTGGCACCTCGTTGTGGCCATCGAATCCTGCTGAATAATTGAGAATGTCCTGCGGCGTTGGTGCGAAAGGCATGTGCGATACGATTTAAAATTTCCCAGGACACTCTTCTTTACGTGGGGTATTCGTATTTATGTGCTGGTATTATTTTTGATAAGCAATTGGCGGATAATTAATTAGCAGAAAGGAGGTCATAGATAGGAATTAGCTCTTATGTAAATCATATACTACTTTTAAATAGCTTTCTAACTGATAATACATGAGTACTCTCAATAGTCGTTAGGGTATCAAAGTGTCGGGTAACCGATTGTCAAGACTTCGAATTTGTTTACATCGCTCGTTAGCCGCATTTACTTTTTCGGTTTTTTGTTACCAACTTTTCTTGAATGTTTTACCATAATTGTTGCTGGTCTTAACAAGCTACACGACAGCAGCGTCAAACCGCAAAATATTCATGAGGACACATCACACGTAAAGCAACGAAGAAAAAAAACACAAAAGGACTGCAATGAGATATCCAGAAAAGTATAGAAAAAAACAAACGAAACTAATTGTAATACCTTTCATTTGAAAAATATTAATTATAAAGCACGGAAATTTTCAACTGCCAGCTGTGGACATGTGGAATTTCTGATCCGTTTTTCCACATTTTTTTCATTTTTTTTTTTTTTTTGTCGGCTTAGAGTACTAATTTCTTTTGGGTTTTCACGAATGCAATGTTGACAAGTGGGCGTGCCTCGATATGGGAAAAATAAGAGTAGAATATGGAAACGGGTCTAATTGTGAGAATTTGGACAAGTTGTGCGCGGGGAAATCTGATAAAAACATGTCCAAAAACACATGTTGCCAACAGCCTTTTTGTTTTTTTGTATTTTCTATATATATATATTTTTTTTTTGGTGAAACCGAAGACTTATATTAGCAGGGAATGGCATTGGGAATCATCATCTAATGTGCGGATGATGGATGATAAGCCGACAAAATAGCTCGACACTCTCGCACTTCCTGTGCTCCTTTTTTATATTCGCATTCCCATCTCCCAGCGCGTCGTCTCCCGTTTCATCAATGGAAACTATATTATTGCAGCGTGGGAGCTCCAGGAGATCCCGGCCAGGATCAGGACAGGTACTGCTGCTCCTGCACCCAAACGAATACACATATAACATACATACTACAAACTACATGCTACATACACAATCTACTATGTGAATGAAGATTCGCTCTGACACACGATACGACTTCAAATGGCAAAGGAGCAAAGAACCAAAAAAAAAGAAAAAGAAAAGGAAGCAAAGGACAGGACAGGACCAGACAGGAGACACTCGCTCGGGTGCAGAGCAAGGATAATAACGAGGCTAATAGACGGTATCGAATTTAACTCTAGCAGATAATCATCTTCGGGCCAAGGTAATTGTCTAAGGATACTTGACGCTGGGCCGGCAAGTGTCCTCCGCCGAGGTTAAGGAACTCCCAGCTCTTTCTCAACTCTTTGTATATCCTTTTTGGGACTTTTTTTTTTGGGTGCCGGTTCCTTTTGTCCTTTGTCCTCTGGCCTTGCGTGTCTTTGGGCTCCCCTCGTCCTCCTCCATCCTGCCAGTTGGCTGCAATGAACCGGAGCAGATCCAATCTGACGTAATTAAATGCAACTATCTGCCATCGATGGAGGCGCAGCTAGCAGGCAGGATCCTTGCCTAATATCCTTTCCGCGATTGCGTGCCACAATTAAATGGCATTTGGAGTTTCGAAAATACGCGCTCAATTATTTACACACAAACGCGATATCCAAACTATAAAGTAAATATAAAATAAATCATCTAAAGTATAAAAAATATGGAATACTCCCGATTGTTACAGCAGAAATTGTATCTGCTTTATATAGTTTAGGTACATGCGAATTTTGATGAACCCCATCTTTGAATATATAGCATTCTGTTCAGTCGCCATAAGCCAATCCTCACTGTACTGGCACTTTCTCAGCCAAAAACCCGCCAAGTGCGACTGACAGTAGTGGGAACTCAACCCTTTCGAAACTTCCGCTCAAACGCACGCAGTCGTATGATAGCCAAATTGATAGGTTCGTCAATTGGAGACGCAGTCGAAATTAAATATTACCATTCGAAGAGTTGTTAACGAACTTATTAGGAGCTAGGGGAGTGCCATGCCAGATAAGTAACCATATATATATATACCACATATATATATATTGAATACTGTGCGGCATATTCGTGTATCTCTGGCAAACAACAGAAGCAGAACTTTCCGTCAAACAGATAGGTACACTTCTCGAGTACATTAAATAATTGCTATATGAGTGAGGTGAGGAGAGTGGATTTGAAAGGAGTGAAGGGGGTGAAGGGGTTCAAAAAGGGGGCGGACTGTACTGAGGGGAGGGGGTGTGGCTCAGGCTGTGGCTATGGCTATGTCATGTGGCTGGGCCAAGCGACTAATTGAGCAATTAGTGGCTAAAAAGGCAACAATTGAGGCCATTTGCTGGGAAACCTGCGGGGAATTCGTAATGACTGCAAATGAATGGGAGAAGCCTTTGCGAGCACACCTTAAAGGTCGAGAAGTTTTGTTATACTATATATCTATCCATTTTACAGCTCTCTATTTCAAGCACTTAAAATCCCTTGAAAATGACAGTTTCAGTAGCATCAAGCTAGTGGGGAATCTCTTACTCAAAAATACACATTGATATATTTTCTATAATATAATATTCTTATACTAAGCAATCCAGCTGCAGAACAAGATATCCATATAAATTCATTAATTTTCCAGGCAATGATACAGTGACAACTCGCACCGTGAAAAATGGTAACCGCAGGATAACAAATGCCATTTGCTTGAATGTTATTGCGGCCACAACAACGCAACATTTTGTAATCAGAGGCCACAAAAAGTCGATATTGTATATATAGGGATATGGATATGGATATGGATATAGACGAAGGGAATGAGCGTCGCAATCGCGTCGACAGTTAATGAGATTAAAACACCCAGCGGGTATCCTTATTGCTCTTGGTCCTGGTTATCCTGGCCCAGCGGGATATAACCGAATTGCGCAGTGCCGCACCAAAATTGAGAAGTCAAATCGAGAAGTGGGGGGGCAGATGGAAGGAAATGCGGGGAGGAGTCAAAAAAAGGAACTCAGAGGGAAATAGGGAATGCGTGGAATCCGAGACGAGAGCGCTGCATAAATCACTGCCATAAATTAGTTGGCTTTTAATTACGATTATTATGCTGATAATAGGGCGCATTTAACGCGCGATAAACATAAATAATCGTGTCAAATGCAAACAGATGTCGAAACAAGATGACAACGGCGATGCTCCAAACAACTTCAGCAACTCCAAATCACGGAGACTCCATTCAGGCGACGACTAAAGATTCAAAAAGATTAAGTTGAGCTCTACCGACTCTTCTAATGCCGTGTAATATTTATTTCAATGGGATTTCAGCGAAAAAAAACTAATGCTGCATAATTAACATCTTTGTTCCCTTTAAACAGTAATTAAAAGCCATTTGTAAATATTTATTTAATTAAATCTTTATTATAGAAAACAAGATCACCTATTGAAAATAGGTTACTAAAGTATTTAAAGTTATTTTTTATAAGGAGCACCCGGCATACCCCATTTTATCGATTATTGCCGGTACAGGGTATGCAAATATTTTCTGTGCGCGGTTCATTTTTTTGCTTAATGAAAACAATGTGTGAACAAGATTTGTGAACGGGGGCAGTCGGGGGGCGTGGCAACCATTAAAAGATTCCTGGGATGCCTTAAACATCTCGGCGTTGACACCGTCTTGGAGTTTTGGAGTTTTGGGGATTGGATACTTGGGCTCTGGAACTGGCAATGGGAGTGGGAATCAGAATGGAAATGGGAATGGGAATGGGAATGGGTGTGGAAGTGATGAGGATCTCGTTTCTGGCGCCTAACTCCGCTCAAATGTGTGAAAATCATATTTTAATTAAAGTTGGCTGCTAATGATTTTGTCAGCGCCGCAGTGTCGCTCGTTTATCATCGTCGCCAATCCTTTGGCCCCACTCAACTGCAGGACTACCTTGGTCTTTTCGGATTCATTCAGCGTTATGCTCGGCTCCTCTGCCACTATACAGATATATAGAGATATGTATATACATAGATACAGACCATGTCCTTTTGCAAGGCGATGCCAAACGCATGTCCTTTCCTTTGTTTTATGTCTCTGCTAGCTATCTCTTTTTTCACATGCCCCCTCCTTTTGTGTTTGTATTTTTCATTATTTTAATTTACAACTTGCTCTGGCACTCTTTTGAAATCCGAATCCTGCACAGTGGTAGTGGGTGAGCATGGGGATGAGTTGCCCAGCAGGATGCGGCTACCATGTGACACACAATACCCAGAAAACAGAAGTCAAGGATTTCGAAATGAGAGAGAGAGAGTTGCCTCATTTCAATTCACCGCACTTGAGATTCCTTCGAGGAACACTTACCAAACGTTGCGTATGATTTATGCCACGAATACCAAACCTTTTTTTTAACAAATTTGAGCACATTATTGGATAGCATTTTCACAGATAAATGACAGGAATTACTAAACTTAGATATTTGTTTAAAACATCTTCAAAGTTTGTTTGTTTAGCAATATGCTTGATTTCGAATGCCCAGTTAAAATTCATTTAGGTAGTAAATATAAATGTATTTAGGTAGTAAATATAAGTGTGCAAATACTTATTTTATCTTTTCCAATGGCTTTAGCCACATCTGTAAGTGCAAACCATAATTTTTCATGGCTTTAAGTGAGCAGCAGCAAGAGGGCTTTCCATTAATTCTCCGTAATGTGAAGAGCACTCATCGCCCAGTTTGCCCATCGCGGCCAGAACGTTATTCATTTGAATCTTGAATTCATTGCCCTGGCAAATTGTTTTTGGCCCCCGGGCGACCACACCCCCACCGAGGGGATGTCAAAACACCAGCGGGTAAAATAACTGCGCAGCTTAATCCACTTCTGAATGATAAAAGGGGGTTGTTGTTGATCGGAACGTTAGAAACAATCTGCACCCACTTGACGGGTGAGAAGAATCTGTTCCACCGGATTGCGAGGGTGCCTTTTAGCCACGGTAATAAAATTTAAATCACCCACACACATCAGGATATCAGGACATCAGGGCAACCAGGACAATCAGGACATGAAGGGAACCCAGGGTCGACCCTTTAGCCCCCTTCGCACAACCTTCCATTCTCGATTAAAGCGTTAAAAGTCGTTAACGACCAGATGAAATGGCATGAGGAAATTTTGGAGTACAGGAAGTCCAGCAGTTCGGCAGCATCCCCAACCAGAAAAAAAAAAGAAAAACAAAATCAAATCCGAGTATAAACCACCCTCAATCAGATAAACATATTTTACGCTTATTCGCAGATACAAAGATTGATTTACCAAATTGATTCTGCCCATCCATATCCACACAGATACTTTCCCAGCCCAGCCACTTTTACCATTTCTTTTTTTTATGTTGACAAATAAAATTAGAATCGCAGCGTTTTGTTGTACATTTATTTTGAATGAAATTTAAATAGTTTATTCGTATTTTAAATAATTAATTTACATAGACAAAAAAAAGTAATCGAAGATGATAAATTGCTGATGCGGCCCACGTTTCGCTGGACTGGCCAAATCCATTTTGCATTTTGCATTTTGCATTTTGCATCCGTGCTTCATTTTGTGTGTGTGTGTGTGTGTGTGTGTGTGTGTGTGTGTGGTGCTAAGTATCTAAGTATCTGCTCTAAGCCTAGTTCAAATAAAACAACAAAACACATTTAGTTAAGGTTTAGCTTGGGTTTTCTCTTCTGCTTCTTTTCTTCCATCATTTTTTTTTTCGTTTAGTTTAGTTTTAGTTTAGTTTTAGTTTTAGTTGGGATCGATTAAAGCACTAGCGTCTAAGATATCCTCGTTCGATGGGGTTAGCAAAAATAAATGAGGGACATATGCTAATTTACAAGGGCTAGAGTTTCAATTTCCCCCCCCTGCATTCTTGATTTTTGTTTTCTCTTTACAATTTTGGTTCGCTCACACTTCATAATTGGACTAGAAATATATTTATGATGTTCCCCCCGTTCAATATCCATATACATATATATTTTATATCAATATATATATATATATATATATTTTTGTTTTAGGTGTCTTCGTTTAGAATTGCATAATGGTTCTTATCTCGTTTTTTAAAGGTTTTCTTTTGTTTTTGTGGTGCTCGAAGCTTGTCTCTTGGTTAATGTCGTATATAATGCTTAGTACCTATTAAAAAAAAATTACATATCCATAGGGCTAGTTAAAAAAAAAAAAAAAAAAAATCACTCTCCTCTTTTTTTCTCTCACTGTGATAACTAGATAGTCTAGAAAATGGCTTATTCTACAAATAGGCTATAAGCAATATATTTATATTCATATATTTATATTTATATATATATATATATTTTGTAATATTTTACTTTCAGTTTTAGTTTAGTGCTGGGATTAGCGCGATAGACACATAGAGCGGGCGTTTCTTTTCAAATATATATTTACAGACATCTGCTGGCTATATGTACAACCGCAAGATAGAGCTTCAAATCAAAATGATATCGCTTTTGTATATGCTATATATATACTATATATATACTACATATATACGTAGTACGTGGTATTCATGGTGTGGAACCCTTGCGCTGCTTTAGTTGGTGAACAGGAAGGGTCCCAGCGATCCTCAAACCATGGGTGGCTTGATATCCACAAGGGAGCTGGGATCCAGACCGGGTGAGCCACCGGTGGCCAGGTGGTGCGAGTGGTGGGCATGGTGGTGCAGGTGATGGGCATGTGGATGCTGCTGCTGGCCAAATTGCTGATGATGATGCTGCTGCTGCTGTTGCTGGTGGTGTTGTTGCTGTTGCTGCTGATGATGCTGCTGTTGCTGCTGCTGCTGCTGTTGATGTTGCTGCTGCTGCTGCTGCTGTTGTTGCTGCTGATGCTGCTGCTGCTGGTGGAGCATCACCGGCGAACCGCCCGCGGCGACCATCTGGTGCGGCGTGGCCAGGTGCAGACCGCCGCCCAGCAGGCTGCTGGACGTGCCATTGGCGCTGTGCGCGTGCAGCGAGGTCGGGGTGCCGGGATGGCTGCCAGAACCGGATACGGAACCGCTAACGGAACCGCTTGAGCCACCGGAATTGGAATTGGAATTGGAGCTACCCCCCGTACCGGATCCAGATCCCGCTCCGGTGGTCACCGATCCCGATACCGCTAACGTACCAGCACCAACTGATCCAGAACTGGCGCCACCCCCGCCGCCACCGGCACCGCCCGTCTGTTGGCCACTGCCCACGCCGCCCAGCCCGTTGGACTCGCCCGACTGGTTGGCGGCCTCCTCTGAGTCGCTACACGACTCCGAGGAGCCCTTCTTCAGCCCACCATTATGGCCATTGGCCTGGTGATTGGCCGTGCCATTGTGCGTCTTCACGTGCTTGGCCAAATGGTCGCTGCGCATAAAGCGCTTGTTGCACACGGGGCATGCAAAGCGCTTCTCGCCGGTGTGCGTCCTCAAATGCCGTTGCAGCTCGTCGGAGCGTGTGAAACGCTTGCCGCAGAACAGCCAGTTGCACACAAAGGGACGCTCGCCGGTGTGCCACCGCAGGTGAGCCTTCAGATGCGATGTCTTGCCATACACCTTGCCGCAGCCGGGTATGTGGCACGAATGGATGTTCTTCTTGCGCAGATGAACGCCAGCGGGCCCCAAGCGTTCCGCCTCCTGGCAGTTGGGACAATCGCAGGTGGCCCGTCCAGCATAACGCCTCTGGGATCTGGGTGATGGTGTCGATGATGTGCCACCCTGTGGTGAGCCGCCCGCTGCCGCTGCCGCTGTCGCCGCCGCTGCTGCCGCCGCCGATGGTGAACTGTGCGGCAGGGAGAAGCCACCCATGCCCACGCCCACGCCCACACCAACGCCCACACCCTGGCCGGGCAACATGCTCTTGTAGGTGTCCTGGAGCAAATGCTGTCCCGAACCCAACAGCGAATGACTCAATGCGGAGCTATAGTTCTCGCTCGCATAGTTGGCCATGGTGGAGTGCATGCCCGCACCACCCATATCCAGCCAGGAACCGGCGGCACTGTGCATGTCCCACCAGCCGGAATTCACGCTGGCCGCCTCCTTGTGGGTGACCGCATTGAAGGGCCAATCGTACGGATGACGGGAGTAGACACCGCCAAAGGCAGCCGCACCGGCCTCCACTTTACCCAGCAGACCCTGATGCATATGATGGTTGTCCATGTTCGATGTGGAGGTGTTTGGAAAGTACAAATCACCGCCATAGGCAGCTGCCACCGCAGATGCCGTCGAGGATGATTGTGATCCGGTGGCGGAGGAGGAGGAGCCGGTGGAGCCCCCGCCCACCGCCGCGCAGGAGGAGGCTAGGGGGCGACTGTAAGGATAGATGCTGAAATTACTCGCGAGTCGTATAGGGCCAGCTGCTGCGGCTGTCCGCGCACAGCGCTCCAGGGGATTCCCCTCCCCCCTCCCCTTCCTCAAAAGGGGTGGTCAGGTGGTGGGTGGATGGTAGTCTATGAAAGTTATGTCCTCTACAAAATATACTGCTTTTATACGGATCTATATACTACTATCTTGAAACCATCTGCATTCAATAAACACATGTATTCTGTTCTCATAATCCGTTTTCTTTGCCATGAAATGTCCCTTTTATAAAATATATTTTATTTAATATTTAATAGCAAGTTAGTGCTTAATTCACAGTAAACTCTAGGCAAACCTAACCACCAGAATGCCCCATCCACCCACCGTCCACTGGGGGAATCCCTGCTGGATCGCTGTGCGCCGCCTGTCTGCTTACCTAGCTGTGATGTTCACCATGGTGCTGGCGCTGGAGGAGAGGCTCCTGGAGGACTGGCCACCACTCGAGCCGCTGGAGCTGGACGAGCTGGCCGCTGAGATGGCGCAGGGCGAGTGCTGGCCGGCGCTGCTGCCACCACCACCACCGCCGCCGCCTCCGCCGCCAGAGGAGCCACTGGAACCGGCTGCCGGCGAATTGGGACTCTTCTTCCACGGATGGAAGCCCTTGCCCACAGCGGCGTCGGCCAGCGGGGGCGGGGATTTGTTGGAGAGCTTGTTGCACTGGGCGGCCAGCATGGCCAGCGGAGTTCCCCTCAAGCTGGGATGATCCTGTAAGGATACAAAAGAATTATGAGCTAGACATTACAATATGTTTTAAAACCAATAACTAGTTTACTAACAAAAGGCATTAACATTTGGATTAATATCAATAACTAGTTAAAATCAAAATTTGTATTTCTAAACGTAGTAAATATATAAACATATTTCCTATTTCTTATATGCAGTTTATATCACTTCAAACTCAACACCACACATTTTTGTTAAACATTTCCCATGGGAATGCTTGCATTTCTTAATTAACTGCCGTTCGCGCGAATTTCCAAATTACTTAAATGCGAATTAGTCGAGCTCAATTTCGCTTCCTGCCCGATTTTGCTTTTGGTTTTCTTTTGTTTTGTTTGGTTTGGCCAACGGTTTCTAATGTCTGTCTGTCTGCTGCTGCTGCAACAGGGCCAAAAGGGCAGGCCAAGAGGGCCAAGAAGCCAACAGCCAGAGCAACAGCAACCCACAAAATTAATTCGCCACGTAAATCAAAACTGAAATTCCCTTTTAGCGCTGCGAATGAGCCGCGATTTTATGGTCCCTGGCGTTCTGGAGATACTCTTTATCGACAGCAAGGAGTTGAGACGACTGCAGAAAGATACTTAACAAATATTTAACAAAATATATAACAAAATATTTGAAAATTACAAAAATTGTTAATATGATGTCTTGAATTGCTTGTACAACAAAATGTTGTTTGCTATATTAAACCACATTGTAGAATGTCTAAATAATTTGTATTAAAGAACTTTAGTTACCTAATTTTTTTTTTCTTATTTACTTTCAAGAAAAACAACTTTATTTTTATTTACTTAATAACATTTTTAATATACTCCTATTTTTTCTAGAGTATGACCCATTCGACTATACAGTAAATGCCTTTTCTCCCACAGACATTTATAATCGAGAGCTGCGTTTTTGGGAGGAAGTCATTAAAAGTCGGCTCGATTCCGGGGTTAAGTCCTTGGCCAAAACTAATTTTCAATTCCGCTTTTTGTCTAGCGGCGAATGCGGCACTTGTTTTTATTCCGTTTCTCACTCGAAATTTTGCTGCCTGATTGACGAAGGTCGAAGGATTTCTCTAGAGAAGGATTCTCCCAATCTGTGGTCTCTGCGGATTGGATCCTCGTCAAACACATTTCATGCCTGCCAGCTGCTTGAGTTGTTGCTGCTGGATAACAACTTGGCACAACAACCACGACGGCAACAATACCAATAACAATAACCATAAGAAAAGCAAAAGCAAAAACAACAGCCAGAATTGTCAACAACAAGTTGAACAACTTTGGCAATACGGTAAAAGTTGTTCAATCAAGCGCCACAATATATTTGCACATATTATACACTGATCCAAAATTAATCGGCCATCCATCGATTACCGGGGAAATGAGTCTATTTGAATTTGAATTTCCACCTTGCACTAAATGCAACTTGTTCTTGTTTATTATTGGCTTTAATATTTGCAAAACGGTTTGAGCTATGCTAACAATCAGTTTTAGCAGGCTGGAATATATATAAGTAATATATTATAATCAAACTGCATATGAGAAACTTTAAGAAGTGATATAGGTACGGTTATAAAAGTTCCCTACAGCTTTGCGCCTTTTTTTCTCCTCTTTTGCAACCAATTATTTGTTTGAGTGCATTGTGGCCATTGCCCAGTAGTCGTGGCCTCGTCGAGTTGTCCAAAAAAATTAAGTTAATAGTTTACTGACTCGAGTCGGCCGATTTACAGTTGCCTAGTTTCGAGCTTTTACCGTTTTCGTTGCCGATTTTCGTGTGCAGGGGGGTGGGTGGTGCAGTGGTGCGGTGGTGCAGTGGTTTTTATGGTGGCTCAGTGGATTGCTGTGGCAACCAGCAATCAGACGGAGATCGGGATCAGAGAGCCTCCGCGGAAGCTGCTATTTTGGCCAGTAATTGGCCACTCCAGAAATTGAGAGGAAAGGCAACGAAGCTGGCGAATCTGGGGAATCTCCCTTACTACCGCCCACCTAACCATACATATACATATGTATACCTATGTATGTATGTATGTATGTATGTATATATTGCATTTCCTGACTTTCTGTGGATCTGCTTTGTGGCACGTTTATGTCGCTGCCGCTTTTTCAATTGCAAGTCCGCTCATCTCCCGCATCGGACAGGTGCTTTGGCAGCCTAATGACATCACCCATTCGAATCGTGAGGTTCCTGGTTCCTCTGGATCTTCTGGATATCTGGATATCCAGCCACCGAACTACTTTGGCCCCTTAGTCGAACAAAATAAAAACGGAAAAACCCAAACGAAGTCAGGCCAAAAAAAGCACACACTTAATTGGAGCAATTTCAACGTCGTGCAACTGCGCGTATGAGTAATGGCTGTTGTGCCAGTGTGTGTGTGTTAGTGTGTGTGTGTTAGTGTGTGTGTGTTAGTGTGTGTGTGTTAGTGTGTGTGTGTTGGATAAATTATACAAAATGATATCGGGGCAGGCAAGTCAGTTAGTTAGTTAGTCAGTTGGTCAGCTAGTCAGTCAGGAGAGACTGGGGCAAATTAAAATGCAACTCGATTTGATTAATCGATCAGACTTTTGATGCAAGTGGCTCAAAAAAGTTTATGATCTAGAGATTATGTGTAGGAGGAATATAATACATTCTTTACGACTTTATAATAATCCTAGCATGAAATGCTTTAATTCACTGATAAAGTCTTGATAAAATAATCCTACTATCTTCAGGGGTTCTTATAACTTACAGCACATAAACTCATTATAGCTTCATTAATTGATAACTTCCCTTGACTCCTTTCTTCATTATTACTTCAAACTTGCTCCGTGCATTTTTTCTTGGCCACCTTAGGAGGCCTTGCAGTTGGCCTAATTAAAACAGTCGAATGTCATTTCCCGAAGGTGAAAACGGTATCGGGAATCGGAATCTCGGCGCAAGTAAAAAGGGGCTATCTTCAAAAGGCGCGAGCTAAACAAATTTGGTCAACGCAGCAGGTGATGTCCCCGGCAGGGGAGAGGGGAAAGGGAAGAGGGGAAGCAGTTCCCAGTTCTCAGTTTACGGATTCGAATTCGGATACAGATGCAGATACAGATTCCCCCTGTTTGAATTCACAGCGGGCGCTATCAGCAAATGGCGCTGCAGGTTCCTCACCTTTTATCTACCTCAGCTCCCGACCCCGACTCCTATCTCCCCATCTCACTTCCACCCGCTATGGCCCTCTCACTCTCGAAGATATCGCACCATCTCTTTCGGCGGCAACAAGTTGGGCACATCAATCGGAGGCGGTGTCATAATTTTCACAGCAGGTGCCGTCGCTAATGATTTACAATGAGCCAGGGAAAAATGGGCTGAATCGGAGAATCAGAGAAATGGAGAGACAGAGACAGCGACAGCGAACGAGAGAGAGAGAGGGAAATGCACTCTGTTGCATCGCCGTGTCGGCAAACAACAATAAAAATGTGAAAAATCTAAATTCGTTGTGGTCGACGTCGCTGACCGTTTGAAGTCCACTCCAAAGACCAATTCATTATTCATCGGTTTGCATTGTATGCCGCATATATGTATGTATATATGTATGTGTATATAGTCTTAATGCCTCATGGGTGGGGCGTTGCAGTGGCTAATTTGCCGCTGGGATCGATGGGTTCTCGAACCGAAGAAGGTACGCCGACTGGCGCCAAGTGGCGCCCCCTAGGGTGCCAGGGTGCCAGAGTGCCAAACAAATTGTTAACTATTGTGATCCGATTCGATGTGGAGTCGGTGGATCAAGGCGATTCTATATATATATGTGTCCTTGATCTGCATTCCTAATTTGGTGCTGTAGTTGCAGGTGGGAGTGTTGATCTTACTACTAAACCCATTCTGCAATCGTTGCTCTCTTAAGTTCACTTGTAATGCAACTTCGCATTTTACTGTGATCTTTGTTAATAACTAGGATTTTACTGTGATATTTATTAATTACTACGATTTTACTGTGATATTTATTAATTACTAGGATTTTACTGTGATATTTATTAATTACTAGGATTTTACTGTGATCTTTGTTAATTACTAGGATTTTACTGTGATCTTGTTAATTACTAGGATTTTACTGAGATATTTGTTAATTACTAGGATTTTACTGTGATATGTATATGTTAATTATTAGGATTTTACTGTGATATATGTTTATTACTAGGATTTATGTAATTATATTTCAACATCTATTTGTTGATTAATCCCAAGTTAAATATCTATTACAACATGTTTTAAACAAAATCTCTTCGTTGATTAACACTTAGCTCAGACTTAATATCTATTACAACATGGCTCAATATAGATCCTTCAAATGGTAAATGGCATTTGAATGATCTGTGCGGCTGGCGGGAAAAGCTGGCAGTTAAAACGTAAGAGTCCATCAAAAAATGCACATTAAATTTTGAATATTACTACACACTTTTCGTATAACAAACACGCAGGCGGCAAATGGATATTCAGTCTTTTCCAATTATCGCTGCCATTTACATTGCTGATGAGTTTTCTCCGCCATAAAAGAGCAGACTCCTTAAAAAAATCAACTATCGACGCCGACAATTATCGCCATCCATCAACGGGAATCAATCTCAAGCTAATCCGTCGGAACGGCTAATCCCCAAACTTTGTGGCACAGTGTGTGAAAGGCAACAAAACACACTCCTCATCAGCAAAAAAAAAAACAAAAATCGAAAATTTAACTTCAGCTAAAATAAGAAAGAAAAAAAAACCAAAAACTGCAAAACTCCGGCGCCAAAATGCAAATAAAACAAGAAATGCGACGAAGAAAAAAGAAAGAAAAAACATAAAACGGCGCAACGCGAATATAAAAGATACTTTTAAATTGCAAAAGGCCTACGCCGAAGTGAAGAGAATGAAGCTACCGAATACGCTGGAGAATCGACTGAAGAATCGCAAGGAGCAACGAGGCAGATACAATTTTCATAGGCAATTAAAAAAAGTTCATTGGTTTTGATTTTATTTTCGGCGGCAGAGAACTTCGCCATTCAGAAGCCACAACGCGCACAGCTCGAGGCATTTCGACTTCTTTAAAATCCAAAAGGATGCCAGACCAAACCAGACCAGATATATATACATATATACATATATATATATATAGCCAGACCCTCTTCCTTCCATTAGCATGTAAAGTGTAAACTAATGGCTTTGATTCTGATTCTGAAGGCGAGCGAAAGAGTCTCGCAAATTAAAAGCAGCGTGGGAACCAAGTCGCTTCTGTCCCAGAAGTTTATTAAAAAAACGCCTGGCCCCCAAGTAGCATCGGTCAACTTTGTCTTCATCGTCTGGGAGTTCCTTGGAACTGGTCTTATGATGTTCTGATGGTCGGGATGGTCGAGATGGTCCTCTGGTCCTCTGGTCCTCTCACTTGAGGATCTGGACTACGCCTGGACCTGGACCTGGACTTGGACTTGGACCTGAACCTGAACCTGAAGCTGGTCCTAAAACCAGAGACCCCATAAGTAAGCCATACACGAAAACTCATTAACAATGACGCTCCAAAAACGGCGGTGCAGAAGTAGCCGGGTAAAAATTAATGGAGTTTCCAAAGCTCCAGACTTTTTCATCATAATTTTTATTATTATTTTTTCATCCTTCTTCGCTTGTGCGTTTCTGTTTCATCCTTATCTCTGTTGCCTCGTTGCTGCTGCTTTTTTTTTTTTGGTTTTTATTATTTATTATTTTTTTGAGAAATTTCAGAAAACAAAAAATAAAAAACCAAAAGTAAAGTGGAGAACGAAGGTGCTTTCAGGCCTAAGTGATCTTTAAATACTCTATGATGTTACTCTATAATGTGCTTTAATAATGGTAATACAGCATAGCACCTTAGATAAAATCACCATTAGCACTTACTTTTAATTAGGTATTTAAAAACAGCAAGGCACTGGTAATCATATAGGGTATATGCCAGTCGATGTGAGCATTGATTTTTTGGGTTGGCCCGATAATTACGAACTGAGAGATTCGTCTGAAGGCGCAGTGCAGTCATAACCCAAATTGATGAAGTGCATTAAAGTGTCTTTAATGTGCGGCAATAAGAGTGAGGGCAAAAGAGACGGCAAGAGATGGGAGGAGGTCGAGCGAAAGAGACAGGCTTAGTGGAAAGAAAAGAGAGAGGAGAAGACAATTGCTTATAAGATTTTAATTTAGGAAATGCTTTAATTCGATGTTCCTCCACTTTTCTGTTCATTTGGCTCTGGTGTTTGTTATCACCCTTCACCCTCCACCCCTCCCCTCCCCCCTACAAAAACCAAACCCACTTTTGCAACCCTTGGCGCTCTCAAGGACTCAGTGTCACGCCTCCCCCCAAAAAAAACCCCCCATCTTTCTCCTGCTCTTCTGAAATATCATGATTAACTGACCGCTCATTAGAGCCACATGACATTCTCGACTCAGGGAGCCCCCCCCTCCCCAATTTTTGCCACCCCCTTTGTAGAAACGGGTCACATTTAATGTGCCTCGGATTGCAATTAATTTGAACCCGAACTTTTGGTGAGTGCTTTGGCCTGTTTGGGTGTTTAAGTTCAGGCTCCAGACTTTGTTCCACTAATTGGGGTTGATTATGCATTCAATTTCCAAGGATTGCTAGGCAAGTTGGCCACAAAGAAAAAGGGGTTAACAGAGGGTGTGAAATAGAAGTCATAACAGCAAAGAGTGTGTAACTTATTTCTGTTGAGTAATACAGCTTAAAAGTTGTAATATCTCGTTTAAAATAATTGACACCACCAATTCTTTATTTCTGTTGATTATCGTTGAGCATTTTGTTTGGCTTGCTTATAAAACCCAACTGAATTAGCGCATTAAATTCACTGCTGCCATTCCTTGGCCTCTTGCCTTGAACTGACCTCCTTCTCCTTTTTTCGACATTAAGCCACCACATCCTTGACTCCTTCACACATTTCCTCAACGCCCCGAACCGCAGCACTTCCCCTGTTGACGTGTTCAGCTCGCATTACACTTAGAGCCTGCTTAAAACTTCATAAAACTCACAACTTTCAGCACATTTGGGGGGATGATGGATCGAGGGGGAGAGGGGGGTATGCATGGGGGTTACTACAAACAAAATAAACGCTGACAGGCAACAGCAACAACATTGGCCACAAATTTGCAACGTCATTAGCCGGCAAAAAGCAACAATAAAACATATATTTGCCAAAATTGCGGTAAGCTCACATTTGAACCCCTTTTTGCGCACAAAAAACAGTGGAGTTTTTGTTAAATTTTTTTTTTATTCTGTTCTTTAGAAGGGGCACTAAATTTGGGGTGGAGCTGCCAATTGGATAGCATATTTAGGAACATAAATCCGCGTTTAATCCGCCATTCGGCGGTGTTGCTCTATGGCATCGTAAAAAAAAAATGCAGCAATGCAACGAGAATATTTTTGCTGAATATGGGTACTTTTTATGTGGTCGTTTAATTGCCGCTGCAATTGCTCAGTTGCTCAGTTCGTGGGTAATTTATGCAATTTATGCGCTGCTTTCATTGCGGCAATTAAATCAAATTAATTGAATTATGTGTGCAGCTTGGCTAAGGTGTTGTTCCTGCAGTTCGTTTTTTTTTTGTTCTCTTATTTTTTTTTATTGAGAGCCCCCATAAGGTTTGCATGTCTGGCCATGTCTGCGGGCTAATTTGCAAAAAAAAAATAAAACAAGAAGGCAACACAAAATAACAGAAAAACTTAAAAAACACACCACGAAATGAAGACAAAACATTTGCCACAGGCCACAAAAGCAGCAGCATATTTAAGCACAACAGGCAAAACAAAAAAAAAAAGCACATTAAAAATGCAAACAAAATTTGTTTCTAAGCCGATTAATAAACCAGGCCTAGCCGAATACAAGATACTCTTAACATGATTCGGAAACTGCATTTTCTGTTGGTAAAATACAATATGTAATGACAATATCGCTGATTGCTTGTCACCACTTAATCGCAATCAAACATATTTAATTTTATCACACAGCCACCTGATGTGAAATCAGTGATCACCGCAATCAAACTGACAAATTAGCGAGCCCAACAATGGCGATACAATCTGCTCCCAAGTTATGGCATCTGATCTCTAATGATCACTCGTAGGGTAATCGCTTAAATCAAATCAAATTACCAACTATTAGACTAATCGTTGTCAGCAATAACAATCGCCGATCTATGGCATCAATCAGCAGTGTAGCTATATACTATATATAGTATATCCATGTGGATCATGGATCATGGCTGACAGCAAAGTGGATGGACCAGGGGGTCCAAGGTCCCAAAAAAAAAAATGAGAAAATAAGATCGCTAAAAGATACGAAAATTACAATTTTTGAAACTTTTCAGTTGAAAGCTTAATTTTAACAAATATTTACACGAACAGATAGAATCTTCAGCTCATTTTGTTTATAGTATGAACAAATTTAAACGTCGCCGCAAGCTGTCGATGTTCATGTCGATGGTCAGGCATTGGCGATCATCATCGCGATGATGATGTTGTACCCACCAGGGGACTGCTTGGTTATTCGGTTAGTTCGATGGATGGCTGGGTGGATGGATGGATGGTTGGATGGATGGATGGTTGGATGGATGGATGGTTGGTTGGTTGGATGGTTAAGCAGCCCCAGAGCAAGTTGGTCCGAGAGTCAAGTCAAGTCAAGTCGTTGCGTTGCGTTGATCACAAGTCGGTATCGATTCACTCACTCACTTAGTCATCCATCCACCGATCGTTTGTATTTGTATCTGTATCTGTGTATTTGTGTATCTGTGTATCTGTGCATCTGTGTATCTTTGTATCTGTGCATCTGTGTATCTTTGTATCTGTGCATCTGTGTGTCGGAGTATCTGTGTGTAGGCGTGTGCAGCTGTGTGTCTTCATTAGCATAATGAGTTTGATTGAAAGCCAACTTGATATTGATATTGATATTTATGGCGAGACAATTGATTCGAGACTGTCTCCCTCGCCTCGCAATATATTGCATAACGTTTTTTCTTATTGCCCATTTAATTTTGAATTATTCTTTGCATATTTCAACTTTATTATTACCATTTTTGCGATGACTGTACTTTTATGTCCCTGACTGCCTCTCACTCGCACACTAAGAGAGAGACGGAGATATGTAGATACTTTAGAGGGGTGGATTAAGGGAGATGGGTTGATGGACTAAGTGCCGCTAAATGCTCGAAATGGCGCAGTAGGAGACGAAGGTCAAAGGGCAAGGCCGCCAGTGAATGAATGAAAGACAGAGAGAGAGAGAGAGAGAGAGGGAGAGGAAAGAGCGAAAGAGAGGGCGCAAAAGAGGAGGCAACTGCCAAATGGCGGTGATGGATGGGCCAAAAAAAAATGAAAATGAAAATGAAAAGAGGGGATGCTGATGGGAAAAGGTACCGACCGACTGACACGGATTCTCGACCCCATGGCGCGAACAACGAAATGTGCAATTTTTGTAACAAATTAGCGGTCTACGGGAAACGGGGAGAGCAACGTTGATCCTGTGATCCTATGATCCTGCCAGCAGCGATTATCGCCGCAGGATGTCAGAAAGAGAGACAGAGAGAGCGAGCGAGCAAGAGAGAGTGAGCGAGATAGGAAGCGAGCGCTAGTGAGCTGACTGAAATCCAGCAGTTGATCCTGCAAATCCTTTAATGCCAGCACAGAGCGCCTGATTTAAGGCAAAAGAAAACACAACACATAACACACAAAACACAACACTTAGGCCAAATACAAAACTCCTCTTCTCTCTCTCTCTTACACTTTCCAGTTCTTTTCGATCGAAACAAAGGACATTTGCTCTAAATCTGCGCTCTAATGAGAGAGTTCTTGTAAAAACAAGACACGGCGATCTGCATTGTCCTCTCGCAGCACTTGACCACACAAAACAATGCCAAGACAATGCCAGAAAGCTGCCTTCGCTGTCTTCGGCCCAACAATGCAGTTCCACTTGATTCCGAAACTATGCCAAGAATATAGCAGTAGGCCTAAAACAACAGAAGCCGAAAAAAAAAAAAATAAAAATAAAAGAAGAAAATACTACTACTACCATCGAGTGTTTTTCACTCGAAATTTTCGCGCATTTTCTGTGTGTGCAGACACACTTAAAAGCTAGTTTCCTGCCACGCCCCCTACGCCTATGCAGTGGATAAACCCCCTTTTTGACACAGCCCCCCGCCCCCTTCCAGCACACCCATGTGTTATCATTAAAACCACGCGAAAAGTGTTCTAATTGCAAAACTTTTGCCATGCAATGTTGCTGCCGCTGGTTTTCTGCGCCGCGTGTTTGTGGTAATTGCAAATTGCAGTGGCATGCAGCTGCAGCCCCCTTCCCCCTGCCCCCCTGGAAAACCCCCCTTTGGAAAACTTTATGGATGGTGAGTGGGGGGATATATGTATACTGGTACATGGTGCACACAACCTGAGCAAATAGTCAGGCAGGACTTGGCCAACAGCTCTGTGGAACAGGCGGCGACTTTTAATTAAAAGTGACGAGTGTTTAATAAGTGATGGGCTACACCAAATACCACACTTCTCTGTTATTGTATGCTATGCAAATTGATAGAAGTTCCCTGTTCCAGTTACTGCAATCGATTTCTGTGCTACTAAACGATTGGGGAACTCAATTAATTAATGAAACTATATTTTCTTTGAGTGCCTAACATGGCATTTGATTGAATTAGCGCATTAAATTCACTGCTGCCATTCCTTGGCCTCTTGCCTTGAACTGACCTCCTTCTCCTTTTTTCGACATTAAGCCACCACATCCTTGACTCCTTCACACATTTCCTCAACGCCCCGAACCGCAGCACTTCCCCTGTTGACGTGTTCAGCTCGCATTACACTTAGAGCCTGCTTAAAACTTCATAAAACTCACAACTTTCAGCACATTTGGGGGGATGATGGATCGAGGGGGAGAGGGGGGTATGCATGGGGGTTACTACAAACAAAATAAACGCTGACAGGCAACAGCAACAACATTGGCCACAAATTTGCAACGTCATTAGCCGGCAAAAAGCAACAATAAAACATATATTTGCCAAAATTGCGGTAAGCTCACATTTGAACCCCTTTTTGCGCACAAAAAACAGTGGAGTTTTTGTTAAATTTTTTTTTTATTCTGTTCTTTAGAAGGGGCACTAAATTTGGGGTGGAGCTGCCAATTGGATAGCATATTTAGGAACATAAATCCGCGTTTAATCCGCCATTCGGCGGTGTTGCTCTATGGCATCGTAAAAAAAAAATGCAGCAATGCAACGAGAATATTTTTGCTGAATATGGGTACTTTTTATGTGGTCGTTTAATTGCCGCTGCAATTGCTCAGTTGCTCAGTTCGTGGGTAATTTATGCAATTTATGCGCTGCTTTCATTGCGGCAATTAAATCAAATTAATTGAATTATGTGTGCAGCTTGGCTAAGGTGTTGTTCCTGCAGTTCGTTTTTTTTTTGTTCTCTTATTTTTTTTTATTGAGAGCCCCCATAAGGTTTGCATGTCTGGCCATGTCTGCGGGCTAATTTGCAAAAAAAAAATAAAACAAGAAGGCAACACAAAATAACAGAAAAACTTAAAAAACACACCACGAAATGAAGACAAAACATTTGCCACAGGCCACAAAAGCAGCAGCATATTTAAGCACAACAGGCAAAACAAAAAAAAAAAGCACATTAAAAATGCAAACAAAATTTGTTTCTAAGCCGATTAATAAACCAGGCCTAGCCGAATACAAGATACTCTTAACATGATTCGGAAACTGCATTTTCTGTTGGTAAAATACAATATGTAATGACAATATCGCTGATTGCTTGTCACCACTTAATCGCAATCAAACATATTTAATTTTATCACACAGCCACCTGATGTGAAATCAGTGATCACCGCAATCAAACTGACAAATTAGCGAGCCCAACAATGGCGATACAATCTGCTCCCAAGTTATGGCATCTGATCTCTAATGATCACTCGTAGGGTAATCGCTTAAATCAAATCAAATTACCAACTATTAGACTAATCGTTGTCAGCAATAACAATCGCCGATCTATGGCATCAATCAGCAGTGTAGCTATATACTATATATAGTATATCCATGTGGATCATGGATCATGGCTGACAGCAAAGTGGATGGACCAGGGGGTCCAAGGTCCCAAAAAAAAAAATGAGAAAATAAGATCGCTAAAAGATACGAAAATTACAATTTTTGAAACTTTTCAGTTGAAAGCTTAATTTTAACAAATATTTACACGAACAGATAGAATCTTCAGCTCATTTTGTTTATAGTATGAACAAATTTAAACGTCGCCGCAAGCTGTCGATGTTCATGTCGATGGTCAGGCATTGGCGATCATCATCGCGATGATGATGTTGTACCCACCAGGGGACTGCTTGGTTATTCGGTTAGTTCGATGGATGGCTGGGTGGATGGATGGATGGTTGGATGGATGGATGGTTGGATGGATGGATGGTTGGTTGGTTGGATGGTTAAGCAGCCCCAGAGCAAGTTGGTCCGAGAGTCAAGTCAAGTCAAGTCGTTGCGTTGCGTTGATCACAAGTCGGTATCGATTCACTCACTCACTTAGTCATCCATCCACCGATCGTTTGTATTTGTATCTGTATCTGTGTATTTGTGTATCTGTGTATCTGTGCATCTGTGTATCTTTGTATCTGTGCATCTGTGTATCTTTGTATCTGTGCATCTGTGTGTCGGAGTATCTGTGTGTAGGCGTGTGCAGCTGTGTGTCTTCATTAGCATAATGAGTTTGATTGAAAGCCAACTTGATATTGATATTGATATTTATGGCGAGACAATTGATTCGAGACTGTCTCCCTCGCCTCGCAATATATTGCATAACGTTTTTTCTTATTGCCCATTTAATTTTGAATTATTCTTTGCATATTTCAACTTTATTATTACCATTTTTGCGATGACTGTACTTTTATGTCCCTGACTGCCTCTCACTCGCACACTAAGAGAGAGACGGAGATATGTAGATACTTTAGAGGGGTGGATTAAGGGAGATGGGTTGATGGACTAAGTGCCGCTAAATGCTCGAAATGGCGCAGTAGGAGACGAAGGTCAAAGGGCAAGGCCGCCAGTGAATGAATGAAAGACAGAGAGAGAGAGAGAGAGAGAGGGAGAGGAAAGAGCGAAAGAGAGGGCGCAAAAGAGGAGGCAACTGCCAAATGGCGGTGATGGATGGGCCAAAAAAAAATGAAAATGAAAATGAAAAGAGGGGATGCTGATGGGAAAAGGTACCGACCGACTGACACGGATTCTCGACCCCATGGCGCGAACAACGAAATGTGCAATTTTTGTAACAAATTAGCGGTCTACGGGAAACGGGGAGAGCAACGTTGATCCTGTGATCCTATGATCCTGCCAGCAGCGATTATCGCCGCAGGATGTCAGAAAGAGAGACAGAGAGAGCGAGCGAGCAAGAGAGAGTGAGCGAGATAGGAAGCGAGCGCTAGTGAGCTGACTGAAATCCAGCAGTTGATCCTGCAAATCCTTTAATGCCAGCACAGAGCGCCTGATTTAAGGCAAAAGAAAACACAACACATAACACACAAAACACAACACTTAGGCCAAATACAAAACTCCTCTTCTCTCTCTCTCTTACACTTTCCAGTTCTTTTCGATCGAAACAAAGGACATTTGCTCTAAATCTGCGCTCTAATGAGAGAGTTCTTGTAAAAACAAGACACGGCGATCTGCATTGTCCTCTCGCAGCACTTGACCACACAAAACAATGCCAAGACAATGCCAGAAAGCTGCCTTCGCTGTCTTCGGCCCAACAATGCAGTTCCACTTGATTCCGAAACTATGCCAAGAATATAGCAGTAGGCCTAAAACAACAGAAGCCGAAAAAAAAAAAAATAAAAATAAAAGAAGAAAATACTACTACTACCATCGAGTGTTTTTCACTCGAAATTTTCGCGCATTTTCTGTGTGTGCAGACACACTTAAAAGCTAGTTTCCTGCCACGCCCCCTACGCCTATGCAGTGGATAAACCCCCTTTTTGACACAGCCCCCCGCCCCCTTCCAGCACACCCATGTGTTATCATTAAAACCACGCGAAAAGTGTTCTAATTGCAAAACTTTTGCCATGCAATGTTGCTGCCGCTGGTTTTCTGCGCCGCGTGTTTGTGGTAATTGCAAATTGCAGTGGCATGCAGCTGCAGCCCCCTTCCCCCTGCCCCCCTGGAAAACCCCCCTTTGGAAAACTTTATGGATGGTGAGTGGGGGGATATATGTATACTCGTACATGGTGCACACAACCTGAGCAAATAGTCAGGCAGGACTTGGCCAACAGCTCTGTGGAACAGGCGGCGACTTTTAATTAAAAGTGACGAGTGTTTAATAAGTGATGGGCTACACCAAATACCACACTTCTCTGTTATTGTATGCTATGCAAATTGATAGAAGTTCCCTGTTCCAGTTACTGCAATCGATTTCTGTGCTACTAAACGATTGGGGAACTCAATTAATTAATGAAACTATATTTTCTTTGAGTGCCTAACATGGCATTTGATTGGCAAGTTGATATTTTTTTTTCGCAAATGTGGTAAAAACAAAAATTAGCAATAACAAAAAAACTTAATGCACCTTTGTCATGTGGAAAGCCATTTGGTCAAGACTCCAGTTGACGTGACTCGTTTAATGGTTGTACAATGTGCAATCAGATTTGTTTTACAGCACCAATTCCCACTATTTAAGTATATACATATATATATATGCTATATAGCTAAATAGGAGCGATCGGGCGATATTTAAGTGGCACAGGCGATGGCATTATCTGCGTTTGGTCTGTTCTGGTCAGTTTAGCCAAGCAAATAAGCAGCAGCTAAATAACAATGGCTAAATAAATCGACAAAAATGCGGTTCGTGTCAATGGCAAATAAATCTATTAGTAACTATACTGCACATCCGCCTATTTAACCAACCACATAGATAGATATACCCAATTTCGTAGCTCCATTGTGGCCTTTGTTCGGCTGCTAAAGTGCGACAATTTGTGTTAAACAAAAGACTTGGACAGCAACAGAGGCGAAATCCACAAGAACAAGGAGTCGAAAGGTTGTGGCTCTGAATCTGAATCTGTATGGGATGGGATGGGTTGAGATGGAGTGGAGTTGGAGGGTCCAACTCCTACGGAATGTGTTTATAATTGGTTATGCAAATCAATTTGTTGTTGCTGCCGCCGCCTACCCAAAATGTTTGATAAATTGCAAGACACATCCCATAAAATCGCTTCCAGCTTTTCGCTTTGCTTGCGTGCTGACATTCTAATACTCTTTCGGTTAACTGCACTTAAATGTCAAATAAATTCTATCAAAAAGTATTATAATTATAAGTTTATATCCGATTTTTTGTACATCTGCTATAAAAACTTTCATTCAGAAACCTTGTAGAGTATTCACTATTCGCATTTCGTTCACTGCTTCAACGCCGCTTGTTTGCAGCTCATTTAAATTAGCTAAATAAGAGCGAATGGGGCCTGGTTTGGACTGGCCCCCTGACCCTCCTCCTGGCCAACCTCCTCCATATCCCATAGCTCATACCCATACCCATACCCATACCCACATCCATATCCATGTGGCCGCATCCGCCATCCCGCTGTGAAGAGGGCTTGTCCAGCTGTCTGGGCAGCAGCTCCAAAATGCTGCCGGTTTTTGTATTTGGCCACAACAGCAGCAGCAGCAGCAGCAGCAGTTGCCGTTCCCCCTGATTTTATATTTATTTATTCTCGCAGCACGGCTCAACTCTTTTGCATATTCATTTCATTTCGAATGGCACTCGAAGGAGTCGAAGATGGCCGGAGATCGCAGATCTGAATGCTAAAAACTGAATACTGAACAAATGAAAAAACTGAAAGAACTGAAAAAAAACTGAAAAAACTGGAGACGAGAGATGGGAGACAGAAGACCGGTAGCCAATTGCTTTGGCAGTTAAGGTTGCACCAATTCGTTTAATAATAAATAATGAAAATGCCCATGTCCGTAGCTGGCAATTTGACTTATTGATTTCTTTATTCGGCGTCCGCAGTTTATTTTGTATTTTATTTTTGTGCTTTTTTTTTTTTTCTGTTTTCATCTACGGTTGACAGTGGTGGACATTCAAAAGCGACGATACGTCCAGACGAAGATTACCAAAAACGCCATGGGGCTGACTTTGATTAATGATGGCTAGTCTCGAACTAGTGGTTCGTTCTCCTCCACTCCGCCACTCTATCTCCATCGATTAGTGTCTTTATAAATTTTAATTTCATAATCTGGGCAGCTGAAGATGTAACCAGCTTTGCGGACTAACATTGAACATGTGTATATTCTTTTTGATAAATTGATTTGACTGGAAGGCATACTGGGCATATGGATTTAGTCTTAACCCCTAGCTACTAAGTGTAAACTAGACATTTGTGGGGAAGCAGAAAGGTGTTAAGCTGCCGCTGAGGCAGTAAAGTAAAATTATAAAAATCATCCGCATAATCAATCAAATCGCCCAAAGTTATTTAAATAATGTTTACAAACATTTCGCATTCTCTGCTAGGCATTTTTTGCTTTTTCTCTTGTTTTTATCTAGTCACACAAAAATATGAGGATCGACGACTTGGCAACGCTATTTTTTTTCCACTTGGTGTTTATGGCTTTTTATAGTGGCTGCTAAACAAGAAAATTATGATTATTATTTAATGACTCAATAAATCAGAAATCGTGTTGTGACTCTGATTTTGAATCGGATTCTGGCTAATGGCCTTTGTCTTTGCTTCTGCCATTGTTATTGTTATTGTTATTGCTTTTGCTTTTGCTGCCGCCTGGTTTTATTGGGCATTAAATGGCTAATTAACAAAACGCAACAAACACCAAGTGATCGTATCGTAGAGCTTATTATATTATTAGGAAATGATAGCACATACACGTAGCAAAGTATGTGCATTATGGCGCTCTTTTTTTTTCGATCTCGATTTTGGTGGCCTTTATGAGCAGTTAACAAGTCCCCCATGGAAATCCATAGACATAACATAACGATCGACCCTTGAAAGGTTTTCCTCAAACGATTTTCCCTCGATTTTCCCCTCCCCTCCCCACCCTTTCGTTTCGTTTCGTTTTTCAGGCGCAAAGTAGAAAATTACAACCTGCACACACGCTAATGTTAACCGGGCGAAGGTAACCCCGAAAATTACCCACAATTTTCAGCCAGACAACCGGAGTCTGGCGTTTGACTTGCTGGCCCTCGGGGCCATTTTCTCAGTTCGGCTTTCCCCCTCAGACATTTTCCACACTTTTCCCTCATCCATCCAGTCCATCCAATCTCCCTGGGCTGACGAATGTGGGAAAAACTCTCGACTGGATTTTGAGTTTTCAATTTGATGTTGATAAACGCTTTCGATGGCCGTACCGTAACCGAGACTTGGCTCAAAATTCATTTAACTAATTGCATTTGTTGGACAAGCGACTGCCTCCACACAAATTTGTCAAGTTAACAGGGCACAGTGGGCAAATTACGAACAAGAACTGGGGAAAAAACCCACATAAATACTTTAAAGTACTTTCTATCGTCTATGAGTCACCAAACTGGCTAAATAGCTAAGAAGATGAACACTTTGAATGGATTAAGTATATATATTAATATCAAAAAAGTTAAGTTGAGATTCCAGTTATATATGATACATTTAGTTGCATTTAATTGGCCAAGTTCGTGGGCTTTGCCATCCACTTGCAACCAATGTGGCTGCGGCAGCTTCTAGTTGCTGTTGCAGTTGCAGCTGATTCTGTTGCCGCTGCTGTCAAGACAACTTGACAAACAACCCAGATGGTCAAAGGTGAGCCTGGTGATTTTCATCAATGGAAAACCGCGCTGCAAGCATTTTGCCATTGAGAAAATTGTGTGCACTGGAATTTAATTCATTGCATACAAATTGCTGCTGCCGTTGATGTTGCAGTGGCAATTGCTTCTCCTGCTGCTGCTGAATTTTCTTGCACTTTTGCTGCTGCTGCTGTGGCTGCTGCTGTGGCTGCTGTTGCTATTTGCATGCAACTTATTTGTCAAGCGGCAACAATTTTCGCGTACACATTTCAATTGGGAAATTGTTGTGTGGCAGTTCCGCAATAAAAATAAAATCGAAGCGAAAAAATGTAAAAATAAATACTTGAGCTGCATCCGAGTTGCAGTAGGCGTTGCACAATTTTCGTTGCGTTTCAATTGCATTTCGCCGCTTTTCCATTTACATTTGCATTTGCATTTGCGCTTTGCTTTTGACTTGCTTTTTGGCTTGCTTTGCATATTTTGTCGCCATGTTCAGATAGTTTTTTGGCACGCCAGCGCAACAAGAACGCCCACTTTTGGCTGACGCACAACAAAAATCCAAAAAAAAAAAAACAAAATAACAAAATAATACAAGTAAAAATAATATATATAAAAAATAAAATAAAAACGCGAGGCGGAATAATGCGAGTGGGTAAAAATGCCTTTAAAAATGAAATTGAAACTGAAACGAGTTTGCAACGTGGCCAAGCGTCTTTGGCTCAGCTTCGTGCCGTGGCAAATCAATCAATTTGTGGCATATTTTTACAGCCCGTGTTGCTGTTGCTGTTGCAGTTGTTGTTGTTGTTGTTGGTGGGGATAATCGTTGCGCTTCATCAAGCCACAAACATGAAACATGAACATCATCAACGCCATTTCAACGCGCGCCTCGGCGCAAAGTTATAAACCCAATTTCGAACTTGGACTCCAGAGACTGAAGCGAAACTTGCAACTTGCAACTTGCAGGCCGCAAACCGCGATGTTGCACAAGGACAAGATGGCATAAAAAAAGCATATAAAATGCTTAAGTACACGCTCGCCTGGTGGTAATCACAGCAGATACATCTTAAGCAGGCAGCGCAGCGGCCAACAAAATGCGGCAACAACAACAACAGCAGCAACAAAAGCAACTCATGTTGCATGTTGCTGGCGGGCCTAACAACAGCAACATTGTTTCCCCGTAATATGTGTGTGTGTCGCGCGCTTTTAAGCACGAACCGCTTGCAGCGCTTAAGCATAATGTTGCTGCGCGACACTCAGAAAAAAAACGCCCTCAAATGAGGCATTTGATAAGTTTCTGAAATATGTTATTCCAGAAGTGTATAGTATTTCAAATATGTTTTATTGATAGCTTTAATTCAAATTTTTACAGCATTATTACCCAACATTCTTAGGCAGCGCTTGCAACTATTTTTTTCGAGTGCCGAAGTTATTGCAGATTTTTTTGCCCCTTCAGCGTTGATAATGCGCACAGTTTGACCTTATGACTAGACCCCCAAAACAGTTTGACTTTGAGCAGCTGCAGCAGCAACAGCAACAGCAGCAGCAGCACTTGTTGCAACAACATAGGGACATACATACAATTCGGGCAATGTAAATATTGGAAAATGCGAAGAAAAGGACTAGAAAAGGCTTTTTCCCCCACCGCCTTATTGCTAATTGCCGCCGAGAACTTTGAGTATTAAGACGGAGTGAAGCATATTGCCAATTGCATGGCAACTTACACGCAACAGCAACAGCAGCAACAGCATCAGCAGCAACAGCAGCAGCAGCAGCAACAGAAGCGGCAGCAACATGCGACTTTTACTAGCTATGAATAATGAGGCGGTATGCGCAAATGCGGCAGCCGAAAAGTGTTTTGCATGCATTTGTCAATTTAGCATGCCATCAAACATCCTTTCAATTCCTTTTGACAACAAGCCGACTGCAGTCATGGCCCGTGATTTTGATGCGCCAGATTGCCAAGCAGCCAAAAAGTGGGTGGAGTCGGCGTCAACCGAGTTCCCCGATGTGCAAAAAAGGCCACCTCACTTGTCAACGCGACTGACTAACGAGTGCATCATTAAACGATTTTAACGACTTCATTTAATGTTTAACACAATATTTACAGCTGGCTCTCCTTCGCTGCGGCTGAGATTTTCCTTTGGGAGCAGTGTTGACAGACAGACGACACAAAGAGTGGGAGCTATCAAAGGAAAGATCAGGGGTCCGCAAAACACACACACACTTGACTTTCATATGATATACCCAATTTAACAGCATTTTTCAGGGATTATATGAAGTTATTTAAGTGTTACGTGTCTATAATTGGTAAAAACCAACTGAACTCGAACTTGAAATTTTATTAAGTAGTGACATAAAGTAGAGTCATCAAGTAGAGTCATTATAATTGAGTTAAGGACACATTCTCTGCATAACGGACACTTGCGGACAAGCAAGGCTAGATCGTGAAGTATCTGGTTTAATTCAATTGGAAATCGGAGAGATGCTAACCCAAAAACCCTTCCCCTACTCGTAAATCACCACCTACAACATAAATCAGGCGAAAGCGGCAAAATGAGCTGAGTTTTAGTGGGCTGCCTTTGACATCCGATGAGATATTCGCTTGGCGAGTGTAAAAACTAACGGCAATTAAACATGCCGAGGAGTTGAAGCGTTTTACGGCTCGGCGCTCGTTTCCTGTCATTCGAAGGGCCCCCCCCTACCCAACTTAGTTCAACCAAAAACACAAAGAAAGAAAAAAAAAGACAAGAAAATATCCCAAACATCCCAACTTGGGATGTCAGTCAGGCACACTTCAGCACTTGCAAGAAATATGACCACATAAAAAGTTGTGAAATGCACAGCAAACACAGAGGATTTTTGTCTTCTTATTTTTTTTTTTTTTGGTTTTGGTTTTTGTGTTATGAGGAATGGGTAGGATAAATCCACTGTGGCATTTCAGTCCTAAGCCGCCTAAGCAAATAAACCAAAAACCGAGGCGCTTGAGCAGGCCAAAGCACTAAATAGCCGTAACGAAAACAAACTGCATACCACCAGATACATATACAGATATATGTGGCATACATCACCTTCACCGTCATCGTCATCATCATAATCATCATCGGCCACACATTGTTGTGCCTTGTTAAGTTGCCCCTGAGCCGAAAATCTCCTCACAAATCTGAGCAGAGCGCTCAGCGCCTTTCTTTCTCTATAATTCCGTGTGTGTCGGAATTATCTCCGCTTTGGTCTCCTTTCATTGTCCTCGTTCTTTTCTTCTGCCTTTTTCCCCGGTTTTTGTTGAGAAATTAGCAAAAATCTTTGTTATGCAGAATGCATAGTCGTGGGGGAATTAGACTAAGTGATACTCAGCTGAAAAGGAACTCATGTGTACACAAGGTGAACAAGTCAAAAAGGTCCTAGACAACACGCATGTGAAGTAACAAGATGGAGATTGTTATGGGTAGATACAAAAGAATAGATATAAGCTAAGTTGCAGAGCAAATTTGTTTCTAAAGAAAACATATTAAAGGAAATTTGCAGTTATAAAATTAAATGAAATACTTTTTTGGCGAGATGAGCTTATAAATTGTATGGAACATTTTTTTTTTAGATATTTCGAGAGTCACACAGATCAGCATTTCATAAATGCCTCTACCATTTGGCTGGCCGAAATGAAATCTTTTATGCATTTTAGACACGCATCCCTCCAACTTATATGGCTGCCACTTCAACCGCTCCCTTAACCCTTGTGCAGTCCCGATTTCTGTATCGATTCCAGGCCAAAAAAAAAAAAAAAAAAGAGCAAAAAGCCAAAATAGCAAGGGACGAGAGCGAGAAATATCTGCGAATGCGAACTGCGCCCGAACCTTTTCGGTATGATTATCACAATTATCTGTAATTCAGACCATAAATCATTTCATTCTGCAAGCGCACAAAACTTTTAAACGTAACCCAATCTTGTGGCTCGGCTCAGCCGCCGTTGCTCGTTGCTGTTTTCGATTTTTTCTGTTTTTTTTTTTGGTTTTTTTGTTATCAAGTTATACAAGGCTTTATAAAAAATACATATAAATAAATAATGTCTTGCCCCGACTCTGAGCTGGGGTCCGTATAAGGCCAGTTTTGCGAGCCTCGACTCCGGAGTCGGCCATCGCCGTCACCAAGTTGGAAAATACTTGGGTACGAGCAGAAATTTACAACACGATCAAACAATTCGATGCTGTTTTCGAGGCGAGGCTGCGGCTCCATCGATTGATTGCTTAAGGAGAGTAGCGATTGCTGCCCAGGGGTGGGGAGAGAATGGGGGTACTATACTATACTATGGTGTGGTAGTAAGTATCTGGCGGCGATCGATGTGTAGACGACGTGATCGGGTCCCAAACTTGTTGCCCGGTGTGCCCGGTGTGCCAGGCATTAAAATTGATTAACTCATGAACTTGCATTCAAATCAACGCTGCTCAAACGCTTTGACTTCGTGTCAACAAAATTTATAACAACTTATTGTCGGCCGCCTGTGTGCAATCGTCGATTTTGCACTTGGCCAGCGAAAAGCAGATGAAAATTGAGTGCTGCGATTATGCCAAAAATTTCCAAAAGGAACTAAGCTTAAGGAAATCATCATAACTTATTTAAAATACCTAGCTTTCCCAACATTCCTAGCAAAAAGTAATGACGCAAAGGCGCCTGTTCGGGCGCCATTGGCAAATGCAACTTAATGAAATTAAAATGATTATCATACATCCGCATTACAAGTACATCATTAATTGACAGTACTCCGTTTAATTACAAACAAAAGCCGCCTCGACTGAAGTTAAACCATTCTGATAAATGTGAATATAACCGAGGGTTGTAGTGGGCGTATCCCTACCGAAAAGTTCCTACCGATTGTCAGCGGTTGTCACCTGCAGTGTATTCGATGTCAGTTCAAATTAGTAGTGAATAATAGTACGAAGCGAGGGTGCTATTGGAGCATGAGCATGTGGCATAGGGATAGGTAGCCACATCTCACCTGGGAATGTTCAGAGAGTGTAAGGTGTAAAGCGAACACACACACACAGACACAAAGACACACACACACACACTCCTCCCCCGCCGCCACTCAACTCATTAGAAGCGCATTCAGACCATTCAGCATTGAGTGATTGCTGTTGTTGCTGGCGCTGTTGCAGGTAATTGCCGGGCCATCTAATATGCACTTGGCCCGGTAGTCAGTCATTCTGTCAGCCAGTCAGTCAGTCACTCAGTCCATCAGTCCAGCAGTCCACCAGTTCAGCTCAACTCAGTCCAGTCCAGTCAATCACTCCCTGGGGGCCCCCTGGGTATTCAAATTCATATTCATATTCATTAGAAACGAAACGAACAGAACCAAACCGAACCCATTGGAATGCTAAGAGAAAGGGGTAGCCATTTATATCTATTCATAAGTACTTATATATATATATATATAGTATATATATATAAAATTCAATTAGTATTAGCATTTTTTAAACATACTCATTTCGAGAGAGCAGCGAATTAGCATAAATTCTATTTGGCATTTAAATTGTTTATTATGAAAAGGGGGAGCGGTACTTGACTGGCAGTTAACACGTGTTGTAATCTCAATTATCCAGGCCTGAACCCTGAGGGGCGTGTTAACTTTACTCTAGAAGGGTTACAAACAGCTACAATATATATATATATATATATGCATATATATTTTTAAATGCATTTAAACTAGGAGTCAGTAATGGTCGATCAAATTTTGTCACCTGACACTTGAGTTCATTCAAATATATATATATGTATGTAGCTGCATATTGTTGTTACTATTGAATTATTTTGCAAGCAATTGCTGATCGCAAATTTCGGTCAGGGTCTGTTCCAGTTTTTCTCATTTTGGCATGCAAATTTTAGAGCTTGTCGCTTCGAGCATTGCGTATACGCAATGTGTGTTCTCACCATAGTTTTTCATTATGGCCATGTTTTAAACTGCAAGTCAGAATGTCAGTTATGCAAACGCATACATGCATTTTTGGTGCGTGGTCTGTGTAATTGAAAAATAAAAAGGAAAAATGTCGGGGTAAAAAGGGAAAACCAAAAACCAAATTGAAAAAGGCTTTTCAAGCGGCGCTTTTGAAGCGGCAGCGACCTTGTGCCGCTCGCACTCCCCGTCCCCCCCTTCCGCTCCCTTGCCGGTTTCCCTCTGGATTCCCTCTACGTTTTTTTTGCAGCATCATGCCAACTAATTTTCCAAATGACGCAAGTTAATTGCGACGGGCTCAGCCTTTGTCAAAGGTGAAAAATGCTCCGACTAGAAAAGAGGGGAAAAGAATGGCCACAATGTGGCAGAGGGGCAGACACAAAGGCCAAGGCGCATTCATTAAGCCAAATCATATTAAGTAAATATGTCGAGCAGCCAGAAGGAGGTAAGTGCACTTTGCGAAAAAGCGTGTTAGTAACTATCAGTTTGAAAAGCAATGATATCTTCAGTGAAATGATTAACTTTCGGCTAAACTCTAATACTAATCTAGCTCGTAAAGTACCAGGAATGGATACATTTTTCGCTTTGAGCTGGTGAAATTTCTCCAGGTGTACGATCTATGGGGCGCCTGTCACGGCTACCGCTGGCCACTCCCATACCTTTCAAGATCTCTGGCGCCTTCTTAACGGAGTGGAGAAAGATGCCGGAGAAGCAACAGAACCAACAGCCACAAACAAATTAGTCAATGACGCGGCGATCTTCTACCTCAGTGTATTTTCATTAATATTTTATTGCTTAATTCCTTTTGTTATGCTGATTATGCCGACGATGCCGCACACTGAACACTGAACACACTGAACACTGAGCACACTGAACAAATGAGGCTGCTGCTGTTCATGGGAAAAACGGAACGGAACGGAACGCCGCGGATCGTTGCATGATTTTCAATAATTTAACAGCGGCTTTCAATATTATGTACGATTATAATCCCTTCAGTGGAGCTGAGTTGGAGCTGGAGCTGGAGCTGGAGCTTTTCTGTGATCTGCTAGCCACACGGTTGTCTCTCCCTTTTTGTTTCCCGGCCACAAATGCTCATTTCAGTTTGTCTCGGCAATTTATCATCTTTCTTCTGCGCCTGCTGTTCAGTTTTTTTTTTCTCTTGATATTTCTTGGCCATGATGTCTTTAAACGCTTTTAATTAAAACCAATGCGCATGTGTAACTTTCTTAAGCAGGCCCCAAAGTCGTAGTCATACATATATATTTTTTTTTCATTTTTCTTTATTTTTATATGCTGCCTTTTTTTTTTTTTTGCTTTTTGGTCTAGTCGCAGCCGTCGCTTTGAACTTGGCCGACAGGCGCGTTTGTTAAATGATTGATGTGGTATTAATTTTAATAAACGTTTCTCGTTCCTCGCTGCTCCATCAATATGCAGATCCGTTGGAGAACGAGACCAAAAGACCCAAAGACTGAAAGACTGAAAGACTGAAAGACCAGGCCAGTTTATAGGAGCCAGCTCGTTTCGTTTCGTTCTGCGGTTCTTGGCAAATACATTTTTTTATGGGCACACGCAATTGCGTGGCGTCTGCACTTTGGTTTAAAAAAAATAAATAAAATAAACGTGGAAAAAGGGGGCGGGGCAGGCAGGCAGGCCAGGGGCAGCAGATTGCCATTGCCTCAATCACATTGCGCCCATTTGGCGCGGCTGACTCTATTAAAAGTGTCATGCGATTCAAGCTAATCCTTCAGAACATTGGTGATAAATCTAAAATATGTTTATTTCAAAAAATTAAATAAATTTCAATTATTCGGAAATACACAATTGTTTGGCAGATCCTGTCAAATATAAGTTTCTTTCTGTTCTTCTTTATATACGTTGCAAACTGATTATGCTTTTAATGATCTCTGGCATGGACATCCAGTGTTTATAATTTTAATTTGGCAGCCAAATCATAGGGGGAAATTTACAAAACATTTTTAGCCAACTGATCTAGCCGCTGACCTTTTGCTGTGAATTACAGACTTTTGATGCCATATGTATGTATATGATGTGGGCCAACACGATGGGCTTGCATAATCAGCTAACTGAAATCCGAATTGAATCCGAAATCGAGAGCACAAGCCCGGAGGAGCCGTACAAAACGATCATTAGCGGAAATCTGTTTTAGTTTTTCAGTTCAGTTTTCAGTGCGGGTCAGATCAAAGGCCGGACGAGATTGATGAGCGAATTTCGGATCGGGGCCAGAAGATCATTATGAGCGCCGGGGTCTGATGCGTTTTAGCCTTTAAGTGTTTGCTTCCGCCGTGCGATAAGCGATACGAGTCAAAAAGTCAGCGTGGAAATACGATCTCTACAGATTTGCCAAAACCCCCCAAAAAAAAAAAAAACGATTTTAAGTAGACCCAGGGAATGATTCCATCGTTAGCTTCACACCTCAAGTGAGCCTGAATAATTGATTTTCAGACCGAGAAACGGGAAACGAGAAACGGCAAACGGCGCCTACCTGGTAGCCTCAGTAGCTCAGCCTATCAATAGTATCTGTATCTGTATCTGCAGCTATGTATGTATCTGTGGCCCATACCATGAAATCCGTTGGCACACAGAAAACAGTGAAAAATCCGGGGCTGAACAAGCCGCGTCCAATCGATTTGTATCCCGTTTCCACGGCATTAGATACCACCAAACACACCCGATGAGTTCCAATCATCGCCTCCTCACAGAAAGGGATTCCAGCTGAGCGACTGACAAAAGGTGTGCGCTACTGTGAATCTCTCGGATGCGAATTTTCGTATCCGTAACGGAATACACTTTGGAATCCGCGGCGTCTGTTGTCATTGTTTGTTTATGGCCATGCATTGTCAATGCTAATGCCGTGTAAGTGGCTGATTTGTCCGATTACAATACATACATGTAATTTATACGCGACACTTGGTAAGGATTTGGCCGTCGCATCTGTGAGATACTTGACTGGCGAAACTACTTTCCGTTTAACAACTTGACTTTTCTGCGCGCGAATGATTTATGCCGAAGTGCACGAGTGTCTGGCATTTGAGTGGGAGGCATTCTCATCAAATCATGACTAAGTCGGCAAATGCCTGCCAGTCACTTGTCTGCAGTGAGCTCACATATGTATCTATGAGATACTTCGGGCTAAATTCTGCAGCGATATCTATGAAATGTTTGGCGAAGCAAATAGTGGGTGTGAAACAGGGCTCTTAGTATATGTTCTTTTTTTGTGTGCGCAATGGACTAGCTTTTGTAAAATATTTGGTAACTTAAGACACAAATTTTAATATGTTTGTAATCCTGTATATTACAAATAATCATTTTCAGAGTAGATCATAAAGTTTTTATCAGATTGATTGCAATTGTATCTAAAGTGAAGGTAATCATAATTGTATCATTTCTTGTAGCTCTACACCCTGTAATTGTACCTATCCAATAGAATCTACTACTTTCGGGTTATGATCTGGATAATTTACCATTCGATGGATGGCAATTGTGTGTAAAGTGACGATAAGTGTGCATAATTGAAGCCCAGTGTTGAAAGAGATGCACTTCGATAAGGACGATTAGCCCAAATCGCATCTGGAGTGACCTATCTTCTAGATACATATCTCGATGTGCGGTTTAGGGATTTAAGATCTACGGATTTCTGATTTTAGATTTCGACTTACCGGATTAACTTGTGGCTTCTGCAAGTGTGTGGCGATGTTGGTGATGTTCATGCCCATGGTCGGTATCTGGGATCCGTAGAGCTGACCGGCGGTCGGTGTCATGTCCGTTAGCATGGTTGCAGTGGATGCTGCTGCTGCTGCTGCTGCTGATGTTTCTGCTGCTGCTGCAGTGGCAGTGGCAGTTGCAGTTGTCGTTGCTGCTGCGGCTGCTGCGGCTGCTGCTGATGTCAATTTGAGGCGCACAATGATGCTGTCTGTTTTGCTTCTGCTTTGTTTTGCGGCCACTTGGGTTTAAGGTTCGGTTGTTTTTTTTTTTGTTTTGTTTTTCAACTCAACTACTTTTCTTTTTTTTTCTTTTTTTGTTGCTTTGTTGCGGCTATTGTTGCAGGCCAGGCTCACTGATCTTGGAGAGTAAGGGAAGAAGATGTAAAGGACATGGACAAATGGATTGGCAAGCACAGCACAGCACAGCACAGCACAGCACAGCACAAGCACACACGCACTCAGAAAAAAAGCAAAGTGGGCTAAATCGCTAGAGAGGATTATGGCCCAGCTAATAGCCCAGATATGTATAATCCGTACATGTATCTGTATCTGGGTATCTGTATCTTTTCTCGAGTCCGTCGGCGTTGCACTTTTCTTCACTCGGCCGTCGGCTGATGTCTGCTGATATTTGCTGCTGAGAGTCTTGTGCTATATATATATATGGGTATATCTTTTTATTCTTTATAGACGTTTTTTTTTTTCTAAGGAACACAGGCAAAAAAAGAAATGTAAGCGATGGAAATCAAAGGAAACTCGAACCAAAAATGCACACAGTTGTTTTGTTTAGCTTGGCTGCTTGTTGGCTTGTTTATGTTTGTTTGTTTGTTTGCTTGTTGGTTTATTGTTTATTTATTTTTTGTATGTTTCTTTGTTGGTTTGTTTGTATGTTTATTGGTTGATTTGTTTATTTGTTTGTTTGCTTTGGCGACAGGAGGCGCCTGCCAACGAAAAAAAAGTGTCGCTGCTGTATCCGCGCCAAAAGTAACGCCGTCGTCGCTGATCGTTCAAAGGCTTGCAACTGTTTCACGCGAACAAAAAGCTTGTCTAAATGTCGCCGCTGCCACCAATGCTGCCACAGTCGCTGCCTCCGTCGGCGTCGCAGCGGCAGCGGTGCGAGCGAGACAGCACCCAGTCGTAAATTCACTCCAACCGCCACCATATCAACGTGTTGGGCAAGGGGGTGAGGGCGCCAACACAGCCAGCAGTGTAAGCGAGATGGTCGTACAGACAATCCAACAAAAAAAAAAAAAATCAACTAAAACTCACACACACACACACACACACACATCACTCTTTGGTGGTGCGAATGGGTGCCAGGGGTAAAAGTATATGTACATATATGCATTCGTATGCGTGTGCCGGTGGTGTGTGCGCCTTTCCCTTCCAGTTTCATTCATAAAAACGGAGGAAAAAACCCCGGCTGCTTTTGGGTAAAACCAGTTCCCGGAGCTCAGCCCCCTCCTATATGTGAACGCATTGGCCAATGGCAGCTCGCAACGGGTATAACCTATAATTAGAGCGATGGCCGCTGTGCGAGCGAGACGGCTGTGCGCACGGACACGTGCCCCTCGTGCCGTCTCTTTCGCCAGTCCTGCGGCTCTCTCGTTCATCGCGTGCCTCTGCGTGAAATGAAAAACTGAAAAGTCCAAAAACTCAGAAACTGAAAACTGAATGCACACAGGCCAACTGCTAGTATTGCGTTCAATTGAATGTACGCCAATGTTGTTTTCCCCGAACTGGCTAGCGGAAAAATCATGGAAAACTCAAAAAAAGAGTAAGAAGGAAAAAAGAAAAGGATGTACGAAATAAATGTATGGCATAGAAATGAAAATTCACGCAAAATGACAAATTGTTTTTCCATTTCGACTGTTTCGTTTCTATCGCGGCTTCAGCGAAAGGAAGTTTTTTTCTAGGGGAATTAGTAGTCGTGTTTTTAGGCCGAAAACAAACGAATTAGAGGAATGAAAATTTGGTCAGTTATTTGGTAAAGACCAAGTGAAACTTGCATTGCAACAGCTTTGCCCCCGAAAGTAGACTAACTTCGGAAGGGGCGCCATTAAATGGTCTTAGTTGGAGCCAACTATATCCAGGTGTGTTTTTATCTCAGCGCTTAGGATCGGAAAATATGGTAAAAGATACATAAATAGTTAGGAAAGCTAGAAAATCATGTAAAATACTTGGCAGTTTTCAGCTTAGCTAAGGCTGCACAAAGGGGTTTCACAATTAGATTTATGTACTTTTATATAAATATATCAAAATTCTGTATCATTTATAATGTATAAGGTATTATTGAGATGTCATCGCTCAGTTAGTTAATACTTAAACAATACCTTATAAATGAACTTATGTACTTATAATCTAAAAATAAAATGAGATCCCCTTCAATGGTGATATTTTGGTACCAAATCCAGATTAACCCGTGCCAGTTGGTCCTCCCACAGCTGGAAGCTGACGGTCGAGCTGTTGCATTTTAGGGCTGCAGCTGAGAAGCGGGCTAATTGAACCACACCCCCCGTACCGCCCCGCCTCTCATCGCCGCCCCTCACCCCACCCCTCTGGCCGTGCTATGCAAACAAAACGCCCAGGCAGCCGAAAAACGCCAGCCCCTGTGAAAAGCTGAAAAGTCCAACAACATCCACTGACTGGAGGTGGATGATGGAGGAGGTGGATGAAGTGGCAGTGGAGATGTGGAAGTGGAAATGGAAGTGTGCCGAGCACAAGTCGCCTGGCCGCGGGAAATTCTTTGCACAGCGGGAAAATTGGGAAAAAAAAAATTGCATAGATTTTATTACACAAAGAAATCCAAATGCAATTGAACTTAATAACTTGCTAATGCAATATTAGTTTGAATTTTATATATAATTACAAATAATATGATTTTAAATAGTTGAAATAACTAAAATCTTTCGTTAACATAAAATGCAATTCATGCATATTTTTCAAACATTTTATTAGTTTTTTAGTAAATTAGGGCTTCCACTTCAGTTGGCCAATTCTGGTTTCTTGCAGTGACGACTGCAGAGTTTCCCAACTTCAAATCACGACCGTGCTGCAGGACAAATGCAACACATTAAGTGGGGGCGGTGGGTGGTTGGGTGGTTGGGTGGGTGGAGTGGGTGGTTGCAAGGGGTGTGCCCAAAGTTGCAGGCAAGGCCAAGCCACTTCCTGACTTTCCATGGCCATGGAGTTGCGGTTGGACCTCATCAGCTGGGCAAACTGATAACGCTGACTGATTGCACGAGGGCATCCCCCCTACATTTTCCCCCCTGCCGTGGAAAACTGTGGGCATTCATCTCTTTCGCTGAGCGCTGTACGGCGAATCAGCTTTCTGCACTGCATCTCTCTGTCTCACCGACACTCTACCTGTCTCTTTTCCGCTCGCCCAGGGTGGTCTGTCACGCATTTTCCCGCCTCCCACTTTTCATTTGGGTGGGTGGTTACCTCTCGGCATTGTTGCCTTTTTTGAGTGGCTCCGATTGCCTCACATCAAGTCGATGCGATACATTTGCAAAGGGAAACAGTGCCATAAGTAATTTTTCTGATTTCTCACCAACAAATTATTTAGTTTTATGGCAACTTTATTAAAAATAATGCAATGTCATAACTTTCTAATCTCGTAATTAAATTTCCAATCGATTTGAATTCAAAAGTGCAAATTTCATTTTTGTTTTGCAAATTTCGATGATGTTTTACCTCACTAAAAATGCGAAATTTTACACAAGAATTCATTTTCCTAAATCCTTTAAAAAGTAATGATGGATAGCAGTAGTATTTCGGTCATAAAAAACAAAGTTTATTTAAACAAAACTTTAAAAATAATTGTCTGAATATGAAATGCCATATTTCCTTGAGCTCGTAATTAAATTTCCAATTAAATTGCGCTCAAAAGTTGGAATTTTTTGCACATTTTATGATCCTACGAAAAATGCAAAAATGGACAAAAAATTTTGTTTACTTACTTCACCAAAAAGTGAAAGGGATCGTTACCACATGTTATTGGCTAAATAAAACTTTTAATTCTTCATATTTGTGACCAATTTTAGCAAAGTTATGACGAAAATACCCATCGTAAATATATAATTTTACGAAATGCGGAATTTTCGTCATAAAAGAGTCAGTATTTTGGCCATAATGTTATAAACCAAAATGTATTAATAATGCACACATTTTGGGTTCTTTAGCATTGGTAATTAGCTGCTTAAAGCAGTTACTCTTTTAGCTTTCCGACCATGTTTGACCAGGTTATAATAAAAAATCCTACGTTAATTCGTAGAATAGCCAAATTTTACTTAGTACTACTTAGCACATTTCGTGGAATCCTTTTTAGCTTTCTTGTGCGTTTTTACCCTTTATTCAGTTGGCCTTTCCCTGTTCGTTGGCATTCCCATTTGGCTTCGAGCACGACTTTATTTACGATTTCATTAATTCAGTGCACGCACTGCTCGAAATCGACGGCGTTATACTCGTAGTTCTCCTCCGTGTTCCTAACTCCCTCGGCAATTTTCCAACTTCATTTGGGGCGTGGCCCATTTTGCGGGCGAGGTCCTCGACAAGGACGACGAGGACGACGAGGTCCTGGCGATGATTTGCACTTTCCTTCATTGTGCCTGTCAACAATTATAATGACACTCTTATTGTCAGCCATTCGAGACTTTCAGCTTTCTGCTTCGCTTAATTAAACCATTTTGCAATTTCGCTAAAGTTCTGCCTGCCACGCCCCCGCGCTGCCTGAATGGCCCTCGAAATCATCATCCCCACCACCATCATCATCATCATCATTATTATCATCGTTGTAGTAGTAGTCTTTGCGAGTTTTATGCATTTAATTAAAAATTAAATTTTTAATTGCACTCAATTGCGGACAGGGGAGCAATAATGTTCGTTAGCTATTTTCGCTTGCTTTTATTGCGCTTTTTAATTAAATTGTTTGCAACACCCACAAGTGACAGGCGACGACAGGAGCATTCGAAATGATGACGATCATCCAGACGATGATGATTTTAGTTTTAAGTTTCACTCAACTTTACTCACTGCGGCCGTTCATCATGTATCTCAATTAAAAATCGCTCAAACTGATTAGCGTATTGCCGATGATATATGTAATACAGTGGGTATAAATTAGGTGGCAATTGCCAAATTGCCAAATAAAAAACTGATCCAAATTGCCTGATTTATGTGCTCAGAATGAAGGCATATTTATTTAAATTTATTAAGGCTGAGTCATCGAGCATAAAGTTTAAGTTTTTAAATCATTTATGGTTTGAAAGGCTTTTAAAACGATAACTAACAATGCATTTGCAATCACTGCCATTTCCACCCTTCTAATTTGATCTTTTAATAGAAAAACTCTTTGTGAAATTACACCATTAGTGGGTAGTGAGTAGTTGGTCGCTCTATTCGAGGACTATTTATTTGGTGGTTGACTTTCTGGCCAAATGAATTGGTATTCATTGCGAACGTATGGCGGGCATAAAATAAAAGTAACCCCCGAATGCAGCAACTAAAACTACTCGAGGCTATTTTACGGATATCAAAATGCGATTCAGACAAATCCAAAGTGGTGTGGCAAAGGATGGTGGGGCATGTGGCATGTGGCATGGGACGTGGGGCGTGGGGCGTGGGGCACCCAAACCCCTGGGCTCATGAATGCGAATGTAAATGTTGTTGGCAACGCGGTTCAAGTTGTGGTTGTTGCCGTTTGTCTCTCTGGTGCTTGAGTAAAAGTACAAGTTATGCGTCAAAACAACGAAAGCAGCCAAGAGCACAAGAGGACATTGAGGGGGGAGTTGGTGTAGAATTGGAAGGAAGAGGTTTGAGGAGTTTGAGGAGTCCAAGTTCGTTCGTTCCTCTAAATTGCTAGGCGAGGGCGTGGCCCAGAATCGTAAATCACTTTGAAGTGGGTCGTAGACGTCCGAGCTGCGTTCCAGACAACAAAAAGCAACAGCAGCAGCAGCAGCAGCAGACACTGAACCACTATTCTACCCGGTAAACCCCACACCCTTCCCCCCCTTTTTTTTTTTTTTTAAGGGCCCCACTGGTAAACCCACTGGTACATCCCTCGTTGCCACCCCCCGCCCCATCCCCATGTATCCTATATTTTAGTTCGAAGCCCCGCGGCGACAGGAAAAAGCACGCTAGGCGCTGCCAAAGCTGCTTATCCTGCCACACGGTAGCCGTTAAGTGTCCAAGTTAAAAAACAAAAAAAAAAAATGAAAAGAAAAGAAAACGGAAAAAAAAAAATAAATACCGAAAACCACAGGCAGCGGAAGGAAGCGAAGATAATACCTTTCGTTCGTGAATCGATCCGGGGTTGGCAGGCAAATCAATCAGCAAATTTATTGATATCACTCATCACCCCAAAAAAAAAACACAAAACAGAACACACAGTTTTCGGTTTTCTGCGTGGCCCAACCCATTTAATAACAATAATTATTCAGTAAATTAAGCCGCACGCATCCTGCAAAGTGCAGGCTCGCCGTGGTCTTGAAAACCATGATCATGTCGAATCTCCTGGCCAATCGATCTTGATCTGCAACGTTTCGGTGTTGATGAGTTGTCTTAGCCAAAAGACGGGGCTGCCTCGGGCGACTCTTGGCCACTTCGTTCAAGTTGCGGGCCAATTTGGCTGTAACGTTAAGTGAGATGTGCCAAAAGTGCTCGCGATGATGTGCCACATAGATCGGTATGAATTGGGTACAAATTCTATATTGGCTTAAATATATTTAGCTAGCTTGGCAACTTGTGGCAGCTGTAAGCTTTAAAATTTCAGATTTTTCAAGAAACATCAGCTTGAATATGGAGCTGTTTTTATAAGCCTAATAAAGCACTATTTATAAGTTTAATAAAGCACTATTTATAAACCTAATAAAGCACTTTTTATAAGCCTAATAAAGCACTTTTTATAATCCCAAAAAGGTTAAATAACAGACAAAAAATTTAAATAAACATTAGATAAACAGATGTCAAACCAAAATCAAAATGGTATCTGCACAAAATGTATCTGTAAGATTGCCCAGATCAGCGAATAAACTGTTAATCAAACATAACTGCATGCTTAGTGATCTTTCCAAACGTAAACGATTGTCTAAGATGAGATTTAATTTGCGGGCGATTTAATAGAGCTATCAAAGTGAAATCTCCCAAAAAGCAGCAGCAATTCGTTGGACGGAAAGAAATGCACAATCAACGCCAGCATATTGTACAATGCTATACATAAATTCCAGGGTAAGACGCAACTTACCATATAATGACTACCTACCTTGATTACACACACTCCTTTTGGTGTTGAGGGTGTTGCTTAAGCTCTCCGGCCGAACGTTGATGCCACCGATGGCAGCGATGCCTCCTGGAACGATGCTGCATGCCCCGCAAATGCTGAAGCCCAAAACCTGTGTTTATGCTGAAGAGGGTGCCAACATGCGGCGACCCAGGAAACGGCGAAGGCACCACGAAGGAACACCTCAGTGGAAGCCCAGAAGAACCACAGAGGAAGCCCAGAAGAACTTCAGAAGAACCCAAACCCCAAACCCAAACCCAAAGGAAACCCATACGAAAAACCCATGGTGCAAAAAAAAAAAAGCTGCGTGCCAACTGACGACGCCTGATTGCTGCTGCTGCTGCTGTTGCTGTTGCTGCTGCTTGATGCTGCTTCATTGCACTTAATTATTGTTATTTATTATTTTTATATTGTTTTGATGAGATGTTCAGCAGCATGTTGACGAAATGTCGAATTTGCAAATTGTTTAAATCAACTGCCGGCGCTGTTGGCTGTTGGCTGTTGGCCGTATAATTGATCGATTGCAGGCTCAGGGCGTTTTACGTGTGAAATTATCATAATTAGACTAAATGCTGCGGATGATGGGGATGATGCTACCGATGATGCCACATACATGCATGCCACATACATACATACCACATGGCCATCCCTTTTTGACACTTGGCTCTTTGGCCAACTCCTTTATCGATGGCGCCATCGAGTTTAGCAGATTTGTCGCCGTCAATTCGCAACTCGCATTTAATTGCATAATTGCTGTTAATTATAGGGTTGCATGATGTAGAGCAGATCGTTAATAAAATGCATTCGATTTCAGTTGATTAAGTTGGAAATTAAGCGCGTAATTTGGTGTTTTAGCCAGCGTGCCATTTTCACATTTTCCCCTTTATCCATTTTTTCCATTTTTTTCCATTTTTGCAATTACAACTCGAATGCAAAATTCAAATTTAAACGTCGCCTATCACTTGCATACGTACGTAGGTACATTTGTTTTTGAAGACATTTAAGCCAACAGTAGCTGCAAGTGTCAGGGAAAACTAATGGAAATTGCTGTGGTCAAACCCGTTTGTCCCTCTTTTAGTTCGGCTGCAGTAATTTCTGTTTCTGTTTTTATTTCTCATTTGGTTTCCCATTGACTTTAGTTCTTCGTTTTTATTTTTTTTTTCCTTTTGGTTTTGGCGCGTCCACACAATTAATTACACAAAAAAAAAGTCAGCAAAAGTCCGGGACCAGGCCATAAAAAGCATATATACAAACGTACATATATATACGTATGTATTTGTATAACTAGGGAGTTGAAGGGGGGAGGAGGGATGCGAGAAGAAACATATTTTTCTTCTTACAGCACAACCTGTAATTATCGTTCGATACAAATCGAAAAGCGAGAGACACAAAACAATTTATTATTGTGAATTAATAAATTTTATTTTTCATTTTGGCCTCTGCTTCCTTCCATTTTCCTTTGCGCCTTTTCGCCTTTTCATTTCATATTTTTTCTCTCTTCATATTTTTTTTTCCTTATTTTTGCCCGTGCAGTGTATGTATATATGTTTATGTATATATGTATGTGCTTGTGGGCCTGACAAGGCGCATATATCTTGGGCATTATCTTGTCATACGATCTGGCAGCGGCATTAAAATGCTAAAATGCGCAAAAAGCCAAAAGAAAAACGAAGAAAAAAAATAACAAAAAATTGCAAGCAAAAATTAGCCAATGCTTTTTGGGCTCTACTGCAATAAAAGAGAAATTTTTACGTAATTCTTTCGCTCGTTTTGTGTTTTTGCCTGCACATTTCTAAGTCGCGCATAAAAAGTTTTAAGTTCATTTTAATCGCCCATTAGAAAAAAAACTAGTTAACGTTTTTTCCACGAAACTCTTTATGTGCTTGGCATGCAGTTAAGTTTTCCTTCTAGCACTTTGCCTAAATTCCGCATTTTATCAGCGGAAATTCATTACAAAGATTACGCATACGCCGTGTTGAGCGCTTGCTGAGCTCTGTTTATCCTGGTAGAATCCAAATGGGGCGTGGCAGCGCCCACCCGCTTTGCTTTTCTTCCTCATTTTTTGTTTCTCCTTTTTTTTTTTGATTTTTATGGCAACAACAAAGGGAAACATTTAATGAAGTTTCAATAAAAACGAGAGGAAACAAGAACATAAAAATAAACCGAAAGAACAAACAAAAAAAAAAAGAAAGGGGGGAAAATAAAAAGTCAAATAAAGAAATCAAGCAACGAAACAACAAGGAGCGTTTGCTGATGACAATGACAAAATAAAAATGGGAAAAGTGGAAATGGTGAATGGTAAATGGTAAATGTTAAATGGAAAATGGGAAAATGGGAAAATGGGAAAAAAAGGGGGGGCGCCTTGCAGTTGGCTGCTAGGAAGAAGAGTTTTCGCCCTGCTTTTCCCACCAGCCGCCTCGATTGAAATTAACGCAAAAAAGGCGTGGCCTTTGCCGTTGTGACAACAACAACAACAACAGCAGCAGTTGGGGGTGTTGGGTGGTGTACCCAGGGAATAGCAACACAACCGCCAATGTGCAATAAACAAACAGGCAAGACCAACAGCAACAACAACAACAACAAAGGGGTTGGGCGGTGGGTGGTTGGTTGTGGGTGTTTTGTGGGGTTTTTAGCGCTGCCTTTGACTGCCACTCAATTAGTTTTTATTGCGCTGTCAGCAAACTAAGCCTGACAAGAAAGCAAAAAAAAGAAAACAAAACAAAAATCAAAAGAGGAAGAAGAAAAGAGAAAGGGGAAGGAGAAGGAGAAAGGGGAAGAGCACGGATCTACCTCGTTTTGTCAGCTCATAAAAATGTCACAGCAGCCAATTAAACGGAATGAGGAAAGATGCTGCCCTGTGTTGTGACAGCTGCCGGCTAAAAGTTTGACAAACAGCTCGTAACACACACACACACAGAAAGCCGAAATGAAAATGGAAAACGATACATGGATGGAAAAGCGTTAACCAGAAATTTAAAAACCGAATACCAAAATCCATTGATTGACAGCCAAAAAGCGATCGCAGCGATCGCATGCCAGCAACACTAGAAACACCCATTTTCCCACCCCACCAGCTAATCACCTGCTGCGGAGTGTTGCGCAAATTGATTTTCATTAGCGTCCGACTAATTAATTGGCCCAAACGAACGAGCCGAATGAGCCAACCCACTGATTAATTTGCATGTCGATGGGGCTGAGACATACACATGGCGATAAAAAATAATACCAAGAAAATGAAAAAAAATAATAATAATTTGTATACAGTATATTAAGATATTTATATCTAATTTATATATCTAAACAAAACTCTTTAAATTAACAAACAATATAAAATATATTGAAACAAATAAATTGCTGTATCCAGTCACAAATTTCTTGCATGAAACTTAATAAATTTATATGACATATTTATTATATTTATTTATTATTATTTAACGTAACTTTTAACCTATTTGGTTGTAAATGCCACTTGTTTAAATTAGTTACATGCTTTTTTAGTTTAGCATGATCCAATTATCGCGTATCTCTGTATCTGTAAGATGTTCGATGAAGTTTTAGACCGGCTTTCAATTTGGCCAAGTTTGCCGCTTACTCATTAGCCAATAGCAATTATACTTAACATCTATATGTACATATATGTATATAGCGAAAAGTGGGCGTGTCACTGGCCCAGTTGAGCGCAGAAAAGAGCTCACAAAGCGAGAAAAATCCAATACAGAACCATTAACGAATGAATGAATTATATTTTTGACTTATTTTTTTTTTGTGTGTGTGATAATGCTTTTGCTCTTTTTCACTTTTCCACCTCTCCAATTTTTTACCCTTTTTATTTTCTTTTTGGGCTGTGAAATTCAAAGCTTGGCCAAGTGAAATTTCCATGTCAAAAGCGGCCTGGCCTCCACCCCATTGGCCATGCTAAATTTTCGTGATGCTGCAAAAGTCAAATATAAGCCAAAAACAAAAAAAAAAAACAAAAAATATATATACAAAAAGCAGCAGAAAACTTCAAAACGAAAAATGCCGACAGAAAACAAAAATAAAAATAATAATAATTTTAAGGGGAAAATATGCTAAAGAAAAGAAGCCATGGCAAACAGGGGAAACAAAAAAAAAAAAAAAAAAAGAATGTAAAAGCCGAAACATTTTCGCAACGCTCTCGAAAAAAAAACTGAAAGACGACGGCATTATCCAATGTCCAAATGGCCAAATGGCCAAAAAGCGAGGCAAAAGGGGTTAAGAGATGCAGGGAGGCGGTGGTGGTCTCACCTGCCTCAATCCGCAATCCGCAATCCGCAATCCTCGATTCCAGGCATCTGCATCTTTAACCTCGACGACTTGACGACTTTGACTTTTGTTATGGCAGCGCCAGTGCTTCATTGCTACAGAGTTTCAGAGTTTTGGATTTTTTTTCGAGTTCCAGAGAGTTTCCAGCACTCCGTGGATGAGATGGCATGGCCCACGGGTACCGAAGATACCGACGCGTTGAAGATTTTGTGCCAACCCACTTTTTCTTTCACGTCCCCGAGTCGCCAAGTTGCAAGTATCCCCCCCAACCCCAACTCCCCTCCTTTTTGGCAGACATGGGGCAGACCAGACCTCAAGGAGGCATTCTCCAGCTCCAAAACTGCAAACTGCCAACTGAAAACAGCAAACTGCAAAACTGCAAACTGCAAAGCTCCAAGCTTGAACTTCAAGCATTCGCTCGCTTTCTGCGCTCATTTATTTAACGTTGCCATGAGAATTATTAAAAATTTTATTCGCATAATTTGTGAATTATTTTCTGTCTGGTTTTGAGGCTTTTCGGTTTTTTTCCTTTTTTTTTTCAGTTTTGTTTTTGGTTTTGGCTTTTGCTTTCGGTTTGGTTCTGCGCCTTCAACGCCAACGTTGTCATGGAGGCACCACCTCCTCCTCTTGGCGGGCACCTAAGTAAAAAAAAATGTAAAAGAAACAGTCGAGATTTGCACTTGCCAAAGCTTAACCCTTATTGTTAACCCGCTGTTGGCTGCGACAAGTTTTTTAATATTATAAAGCAGAAAGGTGGCAAAAAAAGATGTTCATACTTGGGCAAATGAAATTGTATATGTTATTTTTTCAACAAAATATTTTTGTTGCCTCTTAAGAATCCAGTAACTAATCCACTAATAAAGAGTTATATATTGTATACTTAAAATATATTCAACTGATCTGCACTTATTCTTAATCTTATAACTAAATAAAACATATCATTCTTTCATCGAATTTCGAATGGACATTTGCTGACCCCAATACCCGATTAAGGGTTAACAAGATCATGGCGGCCCTCCTAGATTTCCCCCACCGTTCAAAGGCAGCCCACACAAAAAAATCGCGGCGAAATCTCGTTGAGAAAAGGAGTTTGTTTAACCACGCGATAAACATTTTTTAATGCATTTTAATGGCGCAAAACTAATTAAATTGTTCAGTAAGAGCTGAAAAGCGGCCAAAATGCATCGTGATAATAATTTCTCTTTCTGGCGAGTAAAGCAAAACAAATCTTTTTTAGCTCGCAAGCGTGTGGAAAGTCGATTAAGGCATTTGATATCTATTATGAGTGGTTGGTATGGTGATTAGATGAGCCACAATAAGTACATATATAAGCCATATATCATTCATATCAGGCTAAAAAATACACTATTTTTGCTTGTACTTATATTTTTCATTTAAAGCAGAAACATTCCAATTCGAAATGCCCAAAACTGTTGGACTTCACGATCAGGTTTTCCAGCATAATTAGGGTGCTCGAATTGACATCATTAGCTGCCATTTGAACGTTTGCCAAAATTGGGCAGCTGCCTGAAATCGGAATCGGAATCGAAAATGGATCATAGAGCTGCGAACTGCAGGTGACCAGTTGACCATTTGACCAGTTGGCCAGGCTTTGAAGGTGGCCGAAATGGGCAGCTCATTAGTCGTTCGAAATTCGGTTGCAGTTCCTGGAATTGCACCAGCAAAATGAAAAAAAAAAAAGGAAAAAATAACATGAACTGCACTGAAATGGCTGAAAGAGGAGCCGTGTATGCCGAAACTGCGAAAGGAAACACGAGCAAATTCATTCAGCAATTGCACTAATTACACAGTCAAGTGGCGCGGCAGTCGGCAGGTCAGTTCATTCATAGCACCGAATCCATTTATCACCCGATGCCCTGCTGCGTTTAATTAGCCTTTAGAGGCAAAAAAAAAAAAGGGAAAAAGGAGCAGGAGCAGGAGCAGGAGAATCAGGAGCAGCAGAAGCAGGAGCAGAAGTACCAAAAGGACCATGAAGGACGAACACACATGCATGGCAGCAATTGCTATGACAAATTGACCAGGGCTAACTGCAATTTGCTGCTGCTGCTGCAACAATTTTGTAATGAAATTAATTGAACTTCGGGCAGGGCTTGCTTGCTCCAATTTTGGGCGTACGCCCACCTAGAGAAACCGAAATAAAAATAAATAGCCCAGGGAAAATCTAATAAATGTTGTGCAACCTTGGCCCTTTTTGACACCTGTTTGTCCTGCGGTCTCAAGGACTCAGCCAGCAGCCAGGAGCCGGGAGCCAGGACTCAAGTTTTGAGTTCGCCTGCTGAAACTGTCTACAAATCATTCATCATCGGTGTCTCCTTCCTCGTCCACAGCGCAAGCAACATTAACTTGAAACTTCTCTGCTCGCTCCAGATCCTTTGGCAACTTCACTTTGCTCATCTTTCATATAAATGATTTCTTCGTTTCGTTGTCCGTTTCTTCGTTCTGTTTCTCCTACTTCTGCCCGCTAACCCATAATTATGCGTCTTATGAAAAGCAATACCAAAAAAAAGTAGAAATGGGGAAAAGGCACAAAGAATACAACAACAATAAAAAACAAGAGAGAACGCTATAGTCGAGTTCCCCGACTATCTGATACCCGTTACTCAGTTAGTGGAAGGGAGAAGGAGAGTCTTAAACACAGTTTTTCGCGGTTTGTGGGCGTTAGAGTGGGCGTGGCAAAAAGTTTTTTGGCAAATCGATAGAAATTTACAAGACCAATACAAAAATGAAAAAATTTCAAAACATTTTTCAAAAGTGTGGGCGTAGCAGCTTTGGGCGGTTTGTGGGCGTTAGAGTGGGCGTGGCAAAAAGTTTTTTGGCAAATCGATAGAAATTTACAAGACCAATATAAAAATGAAAAAATATCAAAACATTTTTCAAAAATGTGGGCGTGGCAGTTTTGGGCGGTTTATGGGCGTTAGAGTGGGCGTGGCAACATGAATCGACAAACTTGCGCTGCGTCTATGTCTCTGGAGTCTGTATGCTTAATCTCAACTTTGTAGCTTTTGTAGTTCCTGAGATCACAGCGTTCATACGGACGGACAGACAGACGGACAGACGGACAGACGGACAGACGGACAGACGGACAGACGGACATGGTCATATCGACTCGGCTATTGGTCCTGATCAAGAATATATATACTTTATATGGTCGGAAACCCTTCCTTCTGCCTGTTACATACTTTTCAACGAATCTAGTATACCCTTTTACTCTACGAGTAACGGGTATAAAAAGAAATAAACTACAGAAAAGGGGCAAGTATTAAATATAAAAAGGGGCTGCACTTTGGCATTGGCTGTTGCTCCAAAAAATACTCGGAATTTTCAAAACCATATATATCACTGGGCAGTGCTCGTCGTGCCAAGGATATTTTTGTAGCCCATGTCAGGAGTCCAAAAAAAAAGCGGAGCAAATGATGATCTGTCTTTGTCTTCCTCTCAGTCTTTGCCCACAGGTGCAATTCTTCTAATGCAAGTCTTCCAGCGTCGGAAGACTGTCTTCGCCGGCTTCTTCGTGGGAAAAGTTCTGCAATCTTTGGGGGTTGGATACCCGAGCATCCCCTGACAGACATCATAAGTCAGACTTTCGTGCTGAAAGTGGAATATAAAAAAAGTATTAGGGATAAGAAGAGTATAGAGTAATGAATCCTAATGAAATCCTGGTCAAATTTGCGCACACAAATCTTTGCAATTTTTGTGAATTAAAAGTTATTAATACGTATCTCAGATTATATTCTATATTTAGATAATCTCCCCTATTCAGAAATTCAAAGTACATAGCAACCATTTAGAAATTCAAAGTACATAATAACCATTTAGAAATTCAAAGTACATAGTAACCATTTAGAAATTCAAGGTACATAATAACCATTTAGAAATTAAAAGTACATAATAACCACTTAGAAATTCAAAGTACATAGTAACCATTTAGCAATTCAAAGTACATAAAACCATTTAGAAATTCAAAGTACATAGTAACCATTTAGAAATTCAAGGTACATAATAACCATTTAGAAATTAAAAGTACATAGTAACCATTTAGAAATTCAAGGTACATAATAACCATTTAGAAATTAAAAGTACATAGTAACCATGTAGAAATTCAAGGTACATAATAACCACTTAGAAATTCAAAGTACATAATAACCATTTAGAAATTCAAAGTACATAGTAACCATTTAGAAATTCAAAGTACATAATAACCATACAGTTTTTGGCCAAATAAACTACTATAAATGCGGCTTGTTTTACAGACGTCGTGTGAAAATGTTGCGGGCAACTATGGTCTAGATTTAATTATAATTGATTTTGGTTGCAGCCTCCGTTCGGGCGAGAGTGAAAATCGATTAATGAAGCCTGAAGGAAATTAATAAAACCCATTTTTCGTGCCACCGATGCATTCGATACTCAGTTTTGGGCCATTGAGCCAAGGGAATCGAAGATGTTGGCGCCACTTTGTCCCGGCGCATAATTAACCAAACAAAGAGCCGCACAAGCCGTTAAAGTGTCGAAGTTGAAGTTGAAGTTGAGGTTGAAGCTGGGCTCGAAAAGTCAGTCGACAGACAAAAGACCTGGCCGGAAAAAAAATAAATAAAAAATTGAAAATAAAAAAGGCAGAGAAAAAATCACTATTTTGAGAGCCGAACAGAAAAAAATAAAACCAATTCAAAAATGCGGCAAACTACAAAGTCAAAGGAGAGCATGAGGATTGGAAACTGTAACGAAACGAGTGTGTGTGTGTGTGTGTATGTTAGTGTGTGTTAACCACCTACGTACCGAAATACAAAAAAAATAACAAAATTGATCGGAGGCCAAAATGCTGACGATGATGATGATGATGATGACGAAGGGCCGAGAAAGGCTCACAGGGTCCAGAAATCATTAAGCGTGATTAAAATGCGCGAAAGGATGAAATGTTTTCCCCCTTTTAGACGAAGGTGAAAGAGCCAGCAAGCCAACCAACCAGCAAACCAAAAACTCAATCAATATATCGCATAACATATTTCACTTTTGTTTTCAAGTCCCTGAATTGTGTGGGAAATGAGCAAATTTGCCCATTTGACGAGGGTTGGTGAAATGGGCAAGGATTTCAGAGCTTCTGACGCTTCATTTTGGCCTAAACTCAAATTCTAATTCAAGGAACTAGCGGAAAAGCCATTGTGTGGGAACTTTTGTTATTCAATCGAACACCATTTGAATTTAATTAGTTCATTCAATCAGATTTTGCTTGCATGCTGATTAAATGAAATGGAGTATATACTAAATACTATTATTAGGCATTTTATGAGCATATATCTATATTCTAGGGCATTTGTGAGCGGCTGTTTTAGTTTTTAATGAATTTTAAATGCACCCCACTCCCCTTTTTTTTTGCACCCCCCTTTTATTTTGCACTTGGGACAAATGCAAATAAAGCAGCAGCAACTTAAATATATCATTTCTTTGGTTGTTGCTGTCGTTGTTCCTGTGCCTTGTGCGTTGTTGTTGCCACTGGCAGCCTGTAATTAGCCGCAGACGTTGCCTGCCATTTGCCTTCATCTCTGGGACTCTCTAAACAGCCCCGCCCCCCAATGCCAGAACAGCACCCCCCACCCCCTCCCCCTCCTTTTTGGGCCCCCCCCCCCATTCCACTTCTGGTGGGCACTGCCACTGCCTGTGTGCTCTTTATTTATTTTTTCCCCTGGATTTTTGCATCTACAGCTGCCGGCGCAAGTTTCTAAGTTTTCAAATCCAACTCAAGACTTTGGGCCACAAAACTCAAGTCCATGGCCAAAAGTAGTTGTTGTTCTTGTTGTGCTTGTTTTTTGCCGTTTTTGGTTTTTTTTTTGGTTTTGGTTTTGTGGTGTTCTTGGGCTCGTCGCAACGTTTTTGACGTTGCCCGTTTGACCTGCCAACTAAAAGTCCGGACAGGCTGCAGTTCTTGTTTCCCCAATGTTTTCTTTTTATAATTCTTTTTTTTTTTCTTCATTTTTTATTTTTTTTTTTGGTTTTGTAGGCGCAACTCGTAAAAGTCTAGACGTGATTGTATCACGATTTCTATCGCCATTTTTGTTGTATTTTCCCCATCTTCTGGGCCCTTTGCGTTTTGCTTCGATTCTTGGCCGATTCCTTGTTTTTTTTTTTGTATTTTTTGAGCCAAGACTTGCGCCTGTGAAAGATTCCTGGGAATTCTTCGTTCGGCCGCCGAACACAAAAAAAATATATATAAATTTCTCATTAGCCAAACTTTAATCCAATGCGTGGGTCTTGTCGGCTACAAAAACAAAAAAAGAAAAAAAAAGAAAAGAAGAGCTCCAGATCTTAATGAGTTTGTATGAAATATTAGTATGCCAGGAAGCACCACGAAATTCAAACGGTAAATAACCAATTTTTGATTTTATTAAAAAGTTCCCATAGTTCACAAAAACGCATTACTCACACCCCTTTAATCAAACAATCAAATTTTGGTGTATAGATTTGTTACCCCCTTTCAAAACGTTTTCGATTTCCCATTTGACAAATTATTTATGATCGAAAATACCCCACGATAATGCACGCAGAAAATATTTGATTTACCAATATACATATGTACACACAATGTATATGGGACTATTATTAAGCATGCGTCAAGGGGATCCACTTAGTGGCCAAAAGCACTTTTCTTTTGGTTCAAAAAATATACATTTATACAAACGAATTTCCCTTAATTAAAGGCTTCGATAAAATGTAAATTTAGGAAAAATTGACGAGAGGCAAACGAAACCATTTTGATTGAGTTGTCACGGAAAGCGAAAAAAGGGGTTCGATGTTGGCCAGAGGCCACAATAATCATTAATCAATAAGCCCGGTTCGGCTTAACCCCTTGGCGGCCATCGCAGAAAAGCATGGCGCCCGAACGCATATATACTTTAATTTATACAAATGACAAAATAATTAAAATTACCTAGGCGGTCGGTCGGCTCGAGCGTCAACTAGGCCATATATCATTAGCTTAACTACAATGGACATACACTCAGTCAGTCAGTTGGTTTAGCAGAAACGAGGCACGAGCACGAAAGCCCCCGCACCTGGTAAAATAAATATAAATATATATACCTACATATATATACATATAAAGTAGTCAAGTGGACCCCTCACTATCGCGGTGTTTCTGCTTCCCAACCCCCGGGTGACAATTTCCATTATTGACAAATTAATTGTCACCTTTTAACAAAATGCAGCCAAGCGGCCACATCGGGGATCTCTTGAGTTGAGTATTTTTTCAGAGCCAAAGGGGGCTCATTTCAATAAGAATTACAGTACAAAAGGAACACTTTCTTGGCCATTGTGGTGGCATGGAGTGGCAAAGAAATCACATAATTATGATTAGATTGTCTAGATAGAAGTTCGTAGGTTGCAGGGAAAATGTAGAGAAGCAGGGATATCGATGGGGTAATACCCTGCAGTTGGAGAGTTTATTGCAGAAGGGGTTCTTTACAGAAGGTGTTCATTGCAGAAGGTTTTCTTTTTAGAAGGTGTTCATTGCAGAATGGGTTCATTTCAAAATGGGTTCATTGCAGAAGGTGTTCATTGCAGAATGGATTCATTTCAAAAGGAGTTCATTGCGGATTGGTTCATTGCAAAAGGGGTTCATTTTAGAATTGTTCATTTTGAAATAAATTCATCTCAACTAACTTTTTATGGTAATTATGAACAGCTAATAAAATAAAACAACTAAATAAGCACACGATTAAAATTGTAAACAAATAAGTGTTAGATTCTTAACATCGATTATTTCCCTTCATAACATATACCTTGACAAATTGTCGTAGAATCCGAAACTACCCTTGTGCATACCCTGCACAATTTTCTTCCGCCTATTTTCTGAGCACAAAAAGCGTAAACGCCGAACACGTAAAACTTAGATTAGCGCCTTCTGTCAGCCCACAAGTGTCATTAGTTAGCACAGGATACGCTATATATACTGGCTATATATATATATCTATATATATATATATATATGTATGTATATATATGTGGAACAGGAGGTCGCGAAAGAAAGCCTGAGTGGAGTTCTAATTAAATAGACACGACAATGGCACGAACCGCAAAGTTAATCATATTTTAATGTTCCATCCAACCCCGAGAGCCGCGATGGGTGGGCTTTTCCTTTCCGTACCTTTGGAACCCCTGGCTAATTACAATAACAAGGCCGTGGAACAGCCAACGATAGCGAGGTATTGTCATTAGCCAGGACTGTCAGGACTATAAGGACTGTGAGGACTTCGATAGCCATCGATGGCACCTTGCCATTCCAACTTTGACCCCAAGTTCTTTCACTCAATAATTGAACAGCAAACAGGGCAAGCGAAGCAAAGCTGGAATGTAATTTATCTAATGCAGTCATTAATTTCGTATTAACAAGGTGTGGATGGTAAATTAAACTAGCCAAGGCCTGGATAATGGAGTGGTAAAAGAAAAGAAATGACTGAATTGGAAAAGGGTGAATCATGTAAGCAAAATACTTTCAGTATTTTCAACACAGTGTGGATCTTAACCTGATCATAACTTGGCTTTAAAGAGTCGCACAGACAAAAGGAAAAGAGTTTTGTATAGCTAATTGTGCAAACTTAAAATCTCTTAAGCTATTGTTTTATGACGAAAAATCAGAAAACCCGACATTTAAAGATATATCTTCAACGGGTTACTTTGCCATAAATGTACATGAACTCTGTTATAAGATGTCACTGCTTTATTTTGTCATTGCTAAACGAAACCCATTATTTTCCTGACTGTAAGCGAGTAGAAAAGCCAGCCAAGTATGTAATTTCTGGAGAAAAATTAGCTCGTTAAAGGATAAAGTTCTGGCGAGGACTTTTTGATCCGCAGTGCTAGTTCGGATTACTGACTCTTCCTCGGACTCCGTTTTCAATCATTAACGCCGAGCGCCAGTGGGTTTCAAGTTCAATTGTCCTTGGGTTGCACTGGCTGCGACCACACCCCTAGTAACACCCAGTAGCCACCCAGTAACCACCCATGTAACCACCCAGTAACCACCCATGTGACCACCCAGTGCCACCCAGTACCACCCATGCACTCCAGTCTCATCTCACACTTTCGATGAGAGCTGAGCTGAGCTGAGCTGAAAGATAAATCTACAAATGTCGCAAACGAATGCCACGTGACCTTTGACACATTAGTGTCAGTTGTGTGGGTGGCAATGCGTTGTGGGGTGGTGCAAGGGGGAAGGGGGAATTTTAAAAACAGAAAACCAGAGCAAGAAAACCAAGTCAAAGGACAAACAGCATGACGAGGCAATTTACACAATTGTTGTCAAATTAAAGTGCATCCGCTTCGTTGGTCATTTAAAGCCCAAAAGTCGTGAATGGTATGGATATACGAGTTTATATATGGCCAACCCCCTGATATCTAATGAGATCGCTACTCTGCCATCATGTACGCTTCTCAAAAACAGTTTCAGCCTGATTTAGCTAAAACGAAAAAAAAATTGTTAAGCAAAAAGGGAAGGAAAAGGGAGCCAGCACAGCAGCAACAATGTTGACGTTAATAAATTATAAAATGAAACTAATGACAAAACACATAAGTAAAGACAGAGGCGGCGGATGGATGTGAATCCAATGGATGGGGATGCGGATTGGTTCCGGGTGGTTTCATCGACTGCTGGGGAACTTTAAAGTATCCTCGCTGGGGGGGGTGAATGGAAGTGGATGTGGCAGTTGAAGTTGAAAGCAATTTCAACCGCGTAACGAGCGCAAATTGTTTGCCTCCTGGGAGGCTGTAAAGCTATCTACGCAGGACACGTGACCGGGCTGAAAAACATATTCGGTGCACCACCATCCCCATATATATAAAGCCCAGCTCCTTTTCTGATTTTTGTTGCCCTTTTTTGCCTGATTATTGCTTTCAACTTTCCACTTATATGCGCCTGGTATGGATAATCAAGCTGCTTTTTAGCAATTTTCCGAGGAAATAAAGTGTCAAGTCAACAGTCGAGTTAATTAGTTGTCTGGCTTTTGCCGACACATTGTCCCTTAGAATTATGTTTCTATACAAATTTTATTAGCTCCAAGTACTTGTTCTTTGTGCAACTTTTTTTTCGCTGATAACCTCTGAAGTTGTATACATCCTGCACAGTGTTTGCGTCGTACGGCACCGCTCCTCATTTCTTGGCCATGCTAGGCAATGATTTAATATTACTCATACGCCATGTAAGTTAATTAAAAATTCTTTCGAACATGAAATTAATTTTTGCCAGCGCGTAGCGCATTGCCTCACCTGGCCAGTTGTTGATCTTTCTAGTTGGCTGGCACACCTGCAAGTGTCAGGGCTGCAATGGAGCCCCTCTTTCAGCTCTTTTGGTGGAGACGTCGCGACTTCGTCGAGATCCACACAATTCGATAGTGCAAAGTGTGCCGCAAACACACACACACACCCCGCATACACACCACATACACACCACATACACACACACACACACACACATACACACCCCGCATACACAACGTGCACAGCACTCGCAAAATCAAGAAATCAAGAAAAAATATTTTACAACGCAGCAAGAGCTGGAGGAGAAAAACAAAAAAAAAGCAAAAAAACGCAAGAGAAAAATTATTAAAAAATAATTTCCAGAAATTGCTTGTGCCTTCTCTCTCTTTCGTTCGCCACTCGCCGTCTTTCTCTGTTGCCGGCGCACTTTATTAGATTTTTATCGGGCCCATGTTTAAAATGACTTGAGGTCTTTGGTATGTGCCCAGCGCCTGTGAGGAGCCTGAACAAAAAAAAAATATAAAAAAAACGAAAAAATAAAATAAAAAACAGAAATATAAAAAACAAAACTGCAACGGGCAACGTGCAACTGCATCAGAAAACATGGCAACAACATTGCCGAGGTGTGGCCGCAAAGTTATCACACAGAAGAAGAAACGATTTAGTGATAGAAGATCTTCGCACTTTCCAATTTCCATAGTCGTCACTAAATTTGTTCAAGTTATGATATTAAGATGATCCCAGAAAGTGATTATAATGCGTGTAATTACAATGGCAAAAGTTTCAATAATGGATAGGCACTGCTCCAGTTTCCGCCAGTGATCCGAAGAGACCTCCTTTCTCCCAGAATCTCTTTTGGGTTTGAATCTTTTGGTTTGGCTCCCCCACTCGCTGGTCCGTTATTATCATCTGGTCGTGGTGCATTTACAAGGCATAAAGCGGCGCAAACGCTCGACAAATTGCATTTAAAATGCGAAGAAGCCCAGCGGCCTCATCGGCTCGTCGTAATCTACGACTCATCCAATTTGCTGACACCCATCAATCAAAGCATCAAGCTCAAATCGCTGAGTGCTCGGTGGGCGGAGGGGGCGGTGCTGGGGGAGGTCGCTGTACAAAATGATCGCCGGTTCATGCGCTCAATTGAGCATTCAATCAATGCGCACGCCCCAACGCCCAGAGAGAGTTTTTTTTTTGTTGTTGTTATTGTTGCTGTATTTTACTCGGTTGTTCGACTCTGTGGCTTTGGTTTTTTTTTTTTTTGGCTATCCAGCAGCTGGCACAGTAGTCAGACCTAGCGATGTGCACGTGACAGGGTCGTGAATTATTGATTTCTAAAAAAATCCAAGCCATTTTGGACACAGTATGTTCTAGTTTGATCATTAAACTTTAAAACTTGTTAAAACTATTGTTCATTTAAGCTTAGCTGCTATCTGTGAACTTTCATAAGCGACACAGACGTGTGTAACGAAACATTTGGCGCCCAACGTGGGAGCCATTACGAGAGCTGATCGATACATTGGCCGCCCTTCGTGTCACGCATGCAGCGCAAAGTGGCGGCTTCCTATGGTGGCACCACCATCTGACATTCAATTAAGCCGCACGAAGAAAGCGACGGCTGCCTGCAATCTGAGAGATCTGCGGTGGGTGTTGCACTTCAGTGGTTCGATGGTGCGCCGCTTCGGTGGCTCAATGGCTTAAACCCGATGGTTTGCTGGATCGCTGGCTGCTGCACCGCACTGCGCCGCACTGCACCTGTACGTAATTTGCCTATTCATGTATCGACGGCGTCGGCGGCTTTTGAAATCAAATTAACAGCCGCAATAACAGCGAAGATTTCTTGGAGAAATCCCACCGTTTTCTGTCCGGTCATCTTTACATCAGCACTTTTGATGCGCGAAACTTAAAAGCATTTTGAGTGCGTCTTTAACAGAAGCCCGCTGGCCGCGCCTGTTGATTGATGTCAAGTTAAAAGTAGCAAAAGCCACAATCTCTTTAAAGATCGGCGATGACGTCATCGTTCGGGACATGTTCCCAAGAAATTTTCCGACCTGCCGTCAAGGTCGCCATGGATTTGTTCGGTGAAGAACAGAGAACTGCTAAAAGGAATCCACTTAATAAACCCTGCGATCTTAATAATATTATCAACAATTGATATGCAAGCAGTAGTAGTAGGATTTCTAAACTATCATTTAAAGTGGCTTACAGAATGGTCTCGAATAATCGCATGTGGTCTACAGTGAACCCTTGCGAAGTGGCACACAATCCAGTCTGGCTGGCAAATGAACAAGGGCCTCCTGGCCGCAGCTACTTATTTCTAAGAAATAAAAACCGCCTGGGCGTGTCGCCTCCGCCTGAACCGCCCAAGAATCCAGAATCCAGAATACAGAATCCAGCCCCGGAATATCCACGAAGTCGCAAAGTTGAGGAATCGAGGGGTCTGAGTTGAAAAACAGGGGACCTGGACTCTCGGTTGGCTGGCATCGCTCAACTGAGCTCTAAGTTCAGCTCGCTTTGATAGGCCTTTTGTGGCCCTTTGGCACTCATGCGCGCCACTTTCAATAAAACACCCACTTTTCAGGGTCGATCCCTCCCCCAAAATGTCTTGTATATTTTGGCAACAGCTATCCCAAAAAAAAAAAATGTTCACCGCAAATCAGTGGGAAGAACAAAATGAGTTAAAAAAAAAAAAAAAAACATGGCACAGTGTATAAGCAACTGAGCAACCCTTTTTTTAAATTAACTGCCTGCTTACGCACTTGGCCAAGATGTGGGCGGTAAAGTCTCAGTTTTCGCTTTCGTTGCTCAAGGAAAACGAATGGAATATACCCTACCATACTACATTACTTGCCACGCATCCAAATTTTAAATGAAACCTAGTTAGCCTGACCAACTTTTCAAATTTGAAAGAACAATAAGGACTTTCCTATACATCAAACTTAAGCTGGGCCACCACTACTTCCGCAGAACTTTAGCAACTATTGAAAAGGATTAGTTATGCATGCGACCGCTTGTATCCATTCTTGCCAACATATTGCCAGTATCTGTGGGATCCCTTTGAATCAACGATGGGAGCGTGTGTGTGTCAAGTGAGTTGAAAAATGGGTGTCAACGCATGAAACGCAACAAACAGTCATTTTGTGTGCGGAGGCAGGATTATAAAAGTAAAGGGGGAAAGTGGGAAAGTGGGGAGGTGGATGGTACAGGACTTCAAAGAGTTGACAAACTCAAATAACCCATCGCAGGACCAAAAAAGGGTTCACGAAATTGCCGGGCGACGGCGTCCATTCATTTGAATGCACAGACGTTCGACTGATTTTGCGTTTTGTGTTCCAGGATGTGCGTGAGCAAAAAAGGATGCCAATGGCTGGGGGCCAGAGCAAAAGGATTCGCAATCGCCCTCTCCCACTCTCTAATGCTAATGCGAGAATGCAGGCAATTGGAAAATTTATTCAATTGCTGGCAATTCAACTAAATCACTCATTGGCTTTATTATGTGCGCCTAATTTAAATACACGCGCGCTGTGCTCTCTGACTTTGTCGCAATCACCGCCCAAAAACCAACCCAAAAGTTGCCCAGTTCAAAATGCCACCCACCACATTAGCATCGGGCCTTTAGCTTTTCAGTTTTCAGTATTCAGCATTCAGCTTTTAGCTTTGGTGGAAATAATTCGAAAATTGAAATTACTTTGTCTTCGGCGGCTTGATTAAAGGCATATTGCGCCATCGTCAGTCAAGCCAAGTCGAAAGGAGTCTGCTGAGTCAGCCAAGCCATTCAGGCATTTCACAAGATTATTTCGAGGACGAGGGACCAGTTCAGATGGTTAATTTGGGCATAAGAATGGGCACCAGATGAAGTCGTTTACTTCAGGTAGAAAGGCGTATATGCAAATATCCGTAGATTAAACGCTTTAAATATCCCTAGCCAACACTAGTTGGTCTTTATCACTATAAAGAAATTATGGGACATTTACAAACACTGTTTAAGCAATTGTTTACTTCACATAGAAAAGTGTGTATGCAAATATCCGTAGATTAAACGCTTTAAATATCTCTAGCCAACACTGGATTAGTATAAAGAAATGATGGGGCATTTACAAACACTGTTTAGGCAATCATAAACTGCGTGCAAATATGTATTTCAAAGTATACTAGCATTTTTTTAAATTAAGTGTAATTACTTGAACATATTTTGGTGTAACATTCACCAACACTGTTTTGAGGGATTGTCTCTTAATATTATTATTTTTTCTTTTTTTTTTTGCTTGGCCCATGGCCTGCTCACATTTCAATGTCCAAACAGCAGTCCAGCAGCAGAAGACACATGAGAACCCAAGAACCGAAGAGCCAAAGAGTCGAAATGTCGAAAAGAGTTGGAAGTCGGAGTGGGAACCCTTTTTCACATGTCGGTTATAATTCTCGGGCTCTGACTAATGCCGGACACAGAAGTTAAGAAGTTAAGCTGCGTTGTCTTACGAATGGGGGCAAGAGCAATGCTAAAAATATTTCAAATGCGATAAATCAGTTGCCATTACACACGCGGCCCGGGTCCAAGTAATCAGCCCGGGGGCATGAAATATTTCAACTTAATATTTTCTTTTCCTACATTTTTGTGCCTCGACTGTTGCTGTTGCTGCTGCTGCTCGATAATTATAGACTACAGTTAACAGGCCACATAAAGCATAAAATGGCATTTCATATGCGAGTTATATGTGGCAGACGTTCGGGCAGCTGGGCTAAGACTTCTTTTGCTGCCATGTCAATTGATATGAAATATAACAAAATAACAAAGCAACAACAAAATGTAAGAAACGAGAAAAGGAAAGGGAGTGGATCCCTAAACTAAGGGTTTTTTTTGTTTTTTTTTTGCTGTGAAGTACCTGGGAAAACCGAAACCAAGAACACTTCCCGTCAGGTGTCGCAGAATTTCGATGCTGCGAAATCCGATCGTTCGTTTTGGTACGTTTGGCGGGGCTAATCAATGGCAAAAACCGATGCCAGATTGCAAATGCAATCGTAATCGCAATGGCAATCGCATCAAATGTATCTGTATGCCGCAAGTGCGATACATGGCACAATGCGACATACGGCATTGCGCACAGGATGTGTCAAGGATATCCGCTGCCGCATAAGTCTCTCATATTCAACGCCATTTATCCTCTCAGTTTGCATTTAATTTTTCCGCTTCGGCAAGATGATAAATGCGATCCCATTCGATCCGAAACAAACCGAACTGAACCGCCGAAATCGCATACAATATTTACAATATTTATTCATTGCATCGGGGGGGAGGTGTCGTCGTACAGGAAGCCCAAGCTTGACACATGAAACGTCCTGCTCAATGAGGGGAAAAGGACTAAGGAGTAGCGACTCCATAAAGGACATTATCATACGAAGTTCGTATGCTCTTTCAGGGTTCAATTCGCTTGCCAAATTGGTTTCCTACGACTTTCCAGACCCATAATCATATTTCGTCATTATTGTTATAATACAGATATATGCACAGGATTCTCATTCATCTCGGTAAATCTGTTAAATCTGTTTTTGACAATTATATTATTAGCAAATAATTTCTGTGGCTAACTCAATTAATTGGCGCCATTAGGCTCGGGCAAAAGTAATCGGAAAGTTGGAAAACTCTGCGGGACCAGCGAAGCGGCGAAGCTCGATGATGTATACTGGTCCTTATCCGATTTCCCCATTGTTTGCCAATTGTTTGGCGCTGCGATTCCCATTTTTATGCATTTTTTATGTATATCGGAGTACATGATTGTGTTGCTGTTCGACAAGTTCATAAAAAATGCAAACACGCTGCTTCAACGGGAATGTTTGTCCGCTTGTCCGCCTGTCTGTCCGTCCGTCTGTCCGTTTCTCCGTGATTTATGCCTTCGCGTAGCGGTCTCTCTCTTTTGCCCATTGTTGTTGGACTATTGGACAGCCGGACCCGGCTATTGGCGCCATGTACGGAATCCTGGTTGTCCGATGCTCGATGCCCGATTCCTGATTTCTGAATCCTGATTGCCGCTTCCCGAGCTTATCGAACACTCTACTACTACAACTGACCGCGCGGCATCCATTTCCATTTCCGCTTCCACTGGCCATGTTTTCCACTGCCTCTGGATACTTTTTTTTTTAGCTTTTTTGTTGCGGCAAGCGCATATAAAAAAGTTTATGCAAATTTATATATTTTTTTGTATTGTTTACTCAGTCAGCTCTTTGTGGTCGTTGTAGCCGGTTGTTCAAGTGTCGATTTCGAGTGGCAAACAGAAATCTGGGATGGGTAGCATAAGTACTTCGAGGGCCAGATACATATGTACATACAATACACAATATACAATATACAATATACATATGTATGTTGGTATGTTGGGGTGGAAAAACCCAAGCCCAAGATTTGTGTTTTCAGTTTTAAATGGGGGGAACATTATTGCATGAGCTCATCATTGGGTTCATTAGTTGGAAGTAAAGAGCAATCAAGTGGATAATAATTTCAATACGGTGAAAGTTTACATTTTGCAATATGCGCGTAACAAGCATTTGTCTAATAGCCCATAAAATGAACAAAATATACAAAAGTTTATGCAACTAAAGGGCTTTCAGTAAATACATTTAAATATCCTTGCCCAAACTTCTGCCAATATTCATGTGAAAGTAAAGTAAAACGCAGAAAGGGTTTAAATTACCAAAAGGCAGTTTGCCTATTTAAGTTTTGCTTCATCTCGTTAATTAGTTAAATTATTAGACAAGCTAATCAAGTAAATACGGAATATTTTGCGAAACCGGGTTGAGCGAATTTCTGTAGTTATGTACAGACCTTGTTTATTGTGTGCTATAAATAATAGAAATTGCCCACTTGAAAACCATTGTTCGGTATCGGCGTTTGGTGTTTTTATTTACTTTTTCACACATTGTTGTTAGGTCGGTATAGGAGAACTGAGGTGAGCCTCTGGTACCTCTGAGTTCCAGATCCCAGATCCCAGATCCCAGGCCACAGAACAAAACCGAACCGGACTTCATGGGCCACACACTTTGTAAGTGTTTTGCGGTCGTAAATAATCTCGAATAGTTCGCAGTCGTTGCTGAAGTTTTGTTACATGGCATAAATCAAATTCTTGATTTATAATAATTGCAAAAACACTCACTCAAACTGGGGGGAGCGACGTTTACTTGAAACTGTCCCACACATGTCAACCGTATCGGGTATCCAGGAGGTGCCAAGGGGAGTTGGGATACCATATATTCGTAATTGTTGGCACACACGTCAGAGCCAGGCACACAAGTCTGAACGAGGAAAAAAAAATACTACAACGTGGCAAGTTATTATTAAATATTAGTGCAAAAACTGCTTATTGTATTTCATAAGTTTCTAAATCATTTTATTGCAACTAATTGATTTGCAATAGTATATAAAGATTTACAATATATATTATAACACATTTCTTCTAAAGTTCCAGCTCTTTATTATTAAGATTATTAAATACAAGCAAAAGTTACTCAATAACAAAATCAAAAGTCCATTTAATAGTTATCCGGCTAAGAACGCCCATTTCTCTGCTGCTTTTGATACCCTGTATAAACGGAAATCACACCGAAAAGCAGGCGCAGCAAATCGATTTATGCCCTCCAAAGGGGAAATTCGGTAAAGAGGGAAATGGGAAATGGGAAATGGGAAAAACTTAATCAATTCGCAACGCTTTTTCGTGGTCATAATGCGGCATTCATACACATACAAATATGCGTGTATGTGTATGTGTATGTGTGTGTGTGTATATATAGAACTCCCCTTTTTGGCTCAAGTGTGGGCGTGGCAGGTTGGGCTGGGGGGCGCTACACGGTGCAGACATTTAAATGCATTTTAATAGATTTTCCACTTTTCCTTTATTTTGTTTTCTATGCGCACCAGGAAACGGAAAACAAAACACACACGCGTATTAGCTTGCGTGTGTGTGTATGTGTGGGCGGAAATGGGGGCGGTGTGTAGTGTGGGGCAGTGGGCGTGGCGCATATATCGATAAACCGCAGCAAATCGAAAGAAACATTCTTTGACACAAACAAATAGGCGAAGCGCGACCAATAAAATCAAATTAAATGCAGCAGAAAAGGAGCAATTTACTCGAGTCCTTTTGCACTTGGAGTCCTTTATTTAATTTTTTTTTTTTGTGTTTGTTGTTGTGTTTTTTTTGTGCCTATGTGAATTAAATGCGCCTGGTCATTGTGGAGCCATTAGCGGTCCTCGAGCGCCCCTGTCCCCGTTTTCCTTCTTTCTTTTTTTCTTTCTGTGCTGTCAGCATGAAAAGTGGAAAATTTATTGACTGCACATATGTCGCACTTTTTCCATTGGCTCCTGCCACCACACACCAGTTGTTGTTGTTCCTGTTGTTGTTGTGTGTCCTTAATGTTTGCCCTCGCCTAATGCACACACATAAATATTTTAATTTGTATGCCGCAGATGCCGTTGGTCCGATTGAGTTGTCCTTCGATGGCCGGCGATGAGGTCCTTATCCCTTTTGGCCACTTTACTGGTCGAATCGAATCGAATCGAATCGAATCGTATCGTATGGATTGGAATGAATTGGAATTGAATCGTATCGTATCCCAGGCGAATCCCCAATCCTTCACATGTCCTTAACGATTGTCACGCTCTGATGTGAGCGACAGTGATTGGGTCACGTGCCGCAATCGACAAAGGACTCTTTTGTTGGCAGTTCATCGATTGGACTCAACGCTATTCATCAGGTTCTTGATGGGTAAACATTTGATAGTCAAATGTGTTGAACACTTGGGCATTTTACCTGTCTCCAATTTACTACATTTTAAGTTGCCAGACATTTTAATTGCGAAAATTTAAAGCAATGTTATTCTGCTCGATCGACGCTCATAATGAAGACATCCATATCTATATTTTAATACCCAGCTGAAGGCAAGCCATCGCTGAGCCGTTTATCTAGGGGCCTTTTGGCAATCGGCATTGCGATCTTGTTGCGCGATTATCCTTTAAACACATGTCATCTTACAAATTTGTATTTCTACTCCTGCCGAGATCTGCACCCGCATCCAGCCAAAATACCAGGCCATATGCCGCAACAAAACGATCTTGAACCAGAAGACAAAAGGTTGCAGAACCCACACACACACACACACACACACACACACACATATTTCGACCGCAGGACACAACCGAAATTTATAATCACCGATGACCATGTCAAACACGCCCACCGCCAACGCCCCTCCCCACAGGAAAAAAATAACCGAAAAAACATAGAGAATAATAGGGGAAAATGTGAAAAGTGAAAAAAGTAAAAACTAATAAATACCAAGTGCCGATGAAACATAAAACATTTTCTAGTTAAGTCATGTTCGCTCATCTCGGTCGCAGGACCTTTTCTTCTTTTTTCTTTTTTAGACACGCTTGCTTAGCGCAGGCAGCGAGATAATCTCAACTCAATTTGCTGTCCTCTCGAAGGACGAAGGACAAGGAGCACACGAATCGCTTCTGCGATCCTGCGAGCGCCGAACATCAAAACAACGATTCTGTGGAAATGTCAAGCAAACCATGGCGAGTCAAGTGCTCAAAGCAGCCCGCTATTATTTATAGCCCCGATTAAAATTAGAACGATATCTGGTTACCCCAAAAAAAAAAAACAAAAAAAACTACGACAGCGCCACTTGAGAATCTGAGATCCTTGTTGAGGAGCGTGCCCAGAAGTCCCAGTTAACTCGAGTCGAGTATGTGTGACAACACTTCTTATATACTTGTATAGTATAGTATAGTATAGTATAGTATCTCTTTAAGTGGCCATAGGTGTGGTGTCAGCTAGCCACAAATTCTGGGAACTTCTCGGCTGCTGGCTGATCTAATTTTCAGTCGCTCTTTTAAGTGGTTAGTCATGTCGCAATATCGGGTTATGACTTCATTGCGGCATGTGATTTCATAATTTGTTTAATTTGTGTTTTCTAACAGGTTCTTGAGCAAACAATTGGCGTCTTAGCCCATTGCAAGGCTCTTTAAGAACTATTAAATCTCGAAGGATTGTTATGAAATTTTATAGATTGTTTTATTATGGGTTAACATATCATTGTGTATAAGGAAATCCTTACAGGATTATCTTTGAGCAATAGGGAAATACATACTTTGATGTTTAGATTTAAGTTCTTACATTTTCGCTTGAGTTGTATAGAAAAAGAAACAATATTTTTAGCATTAGAGTTGAAGGAGAAATCTATAAGGCTAAATCACTTAAATAGGCAACGATCAAACAAACATTTCCAGCAGATCTGTAACCCATACTTAAAATTACACTTTCACACGACGAGTTCGAGTCGAGGGCACTTTTCGAGCCATTAAACCGAGCAAAACAGAAAAGACGTATACCTCATGTTCGGGTTAACTCCTCTACGCAATAAAACAAAAAAAAAAATATCCGTGTGCGATGGGGGTGGGGGGAAAATAAAAAAAAAAAAGTATAAAAAAAATAACAACAGAAACGAAGAGACGCGAAGAAAAATTAACAAATCATAACATCATCATTTATCATCATTAAGCTGCGAGATTTTATATTTTGTATTTCTTGTTGTACTCTTCATTTTTTGTTTTTTTTTATTCGTTATTTTCTGGACTTTTCCCTTTTTCGGTTATGTTTTATTTTCCCTGGCTGACCGCAGACTTCAGTTATAAATCAATCAGATTTTGTTTGCCATTTAGTGGAGCGCCCCGAAAACAAAAAAAATCAAGGTGGTGGTTGAGGGTGGGGCAAAAAGGGTTTCTGGGTGCTTGAGGTTTGGCGTTCAGCGTTTGGGGTCTTAACGCGGCCAACGCGGCGTATGATTAACGTGCGTGTGAAGTTGTCGGGCTGCCCCATCACACCCTCCTCCTCCTCCAGCTCCTCCATCTCCTCCTCCTTCTTCTCCATCCAAATAGAAAAGTTTCTTTCCCCATTTTTGGTTTTGGTTGGGGTTTTATACCTCTACGGCTCTACCAATCCGAAGGCAAGCGAGGTTGTCAACCGCTTCGTGCTCTAGTGCATGGGGCATCCAAAGATGGTGATCGCTTTGCTGGAGTCCAAAGGGGGGGTGGGGGGCTTAAGGAGGCGTGGCACGTTCGGGGGCTTGGCGCTCACTCAACTTGAAAATTGATTGATGCCCGGGCTGGGCAGCATAAATCAATATTTTATATTGGCCGCAATCGATCTGCATCGCTATCTGCATCGCTTGGCGGCGTTTCGCATCGGATTGGATCGATCTCTTCTCTCTCTCTGCGGCGGCGGCGAGATTCGATTGCCAATCTTCACGCCATCATTGTAGTTTTTTTATTATTATTTTTTTCCCCCCTATTTTTTTTTTTTTTTTGTTTTGCTGCTGGGACAAAATGTTTCCCGTTTAATTATAAACTCTGTGTTGGGCAATTCATTTTGGGCTGGCCAAAGTGGGATAGTCGCTGGAGCTAAATTGACTCTCATTGGTTGCCTATAGATTGAATATGTGCCCCTTCTGAGTTATGATTCCCAGTTGAACTGCAGGGTGGAGAGGGGGGAGGGGAAGTTGCGGGAAATGAGATTAAATTAATTTCGCAGCTGGGTAAAGGATCGGGGATCTGGAATCTTTAAGATATCTCTTAATTGGTAGACCACTGTGTATGAGAAAAACTAGAATTGCGCTGATTATTACAACTATAATACTATTAAATCTCGAACGATTGTTATGATATTCAGTAACTAGGCGTACTTTGACTAAATAAATCATTGTATTCAAGGATTTATACAAATTTCTCATTCGTATGCCATTTTTAAGGAAAAGCAATCTATAGCAGAACTAGATCTCCCAAGCTAACAATGTTTGTACGTTTTTAAAGCGATGGCCGACATTGATGAAATATATAGCAGACATCTATACTGATTGCTATGGAAAAGGTTTCCATTCTTATCCAAATGCCGCCAAAGATCAGCACCCAAGTGCAGATCAAGTTCGCCGGAAGTCGGCAAGCTTCCTGGATCCCTCGATTTATATGCAAGAAAGCAACCCCATGAAGGAGATCAAACAACCCTGAGGAAAAAAAAATATAACCGAACCATGAACCCAAAAACAAGGGTGCGATGGGATCAGAGGATCAGAGGGAATAATAAAAACAGGATTCGCTTTGTTTTCCGATATAATTTTGTTCGTTTTTTTTTTATTGTTAGGATTTCAGTGTGGGGATTTTTGTCGCCTTGTTGGATTTTTTTTTTGCTTTTTGTTGTTGTTGTTGTATATAATTTATCTTAAAGACAATTAACAATTATTATGGTACACAACTAGATGGTTTCTCTCATTCTCTCATATATGGTATGGCTTAAAAAGAACGCTATATATATGTATGTATGTACAGACATGCAAAAAAAAATGCCTTAACTAGATTGGGGGAAAAAAAATGAAAAAAAATTCAATTTCTAGTCTCTACATGTATAGTTAATATATATATACTATATATATATGTATATATATTTATATAATATTATTTAATGCCTTATGCAGTATTTTGTGGATTCAAATTTTTTTGTTCGATTTTCACATTATATTTTTATATCAACAATAAACACTGAAAAAAAAAAACACACTAGATTTTCGTTCTACGCTTGCTTTGTTGCCTTTCTGGGTTTTGGGACATTATGGCATTTGTTTCATTTCATTTCATCAACTTTCAACTGTAACAATCTGGGCAGGATTAGGGGCATCCTAGGCGGTGGCATGCGGATGATAGGCCGCTGCCCACGCATTGTGATGATGGTGCGGGTGTGAATGCGGATGCGGATAGCCGTAACTGGCTGTGCCCGCACCAAAATCAGCCGGATAACTGGCCGCATACTCGGTCTTCATGTGGCAACTGGAGCTGGAATCCTGGCTAGCGCCGCTGGCCAATCCGCTCATGGTTAGCCCATATTCCGCCGCCAGCTGCGACTCACTTTGCATGGCCAGTGCGGCATAATGATGCTGGGCCAGCGCCGTGGCGGATGCGGCTGGTGAGGATGCCGTACCGATGGCAGAAACGACCGCTGCCGCTGGCGAACTGGCACTGGAGGATGTGGATGAACTGGCTGAGGTAGTGGCTGGTTGTATGGCACGACTGCTGCCGCTGCCGCTGCTGCTGCTGCTCCACGGCTGCTCCGCCGCCGCCGTTGTTGTCGTCGTCATCATCTGCTGCTGGAAGAGTGGCGGCGGTGGCGGTGGTGGATTCACACTCGTCGAGCCCGCTGATGTGGCATGCTGGTAGAGATTCGCATAGGGCGCATAGTTGACCAGCGGTGTCGTATCCGGCTGCTCCTGTTTGAATTCCACGGGCGGCGTCAACGGTTTGCCCGTCTTTTTCTCCTTCTTCTCCAGCTTTATCGCTGCCGCCGCCTGCTCCTTGGCCTCGGCGGCCAGTGCCTTCTTGCTCTTCTTGTCCTTGAAATGGGTCTTCTTGTGCTTGCTGAGGTGATCGCTGCGCGAGAATTTCTTCGAGCAAATGGGGCAGGCATACGGGCGGTAATTGGTGTGCGTACGTCCATGCCGCTGCAGTTCATCCGAGCGGGAGAAACGCTTGCCGCACGTGAGGCACAGGAATGGCCGTTCGCCGGTGTGCCAACGCAGGTGGGTCTTCAGATGCGACGCCTTACCATACAGCCGCTCGCAGCCCGGAATGTGGCAGATGTGTTGCTTGCGTCCGCGCTCATCGGGACCCACAATCGGTGGCAGGCCGCTCATCTCGTTGGTGCAATTGGGGCACGTGCAGCGTACGGAGCGGCGTTGCAATTGCGTTTGGAAGGCGATGTCATCGAAATTGAAGCCCGGATAACTCTGTGAACTCCATGGCTGATAGAGGCGCTCCTGGTGCGAGAACCATGCGGCCGAGGAGGACATGCCCACCGCATTGCCATAGTAATCGGAGGCGTACTGTGCATATGGGAACTGACTTCTAGGTGGCGAAAGGAATTGAAGATAGAGCAATTGGTTAATTCAGTGTTTAAATGATTTAATTCAATGAATGTGCTATGATGCTATTTGTATCTAATTATAACCATTGTGCTGTTTATTTTGCACAAAGATTTTCATCTAACTGCAATTAGCAGCTGGAAATGGTTTAATCAGCATTTTATTGCTATCATTACTAGTGCAAAACCCCTAATTTAATCGCAAGATCGTTTTACATTATAAGGTGGTAACAAAGTTGACCAATCTGCATGCTAACTTGTATGAAAAATATACATTTACTGTATTTAATTAAATTGTACTATAATGAAGCTGTTACTTTATGAATTTATGATGCACTATTCGAGATTATTTATATGATAATCCATTTACAATTAAATATTAATGGGATTAATGTATTCCTATGTGGTAAACTGTGTAATTTGAGAAAGATATATGTCTTTATAGTCTTTAGTTATTCTATTAGCAGAATTTTCAAAGATTAGGATTATAAAATTCTATCTCTAAGTGGAATATCTACAGCATTTGAGCTGCCTAGCATTTGATGGATCCCCATCTCAATTGTATAGATATTTACCTTGGTGGCCCCAATCCGGAGTAGGCGGTATTCCAGCCGTAGGCGGCACTGGCGACCGCCGCTGCCCCAAGGTCCGCTGCTGCAGCTGCCGCTGCTGCGGCCGCCGCTGCTGCTGATGCCGCTGACGAGGATGGGGACGAGGATGTGGGTGATCCCGCTAGGGCACCCGCACCCGCCGCTGTGGGTGGCGCCAGGGTGGTGGTGGGCGTGGATGGACTGGCCGAAATGGAGGCGAATGACTGGGCGGGCGATGGGAAGATGCTGGGCGATACGGAGGCCGATGATGGCGCCGATTGGATGCTGGAGTTGGGCGATGCGGTGCCCGTGGAGGAGGCTTGTGGATACGGCAGTTCCAGCTTCATTGGCGGCTTTCCGTACAGCGGAGAGCTGCCCGAACTGGAGCCGGAACTCGAGCCGGAGAGGGATGGGGGGGCGGACAGCAGGGCGGCGGCGCTGAGGAAGTCATGTTGCTGCTGTTGCGGCTGTTGTTGCTGTTGTTGCTGCTGTTGCTGTTGTTGCTGCTGCTGCTGTTGTTGCTGTTGCTGTTGCTGCTGGGTCAAGTGTTGCATGTGCTGCTGTTGCGCCTGCTGATGCGACAAGTGCAAATGATGTTGCGCCTGCTGCATGTGCAGATGATGTTGCTGCTGTTGCGCGTGTTGCTGCTGCTGCTGTTGCTGTTGCTGCTGCTGCGCCTGATGCTGTTGATGCGCATAGGGATTCAAATAATTGCACGCCGCATCGATCATTTTGAAAACGTTAGCGATGTTGGATGTTGCGCTGTTTATTATTTGTAGTTATTTTTTTTTGTGATCCTACTGCTGCTGTTGCTGCTGCTGCTGCGTTTTGTTGCTTCTGGTTGCTACTGCGTTCGTTAGCAATTTTCGCACATTGCTCTTGCACTTATTGATATTCGCTCGTGTAATTATGGCACGCTTTTCACTTTAGTTTTATAATTATAGTCTTTTGCTGCCGCGCACGTAATTGCGAGCACGCGGAGGAGAACACGGAAAAAACACAAACAAATTAAAGGCGGCCGAAAATTCGCCAATGCTGCGTGCACATATATATATCCCTCTATATATGCATATATATATATATATATATGCATATATAGATCCGAAAACGAGCGAGTTTCTCTGCTGCCACTGCGGCTTCTTCTTCTTCTTTCGTTCGTAGTGCTGCTGCTGCTGCTGCTGCGCGTGATGTGATGTGATACAACCACCGGTAATTATCGTCGATTGTCGACTGAATTCCAAAACGCGGCGAGAGAGTCTAACAACGTACAAAACGAATCGCTTGGCTGCGGGCAGAGGCGCGGGCAGAGGGCAGCGGCAGCGCTGCTGCTGCTCGTGCTATCACGTTCTCGCACTTGTCTATCGCCACTGAGCGCTCACATTCAGCTCTCGCTCTCTCTCGCTCTCGGCACCATTATGGTGGTTGTTTTTGGCCGCAACGGTGTGCCTTCGGGGCAACTCGCTTTGTCTCGCTTGCACGTGTGCGGCGTATGTGTCACTCCCGGCAGCAGCAGCCACTCTCCTGTGCTCGCTCTCTCTCTGTCGCTCTGTTTGCGACATGGTTCTCTCTCTCCACGTTGCTGGGCATTGTTGTTGTTTCTGGCGCTGCTGCCGCAGGCGTTTTGTTTTAATTTCTATGTGTGGGTTTGTGTGTCAAAGCAATTGGGTGAGCATGCGTTTTGTTGTTGTTTCTACTGCTGCTGCTTTTGTTGCTGTTGTTGTTGTTCCAGCTAGTGTTCATATTGCTCCTGCTTGTTGTTATTGTTGGTCAAATCTAAACTTTAAGCCAAAAACGTTGGCTTATCTTTAATGCAAATCATTTATTATGCATTTGTACGAATATTTTACATTACTACTTTTTGTAGTGAAGTGAAATATTTGAAATATTTTAATATTTAGTTAGTTAAACATTCAAAATATTCTTAACCCATTCATAGCCCCATAAAACTATGTTGTATCGAATAATTAAATGTCAGTTATCCTTTAGAATTCTAAATAATTAGATTGGCAAATATTTTAGAACATTTCTATTAACCTAGAGATATTTCCGAAATACAAATTTTGTTTTCAATTGTAAACTTTCAAATTGCTTATATAACGTTTATTAAGTAGGGAACATACATAGGTATTTTTATATTTCCCAGCGATTTTGAATGCCCATAAATTACTCGACATTTTACACATTTGAAGTACCGTCATTAAAAGCACGAATATCTGCTTAAATTCCCATTATACCCTTGCCCAATTCAGTTCAGACCTTCAATTTGTTTCGATGAAAGTAAGCAGACGGAGAAAAGTATGGCTCATCACTTTAATTAAATTAAAATTTCAGCTTAATGGCGTTTAATTTTTCATTTTGCTCCAGAGGATCCCAATGATAAAAAAAAAATGTTGGTGGAAGAGGGGGGAGCGGGCATGCTTCAAATATCAATACAATAACAATAAAAACTAATAAATTTGTGGTCGCGGCCCAATGAAATAACTGTATTTAAAGGGGCGTTGACCAAACACCACCACAAAAGAGACAGCAGCTCTCTCCTTCACTCTCTCGCTCTCGCATGGCCTGCACCCGATTTTGTGTGTGCGCTTGTGTGTGTGTGTGTGTGTACATATGTTTGTGTGCCGCATATTAATCACAATTGCTGTTGTTGTTGTTCTTGTTTTCGCTCCCTTTTTATTATGCGGCGTCTTTTTTATTACGCATACGCAACGTGGGTCTGAGCCACAAATTTTACGATTTGCTGCTGCTGTGAAAAGATAATGATGACTCCCAAAACGAAACGAGCTAACGGAAATGCATCTCGACCCTTAAGTTACCCCTTGTTAAGTTGGAATACATTATATATGTAGGTGTTTATGAGTTCTACAGAGAATGCTACTGATATGACATTTTGTATTTAGCTTAATTATGACTAAATGTCGTTGCATTTCTAGTATTTCGGAATTTCACATATTGCTTCTATGTTCAAAATATTGTTACTATAATATTTATTCTAGATATCTTCAAATAAATATGAAATTTGGTATAGCATTAAATTAAAGATAAGCACTAAAGATTGACATTAAATGTAGATTATAAATTAAAGCAAATATTGGAAAGATTAAGAAATTACTTCAAAATACATACCAATCGCATATGCCCCACTTGGGCCTTGCAGGGTATGCGGCTGGGACTTCTGGGCAACATGTAATGAAACGGAAGATACAATTATATCGAGGCAAGCAGGGCAACAACGAGGAGCCTGTCTCGTGCTGGCAGTCCCCCCTCCTCCTTGTCCCCCCTCCTTCATCCTTCATCCTTCATCCTACCTTCTGCCCCTTGTGGCTCCTCTGGCTTCTCTGGCCCTTTTGGCTACCGAAGATTTATGACAATGCTGAAGTCAACTAGACTCGAAGACCGTCTGCCCTACCCAGCCCAGTCCCTCCCCTTGCTGGCCCACCCTCTCCGCTGCCATCACCGAACTAGTCTCCTTTGCAGGAGCCATCCGATTGCGCCTTCTGGCTCCTGGCTCCTTGCTCCTCGAGTCCTTGTCCTTGCTCTTGTTCTGGCTCTTGTCCTTGGGCCACAACGTCGCCGCATAATCAATTAGCAAAAAGTCGGCAGCAACCAACAGCAAGGAAAGTTCCCACTATCCCTATCCCTATTCCCATCGACTCGACGCCCACCCAGCGGCACGCCCACTTTATTGCACCACTAGGTCAAGTGAAGTTGGAAAAGCGCAATGGTTTTTATGGGCCACGTAGGGCTGTGATGTGAAGTAATGGAGCACAGACTTCTGGAAAACAAATTAAAATATTGGAAAAATAAATAATATGTTGGGTATTATTTAGGATTTAAAAATAGCCATGCTTTTAGTTAGATATTATCTGGGAATTAAAAATAATCAAGCTATTATTAAGGAATTAAAAATAAGCAAGCTGTATGCTAGTTATTATCTGGAAATTCAAAATAATCAAGCTGTATGGTAGGTAACATCTAGGAATTAAAAATAACCAAGCTTTATGTTAGGTATTATCTGGGTATTTAAAACAAACCAAGCTTTAGGTTAGATATTAACTAGGAATTAAAAATAACCAAGCTTTATGTTGGGTAACATCTAGGAATTAAATAAAATGTTACCAATCAAATTGCCAAAAAAAAACCCTCTTAGTGATAGATGCATTTAACGCATACCCCTTACTTAGTCGCCACTAAAACGGAAGCAGTGATCTGCAAGTCGCCGGCATGTTTGGTAAATCTCTCAAAATATTGTGCAAATTGATGGCTAATCTATTTTGAGGAAGTGACTCCAGCTAAGCGATCTCAAGCAACGCGATCTATTCCCAAAAACCGATCCGTTGCGATAATCAATTGATTAGCCGCGACGAGCCCACCAAACAAGGCGTGGGATCAGCAGATCACCAGATCAGCGATGTCAGGTAGTGATCAATACTCTATCCACAGAGATGAGTAACTAAGCTGGGCTTAAGCTGGAAAAGTTTTGACTTCGCCGCATCAAAGCTCCTCATCCGCGGGATTTCTCGCTGGATCGCCACTAATCCCGAAGTCCGGATTACCCCGTTTTGTTTTGCTACCTAGCCCCCGACTCGGTTACGCCTGAATCGTAATTATTGATTCCTGATCCCGATCGCAGTCCTTTGGCGGATTAATGCGACATCTCTTGGCTGGCTGGCTGCACTGAGAGAAACCAGCTTGGCTTTCGCTTCTTATCATTCGTACTTCTTTCGTATAAGAAATCATTGCATACTGTGATACTTTATACTGTTAATACTTTTACCATAATTGGGTAGTTAATAGTTTATACATTGAACATAATTGGCTAGTTAATAGTAAATACTTTTAGTTAAAACTTTTAACATAATTATAATAATTATAAAAATAATAATAGTTAGTACTTTTAACATAATTGAAAATTTAATAGTTAATACTTTTAAGATAATTGGGAAGTTAATAGTTAGTACTTTTAACATAATTGGGTAGTTAATAGTTAATACTTTTAACATAATTGGGTAGTTAATAGTTAATACTTTTAACATAATTTGGTGGTTAATAGTTAATACTTTTAAAATTGGGTAGTTAATAGTTAATTTTTTTAACATAATTGGGAAGTTATTAGTTAATAGATTTATTCAAATTGCCAAATTTTGCATAATTTGCATTATATTGAAAATATAACTATGAGTTTATAAATAGTTATATTTCTTGCGACATTTGCCATTCTTGGCATGGCGAACGCACTGTTACTTTCTCGCAGTGCAGCTATATGGCTATTCCAGCGGTTTTTGGTGGTCTCGGATTAAACCGCACCCTCTGACCAAAGGTCCTGTGGGTTGCTTCTTCGGTTTGGCGATGGGCGATGGGCGGTGGGTGGCTGGGTGGTTTCGACGCTGCCGCGGGGTGCCATAAATGCATAATCCACGTTTTACGATCGCTTAGCAGGAAAAGTCAAGGGATCGTCTGCGGTAATCCGAAAGAGAGGCCAGATATATCCATCTATATGTACATATATATATATATATTTGCATATGTACTCAGGTAGCGCTAGCGAAAAGTATTCAATTGAATTGGTTGGCTGCTCGGCATGGGCCTCGTAATCCTTTGGCGTAAACCTTAACCCGTTATGCAGATTTGTGTTAATTGGATTTATGGGGATTTTCGCATCTAAATCCTTTCACTGTCAGCAAATATTTTGGGCTCTCTAGCGTCTTCGGCCCGTTCTTCGTCGCAGATTAGATTAATCTCCGGGGTTTTTTCGCCAATTGACTTTGTATATCTCTTCTTGTATCTGAACCTCTACCTATCGCTAACTACTATGTATCTTTGACTTCTACACAATCGCTGAAGTTAAACTAGGCTCTAATCTTTAGTCTTCCAAATGGATTGATTTCTCTAATAACAAACTATAGAAAAATGTTTGATTAACAATCCATTTCATATCGAGTATATACATAGTTTTGCTGGCATCATCCACAAGATGCAACAGATGGTGAAGAAATTCATCTGAGCAGATCCACGTAACGCCCCCCGTTTTTCGTTACCCTTCTACCGATATATACCTATACATACATATGTATATCTGTTTGACGACAGATTGCGCAATACTCAGGCCACATCGCAAGGTCGTGCCACGCCCCCTTTGACCTTTACGGGGCGCACTTGTAGCCATCTCTCGGGATCTCAGATCCCTGGACTTCCACTGAATTCTCTAATCAAGCGGCAACGATGCAAAAAACACACAAGAGAAAAACAATAGCATCGAACAATAAATTTTAATTTCAATAATAAATATTACCCTGCCTGTGTGTGTGTGAGTTTGTGTGTGTGCGAGTGTGTGTTCCTTTTCGACTCGGCCGTGTTTTTTTGTGTGTGTTCCTTTATGAAGCGTGTGTCGCAGAGGGGTTAGAACCGCGAACAAGATATTAGAGAACTCCTCGGAGACCGTTTTGCACTAAAAATGTCAACAGCCTCAATTTACAGCCCCTAAATAGGGGCAGAAAGAGAGGGGGGAGGGGGCGCACGAAAGAGTGCCGAAACAAGGGGATCCTAACACTTCCCGGGAAATCACTTGGCCGAACCGAAAGAATCTCCAGATATCTGAGCTCGAGGCACTTGTTGCAACACTCGAAAAAAAAAATATCTACAAAATATATAGTCAACAAATTAAAGTTGAAAAAAGTAACAACTTAAAGTTGAAAAAAGCCTACAAATTAAAGTTGAAAAAAGCAACAAATTAATGTTGAAGAAAGTAACAAATTACACTTGAAAAAAGTAACAAATTAAAGTTGAAAAAAGTCAACAAATTAAAGTTGAAAAAAGTCAACAATTTAAAGTTGAAAAAAGTAACAACTTAAAGTTGAAAAAAGTAACAACTTAAAGTTGAAAAAAACCTACAAATTAAAGTTAAAAAAAGCAACCAATTAATGTTGAAAAAAGTAAATTAGCAAATTACTCTAGCAAGTATCTGCGAAAAGGAAACGGTTTAAACAAGATACACATATTTGTTATTAAGCTAACTACATTAATGCTAAACGATTTGTTGTGCGTGACAATTAACAATTTTAATCACATAAGAACGACATGGCGCATATCCATTGCTTTTCTCCCAGTGCATGGCGAACAGGAGCGGGCCAAAGGGAAGCAGAGGAGCAAAACAAGAAAAGAGAACGCCGCATAAATGGGGTGTCGAAATGATCATCAGTTGAGGGCGCCCCGCGGCGGGTCGCTCCTCTGATCTTTGCACCGCACGCCCCGCTGCGCTCCTTCCACGGCTCACAACTGCAAAAAGGGAAAAGGATCCTCGACTCCGTAACAGGACTCGCCGCCTTGGCCACCGTAAAACAGTGGCAATCTGGGGAAAAGCCATGGCAAATGGGTCACTGGGCCATGGGAAAATGGAAATCATAAACGTTGCTGTTTGCGAAATCCAGGCGACAAAGGTGCCAGCGCACAAAGGACAACTAATTGGTTCGATTCCAAATTGAGAGTTCGCTGTTCCTTTGAGTCCTTAGAACCTGCCGCTGCTCCTTTGTGCCGGCATCGTGGCTTTTTGTTTCAGTCGGTGGCACACACAGGTTCAAAGGCACTTTCGACCTCTGCCCGTGTAAACTACAAATATTTATTTAATATGCTGTAAACGAGGCGCAGTTGCTTACCAAAATGAACATTATACAAAATATATAGAAATCATCGTATGAACTTCTGCTTTGGAATGAGAAATATTAACTTGTTTTTGGGGCTGTGCTTTAGTTTTAACTACTTCACTGCAAAAAAGGAACACATCAAGTTTAGTTTCAATCCTATGCACTACTCATGTACATCACCTTGGCATCGCACTATTTTCGACTACTATATCTCCACAATGATTTCGCCCGATTTAGAGAGATGGGCCTCTAGGATATTACGCAGGAAGACCCTTTTCGAGGCATTAAAGGTAATAATCTTCAATGTTTGCAGCGGCGAAATATCTATTGTGTTATTCTCACATATCTTTTGAAGTCTCGAGCGTCCTTGGTTATTCGCTTCAGTTTTGGGACTATCATCGCAGACTTGGAGGGATCTTGAGGGATCTTCATCGCTTTCGGGATCTTCATCGCTTTGGGGATCTTCATGGACTTTAACTGGCTCCCTTGCTCTGCGGTTTCGCCTCCTTCTCTTCGGATCAGTATAGTAAACTGTGCGGCTTCGCAGGACTTTGTAAACTTCTCGTTCTTCGTTTTCCATTTGTATTTTAGTTTGTTTTGTTTTGGGTATTGCGTTTACTGTGTGGAAGTTACTGGAGTTCCAGTTGTTACAATACAATTTTTACAATTGACTACTGTTTGAAATTTTTTCTAAAGGTATACTATTATTCAATAATATTGAATATTGATATATGTACATGTATTTTCTGTGTTGTGTATCTGGCTTGGGTGGAAATAGAACTGAGGGTTTTGCTCGAATGAAAAGTCTTCGGTGATTGAAATTTTATTTAACGCCTACTTGCTTCGAAAACGTTTTTATAGGGTATACTAGAGGTATACTAGGGTATACTAGGGTATACTAGATTCGTTGAAAAGCATGTAACAGGCAGAAGGAAGCGTTTCCGACCATATAAAGTATATATATTCTTGATCAGGATCAATAGACGAGTCGATCTGGCCATGTCCGTCTGTCCGTCCGTCTGTCTGTCCGTCCGTATGAACGTCGAGATCTCAGGAACTACAAAAGCTAGAAAGTTGAGATTAAGCATACAGACTCCAGGGACATAGACGCAGCGCAAGTTTGTCGAATCATGCTGGCACGCCCACAAACCGCCAAAAACTGTCAGTGTTGAAGATCTCCTTCGCACTTTCACTAGCTGAGTAACGGGTATCAGATAGTCGGAGAACTCGACTATAGCGTTCTCTCTTGTTTTACATATTTTTTCTCTGTGCAGTAGTAAGCAAATAGTAGCAAATACACTCACCCAAATAGCGAATTTACCATCCTAAAGTAGCCAGGACACCTACCATAATATTCTACTTTTGTACACCATCTAGCGGAATGTTGTGGAACTAAAGGTGCAACAGTTTCTCTTTTCTTTACCTAGGTGTCGCCATTTGTATTGGACAGAGAGCTCACGTTTTACTACACTTATTGGAATATATCAGTTACTTTTTGAAGTCCAGTAACGAACTGATTTCTTAGTTTCTACTCGCTACGGATTGCAAACGAAGAGTTTGTTTGTTCGTCCCACCAAATTTATGGTTTTTGTGATTGCCCGACCAAAGAGAAGACAAGAGTTTCTGATTAGAATAGCCTTTATTCAATACCACTTAGACAGTAGGCACTCCTGCAATCCTCGTCTGCGGATGCGCGTCGTTGCTCCTTCATCGTCTTTCTTCTGATCAAGAATATATATACCCTTTATGGTCGGAAACGCTTCCTTCTGCCTGTTACATACTTTCCAACGAATCTAGTATACCCTTTTACTCTACGTGTAACGGGTATAATAAGTATGCAATCAACTAAATTAACCAATGGTTTACTTTTATTTCTAAAACATATGCTTTCTTGTACAAAACAGCGTATAAAAGTACTTATATGTGAATATTTTGAATGCATTGAAGAGCGACGAGAGCCCACTCGCGTGTTGTGGCAAACAGTCAATTTTAGTGCATTTCCGAGCTCGATTACACTGAAGCAAAAACATTTTTGGCACATATTTGTTAATTTTAATCAAATAAGAACGGCGAAATTTGTAAAATGCACAAAACTCGAAAATGGAACAAATGGAATGAGAAACACGGTTTAAGTTTGCGGAAACTTGAATGCATAGAACTTGAAATGGTATTGCGTATATCCCTCACTTTTCTCGCAGTGCATGGCGAACAGAAACGGGCCAAAGGGAAGCAGAGGAGCAAAGGAGGAGATAAAAATGAAAAGAGAATAAATGCATAAATGGGGTGTCCAGGCGACAAAGGTGCCAGCGCACAAAGGACAACTGATTGGTTCGCTTCCAGATTGAGAGTTCGCTGTTCCTTTGAGTCCTTAGAACCTGCCGCTGCTCCTTTGTGCCGGCATCGTGGCTTTTTGTTTCAGTCGGTGGCACACACAGGTTCAAAGGCACTTTCGACCTCTGCCCGTGTAAACTGCAAATATTTATTTAATATGCTGTAAACGAGGCGCAGTTGCTTACCAAAATGAACATTATACAAAATATATAGAAATCATCGTATGAACTTCTGCTTTGGAATGAAAAATATAAACTTGTTAAATTGAACTACTTCACTGCAAAAAAGAAACACATCAAGTTTAGTTTCAATCCTATGCACTACTTATGTACATCACCTTGGCATCGCACTATTTTTCGACTACTATATCTCCACTGACTTGGGTTCGGATTCGTCTGTCTCACTATCTACACTATTTTCCACAATGATTTTCCCCGATTTAGAGAGATGGGCCTCTAGAGTATTACGCAGGAACCCCCTGTTCGAGGCAATAAAGGTAATAATCTTCAATGTTTGCAGCGGCGAAATATCTATTGTGTTATTCTCACTTATCTTTTGAAGTCTCGAGCGTCCTTGGTTATTCGCTTCGGCTTCGGGTCCTCCATCGCCGACTTGGGGTGGATTTTCATCGATTTGGGGATATTCATTGATCTGGGGATATTCATTGATCTGGGGATATTCATTGATCTGGGGATCTTCATTGATTTGGAGACCATCATCGATTTGGGGATATTCATTGATCTGGGGATCTTCATTGATTTGGAGACCTTCATCGATTTGGGGATATTCATTGATCTGGAAATCTTCATTGATTTGGAGACCTTCATCGATTTGGGGATATTCATTGATCCGGGGATCTTCATTGATTTGGAGACCTTCATCGATTTGGGGATATTCATTGATCTGGGGATATTCATTGATCTGGGGATCTTCATTGATTTGGAGACCATCATCGATTTGGGGATATTCATTGATCTGGGGATATTCATTGACTTGGAGACCTCCATCGATTTGGGGATATTCATTGATCTGGGGATATTCATTGATTTGGAGACCTTCATCCATTTGGGGATCTTCATTGATCTGGGGATCTTCATTGATTTGGAGACCTTCATTGATTTGAGGACCTTCATCCATTTGGGGATCTTCATTGATCTGGGGATCTTCATTGATTTGGAGACCTTCATTGATTTGAGGATCCCCATGGACTTCAACTGGCTCACTTGGACTGCAGTCTCGCCTCCTTCTCTTCGGCTCAGTATAGTAAACTGTGCGGTTTCTCAGGTCTTTATAACTTTCTGGTCTTTTCCTTTCCATGTCTTTGTGAGAGTTCCAAAAGTTTTGGTTACAATTTACTACTGTTTCAAATTATTTTAAAAGCGAACTAAAAAAGCGAATTCAATATTATTGAATATTTTTATATATTTCCGGAGTTGTGTGTTTCGGTTTCGTGGGTGGAAATAAGACTGTGGGGTTTGCTTGAATGAGAAGTTTCTGGTGATGGAAATTTTGTTCAATGCCTACTTGCTTAAACAACTCTTTTATTGGTATAACTTGGCTTACAGAAAATTAAAAATATTATTTCACGGTGCAGTAGTAAATAGCAAATACACTCACCCAAATAGCGAATTTACCATCTTAACGTAGCCAGGACACCCACCCGCACTAATGGTGCAACAGTTTCTCTTTTGTTTACCTAGGTGACGCCATTTCGACTAAAAAATAGGCATAGGCAACTACACCGAAAAAAACAGTAAACAATCAAAATTATATAAACAAAATAATATATGTTAAATAATTTTTGAAAAGTATTGTCTCAATAGAGAAAAGTCTAATATCGTATTACCTTATTACCTTCATTGGAATATCTCAGTTCATACATTAATTAGACTTTCTAAGCCAATAAACTACCTTAATGTGGAATAATTTCTATTAATTGCATATGCGCATCTATAAATATAGCTATTTCTTTACGCTTAGATTTAGAAACCGAAAAACTATGATTATTTTCGGATTGGCAAATAAGAGAAGTATGCAATTTAAACGCATTGTACATTTCACCCAATAAATAGAACAATAAATTGAACCTCTTAAACCATGCAGTTTAACCAATGGCTTACTTCTTTTCCTCTTTTTTAAGTACAAATAGTACGTATATTGGAAAACAAATTTTAATTGTGCAATTAAATAAAACTCTATTATAAGTAGCAATGGGATTTTTCTGCACTGCTTTTATCGAACATTCATATCCATATAACTGTAGGAGCTGAAAGGCAAATGACAATAATATCCGAGAAGATAGCTAGATAATGACTAATTACGCATTTTAGCTACACAGTGGCCACTTTGACAGCACTGCGCCGCATACGAATGCTAGCGCGAAGAAGAGGAAGAGACGAGCGGTGCTGGGCTGAAAAAAAAGACGAGAAAAAGGGGGAAAAATTGGCGCAAATTGTGCACGCGAGGCGCAGCCAGTGACGTTGGATCGGAACTATCGGTTTGTGTGGCTTATTTTGCGGCAAATTTAATGCGGCCAATTGCCGATATACCGAGGAAAATAGCATAATTAAATAACCAGAGCCAGCGCATCTAGTGTAAAAAGTCGGGCATGATTCCCAATCGCAAAAGAGAGAGAATCGGTATCACTCGCTGACCCGACTCGTTCGAGTCTCGATCGCGGCATCTCACTCGCACCTACGTACCGACCGCCAGCCAGCCGTATTGCCATCCCGCTCATTTCTGTGACAACGTGTCGGTGTGTGTGCATGAGTGTGCCAGAGTGGAAGCTTATGTGTGTGCGCTGTGTATGTGCAACAAACAACGGCGGCCGCTAACAAAAAAAAATTGTAAATAAATACGCTGGCTTTCGACAGCGCGCGAAAATCGAAAAAGTGCTCAAAAAGTAAACGGAAGAGCGCCCTAAAAAGAAAATCGAAAATTCCGGTAGCAAAAAAGGGGGAAAAATGAAAAGCAAGTGGGACATTTATTGAACAATTTGAAATTTAATTTGTTCTGTGCGTTGTTTGCATGGCCACCGGTTCGTCGGACAAGGACGACGATAGTGTTATCCTTCGGCGGCTGATTTTTCGGCTTGCCCCTCTCTCTCACGTTCTCTTTGTCTCTCGCGGCAAGAGTGAGCGGAAAACACGCTCGCACTGCACCCACCAGAGATGCGCAAAGCCAATGATTTGATTACTTGCGTGATCCTCTGTAGATCTTGTTTTTTAAAAAGATCTTACTTAACTAAATTCTTACAATAGAGAAACGTTTTAAAAATCAATGCTTACAAATAATTATTTAAACAAAAAATTCCAAGCTATTGCACGAAATAAAATTAAATTATGTATCTTATTCTAATACACTGATATATTACAATGATATATTAAATTCAAACAGAAACGATTTTTATTGACCATTTTGGTTTCAAAAACGCTGAAAACAACTATAATATCATAATATTGCAGTCCAACCAAAGCAGTTCATACAAAATCTCTTTGTGCGCAATTTCAAGTGACCGCATAAAAGTATCGGCGAATGTGTCACCGTCATCATGTGGTCATCTCTGAACTCGCTACTTTGTTATCTGGCGCGCCATATGTGTGCGCGTGTGTGTGTATCGGCTCACAGAGAGCGCGTGGCGTGAGCGGACTCGCCGACGCAGAGAGCGAGAGGCTAGAGCGAAACAGAGCTCGGAGAGCGGCTAACAGATGTTACGGCGCCAACAGTCTTCTAGCAGAGGCATTTATATGGATTTTGAGCCGTAACAGTGCGACAACAGCGGCCCAACAGCACGCGAGAGCGACGAGAGCCCACTCGCGTGTTGTGGCAAACAGTCAATTTTAGTGTATTTCCGAGCTCGGTGGTGTATTTGAACGGCTAGCCGCGGTCACACTGAAGCAAAAACATTTTTGGCTCGGAGAACGATTAACACAAGCGGACTGAAATTTTTTTGTTTTAGTGTTGCGAAAAAGTTTGTGGGATTTTTCTAAAATCGCCGGAAAATGTGAAAAATATATGGTATAAAACCGAAATTCGGCAAAATTGCAAAGAATATTTAGAAATTTAGTGCGTGGCAATCGGTGATAGTGAAAAAATAAAAAAACCGGCCAAAATCTGGCCGGAAATTTTTTCAAATTTTCTACGGCATTTTCTTGAATTTCGTATTTTCGCCAATTATTTTTGCGATTTTTGTGCGGGCCGGGAAAAATGAAAAACGCTCTGGCGGAGACAACACAAAAAATTTCTGCAATAGAAACTTTGAAACGACGTGAAGAAGAAAACGAAACGAAAACGACGAGCGAACACAGAAAAAAAATGGAATATATTTCTGTCGTCTGTTTTTCTTTCTTTTTCCAATGCTCCTCGCACTCGTTGCCGCTTACCGTCGTGTGTATATTGCACACTAATGCCGCTCGGCACTAATACTATCGCACGCTTTCTCTCTCTCGGACTCGTGCTCGCTCTTGCACGAACTCGCTGTTTTCAATGTGTGTGTGTGTGTGTGTAACTGTGTGGTGAAAACGTCGCTGGCGTCGCTGTGAGAATTCTGTACGCGCGCCCCAAACCCCAAATGTGTGTGCGTGCGTGTGTGAAAGCTTTTGTCAGCCAGCCCCACTGCACTCTAGTGTCATCCCGCTCGCACCCCACTCGCCACTCGCCGCCCCAACAAATTGAATTTCATATGATGGCCGCTCGAATGCGGAAGCAAAACCAAAATACGGCCACTTTTTCGACTATTTAATTTATAAATTGGACTGTAGACCACAGCCGTAACTGGCTAAGACTTCGATTGATTTTTTTTTTTAGAAGTGTTCTGCCTTTTCTACCTTAAAAGGTGTAATTTTTATTTTTTTAAATGTATTTGTCATACAAATTTGAAGCATTTTTCAAAGTATAATTTTGCCAACGACGGCACTTGTTATCCATATTTTTTCGGTGGACTGGCGGCAAAACGAAATTTATTATTTTCATTTTCGTAGTGTGCGCCAAAAGAGCGAGAGGCCAACACACACGTCCACACGTCTGCGAGCAAAATAGCGAGTACAGCGCTGGTAGTATTGGCGAATAAAATCGCGAGACAAGAACATACAAGAGAGAGAGAGCGAGTGGTCGTCAAGCGGCGCACAGAAGAGTACAGCGAGACCGAGAGAATTCTCGGTTCCCGTTCTCGTTGTTCTGTTCCCTTTTCGCCCCCGTTTTCGGCACGTCTCGTCGCATTTTAGTTTCGTTTCGATTCCCTTTTCCCCTCGGTTTCACTGGCCACTCGCGCGCGGCTAAAATACAACAAAAAAATAAGAAAGAAGAAAATAAATAAATATTGCTTTCGATTTGTGTGCGGTGTGTGTTCGTTCATTCAACATAATCTAATAGGCTGCGTATTATTCTTCTTGTGCGTTTACAGTTAATGTGCAATGTTAGAGCGGCAAACGTCGGCAGTAGCAGCAGCAGCAACAACATCAACATCAGCATCGACAAAAACAACAGCAGCAGCAGCCGAAGCAGAAGCGCCAGCAACAAAAACAAAACGAAACACAACAAACCCAACAACAACAGCCAACAATGTGAATTGCTTTTTATTTCCTTATTAATTGTAAACGAAAACCGAATCAAGTGCAGTAAAAATTAAACACAAGCATATATAAATATATGGTCAAAATATCTATATATTTATATCTATGTGTAACAAAAAGCCGCCAAAAACAAATCACGTAAAAGATGTAAGATAGCGGAAAAAGAAAGGCGGAAAGAAAAGGAAGAGAAAGAGAAGAGAGCCAGACCCAACAACCGTTCTTTTTCGCTCAGTGGAGGCAGGCAGGCAACAACAAACAAACAAACAAGCAAACAAACAATAACAAGAGCCGCCCAGCCAAGGTCAACTTTTGGTGTTTTTGGGGCCCAACAACACAAAATGCACGCGTGTGTCTGCTGCTGTTCGACAAACAACAATTGCAACAACAAGAACAACGACGGCAGCAGCAGCAGTAACCACAACAACAACGACAGCAGCAGCAGCGGCATCAGTAGCAGCAGCAGCAACAACAACAAATTGCAGCTAAGAAAGCGCAGGGCAGAAGTCGTCGTCGTTGAAGAAGAAGAAGAGGAGGTACTGGTCAAGCGGGCGCAGGATAAGTACAAGTATCAACAGAAGCAGGAGCAGAAGCATCAGCAGGAGGAGGAGGAACACCAGGCGGTGGAGGAGTTGTCTGCTGGCCAAAGCGCCAGTGGCGGCGACAACGACAACGATCTCAACGGCGCCGCAACGAGAAGGCGGTGGTGGCTGCGCGATCCTCCAGGATCAGCGGAAGCGGCAGAAGGAGAAGGAAAAGGCGAAGGAGTGGGAGTGGAAGTGGAAGTGGGTGTGGGAGCAGCAGGAGCAGCAGCCGGCACAGGACCGACGACGTGGTGGTGGTCAGCTCCATTCGTTGACGTTGCGGTGACGATAGCGCCGGCTACGTTGTTGCTGTCGTTGCAGCGGCAATTAGCAAAGGAATTATCTAAAACAATAAGAACAACAACAATAATAACAACAACAACAAAAGCCACATCCTTAGCAATAAAAAGCGGAGCAGCAGCGATAATATCATCATTAACAGCAAGCATCGCCACCATCATCGATTACCAGATCCCAAAACACCAACATTACCAAAACCAAATCCCAATCCTCGCCAGCCACGCCTTTTGAGTGCCTCTTTGTGTGTTGTGTATTGTGCGTGCGTGCGTGTGTTGCAAAGTGTCCAAACTAATCAAGAAATCTACAACTTAAAAACGCTAAACACTAAACACTTAAACAAACAAAACAACCTGTGCAACAACTGTCAAAAGTGACAGGCGGCAAGAGATTTGAAAACGAAGAAGCAGCACAGGCATTGTGACAAGTTCCAAAACGAAAAATCAGAACACAATCGAACTTCGACATTGTCGGTTCATTAGAGAGTTAACTAAAAAAAAAAAAAACCATAAAAACTAACAAGAAAAAATATACAGAAAGGAAAAGCAGAAAAAACGTTCATCAACGCATAGAAACAATAGAGTTCGGCGTAGAAACACAGAGGATTTCCTCCGATTTCCCGAACGATTTTCCATCTTCGTTCTTGTTTTTTTTTATTCGCTTGGATTCGCGTGCGTCCGCAACGGAAGAATCCAACTAACTCTATATGATGGCCGATCACTTAGACGAACCGCCCCAAAAGCGGGTTAAAATGGATCCAAGTGAGTACCGAAACCAGAAGATTCCATTTTTCCATTTCCATTTTGATTTTTTTTTTGTGACATGGCGAAATTTTATAGTGAAAATTGACATTTTTGCAAGCCGGCAATTGAATTTTTTTTTTTTTTTGTAAAGTCTTTAATAAAGTAATGTTTGATTTTAGGGATTAGCCTAAACAATACTAAATGAGTGCCTTTTAAAGAATAAATTGTATTTAATTTAAGATAAACATTTTTGACAATTATTTTACAATTTCTAAATCCAGTGATTCTATCCCAACATTTTTCCTTTAATGATTCATTTGCGCAACCCTTGCTAAAAACCATATGGTATTGTCTTCCTCCAGCGGACATCTCCTACTTTCTGGAGGAGAACCTGCCTGATGAGCTGGTGTCCTCGAACAGCGGCTGGTCGGATCAGCTGACCGGCGGAGCAGGCGGTGGCAATGGAGGTGGCGGCGCCTCCGGTGTGACCACAAATTCCACATCCGGCCCAAATCCCGGTGGCGGACCCAACAAACCGGCAGCCCAAGGACCTGGCTCTGGCACTGGCGGAGTCGGTGTTGGAGTCAATGTGGCCGTCGGCGGTGTTGTCGGCGTCGGCGTTGTGCCTTCCCAGATGAACGGAGCCGGCGGCGGCAACGGATCCGGAACGGGCGGCGACGACGGCAGTGGCAACGGCTCCGGAGCGGGCAACAGAATCAGTCAAATGCAGCACCACCAGCAGCTGCAGCACCTACTCCAGCAGCAGCAGCAGGGCCAGAAGGGCGCCATGGTGGTGCCCGGAATGCAGCAGCTGGGCAGCAAGTCGCCCAACCTACAGTCACCCAACCAGGGTGGCATGCAGCAGGTGGTGGGCACTCAGATGGGTATGGTCAACTCAATGCCCATGTCAATATCGAATAATGGCAACAATGGCATGAACGCCATACCAGGTAAGTGGTCATTCCCCCTTGCAATTGGATATCCAAACTGCAAGGAGATGGTTTTTCATGTGTATATAGCAACAGTCATTTGTAAACACCAACTTTGTTGCATCTTCCGCAGGCATGAACACCATTGCGCAGGGCAATCTGGGAAACATGGTGCTGACCAACAGCGTTGGCGGCGGCATGGGCGGCATGGTCAATCATCTCAAGCAGCAGCCTGGCGGCGGCGGCGGTGGGATGATCAATGCCGTTTCGGTACCAGGAGGACCTGGATCAGGAGCTGGAGGCGTTGGAGCTGGCGGCGGTGGTGCCGTTACCACAAACCAAGGCATGCATATGCAGAACGGCCCGATGATGGGCCGAATGGTGGGGCAACAGCATATGCTACGTGGCCCCCATCTCATGGGTGCCGCTGGAGGAGCTGGTGGGCCTGGAAATGGACCTGGTGGCGGCGGTCCACGCATGCAGAATCCCAACATGCAAATGAGTGAGTTTCTAGTTGCAGATCTAATGGATGGATTCCCATCATGGAATTGAATAATCGATGGCTAATGTAAGGTTTTCGTCCGTTTGCAGCTCAACTCAACAGTCTGCCGTACGGAGTGGGTCAGTATGGTGGTCCAGGCGGTGGCAACAATCCTCAGCAGCAACAGCAGCAACAACTCCTCGCCCAGCAGATGGCCCAAAGAGGCGGCGTCGTACCGGGCATGCCGCAGGGCAATCGACCCGTTGGCACAGTGGTGCCCATGTCCACACTCGGTGGCGATGGTTCAGTGCCCGCGGGGCAGCTGGTCAGCGGTAATCCTCAGCAGCAACAGATGCTGGCGCAACAGCAAACCGGAGCCATGGGCCCGCGTCCTCCGCAACCCAATCAGCTGCTCGGTCATCCCGGACAGCAGCAGCAACAGCAGCCAGGCACCTCGCAGCAGCAGCAACAGGGAGTTGGACTCGGAGGCGCAGGCGTTGTGGCCAATGCAGGAACCGTTGCTGGCGTGCCGACAGGAGCAGGCGGCGGAGCCGGTGGCGCCGTACAAGCCAGCGGACCTGGTGGCGCCAATCGCGATGTGCCCGACGACCGTAAGCGACAGATCCAGCAGCAACTGATGCTACTCCTCCATGCACACAAGTGCAATCGCAGGGAGAACCTGAATCCGAACAGGGAGGTGTGCAACGTCAATTACTGCAAGGCGATGAAATCAGTGCTGGCCCACATGGGCACTTGCAAACAGAGCAAGGACTGCACCATGCAGCATTGTGCCTCCTCGCGCCAAATCCTGTTGCATTACAAGACGTGCACGAACAGTGGCTGCGTGATTTGCTATCCCTTCCGGCAGAATCATTCGGTTTTTCAAAATGCTAATGTGCCGCCAGGAGGCGGGCCGCCTGGAATTGGAGGTGCGCCTCCAGGTGGCGGCGGAGCGGCTGGTGGAGCGGCTGGAGCAGGCGGTAATCTTCAGCAGCAACAGCAGCAGCAGCAGCAACAACAGCAGCAGCAGCAGCAGCAGCAGCAAAACCAGCAGCCCAATCTGACGGGTCTGGTGGTGGATGGCAAGCAAGGACAACAGGTTGCACCAGGAGGTGGTCAGAACACTGCCATAGTTCTACCCCAGCAGCAGGGAGCGGGCGGTGCACCGGGTGCGCCAAAAACGCCTGCGGACATGGTGCAACAATTGACCCAACAGCAGCAGCAGCAGCAACAGCAGGTGCACCAGCAGCAGGTTCAGCAACAGGAACTCCGTCGATTCGATGGCATGGGCCAAGTTGGACTATCGCCCGTGCCAGCTGGTGGTATGCAGCAGCAGCAGCAGGGTTTGCCTCCTGTGATTCGCATGCAAGGCGCTCAGCCGGCCGTCAGGGTTCTGGGACCAGGTGGTCCCGGCGGCCCAAGTGGTCCCAATGTACTGCCCAACGATGTTAACAGCCTGCATCAACAACAGCAGCAGATGCTCCAGCAGCAGCAGCAGCAGCAACAGGGCCAAAATCGACGACGCGGTGGCCTCGCCACCATGGTCGAGCAGCAACAACAACAGCAGCAGCAGCAGCAGCAACAACAACAGCAGCAACCCAATCCCGCCCAGCTGGGTGGCAACATTCCAACACCACTCTCTGTTAACGTCGCCTTTGGCAATGCCAATTTCGGTGGTGCGGCAGCCGGCGGAGCCGTGGGAGCCAATGATAAGCAACAGCTGAAGGTGGCCCAAGTGCATCCGCAGAGCCATGGCGTTGGAGCGGGCGGAGCGGCAGCGGGCGCCGGTGCGAGTGGTGGTCAAGTGGCAGCTGGTTCCAGTGTACTGATGCCAGCCGATACCACGGGCAGTGGTAATGCAGGCAATCCCAACCAGAATGCAGGCGGTGGAGCAGGAGGCGCCGGCGGTGGCAATGGCGGAAACTCTGGACCACCGGGCGACAACGAGAAAGACTGGCGGGAATCGGTGACCGCCGATCTGCGCAACCACCTCGTCCACAAACTGGTGCAGGCCATCTTCCCCACCTCGGATCCCACGACCATGCAGGACAAGCGGATGCATAATCTCGTTTCCTACGCGGAAAAGGTCGAGAAGGACATGTACGAAATGGCCAAGTCCAGATCGGAGTACTATCACCTGCTGGCCGAGAAGATCTACAAGATCCAAAAGGAGCTGGAGGAGAAGCGACTGAAGCGTAAAGAGCAGCACCAACAAATGCTGATGCAGCAGCAGGGCGTTGCGAATCCAGTGGCTGGAGGAGCGGCTGGCGGCGCAGGCAGTGCAGCTGGTGGAGCGGGCGGTGTAGTCTTGCCCCAGCAGCAGCAGCAGCAGCAACAACAGCAGCAGCAGCAGCAGGGTCAACAGCCGCTGCAGAGCTGTATCCATCCAAGCATCAGTCCAATGGGCGGTGTGATGCCTCCGCAGCAGCTGCGTCCACAAGGACCACCTGGAATACTGGGCCAGCAGACTGCAGCAGGCCTGGGCGTCGGCGTGGGTGTCACCAACAACATGGTGACCATGCGCAGTCATTCGCCCGGTGGCAACATGCTCGCCCTGCAGCAACAACAGCGCATGCAGTTCCCGCAACAACAGCAGCAACAACCGCCCGGTTCTGGTGCCGGCAAAATGCTGGTAGGCCCACCAGGACCCAGTCCCGGTGGCATGGTGGTCAATCCCGCGCTCTCGCCTTACCAGACGACCAATGTGCTCACCAGTCCGGTGCCGGGACAGCAGCAACAGCAGCAGTTCATCAATGCGAACGGCGGCACTGGTGCCAATCCTCAGCTGAGCGAGATGATGAAGCAGCGACACATTCACCAGCAGCAGCAACAGCAACAGCAGGTGCAGCAGCAGGGAATGTTGTTGCCGCAGTCGCCATTCAACAATGCCACACCTCTACAACAACAACAGCAGCAGCAGCAGCAGGCGACTAGCAACAGCTTTAGCTCACCAATGCAGCAACAGCAGCAGCAGCAACAACAGCAGCAGCAGCAGCAGCAGCAAGGTCAGCAACAGCAACAACAGAAGCCCGGCAGTGTGCTGAACAATATGCCGCCCACGCCCACGAGTCTGGAAGCTCTGAATGCGGGAGCTGGAGCGCCGTTAACGGGAGGATCTGCCTCCAATGTGACGGTTTCCGCTCCGAGCCCATCGCCCGGCTTCCTGTCCAATGGCCCGTCGATTGGCACGCCCTCCAACAATAATAATAGTAGTAGTGCTAACAACAACCCGCCCTCGGTGAGCAGTCTAATGCAACAGCCGCTGAGCAATCGGCCGGGTACGCCTCCATATATACCCGCCTCCCCAGTGCCGGCGACAAGTGCCTCCGGATTGGCGGCGAGCAGTACGCCCGCATCAGCAGCAGCCACATGTGCGAGTAGTGGCAGTGGGAGCAATAGCAGCAGTGGAGCCACTGCAGCGGGTGCAAGTTCCACGTCATCATCTTCCTCGGCGGGCTCGGGTACACCACTCAGCTCGGTATCGACTCCTACATCGGCCACGATGGCCACCAGCAGCGGTGGTGGTGGTGGTGCTGGCGGTGCGGGAGGCGGTTCATCCACAACGCCCGCTAGCAATCCACTGCTCCTCATGTCTGGAGGAACGGCAGGAGGCGGAACGGGAGCGACGACCACCACATCGACATCTTCGAGCAGTCGCATGATGAGCAGCTCCAGCAGTCTCTCCTCACAGATGGCTGCCCTGGAGGCTGCGGCGCGAGACAACGACGATGAGACACCATCGCCGTCCGGCGAGAATACGAATGGCAGTGGTGGAAGTGGAAATGCCGGCGGTATGGCCTCCAAGGGCAAGCTGGACTCCATTAAGCAAGATGATGATATCAAGAAGGAGTTTATGGATGACAGCTGTGGCGGCAATAACGATAGCTCGCAAATGGATTGCTCGACGGGCGGTGGCAAGGGCAAGAATGTGAACAACGACGGCACCAGCATGATCAAAATGGAGATCAAGACGGAGGAGGGACTCGATGGCGAGGTGAAGATCAAAACGGAGGCCATGGATGTGGACGAGGCTGGTGGATCGACAGCCGGTGAGCATCATGGTGAAGGTGGCGGCGGCAGTGGTGTTGGCGGCGGCAAGGACAACATCAATGGTGCGCACGACGGTGGATCGGCAGGCGGTGCTTTGGACATAAAACCCAAGACGGATACGAAACCACTCGTACCCGAACCGCTGGCACCCAATGCGGGCGATAAGAAAAAGAAGTGCCGTAAGTACAAAGTTATTTGCTAGTCCTGTCACTTCGCAGGCCGTGGAACTTTATTATATTTTAATATTCGCTTACTATTATGTGCAGAATTCAATCCCGAAGAGTTGCGCACCGCTTTGCTGCCGACGCTGGAGAAGCTCTACAGGCAGGAGCCCGAGTCCGTGCCCTTTCGCTACCCAGTTGATCCCCAGGCGCTGGGCATACCCGATTACTTTGAGATCGTGAAGAAGCCCATGGACCTGGGCACCATACGCACCAACATACAGAATGGCAAGTACAGTGATCCCTGGGAGTATGTGGACGACGTTTGGCTGATGTTCGACAATGCCTGGCTGTATAATCGCAAAACATCGCGGGTCTATCGCTATTGCACAAAGGTAGGATCGCTGGCATTACACATGAAACGGAATCCCCAAATGAATCGAATGTTAATGTTTTGCCACCAACTTTCCACCCTTTAGCTTTCCGAAGTCTTTGAGGCGGAGATCGATCCTGTGATGCAGGCGCTGGGCTATTGCTGCGGCAGGAAGTACACATTCAATCCACAGGTGCTCTGCTGCTACGGCAAGCAGCTGTGCACAATTCCGCGGGATGCAAAGTACTACAGCTACCAGAACAGGTATGTGTTGATCTGATTCGAACTGCTTGGATCTGATTTGATTCAATTCAATTCAATTCGATCCGATGATCCTCCATTACGTGATCCACACCTTCTCGCCAGTCGAGGATCTTTGCTTGGCTCCGTTTAGTTTCGTTTCGTTTCTGTTTCTCTGTTTGATGTGAAATGTAATTTAGTTAAACCGCTTGCTCGTTTTTGAACGTTCCAATTCAGCGAGTTCTTCGAAATATTGAAAATCAGAGGCCTGTTTCGGTTTGCAAATGTGCTATTGAACGCATATTTTCACACAAAATTCAAAACATCAATATACACATATATATAAATATTTAGGCTCTAGAAATTGTATATAAAATTTTAAAGCCAGAACAGGTCCTGTGATTTAGTTATAAACCGCTTGCTCTCTTTTACCGATCCTATGTCAATGTTCGATGACTGCTCTCAGTATTTTTTAGCGTATAAAAAGTCCGTTTTGTGCACTAATTTAATGGCTTTTTGATCCTTGATCCTACATGTTCCTTTTCCCTTCCTTTTTCCGCTGTGTTTTCTGTGTCTGTGATTTATTGCAAATGTTGCTGTGTAAATAAAATCAAAAAAAAATACGTAAAATCACACTGCACAAGGACATTCTATCTATGTAGATATGTAACCAAAACCAACACACATATGCCCTAGTTATCCTTTGAAATCGCCGCTTTTGCTGCTGCTTGGTGCATTTCCTGATCTCCAACATGGCCATTGAATATTTTGGATTCAATCCATCGCAATGCGATTTAAGGTTTAACATTCCACATATTTTGAATAGTCGGAACCAAGCAAAACGAAACCAAAACAGGGTATCTAATACCGTATAAGATCATGAATAGATTAATAGATTCAATATCCCACGAAATGCAAGATCTGTTTTAATGTCAAAATGCTAAGAATTCGTAAGAGCTCCAAATATTATAAAAGTTAAATAATAATAGATACATTAAGAATCCTTAAATATTTTGACTTTCTATGTACATATATAAAATGGTTAGTTAAACTTAGTAAAACGGATCTTGTATAGTAAAAGTGCTTAGAATATATCCGAATTTGTCAAATGTAATGATCGCAATACTCGTGGGATATTAGAGGCCCTATATTGATATTGATTGTACCCCTTAAATGTTGTATTAATGTGACAAAAATTCTAATCCAAATCGAATCACTCTTTTTGTTTCTCTTCCTTTCTTTCTCTTTTCGTTTATTTTGATTTCTTTTCTCCCCGGCGACAACTGCAACAAAAAACCAAAACAATAATAATAATAATAATAATACCTGTTAATCTGTGTCACCTCATAACTGTATTATTGCGTGTCTTTATCAAATTGTATATCTCTCTGTGTGTGTGTGTGTGCTGATATGTGTGTGTGTGTGTGTGTGAAAACAACAACAAAATATGGAAAAACAAAAAAAAATTAAACCACCACACTCACACACTCTCGCAATTGACTAAATGCATATAACCATCTCGCTTGCACGCACACCTGTACATCCGTACATCCGAACACCTGTACACCTGTACACTCATACACCTGTACACACGCCTGTGTTGTTGTGTTCCCTTTTTGGCTGCCATCTTCAAAATTCGTCCATAAATCAACTAAAATCGTAAACAAAACAAAACAAAAAAAACAAAAAAAAAAAAAACAAAATAAAAACAAACGCAATCGAACAATTGAACAAAAATCAACAGTCTAAAGGAATACGGTGTCGCCTCAAATAGATACACCTACTGCCAAAAGTGCTTTAACGACATCCAGGGCGATACGGTCACACTGGGCGACGATCCACTGCAATCGCAAACGTAAGTAAAAACCCCATGAATACCATCTTAAGTTAGGATATTTATATGAAACAGATATAGGGATTCTAATTGATACATCAGATAATATCACAAGATCATAGTATGGCTAAATTCAATCTTAGGCTGGGCAATACAAACAAGTGCTTAAAACATATTATTTACTTTGTAAATTATTCCATACTACACCAAACCATCATATTATATGAGTTCTTGATAATAAATAATGATTCCATACATAAGCCATCATATTATATGAGTTCTTGATAATAAATAATGATTCCATACTTAAGTTACTATACCATAAAGAAAGCGCTACTTTGAATATCGGAATAGTTCTTGGTAGACATTCAAACCTGGTTCCATTGATTGCCTTTATGTAGCATGATATAGCTGGGGTTTCAATATATGAATAAGATGAATAAGAATCGAAATAATGCAAAACCCTTATGTGTTTTCCTCCATCCAGCCAAATCAAAAAGGACCAGTTCAAGGAGATGAAGAACGATCACCTCGAGCTGGAGCCGTTTGTCGATTGCCAGGAGTGCGGACGCAAACAGCATCAGATCTGCGTCCTCTGGCTGGACTCCATTTGGCCCGGTGGCTTTGTGTGCGACAACTGTCTGAAGAAGAAGAACTCGAAGCGGAAGGAGAACAAGTTCAATGCGAAACGCCTGCCCACCACCAAGCTGGGCGTGTACATAGAGACGCGGGTGAACAACTTCCTCAAGAAGAAGGAGGCTGGTGCCGGCGAGGTGCACATACGTGTGGTCAGCTCATCGGACAAGTGTGTGGAGGTGAAGCCCGGGATGCGGCGACGATTCGTCGAACAGAATGAGATGATGAACGAGTTTCCTTATCGGGCCAAAGCACTCTTCGCCTTCGAGGAGGTGGACGGCATCGATGTGTGCTTCTTTGGCATGCACGTCCAGGAGTATGGATCCGAGTGCCCGGCGCCGAATACGCGTCGTGTGTACATTGCCTATTTGGATTCCGTTCATTTCTTCCGGCCAAGACAGTACCGTACAGCGGTATATCACGAAATCCTGCTCGGCTACATGGACTACGTGAAACAGCTGGGCTACACAATGGCCCACATCTGGGCCTGTCCGCCATCCGAGGGCGATGACTACATCTTCCACTGCCATCCCACGGACCAGAAGATACCCAAGCCCAAACGCCTGCAGGAGTGGTACAAGAAGATGCTTGACAAGGGCATGATCGAGCGCATCATACAGGACTACAAGGATATCCTCAAGCAGGCGATGGAGGACAAACTGGGCTCCGCCGCCGAGTTGCCCTACTTTGAGGGCGACTTCTGGCCCAATGTGCTGGAGGAGAGCATCAAGGAACTGGACCAGGAGGAGGAGGAGAAGCGCAAGCAGGCCGAGGCCGCGGAAGCAGCAGCTGCGGCAAATGTAAGTTGTTTAACGAGAATAATTTGCGCAAGCCTATTATTACAATTGGTTTGCGTGTTTCGTAGAATTATGCAAATTGGCCTGCTAATTCGATTTGTATAGTTTTGTACAGTGTTAAACCAAGCTGTGTTTTTAAGAAAATCTAACGTAAGCTCTTCTGAACTCCTGCAGCTTTTCTCCATCGAGGAGAACGAGGTCAGCGGCGATGGCAAAAAGAAGGGCCAAAAGAAGGCCAAGAAGTCGAACAAATCGAAAGCGGCGCAGCGTAAGAACAGCAAAAAGTCCAATGAACATCAATCGGGCAACGATCTCTCCGCCAAGATATATGCGACCATGGAGAAGCACAAGGAGGTATTCTTCGTCATCCGTCTGCATTCGGCGCAGTCCGCAGCTAGTTTAGCGGTAAGTGTGCTTGACTAAGCTTTCCGGGAATGTTGGAGAAACTTAACTAACGTGCCTGTTGCCATATTACAGCCCATCCAAGATCCCGATCCGCTGCTCACATGCGATCTGATGGACGGACGCGATGCCTTCCTGACCCTCGCCCGCGACAAGCACTTTGAGTTCTCGTCGCTCCGGCGCGCACAGTTCTCCACACTGTCCATGTTGTATGAGCTGCATAACCAGGGTCAGGACAAGTTCGTTTACACCTGCAATCACTGCAAGACGGCTGTGGAGACGCGCTACCACTGCACTGTTTGTGATGTGAGTATTGACTTCATATTGCACATATTTATTGCTTTTAAACGAAATGTACAACATGATCTAATTTGACGCTGTTTTTCATCAATCCGCAGGACTTTGATCTGTGTATCGTGTGCAAGGAGAAGGTTGGCCATCAGCACAAGATGGAGAAGCTCGGCTTCGACATCGACGACGGCTCTGCGCTGGCGGATCACAAGCAGGCAAATCCGCAGGAGGCCCGCAAGCAGTCCATCCAGCGTTGCATCCAATCGCTGGTGCACGCCTGCCAGTGTCGCGATGCCAACTGCCGCCTGCCATCGTGCCAGAAGATGAAGCGCGTCGTCCAGCACACAAAGAACTGCAAGCGCAAGACCAACGCCAACGGTGGTTGCCCCATTTGCAAGCAGCTCATCGCCCTCTGTTGCTACCATGCCAGGCACTGTCAGGAGCAGAAGTGCCCCGTGCCGTTCTGTCCCAACATCAAGCACAAGCTCAAGCAGCAGCAGTCTCAGCAGAAGTAAGTTTGCATCGATTTATAGCTATGAAAGGCATAGCTTGATTTGATTTCGGCTGACTTCAATTTATCACATATACCAATTAAACACTCTCTTTCTCCCTCTCACTCTCTTTCGCAGATTCCAGCAGCAGCAGTTGCTGCGTCGTCGCGTGGCGCTCATGTCGCGCACATCGGCGCCAACGGCTCTGCAAGGCCCACCTGCAGTAAGCGGTCCGACCGTCGTCTCTGGCGGAGTGCCCGTGGTGGGCATGTCCGGTGTGGCAGTTAGCCAACAGGTGATACCCGGCCAGGCTGGTATACTGCCGCCAGGAGCGGGTGGCATGTCGCCATCTACCGTGGCAGTACCATCGCCCGTTTCAGGAGGAGCTGGCGCCGGTGGTATGGGCGGAATGACCTCACCACATCCGCATCAATCGGGCATAGGCATGAAACCAGGTGGCGGTCACTCGCCGTCACCAAATGTCCTACAAGTGGTGAAGCAGGTCCAGGAGGAGGCAGCGCGCCAGCAGGTTTCGCATGGCGGTGGCTTCGGCAAGGGTGTACCCATGGCGCCGCCCGTGATGAATCGACCAATGGGAGGCGCAGGACCCAACCAAAATGTTGTCAATCAACTCGGTGGCATGGGCGTTGGAGTTGGTGGTGTCGGTGGCGTTGGCGTCGGAGGCGTTGGCGGTGTGGGTGTCAATCAACTGAATTCGGGTGGTGGTGGCAATACACCAGGTGGCCCGATACCCGGCTCCGGAATGAATCACCTGATGTCCATGGATCAGTGGGGCGGTGGCGGAGCCGGCGGCGGTGGTGGCAATCCCGGCGGAGGTAATCCGCAAGCGCGCTATGCCAACAACACCGGCGGCATGCGCCAGCCCAACCAGATGATGCAAACGAATCTGATACCGCCGCAGCAACAGATGATGGGCAGTCTGGGCGGACCCAATCAACTGGGTGGTGGCCAAATGCCAGTCGGCGGACAGCATGGAGGCATGGGAATGGGCATGGGAGCACCGCCAATGGCCGGAACTGTTGGCGGTGTGCGTCCAACCCCCGGAGCAGGTGGCGGAGGTGGAGGTGCAACTGGGGGCGGTCTAAATAACCAACAACTCGCCCAGATCATGCAGAAGATCAAGAACAATCCCACCAACGAGAGCAACCAGCACATCCTCACCATACTGAAACAGAATCCGCAGATCATGGCGGCGATCATCAAGCAGCGCCAGCAGAGCCATCAGTCGCAAATCAATGCGGCGGCGGGCGGAGGAGCACCTGGCCCCGGTGGTGGAGCCTTGCAGCAGCAACAGCAGCAGCAGGCGGGCAACGGACCGCAGAATCCTCAACAGCAGCAGCAGCAGCAACAACAACAGCAGCAGCAGCAGCAGCAACAGGTGATGCAGCAACAGCAGATGCAGCACATGATGAACCAGCAGCAGGGCGGTGGCGGTCCACAGCAGATGAATCCCAACCAGCAGCAGCAACAGCAGCAGGTCAATCTCATGCAGCAGCAGCAGCAGCAACAAGTTGGACCCGGCGGACCAGGCTCAGGACTGCCCACGCGCATGCCCAACATGCCCAATGCCTTGGGCATGCTGCAGAGCCTTCCGCCCAACATGTCGCCCGGAGTTTCCGCCCAGGGAGGAATGGTAAGTGCCCAGAACAATGGCCATCGCCAAAAACAGTAGTCCCTGCAGAAAGTCTCTTTATTTGAAACTCTATATAAGCTTTAATCTTAAATGATATGGCCGAGAGTCTATTTTAGTTATTTTATTTTCATTTTTACTTGTACAAAAGTTTAAAACCCCTTACATCGATGAAGTTAGTCCTATGATTTCCCGCTTTTATACTGAGAAAACATTCCACCCTCGACACAGGTGCCCAACCAGAACTGGAACAAGATGCGTTACATGCAGATGGGCCAGTACCCGCCACCGTATCCGCAGCGCCAGCGTGGTCCGCACATGGGCGGAGCGGGACCCGGTCCCGGCCAGCAACAGTTCCCCGGTGGCGGCGGTGGTGCGGGCAACTTCAATGCGGGCGGTGCTGGCGGTGCCGGCGGCGTTGTCGGTGTGGGCGGAGTGCCCGGTGGAGCTGGTTCGGTGCCCGGTGGCGATCAGTACTCGATGGCGAATGCGGCGGCCGCCTCCAATATGCTGCAACAGCAGCAGGGACAGGTGGGGGTCGGCGTGGGCGTCGGTGTGAAGCCAGGACCCGGCCAACAGCAACAGCAGATGGGCGTGGGCATGCCGCCGGGCATGCAGCAGCAACAGCAGCAGCAGCAACAACAGCCGCTGCAGCAGCAGCAAATGATGCAGGTGTCCATGCCGAATGCGAATGCCCAGAATCCGTCGGCGGTGGTGGGCGGACCCAATGCCCAGGTGATGGGTCCACCAACGCCGCACTCTCTGCAACAGCAGCTAATGCAATCGGCCCGTTCGTCGCCGCCAATTCGCTCGCCGCAGCCAACGCCATCGCCACGTTCGGCGCCGTCGCCACGTGCTGCTCCATCCGCCTCGCCAAGGGCACAGCCCTCGCCGCACCATGTGATGAGCAGCCATTCGCCGGCGCCGCAGGGACCACCGCATGATGGTATGCACAATCATGGCATGCATCATCAGTCACCGCTGCCAGGAGTGCCGCAGGATGTGGGCGTGGGCGTCGGAGTCGGTGTCGGCGTTGGCGTTAACGTTGGTAACGTGGGCGTGGGCAACGCCGGTGGAGCCCTGCCCGACGCCTCCGACCAGCTGACCAAGTTTGTGGAGAGACTCTAGTGCAGCAACAGCAGCAGCGGCAGCGGCAGCAGTAGCAGCATCAGCACCACCAACAGCTACAATGGTTGGTAGCCGCCGTGGCAGAGGGCTAGACTGAAAATGGATGCCCAGTAGCCGCAGAGAGGACGACGACGACGACGACCAACATCATTATCAGCCAGCAGGGATCACCAGTGTGTGTTAAACTAATTAACAACTATTACTAACTAAATCTATTTCTTTTTTTTTTCGAAAACCACGGCACCCCTATTTGTATAGTGTTATAATTAAAACAATAACTATCACACCTAATTTGTACTATAGATTAAGATGACCCACCATTACAATCACTAACACAATCCCCTATTATTTAAGTCTAGGACAAAATTTGAACAAAGCATTATGATTCGATTTCCATTTTATGTCCGCGATTTAGCAAATATATATATCATATATTTCATATGCCCCTACAAACACACACACACCATGTATTAATGAATGCAATTCCTTCGTTTCCACTTAAAACAGCAGATATAGAAAAAGAAAAAAGCATAGAGATCGGGATTAGAAGGAGCTACAGGATAGACGACATCTCGATGTGACAGCGTTCAAAACGTTGAGCGAAAGCTGCTAAATAGCTTTCCTAACTCACATGTGAAATGTTTAGTAAAGTAATATTATTTATTTTGTGACTCCGCCACTAGAAACGCTAACGAATAGCAATCTGTTGCAAGTTTGTCAGGATTGTGAAAAACAGACCAGAAAGCATGTTGTAAAGTTGAAATAAGTTTTTTGTACCCTTGTAGTGTTGTAAGCCAGTTGACCGACGACGAAGACGAAGACGACAACCACAACCACAATCACAATCACAACCACAATAACAACGACGCGACTCAATTCACCCGACCATTCGCATCTGCATCCGCATCCGCATCCGCACAAGAAATATATAGCCTATAGTGAACATGTGCCTGTTGGCGATCGGCAGTTGATTAATTGCTCCTTATAGGAGCTTCAAATTGGGAACACGCATATAGAGTAAATACATATTTTTATACACAGATCGAACGGAATAAGTATCTGAAACTGAATCTAAATCTAAATCGAACTCGAACTCGAAATTGTAATTGAAATTGAAAACCATCTGAGCGCCAAAATCGAAATTCAAATCCAAAAAAGCGAGGAGTTCGAGGAAGAGAAGGAGAACGCAATTAGGAGAATCAGGAATCTGGAATCAGGACAGTAGCAAACGAAACACCAAACAGATGAGCAGAGGAGTAGTAGGAGTAGGAGTAGGATGGACGGGTTAGCGATACGAAAGGGGTATAATGATGATAATGATGATGATGATGATGATGATAAACAAGAGCAACAAAATAGCAATAGCCAAAATGCTTTGAAAACAGTTTTAGGGTACTTGAACTAATTTAGGAACGTAACATTTACAACATATATGCATACGTAGGACGACAACAAATTAGTGTTGTAATTTCTAACAAATTGTTCACGATTGATTGTTTATAATTGTTTAAGAACGATTTTAGCCTAAGGACCACGGCCCCATGTGTGTGTGTGTGTGTGTAAGTGTGTGAGTGTGTGTGTGCGTGAGTGAGTGCGAGTGTGTCTGTGCGCGTTCCTAATTCTTCGATTATTACAACCATTTAATTTTCGATCTTCTTGTACATAACTTGACGTTTTACTTAGTATTTGATTTTGTGATAGCGAAAAGGATATATAAAGGATATATAGGGGAGCGACGCCAGGAACCCCATTTGTCTCAAAAGCAGGAAGCAGGATATTTAACGGGGTACGCAGGATTGATTGCTATTTATTAACGCTAAAATAAAACGAAACAATTTAAAACAAACAAAAAAAAAAAAAAACCATCTAGGCTATAGACTTTTAGGCTAAAACGCGAGTTAGGTTTATCACTATTTATTAGACGTAGTCAGTAGTTTTCAAACTGGGTTTATTTCATTAATCGGATATATCATGTCTAACTATCATTGATTTCTTCTTTTATTTTCGTATATCTAAAGATGATATGTGAAAGCTATTGTTTTCGTTTTCAAACTGTTTTCATTCTACCAGTTGCCGCCGCCCAAGAAACAAAAATAGAAAGAGACAGCGAGAGAGCGAGACAGTAGATAAGTAGATGAGTAGAGATGATGAGGGGATTTTGTAAATTTTAGATACTAGGATACTTATTCACTGCGCATAAAAATGCCTTCAATTGCGACATCAGCAAGTAACTAACATAACTGTAAATACCCAACACACACACACAAACAAACACACACACACACAAAAACATACGAATACAAGTAAACACAATATAAAGATATACATATATATTAATAATAATATATATAATATATATATTTACCGATTACTTACTGATAGGTGTAGTAGGTCACTCGTACGCGAAAATTGGTAATATCCAATGCCTAGTTCGTAAGCCGCGCATTCATATATCAAAACAATCGGTTATATCGTTTATATTAGGATCGATCGACACCGCGACTAACACACACACACACACACATATGGCATATAAATACATATATATATATATATCGGGATATATACTTTTAGTTAGTGTTTTTAAACGAAACGCGCAGAGTTTCCTTAGCTAAGCGAAAGACAAAAACAAAAAATGGGAAAACCAACTAAAAAAGCTGCGCCTGCCAACGATAAAAAAAAATCCGATAAAAAATAATAAAAAAAGGACGAGGAGAATGCGAAACCCACGCTGCGCTGCACACAATCAAAAAACAAAACAAACGAAAGAAAAAAAAAAACAAAAATTATTAAACCGACACCAAAAAACAAACACTTAAAAATAAAGCAACTTAAAATATATATTATTATATAGAAAAGAAAACATACTCAAGTCACTGGGCTCTGCCGCCGAATGCCTTTGTACTTTTAACGTATGGAACAATGATCGGTAATTGATTATCGACAATCGTTGATCGGTAATGTTGCGATAACAAGACGCTGCCTTCAAAACGCAGACGCCGCGTGCTGGTGCAAAAACTATAAATCACAAAAAACGGTATAACGGAAAATAAGTTATCGGTTTTGCGGGCGCAGCGTTTAATTATTAATTAAGCCCACGATAGTAACCAAAAATAAGAAGGAAGATGATAGAGCGAGAGAGAGAAAGAAAGAGCTGCTTGCCGTCTTTTTTCTGCGAATTGTTTTTGTTTTTTTTTTTTTAACAACCTCACACAGTCAACAGCAATGAACAAAGTTATGGGTGTGAAAGAGAGCGAGCGAGAGAGTGTGTGTGCGAGTGCGAGTGGCAAAGACACATCAATTATCGTTTTTTAACCGTTTTGTGTGTGTGAGAGCGACGGAAACAGCGAACGAAAGAGAGAAAGAGAGAGAGCATATTCCAAAACTATTTGTGATTACAATTATATATGATGATGATGATGATGATAATGAAGAAAAAAGCGGAAGAAAAGAAAGCCGGAAGCCAGAAAATCAGAAAACTTAGAAGCAACACAAAACGCATTAACCGGATGATACCTAGATTTTAAGTCTTAGTCTAAAGCCAGCGCTATATACACATTTATATACATACATAGGTACGATCGATCACACGAGAGCGGGAGATATATATACATATATATATATATATATATTATAAAGTTAAGCCGAGAATTGTAAATTATAAATAAACATTTATTCTTAATGCTGCAACGGAACTGCAGAAAAGAAAAACGAGAACATGAAAACGTTAACCGAAGACGAAGCACTTTGCTAAGCGCGTTTATTATTATGCATACAAAATGTAATTTCTTATAACAAAAACCCAGAAAACACACAAAAAAAAAACATGAACTCGAGAGGGGGAAAAAGAAAATGAATAACAAATACGAAAACAAAAAACACAAAGGATGCGAAGGATAGATAAGTCAAGTGTAAAGTAAACCAAGCCTTAGTAAAAACTAGTTCTAACACAACAACCACAACAACAACAACAAGAAGAAGAAGAAAAACAAAATCAAGAGAAGAGAGAAGAAATGGTAAAGCAAAAACGAAAGAAAACGATTGATACTAATAACTAATATTAATAATGAGTACGATAATGTTTATGCTAATGATTACGATAACGATAAATGATAATGATAATGATAAATGATAATGATAAACCGTTATGACATAATACCTACTTGTAAAATAGTGCGAAAGTTAAGCTGATAAGATGACTTTGACTTTTCTATCAGATTTCATTAATTTAATGACCACCTCCCCCCACACCCCCCACACCCCCCACCACCCATCACCCAAGTCCCCACAAAAAGAAAACACACACATACATACACACACCCACACACTCATACACATTGATTGCATGAGTGTATGATTAAACATAAATATATAAATATTTTTTTTACTATTATTACGATGATTATAATTATTAATATTATTATTGTTTTCTACCAATCTCTATTTCCTACTTTATTTCCCCACTGTTTTTGTCGTATTGATCCAAAATCACAGCAAACCAAGCGAAACAAAACAAAGCAAACAAAAACAACAAAATAAAAGAAACCAACAACATTGTAATTAACTAAATACTTTGCTTGAAAGTGTAAAATAAATTAATTTAAATAAAAATTATGAAATTAAAATGAATGACCAGTGAGGTGGCTTTTTTTTATGGCGGGAAATGCAGATTTCTGAATATCTAAATAGAATATTCAAAACCTATTACTTTTGCATATGTGCTTTTTTATTTTATTGATGGTTATTTAAACCACAAAAAAGTCCTTCACTTTTAACTAATCATCGTTGATTATGGTTGCCGATCACTGTCCAAAAATAATGCTCGATAATGGCCCATATAATCGTACTATGCATATTTTCCACATATTTAAATATAACCCAATCATGGGTTATGATAGGGCATTCAAAATTGAGAGTTACCTTGAATTATTGGGTCGATATGATTCACGTTCGTAGAAGGATTTATGGCCCCTCAAGTGGCGATTCTCATTGAACTGGCACATAGCAGTTATATCGCCAGGCGGAAATCGGGAGAACCACGGCTGTTTGGGTGCAAAGTCCGTAACGCTCCTCCTACAAATAAGTATATATGTATATGGTGTGGTTTAGGGAATTATCCGTTATTATCAACCCGTGCCATCGTCACATGAAAGATCTATAAATAATGTTTCGAAAACAGTTTCAAGTGCCGGCCAATTGACGTGCTAAGTCCGAGGGATATATGTGTGCTGATCGCATCGCATCGTATGGAATCGCATAGAATTAGCTCTCTGATAGCTCCATCTAAGGTGGACCCGAGTCTTATGGCAGCACTAAAGTGAGTACGGAATTGTTAGCCCACGAAAAGCTAATCAAAGATAATCTAATTCCGGTCTCTGATTTAGATTGCAGCAAAGCACTTGGATTTCGCAGGTGTTGAACTTAGGCAAAAAGAAGGTCCACCCTAGGCGACTGAGTAGTACGAAAGGCCTTCAGTGGGGGGTCGCAAAGTCCATATCAAGGCTAACAGATAGGTAAAACTTACGATGTTCTTTGCTACAATTTCATTTGAGTCTTGGCCGCCTTAGTTTATATTGCAACAGACTATATGCGCTGATTTTTATTCGATTATTCGATAAACGATTCGTTTATTTATTTGAAAGGTTAAAAATATGCTTACTCTAAAACAAAACATATGTCCTCATATAGTGTAAGATTTTGTAATCTTTATGGGGGAAATGAAAACTGATTTTACCCCGGCAACCGAATCCAGTGATTCATTCACATTCATTCATCATTCACATTCATTTTCAAACGGCCAGTTAACCTCTCATTATTTTGCCACCCAGACGAGCTTATCGACTAATTTATGGATGCCCCGAGTTCACCGAGATTTGGATTCCTTGCAGGTGGAAACACTTTTGCTACGCTCGCTTTACAATGATTTCCTGTGATGGTAAATTACGAGAGCAAGCCACCTGCTCTAGTAAATCTAGTGAAGATCTAGTGGCAGATAAGATTCGTTTAAGATTGGGTGGGGTGAGAAGTACTCAGGCAGCAATCAGTGTTTCACCTCCTCAAAGATGGCTTCCCCATCGATGGTTCCGCACTCCATCTGAAGTGAGTGTCATCCAATCCAAGCGAATGCCACCACTCGATATCAATGGACATGGGCAAGTGGCCTCTCGGATCGCAGATACGATTGCCTGATATGGTAAATGAAATAAGGCTGATTATGCTCCTTTTTTTTTTTTTTTTGTTTACCTCCTTGAAATGCGGAGGCCGTGTGCCTCGATTGCGATTATTCAAATTCGGGGAAGTGTTTAGACCAATTTTCATTTTAACCTGTTGCCAATATACTTATATTACATTTATTTATTCAACTTAATAAAGACTTTTTATCTTAAAAAAAAGTCATTCCTCTATCTATAGTGTTCTTTGGAAACCCAAAATCGGATTCCAAATCGACCTTGACTTTCTATACCCACCGAAATCGAAATGATCGTATAATTGTCTGTTCAGGTGTGCTGCTCGTGGGACCAAAGTCCTCGGGGCTTTTGGGTAATTTAATTAAACCGAATCTAAATTTTGTTCCTCTGATAGTGCCATGATGAACTGTCTGCAATCTTGACCGCAGCACTGCGACTACTACTACTACTTATTTTTTTTTTTATTTTTATTTGTCTTTGACATGGATTTATGGACGGCAGACGGCGGACTGCGATCACGGAATCCGTTTTTGGAGAATCCAGTTCGCACATAGTAGTATGAGGTAACCAAGTGGGTATGGTGGGCTGGATTGGCTGGATAGGATTGGGGGATTGGGCCAGATAAGACACACGCGGCGATAAAGTGGGCAATGCAAGCCATTTGATTAGAAGGTAGAGGTGGCTAGAGGAGAGGTTACCCCTTATCGCGGGGTAAGGTAACCAAGACCAGTAGCTGCCAATATTTATAGACTCCAGGGGCGGGCGTTGCTTGGTCATCGCTGCCCTAGCGCTGCCCACTCAAGTGCCCACTCCACTTCACTCGCTCCCAAAACGGAACGAAACGGAACCCAAACGAAAACCCAAAGAAAATATGAAATGACTAGCCTATAAAAGGCAGGCGATCTTTGCGATCGCCCACTCAGTAAAACGAACCCACCTCAGGTGGCCGCGACGCGTTCTCCAGATCCCAAGATCCCATAGTGACTAGCATTATTAGCCACATCCATCGAGGATTCACGCCAGCAGGATTATGAAGGAGCATTTCGGTGTCCTGGCAGTCGCGCTGCTGATCGCGACTGTCGGTGCCCAGGATGCATCGTCCAATTACCTGCTCACCGGTCACTCCACACCGCTGGCCAGCAGCTTTGCCCACCAGTTCTTCACCTTGGCCTCCCAGCGCGCCGCACTCGCCAATAGGACGAGCAACCAGGCGGTTCAGACTTACGCGGATCGCGCCTACGACGATGATCTCTGCGATCGGGACATCAACCTCATTCGGGATTCCATCAACAACTTGGAGGAGTGGGCTCTGGAATGTAAGCACACTACTTTTTTTTTTTAAGTGTTCAACTATAGTTACTAGGAAGTATTCATTCACTTGGGTGAATATCGACTAGAGAAGTGATTGTTCCAATTCAGATTACTCTGATGCGATTTATTCATAAATCGTTAACTTTTGTTACAGTAAGTCCCAATCCTCACTATTCATAAATCCAATTTAGCCTTGATTTCACTTTTATGTGGGCCATAAATTTAATTGCAAATCAATTTCTGTCGATTCAATTTCGCTGCCTGAATTGCCTGCGATAAGATCTGTGGAGTGACTGCGAAATTTCCCACATGATAAGTTGCTTTGCATGGGGAACTCTTGTTCTAATTTATTAACATGATTAGGAGATTAAGAACGAGACTGATCCGGCCACTTCATCTTTTGGTTCATACCTTTTTCTATACCTTTTTCTATATATTTTTCCATTTTATTTTATAAATAACCCGTGAAATTTGATTGCGTCTTTATGGCCGTTATTATGGGCGTTATCTCAGCTGGCATTTCACAATTCCATTCATAAGTGGAGTGCAATTTACGACACTCGTATATCAAGGCGGCATAGTAAAGTGCACTATCAAATCCGTATCATATCGGGCTCCATTTTAATCTACTAGACTTATCGTTGCTGCAAATCCCCAGCAGAAAACCCGCAGGTGGGGAGTCCAAAATCTGTAGCTCTTCAAAAGTTGTTATCTCTGTGGAGGAGTGGTTTCATTTTGGATTGTACTTCGGCACTTCTGCAAGCTAATGCGGCACTTGAATACTTCAAAGTGGCTACTTCAATTCGATGGTCTTGTATATTAGATGACACACTATTAGCAACAGATGGATATCCACTTAACACCTTGAGAACTTTACCATTTCTGTATATTTACACAATACTATACTATACATCCTTGCAGTTCCCGACACATGGGGTCGTTTGCCCATGGGTCTCTTCTGGGGCCACACGATCAGCATGGGTCAGTACGAGGAGTGTGTGGCAGCCAGCAGTACGCACACCACTGAGATCCGTGGACAGTACTGCCTGGCTAGCTTGAACATAACCACGTTCTATCAATCGGTTAAGAAACGCGGCGAAGAGTTCAATCGCATTAGCTACAAGCAAACCGATCCCGAAATCTTTGAGCTGGGCATCTGCATACCCAAGACGTGCAGTGCATCCAAGACCGATGAGTTGCTCAAATACGCCATCAACCACTTTTATGGCCAGGATGTGCGTGATTCGAACTTTACAATGGTAACGGAAGCGCGCTGCAAATACGATGCACCCATCGAGCTGCGCGGCATTGATATTTTCGCCATGTGAGTATAATGGTTTTTCTATTTTATTAATAGCAATCCAATTACTAATTCCATGTTGCACACAGCATTTTCTTCTCGCTGATCATCTTCTTTATGGTGGCGAGCAGTGTCTACGATTATATTCAGACCCGCAAAGGAGGTGAGTTCGTGGTTATCCATACTACCGGAATATCATCTAATGTTGTTTTGTATATAGCACCCAAAAAGCCACTGCTGGTTGCATTTTCCGTGCTGACCAATGCACCCAAGATTTTCACCGTGAAGAAGGTGAACAATCCGAATGTGATACACTGCCTGAATGGACTGCGTTGCTTCAGCATGATGTGGGTGGTCTTTGGCCACGGCTACATGACCTTCTACGATCTGCCTCACATTAACAAGAACAAGTTCTACACCTGGGTGCAGACACCCTATTCGATGTTGGTCCAGAATGGTTCGCTCTGCGTGGACACGTTCTTCTTCATGTCCGGACTGCTGATGTGCTGGGGCGCCTTCCGTGAAATGGAGCGCACCAAGGGCAAGTTGAACATCCCCATGATGTACTTCCATCGCTACATCCGTCTCACGCCGGTGGTGGCCGTTGTCGTTCTGTACATTATGTCGCTGTACAAGTACTCGGGCGCCGGTCCCATGTGGTTCAAGCTGGGCACCCAGGATAAGCGATGTGCCGACACCTGGTGGGCAACGCTGATCTACGTCCAGAACTATGCCTTCCCCTACAGCATTGTAAGTGTGTGGCTTCTAGCACAAGTTGTTGATCCTTCTAAGCCGAATTTTCAATTCTCTTCTTATTAGTGCATCTCACAATCGTGGTATTTGGCCGTGGACACGCAGCTGTACTTCCTGTCGCCACTGTTCCTCATTCCGCTGTGGAAATGGGGCAAGAAGGCCCTGGTGCCCATTGTCATCGTACTGATCTTGTGCTTGGGCGGCACCTTTGCCACCTTTATGTTGAATGACTTTACGCTATTCCGCGTGCAGGACGATCAAGTGGATTTGCGACAGCGATTGACCTACTATCCAACCCACACGCGGATTCCCACTTGGTTGATTGGCGTGATCTTTGGCTATTTCCTGTTTACGCGCAATCGTGGACGCCAGATACCGATGTCCAAGCCCCTGGTTCTGACCGGCTGGTTTGTGGCCTTTGGAACGATGTTGGCCTGCATGTGGGGACCCTACTGGCGCATCCTGCCCGATACGCCCGACTCGCCACTGATCGAAGGCGCCTTCTTTGAGCCCCTGAGCCGCACGTCGTGGGCTCTGTCCATCGGCTGGATCGTTTGGGCGTGCTACAATGGTCATGGTGGCCTGGTCAATGACTTCCTCTCCTGGGGCTTCTTCACGGGCTTCAGTCGATTGTGCTACTGCATGTACGTCATTCATCGCATTGTCCAGCTGGTCAACGCCGCTCGTCTGCAGACGGACACCCACTTCTCCAACTACGATGCGGTATGTATTGATATTGATCTTGCCACGCGATTGGGGTGATTTAAAGTCTTGAATTTTCGATTTTAGATCCTTCGCTGGTGGCACGACTTTGGCATCACCCTTACCGCCTCGATCTTCGCCACTTTGGCCTTCGAGGCACCCATTTTGGGCATCGAGAAGGCCATATTCGGCAAGCCGGCGCCCAAGAAGCCAACTCCCGGTGAGCTGGCCAAGGCTGCCCCGGTGGCGGCCACTTCTGCTCCCGCCGAACCGGAACCGGAAGTCAAGCCCGTCGAGGAGACCAAGACGGAAATAGCGCCCGTTCCCACCAACGAAGAGAATCCATCCAAGGCCTAGATTCGGCAGCCTCAATACGATTTTTTTTTTCACCATGCAAGCCAATTTTTTGTGTGTAGTTAGTTTAATTTATTAAAAAATTTTCAACAACTAAACGATTCCATGTATTTATACCCAATTTCATATGTTAAATTAAGGGTAATGTTACGCTACAGCGATAGTAACAGTGGACCTAACAGCGATATTAACAGTGGACTTAACTGTTACGCTACACATTGCTGTTAGAAAAAGCGCCAATGCGGCCGAAAGGGGAACATTGGCATGTGAAACCAATGCGCCACCTAGATAGTAACTCGATGAATCGCTGAACATCGATAGCGAAGCGGTGTATCGAAAGGTATCGATACCCGAAAAACATCGATGCCCGATGCATCCATGTTTATTCACATCACTAGCTCTACGGTAAAAATGGAGGCAGAACAACAAGAATTCGTAAGTTCCGTTCCCAAAATAAACCAAACAAACAAATAAATATTGTTTATTCGCGTCACTGTGCCGCCTTGCTGCCCACTGGCACGCCACGCCCACTCGCCAGGGCGAATTAGTGATCGTCATGGGTTAAACAAAACAGGACTTGCAACGGGAAAACCTTAATAACAGAAAGGCTTAACGAAACGTTTACCGAAATTTTGCGTGCGTGTTTTCAACCTGTATTCGTATGCCAGTGTGTTTGTGTGTGTCGCTATGCGAGCTTACCTGTTTGTGTGTGTGTGTGCTGTTGGGCAAACTTTTTGTGTGGCGGTATTTGTGCGTTTGTTCCGCAATTGCAATGTTTGTGCCCTGCAAGTGTGTGTTTGTGCGTGTTTATATCGGTTAACACGTGCCGCCCCCGCCCCTCTGCTAATCGCTCCGTCTCCTTTCCGCTCGCACATTCCGTTGCAGCTCTCTTATCACTGCAACAACAACAAGAGCGCCTGTTTGGGCGTATGTGTGTGTGAGTGTGTGTGTGTGTGTATGTGTGTGTGTATGTGGGTTCGCTTCATTAGGGAAAGTGATTTCCGGAGTGCAGTTATTGTTGTTGTTGTTACTGTTGCTCTTGCAAAAGGGTCAAAAACCGGTTTAGTTGCAAGAAATGTAGGAAAACAAAAAAGCTGAGAAACGAGAGCTGGAAAAACGCTTTCCCTTCGTTAAAATAGCATTATTTTATTTGATTTTTTTTAAGCCGGCCGATTTTGCATTGCACAAATCTTTGCTCCCAATACCGCTGTCACACACACACACTAGCGCACAATTGTACTGCCATTGTTTGCTTAATCACTTAACGGGTGCGAGAGAGACGAAGGGGGAGGAGCGAGAAGAAGAGCGGAGCGACTGAGAGATCAAGTAAATATATTCGTTTAATTGGGATTTCAAATTCCTATTTAAAAGGCGCTTGATAATGTTTTCAAATATTTCACATGACATTACAAATCTTAACTGCCAAAAAATAATAATAACTAGTTATTTCATTTGTTATTTTCATAAACTCCAACCGGATTATGTGTTTAATATATTTATCTTATATAGAAACATTTTTTTCCAATTAGTTTGTAGAATTCATTCAACTACTTCTTTCATAGCTTTAAACGGTTTTCGAATTGGCTAAAATTTTCCTGGAAATTTGTTGGCAATTCTGGTTCAATAATTTCTATAACGAAATTCTTTTGAAGTCGCCAGTTTTCCCTTTGTATTTTCTCTACGCCAATCGGAAGTAGTGTTGTTTATGTGCTTTCCCGATAATTTATTTATTTTCTTCTCAAGATTTCCCCATCCACCAGCATCGTAAATTCGTATTTCCTTGGAATTCTTATTTCGGGTCTTCAAAACTGCTTTAACGCGAAATTTTCATTCATGCAAATTGATCGTTGTTGTTGTTTTTGTTGCACGTGGTAGTGATGAGGTGGGAAAAAAGAGAAAAGGTCAATTTGTGGTTTATTTTCTGATTTGCCATCCATATCACGCGATCTTGCTTCGGATTGGAAATCACTTATAGACATGTACAAATGGTTTAAATTACTTAACTATCGTTTTCCAAACGGTTTCACACAGTGCTCTAATTATTTATGTATAATTAATCAGTTTTTTGGGAAATCTCTGTGGGTTCTATTGAAAGTTAGGAACACTACAAAGCGAACTTCATATCCTAATTAAAGTAATTTATATACATAGTTCAAATATTATTGGCTTCAATGGAAGCGAAATGATGAATTCCCAGGCCTAGGAATGCGATCGATGGAACATCCTGAAAACGACAGCTCCTGCTGGCATCCTTTGATGGCTTTGAGTGGGAGGCCGCTTTCTCCCACTATTTTCTTTTGCCCGCAATTTGCACATATTTCGTGTGCGCACAATTGATTTCACTTGAATTGACATTACTAACTACAAATTGTTGCGTTCCCAATGTTGCATATGTACTTGCCAACTGTTGTGGATGCCACCACCCCCAACTCGTCGTCCGTCTGTCTGTCTGTTCGATGCATAAATCAAATTGCTCATAAAAAGGGCAGACAGTCGGGCAACAACAATGACAACACTTCAGCCGACTCTCTGGTTTCTGGTCCTCCATTGGATTCCATGTGCACAAATAAATTTATTTGTGCAGTAAATTCGCCAGTGTCGTCGTGCTCTTCTTTTGAGAAGGGGTCTCCAGTTGGTATTCTCAATATGGGATATATATTGTTGCATATGGCTAAAACGACTTTATTAATTATCTAAAGTACAAATGGGTAGGGAGTTCCCTTTAAAATAAATGTATTATATCTATCATAACTAAAAAGCACAAAATGTTTCATGCTATGCTCCCCCTTAATAATTATCTTCTGATTCTTTAGGCGTTTTAGTTTCCCCCTTTTCGAATGCAATCCCCAAAACGAATTTGAACGAACCCTTTGTGAAATTGTTTTTTTCAGCTCTACCTCTGCGCTGCGAGCGCTTACAAAGTTATGAAATATTTGTGTCCCATTGCAGTTGACTGCTCGTCCTTTTCATACCCGCCGCAACTGGGCTTCCTTCCTTTCCTGCCAACATCATCATCATTTTGCCCTTTTCGGTTGTCCTGGATTTATTATGGCATCCTTGTGCCGGTATTTTGAACCCAGCCCAGCCCAGCCCAAAGTACAATAACCCAGGGCAGGGTAGCCACAGCCAAAGGATGATGATGTAGATGGGGATGTGGATGTGGATGTGGATGTTGATGTGGCGAGGATGAGGATGAGGTTGGGGATGAGGATAAAGTGGCGGCAGCCTGTTGCTATGCCTGTTCTTGATTTGACTGGGCTTCCTCATTTGCGTTGATTAAGCCGCAAGGGCTGTGCCACAGATAGCGGCCACAATAACTTTCATTAAAAGCGAAAAAGCGGAGAATATAAATAAAATGGAAAATAAACACTAAAACGTTGTGCAACTGGGCCCATGTGTGCTCGCTCGCTCGCTTGCTGGAAATGGGTCAGGCCCAGTAGTAGTTCCCTTTCCCATTACCATTCCCAATCCCAGTGCTCTTTCTCTTATCATAGCCCATAGTGCCATAGTGCCATAGTCCATAGCCCAGAACCAAGCCCACAATCCAGCCAAAGTGGAGCAGCCGCCCGGACCGAAATCAAAACTGGAACGGTGTTTTTTTCTTGGTTTGGGGGTTGTCTGCAGTTCGTTTTCTTCCCTCCCATTTTCTGGGAGCCCCGAGCACCTAGCAAAAATAATATTCCCAAAATAAACAAGCTGGCGAAAAATAAAATATAAAGGGGAGTGCAAAGACAGAACAACAAATGCGCAAAAAAAACTACAAAAGGTGTACACTCCTCACTGAATATTATTACTACTATTACTATAGAACCCAATGCCTGACTGGCTTTAGCACACTAAACTTTAATTAAATAGCACTAAATACTCAAACAACTATCTCAGAAAGTACAAGTTTTTTGTGTTATAAAGACGCCACACAACTTAATCCGCTTGGCCAAACGAAATATATGTACTTCGTAACTCTGCGAACTTTTGCGCTTTTCAACTCAAATGCTGGAAATGGAAACCGTTTGCATATGGAAAATTCAATTGCGCAATTTCTGCGCGATTATTACAGTACACTTGCCTGCGGATATTTATGGTATATACATACATATATAAACATATAGGCAAGAATCTGATTGTTCGAGAATATTTCATTGATACTCGTATGGATGCAAGTGGAACGGATTGTTTTGAATAGTTTGTGGTACCTTCTTGTCTGTTATACTAAATAATTGTGTAAATATAGTTCGCTGAGCTTACTGTGTATGTAAGACAAGTCTTGAATTTATGGAATGATGCCTCCTTTTAGAACCAAAAGAATTATTTTTAAATTCTACAACTACTAAATGCAGCTTATCCGCAATGTGCATCCTATTCGCCGCCTAGAACTCTGGAATTGACCATTAATCTCGGAGCCTCCGGCATTGTTAACCCTTTGATTGTTTGCCAACCAATTGCTCCTCATCTCCGGGGATGTGTGTTTGTTTGCCACCAAAGTGGGTCAATGAATGCAGTCTGGCTATCTGAGTAGGGCCATTTTAATCGTGGCCAGATTCCAGGAGTCCGAGGTTTATTACGATTTTCCATTTACTTATGGATAATTGGAACTATTGCGATTGCCAGTGCTGCTTCTCTGTGGGCAATGGAGGAGTAGAACTTGGTGTGCAGCTAGGGCATTGTGTTTCGTTTGTTGTTGTTCTCCATCCAAGCCATGCCTCCCATGCCTCCCATGCCACCATGCCAATCATGCAGGTTGTTGAACTCCCTCAGACTCGCACACTCGCATGTGACCGACCGGCTGAGTGGCTCTCAGAGACCGGAGGCGCAGCTCTTCGCCTCCGTTGCTAGTTTATTCTGATTCTGATTCTGGATCCGAATCCCAATCTGGCGCTGATGATGCTCATGCTCCTCCTCTGAGCTTCAGATGCTGGCGTGGATTTGGCCTGTGTTGTTGCTTTCGCACAGATTTCTTCGCGAGTACAGTAAGAATTAGATAATGCAGCCTAGCTGAAAGAGAAATGTGTAAGGAAAGATATTTGAAAAAAATCTTGGAATAATAATAATGTAGAATATATTTAATTTTGATTTTCTAAATTACATGTATGATATTCGAAAATTTAAAAAGAGGTGTATACTTAGAAATGTTCACATTGTTAAAGCGATCAACCAGGCTGAATTAAATTTATCGAGAACTTACTGTGGTGTATTTGAGTTTTTTTTTGGCTTTTTCTTTATGTCATAGGCTCTTCTCAGTTCTTTGGCTTTCTTTTGCACAATTACCAGCAAAGATTTTGGCCTCGCTTCGCTTTACTTTTGCCTGCTGTTGGTTCTTTACACAAATATATAGTTTCTAATGCGATGGCTCCCATTGTCTGAGTCTCCATTTCCGCTGTTCTTCACTACCACCCCCCCCTTTACATCCTCCTATCAACGCTTTGTGTCGTGCTCAAGTCTTCATTGCGATATATTCTCAATTGCATTTGGACCACGGCCTGACAATGACATGTGTCCCCATCTCGTCCGTATCTTTTATTTTTCATCTCGCATCTCTCATCTCTTGACTCCCAACTTGTCTTGATCCCATCCTCAACACTTTCGAATGCCGCGGGCTTTTAGCCATTTCCAACAAAAATCAAAACTAAAGGTACACCGAGAAAAAGAAGCGGATATTACTAACTTGCTAAAGTAATTTTAAAGGTTCATACATTTTTTAAGTGAAACACATGACTGCACAGCACAGATTATTTAAGTTAGAGTTATTGAACGATGGATCATAATATCGGATGGTATATCTCTTACCAATAACCATATGTCTACATTTTCTCTACGTGTAAAAGCTAGAAGAAAACGCAGAAACCAAGTTGAAAGAACTCTTAGGGGGCATTGTTGCTCTTTTTTCGCTTTTGATTGGTTTGACCGATTTACATTGTGCAAAAGAAATGAGTTTTTGGGGGAGGTATGTATGTATGTATGGTAAGGTATAGAGCGCCAAATGTGGAGGTCGGGGGGCTTTTCATTTGTTTGGCCTACATAGGGCTCCAAAAACATGTTTGCTGTTCGTTTCTCCCACATTTGGCTGGCTCTCCTGTTTAGAAGTTTTTAGCCATTTCTGATAATTAAAAAGGCAACATTTCATTTGTTTTGTTTGCCCGTTTGCCCGTTACCCCGTTTGCATTTCTAAGGCTGTTATGCTCCCTTGGCATTTTGCCCATCGGTTGTGCCAAAAACATAAAAAGAAATGGACAGGAGAGGGGAATGTACTGGATATATTGGCAGACTTAATTGTGGACTCAATCTGAAGTGGAGGGGGTACTGATATAAAATCTCACAGGGCTGCCAAATGCACTTACAGTCTATTTATTCTGCTTTAGAACTCCAGACTTACTAATAAACATTTGGTTGATAGTTATTTAATACTATGAGAGTCCTTTTAGAACTATCATCGAAAATGATCTCCAATTCCCAATGGCGATTTATGCAGTTGAAAGAAAGCAACGTATCAAAGTAATATCAAAGTACCGCGAATCTTGCAAGCACTTTCTTTGGACATATGTACTTATCTTGAATTTAAATTACCAACTTCGTAATAAAGCAATTTTAAGTTGGGGGCATGACATAAGAAGTCTTTAGCCGGAGAAATGGAGAATGAGAAATGCTTTCAATTGCTCAGCTTAGTCACGTTCCACTGGAAAAATATGTCGCATCATCGAAGGCAGTTACCAGTTTTTTTTTTTTCGTTGTTTTTCGGGGGTTCCGAATCTCGCTCCATTGCGCAATCGTATAGATATGTATAATGGGGGAGGGGAAAATGATAATGCCCCTAATCCCATTTGTGATCACTTTCTATGAGGAATGAGGTCAACAGCAGTGGCTAATTTGTGGATCAAACTCGTTTTGAGGGCGCCAAACACAGACGCAAAGTCCCACTGTAGCAATCAGATCGATTCATCGATATTAACATATGTGTGTTTAAGCTGCGGTGATTTCTTTTCGATGCGGATTTGTGTATAAAAACGCATTGAAAAGAAAGTTTTCTGCTCTACAGCGGCCACAACAATAGTAGTTATAATAATTATAATATTATTATAACAACAAAAACACACACAACAACAGCGAAGCGTGATGCTTGAGGCTTTTGTCTTGTCTCAATGTCACGCCCCTTGATGGAAGAAAGGGGAAGGGGGGCCGCTTGGCGGTTGGCGGTACAGAGACAGAGTTAAGCGAGCGTTTTGTTTAAATAATCGAGAGACAGGCGCGCGCAAACACAAGAAAGCGTAATAATAATGAAAAATAATAACAATAATCATGCGCAAATGGTAGAAAACAATACGCACTCGCATATGCACATACTATGTACATATGTATATACATCATACATATATATGTACATATGTATGCATGTAAGTCGTACGTGAAGCAAGTGAAATTTTTTCCAGCGACACTCGAAACTGGCGAAATTTCTTAACACTTTCATAAGAAGTCATGAGCAGCGGCAAAGAAAATAAATTAAATTAAGCACAAAAGCCGCTCAGCGAGCCGTGCCTTTGGGCATTAAGATTTAAGCTTGATTTAGTTATTTTCCTCACATTTTTTGCACCCCCCCCCATTTCCATGACGGCTCCCAACTGAGCTCGCTGCGCACTTCTGTTAGAATGCAGTGGGACCTCGCTGCGGAAGACGACATGATTACATTGACTACGGTGACATTCAACTAAAAAAAAGAACTCGCAAAATTTATAAGTTATAAAGAACCACATTTTTTAATCAGACTTGATGAAAAAAGTTCTAGTTACAAGAGGTTTGGTTTTGGGCGATTCTACTGCTCTTGCTGGCGATTAACAGATCGTGATCACTGTTAATAGGCATCCTTTTAATCTTAACATGGGCTCCCGTTTTCTCCTCTCTTTCTCTCTCACTCTTCCGCCGGCTGACATTGAACTGTGTCAGTGGCAGCGGCAACAACAGCAACAACACCTTGTAATGGGGCGGACTGCGCAGCTCCACTCGCTCAGCCTCTCTTCGCAGCACAGTGGGCAAAGTGGCGTTTCAGATGGAATACGTTTTGTGGGTCTGCAAAATGATTGTATTGATATACATATATGTATATAAAGTAGTTTTATTGTTAATAACTTACATTTAAATTAATTGTAAATTCTATGCTTCATTGTGGTATTGGATAAATGGTAAACAACTGGTATTCAAAAAACTAGATTACGTGGTCTGACCCACTGTGCGCTCCTCTTTCTCTTCTGCGCATGCGCAGCAGCTCTGCCGACGCCGACAGAGGCTGCTGGCTGCGTTTCTCGCTGTCTCGCTGTCTCGCCGTTCACTGTTCATTGTTTGTTGTCAGTCGACGCGCGTTCATCTCGTCTCATCCGCCTCGTGCGCTCGCGTCTTTTCGCTGTGATGTGGAATTAAATTATTATTGTTTATTTATTTGTTTTTGTGCGTGTGTTTTTGTGTGTGCAATATAGTGTTTGTTCCAGCGTGTGGGTGTGTGAAAAATGCCGTAAAATGCAGCAAACGCAATGGAATAAGGACAGACAGGAGGATAGAAACAACAATAGTAGCAGCAGGAGCGAGCAGGATAGCGGCTGTCATCGGCGTCTCTTCCTGTGCATTGGCAAGGTGTGTGTCAGTGTGTTTGTTTGTGTGCGTGTGCGCACATCCATCTCATTCTTACATATGACTTTGATTTTTACTTTCTAAGCTTTGCTTTGCTTTTCTCTCACCTCAGGATGCTCTCTTTTTGCTTGGTTCTCTCTTTAGAACACCGAAAAAAAATATGATAGAAAGAATGAACGAGCTTAGTCTTTTTAACCTATGATATTGGGTTCTACTAGATTTCATTAAATTACAAACCCAGTCTTATATAATAACTTACTAATATTATATTACTAAATTCAAATAAATAGAAAATTCACATAGCAATGGTTTTTTGTCAAGTTAAATGCACATAAAAGGTACTCGTTTAAGTTTTTTTTCTGCTTGCTAATATCTTTTCTTCCTGTGTGATAACTCTCTTTTACTTGTATCTTTTTTTCTTTTCCTGCGCTATTTATAGATAGTTTTGCTTGCCTTTCTAGCTCCTTCTGTTCCTTTTCAACTTGTTGCGCTCTCTCAAGCTTCAAGATGTGTTCTTCTGCTGTTCTTTCTTCTCTAGTTCATTAGCATCGAACAAAGACTTCTGCGAAGTTGGTTTCTTTTCACCTGAGAATTACCGGGAAACGCGAGATGAACACACTCACTCACTTATCTCAGATGCTGTATTTGTCTTAAGAGAGAAAGAATGGATCCATTTCAGTTATACCAACTACCTATCTTATCTGATCTGGTGTTAAATAAAAGCCTTACACTTCAGTGGGCTGCCAAAGTCGAGTATTAAACTGCCTAATACCGGGAAACAAGAGAGTTAGATCTTTGGAATTTTGATATTGCTAATAGTCTTTTTTTTTACTAGCCATTAAGTTAGAAAGATATTTATACCTATCTATCACCCTTTGAATACTATATTTTATCGACTTAACCATTAATTTCAATCAGAGTTGGCTTACTCATTGAAAACATTATGGATTTTGTTGTTGTTACAAAACACATGCACTCTGATTTTTCCGTATTTAGCACTTAAACATTCTAATTACTCATCTGCTTCTTCCCGTGAAATATGCTTACAGATAGTTTCGAAAACGTATAGCAGCTGTTGACTTTGGTAGTATGAAATCATGTTCCATTAGCTTTTTTAGCCTCGTAATCCAACAGCTGGTTTCTTTTGTTTTTCGCCTCGCATTTCTTTTGCTATTGGCCAAGTTCCGTTTGGAACTCGGATTCGAACCCATATGTAACACATCTCATCGCACAAGAAACCCAAGAAACATGAGGCGAACGGGAGACCCGACATCAATTCGCATGCAAATGAAATTTCGCCGCTTCTTTGGATTTCTTTCTAAAAGCATTTGTTCATATGCAAATGGTCGTGACGAAGGGGGGCCTAGCTGAAGGGGGGGGCTATTAGGATAGACAATAAAGATAAACCGTTTGAAAAGCATAGTATTTGTTCTTGAATAAAGTCTCTGATTTAATGAATCCTAAAATTGGAATTTTTTTATCTGTAATAAAATGTAAATAATACCATAATATTTCCTTTTAAGCTTAATTTATATCGACTAGTACTACTAGTGAAGTGGTTCGCCTTAGAGAAGTTATACTGTAGCGGCAACGTATGAACTGAGCGGTCTTTTGTCCATCTCCAAGTTACCACCATCCGCCATGGGGTCAGGTCTTTGCCGCTCCGCTTCTCATCCCATAAACCCCACCATATCACTCCCCGCAAACCAATTTGCGACTGCGCATTCAGCGGAAGCATAGTAAATGCGCTTTAGCAGAGCATTTCGAATCAATTGCGAAAGTGTGAAAGGAAGTGGCCCCTCCTGCGAAACAAAAAACCCCTTCGTTGTGCGTCGTTTCCTGCTGGAAACTGTGCAATATTCTCAGACAACAATCTGTCAGCAATATCCTGCATCCTGTGAAAGGAAATCGTCGAAAGGAGGCGGAACGAAGTCGTAAATAATGGCGAAAGCCTCGTTTGATGATCCTGTGGGAGGCTCTGGTGCATTCACTCAATGGGGGTTAATATCCGAGCTCCGCTGAATGGTTACAATGGATAAAATGGAAAATCATAACAAAGCGAAAGGGGTTGGTGTGATAAAGATGGGTTTTTTTGTTTAAACTGCACTTTATGCAATTTCTATTGAGGTTTAATGTAGCCATTTAACATCCCAATTATTTACATTATGAAGGCTTGCCAGGAAAATGCATTATAATGATTCTAAAGCTGTGTTTCACCTTTTCCAAGTGACCGACCAACTGTTGTCAACTCACTGACCAAGTGCAATTAAGCGTGTATATATACAATATTCTGATTTAATGCTCCATTTACTGCAGAGCAATTGTTCACGACCAGATTAGTCAGCAATGAAATCATTAATGATGATGAGTGATCTGTGCGCGGTAACTACTATGTTGATCAGCCAGATAGATATGGCTGCTGTTCGATGTTGGCAGTTTCTCCACCCAATCTGCATGGTGTTTGGTCTATGGGTTTTTAGTTTTTCCCCCTAGCGAATCTAACTAACTATCTGGCTGACTGAGAGTTTTCCAATCGCTGATCGTTGGCTTGATTTTCAGAACAACGAACAACCAGCAACCAGCGGCTTCCATGCTCAGAGTCCGTTAACAGAAGAGTCTTCTCCAGAGATCGGAGACACCGATTTAGCCATGGCCCCAAGCGGTTTTACAGTTTCCAGGTAGAACCGAACTAACCGAACTAACCGAACGATCCGAACGAAACGGATTGGAACAGTTTTGCCAGGTCTGTCGCTTTTACTTTGCATGCAAACAGTTAAGAAGACTGGTCGCTGTTGGTTGTTGGTTGGTTGCTTAGTTGCTTGCTTGTTGCTCTATTAACTGGCTCTGGCCAAGAGATTTACGTTGACTGTAATCATAACCATAACCAGAACTTACACTCGAACTGTGCACCGAAACCGGAAGTGAGCGAACTGCCGAGCTTCCGTCTTCACAAGCTGCTTTCTAGATTTCTTTCCTTAGCATCAGGCTAATTGAAACAACAATCTTTTGTTTATGCTAACTCTTCAGGCGATCTTTTAAGAAGCTATTCTCGAATCTTCACTTTAGCCTTTCATAATCACAACCACTGTTTTACAAAATGTTTATTTTGGACAACATTGAGTACTAATTAATCATTTTTATGTTAAAAACTCCACGAGAACAAAACAAACTAATGATCTGCTGTAAACATATCTCACTTGATTGATTGAGATATTTTCATGGAAATGATACATCAGCAGCATACCCATCACATATGTATACTATGTACACCCTTTTGCTGACCCATTCCATTGAACTTAGTCACAAATCCGGGGCATTCGGGCGACTCTCTCCGATAAACCTTTTTGATTTCCAGTCCGGACCAACGGCCCGGCCCCGCCCCGTCCCACTCCGCTCCGCCCCCGTGATCCCCGCGTGCCAAAAGTGAAAGTAGCGCCCGCGGGGCCATTAGCGGGTATCCAAAATTAGACACGACTTGGTGACCTGTTGGCCTAGGCCAGCTACTTGCTACCAGCTACCAGCTACCGACTGCAAGTAAACAACAAACCCACAAACGACGGATGACACATCATAAACAAACACCGCGTATCCAGTTCCACTCAGCATGTGTGTGTGTGTGTGTGTGTGTTTTGTTTTTTTCGTATGGAAAATGGGGCTTTGCAATGTAAATAGTCCAATTACGGATGAAAGGATTTGAATTTCGACTCCTGAATGGATTTATTTAGTCACTTTCCTCGAAACAAATGAATGTCTTATGTCATGACCATTAAGTCGCTGTTCCAGACTCCGTTGCGATAATGTATTCGTAGAAAGACGCGAGATAAACAAACGTGATCGCTGGGAAAGAGGTGAGGATCATAAATACGATGACGCATACCATCGCTCACCTCTCTTTTGGGTCGACATCATCCGAATCCGTTTCAAAGGAATCCCTGGACCCGCACTGTGGAACAAATCACATGCCATAAACGGAAATACGAGAAAAAATTTGGAGTGATAATGACATAAGCTATCCATTATCTTTAGCCATAAAACATTTTCTACAGAAACATCATTTCAATATACGTCTTAACTTTTCTCGTAAAAAAAAGCTTGCAAAAATGAATGACTATTTTTCAATATTTGTCGTGAACTTGCACTTTTTTTATTTGTGTTGCAAAAAATACTAATTAATTTATGACAATTCGCACGAGAACGTGAGCTGCTAGGGTAATTCATGCTAATTGATAGGCTTCGTTTCATTGAATGGGAACTTCTGCGAACTCTGCGCGCAGATAAAAAGCTCGAGTTCTCACGAACACAATTTGCTAGATAACTTATCGCTTGGCGCAGCACTAATCAAACATCGATGTTATCGCCGATCTGGCCCACTGTGCACCGGTCGAAGGGTGACATATGGTGGCTTCGGTTCCGTCTCCGTCTCCGTCTTCGTCGCCTTCTCCGCCTCCGCCGGCGACTCCCGCATGACTCAAATTGTTAGTATGCCTCCGCTTGGCGCCGCCCGCGTCTCCGCTTCCGAGAAAACGCTCAACGTGTTCTCTGCCCCTGCAGTTCGTTAACCGCAGCAGCGCAGCGGCGTTGCACTTGGCGAAAATCTCTACAAGTCATCTTTAAATGTGATAATCCTCTTAGCAAATTGTAAGCATCATGCGATTCTATTTTAAAACGGAATCGGTAATGACTTTAGTAAATGTCTCACGTAAAACTGGTTGGATCTTAACGGAAGACCTGCGTTTCTCCCGGTGTATCTACTATCAGTCAGTCCAGTCGATGACGATGACGACGCCGACAGCGCTGTTTTCCGCTCTGCCCGACGATCGAAGCCAAGTGGTCGCGACTGTTTGCAGTTTTCAGTACCCAAGAAACTTCGGACGCGGCGTGTCGCGAAAAGGGAAGTGCAAATAGTGGCCAATAGCGAATATCGATTAGAAGAGACTCCATCCATATCTACATACATACATATTTCCCTGCCCCAAGGATATATCCTAATTTTTGTTCAGGTGTCTTGCTAGTGCGAATGATCTATCGGTGACTTGAGTTGTGAACTTTAAAGACAGACCATGGTGCATCTGTATCAACGACGTCGCAACCGCGAACAGGTGGGTTACGATCTCCGTTTCAATGGGCTCCAAACGTTCCATTCAGTTCCGTTCTACGTTTTGTAATGTATATATAGATAAATACATATATGTATATGCTCGTGTCTGGCATATGGATTGTCTAATTAGTTGGTGCGGAAAATCGCTAGAATAGGGAATCAATTTCCAGTTGATGAAATTCGCACCTGTTGTTAAGCGTAAGCGAAAAAGAACCGGCGCAGAATAAACATTGGAAATTCAATAACGAGAGAGTCAGATAAAGAAATAAAGCCTCAATTGGTTCCCCAATAATGACGAATTGCTTTAATTGAGCAATTCCCACAAGCTTATAATGTTTTAATTTCGTTGATCCGACACTTTGGTGGCGCGAATCGTATTGCATTAACCTTGATAGGAAACGGGGTCAAAAGAAGCAACCAGAATGACGATTGACCCATTAAGAAATGAATGAAACTTGCACTTTTCACCAGAAGTACATATGTACAATGTACATATGTATATTATTATCACCCAAAGATATAATAACAATGATGTATATATACGGAAATTGCCAGACGGAGAAGATTAGTCGACTGAAAGCGGAAAAGCCAAAAGGTGGCACATTTGTTGATATTTCCCATTTACACACTTAATCTCGCCCCATTTCGAGGCAGATAAGGTGGGCCACAGTGCATTGGCATTGCACAATGTGCATACTATATACATAGTGTACTATATATGTATGTACATACATATACGATAATACGGCAGCCTTATAGGCAATGATGTGATCATAGGCGTGAGCCATTAGCTCGAAATGAAAGATGATCACCGTGTTTAATTGCACAGCATCACGAAGTCGTGAGAACACAGAGTTTGCATCACTCCATAAACTGCACAAATTTACGATCCGCGGGCTCTGAACTAGTTCCGCTGATCATAAAGTCGGCGGTTTTATTGATCTGCAAGCCGTTGGGCAGTCCAATTCAATGCCCATGAATCAAATCAAAGCAATGGCAAAGCGGAAACTAGTTGACCACTTAATGTGTGTCAGAGTGGCCGAACTAGTTCCGTAATTTAACCAATTGTCGTAAATTCACTTGCTTATGATGGAGGTCCCATCGCAGTCTAACCCGTTCTCTCACTGCAGATGCATTTAATGAGGCTATCTTTTCAGATCTCCAAGATATTGACAAAGATACTGGATTCATGCGATAAACTCGTACCGTCGGAACTGTAGTGTACTTGTCCTCATAAATTCGCAATGTAATGGAATTGAATCACTCTTTAAAGATCTTTTGCTGCTCCTACAATACACATTGATAACCATATTTTATATATAAAACTTGTTTCTGAAAACACCGCTTATATAAAAATATGAATGAAAATACTCAAATTGTGGAATTTCCCTCGGATTTACATTCTGAAAACTTTTATTTTATTTTTCGTAGAACATACACAAAAATATTTATAGTATACCCGTTTTTTTCTCAGAAAAATAATTTACTACAGATCGTAATTACTACGCAACTTAATGAATTAACTAGAAGTGTATTTTGATAACATTGATTTAGGGTTCATAAACAATTCACCAGATAAAGGCAGTCATATTAATATGCATATTTTTGCTTTCAGGCTGTGAAACAATTCATTGATCTCTGCAACAATCTGGGTGCTAACTGCAGCACGACGACAGCCACATCCCCGTCAGCTTCCTCCTCCTCAGCCAGCAGCACGCAGAACTTAATAGCAGTAGTGCCGCCACAGTTGCAGCAGCTGCAGGTGCAATTACCGGCGCCAGGAGGAGGGGCAGGTGCAGGAGGAGGAGGCGGAGGTGGTGGTGGTGGTGGTGGGGGCGCAACGCCTGTGAGACGCCACATCTCGCATACGACAGCCGTCAAGTTTCTGTACGCCCGTAAATTCGATATACCGCGAGCGGTCTCGCTGTACGAACAGCATGAACAGATCCGCCTAAAGGAGTATCTCTATAACATTGATCCGGATGTGGAGCCCTTGCGCTCCGAGTTGCAGACTGGCAAGTTCACAATCCTGGTGAGTGGTTACATACATTTCCGCATCTACAGCAGGAATGCGTTGATAACCAATTTCCGTTTCTGATTTCAGCCCGCACGCACTTCCAGTGGCGCTGCCATCGCCCTATTCACCGCCAATCGACACAGTCCGCTGAGCGTTTCGCACACAACCACGCTGCAGGGCATCGTTTATCAGCTGGACAGTGCGCTCCAGGATTCGGAGACGCAGCGCGCCGGTCTCGTTTTTATCTACGACATGAGCGGCTCCAAGTATTCCAACTTTGACTACGACCTCTCCCAGAAGATTCTCACACTGCTCAAGGTGAGTTTCGATCGGCCAGCGTGGCATACTTTCGGGCAGCTATCGCTTAATCTCTAAAGGGATCAGGAAACTATATAGCAAGTGAATCTCTATGAAACATAGAGCTTAGATGAACCAATCTGAACTTAGTTTTAAACTGAACATGTTGTTTTTAATTGAGCAAAGTTGTAAAATTTCTAAGCTTAAGGTTATAAAGTATGGTTTAGGAAAAGATATACTTTTAGGATCTTCCAATGGTTGCTAAATGCTAGCAGAAATATCATCAATGGATACATGTTCATGTTAAACTTCTTGTTTTAGTTATCTGATTTAATGTAGAAGATGCTCTCGAATTTCGTGCAATCATGCAAAACTAGTTTCATGTACTTGTCGTTCGAGAGTTGAGTCATTAACATAACCATTTAAACAGAAAAAAAACTTTTAAACATGTTCTTAAACATACATGATGACGAATCCGACACATTTCCAGGTGGCTCGTCTGTCATCACAGTGCCTGCCCCCCTGCAGTTTTGCCCCATTGTGCCGCACTTCCGGCTCGTGGCAAGTCAAAAGTCAACGCAACCCAATCCCAGCTTGCCCCACAAAGGCACGAAGCGTGGCTCACGGCGGCCTCTGAAATTAAAATATTAAACATGCCTCTATTAATGCAAAAGATATTTCCCATTTGCTGTGTGCGTTTTTTCATGTGCCATATGCGCATATATGTTTTTTGTTTTTTTTGCTGTTTTTTATCGTATCTGTGAATCAGTATACGCGCATCCAACTATCCGTGGTTTCTGTGCCAAGTGGCCTGTGGATTCTCTATCAACGGAATGGCGGAAAAATGTCTTCAAGCTGAAAATTTCTGTCTCGTTTCGTTGGCTTTTCATGTCATGCGTCAAATGTATTTCTTCTATTTTTTTTTCATATTTACTTTGTGGTTCACGTTGATTGAAAGGAAGTGGGAGGGATCCATGGAGTCGGTATTGGGCAAGTTCTTAATTTATCTCGCTTTTTTGGGTTGTTGTTGGTTGGCTTCTAAATTGTCTTTGTTTTGTAGCAAAAAGAGCTTACAAGATAATTTGGAAGTTAAAATCAGCTTAATTATATTTCCTATTCTTCCATAGCGTACTGCCAATTATAGATTGTGTTAAAATGAAAACGTATGACCCTTTCTATGGGAAATGTTGTTGTTTTAAAATTGCTTTGAAAACTATTAACTGTAGGGCCTTTGAGTGCTGTTGTGGCGTTCTCTATTATTCCGCTTTTCCGCTCATAAAAGTTAGTTATTCGCATTGTTTTTTACATGAACTCCCATGAAATATTACTGTTGTACCTGACTCGGAAATCCTTGTTGGTGGAAGTAGTTGAGTGCACACAATCAGCGCTTAAACAAAAAAAAATACCTAGAAACCCCACTCTAAGTACACACACCCCCATACACACACACGCACAAGGTGGAGATGAGTGGTTGCTGGTGGGCGGTGGTCCTGCGGGTGGGCGTGGAAATCGCAGCATGCCGCGCGTGGGCGGAAGCATTCGTCTGCCCACGCGAGCAGATGAAAAACAACTACTGCTGGCGAAGTCACACAGAGTAAGACGTAGTTTTGATTGGGAACAGCCCACTGTGTCACCAGCCCCTTTTCCACTATTTGCTTTAAAGAAATAAGACAACAACTTGCAAACCCAAAAACAACAACAGGTAGCTATCATCATCCCAGTTTTTCTTATTTTTTGTATTTTATTTATTTTTATTTTTTTTTTGTGGCTGCCATTGCTGTCGCGCTGCCTTGTTTTCCATTTCATTTGCGTTCCGTTTGCTCGAGTCCCACATTTTTGTGCTCTTTGCTGTTTTGATGTTTGTCTGGAAATTGCGTTCTACTTGTCGTCCTACTGGCTATGTACAGTTAACAGAGATCGTACCTCGAACGAAAGTATATATACATATATACACATGTATGTAAGTGCTATGAGGGTCCAGAGAAATCGCCGGCCGGCATTGAAAGTCCGCGGACATTGGAGTCTCTCTACATATTTCGCTCAATTTGCCAAAAAGCCTCTTCAGGTATATGTGTATGTGTGAATAAAGATTTACATTGGTGTTTATCTACCTACCTATATTTGTATACATAATCTGCCCACTCAGATGTACAGACTGCGTTAGACAAATGTCAATCGTAATTTGCTATCTAATATTATCTCAAATATTGGTATTATTTCTTTATAGTTAAATAATTAGGAAGAAAGAAAAAGGAAGAAAAAAGCAGGCACTATTAACTTTTACAAAAAACACTTTATCTCTTGTAGGGTTACCACCCACGCTGAATACAATAATTAATTTTAAAATTGTGCTATTGTGGTGCTATTTATGTGTACCCAAGTGTTTAAATACATACCCATCTATATATGTATATGAATTCCATTCTGCTACGAAAATCAAAACGCACAAAATAAAGTTAACAATGAAACCGATTCGGCGTGGGCGAGCTCTTCCCTCGCAAATGGAACGCCACTGGTCAGAGGGAGATGGTTGGATAGGTGGAGGGGTGAGGAAGAGGAAGTGCGGGAGAATGAGAGTGTCCAATAAGCGTTCTCTTTGACGCGTGTCTAAGTCTTTTTTTTCGTTATTTTATTGTTTTGGCTTAAGAGAGAGCGGGCCGCAGATAAATTGCGTTGGCGGTAAGCCCGATGACCGTGACGTCATGGGGATGGAAAGAAAACGAGGAAGAGCGTGGCAACTCTGGCTTGTACCATGGCGCGTATGCGCAATATTTTTGGGGCCATCACGCATACGCAGCGTTGTCGCAATGTGAAGTTGGAAGCGATCGTAGCACGCACACACTCACACACACCCACACTTATGCAGAGCGTGGAATGTGCCCACGCGTTTTCACTCTCACTTTTACGCAGAGAGTGTGGAAGTGAGAGAGAGAGAGACGGTGTTTATGCGTAGCACTGTTTATGAAATCGGGATAAAAAATATAAAAAATAAATTTATTTGTAAACGTGGGATAAACATCAACTTACTTTGATTTGGAATTGAACAAACATGTGAATATGACAAATGCAAAATGTTAGTATTCAATAATTCAAGAAATTGATGGCATAAACCTGGTAGGTGAGAGAGAGCACGGAGAGAGCAAAGCTTTAAAGCGCGCTCTTTTTCGCTGTGTCGCTGGTGGCTATCTTACGCTTTTGCTTGATTAACTAATTCAGTTGGCGTGTTCTAGTCGAACGTTATAGATTGTATCCGTAAGCACCCCCTATATCCCAAAGCAAATCTAACGGAAAAGAGCGGTTAAAATGTGCGTACACCTGGATAAGTCATTATTTCGGTGCTTTTTTTTTTCGTAATATTTTTGTGGCCCCGCAATATGTTACTGGCTGCTGCTGCACTTGGCCCACAGACACTTGATCACACAGTGATTGACGGCGGGATAATTTGGTTGTATTTATAGATCGCATCGTTCGTAAGAATATTCGGCGCGCAGTTCATTCATTGTTGCTCAGTTGGCTTAAATACGATGACGCCGTCGATATGTTAACGCTATTGTTATTGTTGGCCACTCGGCTGGCTGACTGGCTAGCTGCTGTTTTGTGTTATTTTTATAACGTGCTTTTTGTTGCCACAGCCGTTCGACATTGACGCAAATGTTTAGACCAGATTCGAGCGTCTAAATGCAAATTTATACACCAGAAACTAGAGAATTATACGCCCTCGGAACGTGGATTACTCCATTTCCGCATTACAAGAGTGGTTCCGGAAAATCCAAACAGAAATTCGCCAAAAAATCATATAGTTTTTGTGAAAATTGGTGGCGTGTTAGTTTTGTTTATTTATTAAATACCAACCGTTACAGTACACTGTAAATACAGTAGTCACACCACTCGGCTGTTAAACGTGGGAAGTTGGATTTTAAACAAATTAACTGACAGCATTGCGTAATTCATATTTTTGGACTGTTTATAAAGAAAACAACCTTTTTTTTTTTTTTAAAAAAACCGTTGTGTGGCTAGAGTACTTGAAGAGCTTATCTTATCTAAGCAATTAGTATTTTTGGTTGATTTATGGTAGCTATTTCCTTCTACTTAGTCGGGTAACGCGTCCAAAGAGAACTTACCTAATCTACGAACGAACGTTGGAGAATTCCGAAGGCACAGTCATAATGCACAGGTCACTTTTGTGTGTGTGTTTTTTTTTTTGTTGTGACTTGAAGCACCTCTCCATATGAAGTGAAGCGTATTTTGTTCAATGACTTGATGACTATTTAAACACTTTATTTGGCAATTTCCAGCTGAAACGATTAAGTCATTTATACAAACTCAGAACTGAATGTTTTCATAATATCTCTATATTTTCTAAGTTGGCAAGTCTGTTTAGTACTGTTTGGTATTAGTTGTGTTAATGAATTTAATTTTATTGAGTAGCCTGAGGCTTTGAATGTCCTGCTTTCTAAGCGGGGCTGGCAACCCTGTTTGCCAACTTCAACCACTTGAGCCACCCACACGCGAGCAATCGACAGCTGCATCGCATGCAACCTTGCACTCGCAAAAAACCACCCTTAGCGCCACTTTGGCTCTCACCTTCGCTCTCGCGCTTCCTTTCTCCCTCGTCCCTTGCTCTCCCAACAACCCCCTGGCGTCCACCAGGGTTGCCAGAGAGAGAGGGCGAGCGCTGTCCGATGGTGGTGGCAAAAAGAAGAGAGCGCGTGCGCCGAGAACGCAGCCGCAAAATAGCGAACGAGAAAAAAATAGCAGGAAAAAAAGCAAAACGAAACGAAAAAAATAAAATAAAGCAGCCGCAGCAGTCAGACGTAGTTCAGCTTTCCACGGCGACGCGCAACAAACAAACGACATAAAGAAAAGCGAGAAAATCCAATGAAACGCAGCGGCCAAGAAGAGACAACTCAGAGGCGTAGGAAAATCGAAATATTGAAAAACTGAACGAACGCAAGAAAGCCAGCGATATGCTTTCCAAATTGTTGCTTAATCGGAAATCCTTCTGCTAAAGTGCTTTAACATTCTTGTGTTTTATTTTTTTTTTTCCAAGTGCAAAGAAAAGTGGAAAACTCTCGGTGCGTGAGTGTGCGCTTGTGTGTGTATGTGTGTATCTGAAATCAGCTTTAGTTTGTTGAATGTTTCATACGCACTTTGCAGCAACAAATTCGCGGATTGCAACCGGTGGAAAAAATACACAAAAATATCAAAAAGTATTGGGCAAAAATGGACTACGGAAATAACAACTGAAATCCCAGGCTTAATAAGAATATAGAACCCGATCTCAAATGCGTATTTTTGTTTTGTTTTTTCCCCTGTTGAAACCCCAACAAACCCAACCCAACCCCCGTGTGTCTGCCGTTTAACCCACAAAAAAAAAAAATAGAAAGATAAAGAGAGGATGTGCATCCATCCCATTGTGTAATGTGGCAAATCGGCGAGAATCAACACGAAAAACACGAAAAGATATAGCAACGCAAGCAAAAAAGTTATGTAAAATTGTTCAATTGAAAGTGCACGCAATTAGCATTTAATTGTGCGAACCAAACTATATATTACAATAAAAATCTGAATAATTAGACAGCGGCGGTGGCGGCAACAACAACAACAATAGCAACAACGCGGCAATCAACAACAATCCATAACAACGCCAACGCGCGACTCAGGTATATGATTATACAGATACAGATACAGCCGAGCTGTATATACAAATATGCATATATATATATATACATATATTGTACTGGCGATATGGACAGATATGTATATGTACAATGATATATTTATATATATCTCCATATGTATGTACTTGTCGCTTATATGGACAGAGAGTCGCCCCCTGAATGATTTGTAAAGACCTCGCCAAAAAACATTTCTATTTGCTGTTTTCGCTGTCTTTTGTTTTCAAGGAAATCTATTTTTTGTTTCTCTGGCTATTTGTAGACACCAAACATTTGATTTTAATTTGAATTTTGCTTATGATTCATTAGCCTGCGCTTTCGCAGTGAATCACGTTTAAAGTTGATCGCGGTGCTTAGGTAAATCACAGCTACTCCATCGTGATTAATCAGCAAGCGGCCGAAATCTCGCGGATTTGAGCCCTTGTGGTGGTATTCAATTAGCTAATGCCAAATGCTTTGTAGAGTGTAGGGGTCGTTGTGCCAAAGTAGGTCAGCTAATTGGGTTGGCACCCGGCTGGGTGCGAAAGTACTGTTGACAGGGGATACTTCCTTTTCCGAGGCCATGAAAATTGAATAGGCAAATCCAGCATGAAATCCAAGATGTATTTATAGTTTAGAAATTAACAAAAAGTCTAATCGAAACTACCTCAAATGAGTTCTCAATTTTCACCCATTAAACAAAGATATTTAGCCAGTTGTTATACAGAACTTATGTTGATTGGCAATCAATTTAATCGCTTAGCCAGTTCATAGAAATAATATTGATAACTTAACTGCTTATTAACAAACGATATTGATACAACTTGTGCCACTTTCAAGTTGTTTGCACTGACAAGCAATCTCAAGATACCCAAGAGACACTTTTTCTAACCAACGGCTTTCCGAAGCAAGCTGCCTTATGCAGATACTGTATCTTTGGGGTTCTTTGGACGACCATCAATGGCAGGTGATATGCGACTTTTGTTTTCCTTGCGCTTACCTGTCCTCTCCGGCTGTTTTCATTGGCACAACAAAAGCTGCTGCGGCTGTCAGAGCTTGACAAAAATCAACAACAACAACAATAAGAACAACAAAAAGAAGCAGAACAACAACAATGGCAAATATGCCAATAATACAGGGGCTAAAGCGGTAGAACTAGGAGCAGTACGAGGAATGAGGAGGAACAAGTGGAGGCAATCAAACACAGCTGTTGGCGTTCATTTCACGGCGCGTAGACATTTTTTTTTTGTGCTGCCACTTTTTACTTCTTACCTTTTGATTTATATCCCCCGATGTCTGCTCATAGTTGAATGTGTGTGTGTGTGTGTGTGTGTGTGTGTGTGTGTGTATGTGTGGGCTATGTCCATGTCATTTTTGTATGTGCCAGAGAAAGAGACCCAGTTACAGTGCGTATCAGAACAGTTATCAGAGATATCAGAATTTGAAACATTTATGGATTAGGATTTCAACTTTCCACTGGGATCAGAGTTATCTGTAGTATAGTGTATTTATAAAGCCCTATTTAAAGCTATTTAATTAGAAAGTATAAAGTATTTGATCAGAAATCCAAACTATCGATCTTAGTAATCGATTCGCATGAATATCAACTATCATTAATATTTGTCACCTGTTTTGAAGGCAAATAATTTCTTTGATGAATGACAAACTGGACTGCTTGCACACTTTATGATAAATAGCACATTTATCGATTGCGACCCTTCGACCTTAGTATGACAAATGTTTTAAGTATTTACTTCGTGTCTCGAAGGTATTTTCAATTGATTGGCTTGCGGCCTTATATCATACCGGGCAAATAAGCCTCGATTCGGTTGGGATCTCCCACAAGTGTGTTTGTGTGTGTGTGTGTGTGTGTGTGTGTGTGTGTGTGAGTGAGTGCCGTCAGTCAATCAGCATGAAGAGCTCTCCAATTAGCATGGCTTAGCCTGAGCCATCAAATATTGATTCCCCTTGCGGATATCTTCGACTTCTCTTTAGCGACTGTTCCACCTGCAGCCGAATAATATTTATTATTTATTTTGTGTACGGCTTAAGCTTTTTTTGCCCCTGACACATTGTCATTTTGTACCTTTCTTTCTACTTGAAAACCTTTTCATTGCAAACATTTCTGGCTTGGCTGGTTTTTATTTTTGAGCTGTACTTTGTGATGGAAAATCCATAAATAGCCGCACGTAATTTACTGTGAACAAAGAATCTCTATATTTAGTTTGTGTCTTTTTTTTTTATATTTTTCAAAATGTATACGAATTTTATTCTTCAATTAGATAATTGAATAATGCTGATTAATCATAACTTATCGATGGCCATTTCCCATGATCTTTTGGCCCCACGTTCGCTTATTCATTTGTCTTTAAGCCTCTTCTTCCCTTCGCTTGCGTCTCTTTGCCTGCTGGTTTATCGGTTTGTTTGCTGTGCGTGCCGCTTTCGCCTTTTTTGGCCAACGCCGACGACAAATTCGTTTCATGCCCAAAGACGGGAACAAGCTTAAAACGCATTACCAATTTTGGCCATGGCTAATTTCACATATTTATTTATTGTTTCTCGCCCCCCCCCCTTTGAATATGTGGAATATGGCTGAGAAATGAAATAGGCAGTGAATAGGCAAACATTCCCGTTGTCTTTACTTCACTATTTGTTGGTACCGCGTGGCGTATACTTGATAACATTTTGAACTTTTGTGGCGTCGATTCCGCAGAAGTTCCTGTCTAATTGGCTTCCTTGTGAGTGAGTCCCACTTGACATTTGTCTAGATTGCAATTAAATGTCATCTCATGGATTCAATGGAAAATGTGCCATACGCCATTTCGGGAATTTCCAAAGGCGTGACCACGTGTAAATCGTCTTCCGATCGCGGAATTCAAGGGATTTTACTTAATTGGGTGGTTTTTGTGAAAGAAATAATAACTGATTGCTTATTAGCTACACAGTAACTCTTTGATTGGATTGATCATAATGAAATTTGTAATTAAACTAAATTTGAATTCCTGCGTCAAATTCCTAGAAGGCAGCGGAATAAGCCAGCTTAGTTTCATAATTCTGCGTATAGACTGAAAGTGGATTTTGCCACTCGAGCTGGGCTGTTATACACTGAAGTCAATTTTCTGAAAATACATTTTCTCAACGTTACTCAAACAGTGTTGGAAAGTTCTATTGCATCAAGTGGTGGCCATGCTTAAGTTATAGTGTTGAAAAGTTAGTTTCTTTTCATTTGAAATTTAGATAACTGCACTGTATTGCGTACTATGCTACTAATCATTTCTTTCTGTGCATCTCAGTACCGCCAATGCTGCTAATTTTAGCTTTAGCCCGGAATAAACTTCATATAACAATATACAATTTTGCCGGCATCCCACACACTTCTGCGGACATGTAACGAGTTTTCATTCAGGGAAGTGGGAGGCATAAGGACACAGTAGACACTGTAGACAACACAGTCGGGATGAATCGGGAGTAAAACGCATGCCAAGGCACGTTAAGTTGCCCACTTGAGTCCCATCAGGAAAATTCCTACTGTGTTGTTAGTGCCTTGCCTCCCCTAGCCGCCGGGGGCGTGGCATGGCGACGGGGAGGCGGAGGGGAATGGAATTGATGGGGGAGAGAGAGTGAGCGCGGAGTTGCGAAGGTGGATGCTTCAAGTTTGTCCCAAGTTTCGTTCAACTTTTGCGCAGACTTCTTGGCCCTCAAGGCAAATAATCTGGCCAAGAACAGCAGCAGCAGCAGCAGTATGTACATGGTGCTACCTACCATTCCAATATTTTTTCTCTATATTTTTTTTGTTTATTTCATTTTTTTTTTGTATATTCCGTGTGCCGTGTTTGTCAATTAAATGTGTGCATGAATGGTGGGGTGGCTGGCTGAACATTGTGATTGTTATTATTGGATTGCCTGCTATCTCAGCGCCGCCAGCCCCCCAATTGGATTCTAATTGGATGTGGGAACAACCAGAAACGGGGGGGGGGGAGAACGCGGGGAGAAGGGCGCGGGGTGAACAGCTGGGCTTGTGACCCTGAAATGCCGGGCGACAAGTTCGATTTTTGTGCGTTCTTCGCTTTGCTTTCAGTATATATTTCAGTATAACATTACACGATGCGATACAACAAATGAAAACAATCAAGTCGCCAATTATGACTCATAAGCACCCCTAAAGTTCACATGCGAGAAGAAAAAATATGAAATGAAATGTTATACAATATTTCTTTATTACTTTTTGTTAACCCCATTCAAACTTCCTGAAGGCACGCACCTTGGGTTATTTATTATTGGCCAAGTTACGGGGGGAAACGACCAAATTAGGAGGGAAAAGTCGATTATTTATTGCCTCTATTGAGTGCTGCTGATATGCAAATTGGACAACTTGAGGACATGGGAACTACTTTCTCCTGCTGGACTCCCAAAGAAAAAGTAGGAAAGCAAAGTAAGCTAAATAGTAATAAATATTGTTGCTTACTTTTGAGTAACTATTTGCATAGTCAATTTAAGGAGTAGCTCATGATTGCTTAAGCAAAGGCATGTTTATCCTAAGTTTTTTATTATTATTATTGATTCACCTAGAAGCGTGGGATTATTTTCATTAATTCTACCTGTGCTTTGTAGATTATTTATGGGATTTATTGGGGATATTCAGTATGCAAATTGCACCGCTGAAGGGCATGGGATAATTTCACAGACTGCCACCTGATCCTGAAAAGCAAGACGTGCCGATTAAAACTGCAAGTACTTAATTAAGAAATTTTAAGGGTCTATTGAAATATGAGATTCAAAAAGGAAAAAGCATTTATGCGGCATTATTCCAACAGGAGCCAAAGAAAATGTCTGCGGAATAAATGGTTATTATGCATTCAAATTCGTTTTGAAGAGAATTTAAAACAATATTGCATACTTTTCAGCATCCATAGTCTCAGATGAGTGTGTGTGTGTATGTGTGGGTGTGTGCTGGGATCAAAGTGAAAGTGCACACGGAAACAAACCTAAAGGCAAAACAAAAGCATGAAAAGCGGCAGAAGGAGGGTTCAAAAGTTCGTGAAGTGAAGATGGAGGTGAAAATTGAGAGGGAGAAACGGTAGATGAAAGGAAATCCTATTTCTTATGGAATTTAGCATGGCATGTTTTGCAGGATGTCCGATACGCAGTCAATTAAATCGCAATTTTTTCACTCACTTTCACAACTGCAGTGCTCAAGGAGCTCAACTTCTTATGTATGTGCTGTATGTATGTGTAGGTATGTACGAGTATGTGTTATTGTGTACGATTTGATGATGCAATCTGCAGTCGTAGGAGAAGAGAAAGGAGTCCACGAAACGGGGACGGAACAGTATAAGCCAGTATAATTGAATATGTTGGCAATTAGGGCTTTAAACGGAATTTATTGAGCCAACAGAGGATGCACAAAGCGAAACAATAGGGGGGGAAACGATGGAGAAAAGACAATATTTTTTTAGGTAAACTGCTGAAAGAACTTTTAATTAAATTTTCCACAAAATCGCATGGATGTGTGTGGATCTGTGTGTCACTGCGTGTGTTTGAGTGTGTGTGTGTGTGTCCATATTGGTTGTGATTGTGCGTTTAATTAAAGTGCATTTGCTGTCGCTGTTGTTGTTGTTATTGGTTGGTTGTACCGCATTTCTGTTGGATATATGTGTGTGCACATGTACATACATACATATGTATGTATGCACGTATTTTTTTTTTGCCCACTGTGCTTGCTGACCTTAATCTGCTGGCTGCACTGCTTTTGGGGCCAATAAACTAAATAATGATGGCATGGATGATATATATACGTGTGTGCACATACTTCGAAAAGCAAATATAGCTTGAAAGAACGAGGAAACACCACCCACAACCCCTTTCTCTCTTTTATCTCTCTCTTTCATCTCTATCTCTGTCTCATATTCAACTTTCTCGCTCTTGCGCTGCAAAATCACATTTCACCTGTGAGTGAAGCCAAGTTTTCCACTTGTTGTTTTTGCTGTATCTCAATGTGCCATCGACGAAAAATGCCGCAATGAAATTTTCTCAACATTTTCCCAACTGGGTGAAGGTTGCCGGTACTTTTGCCCCCATCACCATCACCACCACCACCCACTTTTCCTTCTTGTTCACCGAACCGAACCGTTGTATGTTGACGCAGTTTTCTTTTAGCCACTTAACCTGGCGGTCTTTCAACTGAATCAAAGCTGCAATACTTAGCCAAAAATATGAACTTATAATTGAACGTAATATTAACTATTTATATGCATATTGAATACGCCTAAAATATTTCTAGTCACTTAAGATTGTTTGTCAGTTCATTAAAGTTATAAGCCAAAAGCCATCACATCGCCATTTTCTATTTTAAATTACTTCAATTTCTTCATAAGTTCAGTATCTGTTTACTTCTCTTCTGTTCACTTCTGTTTACAACTCATTTTGGATCATCCGATAGATGGAAATGTCTGTAATTGAAAGTTCAGTGAAAGGTTGTTATCTCCATGTTTTTCAAAGGAACTGACGATGGGGAGCTGAAACCAAAGCATTTCATTGCGTTGCGTGTTAATTAATAAATGCAAAGTTTTTAGCCGGAACCACAACTTGCTTTATTGCACAAAGGTTTCCCTGGAAACTGACTACAGCTACGCGTGGACATTTCCACCCATCTACCCATTGCTATACCAAATGCAAAATCTAAGCTGCGCAGTTCTGGGGAAAAGTGCAAGGGTCGAAACTGAACATTAAGCACAAATGTCAACTGTCACAAATTGATTCCACGTAAAATGAAATACGATGAGTTTTCCATCGAACGTACATACATGTACATTGTATATCTTTGAAAACTTCCTGGAAAATTGCTGCATGCTTCTCTAATTAGCTGCTTACAGTTCAATGTACATTAATCTTACTTTTAATCATGCCTTTCGTGTGTCAATTAGTAAATGAAGTCAATAAGAAATGGCGCAACTAATTAAAAATATACTGAGCACCATGGCCATTGAGAGATGCACTAGTAATTGATCAAAGGATAGCGATTTAATGAGATTTTGTAAGCAGATTGTTAGGAAACATTTAAATACACAAGAAGTTCTAACTAGAGAAGTTCTATCGAGAGTTTTAAAAAAAACGAAGCTATCACAGAAAATCTAACTTCGCCTTTACGAACCTAGCACTAATCACAGAACCATTGTTTGATCCTTGCAGGGCGGCTATCCGGCGCGTCTGAAGAAGGTGCTGATCGTGACGGCGCCACTGTGGTTCAAGGCACCCTTCAAGATCCTGCGTCTGTTTGTGCGCGAGAAGCTGCGCGAGCGAGTGTTCACTGTATCGGTGCCTCAGTTGGCGCTGCACGTGCCGCGCAAGGCGCTGCCCATTCACTTGGGTGGCACGCTGGAGGTCGATCACGCCACATGGTTGCTCAGCTGCCGCCAATCGATGACGAATCGTGAGGACGAGCTGCTGGCCAATATCGTGGGTGTGGGCGGTGGATCCGGATCCGGTTCAGCAGCTGGATCAGCGATTGTGTCCACCAATGGCACGGAAACGGAGGCCGCGACAACGGCAGCCACGATAATCAGCGCCGTCCACCAGTTGGGCGATAATAATACCACCGTGGTGACAGTCAGCAATGGTGTCGGTCCAGCTGGCTCGACAGCTGGCGGAGTAACTGCAGCAGCAACGGCAGCGACGGCGACGGAACCCAACGAAAATATCACAATCAACGGACTGAGTCCAAGCCACCGACAGGCGGCGAACAACAGCAGCAGCAGCAGTGCAGTCACAGCGGCTAATCCCCTCAAGCTCAATACGAGTGGTACCGCGGACAACAATAGTACCATCACGAACGCCACCACAGCTGCTGGAGCAGCCGGAGCAGCTGCTGGCACCACCACCACCACCAATGGCGGCGGCGAGTTCTGGTCAGAGAATCCGCCCAGCAGCGCCTCGTCCGGCTTTAGTGACGATGATAGTCTCGCCGGCCAGGAGGGCGATCCCAAGCCCATTGATCAGATCGTTCAGATGGTGAAGCAGCGCGGACGCCACGGGCTGATTAAGGAGTACGCGGACATTCGGAATAGGGCGCCCGAGGGCACCTTCCTGCATGCGAGGTAAGAATCAATGCAATCTTAATTCCAGATGTCAGCTAATTTACCTTCCCGCATCCTTGCAGAATGCGTGCTAATCTGACCAAGAATCGCTACACAGACGTCCTCTGCTACGATCACAGTCGAGTGGTGCTGGCAAACGAAGACGGCGACGAGCCGTCGGATTATATAAATGCGAATTTCGTCGATGGCTACAAACAAAAGAATGCCTATATTTCAACTCAAGGTGAGCGATGACATACACTTAATCATATGTTTGAACTGTAAGCTAATGGAGTTTAATTTGCAGGTCCATTACCAAAGACATCCCAGGACTTTTGGCGCATGATCTGGGAGCAACATTGTTTAGTTATAGTGATGACGACGCGCGTGATGGAGCGCGGACGCGTGAAATGCGGCCAGTACTGGGAGCCGACTGAAGAAAGTTCCTTAGAGTTTGGCGACTACCATGTGCGAACAATTAGCGTTGAGTGCAACGAGGACTATATGGTTGCCTCGTTAGAATTGAGAAACATAAAGGTGAAGCTCTCTAAATAAGGCAACAATAGCGTATATTATAATGTAATCACTGTGTCATTTCGCCAACAGACTGACGAAGTTCGCAATGTCTCACATTGGCAGTTCACCAGCTGGCCGGACTATGGTGTGCCCAGCTCGGCCATGGCCATGCTGAACTTCCTGCAGAAGGTGCGTGAGAAGCAGGCGCAGCTCGTCCAAGGACTGGGCGACACCTGGGCGGGTCATCCACGTGGACCGCCCATTGTGGTACACTGCAGTGCAGGCATTGGACGCACAGGTGAGTCGTTGACATTGTAGACAATCGCCGTCAGATTTACTAACCGAACTTCTTCACGCAGGTACATTCATCACCCTGGACATTTGCATATCGCGCCTGGAGGACGTGGGCACGGCGGACATACGCGGCACCGTTGAGAAGATACGATCGCAGCGAGCCTACTCCATTCAGATGCCCGATCAGTATGTGTTCTGTCACCTGGCACTCATCGAATACGCATATTCGCGTGGAATGCTGCAGACGGTGGATTTGGCTGGCTTCGATGAACGTGAACCGGACTCGGAGTAGGCTACCACTACCAACATAGTCTTTGGACCGGAAAGCGGACGAGGAAACAACTTGTATACAGAATAATTTTATGTTTTACCATTGCAAATTGGAGTTGTAACTTTCTTCGACTAGATGTTCGTCCTGATATGATATAATATGATATATATGATACGTGAGAAACGATGGGAAGCACAGATAGATTCCGAGACACGGACGACGAGAGAGAGAGATGAAATTGTAGAGAGTAGAGTAAACAATTTACGTTAATCTATTATTTTTTTTTTAAATATTATTACATACCAAGCTATAGTTGTATAGCAAAAACATCTATATATAAACATTATTTAAATTAAATTTAAAGTAAATGAAAAACAAATAGCTAAAAATAAAGAAACAAAAACAAAACCAGCAGCATTAGCAAACAAACAAAAGGCTAAACAAAAGCAAAAACCGAAATTAACAGCGAAGAGTGTTTAACCATGACAAAGTTAACTAGAGTCCGATAAAGTACGGAGTACAACGAAGGCATAAAGGATGAGGATAAGGATAAGGACGAGGACAAGGACAAGGACAAGGATAAACGGGACTGGAGGCCACTCAAGGCGAGCAAAACCAAACAAACCGTCCGGCGGACAGTCGAAATCGTAGGCGGACCCGAGAAGCGGACAAATTTTTGTGCATTTTCCCCCCATCTTAACCAAGTAATCAAGGTGCAGCGGGCTGCGAATTTCCTAAAAGCAACTATGCAGCTGAAGCTGGAGGAGCAACAGGAGCGGCAGCAGCAGCGGCACAGCAGCCAACTAGTTACATAAAATTTATAGCATATGCCTAGATCTACGTACCGCATATAGGAATATGGAATACGTATAACGATTATACAAAAATACCAGAAGAAATCACATTTAAGCACTGTTCAATGTTGTTGCATACGAAAATAGCCCAAAAAGAAGGAAGAGAGATTCATCTTCGCCAGCCCAGCCTCCTGGCCGCATCTCCTCCTGATGTGACCGATTCTGATGCCCGAAAACCCCCACCCCCCCAAAGCTCTCTTCGCTCCCCAAGCTGTTAAATGTGTAATTTTTGTTTTGTTTTTACATATTTTTTTTTTTCTAATTCTTTACGAATATTTATATATAGAGCGTAATTAAGTGTGTCGTGCAGAGAGTCGTAGTGAATTTTACTAAAAATTATTTTACCAACTAAACGTAAATAGTTAAAAGCGCAGAAAGCGAGTATTAAAGAAAAATGAATAAGAAACATATATCTAACATGCCTTCTTACCTACATTTTTCATATATATATATATGCCAAGCGAATCTAAAACGGAATAATAATCGTAATGAAAATAAATGAAGGAAAACCAAACATATTTTGTATTACTTTTTTAAAATACCAAGAAGATCTATATTAAATTATGAATCAAGTCAAGAATGGCAGCTTTCTCGAACAGAAGTAAACTGAAAATGAAAACAAATACAAAAACAAAAGTAAAATAAATGAAAAAAACGAACTCTTAAGTGTAATTATGTGTATGTAATGTCGGTCAGAATGCATTTTCTTCGTGCATCTTTGCGAAAGTATTATAAATATTTACATATAAAAAGAAATTAGGTGCATATACTGCAACACATCTGCAAACAAAAATAAGATAAATATGTACGTTTTTTTTTTTTGTCTCATCATGTTTATATGCATGTATATATACCTACGAGATACATACTCGTATCTAGTATTTTCGGTGCGAATACAAAAGTTGACCGCACTGTGCTCCAAACACACACAACCCATACACAATCTACCACTCACACGTACATATGTATATCATTAGAATTGTAAAAGCTGTGATCAAACCCGAGAATGAAAGATGCAAGTCGAAATTGGAGCCACAGATTCTCCTCGCACAGCCAGTCAGACCACTCAAGTCATACACTCCAATAATATTTAATCGCAGAACCTAAAAGAACAGAACAGAACCATTTTCAATTCTTTCAATGGCCTTTTCCTAGCGAAACAAAGAACAAGAAACAAAAAACCAAAAAAACTAAAAACCTTACCAGATTGCATGATGAATAGTACTCACCTCCCAGATCAGATCGATGGATGCTCTATTTTTATAATGCTTGACACTCGGATCAAACTGCATATAATCCAAAACCAAATTGAGAAGACGCTAAGTAAAGCCGCGATGATAACTATAAATATTTTTTGTAGTCTCCAGGCTTGCAGTGAAGGAAAGAATTTATTTAAAAAAACCAAATATATATATATCTATAAAATAACACATGTATGAAAATTAGCAAAATTTCTTCAAGTGTAATGTAAAATTAGCTAGAGTCACAAGCCTTTGTTTTCCGTTCAAACGAAGTGTAAAGCAAATTACTTAGTACGAGTACGCAAAATGTTGCATGTGTCACGATTGCTTTCAGAAAGCTTTGCAGCGCACAACATGCACCAAAAAATCAAAACAAAAAAAAAAAAAAGAAAGGAGAAAAAACCAAAAACAAACAACCATTCACCAGATGATCGATCCGATCCGATCGATCGATCGATCGATCCAGCCCACCCTTAACCAACTCTTGACTAAATCTATCCACTAGCAGCAGCTACTCCCCGCATATTGAATACTCGCATTTGTCGCACTTGGATAAGCTACCACCACTAACCAACCGGAAGACCACTAGCCTCCACTTAATCCACTTATCTGCCCCAATCCAGCTGAAAACCCACAGGGAGACACTGTACATACACGCGGCAGGACGCGCGTCCGGCAAACCAGTCCAAGATCCACGATCCATACCCGAAACATGGAAATCTTAGCCTAGAGAAATGGTCGCATAATATTTAAGGACATATACGTATGTGTTATCATTTCAGAAAAAAAGAAGCGAGAAACCAAAATACAACTTGATGTAAAAGCGAAATGCATTTTGCAGTTAAAAAAGCAAATAATAAGTAACAAATGAAAATTGTGGATAAAATATATATAGAAAACGGAATACTCTTGGTTTCATTTAGAAGGGTTTGTTTGTGGTGATTCTCATTTTTTTCCAGGACCAAATACCCAAATTTTCCACAAAGTGGTATCGTTGAATCTGCATTTTATGAATAATTGACACGATCAAAGTTTTGCTTTTGAAGTAAAAGGCTCACATTTATTTATTTATAATTATAGTTAATTTGTTCATAAATACACGCACATTAATAGTTCATTAAAACAATCTTCAATTATCAATAAGTAGTTCAAAAAGCGTTACATTCTCTTCTTTCTCTGTCTCTTTCACTGCCTTTAGCTCTGTCTCTCTCCATCTCCGTTGCTTTCCGTATTAACTAATGCCAAAAATACATGTAAACAAATCACCATTTAGTTATATTTTCGTTTCCTTCTCGCATTCGATAAATACTAATCATAAAAATTTGTTTTTTTTGCTTTTCGTTTTTGTTTTTTTTGCTCTTGCTTTTGGTATTCAATTATTTAGCTACGTTTGGAATTTGTTGTATGTTTTCGTTAAATATAATTCATATTATCGTTAATTGTATGCGCCGAAAGAACCAATAAAGCCGAAGCAACGCACTGGACCAATTCGTAATCGTTGGCAAAACAGTAGCCAAGTTTTGTATATATATAAACCCGATCGGAGCTGCCATGTGCAGCCTGTCCTGGCCAGAGATTTGGTCAAGTGGCTGGCGAGGATGCGCACGGAAGCTTCTTCACGGGCGGTTGGTTGTTAAGAGGATTGTAAATTCAAAAATAATTTACATAGTTTTTGGGTAAAAGGAGAGGGGTAAATATATATATATATATATATATCTATATATGTTATAATAACTGACATCCACAATACGCTTATTTGGAATGCACACATCTAGGGAGTGTTCAAATTTGAGTTTGAATTCGAGTTTAGGCTAAGACAACATTATAAGCTAGTTAAGTATTGGCGTAGAGTTGCTCTGCTCTCTTTCTTTGGGAACTGCTGAACTGCATCTGGATCTGAAACTGGATCTGAATCTAAATCTGGAGCAGCGTTTACGCGTCGTAAATTTCTCTAGAGGCAGTTGGCATCGTTTCGAGTGTAAATCAGGCAGAGTCAAGCGAAGGATACTAAGGCTTAGAAGCTATCCGGGGTCGTGTAGATCTTAGAACTAATGACTGGCGGCGCTGGCAAGCCGTTTTGCTCTTGAGGTAACTTCCATTCAATGAACGGCAAACGAAGGCGAAGGCAAATTGTCTACGAACTAGTGGGATGCCATGCCTAAAGTAGCAAGTCTGTCTATGGCTAGGCTTTTCTTTGCTTTTCTTTTCAATTTTGTTCTTTTTTGGGGGGGACGGGTAAACCTACGTATATAAATAACTACAGTACAATTCTGAGTGTTGCAGAAATCCCAGTAGATTTGAATAGTATGTAGGCGCCTAGAAATATCTAAGATTACGAATTATGCATCAAGTTTCGTTTACCTAAATCTATTCGTAACAAGTTATAATTTTAAGAATTATATTCTGAAACTAAATAATAGTTTCAATTACTGTTTAGACTTCAAAAAATGGAATGTAACTTTAAAACTATTGGTTTTACAAAGACTTCATTGTTATTTTTCAAAGACTCCAACTAGTGGCATTCAAAACCCTAGGATTTCTGCAAAGCCCGCGAATTTCTAGACTTAGGCAAGTTATAAAAACTTCTAAAATCGAAATAAAGCGTTTCGGGGTGTGTTTGTTTTTGTGTGTGTGTGTGTGTGTGTGTCTGTGTGGGTGCAACAAAGTGAGGCTGAGGTGCAATATCACGTGCCTACTCGATGCCGAACGTGTTCGTCTCCTCGACGGCCAGCAGCAGCTTCTCATACAGCAACTCGGGCGTTGGATAGGGCGGCAAGTCCAGCCGATTGAAGCAGGTGTGGGCACGGGGCAGTGCGTTGGGCTTGCCCCACTTCTCGATGCAGAAACGCCGTGGGCCAGTCGATCCGCGCAGTGCGGAGAAGCCTTCGTACGGAATGCTCGAGGTGCCAGTCACGAACTGAAGGAGACGCAGGCGCTGCTCGTTGCTAAAGCGCTCGATGACCTGCCAGAACCACACGATCACCTGGTGGTTATCGTGGTAGCCGGAACGATATTCCGTGTTCAGGCGCCAATCGTTTGTGTCTATTTCCGCCGTGCCGGCAATAACCAGCTCCAATTCCCGTGCATCGAAGACGGAAACGAGCCGCGAATCGACCACCTCGTAAAAGCCGCGCACCAGCGATTCAGTTTGCTCCTGAACGCCGCGCTCCAAACGCCACTTAATCATGCGCTCCAAGTACTCCTTTTTGTTCTTCTCGTTGACGATAATGTTCTTGCCGCCCGGCTTCAATTCCCGCTCCACCACACGGCCCAGCAGCTCCTCTGTGACGCAGAACGTTAGGCCGAGATCCACGCCGGTGCCGATGTCATTGTCGCGTATCCACTGCAGCGACTGATGGAACTCATTGTCCAGCGACTCCAAGTCACTGAGCGCCACAGGCAGACGCAGCAGCGCCTTGTAAAAGGGTCGCGTAAAGAAGGCGTCCAGTAGATACTGATGGACCAGCGCCAAACCCAAGACACGCCCGCTAAAGCGGAACCAATCGTGGCAGTTGTCCACGAACGCCGACAGCGGCGACACCTGCACCGTGTACGTGTCGTTGGCGGAGTACTCGAACAGTCCGTAGTACGGATTGAACAGCTCGCGGGAGAGCAGGAAGAAGAACTCGCGAGAGGGTCCGCCGTAGTCCAGGCCCTCCTCCGTGTCCCACAGCACGGCGAGACGGCCGCGTTGCAGGTCCTTCTTGTTCGCGGACATGATGCGCCGGAAGGCGTCCTCCAGCAAATGGCTGCGACGGATGTGCAGTCTACAAAATGATGGTATTGCTTAGCCAAGTTAGTAAGTTTGTAATGCGTTACTTACTTAAGCTTGTGAGGTCCTTGTCCATAGCCCTTGGACTCCAGTTTGCGATAGAAACTGCGCAGCTTGGCCTCGAAATCCCGGCGAAATGGTGGCGGCGCCCGCTGTGGCATCCGGGAGCTCAGCACCGGCGATCCCTGCGGACTGCGCTCTTCAATAGGAACATAGCTCATGATCTCCTGCTCGAACAGGCTGTGTAAAAAAAGATAGAAAGTCAAATTAGTTGTACTCGTCGCACAGAGCGATTAAACTCCTCGGGTATTGGTCATAAATCTACGGCTATCGGTGGCGTCACTTTCGCTTCATTGGCCACTGGCGGTGCCATTGATGGCTCATGGCTAATCCGGCAATTGATTGGCCCACGCGGCAGAGCACCAGCACATTCGACAGCCCGGAAAGGACGCCAATCCGCATATGGAATGTGCGTTGATAGCGGATTAAGGAGATAAATGCGCTTTGCACTTGGCACTTGACTATAAGCGATAACTGGGAGAAAATCTTGGAACATTAGAATATTTCAAAAAATATCTCTCGCTGAATTTGCAATCATAAATTCTCAACTAATAACGTTAAGTTTTTGATATTGGCGTGCCAAATTTAAAGCAACCCAATGAAGAAACCCACAAAATTACAATCAATTAAAATTCAAGAACTAATTGATCTCCAAAATGATGACAACATTTGCAACTTAGCATATGCAACTATAAACACTTGTTCAGGCTGAAAATCATGCGATTGCAGCTGGCTGATACGTCACTCGACGACATATAGATATAGATTCCGATGCTGGTGTCGACCCATTTGCATTGAATTCAGCGCTGATGAAATGATGAAATCAGACCACAGATGAGAAGATGAAGAGGTCAGCAGGGCAAGTGATTTGTCATGGGCATTAATATGCGTACATTGCACACATTGTTGAAGCGCGAGCGATTCTTTCTTCCGCCCCTGCAGGGCCACGCCCACGCCCGTCTACAAAAAAAAAGACCGTCAAAGTTTTCTCACCGCCAGGCGGAAGAATCGCTCGATTTTCAATCAATGCAATCGATTAGGTCAAAGGCGACCTTCGCCCAAAAGTCAGAACAAACTTTTCCTTCCCCTTTTTTTTTTTGATTTTTTTTTTATGATTTTTAGTTTATTAGTTCGTTTAGCCCAATCGAATATGAACTATTCCGATTCTAAGTAGTTAATCCATAATTTAAATTGCTATTTGGTTGCGCCTTTTGCTTTTGCTCCGCCGGCCTTCAACTTGAAATTGAAAATTGGCCAATTAATAACGCAAATTATGGCGGTCAACCGCACTTGCGGCTAGTTGCTATATATAAATATATATATCTATATTAATATATTTTCAGGGGATTGGATCGGTTTAGATTGCCTGGGATCGAGCGGATAGTAAAAAGTGACAACAGTTTTGGCTGCAATTATCGCCCGCTCGGAAGTGACTAATTCCCCAATTGAAGCTACCCCATTTTTCTGCGCTCATTAGCAATACATTTTGGCAGTTTGTCTGTTTGGCAATTTGGCGTTTTGGAAGTGGAAACGGATCAATTAATTGGGTTTGTACTGTACTGGTACACATGCCGTGTCAAATTACACACAAATTGATTGAAATTCTTGCAAAATTATTGGAACAACAGGAAGCTGCTATTAACGCAAATTAAAATAACATTTTCAAATTTTCGACGCAAATACAAAATGCTTGTGGGTGGTGACACCCACTTCTCACCCAACAAAGAATCACACACACATAATATGCATGGTATAACGCCATTGTGTGTTGACACTAAGATATATATAAATATAGATATGCGGGGGCGTTGTGATCTAGGGGGCGTGGCTGGTACGTAGTAATATTTATAAAACATTTGATGCAATCGCAACCGGACAGCCGGTCAATGACTTGGCCCCCAAAGAAAGTCCACAAAAGTGCGGAAATGCTGAGGGATTGCCTTTGATAAAGTCATATGAAGTTAACCAAAGAAAAGCTCTTTTTCTTTGAGGTTCGGTTCTTTTGCTAGCTATATCATAGCACAAAACTAAATCTTAAGTCAGTTGTGGATTTCAATTATGTTATGTTCCGAATTAAAACCATTTAATGGATCGTTTCTTTGAAAATCGTCCGCCGTCTGCAAAAATAATTCGCTTTATGCGGGAAGAAGCTCTCCAAACATATATATGTATATAAACTCCCACTTCACTTTCCACTCTATTATCAGGCAGTAGACTTGCCCGCTGCATATTTAATACCCAATTTACGAATGCTGCACCACTCCCACTTCACCCACTTCACCCACATTATTACATTATGCCAGGCGACAACTTCACAAATTATTCGCTAAATATTCGAAATTGCCGCCGCCGCGCCGCTCATATGAAATATGATATGAAAGGGAAGTGCTTTTATGCTGGTCGTTGGCGTCTCAGTAGTAGCAATTAGAAACATATAAACATTAATATTATTATAAAGATCGGCAAGAATGCAGAATCTGTGGCGACTCACGTACTTCTCCCACATGTGGAAGGTGTAGACGAACTTGGAAAAGAGACCCATTTGCTGGGTTGTAAATCCGAAATGGATTCTCAATTAGCAGCACACTAAATCCACAAAAGATTCAAAACACCGACCAAAAAAAAAAAAATGAATATATATGAATATCACCGAAATCACAAACGAATACTTCGGGGTAAATCGATTCCCAGTCGAACTGAAGCAAACGGCCAACTGATTTGGAGTCCCAGCACATTTCGTGCCCAAACTGCAGCACCTGGTGCATTTGGGGGGCAGCAGGAAGGGGGTGCCACCGATATCACGATAAGCTGATAAGACCGCTGGCGATAATGGAGCCTTAACCCATTTGGCGTTCTTTTTTTCGTGTGTGTTCTTGATTATGGTTGAGTTTTCGGGGTTGCATGATTTCAATTTCAGACTAAAGAGTTAGACCACAGAGTTAGTATTTGATATGTATTTGAAATTCAGATTTAAGAGGCGAGGAAGTAATACAAGTTGGGCACATTCGAAATCTAATCCGAAAATAATTAAAATTACAACACTCCGCCACTTGGCGATTGACCAACGCGCAAGTTTGTAAATTCTATGCCAGATAAGCTATAAACCAAGTGCCCAAACGATCCAAGTAATTGTTCAATATATAAACAAACCACTTGAGTGGAGCGCAGCATATCCTTGAGGTTTAGGTTTTGGTTTTGGTTTTGGTTTTGGGTCTCACATGGAGCACATAACATCTGCAATTGGACACTGGGAATAATAGAGGCACCATAAATTACTCATAATTATTTGTGCGAACTGTTTACTTGGCATTCCGCAGCATTCCTGCAACCAAAGGCAACTGAAGGCAACCGGAGTGCCATCCAGATCGTAATGCTGTAACGTGGGAATGGAATGGGAGCCGTCGCATGGAACCGGAGATCTTTGCCGCGGATAGAAAAGTGCCCAGCCGGCGGCGCGGAATGGGGTAAACAGAATCGGATGCAACAGAATCGGATGGACAGGATGTGATCTCGTTTTGCATGCGCTGCATTTTTGTAGCGCTTTTTTGTGCTGGGAAGTGCATGGGAAACGGGAGACTGGGCAATAGATGAGTAAACACTTCTTGGATGACTCAAAAACAAGATATCGAATGTGGCGAAATAGCAAATAATACTTTAGTTCAGTCATACGTCAGTTGGGTGATGTGCTTAAATCACTCCCATTTCAAATACTCATTTAAGTGTAAGAAATATGGTGAACAGGGTGCTTAACTAATAAATATGAATAAGATATAGTAACTGCTAGTCTTCTAGCTACAAATCTTTATGAACATCGATCTGCCTACTTCATCGATCTACTATATCCTTCATCCTGTTAATTTTCCATCTATTTCTTCTCTTCCTTACCGATAACCCATCAAATATTTTAGGAAAACATATTTATGCTGCTCATATCAATAACATATTTTTGGCATTCCTTGCATTGGTTTTTCAAAACTCAACTAAGAAAAAGTACCTAAAACTTGCAGGGTACTTCACACCCAAAGCGATGACTAAACGAGTGCAAGGTGGTAACTTAGCCCTTGCCAAAAGGGGGATTTACCAGATGGCAATCGGTTCGATTAGCAATTGATCTACTTACACGGCCCACACGATGTAGGCAGCCTTCGATAGAAAGCCCATTTTGTTGTGCGCCCAAAGCCTTGAGCACCAAATAGTTAACCATCACTGAGAACACTGCGTGCCGTTAGGATATTCCGCTGGTCGAGACGTTCAAAAAAAAGGCGCGAAACGGTTGCGTATCGGGTAGTATCGGTTATCAAGCGGTTCAAACGAAAAAATAAAACAAAAACACACAGACACAGAAACACTGGAAACGGTAGAATGTGTGCTCACGCTCCGGCTGTTGAAATGCTTCTGGTGATAGAAGCTCACTATCCGACGAACGGAACGAAGTCGCAACGGAGGCGGCAGAGGCGGTAGAGGCGGCAGAAGCGGTAGAAGCGGCAGCGGCGTCCAAACGAACGGAACGAAGCCGGCGGAGTCACCGATAAACAAAACTAAAGTCACCGAAAAACGAATATCACAAATATTAAGTTGTTATGCACAATAAAGAATATATCTTCGCGGATTCTTTAATGGATTATAGCTGATAGCTAATAGCAAGTAGCAAGTAGCAAGTAGCTAATAGCAAGTAGCAAGTAGCAAGTAGCAAGTAGCAAGTAGCTAATAGCAAGTAGCAAGTAGCAAGTAGCTAATAGCAAGTAGCAAGTAGCAAGTAGCAAGTAGCAAGTAGCATGTAGCATGCTACCCCAATGACCGACGAATGCAGAATGCTGGCGTTTGTCTGGCCGCCCAGCCGATAAATATGAATTTCATTTCGTTTCGATTCAATTTAAGCGGCTAAGGAAATTATTTAATTACTCGCTGCTTTTTGTTTTCGATCGGCTCTTTTCGTATCGCCTCGTACCGCTGGAGTTCTGCTGCTCTTTTTTTTGGTATTTGGTTTTTGGCTTTTGGCTTTTGGTTTTTGGCTTTTGCTTTTGGTGCAGTGCAGCGCCGCTTCAAATGCTTCAAATGCTCCAAATGAAAAGAGCCAGCAGAATCCGCCGACAAACTCCAAGCGGCAACGACGGCACAGTGGTCACAAATTGGGAGGTCAGAGGTCGGGGGGTTGCATATCAGGGGGTTACTCAAAAGTGGACAGAAAATATTTACAACTTATAAGGAATATTTCCTTATTTCTTTTGGCATTTTAAGCTTTTAATTAGGCGGAGCACCTAAAAAGAATTTGTAATTCAACTTTCTAGTTTAGAAATATAATGCTTCTTAAAAATACTTAACAAAGTAAGTATTTGGATGTTGTTAATAATTGCAACATCATAATTATTATATTAGAATTGATCAATAATCCCTAAAGCTTGGCTCCACTGTACCGCCAGTCAGCTGTTGCCGGCATGACTACGATTTTGGATTCGGATTCGGATTCGGGTTCGGGTTCGGCTTTGGGTTTGCGATTGCGATTGAGTCACCCCCACGAGGAGTGCACTTCAAACGATCGACGACAGCCCCATCCCCATCCCCAATCCCAATACCCATGCCCATTCGTATTCCCATTCCCATACCCATACCCATTCCCATACCCATTCCCAATGCCCATCGCAATCCATGGCATGTGGATGGGTGAGTGTGTGGCGTTGGTCATGGTTATAATTGTCCGCTCATCACTCCACCGCGACAACCACTCCCACTTCCACTACCACTTCCACATCCCCAGCCACTGCCACACTCCGTTTCCAACTGAAACTACAAGCGTACTTATGAAGATTTCGAACTGCCACGCCCTGCATTTAGCACGCCCCAAAACGGAAGCCACTACAAACCGCAAACAGACGCCGGCCACTGTTTGAGTGTGTCTCCATGACTGCCTGCCCCAATGTATCCATGTATCCACTGCCTCAATGCTCCAATGCTACAATGCTACAATGCTACAATGCTACAATGCTCCAATGCTCCAATGCCTCAATGCCTCGATGATCCCATGTCCCAATCGAACTGCACGCATGCGCAGCACAGCCGCCCCCCAAAAGCCCAATGAACTGTAAACAAGCGGCGAACAACTGGGGGAAAAAAAAGCGAATGTTCCCTTCTACGGGTCAAATTTGAACGGCAAACAGCAGTTAACCCAACTCCAGCGCCAACTTCCTGCTTTGCCAATGGTATACGCACATGCCAATACCCTTTCTATATTCAAATAGTTCATATTTATAATTTTAATACTATTATTTGTATATAAGATGAAGCAGTTCTTGTCCTACCCTACACAACTACTTAACGTAGCTTTGCCTTTCCTACAACTAAAACGGTTTCTTTGGTGGAACGTACATATGTGAAATGCTTGATAACATCCATCTATTTCCCTAAGAAAACTAGATGTACCCCTAGGAAGAGCAACTGAAAGGCCAACTGCAAACTTGTCAATGCCTCGCCGACGGCGACGAAGTTCAACGCTGATAATGATAATGATAATGATAATGATAATAGAACTAGCTGATGAAGATGACGACACTGCCACACCCCCGCTTGAAAGCAAAAAAAAAAGAAAAGAAAAAGAAAACCCCTTAAGACGATCGATTGGACGGGACTCGAAATTCGAATTGGAGTTGCTATATATACATACATATATGCAATAAATTATGCTTGATTTGGAATTGGGTTAAATGGCGAACCGGGGCGAGGGGCATTAGCGGATTAGTGGGGCGGGTGCGGAATTTATGGGGCAGCTGCTGCCGAGCCTTTGGGGCGTTGGTCTGCCAGCGAAAAGGAGGCGTGGCCCCAAGATCGCTCAATAAATATATACCCTATATATAAATATGGATTCTTTTAAGCCATTCAGCTATTTATAGTTCAACGCCAAAAGCATTTAGCCAACTGGCGAAATCTGTAGATAACTTAACGCGTGTATTTGTTGACTCTTAGTGAGCCATATTAATTGCCCAACGACTTGGAAAAGAGGGAGGTGGAAAAGGGGGTGGTGTTACCTCATCGCCACTCGGAGGACGGATGACTAATGGCCAAGTGCAGATTGTCTGAGGCTGCGGCTCTGATCTCAGACAACTGAGAAGCGAAGTGGTGCATTCATAGGTTTGCTACACACACGTGTGTTTCCCCGATTTCCGAGAGGTTGCTTTAAGTTGTGTAAATATCTTCGCTAACAAGATCATTTAGTGTCACTCGTTGCAATACAATATGCTTTAAATTAACTAACAATACAATATGCTTTAAATTAACTAACTAATTAGCTCACTAGTTTCGTTTTTGCAAACGTGTTTAACTAATTAATGGGCTAGAAACATATTTAAATACATTTTAAAGTTCTATAAAAGCACTTCCTTGTTTCAAGCGGATTAATTGTAGGGCACTAATAAACAATCAAATTGTGGTTAGCTAAGCTATGACTTTTTACTAAAGGGACTGCTGCCCTGATCTCCACAAAAGTTTATCATTGAAGCTATTGAACCTTTTAAACCTGAGAAATTCGGCAGGATTCTTTAGCATTTACATGATTACCAGGACTTTATTAACCAGATGTGCATAGTAGTTGCCCTCGCACAAGTCCAAATTCATACTAAAAACTCCCACGACTCGTTTTCCAATGAAGCGCGACAATTTGGCTAATTGAAATGCAATTAAATGGCTCAATCGGAATGGGAATCAGAATTGTTGGTGGCCAGCATGGCCAGCATGGAGTAATCGACAGTTTGGGAGCTTGAGCGCCAGCAACTTAATCTCTCGACTACGATTTCCATTTTGCTGCCGCCGAGATTGGGATTAAGATTAAGGTCAGCGCAATGTGCATGTGGATTGGATGCCGGGCAATTGGCGGGCTGCAGTTCCTCAATATTTGTGGTAAATATTTGTAGTCTTGTGTGTTGGAAGAAACACGCTCAATTAGACAATAAGCAATGAGATTAGAAGCCAAGACGATGTTGAAGTGCTAGCCTTGCTGCGGGTAGGTGGCTTAGTTTGTTTGCTTTGTTGCACGCGTTTGGCGTTTGGTTTTGGAAAATTGGCCAGCGACCTTCGACATGGTTTTCAAAAACAATTAAACCCACTGGCGGCACTCATATGCGGCGCACTCATGCAGGACCGCCGCCAAAATCGATTGAAGCCAACAGAACCAGCTACAAATCAACAAATCAAAGCCGAAGCCGAAGCCAAAACACAAAACATTAACACTCCATTCGAGCCAAGAAAATATGACGCAGCAATGCAATTTCAGGCCAGGTGGATTCGGCCTGGCCGTGGGACCTTCGTCAAGTGCAGGTGGAGCCATTGGCTGATGGCCACCGGTGCGTCATGTATGCGGGACTTTATGGCAGTGGGTTCATTAGCACCACGCCAGTTCCGAGGGCTTTCCACCTGTCTGTCTGTCTGGCTGATGGCACAATCTATACATATACATAAACTATAGTCTCCGGATGCGAGCCATATTCTTGTTAAGTAACATGTTAAGCTATATGATTTGAAATCGGCTCGCTCACCTCAGCAAAATGGTCAGTTGTAGGTCATGGCCCAATCTCTCGAGTGCGGGAACACCCTCCACCCGCAGGATATTGATTTTCTCACGCAGCTGGCGGGACATTGTGTGCTGGCCCTGGCGCTCTCGCAGGATCTCCAGGATGTTCGGCTGGCGCAGGAAGGCAATGACCTGGAAACAAAGATGTGGAATCAATTGATTTTCCAGAGACTACAATCGACAGATTTGGGACGTTGGTAGCCGCCTTTTACATTTGAATACGGACAAAACGCACCTTTTCGTTGTAGGCGATGGGCACATCCTCGTACCCGGCTGCAGTGGCTCCAGCACCGGCCATTCCAGCGGCACCGTACGCCGAACGGTCCGCGTTGAGGGCACAGGAGATGGCTGCCGTTGTGGTGCAGTTGTGACCATGTCCATGGCTACTTCTGGAGGAGGAGGACGACGATGAGGGTCTTGGCGGAGGCAAAGGCGGCACACCGGACACTGAGGATGCCGGACTGGCGTTAATATGCCCACTGGTGGCGGACAAACAGTTGCCATCCACCAGATCTGGGTAGTAGTAGCCCACACCTGACTGTTGCTGCTGCGGATGCTGCTGGCGATGCCGGACTACACGAGGACACTCGACGGGCAGGCGAGGATCCATGAACGAGGTGCGACGATGCTGGTGGTCAATGAAGAACTGCTTGCCCGATTGATCCAGCTTGGTCTCCCAGCACGAGGGCAGTTCCCTGCTCATCTGGGCGAATGTGTTAACCAGCGCCACCAGATCCTTGTTGTACTGATACCGCTGGAAGCACTGCGGATCGCGTCGAATGCGCATGACCATGTGCTTCAGTGCGGCATTGCGATTATAAATGGCCAGTGCAGCTTCGTTGGTGTGCAGCAGGGAATAGAAATCCGGGCGGCAGAGCATCAGGATGGCGGGATGTATAGCCGTGGCGGGTGGAGGAGCGACGGGAGCATTGGAATTAGCATTACTATTGGCAGAGGCTGGCAGATTGTAGAGCTGCGCAGCTCTGCTCTCATTGGTAATGGTGCGTCGGATGCTTTGATAGCGCCTATCCAGCTGCTGGCGATGGTGTTGCTCTCTGCCGGCTGGTCCTCCACTTGGCGCCGCTCCTGGTCGTTGCCAGGAGGTTGTTCGCGTTGTGTGATCGATGTAAAAGATGCGTCCGTGGCTGTCCATTCGCGCCTCCCATGCGGGTGGCAGTGGCGGCTCTCCCGCGGCTCCAGCTCCACTTGACCCGGATACCGTACCCGATCCTGGTTCCATAAGGGCTGCGCCAGCTGCTGCTGCCGCCGCCGCCGCTGCTGCGGCTGCACTGCGTTCTGGAATGGAGGGCAGGCGGGTGCTGCTTATGTGCACCACCTCGTCTGGCTGCTCCTGACCCTGCTCTTGGCCACCATCTTGCATGTAGATGTAATCCAATTGACTAGAAGCGGATGGGGGATCCGTTGGGATCGCTCCTCCGATGGCGAGGCTGGAGTTGGCAGTGACGGCTTGGAGGCGGGCATGCCGCCGGGCATGGTGAGTGGGCGTTGGTGGACATACCAAAGGCGATCCGGTTGCTCCAGCCGTAGTACCAGCTCCGGCACCACCGCCTACGCGTTTGAGCAGCCGCTGCTGCGGTCGCTGACCATGGAACGTTGGAGTTCCTGGCGGCACCACATCCTGCAGAGCTCCGCCCACTCCTCTGCCTCTGGTGGGCGAGTGCTGCTCTGGAGTCAGGCTGAGATCCAAGGGAGAGGCACTGCGCGTGGAACAGCCCGACGGAGGACTTCTCGGCCGCTTTGGTGAAAGCAGAAGGCGCGGGGAGGCTTGTTCCTCCGACGAACTGGCCTTGCCATTGGAGGGAGCCCGGGTGAGCGGACGGTGCTGGCGCAGATACGGAAATTGCAGACTATTTGGCGACGAAGACGAGGATCCAACGGCCGAGGAACTCGGAAAGGTGGGGAACTCATAGCTCTGGTGGACCGGCACCTTTTGTGTGCTAATCGTGTTGATGTAGCTATCGGGTCCGATCTTCTTCTTCAGCAGCGGCTTAAATCGCACTGGCGGCGTGGCCAGGGGTGAATTATTTGAACTTCCACTGCCCTGGGCCATTTCCTCGGCCAGTCGCTCATCCGTGTCCAGGATGTCGAACTGAAAGACATCGCCCTGAAGCTTCAGATCCCGACCAACAGCTCGCGGCGGCCAAGAGCGTTCCAGCGGGCGATGTTGTGGTGGCGAGGGCTGTCGAAGATGCTGATGATGATGTTGCTGCTGTTGCTTCTGTTGCTGCTGACGGCGCTGCACATGGGCACTGGCCTGGAGAGCAGCAGCGGCTCCCAGAAGACTCTCCACGGCAGCCGCCTCCTCGTCCTCCTCCTCATCCACATCCTCGTCCACTTCAGCCATGCTCAGAGTGTCCACCATTTCAGCAGGCACTGTTTCGAAACATTCGCGTGCCACCCACAGATTAAATCCATCTCCATTAGCATTGGACAGCGTTGTGGTCGTCGCGCCCGCCTTGGTCTTCTTCTTGGCTCCGCTTAGGGGCGTGGAGCCACCGCTTTGGGGCGACAGTGTCCAGGACTTGCGACGCGCACCACCGCCCACGCTGCTGCCGCCATCACTGCCAATGCTGCCGTTGTAGGAGTTGGTCGGTGAGAGCGTGGCATTGTTGGCCGGTGTCTCGCAGGATTTGGTGGACAGCAGGGTCTGGTGGCGCGGTTCCCTGTGCTCCTTTGAGCCTGCAGGCTTTTCTTCTTTCGAAGCTGTAAGGGAAGCTGGGAAGGATGAGTGGATGTACTCGCTTGTTAGACTCAAGTAACTTACAGGCATCACTGGGCTGGGCCAGTGCGCAGGCCCCCAGCTGCTGCTGCTGCTGCTCCACCTCCTCTGCGACGTCCTGATTTCCAGATGCCAAGGGCGGTTCCTGTTCCACCACTTCGCTGACACTCACCTGGACATCGTTGGTCAGGGTGAGGGCACTCTGGAAGGCCTGTTCTAGTTCGTCACTTTCGTTGCCGTTGCGCGCCTCGTAGAAGGCTTCCTCCTCTTTGGGATCATCATCGTCCTCCTCCTCCTCCTCCTCCTCGTCATCTTCCTCTTCCTGCTCCTCCTGCTGCAGCCTGACGGCAATGGGATCCACTGGATTCCTGTCCGCCAGGCATGCGGCAGATGTTGCCAGTGGCTGTAGGGGAACCGGTGCAGCTGGAGGCTCCATTTCGTTTGCCTCCGGTTCTCAAGATGTGCTCTTCCTCTTCCCCAGCACTTCTCCTCTTCCTCTTCCTCTTCCTGGTCCACTACGACCACTGCCACCCCGCCCCCGCGCCCAGTCCAGGGTTAACAGTTACAGTTACAGCTGCAGTTGCTCTACTTTGGCGTTCTGATGTTTGCTGCCTTCCGACCGGAGCATTTCGCGTCCTCCAGCCATGAGTCCAGATTTGGGCCGTGCTGTGCTGTGCTCACTGCCCGCAAGGCCGTGGCGCTGGCTTTAGTTGATCAATTGTTAATTTAAGGATTGCAAAGCTAAATAAAATATTTCGGGGCTAGTGCAGTGTGACCAAATGACAATGGCGTAACAAAGCCCACGCGCCAGTGTTACCACCTGGTGCGGCAAAGCGAATGCAACGTTTTGAGCGCATCTGGCAGCGCTGGCCGTGTACTTTTTACTTTTGTGGCGCTTTCGCATTAGCATTTCGTTTGGGTTTCCGCCGCTTCTGAGATCCCCGGATTAACCAGCGAACAACGTAACCGCATCAGCATGGCCGCTGCAAGTGGAGAACTGTCCAAGAAGTAAGTGCACCGGCTCCAGAGCGCGTCCATTTGCCACAAACGTTTCAATCCGGCCAACGTAGCTGCCCGTTTGAGGTTAGGGCGAAGCGGCAACGTTCCAGTTCGCATTATTTATGTTGCATGTGTGCCGCTCGCTGATGAAATACGCTGCTTAAAATAACAATGTTCGCTCGCTGCGCCCTAAGAACCGTGCAGGGGGCGTGGCCTCGATGCAGATACGTCGGAATTCGGCCATTGGCCGCCGGTTTCCACGTGAGCGCATCGCAATTGCAGCCAAGCAAGCAGACCAAACTGTGGGTTACTCATACGCACCGTTGGCCAGGCTGTCACAACTGCCTGGATATTCGTATATAATCCGTGGTTATAACAGCCTTGTGGTAATACCTCCATTGCCTGCTATTACCCAAACGTTTCTCTTCATTCACAGTGAGCTAAAGCGTCGCCTGAAGGCCGAGCAAAAGGCCAAGGAGAAGGCCGAAAAGGCGGCCGCTGCACCGGCTCCCGAAGGAGGTGCTGGCAAGAAGAAGAGCAGCGCCGCCGAGGAGGAGGAGATCTCGCCAAATGAGTACTTTAAGCTGCGCTCCGCTGCCGTTCAGGAGCTGAAGCGTACGCCCGAAACGGATCCCTATCCACACAAGTTCCATGTGAGCAGCTCGCTGGAGGACTTCATTGCCAAGTATGAGACTAGCCTGAAGGAGGGCGAGACGCTGGAGAATGTGAAACTGAGTGTGGCCGGCCGTGTGCATGCCATCCGCGAGTCGGGCGCCAAGCTCATCTTCTACGATCTGCGCGGCGAGGGTGTCAAGGTGCAGGTGATGGCCAGCGCCAAGTCTTACAAGTCGGAGGCAGATTTCGAGACCGATACCGCCAAGCTGCGACGCGGCGACATCATCGGCGTGATCGGACATCCAGGCAAGACCAAGAAGGGTGAACTGTCCGTGATGCCCAGCGAGATCAAGCTGCTGTCGCCGTGTCTACACATGCTGCCCCATCTGCATTTCGGCTTGAAGGACAAGGAGACGCGCTATCGCCAGCGCTACCTCGATCTCATTCTCAACAACAAAGTGCGCGAGAACTTCCAGATCCGTGCCAAGGTATGAAATGATTTCCGCAGTTGAGGCTGAAACACTTACCACGTACTACTCCCCTTATTTCGCAGATCATCTCGTACGTTCGCCAGTTCCTGGATCGTCTGGGTTTCCTGGAGATCGAGACGCCGATGATGAACATGATCGCCGGTGGTGCCACTGCCAAGCCCTTTGTGACGCATCACAATGACCTAAAGATGGACCTGTTCATGCGCATTGCACCCGAGCTGTACCACAAGATGCTGGTGGTAGGTGGACTCGATCGCGTGTACGAGATCGGACGGCAGTTCCGTAACGAGGGCATCGACCTCACCCACAATCCCGAATTCACCACGTGCGAGTTCTACATGGCGTATGCCGACTACGCCGACATTATGGACATCACCGAGCAGTTGGTCTCGGGAATGGTGAAGGCGATCCGTGGCTCCTACAAGATCACCTATCATCCGGAGGGTCCCGAGGGACCTGAGCAAGAATTGGACTTTACGCCGCCCTTCAAGCGCGTATCCATGATCAAAACACTGGAGGAGAAGCTGCAGGTGAAGTTCCCGGCGGCCGATACCTTCAATTCGCCGGAGACGAATCAGTTCCTGTCCCAGTTGTGCGCCAAGCACCAGGTCGAGTGCCCCGCTCCGCGCACCACCGCCCGCTTGCTGGACAAGCTCGTCGGCGAGTTCATTGAGGAGTTTTGCGTGAATCCCACGTTCATCTGCGAGCATCCGCAGATCATGTCGCCGCTGGCCAAATACCATCGCAGTATTCCCGGCCTGACGGAGCGTTTCGAGCTGTTCGTGGCCAAGAAGGAGATCTGCAACGCCTACACCGAGTTGAACGATCCGGTTGTGCAACGCGAGCGCTTTGAGCAGCAGGCCAGCGATAAGGCGGCCGGTGATGACGAGGCCCAGCTGGTCGACGAGAACTTCTGCACGTCCCTGGAGTACGGACTGCCGCCCACTGGCGGTTTCGGCATGGGCATCGATCGCCTGGCCATGTTCCTCACGGACTCCAACAACATCAAGGTGGGTCTGCGGCTAGACATTAAGTTAAGTTATTGGAATTATTGCTCAATTTGGTTTTGTTTTTTTAGGAGGTTCTGCTGTTCCCCGCCATGAAACCGGAGGATGCCAACCGCACGGCAGCGGAAACTGCTCCCGCCGCCGCCGCCGCTGCCGCTCAGCAGTAGATGGCCATCACCATCGCTCACTCCACTCAACCCCAATCCCTGTACGTTACGCTGGTTCCGGACTAGTCCCAGATGCTAAGTTATTCAACCAATAAACATTTTTTTCCAATATCCGAAGCATGTGTAATTTTGCGTGGTCGATTTCTGGTTATTTACGTGATCTGGAAAATCAATATGATTTTTAAAGATAAACATTATGTGTAGAAGATATCCCCATGGAAACTATTACGGTGTATATTTGAAACGGATAAGCAATCTTTTTAGAAAACATTGTTTTTTGAAAGCGTTTTTATGTTTTTTGTTGTGTACCAATAAGAATATTTTCGCGCTTACCAACACCGCGCAACTTATCGATAAGCGCGATTAGCGGCTATCGAGGACCCATGGACCGATAGGTTTGGCCAAATGAAAACATTGCCGGAGAAAAAAGCGGAAATTGTCAATTAATCCGTGAACACAGGATGGGGGACCAACAGCAGCTGATCCTGGCCACCGGCGGCTATGACCACACAATAAAGGTGTGGCAGGCGCACACGGGCAACTGCATAAAGACAATGAGATTCGTGGAGACCTCGGTGGGATTACCCTTAATAGTGCATGTTGTTAATGGCCGGTTAATCAACATAGCTTATGTATCTTGCAGCAAGTGAATGCGCTGGACAGGACGCCGGATAAGACGCGTCTGGCGGCGTGCGGATACCAGTGCATCCGGCTGTACGACCTGGAGTCCAACTGCACCGCACCGGTGATCAATTTCGATGGCGTGCAGAAGAATGTGACGCGACTGGGCTTCCAGGAGGACGGCAACTGGATGTTCACCGCCGGCGAGGATCATCACGTTAGGATCTGGGACATGATCGCCGCACCGCCCCACTGCTCCCGCGTCTTCGACTGTGAGGCGCCGGTAAATGCCGCCTGTTTGCATCCCAATCAGGTGGAGATCGCCATGGGCTCGCAGAATGGCAGCGTCTTTCTGTGGGACGTCAAGTCGGAGCGACACGAACGCATCGTGCCCGAGGTGGATGCATCCATTCAGGATGTGGCCATCTCGCCGGATGGCAGATACCTGGCGGCGGCCAATAACAAGGGCAACTGCTACATCTGGTCGCTGACCAGTCAGGATCAAAAGATGAGCACGCTGCGGCCGACCAAGAAAATTCCGGCACACTCTCGCTACATACTGCGCTGCAAATTTAGCCCGGATTCCAGGCTCCTGCTAACGACCTCGGGCGATGGTACGGTGGGCATTTGGAAGACGGATGACTTCACCAAATGGCGTGAGCTGTGCATCGAGAACTACTGGGTGTGGGATGCCGCCTTTAGCGCCGATTCCAAGTGGCTGTTCACCGCCTCATCCGACGGCATTGCACGGCTGTGGAAGCTGCAAACGAAGAGTCCCATCAGGGACTATACCGGTCACACCAAGGCCATCACTGCCCTGTCCTTCAAGGACGAGATCGTGGGCAAATAGTAGTAGTTGTAGTAGTTGCTAGCCGCCGCTAGAATCTAGGCAATTCGTAAGCTTTGTGACCAACGTGTCACCATCGACAGTTTCCTGCTAAGTTGATTGTCTCCCGTTGGGCGGCGTTTTGGCGGATTTTCCTGTGGGTTTCCCAAACAGCAGTACAGCTGCTGAATGATTGATCTACCAAGGTCCCAATAATTCAGTCATTCTAATAATTAGCTGGCTAAAATCCACACACAATTAATGGCATTTAAATACTAAAGTGAGTAGCCACCAATTTAAATATCTATTAAGCATCAGGGATTTTTAGTTTCTACCCTTTCGTTAAGCTCAAAGTTTTGGTTTAGTTTACGTTTCCAATTGGATAAATGAAAATGTAATTCATAGTGTCAAGAGTTATATTTGAAAAACTGCCAGCAATGCTATTGCTATCTTAACACCGTAAAATCAGCAAGTATCTCAGACTTACAACGAACACTGGAGATCGATTATCCCACACAAACCGCCAACCCGCCCGAGACAATCCGCAAGGAACAAGCAATTTGGCATTTTTTGAGGGCAGTAGCAAGTAGGGATAGTAGCGATGACTCCGTATAGGCAACACAGCAACCAGAACTGAAGCATCAACAAAAAAAAAAAAAAAAACAACACCCACAATTCAACAGAGTAATGAGAATACCTCTGAAAATGAGCGCTTGGCTTTTGTAGCGACTTTTTCATAATTTATAAACCTTTGATACATAATTATATTACGACTAAATCGTTTGTATGCAAAATGCAATTTGAATAAAAATCTTACGGGCGTAAATATACATACAATACATAAATTGAAAACAAAAAGTTTCTTTTAGATACGGGTGCACAACATAGATGTGGAAAAATTGACTGTTTTTTATTTGGTTTGCCCCCCTTTTCAGTTTCCAGATGGGCTTTCAGTGGACGGGAGCGGGAAATGCTGTTTGCCGGGTTATTCTAGTCCACATAGTCGATGCCTTTGGCCACAATCGATTCCTTGAATGGATCCGGATCGTCGCCCAGCTTGTAGCCCACGATGCAGGTCACGTCCACGGCCTTGCCCGTCGGATTCAGGAGTAGCATCACCTGGTTGATGGGCGTCGCCGGGCGGAAGGGCTTGTGGGGCGGCATCTGGCTGTCCGTCGGCGGCAGCAGGCGCACCTTGCATGGCTGCAGAATAAAAGGAAAGCTTGTTACTCTTGACCATTCCAAACACAGTGATATTCGTCAGCGGACTCGCTCACCTTCTTCACGCTGGCCTCAAACTGAAAGTCGTGCACTGGCTGGCGACTCTTGTTCTGAGCCGATATCACAATCACCGACACACGATGGCCGGGCCGATCGCTGGTGAAGTTCAGACTAAGCTGCATGTCGTCGTCGTCGAGAACGATGCGCTGCTCTCCGGTGGCCTGTATGTTGTCCAGTTCCACGTTGATTTCGCTTAGCGGCTTGGCCGGCGGTACAACTGTCACTGGAGCCACCACGGCTTCATCCTTCTTTTCCACATCATCGCTGAGTAAAGGAACATCGTCTATGGCATCAGCAGGAGCAGGAGCAGAAGCAGATGCGGAAGCTGGATCATTAGCAGTCGGTTGCTCCTCTGGCGCCTTTACATGCATTCGTTCGCGAGCTAAGTCGTTAAGCGTGATCTTCTCGGGATCCCGCTTAAAGCTGAGCATCCGATCCTGGGTGGGTAGGATCTGCTGGAATAGCTCCTCGCTGAGCATATCGATTTGCGGCATCTTTCTGATTGTTTCCGGCACTTTGCTAGCGCTGCCTTCGTTGCCATTGGCCAGAGCCTCGTTTGCGGTGGCCTGACTAATGACCTGCGGCTCCAGCAGAATGGTGGCATTCTGGAATGGTTGGTTCTGCTTCGCTTCGCTTTCGGCCAGAGCGCTGCTAAAGATGTCACTTAAATCGGCCAGCGGATTCGACGCGGTGGCCGCGGCATCGGAACTACTGCTGGCGGTATTCGGTTGACTTGCGGTGGCTGAAGTAGCTGCTTCGTTGCTTCCACTAATCAGCAGATCCCCAAGCAGTTCGTTCAGCAACTGGGCGTTGTTGGAGCTAGTGCTGGTCGCTGTGGCCAAGCTGGACGCGGGCTTCGCAGAGCTAGCGGATGTTAGAGCACTCGTGGGCACGGCAGGAGCGGTAATATTTGTGGGCGAAGGCACTAGATGCTTGTAGCGCTGCATGGTGGCTAGTAGAGCGCCATTGGCATCCAGAGTGTCAGCTGCGAATGGAGGGAGTTATATAAAGAGCTGAATGGAGAAACATTTATGAGAAACCACACCCACCTACGAGCTGCGCATCCGAGTCGTCCAGCAGCTGCGGCAGATGCTGGAAGATGGGCTTGTGCTTCTTGCAGCTCTTGTACAGCTCGTGCAGCGTTTCGTTGACGTCCTCGTTGGAGGGATCGTAGGTGTCCAGCATCTGATTGAGCAACTGCATCGTCTCCTGCACCTCGCAAAGCACCAAACGATGCTGGGCCAGCAGATCGTTGCGACGCGCCTCCTGCGCCATCCGATACTGCAGCAGAAGATTGGCCCGCTTGAAGTTCTCGGGATTATTGCTCTTGATCAGCTTGGCGAACATGGCCTCGTCAATGGTGCCCAGGACACTCTCCCGTTTGGCCACCGCCGCCTCCGTGACGCTGTGCTCGATGTCCCCCTCCTTGCGCAGCATGTCGTAGGCATCGCGTATCTTCTGGCGCTGCGGGAACTCCGTTGTCCACAGGAGGAGGCACTCCATGATCCGCTGCTTCACCTCGTGCGGCGTCTCGGCGCCCTTGTACTTCTTCGACACCAGGCGTATCAGTTCGTTGAGGAAGCGGAATTTTGACGCCTCGTCCTGGAAGTCGTCGCCGCACTGCGTCATGCATTCTTCCAGCAGCTGAAACAGATAAATGGGTTTTATTGTTGAACTACGCATGTTTTAATGAGATTTTCCTAGTATAGGGATTACTAATGGATGTCATTTTTTGCTTTTTTAAGTGAAGAAGAAAAGTACAAGTATATTACATATGTATTTATGTTTGGTCAAAACATTGATAATCAGAGTCTGATTTTTACTCGTAAAATAAAACAAGAAAAGTCGTGACAAACCAAAGATAAGAGATAAAGAAAGCTGACAAGTGCACGGTAAAAACTACAACAAAAACAATAATAATATTAAGCAAATGCGCAATAAAGCTAGTTAATTTACATATTGGAAGTTGAGGGCTTCTAAGGATGCAACTGCTAACTGTTGCATGTTGTTTTAGCTGTTTTTGCGACAGTTGGCCATACGAACGCATTTCGATAGCAATTGTTAACAATAGATAAGAACATTTTTGTTGCTAATTCGAGCGCAGCCACAAAAGTGCGTGTGTGTGTGTTTATTCGTATTTGTGCGCTTTTCGTGAACTTTACGGCCCACTGTGCAGCGGTGTGTGTGTGTGTGCGTGCGGTTTATCCCTTTACCGTTAGGTGGTTGTGGGTGGGGGGAGGGATAGCTGTGAGCAAATGGGGTGAAAAGTGCAAAATGTAGTCATTTACCGAAATCGCACGCGTTGCTTCCGTCACGTTTGTGGAGCGCACCTTGGCCACAATCATCTCCTGCGCCTTGTGGACCAATTGGGCGTTACTTTTGACCACAATGCAGAACATTTGCACGCCCAGTTCGTCGATTTTCTGTGCCGGATTTGTTGCTCTCTCTGCGTTGGCCGAGATGCCGGAAAAATGCGCTAGATTATGCAAGTTCCGGTTGCCGGAATGTCAGCGTGACTCACCCAGCATCTCCTCCATTATGCTCTCGTCGGTTGTCATTGTGCGGCCTGTATTTTATTAACTGGGGGATAAACAATATTTGCGTTGATTTCGAACATCAGACATATTGTTGTTGTCGCTCCACCGACACTATCGATAGTTTGGCGAGCTTTACATTCGGTATTTTATCGCCGGCCAGTGCGGCTAGCCGCCTTGTGGCTAAAAATGCCAAACATCCTGCAAAAAAATACTAACAAGTGATGCCACTATTGTTTTGTAAGACAAACGACGTTGCCACTTGGTTTTCATAGGCTAGCCGTTAAATTTAAAAAGTCAGCTTATTGATAACATAAGCAATGCGAATGCAAATGTTTGTAAAAATGATATATACTTAACACAATAATCGGACAACTTCCCAACTTATATAAAAGTGCACAGTATTTTAGTTTTTGTAACCCCGTACCCCTGATTAGTAACCCTTTTTTATTTCATTCATTTCAGCACCATTACATATGCATGACCATCTTATGTAAGTACATGCAAACACGTGGGCTGTCTGTGTGTGCGTGGGCAGCAACCTGTGGCCATTTCACCTTAAGTTAACCTTTCGCCAGGACATCGCGCAGGCGTACGAAATTGGCTGGCTATAATTAGAAGCACTTGCATCATCATCTCGACGGGGAACTGGAATTGGTGCCCCAAACGGTTCACGTGGTGGTGGGGTCATGGTGGCTTCATACCCATTAGTCGAGGTGCGGTGGCAGGTATACTCGACAGCTCGATGGTGCTAAAAAGTTATTGAAAAATGCAGTTAAGTGTATTTTATGTGCTAGAAAGTGTGCTACAATTTGCTACAATTTTCACGGCAGCACTTCGAATAATTGGCTATGGTCACACTATATTTTCCAATTAAGATGCGGAAGTTAGGTTGAAAATATATCTTAAGCATTATTCGATAATCGCACGCCTTAAGCTAGGCAACATATCTTGAGTGGCGGGTATCTCAAGGTCGTGGCAGCCGACTATTGCGTTCTTTCTTTGTTTTTTTTATCGTGTTTTCTCTGTTCGGCAACACGTGCGGCACTCACACACACACTCGCGTAGGAGGCTCGTCGCCGGCCTGCGCATGTGTGTTGGTGTGTCGGTGTGGGCCCGCTCTCTCGCGCGCTCTCTCTCAATCTCATTTCGCTCTGGCAGAGTCCGGCACTCCGCCCAAACTGTTATACCAAAACCAGTTTACATGCGCCGCCGCTGCGTATAACAAAAGCCTCTGTCGACGCCGCCGCTTCTGCTCAAAAAGGACAAACTCAAGGGCAAAACTCAAACGCACACAAAGGTCTAGAAGACCAGCGAGCAACAAAAACAATTACGGCGTGTGCCTTGTAGCAATTTCGTGGCGCTGACTTTGATAAGTTCGCCTTGATTACCATACTCGGGCATATGCATATGAGTATGTACATACATATGCTCATGGGTTATACGTAGTGGACTGGACCCTATACTATTTTCTAGATTACACAATCGCTCCCGGTTTTTCATTCTATCAACTTGTTCCGTTGCCACTCCCACGCAATTTGTTGTTGCGAGAGGATTCGGCGCGGCTATGTGTGTCTGTGTGTGTGTGTGTGTGTGTATGCCCACTGACACACTTTTTGTCCTACCATTTTGCCCATTTCTCCCACACTCTCTCCACTAATCTCTTCCCCTCTCTCTTTGACGCTTCCCTGTCATTCTCTCTCTCTCTCACTCTCTGTGTACTTTGTCGCGTGGGCGTGTTTGAGCTTGCCCTTTGAGGTTATGTCCGCTGATTGCATATTTGAGCAACTTCCATTGATTAGCCATTAACGAGCCAAAAGAAGAAAGATAACCAGTCGCAGTAAAACTGCGTATCTCCGCGTATCTGTCGCCTGGCCCTTTGTTAGGTGCCATTATTGATATTGATTGCCATCGACGACGAAGCGGCCGAACTTTTCCACGCACGCAAAAACAGCTGGCGTCTACCGTTATCGCTGGCAAACCAAAACCCGTTAGCGATAGTTTTTTTTACCGTTGTTGTAGCAAAACAAATTATTACCCGATACCATCTTACGTTTACCGTTAGGGAGAGAGTTTTTTATATGGCTTACCGTTACCGTTGGCAAATAAATACCCGATACGATGCATTTAACCGCTGATGTCATATGAACAATGCTATCACTGGGTCGTATGACTTTAGTTATCGTTTGGGTGATCAATAAAAAACGCTATAACTGCTAACTTTGGTCGAGCCTTAGGAATTCGATCCCCAGAATAACGCATTATAACCCCACCAGGGTGGGGATCCGAAGGTTAGCGGTATTATCTCGCTACTATCGAACGCCAATCGCATTTCTTTTTGCACTGGAGGGCCGTAATATACTGCCACATCCGGAGTCTGGAACGTAGATCTTATCGGATAGTGGGGGCAAAAAAAACAATCGCATTCCTTTCGATAGGGAAAGTTCTTGGCAAACGTTTGATTAATGCAGTGGCGCCGATTTTTCTATACCTCGGTTTCTATTTGTTGTATATGTATGTATTTTGCAAATTGATAAGAGTTCCCTGAAGGTATATGCGATGGAGGTACTTCACAGGCAGAATGCCAATAATTTCGGAGCCAATCAATCGCACATAAGACCCCCCTCCCTGAAACTTTGGCTTTATCAATTCCGGGCCCAAAATAGTAAATCCACACACTGCTGAACCCAAAAAAAAAAAAAAACAAACAAACAGATTAAGATATAACGGATGAGATAGTACTACAGAGAATAAAATAGCAAACATGAATTAATTACTGCTTGACAATAGGGGCAATTTACTACATTTGGTTCCATATAACACCATGCTTATCAACTTTGGGGCTCTGGGGGCGTATTATCGCCGAACTGGCTTTTGCACTTTTACTTTCGTCTATCGGACTCGATCGGGAATCACGTCGATTGAGGTGAATTGACTTTATCAAACAGCTTGATCTTTCAGCACCACAATGTTTCGAGAAGGGTAGATAAATACAAAGTTTTTTTTTTGGGAAAACCTATTACGTAGCAACTGGAGTTGCGACAGTGTCTTATATCCGATAGTAGTATCACAATATCATACGGACGGACAGAAGTCCGGACAGACATGGCTATCCTAATCAAGTGAATTGTATTTTGACACGTAGCAAACTATTCAACGAATCGAGCATACCCATTTACTTTACGAGTAACTGGCAAAAGAGGATTATCCTAAGATGGTGCGCACTATTTCATCATCATCAAGTACAAGTCAAGTTTTCTTATGAATCAACCCCATCTAAAACGTAATCATATAATATATGAGTCAACTAACTCGTTCAATAAAATGCCATTATGGTTAAGACTTTAGTCGCACGCGAAGTACATAGTAAATTTTCGCTATTAATCAAAGGGACCGATTTTCTACAGCGCCAATCAATAAAAATAAACTCTAGATGTCCATTCATTGGGGTCCAAACATAAGGCATACGGCGCAGAAACTTGTTGAGCAAAGCATTACTATTTGAATTCGCTTATCAGTCAAGTGGGGGCATGAATAAAACTAACATTAATGATCTTTTGCCTCGCAATCTATATAAAACTTGGAAAAGATATCTTCCACTTGGGGAGCAACGATTACTGCGTATTTATAACTGGTTACTTTTGGAACTTGGGTTCTCACAAGGGGGAAACGCTCTTAAGTTTAATCAGATTTCCGTGACTTATTTATAGTTTTATTAACGTAGTTGCCAAGTTTCATAGTGTTATCTACATTGCTTCAGTTATGCAGTTATAATATAATGATGCTACCAACGTAATCATAGCTTTAACCTTCCATTAACCTTCCGAACGATATCGATCAAGAGTATTCGCTCCTCCTCTTGGATCCATTGCCATTGGGGTGTTTATTTGATGTGTGTGGGCTTATCAATTTGAGGTTCGGCAAACGATTCTAATTACACTGCCAATGTGCTTGACATGGGACCACCTAGTGGTTCAGTGCCCCTAAATGTCCACTTTCATCCAGTGCCGGATAGGAAAAAATTCGCACAAATTCCATTGTCGAGTTTTGTGCGGTTTTATTCCATATGACCGATCATAAATATGTTTATTGTTTATAATCGTAAACAAATAACGAAAAATTCGCTTGTGTTTACCAAATATATTTGCTAATATTTGACTAAATCCGCAGATTGCTGTGCCACTTGACCTGCTATTATTTATTATATAAATCATATGATTTATGCGGGGAAAACCTCAATTCCTATCATAACACATAAAAAACATGTATGTATGTATGTATATATGGTATAGCCAATTAAATTCGCATGCCAGAATATTCCTTACCCAGTCAATATAATCCCAATATATCTCTCGATTTCCATCCGATTCTTATGCAATCGCATTTGAATTGCGTTTTACGGCAATTGAATAGCGGAAGACAACAAGATCCAGTTCGAGATCGAATTGCATTCGTTTTGTTTGTTTTCGTTTGCTTACATACCCGTACATTTTTCAGGTAATTATCATAGTATGTATGTATGAATGTATGTACGGCCCTGGCTGAATAGTTGCTAAATGACTGGGCCCAAGTGCACTGTGTTTTGTTGGCAAATGAATGAATGAACCAATCTAGGGGGTGTAGTTCGGTTCAAAGTGCCAGCATGGGTCACAGTCGTCTGCTTAGTCACCTGCAATCGAAGTCATTGCGCACATGGGCAATTAATAATACCATAATAATGGAATAGTATAGCTAACTCGGCGAAATCGCAAGCTTTCATATCATAACTTGTCAGCGGTTTTAGTTTTCTGATTGAGAGTTCAAAAGGTAATAAGTGTTGGTAGATAGAAGCTACAAAGTGCAAAGCCGCTTGCGCATGCATCCCATAGGTGGCGCTTTACAAGCATGTTACAGAACCCTACGATTTTCACTGCAATAGTTTACTTTACAAATTGCACCTTGTTCAGGTAAAACGTATTATTTGCCTTATCAAAAATAACTTTTACCGAGAATATATGTGACTATATTCCTGAACCTTATCACTGGGTGTTCCAAGAAGTATAGATATACGATCCGCGTAAGTTTCGAAACCACAGCCAATTTCCAGGGTATTGGCTTTCGGGAGGGGAAGTGGACGTTGGCGAACGGCTCGAATTCGGAGTGTAGGGTGCTTGCTTGGCCCGCATAAATGCCCGAGAAATGCAGAAACGTGATCTATTCCATGTTGTCTCACTGGCATTCTCTGCGGTTATCAGCCGACCTGTGTGTGTTCCATTTGCACTCAAATTGGCCAGTTGTTGTTTACGTTTGCCGCTATTGTTAGTGTTATTTGTGTGTGCTTTTTGTTTTTGTTTTTGCACCGATTTGTTTTTTGCCAGCTCTCGATTCTGTTGTTATTGTTTATAGCGCCCCAGAAAGGTGTTTAATTTATACCCCCCACACGTCCAATCAACCACCCACATTTCGCACACGATCGATCCCACAGAATAGCGATTTATTGGCTTCGAATTCCCCCTCTGCCATAAACAAAAATTTATGTTAATAATCGATACTCCATTGGCCATTTAAGCGTCATAATCCATGGTTTTCAAAAACACAGTTTGCTGGAACATCCTATTATAATCATAATAATAGGTAAAGAGCACAACAGCTACATCTTAATCATGTCATCTCATCATGATTCTTATTCATCATTGTCGAACCTAAGCAGCGATTATATAAATACAAGTTCCAGCATTATTTTCGCTTCAATCATCTGCGCTTTTTCAACGATGCCTTTCAATTTGCCACATCATCAATTCCTTTCATTAATAGATCATTTCGCTGACCAAACAAATTCAAGAGAACTGCTAACCAAAGTCTCGTGCTTCTCCGTCTGGCAATTGACTCAAGTGTCTGGATCAAATAAATTTGTATGCCCAGCAAGTTCCTCAACAGAACAGACGGTTCTCCATTAATTGAGACGAGAATATACGTAGTACCAAAGTACCCCTAGTACCCCTAGTACCCGTACTACCCGCATCTATAGACGTACTACCCTCCAGAAGTCAGTTTCTGGCGGTTCGTTCCGCCGAGAGAATCACTCAATTGGTTTGCATTTGGGCTCGTTTAGCGATTAGAGACGTAGCGAGTCGTCGCACTTTCATTCAATCATTATTCACTTACATCATCATCCACTAAGTGGCCCTGACCATCGTAAGGTCTCGCCGGAGGCAACTGTACCGCTTCTGACCTTGGCCACTACGACGTTACATTCTGTATTCTTGACCGCCGTAGAGCCCTTGAAATCCGGATGCGGTCAGCTGTTCTAATTACGAATCCCAAGACAAGTTCCCAGCATTCCCAGCATTATTGTAAACAATAAAAACCCTTTTTTGCACTATCAATTCCATGGCACAACTGAAGATTTTCCATTACATATTTATGGTTTGGCCTACGGCGAGTTTGAGTTCTTTTAACTTGAGGATAGAGTAGAAATACGAGTATATGTGAGACAATTTCTAAAAGCGCACAGGTAGACCAATTGTTTTTTGTAGATTAGCTCAAATGACTTTTATTATAGTTTATGATAATTGCCTGTTTTTTGTTTGAGGTTGGTGGGGTCTGAAATGATTGCACATTGCTTGGGTTCTGTTGTGCAAGTTTCTTAAAATAATCTGGATTTATTATTATTAAAAGTTGTCGCTCGGTTATTTTACGGCTTTTAAGTGCATTCAAAATGACTGTGTGACAATCCTGTGATTAATAATCTGCTTTCCCATGTAATCTTTATCTTAATTACCCGTATTATATCACTCAATTAAGTTCATCTTATTGACGCTGCCTTTTTTTGTTGTTGTTGTACTTTCCTTGTTGTTTTAATTACTCACTTTTTTCTGACCTTTTTGTTTAGTGACAATTAGTTGTATTTTCAGTTAAATTGAAATGTAATTAAAGCAAATTGTCCGCAAATTAATTGTCTAAAGTTCCCAGCAAGGCACACGAACACCGATCATCGCAGACACCGGCACTCAAAAGTATTCAGCAGCTAAAAACAAAAGCAAAAAAAAAAAAAACCTCGACAATTAGGCAAACCAAATAATTTTCATGGCGCGGAAAACAAAAGAGTTATAAACTAATAACCCCAATTATCCGTTGAATACAACGTCAATAAAACAAGATCGCCAAAGGAAATGACGGCAACCATCCATGGATTATTGTTGATTGTGTTGTCGGTCTTTGAATGTCGAACCCAATGGTGAATTTACTTGAAAAGTTGTATAAGTTATCATTTTATTGCTGGATAAGTTCATTACTTTTTGTACTATACACTGGGCTCCAAAGTTGGGATTATATATCTTATGATATTGATATCTTATAAGATAGAGCTGCAAATATAAACTTAAAACATTGTCTTGACTTTTCAGTGACTTTTCAAGCTATTATTTGATATCGGGTCAATTGTAAAATATCGCAATTGTCAAGTCAAAGCTACCGAGTGCGGAATCAAAGGTTTTATCACGATGCCAAACGATAAGATTTGATATCAGAGATATAGCCAGAGAATGTCAAAGAATGTCAAACCAGAAATGAAACTGATTGTCTTCAGTTTATCTCTTTTTCATGTTGCATTTATGTAATTGGTGCCGATCGGATTTCCATAGCTTTAAATTGCCAAGTGGGTAATTAGTTTTCCGGGAAAACTGACCACCCCTTTTCACCCTGCTAACTTTCCCATTGCAGTGCGCTTTCCTGTCAGTTGATGTTGCTACTATGATTATAGGTGAATTGCATGTGGCTGAACTGGTTTCAGTTTGCATTCGATATCCGCAAGTGAAAGCTTCATTCACAAATCACGATCGAAGGCAAATATGGGATAAATATTTGCTCAGCACTCGAATTAATCAAAATCAACGAACTTTCGTTTACTCATTAAGTACTTATAGAATTAGTTTAAAAGTGTGACCATGCTACGCATATGATGTCGTTATTTAAACACAGAAGCAGGGTCACACTGCTTTAAAGTCATTTTATACATACCTATAACAAAATATATAATTTAATATGTTTTAAATCAGTGACTGCAATCAGGACACAAAACTTAACAAACGCACTGTGCTCTCCTGTAAATTGTAAAAAAAATAATACAAAAATTTCATAAAAGAAAAAATCAAACGTAGAACACTGCGAATACAATATTGAATATGTTTACATACTAGACGCAAGACGCAATTGTTGTTGTTTGACACTCACATGATTGTTGCCTTTGTTTTTCGCCATTCGCCATTCGCTTTTGCATTTCCATTTCACACTTTCGAAAATTGCATTTTGCTGTCGTTTGAAATGCTTTTTAGCATTTGCATAACAACAATACAAAACAAAAAAAAAAAAAAATCTCTCAAAGGTGCGAACGGTGCAGCGAGTGTGCGAAAGAGCCAGCGATCGTTACAGATTAAGTGAGCAAATTTGCCAGTCGCCAATTTCAGCAGCGTTTCTCTATTTCTTTTGATTATTGCGTATTTGGTTTTCGATGCTCTAGCTCACGCCGCACTGAAACTATGTATTTTATCAACAAAATATGCTCAATACATATGTATATGTATACATACATACATAAAGTGCCTGGCACACCGAAAATACTAAGCATATTTTCTAAAATTGCCGCGAAATTAACGCGAATATGCGAGGCAACAACAAAAAGCTGTCAGAGCTCTTAAAAAATAAATGTTGAAAAGAATTTTGTTGTCTCGCCAATCGCCCAATGATAAATCATTCTCAACTGACGTAGGACTCGGCTGCTACTTTGCGCTGGGGCGTGGTCAACGCCCACCTGATTCGGGGACTCGGTGACGTATACGCGATGTTTTGATAAATTATTTAACTTCTGTGCTATAGGATTTGCTTTGGGGAGAAAGTATATTTGGGGTGAAAGATCTGAAAAGGTACATTAAGCACTTGAATAAAGGAAACTGAATGGACGAAAAGCAATAGAAATCAAAAGTAAGCAAGTAGCACATAAGCAACGTTAGCCAAAAACTTTGCATGAAACAGAGTAGAATGGGAACTTAAGGCCACGAAGTACTAACTTAAACAAACGATTGCCTTAGTGATATCAAATTGCGCATACGCAGCGTTGTACACGAGAAGTTTCTGCACTTCTTTTGCTGAAAATCACAACAAAGTGAAACTAAAACGAATAATACCGCTGAGGTGTGGGCATGTCGCCAATCGGCGTTTCCAGAAGAGTGACAACCTTATCACTGATGATGCACTGCGATTGCATCGAGAGGGCGTGAGCTGCTGATAAGCCGCAAGTGGCGGCTGATAAGAGTAGCTGGGTGGCTTTCAGGGGCTGGAAATGCCACAATCAAGGGCATCAGGTTTTAAGTGGGGCCAAGTGAGGTTGCAATACTGTTTGGGGCGGGTTAAGGTGACTGCAATGCGATTTCAAGTGCACTCGTAACTGAAAAGCTATAAATAAAAGGGATGGAAAATGAGTTTTTCCTCGACTAAGATTAACGACTGTACTTAATAGCTGTACCCCTCAAAAAGGTGTAACCATAAATATTAACAGAATCCATTTTGAGTAACAATATCATTATTCAAATTGTGTTTTGAATGCTGAAAAAGAAGGTTGCAATCATCAGCAAGAAGGTGCGCAAAAGTATGCAATATATCGTTACTAATTCATTTGTTGCATGTGATTCAACAATATGTTTCAAATGGAAATTGTGTTAAAATTATATATGTATTTTCTTTGTGTAATCATGTCACTTTTGTTCGGGTTAATACCCAAAGGGTATCTCCAAATTGGGATTCCCAACGCGGCCGACGAGCTGAAATTGCTTTCAGCATTTAAAAGTGGAAATTTGCATTCAAGATATTTAAATTGGGTTTGTGCCGCAGTAAAACGTGATCGCCACTTGGCTGAGATTGCAGCGTATCGCCTTCTCGTTTTCTCACTCGCAGTTTCACGAGAATCGTTTTCGTTTCAAATTCTATAAACAACTTTCGCGGAACTCGAGCTCTGTTGAGGTTTTATAATAGCAAATAACAATCAGCGAATCAATCAGCTTTTGTGGAGCGACTTTGGTGTTTATCGAACGCTTGCTTAACCGCCGTCTCATCAGTCGTACCGCTCCGCCCGGCCCCGCCCCCGTAATCCAGCCGCCCCTTTTGGGGCGATCAATGGCTCAATCATGCCTTTTGTCTGCTTTGGATCGCGGCACTTGTAATTCAAATGCGTCAAACGAAAAACCGACTGCAAATGATTCAATTTAAAATGGACTACAAAAGCGGCGAAACCGAAGTACGTAAGTCTCAAGTGCAGCGGCTGATTGCGACGCTGGAAATACCCTCTAATGGGAACGGGGATACGCCATATGCGCTATTTTTAGCTCGGGAATGTTAAGTGCATCTCTAGTAATTGCCAGCAAAATATACAAAAATTATAAAATGCATTATTTTTCAATAAATATAAAAAAAAAAAAACATTTTCTCTCTATGCAAAAATATCCGATTACTTTATAAGCTGAATAAAACAAGAAGAATTTCCAATTTTTCAATTCGACGCAAAACAGCTGCCAAAATCCAAGTGCCCGCATTTGGCGTAGGGTATTCGCGTAATATAAATAACAAAATTGAGCTAGCTAAGTGCTGACTGATTGTTATTGCCTTTGATGATGTATAATTTTGGACTACAGCAACAATGACAATAAAACGAGAATAAAGTTTTAAATAAACAGGTACCGTTAGTTTTGACCCAAAAGAACACGTTTCACGTTTTGATTTTCTTCTCTGGTTGTTTGCTTCAATCGCTTTTATTTTCGCTTCACTGTCGCCAAACATTCCATTTGTTTATATCATTTACTAAATTCATCTCATCTCGATCGCCAAGCCTTCGATTTGTGTTTGTAGTTCTTAGTAATTTGTGTGTTTGAATCGCCTTTTGATAACGAGAGCTCTTTAATTGGTTTTCACTTTTTTAACATGGGCTAACTTTATATTACATTTTTCTTATTTCTTTGTTTAGCTTTTTCTTGAAAAATAGAAACACTGGTTCGCTCCACCCACAATCTTTATAACATATCTCTTAGGTTAGGCTCATCCATCGCTTAGTATTAGACAAAAAAACAATGTTTACTTCGTTTTGCCTGCGATTGTGAATTGTTTAAGTTTTTTTTAGTTGCCTGAGCATGCCGGCCAGCAGCTGCAAAAATGATGAAATGATACAGATAATCATGTGGAAAACAGATGAAATCAATCTGGAAAATATCAAATCAGCTTGGAAAACCAATAAATTGGGGGGGAAATAAGTAACAATTATGTGTGTATGAATTAAGAACAAATTTTATTTGCTTTCCATTTCGCATATTTGCCTTCTGCTTCTCGCATTCTCTTCGTTTTGTTGTTCGTAAACAATAATTAAATATAATTAAGGGCTCCGTGGGTTGGGTTTGTTTTTTAGGGGGGGTGTGTGGGGTGGGGGGATATATTGGTTGTATTGCTGGCTTCTTCGACGACATTTAGAAACTAAGATAAGAACTAAACACTAAACTAGGTCAAATGTACAATTACATAAATAATAGCTCACAAAGTGCGTTTCTATATCAAAAGGAAAAAAAAAACAGTTTATTTTTGTTTAGAGTTTACCTGCTTAAGTGTTAACAACAAACAAATTCACTAAACAAAGACAAGCAATACATTACAAAAAAAAAAATCAGTAATATAGTGGCTAAATATATCATATTTATATTTATATATATATATATATGTAAATATATATGTATGCAGTATTATCATATAACGCTTCGTAATAGGTTCTATATAAACATTTACAATTACAGAAAGGACACAGTAGCATTACCTAGTATTCCTCTCTCTCTCTCTCTCCCTCTCAATCTCTCTTCCTCTCTTCCTCTCTTCCTTCTATCCCTCTGTGTCTGTCTCTTCTTTAGCGGCTTGTTTTTTGTTGCTTTTCGTTTTCGTTTTTGCTTTAACAATGTGCGATTTTACAGTTTCTCTTTCCGTTGTCCTGCAGGATATGCTAGAATGCTTGTAGCACAGTAGTATAACAGTTTCTTCTCTCACTTGCTCTTAAGTATCTCCGTTTTTTTTCTTTTTTGGGGCTTTCTGGGTTTTCAGGGGCTTTTTAGGCAGGGAATTACCAAAAAAAAAATTTGTTGTCTCAATCGAAATCGAACAGAAATTCGTTTCACAAATTGTACTATATATACGCAAACATATACATTATGTTTTTTAGTGTGTGTATATTATGTTTTCTTGTAAAATATATATATATATAATAGCATAACAAATTTTCAACAAAAATCGAAAATCGATCCATAATCATTAAGCATAGTGTTTAGTGTTTAGTTGTTGTGTTTTTTCTTTTTTTTTGTTATTTTTCTTTAACTAGGAGAGAAAGAGATAGAATGCCACAGATCTTCTGTCTCTTAGTGGAGGTTTTCTGTTACGCTTGTGTTTTTAGTTAAAAACCTGGTTTTTTTTGCCTAATTAAAATACTAAAGCCAAGTCGCGCCAACTCGCAAATGCCCTACATATGCATATAGAGGTTTTTTCGTGGGCTTTTCGATAACATTTCGTCGTGGCAGCTTCGTTTTTTTGTTTTTCATATATTTTGGCTATAGGGCTTTTGTGAGTTAGCGTGGCTCTGCTGTAATTATTACGCATACGCCACCGTGGCCGTTTACTAGGTGTTTCTCATTTGCTCTGCAGTTTGTTTGTTGGTTGTGTGGGTGTGTTGCTGTATCTCTTAGGACTGCTCCAGCTGCTCCAGCGGCTCCTCCTTCATGGTTTCTGCTCCAGCTCCTACTGCTCCAGCTCTACTTCTTGCCATTGAGTATGTCCTCGCGACAGGCGACGGCCGCCACCAGGGCCGCTCCACGACCGGAACCGTCCTCGGACAGCATCAGATCGAAGGTGATGCCCGGCTTGATCAGCTGCGAGATCTTCTCGACCATCAGGTTATGGAACTTGGGATGGAAGCGGTACACACTGCCATCGACGCCCACCGTCACCGTTGGCTCGTCCATTTTGTTGATCAGCGTGGCAATGCCGGCGGACACCAGGTGGGCAGCCCGTTTCGAGACGCACTCGCAGATGTACCGCACATTGGCGCAGTCCCCATCGGTGGCATTGGTCAGGCCGAGCTCCTCCAGCACCAGGCGGCAATTGGTGAAGTTACCCGGCTCGTCCGCTTCGATTTCGCTCACATACTTGGTAAAGAACAGACCGCGGGTGTTCAGCACTTCGGAATCCTGTCCATTGAACAGTATGCCCGCCTGGGTCATCTTCACCAGCACCAGACGCACCAGCTCGCCCATATACATGCCGGATATCATCTTCTCGAACGTCTGCTTGCCCGGATTGATGCTGTGCACATCGATGTCCCGATCGAATTCGGTGCGCACAAAGTCCAGGGCGCCATTGTCACCGAATGCACCCCATTCCGTGTTGATCAGGACATGCTTCTTGCGCGGATCTTCGGCGGCGAAGAGCTCGGCCTCCTCCACCCGCTCCATATAGCAGGCATTGGCACCGGTGCCGACAATCAGACCGATTTTGCAGTTGTGATTCTTCCAGGCGCAGCTCATCAGCGTGCCAGTGGTGTCATTCAGAATGGCACACACATCGATCTGGACATCGCCACGTCGGGCAATGGCATCCTTTAGAAGCTGGACAACATCCTCGTTGACGACACCGGCACAATTGAAGCCCTTGGTCCAGGTCTCCAGCAGGCCCTTGGTCAGACCCAGCTGGCGCAGCGGGAACGAGAAGGTGAAACCGAGTGGCAAACGCTCCTTGTACACATTGTGCTCGGCCATAAAGTTGGACAGACACTCGGCGATGTGATCGAAGAGCTGGGTACCCGAACCAATCATAATGTGCTGCGGTATGGCATAGATGCGGGACTCCATTTGGAAATCGTTGTTCTCCTGCAGATGGATGAGCAGCACACGGAAGTTGGTGCCACCCAGATCCAAGGCCAGGAACTTGCCACGCTCATTGCCATTGGGCAGATCCTGCACATACGTTACGAAGCACTTGACATTCGCCTTCGGATGCGTATCCTTGGCCAGACCGCGTCGCAGCTCGTGCAGGATGCGGTAGCACAGCTCCTGCACCTGTTCGTCCGTTAGAAGCAGCTGCTGACATAACTCGTGCACCATCTTACTTTTCTCTGCAGCGGATAAGAGTGCAATTTGCTGCGGGCTGTGAGTTGTAAGATTTGTGGTTGTGGCTGTCGCTGTGGTTGCATATGTGGCCGCTGTCGCTGATTTTGTAGCTGCCGCCGCTGCAGCTGCCGCCGTCGTTGTTGTTATTTTCTCTGTTGCACTCAGTGCCGCCCCCTGTGCCACGCCCACACGGTCCGTTTCATCTAGCCCGCCACCGTTATTGTGACCATTCAGTTGGGCGCTATTTATGGACACGCTCTTCATCGCCCCGTTCAGCTCCCGATCCATTATTATTTTGGTGTTTTTCTTCTTGTTTTCTTTCCCCTCTACCTTTTTTAGGTTTTCGGTTCTTTTTTTTCTGCTCTGGCTTGTTTTTCTTCGATCGTATGCGCTTGCACTCACACGGCAAAAAAAAATCGTTTACAATTTTCGTATTCAATATGCACACACGCGTTTACTTTGGGCCTTACTACTTTGGCATTTGCAGTGCAACCGTTTCGAGTTGGTTTTTTAGTTGAGTCTTTGAGTGTCCACACACACGATTCTCGCTCTCGCCGTGTTTTATTTTCGTCCGCTGCACGCGTCCAAACGCTCGGAACGTTTTTTACGAAATTAAATTCACTCGCCGATTGCTGCTCACTTTTCGCTGCCGCTGCTGCCGCGCTGCTGGCGCCGACCGCGACTGCGAGGCGCTCTTTCTCTCGCGTTTAAACACTCTCGCTCGCGTTCGCTTGCGGACGCGCCGTGAAGGAACCTTGAAGGTCAAAAACTGAAAATCGGTTTTGGGGCGGCATGGTTGGAGATATGGCGCGTATATGGTGCGACGATGAGGGGTCTAAAAATGGCATATTGATAGGGTGCGAGTGGGAGAGGGGGCGAGAGTGGTAAAGAGCGGGAGCGCAAGAGCGGCGATGAATGAGTCAAGCGCGCGTTTAAGCGGCAGCAGTTATGCGTCGCGTACGCATTATCGTGATCAGGCACTTTTTAACCTTACAAATTGTTAACTTAATTTGTAGTATATATTTATTATATTTTCATTTAAAAATAGTCAATATATTTAAGTTTTTAAGTATAGAGGTTTATGTTTAAGTATATAGTGATTTTGCATTATTTGATGTTAAAAATAATTTAACAATAGTTGCTTTGTTAGCTAACTAGTTAACATGTTTAACAAATATCTCGTTCTTATCATGCCATACACGCGGAAGAACAACTACAACTACAAGGGCCTGGCGGCGACGCTCTCTCTTTTTGCTTCCGCTTATGAGAGAGCCGCATTTTGTCGTCGTCAGCAATTTGGCTGATATTGACACCCTACAAACTGTGGGGTGCAATGGAATTTCTTTGGCACACATATACTTTTTTTCTGCACACATTTTTCTTTTAATAAAGAATAAAGCTATACTCATTTTATTTTAGTTTGCAAGCAAGTTGGCAGAAAAGCATTACTTTCCCGAAATATTCAGTATACGTGTATTACTCATACGCCACCCAGGCCCATTGAGCAAAATATTACTTCGCATTAACCTCAAGCTAAAAATATTGTTTATTTTATTTTGCATAGTAAATTGTTTAATGATGATGGACATGAGAAAGACTTCTACTTATATTATATTTGCCAATGCAAGTCGCCAATAAGTAGGCAGCCATTTCTATTTTTATCAGAGAAATATTTGCTATAACCATTTAATGATGATAGCGCACTTAATAGTCGCCAATTGGATTTTTCGTTGCTGCCTGCGTGTTGGCTTCGTTCCTTGAACCCCCTGTTCGCCCCCTCGCCCCTCACAGCCGTCTACCCACTCCCAGCGATCTCTCTCTCTCGCACTCTGCATCGGTATTAGTATAACAGTGCCTTTCCAGTTGAGAAAGAGCAAGGTTTACCCAGAAAAATGGGAGAGTAAGTTTGCGTAGCTGTTGGCAGCCACATACCCCTCGCCAACGCCCCCACCACATTCGCCTTACCCGTTTTTACCGCTTCTTGGAATTCTCAAGTTCTGGCGACGCGTCAACATCCTTAAATATATATATATTTTTTGCATACGTATGTATTTTTGTTCAGGGTCCGTGGGGCTCGTCTCCCCGCCCAGCCCCCTTTTGTGTGTGTACGTGCCGCCCAGTTTAAAGTTCCGCTCCCTCTCTCTCTCACTCTCCTCTCTTTCGCTCTTTCTGGCTCTCCATTCAATGGAATTTTGTTGTTTCATATTTTTGCAGCTAGATTTCATGTGCAATTTCCATTTGGTGCTGCATTTTTGCAATGTTGTTTATGTCTTGTGATCATTATTTTGTTTTCCAGCATTTTTCCAAAGAGGCTCGTCCGTCATTGCAGCAACAACAACTAACGTGTTTTCAACTACAAGTGAGAGTGCATGTGCACATACAGGCAAACGAACTTATGTAGGTACATACATATATGTATCCATATGTTTGTAGGAATGTAGGTGAGAGGGCATGTCTGCAAACGTGTGTGCTGGCATGTGGCCTCATAACTGTTATACAAGACCAGACACCAACAGTTAGGGGCCAGAAATTAGCACCTAAAAGTCAGCTGTCATTCAGTTTTAAAGAAAGCTTTGAAACGAAAAATCAACATGTGGAATAATTTGAGGACACATAAAACTAAAATAAAAAGAGATAACAGTGAATAATAATAATGTTGTGCATTCAGCGCAGGCTTCTGGACCTAAACCCGTTTAACCACTACCTCGCACGGTGTTGCTAATTTCTTGGCCCTAGCTGTGCTCCTATTCCATTCACTCACACGCCCCCCGCCAAAAGTTGGGGACATGGAGAGGAAGAGGGCGAGAGTGCGATGACGTCTAGCTTTAAGCAACTACAACTACAGCTCCATCCGCCTTTCGCCATCTCCCTCCCACACCTGCTGCTGCACGTGTCTTGCAAAATTATTTCGCCACAATAACAAAATCCATTAGTTGTTTACGCCAGTTCGGCGCAATAAAGCTCCAAAAATAAGATCAAAAAATCGCAAAGTGCAAAGTGCATTAAAACTCAGTGACTTTTGACGAAAAGTTTTTTTTTTTTTAACGAGACGCTCCCCCGTCTCTTTTGTACGCATGTATGTGTGCGTAGGTCTGTCTACGTGCGTGTGTGTGTGTGGGTGTGTTTTAGCTGGTGCGACAGAATTGATTAATTGTTTATCTGGCTCGCTTACACGTTCCGTTACTCGGGAACCAACAGACGTCAATAAATAAAAAATTGATACCACACACATGTGCAAGTATACATATAAAAACGAAGTGGCTGATACTCTTAAAGATCTTTAAGTATCCAAAGGACACAACAAACAAAAATTTGGTAGGCAAAGGAATTATAGGTTATTTTTCAACCATATTACAACTATTCATTTTCATACAAATATGCATTTAATAATCGCATATACTTCTGCATTTTAAGTGATATTTTATTTATAATATCATATAAAATCGGAATATTTATTTGTAAACTCTTAGTGCAATAAATTGATGAGGCCCTTGCAAACAGTGTGCGAAATTCATATTTGTCGCTTTAAAGATACACTTGTTGGTACATATATACAAATGTACATATGTATACAGTCTAATAGATTGTAATGGCAAACGAGACAAGGAGTGGTTCTCGTAGTTGTTTCTTTTTCTTATCTGCAGTTACGGAAATTGCTTTGCTTGAGTGCCAACGAGGGGGGTGAAAAGAGGTGGCGGGGGATCAGTTTAAAGAGGCAGAAAAGGGGGCCAAGTCACTTAAGAGGGGGTCCCAAGAAGGGGCGTGTCATTGCGTTGGTTCAACTAGAATAGCACAGCCAGCTATAAGGCAACTATAATATACTATATATATGTATATACATATATAGTACCTATGAGTCAGTTCATTATCGCCAAGATTATGAAAAGATCTTATAGACTTTTGAAATGGCAGAAATACATCCTGAAATGTCGGGCTGATTAGTCAGAAAAATCATAAGTTGTATATACTTGAACTGGCAGTGATTTGTGTCTGATAAGTTGTAACAAATAATTTATGTAAATATATACAAATTATTGGCAGTGAATAATACCGATGAAATTATAAAATTTCTTATGCATGATATTTGCCCACCTTATTCACCCCTTGATAAATCCGAAGGAGATGGACATTTTTGACGCTGAGCTATTGGACAAAATTGCCCCAGGGAAATTCCATTTACATAGCTTATGAATTTCATAACAGGTTCTTTGAAGTAAAATCCCCTTGTCAACAGAATCAGATGAGTTCAAAAAATCAACTGGTTCCAGGTGGGTTTTTATTTGTTTTTTTTCTTTTTTTTGTGGCAGAAGGGGCTCAACCACGCCTTGAATTCCACCGATTTCGTCAGCCAAAGTTGGGATTACAGAACTGTTATACGTGTCCTATCATCGCCAGGGTCTCCGGTGTCACCTTCAACTGTTATACACATGTGTGTACCACTTACGTTGTCTTCTTTCGCTTGTAGTACACATTCGGGAATCCAGTTTTGGGGGCTCGCCCCATGACACACACACACTGAACGCTCTCTCCGTGTGTGTGGGCATTTCTGTGATTGTATTTGGGGGTTTGCCCATGTGCGCTTGCCCGTCGCTTCTGTGTTGTATATACAAAATTATCGATTTTTTACAACATTTTATCGTATGATATTAGCTTTTCATTTGTATTTTGGCTGTGACGTCAATGATGATGACGTCGCCCCCACTCATGCCATCTCACTCTCACTCTCTTACTCTCACTCTGGCTATGCCATCTCGCTCGCACTTGATGGGGTCAATGCAGAAGGCAATGAAACCGCGTGGAAAATTTGTGAAAATCGCCGGCCTTCGTGTTATAAACAAAAGTCATTAATTATAATACGTTTTTGGCAACTGTAAATAACTTCACGTGACGCTTGGACAAAAGCCGGAAAATTCATTTGACAGAAAAACGTCGAAAAAAACACACACACAGACAATAGGCGGGCAAACAGATAAAAATGAATTTAGCGACAAAAAACCCATAAAAATGTTTAAAACCGCCACACAGAAAAGCACACAAAAAATAATTAAATATATAGAAATAAACGCACATGTGAAACGTTACAGTCAAATGCATTTAACAAATAAATTCTAAGGGATAAAAAGCACGAGCACTTAGAATAGTAAAAATAGTAAAAAGTATCACTAGCGAACTATTTTTATTATAATAACACTTTCGTTTTCGGAATAGATATAAAATATAATAAAAATAAGCAAAGCAAATAATCGCCAGATGTGAGCAGACACAAAACCGTAAAATAAATAACAACGAAATGATATCAAAACATGAAATATAAAAACTTAAAGAAATACAATCCAAATCATTGGATTTGTGTTAAAAATAGCAAAACAAGGTCACAAAAAACACATCAAGTATCCTTAATTTCAGATTCTGAATTAGTTTCGTTTATAAACGTGCCTCATGGATATCGGAAATGTTAATGAATAGTAATTATGACGATTGTGTGCACATACATATGTATATATGCATATATGTACATATGTATGTACTATTTAAGTCCATACATGGTTGAGCAATTTGGATGAATAAAAATCGCAATATCTAAAAATATAGAATTCCATTAATGAGCGCAGCCGGTGGCAGTCATTAAAAATCGCGCTTTTGGCCTTCGAAGCGGTTGGCTGATTATGCGGTGGTGGGTGCGGGGGCGAAAAAGGGGGGCTTGGTCAACCAGAAGTAGTAACACCATAAAGATACTAAAGTACATATGTGTGCATTCCCCTAATCAGGAACTCCTTTCGCTTTCGTGCAGAATGGAGTCGGGTTGGGCAAGGTCACGGGGTAAAGGGCGGCGAATAAACTTCGTCAAGGTCACCGCCGTATAACAGTTAATGCCGCCCCGCCGCCTTCGAAAAGGAGAAGAAAAAAAAGAAAACGAAAACATAAGATTGCAGGTGATCATCGCAGCAGCGAAACGAAAAACACGTTTTATCTCGAAAAACTAACCATCCGACGCAACGGAATAAAACTGGTTGGATTGGTCGGCGTTTCTCAACCGCTGATAAAGCCACAAATGTACGCACATACATACATACATACGGACTAGACATCTGTACATATGTATATTTGCCAGCTAACTGGGTGTCTTGCCTTGGAAACGTTTTCGATTAAGATCGTAAAGTTTTTTGATATTTGCTTGTTGGGACGAAACTAAACACGTTTCAGACACATGAGATGACTGGGCCATGAACTGTTGGTCTGCTGCCAGCGATTTAGATTAGGACTAGACCGACCCGTGCCATAAACCTAATCGATGGCGCGATGCTGTGTCTGCTGTTCACAAAGCACGTGAAACGGTCAAACGGTCAAACGGCCAAAAGTTTGTACGCTCAAAGAAAAACTATGTTTTTGAATCCGAAATCTTAGGCGCGCTTATTTTGGCAGCGTTGCCAGAACTGCGGACAATTTAAATGCTAAATAGTTACAGCTAAGTGCTAAAAGTTACAATAAATAATTTTATATATAACGTATGGGATTTTTATTGCTACTTAACAAAGCATTAATATTTAAAAGTAACGAACGTTTTGTCATTACTAACACGCACTGTAGGTTGCCGGATCGTCAGGAATATAAGTGCGTATTTCCTACGGTATTTTTCCAGTATCTATCGCCTGAGCACGCAGTGCTGCACAACGCTGCGGCGAAAGTGTTGCGAAACTGCGCAGCAAAGAGTTTGCAAAACGTATTTGTTGTTGTGTTGCTCGCTAACGAATCCAATAACTATACTATGCGATCTGAGTTTGCGGCATAAAAATACAAAAATTGCCAATCAAAAGCGGAGGGCGAAAAACGCGAAAGGCAACGCTTGAAACGCCAGTGAAGTCGTGGCCAGTGAGGAGATAACACCCATTGTTGTTATTATTTATTTATTTTTTGCATATTTTTTTTAAACCGCTGTGCGGGAGTGCGTGGTGTGATAGCAAAAAGTGAGCGAAAGAAGTGAATATAAGAAGACGAAAAAGGAGTGTGTTGGGGGCAATGACAACGTCGACAATTAAGCCAACGGGCGGCGAGGAAGTGCCACCGGCGGGCGTGGTGGGCGGTGTGGGCGATGTCGCTGATGTGGGAGTGGCCGCCAGCCTGACCAAACGGGACTCCGAGGAGGATACGTGGGCATCCAAGGGGTACAACTACATCAATCCGTTTGTCCATCGCATCGAAATCGACAGTCACATTGAGGTGGCCAAGGTGAGTCCCCTAGTTTATTCCTATTCCATTCTTCTTATCCCACGCCCCTGTTTCTCACACTTCCCTCTAGCCATCTCCCTCTTCCATTCATGCAAATCGGGCACATGTGCGATCTCTTCAGGCGCGCATTCAAAGGGGGGATCTGAGCTCTTTTTCAAAAATATGCCTCATACCCCTTATAGCATATTAATAAGCAGTATCCCCCTTAAGCTCCATTTTAATTTATGATTAAATACCATCCCTTTGCCATCATCTTTACATCCGCCCCTGGCGATCTTCACTGGAAAGTGAGAGACAGAGAGAGAGAGAGCGGAAGAGATGTGGAGAGAGCCGAAGAACTTTCTTTCGCCCATCTCTCTCATCCGCATTGCACTTGAAATGCGTTTGCCGTTACATTTGGTCAATGTTCTTGTTCTTGCTTGCATTGTTTTTGTCATACTCTTTGCTTCGTTTTTACCGCTTCGTCCATCTGATTTTTTTTTATCTGTCTCTGCCGACGGCTCTGCCTACGTCAGCGTATTCTTTTTTTTTTGCCAGCGGCAGCGAGAATCGTATGATTTTCTTGTTCTCTTTGTTGTTGGTAGGCCAACAACTAGGGGGCTTGTTGTTGTGCATTTTGTTGGTATTGCTATTGCTAATGCTGCTGCGACGCCGGTTCTTTTGGCTCGTGTGCCGTTATTGTTGTTATACATAGTTTTTGCCGTTGTTGTTGTTATTGGTATTGACTTAAATTCATCCATCTCGCTCGCACTCGCAAAGTCAATGGGTGCCCAGTTCCGTCTTATTCCCGTTTTCTTTGGCCATTTTTGGTGGGTGTTCGAAAGAGATGGCAGAGTATATTGGGATAAAAAGATATAGGGGCTCTATAAGAACCGAACAATTTCAAAGCGTACATTGGCATGGCACTACTAAAGATACAACACATTTGACAAACCGACCAGCCACTAAAGATAAAGATATAAACGAGACCGTAAAGCGCATATCAAATATACCCTATAGATACACTGATCTAAATAACTGGCTTAAGTCTGCATATATCTTGATATTTATAAAGCCAGGGGTAAACAAAAGTACATACAATGCACGTTTTGACGACGTTTGCGGATGCCATTGACCCCATGATTTTATCATCCCAAAAATATTATCTTTCAGATATGAAAAAAAAAGTGGACTATAAAAATGCGCGAATGCGGGAACTTAATAAACAAATTTGTTTTTGTAGCAGATTTTCTCACATAAGCACCGCAATTTACCGTGTCAATTGCAATTTGTAACATTTATTAATAGAAATGAATCCGCAGCAGTCAATACTATTAGTAAGCTTGTTTAATTTCCTTTGCGAAACTCAAAAATAGAATGTTCGTATAAAATGTCTGCTCATTCTTGCTAATTATATTTGTTATGCCATCAGGCTCAAGTTTCCAGTTCCATACCTATATTTACCACCCTGAATTCCTCAGAAGCAGAATATCACCCCACCAGCTGAACCCGACACTTTATCACTAACTTCCATTGCAACGTCAGGTGTTTTACTGCCTTTAAAGAGCCCCCTAATCAGCGAAGCGGTTCGAGTTTCTCACACGTGGGCTAATGGGTGAATTTGGCACGTTAAGTATCCTATAGTATTTCCGTACCCCTTTCCACAATTTCCTATATTTTCTATATTTCGGTATACCTCGCCATTTGTACTTGGCACTAATTGCTCCGTGTGGCAATAATACAATAATAAACAAAAGCAAATACAAGTGTTTCGACTTGTTTACGGATCAGCGCAGATTGCCCAGGAATTGGTATAATTTCGGTTAATCGTTGCACACAGAAAATTAAAGTTATATAAAAGAAATAATAGGTAGAAAATGCTATGAAACTGGCCAACTTTAAACTATGTATAATACCATAAATCATATTTAAATTACACTATATTAGTATTTAAACATTGAAATAACACTCTATACCAAGAATGAAAGTGATGTATCGTTTTCCGTATCATTTGGACACCTATAGATGTAATTAAAAGCCAACATACACACCTTGTATTTATGATTTATTGTTCGGCTGATTCACGGAAAATCGCGAATATGGCGTGTTTCCAATGACTTGTAGCTATTGCTGAAGGGATTTAAAGGGATTTCTTATTCTGAGAATGATTAACAATTTCTTTTTTATAGGTTATTTGACAAGGGATATTCTATAACTAGTTTTAAAGTAGAACTCTTACTGCATCAAATCCCATTAACCTACATATACATATGTATTTAAGAATCACGCGAGGTAAACAAATACTATATAAACGATCTCAGTGACGCACCCACATGGCGCTATCGCTGAGTCAAGTTTAAAAGTCTTGAATAATAAAATGATAATTGTTGCAAAACCAGCAACAACATTGATAACTTGATAACTGCAGCGGGGCGTAGTCATAGCACACTTAGTATAGAATATTACGGCCAGGTCTGAGATCAATTGGGGAAGTGGAAGCGATGCATTTGTTGAGCCATTGACCCACTAAAATAATAAATAAATATATATGTATATAAAGCTCGAGAGTTGGCTGAAATCGGGGGCTTTTGGGGGGATTCCATTGCGTGCCGAAAACAAAAACCCGTTTCGCTTTCATTTCGCTTTCGACCAAAGTTCAAGGCACTTTAAAATGGCCCTGACATTGTTGTTACTTCCCATCAAGTTGGCCTGCAGTTCATTTGGCTAAATGCTGGCAGGCACTCGATTAATTGGATTTTTAATGGATATTTGTGAAGTTACTCTTTTGATTTTAGCTACCGACTAGCAAAACTTTACTTTTAAATACCTAAGATTTGTTTAGAGCATTTTTGGTTAAACATAAATCCTATTTAGCTGTATTTATGTATACCCGTTACTCGTAGAGTAAAAGGGTATACTAGATTCGTTCAACAGTATGTAACAGGCAGAAGGAAGCGTTTCCGACCATATAAAGTATATATATTCTTGATCAGGATCAATAGCCGAGTCGATCTGACCATGTCCGTCCGTCTGTCCGTATGAACGTCGAGATCTCAGGAACTAAGAACGCTAGAAAGTTGAGATTAAGATTCACGTTGCCACGCCCACTCTAACGCCCACAAACCGCCAAAAACTGTCAGTGTTGAAGACTCTCCCTCGCACTTCCATTAGCTGAGTAACGGGTATCAGATAGTCGGGGAACTCGACTATAGCGTTCTCACTTGTTATATATATGTACATCTCATTAGCTTTGTTTTCATAAATAGAGATTAAAATGCGAATCTTTGGAATGCTGAAAAGCACAAATTCGACACTGATTCCATAGCATAATGTGGAAATTGGGCGATAATCCCCGAGAGTTTCAATACCATATTACTAATGGAACCCGCTTCAGACATTGTGTGCTCTTCCGGGCTATTTCCATGCGATTCCTTGGAAGCGATTGTTATCAAGAGGGCCGGATCGACAGGCAAAGTTCAGTGCTTTAAACGGCGGGCCTCCACTCGACTGATAAGTCAGCCATATATCAATATACTACCAGCGATTAACGCCTGGCAATTGGCAATTGGCAATTGGCAGTTGGCGAATGTAAACATGGGGCATACTGTTTGCCGATCCATTGATTTGTGGAGTCTATATTAATAGGCGACTGCTTGCATAAATTAATGGGCACAATTCGCCATGTGATTTCCATTCTATCCGATAAGCGATACGTGATTATCATTGGGCCTTATTTGCCATGCCGCACTCTAATCAAGTGCGAGTGTACCCCAAAATGATTAGGGCTAGTAATATAATACTAAATCCTTTAATCTCCTGAGATGTACATATGTATATGTTAGTTCTTTGTTTCAAATGTCACCGAAATGAATAGTCTACACTATCGATGTTTTCAACTGAAAATCATTTCAAATCGATTGCACTTGACAACGATGTTTTTGCAGCACTAGCGTAATATAGTGAATCCCCCATATAGAAGTTCTACTGTACACATACTGTACATACACATATATGTATGTACACTTTTGGCAGTGCGTCAAAATTATTGTGGCAAGAGTTTGGCAAGGCAATTACACAATGTCGATGGCCGAAACGCTAGACTATCTCATCCTGGGCAATCCAGTCAGTCAGATGGTCATCGCGTCGGCGAACGCCTTCTTGGAGATCATCGGCCTGGAACCTTGGCAACCTTGGCCAGTGGAGGATTCCATCCTGACACTGCATCCATCGGCGGCGCAATCGTATATGCGTTCGCATAACTCACTGTATTGCCTCGCCGGATGCCATTACCATTTTGTGCGGCTGGCGGGGATTGGCGGCGCATCGGCTATCTTTATGAGTGCCTACTGCAAGTATGTGCTGCGGGACATCGATGGCATCAGGGAGCAACTGGACTCGCAGGCATTCGCCGATGTGGCCAATCGCATCCACTTCCTGCACTCCTTCGCCCTGATGGCCATGCCCCTGGCCCACTATCCCTTCCTCACCGGCACCCTAATGATCACCGGCACCCTCGCCTTCAGCGGTTCCATGTACTATCGCGCCCTGACGGGTGAGAAATGGATGCAGCCGTATGCCACCATGGGAGGATTCTGCCTGATGGCCGCCTGGCTCTCGTTGGTGCTGTAGAGAATTACAGAATAACCGATCACTGCTTGTGCATACCTTGTCCAAATGGATCCCATTCCACTTACTTAGCTGGCAGTAGTATATAGTGAATATAGTCAGTCCTAAAAGTGAAGTCTAAGCAGGCCTTTGCCGCCGATGGAAGACACTTTTAAGATCTATATTGCTATGATCTGTTCTGCCCAATGTAAATCAAATAAACAATACGAAAGTACCATCTAAAAACCGTTTACTTTTTTAATTTAATATTTCTGATATTATGTTTCTAATATGCAAATTATTGCCTCAAAGCGTCTAACGACTTCTTTGAATCCCCATATAATGTATGCTTATTTTCCAGATCTATGTGCTGACAGTGCTGCTCCTGCCCATCCGCGTGGTGGGCTGCGTCCTGTCCCTGATCTCCGCGTGGATGTTTGCCTGCATTGGCCTCTATGGAATGACCCTGGATGATCTCAAGGCGAAACCCCTCACCGGCTGGCGGAAGTGAGTAAAAATGTCATTCATGTCATCATTTCAAAAACAATTGGCTAATCATCATCGATTCTTTTCAGACAAATGCAATGCATGACGGCCCGTGGGATGCGCATGGTGTACACCTTTGGATCGTTTCACTATGTGACCATGAAGGGTCGAGCGGCGACAGCGAAAGAGGCACCCATTCTGGTGGTGGCACCGCACTCCTCCTACGTGGACTCCATCCTGGTCGTGGCCAGTGGCCCGCCCTCGATAGTGGCCAAGCGGGAGACGGCGGACATTCCGCTGCTCGGAAAGATCATCAACTATGCGCAGCCCATCTATGTGCAGCGCGAGGATCCCAATTCGCGCCAGAACACCATCCGTGACATTGTCGACCGCGCACGCTCCACAGACGACTGGCCACAGGTGGTCATCTTTGCCGAGGGCACCTGCACCAATCGCACGGCACTGATTAAGTTCAAACCGGGCGCATTCTATCCGGGCGTGCCCGTCCAGCCGGTGCTTCTCAAGTATCCGAATAAATATGACACCTTCACCTGGACATGGGACGGACCTGGAGTGTGAGTAACCCATGGGATTCAACTGGATTTCAAATCAAATGTAAATTCAATTTGAATTCGCTGCTTAATTTAGATTACGCCTTCTCTGGCTGACGATGACGCAGTTCTATAATCGCTGCGAGATCGAATATCTGCCCGTGTATACGCCATCGGAGGACGAGGTGGCCGATGCCAATCTGTATGCCAACAATGTGCGCGAGGTGATGGCCAAGTAAGTGGGGCAATAGCCCATTGAATGGTCGGAAATGGAAATTTTGCCAAAAACATAATTTGTACAAATGAAATGGGCCATTTCCTTAGCCCATTTCCTATTTATAGCATTCATTTACCAGTTTATACGCTATATCAAAGCATTTAGTTCGATTGAGAGGTAAACAAATGTCGTTGCTTAAAATAACGTTTAAAAAGGGACTTAATTGGTTTTCAGATAGCGAAATTGTACTAATAAGTATGCAATTTTTCTAGGGCCTTGGGTGTGCCCACCTCGGATTATTCGTTTGAGGATGTGATTGTGATGAGCCGAGCCCGCGACATGAAGATTCCCTTCCCCGGCGACATCGTGGAGATCGAGCGCACCATCGAGAAACTGGGCCTGATCGAGAGCCAACGCGATGCGGAGCTGTGCAAGAACTTTCTCCGTCTGTCCAACACGGATAGGTTGGACATCATCACGTTTGGCGAGCTGCTCCAGGTGGATCTCAAGAACACCAATCTGCACAAGCTGTTTGCCCTGCTGGATCACGTAAGCATTTGATCTAGCTCCCTTGCGCTGTCTCTTTCTAATTGCTATTGTCTATTTCACTCGTTTTAGCGTCGTGCGGGCACAGTGAGTTTGAAGAGCTTCCTGCTTTGTTCCCTCTTCTGCAAATTGAAGAATTCCGATCTTTTGACCTTCCTGCGTGCCCTTATCCACGTAATATAATATATATATATTTATGTTGCATTTATTTGAACTGATTTTTTTTTTATTCCATAGATCTACAGCGAATCCAGTCAGCAAATCGACAGGGAAAGTTTTGTGCGATTGATGAGACACGCTGGCGGCAAACTGAATGAACAAAAGGCCCAGGCGCTCTTCTATGCTCTGGATACCGACAACCTGGGCTACATCTCCTTCGGTGAGTATTTCATCACTTGGCTAAAATCCGTATGTTCTAATCGATCTAAATGAAACAACAGATTCCTTTGCGGAGCTTACGGAGAAGCAGAAATCGAGCTATAAATTTCTCTATCACAAATCGGAGCACATACGGCGACCGAAGGCAGTTACAACGGCCGAGAATTGAAGATCTGGAGCACGTTTTTGCTGTTTCACAGGAAATTAATTCAAGCTGAAGGAAGACGTGGAGTTGTAACCAAGAGAAATACCCAACCTAAGCAGAATGTTCAACCGTCGAGTGTATATTTTTAATATTTATTTATCGTGTAACGCTTGTCCCCGGCACCCATATATTGTAATTAATATTATTTTTATTATTATTACCATAGTTTCTTGTGAACAAATGCTCACAGCACAGAGATCCGGATCTGATTGCGCCCAGCTTTGTTATTATTTATACTCGGACTCTTAACGCAAGTCATTTCATCTTTGTGATTCTTATTATACACACCTACGTTATATATACACAACTAAAAACTTAGAGGATATATAAACAAGTATGTATCTTATATAGAGGCAGGCAAAGCAACCATCAAGCCCTTGAATATTTCCTATATCCACGGCCAAAAAGAGAAACCACAAAGAATTGTATGGCTAGCCATAGGTATAAGACATAACAGCAGACCCAGCCAACGAAGCTCTCCTTCGATCCCACACACTAAACACCACCAAGACCAAACAGAACAACGGAACTGCGATCGAAATCGATCATAAACACAACTAACCAAGTAAAACTGAACCACCCACCACCAAGCACACGCGAAGGAAAACTATTGTAAAACCAGCCTCATTTAGAAAAGATAAAGAACAATGTCACAACAACCCATGTAAATGCTTTCTAAAATGGACTTAACTCAACTAAATTGAATGTACGATCTTTTATGCGAGACTTGCTTTAAATACTTTAATAACAAATGGATTGTATATTTCCTAGACTATATAATTGGATAATTGGACGGTTGTAATACTTTGAATAACTTCTTGATTTCTGTTAAACTCTTTTGCATAATTTCATAATGCTGAATTTAAATTTAAGGATCTCCGATCTGTTGTATGTGTTACCCTCAGATCTATAGTTCCTCAGAGCGAATGCTATGCCATTTGGTTATTAAACATTTCTTGTGCATTTTGTAAACCACACGGCCAACTTAACTACACTTCAGACCAGCACCTGGCACTTTGGAGAGCAGAGATCTATGCAGAGCACAGCCTGTACTTAAGTCAAGCATCTTGGGCACACCCCAACCTCACACACAGTCTGTTCTATACATGTGTTATAAACTTAAAAATGAAAACACACACATACACAACCACTAAGAAGCACCTGTAATTGCGTAATTGTATAGAATATCTGAATATCTGCAATAGGAAAACGGCTCTTTCGAAACGATTGTGCTTTCGAGAGGGCAAACAGGAGAACTCCTCTGTAGTTTTTACATTTGGAAAGAAACTAAAACTAACCCTAAGCTAAACGATCTAATTTATGTGCAATTGTAATAGATATTATTAGCGTCCTAAGCCAGCACCCTGAGCAAATCCAAATCGGCCGAGAAATCTGCTCAAAAAAAAAAAAAAAAAAAATAAACAAAATATATAGATATATATATATGTGTGTACGATTTTAAATGAAGTCTGCTTATCAATTTGATGATGGTTTTCGAACGGGTTTAATGGGCGTTTTCCCGAAAACGCCCCCGCTCCATTGTGAGTTGATCTGGAACGTAAAGATCGCCGGGAGCAGCACAGTTGCACTGCGATATTCCAGCGGAACGGATCCTATTTTTTTTCTAGTGTTTCTGGTGTTTCCAATGTTCAGTGGCATTGCTCTTTGAAAGTGACAAGATGAGAGGAGGAGCTGCGAGGAGCAGACTCCTGTTGTGCTGGGCAGTCTTAACGATCATCGCAGATACTTGGCCTTATGCTGACGGTTTTGTCAACTCGTAAGGACACGTAAACGTTTAATGTGGTGGTGCATTCATTCCACTAATATCAACTGCTTTTAGGCCGAAAATTATAAGTAAAGATGGCAATTTGATAATTGAATCGGGAGCAAATCGCAATATTAGCTTTCGACTGAGCGGAAACTCGCGGCTTACCATCAACGAGGAGTTGGATGTTATGGAACTCTTGCTGGCCACCAATGGCTCCAAAAAGCGAACCGGTGGCAAGGATGAGTGGAACACCGGCGATGATTTCGTGGGCACGCGAGAGCTGGCGGAACAACTGGCTGATTTTAATAGGCGAGCCTTTGGAGCCAATGGTTTGAATGCCATGCTGCGACTGCAGCAAAACAGGTGAGCATTACAAAAGATATGAGCCTATCCGATCTCTGGCAGCATGGAAGTTTGATCATTGAAATTTGGGATGCAGCTTAATGTGCTTATCCTCATGTATGCTGCTACATCGCATGGGTCAAAAAGCAGAACAACTATGTACATTTCTCGTAAGACGCAAGTGGTTTACTTTTTCGTTTGGAACAGGACCCGCGGATCGATGGCTCTGATACGGCGACTACAGTCGCGAGTTAGAGTGGTGGAGAACCAGGTGGATCGGATTAAGACCCAGTTGGAGTTGAACAGCTGTGCAAGTGGACCGTGCGTGAATGGTGGCACCTGCTACAACACCTACACCGGATTCCGCTGCCAATGTCGCTCGGCATTCGAGGTGGGTAAACACATTCATTGAATCCTCATGATAGTCCACCGAAAAAGGGGCGTATTAGTGGGCGTCTCAGGTGGTAACAGCACATACGAGTATTCTGTAGCAGGGAGTGATAGATTACTGAACTGCAAATAACCTTATATTGTAATGGAGGAACGCGAATTCTTTAGCAAAAGAGCAATGACCAAATGACCTTCTTTCAAATGCAGGGCACCAAGTGCGAGTTGGACGTCAATGAGTGCGCACTGTACGAGGGCACCGATCTGGGCTGCCAGAATGGCGGTCAGTGCCAGAATCAGTTTGGCACGTACAGTTGCCTTTGTCAGCCGGGTTGGCATGGGATGCACTGCACCCAGCGCAAGGCGGATTGCTCGCAGTCCAGTGCCTGGGAGCTGTGTGGCCATGGTTCGTGTGTGCCCAGTGCAGACGATGCCGGCTATCGTTGCATTTGTGAGCAAGGCTGGAAGACCAATGGCCTGACGCCCATTTGTGGCGAGGATGTGGACGAGTGCAGCGATTCGGCTGGCCACAAGCCCTGCTCCACGAACTGCATCAATCTGCCGGGCAGCTTCACCTGTGCTCCCTGTCCCGCCGGCTTGACGGGAAATGGTGTCAGTTGCCGTGACTTGGACGAATGCCAGACGAACAACGGTGGCTGCAGTCTCAGTCCCAAGGTGGATTGCATAAATACCTATGGATCGTATCACTGCGGCGAGTGTCCCATCGGTTGGACCGGTGATGGGCGCAAGTGCCAGCGAAGCCCCCAGGATTACGACATCCAAACTGGACAGACGCCAAGGTCATGTCCGGCGGGCAACAATCCCTGCTATGCGATGGCCAGCTGCTTTTTGATCTCCGGCACCACATCCTGCAGATGTCCAATGGGCATGGTGGGATCGGGATACGGTCCGAATGGCTGTGTCAATGGCACGACCACGAATTGCATGGGAAATCCCTGCCTGGTGAGTTGCGCTCAAATTGTTTCTTCTTTAAGCATTTATAATCCACATTTTGAATACCCGTTTAGAATGATGGCATTTGCCTGGATGCCGGACCCTCGAACTTCACCTGCCTGTGTCCCAGTGGCTTCCGTCCGCCCATCTGTGAGCCACTGCCCAGTCCGTGCGATCAACAGCCCTGCAAGAACGGTGGTCGCTGTCGTCCCACCACCAGTGGCGATCTCTTCGTCTGCCAGTGTCTGCCCGGCTACCGTGGGCGACTTTGCGACACCCGCTTCAGCAGTTGCAACGGCATGCTGAGTGCCCCAAGTGGCAGGCTTAAGTATCCGCCGAGTGGCACTGGTTACGAGCACAATGCCCAGTGCGCTTGGGTGATACGCACCAACGAATCGCTGGTGGTGAATGTCACGTTCCAGAGCTTTGATGTGGAGGACTCCACGGAATGCCGCTACGATTGGCTGCAGATCAACGATGGCCGTTCGGCGGCTGCCCAGATAATTGGACGCTATTGTGGTAACCATTTACCACATGGCGGCAATATCGTATCCTCCGGCAATCAACTCTATTTGTGGTTCCGATCCGACAACTCAACGGCCAAAGAGGGATTCGATCTCACCTGGAACTCCATACGGCCGCAGTGCGGTGGTCGTATTAATTTCGACACACATGGCACACTCGCCTCGCCAGGATCACCCGGAAATTATCCCAAGAATCGGGACTGCCGGTGGCAACTGGTGGCGCCCACCAGCAACCGCATCAAACTGACCTTCTTCAGTTTGCAGCTGGAACAGCACGAGAATTGCAATTTCGATTATGTCCTGGTGAGTTTGGCTGCAATTCGATAAGGTTTCTTTAGTTACCATGCATCATTCAGATCAAGGACACGATTTCCGGACGTGAGCTGGCCAAATACTGCACCACCGGAACGCCAGCACCGCTGCTCTTGCCCACCCACCTGGCGGAGATGCACTTCCACTCGGATGCCGAGGGCAGCGATACTGGCTTCCAGCTGCACTATTCCGTAGAGGAGCGTGTGCCCGGCTGCGGCGGTGTCTACTCCGCCAAGCAGGGTAGCATTTCTGAATCATCCACAGCCAATTCGGAACCAGGTGGTGTCTCCTGCGAGTACGAAATCCTTTTGGCCGTGGGCGAGCAGATTGCCATACAGTTTGTGAGCCTGGAGCTGGATTCGCTGGACTGCCTGGAGGTGCTGGACATCACGGACGAGGGCAAGAGCATTCTGCAGGAGAAGATATGTGGTTCGGATGAAGCGCGTTTGAATCCACCTGCCTTCACATCGCAATTCAATCGGCTGAAGATTAAGTTCTATGCCCGTGCCGGCAGCTTCCAGTTGAACTATCGCATGGCCTGCGATTATAAACTGGACAGTGAACAGGGCATCATTACCTCACCTGGTTATCCCAATCTAATCAGTTCGGATCGTGTGTGCACCTATACCATTAATACGGCCACCAACACGGTGATCAGTCTGAAGAGGATCGACTTTCAGTTGACCAGTGGCGAGACGGACGAAGATGACAACGATGGCTGCCTGACCACCAACTTGAGAGTGAGTTCCAAATCAGGCATATAGCTACCATATACTTACCATTACCTCCGCATCGCTTTTCCGGCACAGATCAATGATGGACTAAACCGCCAGATTCTGGGACCCTATTGCGGCAAGAATCAGCCGCCGGAGGAGCTCGTCAGCCAGACCAACTACCTGCAGTTCCACCTGGCCACGGATGCGGACAGCATGGGACGTGGCTTCAAGTTCGAGTATCGATCGCTGCCCAGCGGCAGCGATGGGTGCGGTGGAGTGCACACCCGTTCCGGCGATCACATCCGACTGCCGGTGGATGGGGACAGCTATGCCAGTGAAGCCACCTGTTACTGGGTGATAATGGCGCCGGCGAACAAGGCCATCCGGCTGCACTGGAACAGCTTCCGTTTGGAGAGCTCGATGGACTGCAGCTACGACTATTTGGAGATCTATGATAGCCTGGGTGCCCAGTTGGGCGACGAGAAGAGCAAACCGATGGCCAAATACTGCGGCTATAGAGTGCCGGAGGATTTGCTCAGCCACTCGCGTCAGCTGGTCATCAAGTTTGTGTCGGACTACAGCGAATCGGATGGTGGCTTTGACTTGAGCTACACGTTCGAGGAACGCGCCCAGTGCGGAGGTCACATCCATGCGTCCAGCGGTGAGCTAACCTCACCGGACTATCCGGCCAACTACTCAGCCGGCTTGGATTGTGATTGGCACTTGACCGGCTCGATTGGTCACCAGCTGGAGATTCAGCTGGAGAACTTTGACCTGGAGCTATCGCCGAACTGCTCAGCCGATTATCTGGAGGTAAGGAATGGAGGCGGCAAAGATTCCCCGCTAATCGGTACCTTCTGTGGCCGGGATATACCCACACGGATACCAGCATTTAGTCACGAGATGAGACTGATCCTGCACACGGATACGGCGATCAATGGTCGTGGATTCCGGCTACGCTGGCGTGCCTTTGCCTTCGGATGCGGCGGACGGTTGCGTGCGAATACGGGAGCCATTTCATCGCCCCGATACCCGAATCCGTATCCCAATCTGGCGCACTGCGAGTGGCGGATTTACGTGCATCCCGGATCGGGTATTTCGATAATTGTCGAGGACATGGAAGTGGAGGCTTTAAGCAATTGCTACTACGACAGCGTAAAGATCTACTCGGGCATTAGGCTGCCCAATCAGAGTGCCGACAAAGTGCTCTGCAGGTACGATGATCTGCCCAATCCGATCATCCAGCTGGATAACAATGAAGGCACCATTGTCTTCGACACTGATGTGTCCAACACATATCGCGGTTTTCGATTATCCTACAAGGCGAATTGTATACGCAACCTGACGGCCACCACGGGCACCATTGAGAGTCTGAACTATATGGAACCATTTTGGGAGACAATACCGATCAACTGCAGCTGGACCATACGTGCGCCCAAGGGCAATCGCGTACTCGTCGAAATCTCCCATTTGGAGCGGCATGAGCAGCATATGCCCACCGCCACCATACCCGGCGGTTTGTACATTGTCGATGGACGGAATGTCCAGGAGATAGTCAGCCCGCAAGCGGTGAACATTAGTGGCGAGTTGGTGACCGTCGTCCACAATGCCAGCAATGTGAACTTTCAGCTGGACTATCGCATCGATGGCTGCATGGAGGAGCTGCGCGGCTCGGAGGGCTCCTTCCAATCGCCCAACTATCCGAAAATGTATCCCAATCATTTGGAGTGCTACTGGCTGATCACCGTTGAGCAGAATAGCGCCGTTGAACTGACGATCGATGGCCTGGATCTCGAGGAGAGTCCCAATTGCACCAAGGATGCGCTGACGGTAAGATGATGGGCTTCATCACCAGTTGAGATACTTAACGCATGTTTCCAGGTGTCCAACCATAGAAATTCGGTGGTAGCACACGAACGACATTGCGGCTCCACGCCCAAACTGGTGATCACCAGCTCTGGTCACAGGATGCACGTGCGTTTCATCTCCGATGATTCGCACAACGGAGGTGGCTTCATGGCCACCTACAGAACTGTGAAAGCAAGTATGTATTGATACTATTATGCACTTGTTGCAATCGAAATATATAACTTTAACATCCACAGCTTGTGGTGGCAAACTGACGGCGCGAAACGGAGTTATCGAATCGCCCAATTATCCGCTCAATTATCCGGCGCACAGTCAGTGCGAGTGGCAGGTGGAGGTGTCACCGCATCACCAGATCGTTTTCGAGATGTCCGACCTGGATCTGGAGTCGGGCTACGGCTGCAACTGGGACTATCTGGAGGCGTACGATCTGGCCGAAGACGACACGGAGGGTCAGAGGTTGTTCAAGGTCTGCGGCGACGAGGAGGACAGTGGCACACTGCTGTCTTCCACATCCAATATGGCTGTGGTGCGATTCGTCAGCGATGATTCACTCTCGCGCAAGGGCTTCCGGCTGCACTTCCACGAGTCCTGTGGCCAAATGGTATTACTCCTCCGCTCCTCTAACAATCAATTTATGAATTCTATATTCCATTCTATTCCCCTAGATAAACGTCGATGAATCCATGTTTGATTACATCCAAATGTCGCGGCAGGCGGCGCGCAACGAGACCTGTTTGTGGGTATTCCAAGCCCAAGAGGCCAACAAGCGCATCATCTTCACGCCCACGCATGTGAAGCTGCGCGATGATGCCGACCAGCAGTATCCCACCGAAGGCGATTGCCTCGATGTGGGCGTCAAGATCTACGAGGGTACGGAGCCGGTGGGTACACCACGTCTCAAGTTCTGTCGCTCGCATCCGCCGGCCATGATCTCCAATGGCCAGGCACTGACCGTCAGTGTGCCGCTCCAGCTGGTGGAGGAGTTCGAGGGACACTACATGATGATGGACACGTCGTGTGGCAGCGTTTACACCGCACTCTCGGGCAAATTCAGTTCACCCTACTATCCCGCCTCGTATCCGCCAAACATTGAGTGCCTGTGGCTGCTGGAAGCCAGCATGGGTAATTCCATAAGTCTCACGCTGGAGTCGATGGACTTGGAGAAGTCGGATGGCTGCAATCGGGATTATCTGGAGGTGCGCGAGGAGTCGGAGAGGGGTCCACTTATTGGCGTTTATTGTGGCAATGAGGTGCCCGGTGTCATACACTCGCGCGGTACCATCTGGATGAAGTTCAAGAGCGATGACGACAATGTGGGCGAGGGATTCATGGCCTCCTATAACTATGGTGAGTGTAGTATGAGTGTCCCATTTATTGGGATTTTGAATTAATTGTTATGCCCCACCATATAGAGCACCACAACGAGATCAATGGCACGGAAGGCACCATTCAGTCGCCGCACTTTCCAAGCAAATACCAGGGTGCGGAGCCGTACAGCTGGCGGATTACCGTGGACAAGGAGTACGTGGTGGAGGTATCCCTGCAATATCTTAGCGATCTGGATCAACCGCATTTGCGTTTCTACGATGGCTATTCGGATATTGGAGCTCGCATCCAAGTGACCAGCGCCAACGAACCCATCATCTCCAGCACGAATGTGCTCTACTTTATGGCCAACCGTGGTCCCTTCCAGCTCAACTGGAATCGCTTATCCAAGGAGGCACTGCGCTCGAATCGCACGGCAGAGGAGCGGACACGTCAGTGTGGCAACCAGTTGATTACCATCGATCGGTCGGTCATCGGTTTCCATTCGCCAGGCTATCCCAATGGCTACGAGAAGAATCTCCATTGCTCCTGGACGTTGGTGCCCTCGAATCTGGCCATGCATGCCGTTCTCACACTGAGCCAAATCGATCTGGAAATGTTTAGCGACGAATGCATTGCTGACTATGTTAGAATCCAGAGTAGTAACGATCTGCAAAACTGGTCCAAGCTGAGAACGCTCTGCACCCTGCCCACGGAGCCGAGTGAGCGCATCTTTCACGGAACGCCGTATCTCAATGTGGAATTCGTGACGGATGCCAGTGTGAATAAAACGGGATTCAATGGCATTGTGCGCACGGCCTGCGGTTCGGAGATCACTGCCTCCAATGGTCTGGTTAACATTACGGAGATACTGAAGTTCAGTCCGCGACCAAATCAGGATTGTGTGTGGACGCTTAAAGTGCGCCAGGGGCGAAGGATCAAGATCGATTTCCCCGACTTTCAATTGGTGAACAATGCCGCTGGTGGAACGAGTGATTGCCGGAATTATCTATTACTACGCAATGGAAACGATGAAGATTCACCCTTCCTGGGCCGCGGCAAGTACTGTGAGGATGTCGCACACGAGGTCCTGAACACCACCTCCAATAAGGCCTACATAAAGTTCCACTTTGCGAGTCCACCCCGCTTCCTGGTCTCCTTCCGTTTCGAGGAGCTGCGCTACACCACCTCCGGTCGCATTCGTTTGTCCGCCTCCGGCGAGATGCAGTTAATCAGCTCACCCTATTACCCGAATCTTCCCCATCCGCATTCCGAGTGCATTTGGATCGTGGAGGCACCACCAGAACACCGCATCATGCTGCATTTTCAGGGTGCATTCGATCTGTTGGACGCCACCGAAGCGACCAAGGAATGCGAACGGGAATATGTTTTGGTCAATGATGGCAGTACGGAGCTGAAAACGGAAATCGGTCGCTATTGCGGCAAACGTAAGCCGGATACGATCTACTCCAGCGGTAATCAGCTGAGGATACGCTACTTCACGGACGTCTCGGAGCCGCACATGGGCTTCAATGCCAGTGTGAGTGTGGCCCGATGCGGTGGCTCGTTCCAGAGTCCGGAGGGTGTTATATCGTCGCCGTCAAGGGAACTCCTCATGATACACGAGGATGGCAATCGGCTGCAGGAGTGTGTGTACACCATCGAACTGGAGGTGGGCAGCACCATCGATCTGATGGGTGAACATATGCAGATACCCGCACTGGTGAACGGTAGCTGCTCGCAGCGGAATCACTTGTTGCTCGAGGAGATGGATGCCTTTGGGTTGAACGGTGAGGAGAAGATCGTGGACACAATGATGCTCTGCGGTGATGAAACGAAGCATCTGATGAGTGAGACGAACAAGATCGTATTCCGTTACCGATTCCTCGATGGCATACCGTCGGAGAGTCAGGGCTTCCGTTTCAAATACACGTCGCTGGGCTCGCGATGCGGCGAGACCATCTACGCGTCGGTGGGCGTACTCCAAACACCCGGCTATCCCATGGGCGTGCCCCATCCCATGCACTGTGTGTGGCACGTGCAAGTGCCCAAGGGTAGGCGGGTGCGTCTGGAGATACTCGACTTTAACATGGGCACGGTGGAGAACAACAGAACCAGAATTGGCTTCCGTGGTCGTTTGTCCGTGGCTAACGATTTCCTGATGCAGTCCATCGTGGGACGCTACAGCAGAAATCCCCCGGCGGAGGTGCTCTCCTCTGACAACACCATGGGCATCGATGCCTTCCTACTGCCCATCGTTCAGATTCATGGTATCAAGCTGCGGTTCAGTGCCTATGGCTCCAGTAGCTGCCAGCGAGTCTCGTTGGGACTCAATGTGGAAAAAGAGGTTCAGTTCCAGCGCTTCAATAACAGCAATCCGGTTTACTGCAGCTACACAATCGAACCGATGATCAATAGCACCGTGCTGATTCAGGTGGGTCAATGATCGTAAATGCAAATGAACTGTTCATTTTACCGATGAACAAATGAATTCTGATCGCTTTTTTTTTAGGTGAAGGAGTACAACACCAGTTCTGTGATGATGGGGAATACACATCTCTGCGCCATGCTATCTCCGCTCAAGTTTAACCGCTTGGAGCAGGAGGAGCGACTGATGCAGCGCATTCTCTGCGAGTACCAGGCACCCGTTCCCGGCAAGCCCCTGCCCGCCATCCGGGTGCCATTCAACATTCAAATGGTCATCTCGGCATCCGCCCGCAACGGACTGAGCAACCTGGTGCTGGGCTACAGCATGCAGGCCTGCGGCGGAGTCGTTGACTTGGAACCGGGCGATAATATAACGCTGCATCAGCCGTCGGGTATGGAGTCGCTTGTGGGCGCCATTGACTGTGCCTGGGCCATTGGACCCTATACGGATGCCAGTGGCGAGGACGAAGTGCTGCCCCAGGACATTCAGCTGGAGGTGTCGGTATATGGTGTCAATCTGCCAGCACCGATCCTGGCCATACAATCTCCGCAATCCCCCTGCCTGCATCACTATCTTAAGGTAAAAGTTTCCGTAACATTCTTGGACATGATATACATATGTTTATATGTATACATTGCATTTGATTTAGGTGTACAATGGACCCGATCAGAACTCACCTTTGCTGGGACAGTATTGCAATCAGGCCACTGCTGTGCCCATGGTGGTGGAGCGAGGCCTCTTCCTGGAGTACCACACCGATAGCTACTCGCCCAATGCCACCTTCAATGTGTCCGTCAAGTATGGTTCTGGATGCGGTGGCAAGTTGGTGTATCCCTATCGGGCCATCGACTTTGCGGAGCAGTACAAGAACAATGTGGAGTGCATCTGGGAGGTGGAGGCGACGACGGGCTACCACATTGGTCTAACGTTCCATGGGCGCTTTTACATCGAGGACAGTCCTGGTTGCACCAAGGATTACCTGCTCGTTCAGCAGCGCAACGAGAACACTGGCAATTGGACGGATCTGCAGAGGATTTGCGGACGTGATCCGCCGGAGATGATAAACACCACTACGCAGTACCTTCGGCTAATCTTCCGCTCCGATGGCGATACGGTGGCCGATGGTTTCTTGGTCAAGTTCGAGAGGAATTGCGGTGGCCTGCTGTACGCCGACAGCGATGAACGGGTGCTCTCCAGTCCGGGCTATCCGGATGGCTATGAGAAGCATTTGCAATGCAACTGGACAATAGTGCCCAGGAGTGCCTCGATGGACGGTGTCCTTGTCAGCTTTGTGAACTTCGATCTGGAACAGGCGCCCATATCCATTTGCCTCTTCGACAATCTGACGGTGACCACCAAGGATAAGGACAAGGAACCGCAACGCAGCGTTCTCTGCGGCGTGAAGCATAATCACGAGTACCGTGGCAAGGAGTTCATAAATCTACTATTCCGTACGGATGGCAGTTACTCCGGCAAGGGATTCACATTCCGCTATACCAGCCGTCTGTGCGGTGGAATTATCACGCAAACTTCAATAGTCGAATCACCCGTACAGCATACGGATAACAAACTGCCGCCGCTCAGTAATTGCTATTGGAATCTAACTGCACCGGCGGGTCACAAATTCAGCATTAAGTTCGTTTCCATCGATTTTGAGGCGAACATGAATTGTGCCTACGATGGCGTCGAGGTCTTCTCCGGCTCCACGCCGGATTCACGCTACAGATGGGGACGCTTCTGTGGTCGCTTTACCGAGGATCTGCCACTGATCAGTATTCCTCAAGAGCGCGGCATCATACACAGCTTCTCCGATGAGCGAGATCCCTCGAATGGATTCCGTGCCCTGGTGCGCATGATGCCCAATTGCGATGAGACGATCTCGCTGAACGGATCGACGCGTTATGTCTATAGCAAGTTTAACAATGCTGGCGGTTATCAAAACGACTTGGACTGCCACATCATATTCCAAGTGAATCCCGATCAGCAGATCAGCGTGGAGTTCAGCAACTTCCATGTGCAGGATACGAACGGATGCGGCAGTGATTATGTGGAGTTGCGCGATGGTGGCGGTACCTTTGCCGATATCATTGGGCGTTTCTGTGGCCAAAACCAACCGCCCACGCTGAGAAGCACCAGGCATACGCTCTACATGCGCTTCGTCACCGATGAGAAGGTGACGGATACGGGTTTCCAGGTGACCATCAATGCTGTGCCCCGGCTATGCGGCAGTTCACAGATTACGTTGAGCGCGGACGGCATCAAGGAGGTCACCATTAATTCTCCGACACGGACGCCGGGTGGCAATTACGCCAATGGTGTGTCCTGCTTCTGGAAAATCAAGGGTGATTCCCAGCTGCGGGTGCAGTTCATCAATTTCGATCTCCACGCACCGAATAAGAACGGCAGCTGTGTTGAGGACTTTTTGAAAATCTACAACAGTGAGGTAAATTGAAATAGTCTTTTTTTTTGGTGTGTATCTATGAATTCATCGCAACGTTTGCCCCCATCCAGGATGCACCGCTGTTGGAGCAGGGATTGGGCTCGGACCTGGTTTTCAATGGCCAGACTTCCAGGCAGAACGGTCACGGCTTTGCCATGGAGCACGTGTACTGCGGCAATGTCAAGCCGGACATCTATTATGGCCAGTCCAACGAGCTGTATCTGAAGTTCCGGTCCAAGGGATTGGAGCAGCATGGCGGATTCCAATTGCAGGTCGCACTCAACTCCAACGGAGAGCGCCACTACGATGGCCTGCAGGGTCGAGTGCATCTATCACAGTCATCCGATTGCAGCATCATTATCCGTGCGCCACCCAATCACACCTTGAGTTTGTACTACACCGAGCTGATATTTGGCACCTTTGATTGCGAAGTGGAGAATTTGGAGGTGTTCGACAGGACGAATCGCACATTGCAGCGCGTCTGCTCCTTTGTGGACACTGGCAAGAGCCTGTTCAGCAATGCGGATGAACTGCGGCTGCAGATGAAGACCGGCTCGTTTCTGACCTCGCTGGATCTCACCTATTTGGCCAGCCCGGTGGAGAAGGGTCCTGGTTGCGGTGGTCAGTTCTACAACACCGAGGGCATCTTCTCCAATCCCTTCTATCCGACCAATGTGCGCAATAACTCCGACTGCCAGTGGCTCATCCGGGTGCCCAGTAACAATGTTGTATTCCTCACATTCGAAGGTGAGTTGGTACTTATTCTCAACGATCTGGACCTTAATCTCTTTGGTTTTGAATCATCTTTTGTTTAGTCTTCAATCTGGGCTCGAAGACCACCTGTCACACGGATTACCTGCAGATCCTGGAGAAGTCCGCAGCCGGAAGACAGCGCGAAATGAGACGCTTCTGTGGCGAGGACAACCCAGGGTACTACAAGAGCCGCCGCAGCGAAGTGCTCGTCCGCTTCCACAAGACGGTCAACTACGATGGTGTCGGTTGGGTGATCCGCTTTGCCGGGGTCTATTCCGACTTTCGAGTACCCTGGTACTTGTTGAGCGGCGTTTAGTCGCTTGACTTCTTCGGACGCAATTGGTATCCAGAAGCTTGAAATCCAAATCCAACAATTAACTCATTTTTATTGCAATAAATACATCTAAATAAAACCTTTTTAGTCCTCATTAAAAAATAAAAATATTCGTTTTTGGTCTATTATTTAAATGTTTTGGCCAAAAGCATTTTGGCAAAAATAAGGAAATGTCAAAAAAAAAAAAAAAATTGTTCCTTTTGAACACAGTTTGATTGGATATTTTATTACGAGCACAACGATATATGTCATTATATATTCAGATAACTATTTTAAAAGTTTTGTCAAAAAACTGATTATTTTATGACCAAAATTGTGATTTTCGGTTTCATTTTGCAATCAACCAAATCTGAAAAAATTGCCAAAAAATTAAAGTGGTGAAATTTTAATGCCAATCGATTGGAAATTTCAATACGAGTTTTCAAAGGTATAACATTCCATATTTTGCTTATGAATTATAACGATTTGGCATAAAAAGGTTCTTTTTGGGCAAAATATCAGAAATAGAACCTTTTTGCGATATCTATCGTTCTGGAGGCGATCGCCAGCTACACCATGTGCCGATAACTAATCGTCTTATCGATGACAGTCGCAGAATCTAACAACTTACCATATTTACTTAAATTTGACTGAATTTTTGCGATGCTAATGCCAGCGGATCGCTTGGAGCACTACAATACCAGTTTGGAGCAGCAGCTAACGCATTTGGCCACCACCATAAGGAGTTACTTAAGCCTTAAATCTGCGACGACGCCTGAATTGTCGAATCAAGCGAATCGGTTGTGGGAGTTGGGCCAACGATATCGACTGGTCAAGGGGTAAAAACTTAAATTGATAAAATAAAACAATGCTAATTTGCAATTTTGTTGAAGTTCCAACCAAGGTGCTACAGTTGCACTACTTTCGGTGTGCCAGGATGTTTACCGAAGCCTGCAGGACAGCATGTAAGTGGCCTAATCCTAGCCAGAAACTCCTCTGATTTGCGTTGCTATCCATTTCATAGATCGAAGCTGGCTTACGAGCTAGTGCAGATATCAGCCCAAGTAACAGACTTCGAGATTGAGTGCCTGCATCTGAATCACGAGCAAAACCAAACCAAAACACCTGCGATATTGACCGAGTTCAGGAATTTCCTCGAGGAATCGCTGAAACTGCTGCAGAATCAGGTCAAATATCTAGAGCTACATCTTAGCCAGCTGCAACCCAAGTTCTCCGCACCCGAATCCTCTTTGGAGGCCTTCAAATCCGACCTTTACCTGCCGGAGCCTGCAGAAGCACGTATTACCCTCGGATTGGCCAAAATCGAAAGGCTGTCCAGTTTTCCGCTGACTTTGTAGTGGGAAAAGCAAATTTGCCTTTGCTATTCAGGCTGAATGCTGAAAGAATATAGAAATGTGCATCTCAGTGGTTCTAAACCATAATGTCCTATAAAATATTGTATATTAACTAACTGAGCTGTTGACTTTTATTGTAAATACATATGTATATTTTCAGTGCAGCTTCGGCCGTTCCAATATTAAAACAATTTTTTGCATAAAAAATACTGTAAGCTGACTGAAATAATATCGGTATTCCTTTACACAAAACAATTGCCATTTTATTGCTTTTACTCTTTGAAAAATGGTTTTCTGTGAAATATCTATTAGTGGACCAAGAAATAAAACATTTCTTCGAGATGTTAAGGTTTCCAGAACCTTTTGGCATCGAGTTTAACCGAAAACTTTGCCTTTATAAGGAAATCAACGAAACACAATGGTAATAGAGCTGTCCATGTGTTTTTAACCATTTAGGAATCATCCACTCTATTTGCATTTCGGCTGTGTAAATTTCTGTTGATTTCCGGGGAAGCAAAGATTTCTGCTAAATGCAAGTATAGATTGTTAAAGGAAGTCGCTTGGAGACCACATTCCATTGGCAATTTTCACTGGGCACTCAAAAAAAACACAAAAACAAAAAAAAATAATGAAACCAAAACACAGGGCTTGATTGGTTTTCTTTTCGTACAAAGGCGGTCCAATGCTCTCGAGATTTATTTAAAACACATTTTGGCTGATTTTCTGGCGAATTAGGTGTGTATTTTCATTTGTTTATAACGAATATGCAGCAGCCTCGCGCGAATTTTCTTGGCATTCGCTTCTTCTTCTCCACGAAAAAACAAGCCGCGTGCGAAAAACAGTTGCTGCGTGTGTGTAAAAAGATCTGCGGAATAATAAAAGGCGAGTTAGAAGGAGTGTTTACTGTGGCGAGCATTGCAGGCGAACTTACCGTCTCGAGTTTGGTCGCCAATTAGCGCAGCCTCCTGGCTTCACGTTCGGATTCCAAAAGGGTCAGGATGTCGCCCTCGCGAACTGGTCCCTTCACGTTGCGGATGATCTGGCGGTTCTGCTCGCCCAGGAACTCAACCTTCACCTGAGTACACTGACCCTGGGAGCCGGTGCGGCCCAGAACCTTCATGACGCGTGCCCACACAACTGGTTTGTCCATGTTAGATCGCTAAAATTGCTAAAATTCGCAGAGAATTCACGTGCAAGTTGCGCTTCAATTGACAGCCGCAAGCAAAAAGGAAGTTGAGCGGTTATCGGCACGGCGACGTGAAGTTGGCTGCGCTGCGCAGGCCAATCGATAGGTGCGATTAACGGCGTCGCTCACTATCGATTGTGGGTGGCTATAAAATAGCCAACTAAATTATTAACTATTCGACAATTTGGATATTACTGTCCATATGCCAATGGTAGTTAAGCTAAAAAAAAATAATCATATGTAATTTCATTATTCTTAAGTCGTTGTACCACGAAGCGAACTAATATTTAAAGCGGCTTTGAAATTGTAGCTACGATTAGCTAAGTTTTGGCCACATACAGAAGCAAAAGAAAGTTCTTTATTTTTTATTATTTATTTTTAAAAGAAAAGTATTTGTAATACACATTTAAATGTTGCCATTAAATGTTGTTTTGAAATATTCTGTTATATTACTGTTATTGCAAGAATATATATTCCAGCTGTAAAATAGCCAGATTAAAAGGTGTAATCAGGCAAGTTGGCAGTACTGTAACGAGTGGCAAAAAGTGCTGTAAAATGTTTTTAGTACGTTTACCTCGGTCATGAAATGGTCTTTACTATAAAAAAATAAATATTTTGCTAAACTTAAATTTGCATATAATATAAGGTTTGCCTGTTTATTGTTATTTAGATATTAGGATTATAAAAACACGATAAATGACAGTTGCGGCGTTTTTTAGCACTGCTTGTCCCGCCAGAGTTGTCGGTCCACTTAAATGTCAACAAAATAAAACAATATGCAATTTTATTAGCTATTATGGCTATGAGTATATGTTTCTAACAATTATTAAACGTATGTTTAATTGATGCCTAGGAAATTGACTTGCCGTGAGTAAGTTAGGAAGTGGAAAACAGTGCATTTGACCCACCGAATCAGACGCCCTGGCAACCCTAGACGTGGCACCACGTAGACATTTGACAGTGAAAGTCGTGTCTCCGCTTCGTGTCCACTTCGTGCCCCATCGGCTTCTGTTTTCGCCGCTTTACCAGCGCCGCTCGTCACTTTTTCATTTTCACTCGATCGCGAAGGTTGTGTGTGCGTGCGTTTTTTTTCCCCTCAGCCGAATTTCCGTGTGTGCGCCGCGCATTCGATTGCATTTGGGAGCCCCTCGAAGACATTGAAGAAAAGAAGCCAACAAGATGAGGCATCTGATGTTCCTAATGCTGATGGTCCTGCCCATCGTCATCTGCACCTTCTCGGCGCGTAAGTAGAGGCCCATACGAACCATTATGAATCTTCGCCGATAAATAACAATCGCTCGGTGGGCGGGGGTGCTTCCCATCCGTATACGTGGCATTCTGCCGACACATTTGCTACGTGTATTATGCTTTATTCTCTTGCCAATCAGTGCACATCGTATGCTATCATCGTAATTCGGCGATTTTCATTCATCTTTAGTGGCCAAAATTTTCATCATACGGTCAAAACTGTTGAGTTGGCATGAACCGCATATCGCCCTCTCGCTCTGACTCGTGAGTTGGCTTGTCTGGGTTGGCTATTAATTCGTTTTGCTTCCAAGATCAAGGCTTTAAACTCAGCACAATGGTGTTTTTTTTTTAAGGATATACCGATTCTCGGTATATATCCAAGTTTCACATTGATCGGCTGACTATATCCCAGGTTTAGAGACAGGTGCAGTGCAAGCTTGCAAGGTTTTGAACTGTATACCAAGTCAAAGTACCGAATGGCATATAGCCCTGCAAGCTAAATGACCCAATTACAATTGTAATAAATATAGGTGTTTATTATTAAGGCTACAAACATATATCATATCATAAATATATCATATCTCTGATTTATTTCAGAGATAATGAGCATGTAGTTCCGTGTACTTGTCTTCAATTCTCCAGCACTCACAATAACATCAATGTTTTTTCTTTAATTTACAGCCAACAAGTTTGGAGCCTATGCCGCCGAGGCCGTGGAGGACGACCTGGTGGACGTGGAAGGCGAGGAGGGTGCCGTGACTGGCGAGGATGCGGAAGCGGACGAGGACAATGACACGGGCAGCAGCAGTTCGCCGAATGCGGACACCTATCTGCTCTTCACGAAGCCACTGTACACACCTGGCCAGCAGCTGGATCTGCCCGGCGGCAAGCCCGTCGAGTTCCTGATTGGATTCACCAACAAGGGAGCCGAGGAATTCGTTATCGAGACGGTGGAGGCCTCCTTCCGCTATCCCATGGACTTCAACTACTTCATCCAGAACTTCTCGGCGGTCGCCTACAACCGTGAGGTAAAGCCCGGCTTCGAGTCGACCGTATCGTACACCTTCCTGCCCTCGGATCAGTTTGCCGGCCGTCCATTTGGACTGAACATTGCACTGGCTTATCGCGATGCCAATGGCATTCAGTACAACGAGGCTGTGTTTAATGAGACCGTTCTGATTTCGGAGGTCGATGAGGGTCTGGATGGCGAGACCTTCTTCCTGTACGTCCTGCTGGCCGGCATTGTGGTCCTGCTTCTGGTCATCGGACAGCAGTATCTGCTCGGCAGCTCTGGCAAGAGGAAGCGTGCCGCTGCCAAGAAGGTGATCGAAACCGGTACCGCCAACGATAGCACCATCGACTACGATTGGGTGCCACAGGAGACGCTGCGGGCGCTGCAGAAGTCGCCGCCCAAGTCCAAGACGCCCAAGACCTCGCCCAAGCCCACCAAGCCGGCCAGTCCCAAGCCCGTTAGCCAGCAGAGTCCCAAGCAGCGCAAGGTCAAGCGTTCCGCTGGCGATGATTAAGTTCAAATCCGCTTAAGACTGCACATATCCCAACAACAACAACAACGAGAGCGGTAGCCACAACATCGGCTGCCTGCCGATGGAGCAGCAACAGCAAGTCCCCCCGCCCCTCCCGCCATTTTCATCCTGTAGGGAGCAGAGCATAAAGTTTCGTAATTAATTAGTTATGTACAATCATGTTCGATCATTTCTTCTAAAGATCATACTATCATAATTTTTTTTTCGTCTATCGAGATTGTTAGTCTTTAAACGAATACCGAACCAACGTTTCCACAGATTTGTTTTAGAAATTTGAACTTTGAAATGCCCAAAACTGCACATACTCCAAACACAACAAAAACAACAACAACAACAACAACAACAACAAAACAAATGAAAACAAACCAACAAAGAATGAAACCTAAAGAAATTCCTTTTGTGAAATTGTCTTCGTTTGTTGAAGACACATTATAGAAAAGAGAAGGAGCAGCTTAGAGAATGATTCGTTGAGTCGTCCAACTAAAAATGGAATATCGAACGAAAATGTAAGCTTAGACCGATCGATTGAGTTGTAAGACAAGAAAGCCTTCCAATTGTACGATACGTTTAAATTAGTCCTACTATTACAAAGCGATTGATTGCTTATTGTTTATTTTTCGTTTTCCCCCCTCCCACATCCCTATTCCAATTTGGACTGTGTCATTCTTTTTCTGTTTGAACCGAAAGATGTTGAAGTGAGTTTTTTTTTAGCTAGAGAAGTCGCAGGAAGTCGACCGATGAATAATGAGAAATTTTCTTACAACAAAATAAAATGAAAAAAAAAAAACATAAAAATAAAATAAAAAAAAAGAAAACTGCATTGTTTTTATTCATGTTTGGTAAACTAGAGAAATATTTGTAAATTTAATAGAGTTTATGAAAAGTATTTTAGTTGCATAAACTTTTGTGCGGCGCCATCTGTTGGCGACCATGCTAAGTTAACATAAAACTGCATCGGCTAAACTTAAATTTTAGCAGAGCTTTCACCGCTGTTAAAATTCGCCCACTCCCACAGACCCGTTAGCAGCGCTGTTAAGCCCATGGCAACTTGTTGTCCTGCCGCTGTTAAGAATTCGCATCGCCCATTGTAAGTCATTCGTCAACAGACTCTCGTGCGGTTCGGTTCTCAGCCTCAGCCTTTGAATTCAGCATACTCACATCACAGTCACAGCAAGTCACTGCTCACTGGTCACTGATCACTGGTCACAGTTCACAGTTTACAGTCACGCAGTTACTGCTTTTGCCCGGTTTTCGAAAGATATTCGAAAGTGTTGAACACACATTTTTTTTTTTTGGTTTTTGTGCTAAGCTAAGAAATTAAGTATATATATATACACATATATATATATATATATAGTGTTCTGAATACCATTTTTCAAATCAAATACAAACGACCGAGCCGAAGTGAAAAGTGTGTGTGTGGCAAATATTTAAATCCCATTTGCGTTCCAAATCGGAGGAGGATTCAGCGGAGGAAGCTTGAGACACAGAGAACACATAACACATCGCAGTCAAAGGTGAGTGAAGTGCTTGACAAATGTAAATATGGTCAGTTGCGTTGTGAGAAGGACTCAAATTCCGACCGGGAGACCCACTTGTAGGTCCAAAATTGGGGCTATGTTTGCCACAGCCAAACGGGCAGATGGAAAATGGGTTTTCAAATATTCGGACTTCAAAACCATTACCTAAAACGAAACCGAAACTTTTGGGGTAATTTTAAACGAATGTTTATATTTATGGTTACTTAAAAAATTAACAACTTGAAACGCCACTTATGAAACGGTAGTTAACAAAGGAAAACAACCTGTCAAAAACCTTTAATGAATTGCATTAGGGAAAATAGCTTTTAAATGAACTGTTTTATTAGAGCAGTAATCGTAAAAGTGACGAATTAATAGCATTGATTAAATTACCCAAAAGTCCTTGGGAAATGTCGTACATACTTTTCCAATTTACGAAGCACTGCTTGTGGCACATTGGAGCTTCAGCTTCAGCTTCAGCTAAATTTCTAAGCAATTACGACTTTGGGTAAAATCTTAAAAGAAATATTTGAAATATCCCTGGCGTAATGTAAGCAATGAATTCATGAATGTCCTGGCAGGTGCCTATGTGCACATGTTTGCTTATTTGGCCCAGCATTTGTTTGTCTGTCAACAAAATGGTTGACTTGAATCGAGTTGAGTTGAGTTTGGTTTGGAGGAAAATGAAGTGAATTAATTACCTCTTCGGGCTTGAATTCGTAATTAATTCACTCTTGTTCCATGCCCGTCGTGTGGCTCCTTCTAATTCGACTTATAAATCATGTTGGATGAGCGCTGGAATTGGGGGAAACCAGCGGACAGGTGAGTTTACCCACTACTACGCAGGAGTAACAATTTGAATGGCAAAGACATTTTAAAGTCGTCGGGAATCTGGTCAAAAATATATATGTATATTACTGCCGAAGGGTAAAGTGTCTCAAACTTTAACTAATATCAACTTTTTTATGGTTACATGTGTGGCAATTTATATTTGGTTTTTGTTTTGGGGGAATTATCGTGCTTTGCAAAACTTTTGTTAACTTTTTAACGAATGTGAAATAGTTTTGCCCCATAAACTTTGTTCGCCGATTATTTAGTTGTGTTTATATTATATATTTTTTGCCTATTTTATAATTTATAATATTATTACTTGTGGGCGACTATACGAACCTAGTTTTACCATTTGGTGTAACCTCTCTTTGTCCAAAAGATTTGCTGTCATTTGCGTTTATTTTGGTTTTGCTTCTGTTTGGCTTTTTCTCTATCGGGTTGGGGGTGCAAATAATTTTCAAGCAATTTTACTTAATTGCCTTTTGCAGATAATAAATCATTTTCTTTGCAATTTGCGCCGACATCAAAAACCCGCACTTAAGCGGAGGTCCCCGCAGAATTCAGCCACCTCCCATTTTTGTTGGCCTTCATTCCAGTTAACCCCTTTCACCCACTCCCCCTCCCTCTCCCCCTTCAGCCACTTTCACCCACTTTCACTCGCTGCTCAATCAGACCTTAAGATGGCCTTAGTTGGTTGCTCCTTTTTTGTGTGACGCTATCTGCCTTTTTGCTAATTAACTTGGCTTGTTGCCTGTTGCCACAAATACAAATACAAATACGCACACACTTGCAGAAAGACAGAAAGTGTGCCTCACCTATACACACACACACACATAATACAAGTTGAATGAGCTACGTTTTGAATTTCTTTGGAATTCGAAAATCTCATTAAAATGTTCGCCGAGTCTCAAGGATATGGGAAATATCGAGCGGGGTAAGCCCCTCAGAAAGGTGTGTCCTGGTTCAAAAATTGATTGTAGTTGGCATTGTATTGTTTTCCTAAGTTTATTTACCCAGTACTCTGTTGAACAACAAAGCTAAAAAACAAACAAACAAAGGTTAATAAATAGTCACTCTAAAAGTTTTGATTTTTGCATAGTAAAAAGAGTATTTATTATTTTGCAAATAGCAAGCAAAAGTTTAAAAGGAGAGTGCCAAAAAGTGAGTGAGCTAAAATTAGCTATGAAATTAAAAACACAAAAATCGATTGAATTAAATCAAAAGAAAAAATAGAAAATCACAAGCAACAAGACAACTCGAAAAATGAAAGTGAAAAAAATGAAGAGGCAACAAGGAAATTCGAAAGCACCAAAAGAAAATCGGGGAAAAAAAGTGGCCAAAAGTCGCAAAAAAAAGTAAATTACAGTGCATTTGAAAATTCACAAAGAATATTAAAACAATCATCAAAGTATGCAAATATAATTTGATTATTTACTTTCAACTTTCCCCATCACCAACGGTCAAATCGTAAAGCCCGGATTTTAACGTAATGTACCGCACTGTAGTCGAATTGAAATATGAAATTATAATTGCATTTGCACACTGGACGGGCGAATACAAAAGATTTTCAAAAAAAAATAATCGCAAACGAAACTGTACCACTTAATCCCCCATTTTCACCTATGACCCCGATAACACCAATACTGGCAAACACAAGCATGTGCGATGACAACATTTTCCACACCCGAAACAAGAATGAAAAATGATAATTAAATAAGTACCAACAAGCAAATGGGAAATGGGAAGCGAGGAAATGCTGGAAAAACAGGGTGCGAGCTGAGGGTTAAGGACTCAGCTTGTAATTCACTTGGCAGACCAACCAAAGTTTCTCCTACCGAAAATTTCTGGACAACACTTGTCAGGCACAGTGAAAAACTATTTTCGAAAGTGACAAGGCATAGCATTTGGAATAAACGCCAAATGAAAAACACCAAAGCTTTAACTTGATTCTTAATGTCTTGAATTAGACAAGAGTCTTCTAGTTTCTTTTTTAAAACATATATGTAAAGTTAAAAAACTCTTTACTATGAAAACTATTTGATTTTAGAATAATTTCCAGATATTAAGATGTCTTTGATGCTTAAGAAGCTGAGCATATCCAATTAAAATCTTAAAGGATTTTGTATTATAGTTGATACAAACTAAGATTCCCGCCAACTTAGCTGGCAATTTAACAATGACACTGTTTTATGTACTTTTCAGTGTGACAAACGGGGAGACGGCATTGTAGGGTTAAAGTTAAGGGGGTGTTAAGGGGGCGTTAAGGGGGCTTTGCCAGAAGACCTACACGCAAAGTGGAGTAAGGCAGCGTAAAGTTAAGCAGAGACGACAACTTTTTTGTGCATGATAACGACAACAACACAACACTAATGGCCGTGTATGTATGGTATGGCATTCTACACGTGTGCCTGTCCGTGTGGCTTTCCTTCTGCACACATACATACATATATGTACATGTCGGTGTTGGTTATTTTCCCCCCACCCCCTCCCTCGGTGCACATGTGTGTGTGACAGGCGGCTGTCATTTGTAATGCGCTACGCAACAAGAAAAAGGATAAAGGATAAAAGGGGCGGCAAGCGGTGGGGGGGGGGGGGGGAAAGGAGTGGCAAAGAAAAACGAAGGGGAAACTATTTCCCGACTAAACTATTTCGGATTTCTCGTCAGCGGAAAAGCAGAAAAACCTCTAATGATACGAGCACGTACAACTGGACTGGAATAGTTCAAAACAACAATTAGGTGTTAAGCAACCGAAAGGAAAGCCAAGCCATCCAAGTACAAAACTGCTTTTGACATTTTCAACAAATTGGACTGGCTTCTTTGCGAGTTCTCAGGTTTGATCTTAATCTCTAAGTGAATATGAGCTTCAAATTATTATAAAAATTACTTGAAACCCAAAGAACCACTAAGATGTTAGCTTTATAGTTGTTAATAAGGATGAACCCAAAGGATCATAACATTCGGTGACTATTTAGGTGTTAGTAAATAGGCAATAATATTCAGACACTAATTCCGTTTATTTATAGTGACTTAAATACTACCATAAATATCGGCTTAACAAGTATCTACGAGTAACGGGTATAATTATATTTTTTTCACATTTCTTCCAATTTTTGATGATGAGGGGTGCGGGGTAAAGAGTTTGGGGCCTTTTCCGTCATAACTTGGCCAAAAATGGCCGCACAGCTAAAATAAAGACTGTTTTGTGCTGCTAATAAACATAGCTAACTATGTCTATCCATACTTTTTCGATTTTCGAAAAAAAACAAAAGAGAACGCTATAGTCGAGTTCCCCGACTATCTGATACCAGTTACTCAGCTAGTGGAAGTGCGAAGGAGAGTTTTCAACACTGACAGTTTTTGCCGGTTTGTGGGCGTTAGAGTGGGCGTGGCAACATGAATTGATTAACTTGCGCTGCTTCTATGTCTTGGGAGTCTGTATGCTTAATCTCAACTTTCTAGCTTTAGTAGTTCCTGAGATCTCGACGTTCATACGGACGGACGGACAGACGGACGGACAGACGGACGGACAGACGGACGGACAGACGGACATGGCCAGATCGACTCGGCTATTGATCCTGATCAAGAATATATATACTTTATATGGTCGCAAACGCTTCTACGTTTCCTACGAGTAACGGGTATACAAATTAAAAGTGCTCTAGAATAAGTACTTAAAGAGCCCTTTAACTATGCTATATGTACATACATATATATAAATATGTACATATGTATCTACGTCAGGGTCTGGATATATCCTGTTGAATTTCATAACAAAGCAGTAAAATATCTTGTCTCGGAACAATAACTCACACACACACACACACACACACACACACATACATACACGTACACACAGAGAAAAGCGGGTAAACAATGCCATTGCTTGAACAATTTGAAAGCTGAATGGCGAAGAGAGGCGGGGGCATAAGGAATTTTCGTTTGTCACTGCTGCTTTTGCTGAGCGCCGACAATATTCATAAATTTTTGAAATAAATGTTTACAGACACTTTGCAGGATTTGTTGTAGTTGTCGTTGTTTTATTGTTGTTGTATATTTTCTGCATATTTTTGTTTTTGTTGTTTTTCTTACACTTTTTTTTTTGTCGCCGTACTTTGTTGTTGCGTAACGCACTTGATGCAGATGAGATATATCCGTGAATGGCGGGAAAAATGGCAGTATCTGTGTGGGTCTAGCTCATCTGCATGGTTGAGTGTTTGAGTGTTGCCAGAATGGCAGATAGTTCACTCACTTATTCATGCCCGTTCATTTGCATCGAATGCGGCTTGTATTTGCCAGAGTTTCCACACCACTTCTACACCACTTTTCACCGCTGTCACATCGAATCGCAATCAGGTCCGCAATACGACATGAAATTAAGTCGTCAACTTGACAGATTGTTAACTTGATTTTGACTTTGGTAATTGCCGTTTAAGCTGCTTTCAGGTTTGGCTTCTAAGTACCCAATCTAGTAAACAACCAATACAGGTTATCAAGAGTATGCAGTAAAAAGAAGTACGTATTTTTTTTAAATTCAAAAAGTTAAGCAAAAATTTTATTTACCCTTTGATTGCTTCGTAGGTAAAACTTAAGTTTGAATTTGAAATATAACTTGATTTTTCGATTTTTAAAAACATGTATGCATTCTTTCAAACTGCATTTGAAGTTTTTTATATAAGCTCTAGGTTTCTTGAAAATGTGCTGCATTAAATAGAAAATATATAAGTTAGTTCTTCCCACTTTCGTTTGCTTTTTTGCTTGTTTCGTCGCAGTATTTTTTAATCTAATTTGGTTTGTTTGTTACTGTTTTCTAAATTGAGCTTGGCCCCTCACTTTAATCATTTTACTCGCTCTAATCTCTGGTACTTTTGCTGCAAACTGAGCTGTGGATAGTGAGAGTTGCAATGTTCAAAGGGAATTTCTGGGCGAGTCCTGTGCATTTTTCATGAGGATTGCACACAGAGAGCAGCGCAGCATCAATTAAACACTTTTCTCCCATGGCTAACACAAAAATAAAAACGCAAAATAAAAATAAAAATAAAAATAGCCCGAGGGGGAAAAGTGGGAAAAGCGGGAAAGCAACAGCCGGACGGGTAATAAAATATTTACAAAAAAATAAAAGTGCCGGACAGCAAAATGAGCGTTTTCTCTCAATCGTTAAGCGAAAAAAGAGAACGAGGATGGGCGAGAAAGAGATGGCGCCACTTGCCGAAGTGCCCTTTGCCAGCGGTGGTACGAAAGAGAGGGGGCTAGGGAGACAGAGACAGAGACAGAGACAGAGAGAGAGAGAGGGAGAGGGAAAGAGGGAATCAATGTTCAAGTGGACTGAGCTACATAAGTGCATCCGTTGAGCACAGCTCCTTGAACATTTTTTTTAGCTGATTCGTTTATGCTATTTACCCGACTTCTACTGCCAAGTGCACAATTTTGTTCCGCTTTTGATACCCCGTAATTGTGCCATAAACGGGCAGTATAAGGCCCATTTTATAGCCGTAAACATAGAGCTTAAGTACTTATAGTAAACCAGATTTAAAATAGCATACAATTAAAATATATAGCATATAATTTCAACTGCTACAATTCTTATATGTTAAGCTTAAGTAAATGAACATCCAAAGATAAATAGTTTGGCTTAAAAGACTCGGACGTCTGTAAACAAATTGTGATCAGACTAGTACACGGTATCAAATGATCTATATATACTAACCAATTGCAATGGCTATTTGCCCCAATGGCGAATGGGGGCGCCGAAGTTAATTCGATTAGTTGAAGGAAAACGAGTAGCTGCAGGAAATGCAATCCATTTGTAGGCAACTTTTTTTGGCCTACCTCATTACAGTAACATTTACATTCGGCTTTCTCCTTGATGGAAAACCTAAAACTTGATTTATGCCTACATTTTTGGGGGCCACACTTGATTTGTAGCCATGCTGGAGTACGATTTGTGTGAAAATCTCCGACTTGCCATGCTTAACCTCCCGAGTTTCCCCATTTACCGCACATCCGATTTTGGTCAGATTTCTTTATGGGCTTTAAGTGGCCATTAGTTTTCATTTGCAAATGCTGTTTTTCTTTTTCTTTTGGTTTTTTTTTTGTCTGGATATGCGTATGTGTGGAAACGTTTAGGGTCAGCCCGCAGTTATTTGCTTAACTTCAAACATTGGTCTGTCTGCAAGGACACCAATTAGCCGGCGAAGAGGTCGTGAAAACTGGGCGGAGTTTGGGCCTAATTTGACGCACTGTATTTTCCTTTTTTCTCCTTTGTGTTCGGCTGACCTTTTTTAATTACACCATGTGTGTGTGTGTTCGTGTGTATTTAGTGTGTGTGTGGGTGTGGCAGAGAGTCCTTGTGTGGCTGGCCAAATATTTTACGCTTGATGTGGCAGCAAAAAAGGCAATAACTAGACCCGCATCGTGTACTTTTTTGAGCAACAAACTAGCAAAAAGGAATGAAGAAAAATGATTCTGGAAATGATCGCAGATAGGGTTTATTTCTACGTTAAATTGAATACTATTATCTACATACATATATACTCGCCCTGTTTATTTGTCAATAGAAACATTATTTTCTACGCCCGTATAATTACAGTGTTTAATGGCTACAATTTTAATTAAAATTCAAGTGTTCAGTTGTTCATTACCTGGTTTTTGCCGTATTAAATGCACTTTTTTGTATAATTCGCCTTTTATTAGGTGTTTATTAGCCCATTTTAGCCCTAAAGCTCAAGTGAGTGTAAACAAGTACTGTGCTACCACTTCATCTTCAGTTGAAGTGCAATTAAGTTCAAAGGTTGCTTAGCTTGAGCCCTTCGAATTTTTTATTTAATTAATGCCCATGCGATGTTCCCTGTCTTTTCATCAAATTAATTGACTAAAATGGCAGTGCTTTTGGAATTATTTTGCAGAATTAGCTGCCCAATGGTTTTTATTTTCATTTTCAAAGATTAATGGTGTTTTTTTAAAATGTCTTCGGCTTTTTTTCTTTCAGTGTGCTTTATAAAAGGACTTTTTAGTGCGCTCCCAGATGGAACCTTGATCATTTGCGACCTCGAAAGTCCGCACCAGCAACTAGTTTTTCCTTCCATTTTTCCTTTTCTTTTTTTTTTTTTTTTTTGAACTCGTTAAGCTGGGTGCATGACACATCGCTCAATGGAATCAACTTGTATGTGATTGTGATTTTTTAATTGCACTGTTTGGCTGCCGAAAACAATGGGCGGGTGCTAAAGCGTTAGACAGAGAGAAAAGTTGGAAAAGAAAAAAATAAAATTAAATTATTCGGTTGTCAGTTTCAAGTTGATTTTATTTGATCATCCTTTGTTATGCGTGCAGCAGATAATCAGCTTATTACAATTCATGTTCAGTACGTTTGTTTTCCTTTCATTCATTTTGGCTCTCGCTTTCTTCCTCATTTTTTTTTTGCATCCCCATCCACAAACAATGGTCTAAATTGATTTTAACCCCCTGCAGCCCCTGGGGGGGGGGGGGTGGGGGCACCCACAATCAAGGCTCTGCAAATATCAAATATCAACTTGCAACTTGTTTGTTCGAAACTTTCATTGAACATTGCATACTTATGGCAGGCGCATTGATTGGCCCTAGTTTTGCTGTTGAGCCACCCACATTTTGCTTCTCCTACTTTCTCTCTCTCTGGTGGGTTAAGCAATTTCCATGGGCAGGGGGGAAGTGGGGCACAATGTTTAACTCTCGGCGGGCCAATGCGGCGTATACTTGATGCTTACTGCTAGTACTTGTATGTACCACATATCAAGCATACGCCGCGTGTACATTAAATGTATCAGGAGTAGCGGGTATCTGCAGTATTACTTAACAACAATATATATTTACTAGAATTTTATTTATTTTAATTGCCATTATTCCCATAATTTGACATATTCCTTTAAAAAGAAAAAGGTTTACCCAAAATTTATTTGAATTTTAAAATGAAGCAACGTTTCCAAAGAGAAGGCAACTTCCTGTGGGTTAAAGTGTAGAGGAAAAGGCGCAAATGTCCTGCGTTACTGGTCCAAAAATTTGCAGTTCGCTTTTGTTCATTGAAAATCTCTCGGGTTGCCGTCAGTCTATTGCTGTTACCCAAATCCCTCCATCGTCCTTTTGCTCCTTTAACATCCGCTGAATCCCATTGTCCACTTTCTCCACTGCCTGCCAGCTAAACGAATTTCATGACTAGGCTTCCGTTTCCCTTCTTTTTTTTTCGTTAACAAACTTTTGAGAGGGGCGGAAATAAGGAATTGAAAGAAACTAGTTTTAAATTGTATTATGCACAGCTTAGCGCTACTTAGCTAACTTGAAAAATTAAAAAATTGGATAGAAACTTTTCATAGAAAGGGAATCTTTCCTTTCAAAATCAGTTCTGCTGGCAATAGAAGATAGTTTAAAAATAATTAAATTGATGCTATACAAAATTAACAAAACTAACAAAAATGGCAAACAATAATATATTTTGTTATGCAAAAATTAAAAAAAAAAATGGTGTTATAGTCACTGACTTTCCTACAAATGATTAAAGAAATCATTTATAATGGCGTAAATGGTAACTTTCAGGTTTAATGGCTCGAAAGTTTGAGCATTATTCTTTTTTTATGGCTTAAGAATTTATAACTATCGCCGATAGTAGAAGCAGACTCACTTCTCAGTTGCTCCCCCAGGTGGACCAGCACTCCTATTTTATTGCCCCTGGGATCATTACACCACAGGAGGGCAGCTGAAAATTGGCAACGTATATTGAGTGCCTTGTGGAAGCATCTGCGGTCTGTTCGCATGATTTATGGACTGCATATAGCTCATTCAGGCCAAAAAAAAAAGAGGTCACAGGGGCGGGGGCATGCAACGATGAAGCCCCCCCCCCCCCAAAAAAAAAAGACCAAAAAAAAAGAGGGAGAATTTTCCAGGTAGGCAAAGTGAAATGCGGCGACCGACAGGCAGCCAGGAAACTGGCAAGCACAAAGTTGGAGTCGAGCAACAATATTTTCACTGCATCTTCAATGCAGGCAAAACACTCTACAGTGTGTGCGTGTGTGTGTTGTGTGTGTTGGCCAACTTGGTTGTGGTCACAAAACTAAGGCTTTAAAACTTGCTCATATGAAACAAGGCGGCTTATCTAATTTTAATACGCCGTGAAAACAAATAGTAATGAGGTGAACATTTTATATATTTCTTATTTTATATAGTCCTTTTTTTTCTTCAAATTCCCAGCTGTCGTGGTAACTTTGTTGCAATTCTCAGGCGATTATATATAATTCAGATGCGCACGAATACACACACTTATGATGGCCGCGTTGGCGAGGTCCCGTTTCCGTTTCCGTTTCCTGTCCGCTGGCGTTTCCATTATGATTTCTATTATTCGCAGACTTGGCACAAAAATTGCGCTGAAAATGAAATGAAATAAAGATTCAGCTTAGGAGCAATGACGATGCCAATGGGGGATGATGACGATGACGATGATGATGATGATGATGATGGTGGTGAGACGATGATGATGGTGATGATGGCCAGGACGTTGGGGACCCGCACATCTGGAGTATTTATGGGCGCGGTGTGTGCATGCGAGGCCATAAAGCGCACATGGCCCCCAGGAGTAAGTGGTCAGCTCGGAACATCGGTGGGCCAGCTGGGAACTTCGGTTTGCTGACAAGCACGGAAAACAACGAAATACGGGAGCAGTCTGACAGGTGACGACTGCTGAAGGATATGGCCGGCTGGATATGGGTGGCCCGTATCCTTCCTTAACCCATGACTGCGAGCAGCCACTCACTGGTTATGAAGATTCGCACAGGGAAGCAGTTACCCCCTTTCCGCACCCGCTGGCTGTCAATTAATGACCCATTTGGCCAGCCAAGGGTTAAGGGCTGCACTCGGCGGCTTGGTGGATGTTTCTATTTCAGGAATTGCTTCTTCTATTTTATCCAACACACACACACGCACGCCAACTCGTGAAAGAAGCAGAACCAAACAGTCTACACTTTTGTATACCCATTAATTTAGTTGCCTTAGCTGTTAACTATTAAATTTAATGGAACAAGTAATCAATTATTAATATTTGATATTTAAAAAAACAAAATACAAATAATAATTAAAAATATAAACGTTCAACTAATATATGTAGATTAAATGCCAAATGAAGCTTAATACCCTAATTATTAATGCTGCAAAACTGTTAAGTTTTTCTGTGCAAAAGAAATTTCCTCAAGAGTGCTGGCATAAAAATAATGCAATTACTGCTCACTGGATAGTTGCTATTGAGCTGGATTTTCCACTCCGGCCTCGCTGTGCCCTCTGACCTGCCCAGCTGCACTCGTGAGTCGTGTCGTGTCGTGTGCCACAAGTGTCAAAAAGTGTGCGCCCTTCAAGCTTTTTGCAGGTGCCTCCTTGCTCTTTGTTCGAGTTCCCCTTCCCCCTCGACGGCACTTGTCCGCCTCCTTGGCAGGACTCTTCAGTGGATGGAAGAGTGCCGAAGTGGGCAGGGAGAAAGTTACAGATGAAATGATCAACTTGACGCACCTCTTTGGCCAGCAATTACGATATCTATGGAATGTACTATGTGCTCATAAAAATGATAGAATTATTGTATAATTATTGTGTTTCAATCTATTTGCTGTGCAAGTGCTGGCATTTTCTTACGTTTGATTCAACTCAAATGCCGAAAGTTAAATGCTCAAGCAGCCGAAAATAACCATTATAATCCAAAACAATAGTTTTATTGTCTTACATACTTTGTGGCTACTCTGATTTAAGCCGTGAAATGCAGCACCAAAGAAACCACCGAACTGTGACTGCAATTTCGTCTGCCTCTCTTCAATTTGAGGTATCTCAAGGCGAAATGCTCAATGAATTTTCTGACTGTGTTGTTGTGTGTGTGTCAGTGTATGTGTGTGTCAGTGTGTGTTTGTGTCAGTGTGTGTTTGTGTCAGTGTGTGCTTGTGCGAGTGTATGGGTGAGAGCCTTAAGCGCCAGAGGCTCCTCCTCTTTTTCACAACCCCGCCTCTGCTTGCCTTTTTCTTTCAACTCGCCTTGCTCTCTAATTGAATATGCATATTTAGCTGTCAGTCATTTTGATTGCGTAACTAACCGAAATGAAACGAAATATGAAGCCACAAAGAGGCAAACAGTCTGTCCAAGACCCCAAAAAAAAATCCCAAAATCCGAAAACCTCATCCCCATATAAAATAGGTCGACCTTCAGTCCAACCAAATACGCCAAAAATAAACACTCTGCATTTGAGTGGCGACAGATCATTGTCATCATCTTCAGCAGCGTCATTGTGATTATCATTGGTAAAATTTCAATATTTTGGCGATGCAGTCATGAATAACCACAAATGCGCTGAAAGAAAAAACGGTTAAAGTTCTGGATAAATAATTTCATTGAAAGCTCAACCATTAAATGGAAATATTACTCTAATCACAAAAGACTTTCTTCTATAAATTTTCGACTCTAAAACCCAAAGTTGGTTAAGTAATTTGAAGTAATCAAATTGATTATTGTGGTCAAGTTTCAAATTCAATTTTGTGCCTATGTACAGTCACCATAAAAGGTTCGATAACAATAACTGAGCACTCGCTTGGCATATGTCAATTAACTTGGATAATTGTGCATTTCTGTAGCATACATTTCGGAGCAGCGGACAATTGACAGTTGATAATGCATTTTAATTGTGGGAATATGAATGGATTGCCAGATGTCCACTGCGTGTGGATGGATGGCGACAACTTGGAATGGATAGGATGGATAGTTGGATAGCATGGTTATGTACACACACAACTCCATTTAATTTTCAGTTTGGGTTCGGTGGGCGTGGCATGGGAGACAACTAATTATTGGAAGTAAGCCGAATGGAAAACTAATTGAGATATTAGCAGTTAATTAATAATTGCAGCTAACTAAAAGGTACTCATTATTTATTTTCTCATGCAATAAATGCAATAAAATACGCAAACATTTTGGCGCACAGCTTTTATTATTTTTTAATCGACTCGCAGTAATTTGCCTTTATTTACTTAGCAAGTTTATCTATCCAAATCGCATTGTGTCCACGTTCGAAAGACCGACGGTTAATTGAAATGACAATTCCCCCCCCCCCCAATTTTCCCCTGGCGACCAAGCTTGCCACCACGTTTTGTTTTCATTTTGGTTGCCGTTTGCTGTAATTATAATTGGCAATTTGCAAATTCAATTGACTGCAATAATGCCGGCTACCACCGAAAAATCGCTATGAATAATGCAATGAAAATTCAATTGCGTATTCATTCAATTAGAGTGCGAATGCGGATGTGAATGCGGATGTAAATTCGAATGCGGATGCGAATTGAAGAAGCACAATGAGCAATGAGTTAAACGCCCAGGCGATTGGCAATAAAATTCTAATTTCATGCAATTAATTTAAATAAAACGTTGCCAACTATTACTTTATTGCCACTTCAGTGTTGTAAGTTAAGGACAAGTTGCGCATGAACAAAAGTGAGGCAAAGGGTGAAAAGTGTAGCAATTTGCAGAGATTTCCTTTATCCATCTGGCATTTAAGCTGTAAACGCCCCAATGGAACTTCTCGAGTAATCAACTTAAAAGATATATCTCAGCCAGAGCCCTGGGAATTCAATTATTGTGGCATATCGGTTCGGTATTTTTGCACAAGTTTGTTGGCTTTGTTTCTACCTTTGGTTATCCACCGGTTTGCATTGATAGTTATTACAAATTGATTAAGGTGATTGGATTGCAGTGATTGTGGGGTGGGGGAAGGTGATTAAATTACAACTCTGTTGGGGGCAACAATATTGCAACTTTTTTGTTAAGTATTACAGACTCAAAGAGCAGTACATTTTGATATTAAGATTATAAATATTGTGTAAGCGGGAAAGGTAGTAAATTGTTATACAAACAATCTTTGCTAATAAAATGTATCTCTTGGAACACAAATATTGAATCTAAAGGCTGTTGAGTAAACTGAGATATGGATTACAATCAAGTGCATCTTCAAGTATGATTTGTTGCAGCGCTGAGGAGCAAGAAATTGTCGGCTCCAATAACATTGGCCACAATAAGTACGTGTAAGTACAAAAGTCAGGAGTGTAACACCTCTGGGCCAAAACCTTTAATCCGTTTAGAGCCAGCTACATGCACATGCATACATCATAAATAATTGAGTTATCCTTCGATGTTTTTACCTCGCTTTTTCTTTTTCTGGCTCTCCATCTTTCCTGCTTTTTATTTATTTTTTTTTTGTTTTTTTTTTCCCCCTTTTTGGTTCGACAACATGACAAATTTATCCTAAAGTTAATTCCCTCACTCAGAACAGAAGCCCCTGCGCCTGTGGCTGCTGACCCCTTTGCCCTGTCTCATGAACTTTGGCCTGTCGGTACGATGACGGGCACAAGAATAGCGCCCTTAGGTATTTCAATTAATGTTTCATATTTTTTCAATTATTATTTAGGCATCGAAATATCTAGGAATTAATTTACTAGTAGATTTTTCAAGTAATCACTTTTCCTATATTAAAATGTTTTTTAAATTTGTAGTCTGGCAAATGTGCAAGCTAAATGCATTATTGCCTCGTAATTAAAAGTGCTCTACATAAAAAGTGGGGCATAAAACTACTTCAAAGCCTTTGCCATTTACAAAATTACAAAAAAAAAAGAGAAGTTACGTGTTATATTTAGTGCAATTTTTTGTCGTCTGCTGTATTGGGCTTGTGTCTGTTGGGATGTTGTTCAGTTTGTTGGCCATGTCCTCGGCTGGGCGCAATTCGTATACATATTGATGAATATGTATAAATAAATTTCTATTGATTTTTCATTATTTATATTTAATAATAAATAAAGCAAACAGCTGCCCTCTCGCTCGCACCGCTGCGATTGCCCGACTCGCTTTTTTTTCCGAAAGTGTTGACACACCTAAGTTTGAAATTGAGTCGTTGGAGCACATTGATTGAGTTGCTTTTATATATACATACATTTATGTATATATATATACATTCCCTTTTTTTTTTTTTTGGCGATACACACGGCTTACACAAAATTTCCGCTTTGCTGCGCAGCTCAGCAACATTTTAAATTCCCCCCACAGGATTTTGTGAGCTTTACCAACATCTTTTCTTCTTTTTTTTTTTTATTTCTATTTCGTATACCACCAACGTGTTTGCGCTAAAAATAATTAAATTCAATTGCAATTCAGTTATCGTGCGACAGCTACAAAGGCAAAAAAAAAAAAAAAAAGGTGCTGAACAAATTGTGATAGAAAATTCAAAATGTCTACTCCTCCCATTGAATATTTTCCGGTTTTCTTTTTTTCCTGTGGCGAGAACGGAAAATATTGAACATTTATTTATAGCCAAATACGCTACGTTGCACCTGTGTGTGTATGTCTGTATGTCTGTATGTGTGTATGCGTGCTGTCAACAAGTCCAAGTGTGTGTGCACACAACAAATCCTTGCTGGTGTTCGAGTGTGCGCCTCTTTGTGTGTATGTGTGTGTGTGTGTGTGTGCATAGTCGGGTGTAAAAATGATTGAGTGTTTGAACTGAACTTTTGTGTCGTTGCCATCGTCGTCATCAGTGGAAGTGGAATATGAAAGTGGCGGCGGGGAGGCGGGGAAATACCACCCACCAAGAAGCAACCGAAAACCACCCACCGCCATTCAGCATCCCTCAAACAAAAATCCCCTTCAGGTACACTAAATATTTTTTAACTAATGTGACAAAATGCAATAAATAATTTCAATTTGCGGACGGAATGATAGATATTATAAATTCAATATGGCCGAATTTTTATCACAACCATGCTACTTGTGGACATAGAGCTTAATAAATAGATATTTAATTTTAAAGTTGTGGCAAAAAAAAAAACAAAGTTTAATGACAAAAAACTTCTTTTGCCAAAAATGTTAAATTTACGAAGTAAATTTTCATCATAACTTGTATAAAAATGGTCATATAAATAAAAACAAAACTTTTTCAAGCTGCTAATTACCAAAGCTAACGATCACATATTTTAAAATTATTTTTAAATTTGTAGAATTTTTTTCTAAGGTGTAACATCATCTTAAATTGCAAAAAATGTGAAAAAAATAGAGGTACCATTTTTGAACACATTTTCATTGGGAATTTAATTACGAGCTCAATGACATTCCATATTTGAACCATTATATTAAAAGTTTTTTCCCAAAAAACTGATAATTTTGCGTTTTTGCAAGTGCAGTTTTTAAAAAGTATTAACTTTCATTACGTACTGCCTGACAAAGAGTATTTCAACTGCAACTCACTTTTGCTATATGTACATTTAATCGCTTTCATTGTTATCTCTGTTGGTGTGTTTGATTTGCTGGTTTTTGCTTTCTGCGCCCCGTGTCAAAATCAATGTAACCTCGTGAGCACTGAGAAAAAATACAATATTCTTTCGGCGATTTATAGCTTGCCTATTGAAGGCTTAACACTGGCACAAAGATGAAACATATCGAAATAACAAATATGAGCACTTTCATGTCACTTGCACCAAACAAAAATGAAAACACACGTTGGGATTTTGGTGTTGCATTGCGTTATTTATGTAGCGAGTCACATTGTAAAGGGTATTTAACGGCCCCATATTTCCACGGTATCCTTGATGCCGTAACCTCGTTCGGAGGTGAACTTAATAGTTGCTCCTTTGGAACCAGGACCTCCGCTGACCAGCACAGCAGTTGCTCCATGGCTCTTCTTTTTGTCGGTCACCTTAATTGCCGTAATCGTCAGCGCATTTAGGTTGTCCTGTTAAATAGAACATGATTATAAAATGTAATCTTATTTGGAAGTTGCGTATTAGTTACTAACCGATTGCTTGAATACGTATTTCTTGGTCTGCACAAGTCCAACGAAAAACGCCTTCGAAACGGTATCCTTGGCCAGTTTGTAATCGTTTTCACCAACTTCGCCCCAAAGGTAGTCATTTGCGGCAAAAGTTGGCAAAACGAATGCGGCGAGGGCAAATAAAATAATTGTCGGATATTTCATTGTTATTTTTTTGATATTGATTTGCTATTTCGCTATGACAAAACACTTTCAACTGATTTGGAAAACAATTCGTTCCCAGTTTTTATTGCAAAGCTTGATATCTACAAGTACTTACTTAATTAAAAAAAATGCTATTACGTTCAACATCTTAATCAGTTAAGTCTCATTATCTCTGCCAAAGCTGTTCATTCCGATTTTCATTCAATAGCGCGTTACTCGCTTTTTCATTTCACCCACCTGGTCGGCTGTTGATAATCAAAACGGATTTTAATCGGAAATTTTGGTATTTAAAAATTGTTTGCTATTTTTATATGTTTTTGATAAACTTAAGGTCACAACTCAATTTTATTTAAATCGTTATTTATATGATTTTTATTGTGAAAGCTAAATACATATTTGAAATTTTCTTTGTCAAAAGTCTTGTATATATTTTTTAAATGTGTGTTCGCTTAGATGTAATATAACAGTTTAGATCACGCTTTTTTTTTTTCAGTGCGTTTCTCGCTACAGTTTTAAATTGTATTTAAGGTATCTTCGACTCCAGCGGCTTTATCTACTTTAGCTGCCACTTCTTCTTTATCTGCTACCGATGTTGTTGTTGTTGCACAGGAAAATTACCAGCGACAAGCTTCGACCTTGGGCAAGGGGGATGGGCGGTAATGGGCGCAGCAGGGGTAGGGGGGGAGGATTGGAAAAGGAGGAGAGAAGGTGGGAAAAGTCTAAGGGGGCAGTGTCAACAGTTTTCCCTGCGGCTGAGCGAGCTGCCGACGGGCATGTTTGTTTGTATGCACTTCAATAAAAATTTAGCATACGCTTCACTTCACTTCACTTCACTTGCCACACGCACAGGTGTACAGCGGGGGTCAACGAAATAGTACAGCCATAAGCATTTATGTTAAGAAAATATATAATCAGCTATTAATAATATTTAATGTTGCATCAGTGACTAGCATATTTATGGTTACGTTCTTTACAGAAAGGCTAAAATGTATATGTAATATTAGTATTTAATAACATGTAATATTAGTATTTAATAACATGTATCATTAGAATTAAATAACATGTAATATTAGTATTTAATAACATGTAATATTAGTATTTAATAACATGTAATATTAGTATTTAATAACATGTAATATTAGTATTTAATAACATGTGATATTAGTATTTAATAACATGTAATATTAGTATTTAATAACATGTAATATTAGTATTTGATAACATGTATCATTGGAATTTAATAACATGTAGTATTAGTATTTAAAAACATGTATCATTGGAATTTAATAACATGTAATATTAGTATTTGATAACATGTATCATTAGAATTTAATAAAATGTAATATTAGTATTTGATAACATGTAATATTAGTATTTGATAACATGTATCATTGGAATTTAATAACATGTAATATTAGTATTTGATAACATGTATCATTAGAATTTAATAAAATGTAATATTAGTATTTGATAACATGTAATATTAGTATTTAATAACATGTATCATTAGAATTTAATAACATGTAATATTAGTATTTGATAACATATAATATTAGTATTTAATAACATGTAATATTAGTATTTAATAACATGTATCATTAGAATTTAATAACATTTAATATAAGTATTTGATAACATGTATCATTGGAATTTAATAACATGTAATATTAGTATTTAATAATATTGTTTATATTCACCAACAAATTGAATTATTTATGCTTACCTTCCTGTATTAGCACAACACTTTTTTTGAGCGTGGTACTATTAACTTGCCCGCAACTGGGCAAATACACACCTGTAACGCCCCCTGGCGGCAGGTACATGGAAACATTGCTTTGTATCATTTCCCCTTGGCGAAGCATTTTTCGATTATATGTTGCCTTTGCTTTTTGGCTCGTTTTTCAATCTAAATGTCAGCACATGTGCGTGTGTTTGTGTGTGTCGAAATGGCTGCCAGCTGTGCGTGCGTGCGTTAGTATGTGTGCGTGTGTGATTGTGTGTGTGTGTGTGTGTGTGGGTGAGTGCGCGTGTCGTGGCAAATTACTCGAGTGAAGTGCGCACTTCAAGAATGAAATAGCCAGAGCAACCGACACGGCTCCCAAAAAAAAAACCAAACTTCATCCTTGCCAGCCTCCGTTATCCGGCCACGCCTACCGCCCCACTCTCCTCATACCCAGCTGGAAAACTCGGGAAATGCGCGTGCATGTGTGTGAGTGTGCAAGTATGTGTGTGTGCGAGAGCGAATTTCCTTTCTAATTTGCTTAACGCAACTTGCTCAAGTCTTGTTACGTTATTGTTCATCCATTCAGTGCCAGCCAGCTGCAACCTCTGGCGAAAATACAAGCGTATGAACCTTGAGATACCCATTGCAAGCGACTGAAAAGTACGAAGTAATACCATGCTTAAACTTTGTATAAAAAATTTCAGTAAGATGTTGGGAAAAATGTAAGCTTTTAACGCTAATTTAGGTATTGCTGCTTTAATAAATTGCTATAGCAATGGCAGTGCTAGGTAACCCCTTGATACCCATTCACTTTTCACTCTTAACGTGTGCATATAAAAATGCGAAATGGAAACTTTGAAGTTGAAAATTAAGGAAGCATAACAACAATTTCTTTCAAAGCGAACATTAAGAGGAATGAAAAAAAGTAGCAGCACATTTCATCTAAAATTATTTGCAGCTGTCACAATTGTTTCTTTTTAAATTTGCAAGGATGTTGCGAAGGATGATAATTATTTTTCCCATTATTCGGCTCATTTCTCAGGGCTACAAAAGTTGATACTCTCACCATCCTATTAGCTAATTGTCGAGCAGTCGAATGAAGCGCGGCCACTTAGTCCACGCATTTAATATGCATTTCCAAGCATTTTGGGCGACATCAAAGGCAGGAAACTCGAAGGCCGAAACTTAGGCGACCTTAGACCTGCTTATCCTGGCTGCCATTCCTTTTTCCTTTTCGCCTTTCTCGCTCACTTCCGGTCGCAGGAAGAGGAAGTGAGTGGTCCTTATTGGCATTTACATGACCCGTATTGCGATACACTTCCAATTGATGGACCATGTTTTATGCATGGCTATTTTACAGGAAACTGCGTAATTTATACGCCAATGTTTTATTAATCATTTCGGGTGGAAATCAGTTTTAGTATAGCCAATTCTAATTAATTAGTCTCTAGGTTAAATGCGCCACTTTGTTGTGTATTAAATAAATAAATTAAGGCTGATACTTATATATGAATATTAATCTAATCAATGACATTATTTTGTATTTATTTTTTAGGTAAGGATACCATGCAACAACTTCCAAATCTCTGTTTAGCGCTGATTTATTGTAAGTGATTTAAATGTACCTTATTTTTGCCTTACATTTATCAGTGCTAACACATTTTCTTAAATGTATTGAACTACAATAAATATTTATCAATCCCAATTGCTATGCATTATATAATGCAAATATAGTTTTCACGTTACTGCGCCACCGTTTAATTAATCGTTATGAACACAGAGGCGATGTGAAAAGAGCTTTTTAAATTAATTATTTGTATGGCTAAGGGTCATATTCTGAATATAAATTACTCACACATGCCACATTTTACAACCAAATGGCGTTTAATTAAGCTTTTAAGTCGCTGAATTGAACTAAAGTCGCAGTGAGATATTGTAATAAATTCAGCTGGCTGATTGTTTGTTCAGGTAAATTTAATCAATAAATAAAATGTAAATTTCTCCACGATTCGCCAAGTAATTTCCTACCTTCGCCATTATTTTCGTTGTATTCTTATTATTTTTTTTTTTTTGGTTTCCTGGCCTAGCGGCTATTGACCTTGCTCGGTTTCTTTTTTGGTGGCCTTAACCGCATCAGAAGGCAAATAAAATAAATGACCAGAAAGCGAAAAAAAAAACTGAGAAAAAGTTTGGCTGTGTGGCAAAGAAAAGGCCGGGAATTCAAGTCACGACATTCGCACCTGGGGCGAATGGCGTTTAAAATTCAGAAAAAGGTCAACAAATGCCCAGGTAACTGGCACGGTCAGCTACGCAATAACGCAGAATATACACTCGTGTATATAAGCATATTTCTATACAGATAACTTCGAATAAGTACGTACTACGTACAGTTCGCGACAAGAAAGTAGTGCTAAGGATGCTATGCTGCTGCTAAAAATGGCTGTCAAAAAAAAAAAGAACTGTTTTACTTCTGTACGTGTAATATATATTGTTGCATAATTCTAGACTTTAATATATATTGTTGCATAATTCTAGACTTTAATATATATTGTTGCATAATTCTAGACTTTAATATACATATATTGTTGCATAATTCTAGACTTTAATATATATTGTTGCATAATTCTAGACTTTAATATATATTGTTGCATAATTCTAGACTTTAATATATATTGTTGCATAATTCTAGACTTCTTTTTTTGTATTATAAACATTTTGTGATAATTTTCTGTACATTAGCTTGTATAGCGAGCATTCTAGAAGTTTCGCTTCAATTACTTTGAGTTGTGCAAACCTTTTTCTTTCGTTCACATTTTTGTTGTGTTATTTTTTTGTTGCTTTTGCCCGGCTATTGTGCCACTTTCTTACCGTCCTCCCATATTTTGCAGTTACCCTTGTTGCCGTATTTTCAAATGAAAGGTGACGCCGTATATTTGAATTTTGAATGGAGAGCGCTGAGCACTGATGGATGTGAGAGGTGAGAGGTGAGGGGAGCAGGTCCTGGCGGGTGGGCAGCGTCACCCGGGCATTATATTCAGCTATACGGCGTCGGTTTTTATTAAAAAACTCATTATATCTCGCTCAGCAGGACGAAACGGTCTATGATGCTGCCGCCTTTGACGCTGTGTGGCATTAACATTTATTTAAGTTTTTCCACAATAATCAAGCGCAATTTACTTGCTTATTTCAAAATTTACAAACTAATTTATTTATTTTGCATTTGCAGTAAGCAAACAATTTCGATAGTCGATTACCCAAGAATATCTCTCATTGCTTAATAGTTTCGTTTCTATTTTCTCACTTAATTTCCCCCTAGTTCCTTCGAATTTCCGCTAGGAAGTTGATTTTCCATTGAATTCTACTGCAAAGTTGCCTCAATTGGTTTCCTTTGAGTGCCACTGAATTTCCCATATTAAATTTCCTCAGTTTCAGCGTTAGATTTTCCAGCCAGAAACAGCATTGTTAGCTGGCTTTGTCATCTATTTTTAATGCTGTACAATTTGTTGTTTGCCATTTCTCCTTAAGTAATTTGTTTTCTCCTTACCACGTTTTCAAGGGTATTTGTGTGTATTAACTTTCTTCAGCGGGTGGAAATCCAGCGGAGTGTAAAACGAAAAATGAAAACTATTTTGCGACACAATCCTTTCGCTTCTTTCGCCCACTTTTCGATGGGGAAACTTTTAATTTTAGCCTGGCCAAAAGCGGGTGGTGAAAGGGGGGGGGAAGGGGTTGGGAAAGTAAATAATGCGAGTGTGGGTGGGAGGAAAACTTTTCAATAAACTATCGCATCGCACACATGCCACACATCCGCTTGCCAACTGCTGCCAACTGTTGAGTTATTTTTTATATTGTTAGAGCAATCCGCTCCACATATCCTTTCTTTCTTTTTGCTCCCATTCTCCCCGCTTTTCGCTTTTCTTTTCTCCAGTCCCCTTCTCACCCCTTTCTCCGTTCCCAGTTCGCCATTGATAAGCTGCGAATGCTTCGAACGCCATTTGCCAGTAGATTTGTTCACTCCAAGGCTTGCTGGACTATTTGTTTGCTCAGGAGAAAAGTTGCTGGACTTACAGTGTGCTCTGGCTACGAACTACATTTGTATTTAAAGAAAATTTATGACAGCATGTACATACAAGTTTATTAGATTCGTGTCTTACCTTTATGTAGATATGGAATATACTATATGAATATTTATAAATTGCTGTTTAAAAATATTTGCTTAAATGTTCATTACTTTGGTTCATCACTTACGATTACCTACTTTAAGTTGCTGGTGGAGCACTTGCCTTTCTGCGTCTGCTGTTTGTTTTTCGCAGGGCTTTATATGCAGCGCCTTCTGTCGCTCCCTGTCTTACTATAAAAGTTAAATTGCAATTTCGAAAAAGTATTTAATATGACAGTTGCGCCAGGAGAGGCGGCAGGGGAGGGGGCAGGAAAACTCGGAAAAGTGCGAGAGAAGGAGGCAAAAAGAAAAGTAACGATGAAAACAAGAACTGCAAATCTCGGCTTCGGTATGCTGTCAACGCAGTTGTTGCACTTTTCCCAGTGAATTTTCACTCGTTTGGTTTTTCAACAACCACCCCCGCTTCCCCCCTTCCGGTGCCCCCCCCCCCCATTTTGGGGACAGTGAAAATCGCTTAAGCAACAAAAAACCTGACAACGCATCCAGTTTTGCTGAATGTCACTGCCAACCATTTTGACGACCAAAGAACTTGTGCTAATCGCATCAGGGGCGACAATTGAAGATGATTAAATGGCCGGTTGACTGGAAAACTCTTAGGTGTGGAATAGGGTTTCGAACCTTTTAAGCTGTTCATTTTATTCGACTTCACCTTAAATTTACTGAGCAATTAGCCGCAGGGATAATTTGACTAATGGGCGAAGGAAACGTTTGAAATTACCATTTCGTTTATTAAAGACCTTAAGAACTACCGTAAACACATATAAGCAGCAGATATTTATAAGCATATTAAATGGCATATATTTATAAGCATATTAAATGGCATATATATGTTTTGATTTATTCAACATGATATTAACTTTCGAAAAGCTTTTAACCTCGACGCTCCATTCGATATGCTCCAGAAATCGGGGCCAAATCCTCGTGGGATTATAAGCCTATGGATTTATTCAAGGCCCAATCGACCCTTGAGAAATCCCCACTCCCATTTTCATATACAACAACAAAAAAAAAAGAAAAAGGCTAATGCAGAGAAGAGTAAGACCTTCGAGATGAGTAGATGGATCCTTGTCCTTGACCTTGGCCCCGTTGGCGTATACGCAATTTATGGAAAAATATGTGAAAACAAAAATGAGCTCAGAGCATGTAAATGATATTTGCTATTCGATGCGGAAAAAATTCATGAACGACAATCGACAAAGAAAATATTCGATGGCAGGAATTTTTCAGTACAACATGTGAGAATGCTCATAAATATTCTAATAAATTATGCGAAAATATTGTCGAAAAAAGCCGCAGATGCCATAATGAAAAATGGCCAAATATGTTTTCCAAAAATCAGCCAAGGCCAATTTTGTATCCGTCGGATACGCACATGTATCCGTTGCCATACGTATAGCAAACCAAAAGCAACCAAAAGCAACCAAAAGCAGCCAAAAATTGGGTTCAATAAAATGAGAGAGAAGCTCACGCATTTTACGACAAAAGAATGAATCTAAATCTTGGCCATAAAAAAGGGCAACATGAAACCAAATGTAAATCGAAACCAATGTCAGAAGAGGCACGTTCCGATTTCAAAATGAAGAGTTTTCGAATACGATGGAATTAAATGCGGCCTGTCGTTTCGTTTCATTTCATTTGCCGCCGCTTCGTGTGTATTTTTAGTCAAGGTATTTGGGCGTTTATTCGGGTATTGGGCGAGTATTCCTGATTTTATTTTAGGAGGGCCCTTTAAGTCGTAGATTTTATTACCTGCTTTAAAGTTGTCAAAATTATACATTTCTGTATTGTACAACTTGTGATTTATGCGACGTCTATTAGCGTTCTAAGTTCTGTATTGTATAAAATATATACAACTTGTGCTGGCAACGCCCACAAACTTGCCACAAAGCGATAAACAATTCAAATTGAATTTCGCCGACTAAATGATGGCCAAAAGCGAACAGGTTAGTTAAGGTCGAAGGTTAAGAGAAATGAAAATAAAATGTGAAATAATCAAAGCGCATGTGATTTGCATAATTTGTAATGTGGAATTTCCGCTCACATGGCTCTCATTTCCTGTTACACACACTTTCACCCACACTCGCCCACTTTTCCCCCCGTCCTTTTACCTTCGTTTCCCAGTCAGATTTCCCGGCAGCTTTTCCATTCCGCTTGGATAACTGTTTAATATGCATAAACTTCACTGGGAAATGTGGGCTGTGGTGGGCGGTGGGTTACCACCCATCCCAAAAAAAGGGAGGATTTTTGGATGCTGTATCCTTCCGTTCGGTTAGCAAGCCAAAATCTGCCTTTGGGGGAAATTTTGGAGGGTGAGTTTCTGTGTTGTTTTGGCCTAATTGGTTGCCGCTACTCAGCGCTGAACTTTATCTACCAGTTTTGCTACCATCTTCCTGCTTTAAAGCACTCATCGTTCACTTTTTATTTTTATTTCTTCTCTGCTCTCTTCTGTCAAAGTTTTTGCGCCTTTTTGCCATTTTTATGGGATTTATTATTTGCTTTATGGCGCAAAACTTTAAAAGGCTAATTGGGCGTGTCTTTATGGGGTTCCGATTTCAACATAAATCGAGCAGAGCATTTTGCAGTTTTCACTCGCTGCTAACGAAGGGTATCTCCTCTTATTGATCGGCTTTTTGGCTTGTAATTAGAATAAAATGCTAACAAAGTCGGAAAACATTCTCGAATGCTGCCTTGTGTTGGTTATACCATTAAATGGTTTTTCAAAGGTTATAGTGAAATTCTTGAGAAATACATTGTTCATCTGAAAGCTTTGTCTGTTAAAGAATATTTATTTGTAAATTTCGTCCCTTTGATATGGCCAATGGCTTATCCAATCGACTCTCTGCTAGCTTTTAATGTCGTTCCCATTTTCCGCACGTCGGCAGAAAAGTTTCCCATATATCACTGTTCACATATCCCTTTGGTGCTCGTATAAAACTTTTCGCATCGCACACTTTCCGTTTTATATTCAAACTGTTTTATTTCGACCTGATTTTTACACATGAATTAGTAAAAACACTCATTATTCGTCCCCTTCGTCCCCCTGGATGTCTACATTTTGCAGTTTTATTTTGGTCTTCTTTTTGTGTGAGTTTTTTTTTGTGTTTTTTGTAGTTTGTCGTCCTTGTTGTGGCTTAGTTCTCATGGCGGCCTCCGGTGCGTATGAGCAATGTGAAATGTAAGCCAGTTTGCGGCACATTTGCATATATGGCAAAGGGTTTTTTCAGCGCGCGCGAAGGAAGCTAATTTGCATTCGAGGGTCCCTGTAAACCAGACAGACATTGATGTGTGTGTGTTGTGTGTGTTGTGTGTGTGTGTGGGTGTGGGTGTGAGTGTGTGGGTGTGAGTGTGTGTGTGGGTGTGAGTGGGTGTGCGTGTGTGTGCTGATGAGGAGGAACGGTGGTTTTGGATGGTGCGATTATATCCTGGCCGCCTTTTGTGGTTGAGTTTTCACTGGCTTTTCTTTTTCGACGCTTTTTATGGGAAATACTTTGTGCGGCCGCAGCCGTATTTCGTATTTTATGTTATTTACCAGTGCTTTGCATACTTTGGGGCGTCTTTAAAGTTGCATTTTAAATACGTTTTAAATGCCCCATTGTGTGTGTGTGAGTGTGTGTGTGGTGGCATCATAAAATGTTTTTGAATTTTGTATTTTTGGGGCCAAAGGATTGCGGTTTTTTACGGTCCCCTTGATACCTTTTTTGTGTTTTTTTTTTTTTGTTTGCTGTTGTTATTTTGAAGAAAGCACTCTCTCTTGTCCCTTTGGTTTTCGGCGTATGTGCAATTAAAAAAGGGTTTACTTGCCTTTTTGCTCATTTCATTTGCATATACCGCCCAGCAACTCCCTTTGGCGGCAGCTGCGTCAAATTGATTTCCAACCTTGGCCAAAATCCCCTCGACAGTCTTCAGCCGCATTATGAAATCAAATATTCAAAATTCTCCCACAGGGATGGAAAGTTACAACATAGAACACCAATTTATGATATATATACCAGAGAACTGCAAGAGTGGCATTTTATGCCACCCTAATCACACTCAACAAATTTGAGTGTCGGGTGCCGATCACACTCGCCACTCATAACGAAGAACAGAGAAGGCAAACAGGCAGTGGCCAAAAGGGAATGAGTGGCAAAAACACTCATTTATGTCTCCTAAACACGCGAGTGTATGTGGTAACATAATTACTGAAAAACGCAATAGATTATGCCCAAGATCTGTAGATAGCCACCTTTCTTGCCTTAATTTTACAAAAAATTTAAACAACACGAAATATACATTTCTTTTTTATATATTATATTATTTGCTTAGTTAAAATTTTTAATATTTGCTTCCCATATTTAACTTTATAAATGTATTATTTTTCTTTTTAAAATGATAAAAAAAAAACAAGCAGCCAAAAGTCAGAAAGTTGAGCGTCCTTCTCCATTTACTCACCCCTTTCCTCAAGCTCTCCTCTCTTTCCACGTCAGAGATAATAGCTCCTGGAAAATAGCTAGCTCAGGCACTTCCTCCAGTAGGTCGAAATCACATTTTTGATATCCTCTGCTGCCACATAAAATCACTGCACCACTCACTCACGTTTAGTATTTTTTTTTTAAAAACATCGAAAAAGTGATTTGCTTACGTAGGACTTTTGAGAAGCGCAGAGGAGGGCACCTATATTTTGGTATTATTTAGTATTTAGTACTTGGTATTTTTTAGTATTTAGTATTATTTAGTATTTGTTTTATATAGTGTTTAGTATTTTTTAGTATTATTTAGTATTTAGTATTAGTCGTTAGCTTATTTATTGCCTTTAGTTTTATAAAACATTCAATTAATTATTTGCAATATTTTTTAGTCGCAAGGTGCATATTTTGGTGTCTGCCTTTAGTTTTATGAAACATTTAATTAATTATTTGCAATCTTTTTTAGTCGCAAGGTACATATTTTGGTGTCTGCTGCTGATATCGTTGTGGTTTATGGACAGACTCAATGGCCGGGAGGCAACCTAATTAACGCGTGTCAAATTCATTTCGTGGGCCGCACTAAAACAAATGTCATCCGCGCAGGACACGCAACTTATTTCATTGCCAGAAAACGTCTCAAAGTCAAAAGGATACGTGATGGAATGTACGGGGGTCCGGGGCACAAGATGTTCATCCCAGAAGATAAACAATTGAGACGGGGAAAAACAAGATGCGGTGCAGACAGATAAAGTTCTTGAGTCAATATCACATAAATTTATACACTTACTTAAAAAAACGGGAAAATATAATGTTGCTATAAAATAAGTAATTTATCTTCTGCTTACTAGTAATTTGAAATAATGTGAAATTTGTAAATCTTTCTTGTTCTTTTAAAGCAAAAGGCCGTATTGCAATACTCTCAATCTGTTTTTAGGGTATATGAGAGCCATTTGAAAGTTTTTCTGTGCGCCAACTGCTTCTCTTTTATGATTTCAAAATGTCTAAACAACAATTGAGATACAACATAAAGAAGAACAATAAGCAGCGGAGTACAACAGTACAGCAGTAGCAACAACTATAATATTAAATGAAATTTATTTTATTGCAGACAACAGACGCCAAGTTCTGAGTTTTGTTTTTCCCCATCGACTCATTCCGCTCATTCCGCTAGCCTTCACTTTCACTTTCGCATTCACTTTCGCTCTCACTGGCTTTCACTTTCTGCCCCAAAAAGTATGCTTTAGAAATTATCAAAGCAGAAACTGGCGAAATAAAAGGCAGGCGGAGAAGTGGGGGGGAGGGCGGTGGGTTCAAATCGGACAGGTAAAACCCAAAATGGACACCTGGCCTCAAGTGTTTTCATGCACACTCACACACACACATTAACCCACACACACACACATATACTCAAGCGCACAAAGGACTCGGCAAACACATAAAACATAATTGCAAATTAACCTTTTTCTGATTTTCTTCACTCTCCTCCACACACACATACATACATATAAACAGGAGCAAGCCCAGAGAGCTCAAATAACTGTAATTTCCAAAAAGCTGCATTGCAATACACTGAGCGAAAATCTCGCAATTACGCAGTGAGCCAAATTACGAGTGCAAGTGGTGTGCTACATTATTTTGGGTTCGATTTTGTGAAATTTTCGTAACATTTTCTATAAACTTATTAAGTAAATATATTAGGTATATATTAACTTAGATTCAATAGCTATACGGTTCGTCTTGGATATTTTTTTCAGTGTCTCAAGCGGCACTGACAACTCCCACCTGTTGATGGGCAGACAAAGGAGAGCTGTGTACATTAAGTAGGCAAAATTATTGAGTTTACTGTAATGCCGAAATAAACACAAGGAAAAGCGCCGGAAAAAGGGGGCGGGCTGGCAAAGTGGGCGGACCATTAACACAATTGCCTGGCTGGCTGCCTGGATGCTCTTGCTCGTTGTCAGGCGTCTTTGGGTTAATGATTTTTATGTGCATTTTAATGTGGCAACAGTTTTTGCCCCGCTCCCCAGCGTGTAAAACTCTTAACTAAATTTAATGAAAAAAAAACGCCATGAAGCTGTGAAATGTCGCGAAAAACACAAACACACACACACACACACACACATGGGTATTACTTAACTACAATAACATAAACTCCAGTAGGCGTGGTGGTGGTGGTGGGCGGAGTGAAAGGGACAGCGTCACATGTGCGCTGCGGGGCAATAAAGTTGATTGCCTTGACAACTTGTGTCGCCAAGTTTTCCGCCCTGCGAAAACTCCTCGCAGCAATTACAAACTTCAATTATAATGGAAAAACATTATCTTGTAATTTTAAGGCTGGTGCGCCGTAGTTGTGGAGCTGTGGAGATTGATTTTCCATGGGACCTCCTGTTGTTTAAGGATTTAATTAATTGCCTCATGCGATTTCCGAGAAGTGGCTAAAATGTTCGGAGCACAATAATCACTTTGATTATATAAATTATTTCAAATTCTCATTTAAGTTGTTGGGCTTTAACATATATATTTATGTTTTCAAGACTTACCGCATTCGCAGCAGTCGAGCTCCTCGACTAACAGATACCCTGTAGCGTTTGAGGAGTTTCAAATTCGTTGAAGATTTTCCGGGTTTCATCAACTGTTTGCCAAAAATGTGTCCATTTGAAAGGTGGCTGTTCCCAATTTCTATTTCGGCCTTTCATATATAAAGTTCCACATTATTTGTGTAAAGTTTTGCGTATTTTTGGTTTGGCTGTTGGGAAAATTGAACTGTCAACAGCATAAACCGATTGCCCAGCAGGCTGAAAAGTGGAAATTGTGGAAAAGCAGCGCAGGTACGTCATATAACAAACCAAGTGGAATGCTACGCGATAGAAAGTTTTTTCACTTTTACCTTTCTCGGTTTTTTCTTAGCTTTCTCCTTTTCTTATTCGCCGCCCGGGGACAGGAAAATGTAAGCTGAAAAAAAAGATAAACAGTAAAAAGTTGTAAATGTTGAAATTAAGAAAATCAGTGCGAGTGGGTATACTTATAGTAAAACTTCTATACTATAACTACTGAAATTAGTTTATAGCACATTTGTGTGGATTAAAGGAAAATAGTTCGATGAATCAGCTTGATAATTTTGATTGTAGCTTATTATTTGTTTTAATAAATTTTAAATAATTTCGTGCAGTGACCATCAGCTGTGCGCAATTCAATTTCATTGCAATTTCATTGGTGGGCTATAGTCGCTTGGCCATGGGTGTATATTTGCTTTTGCGGCGAGTCCATGGAGAACGGCAGTCAACTGTTGATTGAACATCTGCGTTGCCTTTTCATTTGCATATTTATATTCTTGTTGATTTTTCCGCGTCCGCTTTTCCTTTTGGTATGCTTTTCTTTCAACCCCCCCCCCCCCTGATTTTCCAAGCGCTCGCGCCGTTTTGATAAATGTGCTTCTTTTTTTTTTGCATTGTCGTCTTAGACAAAGTTTTCCAATTGTTTTGCCACTCGATTTGCATATAGAAATTGACACACAAAATATTGTCACCGCAAAAGTTCGAGCTATTATTTATTTCGATTTGAATACGAATTGGAGAATTGGAATCTTTGATTCGATTCACCAACTGAGGAAATTAATTAGCGGGCATTATACAATTTTCGTGCATAAATTATCCTTTTGGCATATTTCCATTTTCCAAGCAATTAGCAGGTTTTGCTGTTCGCCTTTGAAGCGTCGTGAAAACTTTATCCTGACTTCATTCCCATGACCATGGAAAAATTCTCCAGTATTTTGTGTGCATGTGTGCGGGCAGCGTTTTCCGCACACACACACACACACACACACCACCCATTTACCCTTAATGTGCTTATCTAATTTATGGCTTCATAAAGCGGCAATTATCGAATTTCTGTATAAATGTGCTACTCTGGTTTGCATGGAGGAAATTCATGGTGCAGCCGAAGAATAACTATATTTTCAGTACGTACAAAAAATAATGGAAATCTTGGTGAATATATAAAATTAGAATACTTTATGAGCAGTAAATAAATACAAACATTTATGTAAAATGAAAATTTGTTTCGTTAAAATAAAACTTATAAAATCTCTTTGTATTTAAATAAAACTTATCAAATCTCTTTGTATTAAAATAAAACTTATAAAATCTCTTTGTATTAAAATAAAACTTATAAAATCTCTTTGTATTAAAATAAAACTTATAAAATCTCTTTGCATTAAAATAAAACTTATCAAATCTCTTTGTATTAAAATAAAACTTATAAAATCTCTTTGCATTAAAATGAAACTTATAAAATCTCTTTGTATTAAAATAAAACTTATAAAATCTCTTTGTATTGACAGAAAACTTATAAAATCTCTTTGTATTAAAATAAAACTTATAAAATCTCTTTGTATTTAAATAAAACTTATAAAATCTCTTTGCATTAAAATAAAACTTATAAAATCTCTTTATATTAACAAAGCACTTATAAAATCCCTATGATTGCTTGTTGCCAAATAGCATATCTTTTGAACATTTTAAGAAAAACACCAAAGTTTATAAATTGTTTAGACTTAAGTGCAAATTTCGCGTCAGCTCTGAGCTTTTGGAAAACGGAAAGAAAAGCTTTAAAAGTCAACAGCTGCCATCAGTTTCCCTCATCGTTTTTCACGCAGCCATCTTACAATTTCTTTTTTTGTACGCACCGAAAAACAGTAGACAAAGTCTAAGGATATCTCTTTCTCCCTTTTTTGTGGCTTTAAGACAAATGACAAAAATACATACACATTCTAGCACACATACACTCGCATGACAACCTGGCAGGCAGCTTGAATTTTCGATACCCTACTAAAAGGTATTTCAATTTCCTTAAAGAACGAGCCTAATTGTATAATGACTTCTTAAAGTTCTTCACCGATTTGTTTATATACGAGCATGTTCTTTGGGTGTTAACTTTTATACACATTTTTTTGTATTATTTTTTAGAGTAGGTTTTTATGGTTTGGTTTCTGGGTGCATTTTTTTTGGGTTATCGACGGACGAGGACAACAAAAACAGCCACGAGCAAGCGATGTCCTCGTCACGGCTTGTCCGCCACGAAACTTGGGCGCTGGCAATATTTATTAAGGGGGGGGTAGGGTTTTGAGGGTTCAAAAAAAGTGATTTTTTTTAATTGCATATTATGAAAGTATAGTAACTCAAGATTGTTGTCTGTAAATAGGAAGTCAATCGGAGCAAAACTCACAAAGATATAGCTTTGGAAGTAGGCGGGTCTCGAACGACTACCTGAGTAATCCCTCAGCGGGGAAGACAGCAACAAAAACTTTAAACACGTTTTTCTCAAATCGATGTTTTTTGAGTCGGTGCACTCTGTATCTCAAAATCTATTCAACCGATCGTTCTCAAATTTTTTACAGTATTTCCTTACATAATTTATGAGGTAACCCTGTCGAGATTTTTTCGTTTTTGATTTTAATTTTTTTATTATTAACAACAATAGTCATGAACTTTGGCCAAAAATCGGTATTTTCACTTTCAAGTTTTGTAAAAAGTTCAAAAATTATAATAAATGGAAAAACTCGACAGGGATACCTAGAGGGACATAAAAATTGATGGAAAAACTTTGGGTATTTCATATCAGATTATCCAGTGCTGAGGTATGACGTGCACCGCAAAATGTATTTTTTCTGAGGCGCCTGCGAAGAATTGCTGCCATTCGGTCAATTTTCAATATTTTTCAACCAATATTTCACAGAATATAGTTCAAATACTACTCTTTAATGTACAAATAATGTACAGAAATAAATTTACTTTTACCGTACGCCCAAAAAAAAATCTGTAAAAACCTGTTTTTTTCTCCCTTTAAAACCCTACCCCCCCCTTAAGCTTTTATTCAAGCCATCAGGCATTAGGGATAACGATGTGTCGTTGCAGCAGCGCCAGCAACAGATTCTGCGGAATATCTTTGCCCCCCCCCCCACACACACCGCCTGTGGATATTTCAAAGGCTTAAGCAGAGGCGTAGAATAAAGGGGTTGGAGGAAAGCTTATAAGAAAGGGCCGCACTGCCTGCGTCGAGTCATGAAAATATAGTCGACTTATTTGGGTGCCGAGACCAATTGGACATTAAGTATACGCCGCGTTCGCCGTTGATGTTTTTCAATAAAACGGCCTCCACATGGGCAGCACATGTGTGTTCAGGGCTTTGTAGGATAACGCTCTATATTTAAATGTAATGTGGGATTTTGAAATCTTGTTTCTTGAATTGCCAGTGCTGGGATTTCATTGGGTTTTCTCTTGTAGAATTTATCTTCCTAAGGGAATTTCTATTTCTGGAAAGAGTATAATCCATATTATAATATTAATAAAACAAGTAGCACGTGTTTATAAACTTTTCTTTTTAAAAATAGAGACTTAGCAATAGAAAATCTCGTCAGAGAAGCATTTAGTTGCAAGACGTTGAGTTTTGCCACCCATTTGCATGCAGACATTTTCATTTATAAATGTATATATGCACAAATGTACGAATTTCACTACCGAAAACTAAAAATCCATTAAAATGCACTTGAGTGTGCCACAGGATGCAGGCGGAAAATCTCCGAAAAGGACGATGGGAAGTGGGAAGTGGAGGGAAATCAGAGAATTCAATTTGAGCAATTTCCTGTTTTTCAAAAGGTGCTCGTCGGGTGTCGGCCAAAATTAAAATGTGCTAAGCAGGACACAGCAAAGAAAAAAAAATAAAAATAAAAAATGAAAAAAATTGTGATGAAAAAACGATTGAAATGGAATTGGAAGGCTCTTGAAAGTCACTCAAAATAAAAGGAGACTCCGAGTAAACACTTTTCCACCTCCAATGCCGCCCTTTCTTTGCACTTCGCCACCGCGCACTTTCAATTGAATTTTTCAATTCGAATTGAAATTAATATTCACTTTGAGCATATCAATATACACGGCTATATATACACACATATAGATTTTGGTTTGGCATTAATCTCCCGCGGGCAACACAACGTCGGCAAAAAAAAAAAATCGATAACGTTGCGGGAAAACCCCGGGCAGAAGTTGTTTTGATGAGCTGGAATTAATGGAAAATTCAAATAAAGCACAACTTTATCGATTTGCGAGCGATGAGAAGACGAACTCGTCTTTCGGGTGAATTAAGATAAACAAAATAGGATTTATATGGGGCCCCAATAACAACAAAGTAGAAGAAGATGCCAGACATTTACGACAACCATTTGATTTACTCAAATGAGGACAATGTCAAAGCCAAATTGTAAATTGACAATGGGCCATAAAAAAAAAAGAAAAGAGGAAAAGCCTCGAAACCCGAAATCCAGTGAAATGAAATGGAAAGCAAAATGGAAATGAAAACGAGATGCATAACGCATGAGTTAAAAGCAGCCTGCTCATCCAATACGTGTAATAATCATCGAAAATAATTTATATTATAATAATCATCGAAAATAATTTATATTATAATAATCATCGAAAATAATTTATATTATAATAATCATCGAAAATAATTTATATTATAATGAACCAGATGAACAAAAAAAAAAAGCATTAAATCCTTTAAAGGATCAATTTAAAAAGAATGTTTATATATTTAATTCTAAAGCAAAAAATACTATTTAGTTTATTTTACATAATTTCGTTCTTGAAACTAAATAACCGACAGAAAAAACCCAATTAAATTTCCATTTTCTAACAGAGTAATTGAAATTAATGGGAAATAGCAGCCTGCTCATCCAATACGTGTAATAATCATCGAAAATAATTTATATTATAATAATCATCGAAAATAAGTTATATTATAATGAACCAGATGAACAAAAAAAAAGCATTAAATCCTTTAAAGGATAAATTTAAACAGAATGTTTATATTTTTAATTCTAAAGAAAAAAATATTGTTTAGTTTATTTTACATAATTTCGTTCTTGAAACTAAATAACCGACAGGAAAACCCAATTAAATTTCCATTTTCTAACAGAGTAATTGAAATTAATGGGAAATAGTTGTGGATGAAGCAGTCTGTATGCTGTCACTCACTGCAGTTTTCCAATTTTCGGCACAATAATTGAAGGCGGCAAACCAACTGCAGGCATTTGGGCAAAAACGAGCCCGAGATAAACGAAAAACTTTCGGCACTCAAAAACTTGTTTTGTTTGTTGTCTTCGCCTCCTGTCAAGTTCGTTGTAAAGCCTCGAGAGTCCTGGGCTCACAACTCATTACAAGAGTCCTGCGGAGGCACACAAAACTTTCCGACTAATCCCTGATTAAATACTCAGTCCCAAACCCGTCGACCCGTCGACTTTGTCATTCGCTTTGGGTGCGGTTCAATCATGGCCACCAGAAGCTTCTGAGCTTCTGCACTCTCTCCGCCCTCCGCCGCCCCAAACGACCGGAAGTCGGTCCGTTATCCCATTTTGACCCTTTTACAGTCCTGCACTTCCGGTTGGAAGCCAGGGCACCGGGCTTCCCTCAATGCTGCCAAATGCTCCCGTGCTGATGGGTATCAAATTGATGTGGAGTGATTCAATTTCTGGGTATTTTATACAAAATACTGCTAAAGTTGTTAGCAACTAAATATCATTTTAAATGACTTATACATAAGGAGAAATTATGTGGATGTAATAATAAGTATTGATATTTTAATTCGCACTTGTATATTTGCTTAAATGTTGTGGCATTGTACGTTTTTTTTGCTGAGCTATGCAAGTTTATTTGCTGTTGCAAATTCATACTTTACTTACGGGGTATTAACGTGTCTGTGTCAGTTTTTCCTACACTTTTACGTTTAGTGGACTGACTTCATATTTGGAAAGCATTGGAAATTTTGTTGCCGCCTGCAATTGAAATCAATAAAAGTCGACACGAGCACATTTGCTCCTCATTCATATACGAAAAAAGAAATATAAATACAAAAAAATCTTTGGGCCCCGAAATAAAAATATGACGGAAAAGCTTTAGACGTTGACTGGAAATTTTCATTCCGCATTTATGATTTCCACACACTTTGGGAGTCATTTGCACCGCCATCACGTGCCGACAATCACGCAAAATCATTGCGCCGCCATTTATTAGCAGGACAAAGGGCGGAAAATGGGAAAAACGTCTTATGGAGTTGCCACTTCCGCTTTTCCCCACCTTCCCCGGACGCAGGTCCAATGTCACTGCAATGGAATTTCCCGACTCCCAATCCACTGGCTCACATATCCCCATGGTTAGGTCAGCAAATTGTTTTGGGTCGGCGTTAGATGAAGATATGAAATTTGAAGAGCTCAATTTATCATTTCCCAAGAAGAGTAGCACTTGGGGAAAAATATCAGTTTACCCGTAGCTGGCGTTTTGTGAAGTTCTAGGAATATTCCAGCGCAACAAGTCAATCATCATAAATTGAAAATAAATTATTGGCACCTGTGATTCGGGTTTGGTGAACTCCAGACCTTTGGGCCATGGAACTCAAGTCTTGTCATTCAATTTACGATTTACTGTTTGTAATTTTGCCAGCAGCTAAACATTTTTCTTGTTGACACACTTGGCCATTTATTTATTTTGGTGGAGGCAAAGACTTGCGCCCATTTATCTTAAACTGTGTAAAAATGCCAATTTATGGTTTGGGCTTTGTTGAAATTAAATACAAATATATTTATGAAGGGTACTGGTCATTTTTATCAAGATCTCTGTTAACATTGGCTAACAGCTACAATTATCTCATGCCATTGATCAGGCCAACTAACACAGAATAATTAGCCAATCTAATAGCCAAGTAATATTTGTTTTGTATTTAAAAAGCAAACATATACATACATTATATTAAACATTTCGAATGTGAACCTAAATGACAATATCTGCACGCTTCAGCAAGTGCAATTTATTATTTAGATAACCTTTTTGCTATTGAATTAATTTTGCAGAATAATTGCTGCCATCATTTGAGCATTTTGGAAAAAATATAAATGAAAAGCAGGCCTTTGTTGGCAGCATTTTAGGCATAATTACTAAAAAACAACTCATTGTAATTTTAACGTCGCATTTAAAAATAACATTTAATATAAGTCCGTCACTTTCAGTGGTTTTCTAATCCCGCAATTCGTAAATATTTGTCACAGAAATTTCCTTTTTTTTTTTTTGGTTTTGTCGCTGATCAATTGAAAATCCTCTTAAATGTAATACAAATAAATTTAAATATAAATACAAACTGGCTTGAACAGGAGTAGCTGTAAATATAGATCACATTTCGAGGGCTGTTGCACTGAAAACATTAATTTTACTTTGGGAATAAGGCATTGGTTATTAGTTGCTTTTCATAGTTATTCCTTTGTATATGGCTATTTTTGGCCAAGTTATGAAGAAAATTGTCTTCCAATTTGGCTGAAAGTGTAAAAAGTGGGGAGGCGATGGAAAATCGCCCGGGGATTGGGCTCTGATTTGGGTGTTCGTGTCTGATTGTATCACCTATCGTTTTTGTACTGGCTCCACGTGGTTTTCCCATTCAAGGGTCACGATTTGGGTTTGGTTCGGTTCAGTTCTAATTAAACCATGTTGAAGTTGATTGCGTTTTCAGTGCGATGCTGTGTTGGCTGCCGCTTTCCGTCGATAAATCAAATTTAAATGTTTGAGTGCTGCTCAAACCGACTGCTCCCCATAGTACTGCTCCCCATAGTACTGCTCCCCATAGTACTGCTCCCCATAGTACTGCTCCCCACTCAGCACCCAAAAATAAAGCCCAGAAACCCGAATCGAAAACTCGCCACGCAAAAATGTCGGCGGCCTCGCGGGGAATTCGCACTGGAATTGCTCTTTGTATTTCGTTTTTTTTTTTTGTTTTTTATTTTTTTTGGTTTTTCATTGAAGCCACAGTTTGTTGTGCTTTGTGCGTATTTTTAATACTATTTAAATACATAATAAATCCGTTATTTAAATTCTTTTTTCTGTGCTCCCGAAGGAAGGGCGACGCTCGAAGCAAACCAATTAAATTTGATTTGATTTATTTAAATCAATTTACATTACACCCTTTTTCTGCCTCAAAGTTTGAATATTACACCCTTTTTCTGCCTCAAAGTTTGAATATCACACCCTTTTTCTGTCTCAAAGTTTGAATACTGCAGCTTATTATATTAGACTACAAAATTAATAATTGACAGCCCACATGTAATTGCGATTAGTATTATTTATTATTGATAATCAATTATTAGTTGTTTAAAAAAATGTACAATATGAAATGCCCACACGTCACTAACCATCAACATAAAGCCAATGCATGGATAATATTTAATTATTTATAAGCCGACTCTCATTCCCTTAATTAGTGCCATTTCAGGGCAGTAATGGAATGCCAGTCCGTAACTTTCCTAATCGCATTAAAGTTCCTGAACAAGCCCACCCCCCCCAAGCCCTTGTGACCTTGCTGCCTTCAATCAATTCGAAAAGGGACTACAAATCGTGTGGGGGTGTATATATCATAATTGAGCCACTCGATTGCCTTGCCTTCCGCTCCATTGTAGTTGCCGTAGTCAGCAGAACTTTTGCGCCCATTTCCGCCAAACTTTTCCCCACTCGAATTTCCCGCCCCGATTTTCATCAGTCTGTCTGTCAGCTCGCACGATGAGTACTTAGCTGGGGCGAAATAAAAAGCGATTTGCATTTTTCGGCAGCCTCTGCGCCTTAACCCCTAACAACCAATATCCGTTGTTCTGCTCGAGAGAGAGAGAGAGAGAGAGGGAGCGAGGGAGTGCGAGAGAGACGGCTATATTGCGCTAGAAAGAGACGCACTGAGCGATGGCTGTCAATTTTCATTTTCATTGCGAGCGCGCCAAAAAGAGAAATTTAAATGAGGTATCTTTCGGTTTTCGGCTTTCGTTTTTTTTTTTTTTTTTTCGTTTGTATTGTTTGTATTGCGTGTGTGTGTGTATGTGTGTGTTCGTTTATTGGCGTTGTTTATCAGGCTTAAAGGCGTACGTGTGTGAGTTGGCTCTTTTGCTAATTACTTGCTGCTTAGCAGGGAAGTGGGTTCAAAGGTTATGCCAGAACTCGATTGGAAATCGGCATCGAAATCGAAATCGTATCACAACGCTGCAAATCGTCGTCGCTCTTCGCTATTAATAGACGCTCATTATTGGCATTTTTGGCATTGGCCAAAGTGAGACTCACACGTGCCAGGGTGTTTTTTTCCCATTTTCCTTGTTTTTCTGGCAATTGGCAGCTCGTTGGCGCCAGTGAAGTCACTAAACTCAGTAAAGTCAGTAAAATCAGTGAAGTCAGCGGAATCACAGGAATGAAGATGCTAAAAATCTGTCTGTAAAATAGTTTATAGTATATATGTTTAACATTGAAAACAGCAATTTGAAGAACAAGACTTGTAAATAGCATTAAAAAGCTAAATGCTTAATATTTTATTTTATTTTTTTCTAAACCATATACTTTCAATACCTTTGTGAGTATTTTTTCCTATCTAGCTTGATAAATAAGCAAAGCTTTAAAGTAATGTCAGCACCATGAATCCTGCGATAAAGAAATCGGGCAATTTTTTAGCTTCCAAACAGGACGACTTGTCAGGCTCTCGCAAGGACTCATCTCTGGCCCTTGAGTCCTCGAATTAAGCCGGCGTCTTGTTGCCTACACACGAATCGGATTCATTTCCCTTTTGTGCTGCTGATGGTCCCAATGCTTAATAACAATTTCATTTACATTTTCGGCACATTGCGCATCGGCTTTTGGGCCACGTGGCGTATGCGCAATGTCCTGAAGCCGAAAGGTATTTATTTCATTGTTTTTTGCGTTTCGTTTCGTTTTTGCTTGGCATCCATTGTTTTGCGACCTAGAAAGGGTTTTACTTATATAGGTATATACATTTTGTATTATTGTTGCTGCGCTCGCTTCTCCTCACAGCCTCCATTATGGATTCAATTCAATTAATTGAGACATTTTCGTTTTGGCAAGTTTTCTTTTTTTTTTTTGTAATTTCGCTGTGGGATTTGGCACGCCCACCGAACACGCCCCCTTGGGGGGATATATATATGTATATTCGCTTTGTCCTGACGCCCTCGCAATTTCCGGTACGCTTGGCGTCACTGCAACGCAATTATAAAGGCTAATTAAAGCGCAAACGGGGGAATAAAGTTGAACAATGTATAGGTTCTCGGATTTGCGGTAAAAATTCAAGGTAACAATGTCACTTTTTTTTTTTTGTTTTTTTTTTTTGTAATTTATTCGCCTGCTACAGTGTACTCCAATTACCAATAGGGAATGTACTGTCAAGTGCCTATTGTGCCACAAAATTGCAGATTCTTAATGGCGGTTTTGCACGGTGTCCATTAATGTTAAGCCACTTTTAGGGACTGATTTTAATACACCATTTATGCAGCTGAGTAAATAGTTTATCTCAATTGCTTGATACACGCCTTTACAATTTATAAAATATTGGTGGAAATAACAGAAAAATACATAAGTGATTATGCGGATTATAATGCATTAACAACCGAGTCTAAAAACTATGCCAAAGATTTTTCAGAAGGTCTTCTGCGACACTTCGACGAGAGCCTCGAAAACGAGCTCCACCAAACCGTAGGACTTAATTTCGAATTTATATATGCCATCGGACACATAGGTGGGAAATCCATCGACGCTCAAAACGCACTTGTTGTACGTGAATTTCTGCGCAGTCACAGGTTCGAGTTTGTCCTTAAATTGCGGAAAATTCGAACACTTGGCTGCGGATGACATGATAATGTCCTTGTAAAAGGTGTTCATCGCCGTGTAGAGTCCTGTACGCGGCACGGAATAGGGCTCGATCTTGTAGGTGGCGCCACCATCGTTGCTGCGATAGATACTAACCTCAACCTCAAACTCCTCGGGCAGATCCACATTGAAGTACAAGTAGCCACTCATCGTGTATTCGCCGCGACCCTCGCGTTCCAGATGAGTTTCACCGCCGGCCACCGTTTCATTGCTGGTTGACATTCTGGTCGATCTGATGCGATATGTCCACGTGTGCTATTTAATATATGTATGGTTTTTTCCGTAAATAGTCGAATAACCAAATCTAAACAAGTGAAACATGCTCACTCTGCTTAAGGCGAGACCACCACTTATCAAATTGCAGCACATCGAAAGTATGATAAGTATTGGCAGCATGTTTGCTTGTTTCCTCTGCTCCCAAAATTCCAATTCTAACTCAATTTATATTTATATGAATGCGCTGTGAATAATTCGTAACCGGTTTCCGCCCAGCAAATGAATAAGCATTAACACATTTTTATCATTTCTCTCAATCGAAATGGCAATTATTTAAACATTACACCCGTGTCGCGCACAGATTAATCAATGTGAAAACGCTGTTAAATGCATGTACGAGTATTTATTTAATTAAAAGCGAAACACCAAAGGAGATTATTTTTTTTTTAAAGGCAAAAACAGAACGAAAACTGATGCTCTTTTTAAACCGATCAACTGCATGTGTCGCTTATTATTGTAATACTGCATGTATTTATATGCAAAACCACAATTCATAACTACGGGCCGCGTAACATGAATATTACAATAATCCATTTCAGCTTTATGGTGTGACAAATTGATTCAATGATTCGCTAGCTGACACTTTCAATGTTTTCATTATTTGCCATTCTTAATGTCTTTGGTAGCCATTTACATTTCCATTTCCATTTCCAATTCGATTTCCATTTCCATGGCACATTTCCATCGCCTTCGTGGACAATTCAACAATCAAAGTAAACAAAAGTTGGCGCCGCAAAAATCAAGCTCAGCTGTGGCAAACTTTTGCAGTTGATTTAAATTTTTGCTAACCGAATTTGATTGTTGGAAAGTTGCCGCCTGTGCGCACAGTGACCGCAAAGTGTCAACAGCACTTCTTTGCTTTTAGGCTGCACTTGCAAAAATAGTCGAGCTGAAAGGGCGAATCTTGGAAATATTATTCAAAAATTGATCATATTGGTTAAAAATTTATATGTTGCATAGCTAGGTTACTGGTTCAAAAAAAAGAAAAGTGTATAAACTATTAAAATGCATTTATATGTATTTTACGTAGAGTTTTCTCATTTTGATTGATACATTTTTGTACATAGTTATTATGTAAATATTTCTATTAACATTTATTTCATTTTTTTTTTGGCCCTTTGCAGAGTAAACAGAGTAAATCCAGACAGCCAGAATGCGTCGCTCCTCGTTCACGCCCGTCTTCAACCTGAGCACCCAGGAGCCGCTGATCGTGGTGGAGGAGTCGCACACCGCCGAGGATGGCGATGATATGGAGGGCGCCGCCGGCGGCTGTGATCCCACTGCGCCAGGCACACGGCGCTCCAACAGCGATGACTCCGAACCGGACTCGCCGGTGAATCCCTACCTGCTCTGCCCCTTTCCCGACATGCAGCAGCGACGCAAGCATTCGCTACCATCGCTCCAAATCACCGAGGGCATCACCGCCAGCCAGGTGCGACGATTGTCGGAGGTGGGCGGCGAGACCGGCGGTCTCAGTCCCAAGGAGGTTGAGTTCCTGGCCACGCTCTCGCAGAAGGCCAATCCCACGGCCGGCGGACGCAGGCACTCGGTGGTTACCATATCGGCGGTGCCGCCAACGCTATTCGGACGCAATCGCCGCGAGTCCATTTCCGGCGTATCCTTCAGGTGAGAACGCATTCGCAACGTACGATTTGCCATTAGCTATTTGCCATTAGCCGGCGGAAGTGCGGAGGTTTCGCGCAGCAGGACACGCAACCGCAGGACCTTTGTTAATCAGTGCACTTGAGAAAAAAGTTAGAAAGTTTTGCCTTTTTTGTACGATTCAAATACAATTGTAACTCAACTGGAGGGCACCGGAAAAGAGGCATTTAAAGTGTGAGGCTCTGCCTTATTTATCACTAGTACTTATGATATTTCTCACTGTGCATTTCGGGATAGCTCTTGCCCTTTTGCTATCTGCGACTCTGTGTACCGGGCCTAATTGAATTGCGCCACCGGCTGTTTCCAAGCTACTCTGCTGTGACAGCAACATTTTGATACCCTAATGGGCGAGGGGGGCGTGGCCAGTTCGTGGAATAGCCACAGGGCATAATGAGATTGTCATAAACTGTCGGTTGGTCGACCATTGCCGTATGACGAGGCAAAATAATGAGTAGAGCAATCAATGCGGTTGATGCAATAAAATCTTAGGCATTTCGAAAAATTTTGTAGCCTACTTTTTGGGGCCTCCATTCGGCAGCGAATTTATTTGCTGTATAATTGTGGCAGATAAGATATACGATAGAATTTCTTGATTTTATTACACTCCAATTAACCGTATAAATTAACAAAAAATATATTTATATTTGTTTATTTGAACACCTTTTCGAAAATAGATTATATTTGAGAAGTATATATTTGTTATTAGCTAGAGCAGCTTGTGTCCGATTGCGCTGGCTAAAAATCCCCGACTTTGTGGCCCTGACTTTGTCCAAGCTGTGTGGTGGGCATTTAAATTGCATTCCACCCATCTCCAGCCAACTCCAGCCATCTCCACCCATCTGCCCCCCAGTCGCGTGTCCATTAAACGACCAACGCACTTTACGATCCCAAGTTGGCGGCTGTAGATGAGCGCCCGCAGGCGGGGAATTTTCTAAGCGGGGTGGGTTGTGGTGGGGTAAACGGCAACGGGGCGTATAATTTATGCCAAAGTGATAACCGCAGACCCATCAACCACTTACTATCGGTTCACATGGCTGTGGATGTGGATGTGGATGTGGAAATAGCCATGGCAGTAAAATAAAAACTGTAATAGCCACAGCTAAAATGCCAAATTGTTACTGGTTACGCTTGCTGTCACATCTACACACATACACCTACACCTACACCTACACCTACACCTACACCTGCACCTGCACCTACACCTACACCTGCACCTGCACAAACAGGTAAATTAGGATGAGACCACAAAAGAAATGAAAAATGAGGAAATGAAGATAAATACCTAGAATATTAGGAACAAAAGATGTTTTAAGCAAGTTAATACAATTATTTAATAATAATTTATTAATAATTTAATAATTTATATCACGATCGCTTTAATAAAACTAAATAAAATATCACAATCATTTTTATAAATACTTAATAATATTTTAAATATTTTATATAAATATTATTTGAATATTTAATTCCAAATGGCCATTTATTTGTTGCAGTGGCAGTCGCCGTGGCAGCGTCATCGCCGGACCGCCGTTGACCGATCACCGCGGCAGCGTGCACAACTTGCAGCTGGACATCATGGACGGGATCGTGCAGCAGCGGAAGACGCGAAGCGGCAGCGGCGTTTGGACAGCGCCCGTTCTGCAGGAGGCCGATAGCAATGTGCCCGTGCAGACATAAGCGGCTGAAGGACACGCAGGACAGCTGAGGGGGGAAAGGACGAAAAATGGATGCACGACGAACGTGGAGAATGGTGGATGCATGGATAGATGGATGGATGAATGGATGGATGGATGGCTGTATGGTTGGCTAGATGGATGGTTGGATGCATGGATGGATGCATAGATGGATGGATAGATGCATGGATGGATGGATAGATGGATGGATGCATGGATAGATGCATGGATGGATGGATGCATGGATGGATGGATAGATGGATAGATGGATAGATGGATGGATGGATGCAAGGATGGCTGGCTGGATGCATGCATGGATAGCTGGATGGGATTTCTTCGACAGATGGACAGATGAATTAGGTGGGACACTGGGCAATACAAACAATCGAACGCCTGGAAACTCCGCCAACTCGAACTGCAACTGGACCTTTATTAACATTTCGTGCTTTCCCCCGTTCAAAAACCACAAAAAAAAACACAAACCCTCACGCCCGATTTTCCACCGGAAAATTGCTTTTCGCGGCTGCCGCATAAAGCAAACAAACGCAAACCACAAAAACCGCACGAAAGCAACAAAAAATGGAAAAAAAAAAAAAAAGAAATTGCACGGACAATTGCAAAGAATGGTAGGTGGAAGCTGAAAATAAAAAGGAAAAGCACATACAAAGAAAAAAAAAAAAAAGGAAAATGTAAAACTTCGAAAATGAAAAACTGCAGTTAAACAAAGAGCGAGATGGCGAGACCAATTTAAGATGAAAAGAGTGGGTGGAAAGCGAGCAAAAGGCGGACAAATAAAGCAAAACGAACACAAAACCAAAAGCACCAAAGAGGCGGCGAGAAGCAAACTGGGAAAAACGCATCGTGACCATTTTGATTGCCAGCAATTTTGGTTAACACCTGTGCCACGTGCCACGCCCCCAACGGCCAACGCCCAACGCCCACGATTACAACTTCAAAATGGACACCTACCCGATGCAAGGATAATTGCAAATAATATTTAATTGGAGTGTTAAGGACGAAGGACAAAGGAAACCAAAGATAGCGCAACACTCGAAACCCTTCCTCGAAATAATTATAATTCCCAAGTGGTCAAACAAAGGAACAATTACCCAAAGTAAGTGGTATTTCCCAGCATTTAATCTCGATTCACTTTTATTTCACTTTTGATTGTATGTATATGTATATGTATATTTTTTTCAGTTACATATGAACTTGCGTCGCTTAGCTGAAAAAGTGTGCCATAGTTTTAAACAAAAATTTTCTATAATTTGCGACACAAATTATTCAAAACCCGTGTGAAAAGAGGTCCTTTAATTGCAGCCGCACAAAGTGCTCGAGTGAAGCCTAAGTTCTGGTAAAATTTTAGTTTCCCCCAGGTTTTAGGTTTCCTTTTTTTTTTTACTTTTCGTATTTGTAGCATTTTATTTTTGACATTTGTCAATGGGCTGTGTGCATTTTTAATAATCCCACTGCCGGGCAGCTAAACATAAACTCACACACACACACACAGCACACGCACATAATGTGCAGCTTGGCCTCAAGGACACTAAAATGCGGGTGGGTGGGGGGTATGGTGGTGCGGAGAAATGGGGGCCAAGGACGCGGCAAGGCTATGGCCACAGAACCCTGAACCCAGCATCTTGCTGCTGCGACCAACGTGGCGTATGTGTAATATTTCGCAGCAACAACTGCACCAATGCCAATGACAATGCCACTGCCAATGCCAATGCCATGGCCCAAGGATCATCTCCCTCGTGTTTTTAATGGCTTGTCCAAATCCCCCGGATCCCCCCCCCCGGATTCACCGACCAATCGGTGCCACGCCCACTCTCCACTTCGCTGAATAAGGCTAATTTAATGTGGGCATTGCTTAATTGAAACGCGTGCTAGTTTGCATTCCATCCAGAGCACTTGCTCGGCGCCCCGGCAAAACTAATTATAGAAAATCAAAATGCAATTGCCATTGCCAACTGGCAACTGGCAACTGGCAACTGCCAACTGCCGGTGGCCATTTGGTTTGCAAAATGTGAGGGGCAAACATCGGTTTGTCCTCGCTAAGCTTAACCATGATTATAATCATGTAGGGCAAACTTAATGGTCGGAAATTGCCGAGTGTCCTTTCAGCGGAGTGAGCACAGTTTCTGAACGATGATCGTAAATTATAAACGATTTATATCTGCAATTAAGTTGCTGCCCAGATTCTACGATTGCTATTTAGCAAACAGATTTTATTAGTGCAATATAAACTGAAGAACTCATAACTCACAGTTAGAACTTTTGATTTGTAACTATTATTAAACAGTTATTTTATTTAAATCACCCAAGATATGAAGATCTAAAATATTATATGTTTTGCATTCTCTCCACAGGTTCCATTATCAATCGATTTAACGCAAACATGCAACTCAATGTAATCAGTTAATAAAGAAAAGAAAAACATGAAATTAAATCAATATATTGTATATTCAGGAATTGATATATTAGTGAATAACTACCGAAAAACGAAGAAGAAAATTGAACAAAAAAGCGACTTAAAAATAACTATTTACTTAGGACCTAGTTACTTCTCATTTTGTGAATGTTGTGTAGATTCGTGAACCACCGCATGAAAGAAAACCACCAATATGAAAATATACTAATATACTTGTACAATCCCACAGACTATTTAACTATAGAACAGTATCCAATGCAATTAGAAAGTGGAAATCCTCAGGTGCTTTTCAAACTAGCTCGTTTTTCCATTTACCATTTACCAGTTTACCATTTAATCCTGATTGATGCAATCAACAAGTGCAATCATAATTGAAGAGAGTTGACAAATATACCAAGTACCTAATAATGAACAAAATCAAGCCAAAATCCAACATTAAACGTTAGTGGAAAAACGAAAAAATATGAAAATGAAAATAAAAATAAAATAAAAAATAAAAATAAAAATAAAAATACAAATGAATATGCAAATAAAACGTAGGCTAAGAGCAAAACGATTTATCGCCAAACCAGCAATAAAACGAAGTGAAGTATCAACTATTTTTGAACTGGGCTTGCTGCTTGCCCAGCCCAGCAGGTCAGCCAGCCTTTAGTTCGAGTAGCCAGACCCGAAATCCGAAGCCCCAATTATTAATAATAATACTACATACTACATGCACGACGAGAAACTTGAGAATTTGGGGATTTCTTCAATTTTATTTCAGTTTTTCGTATTCGCTTAAATCAAATATTTGCAAAATCTGTGAATCTGAAAGCTTTCCCAAAAATGTTCATTTAAATTATCCAAAAAATTCGTGCTTTTCTTTATATTCAGTATAAATAATTGGCTTTTCAAATGTGGCTATATGGGAATTTCCTTAAAAACGTCTTCTTTGTCTTATTTTTTTCTTAAAAAATGCTATTCATTTAATATATATTTATTATATTAATTATTTTGGCACCCGTGGCACTAGAGAAAGAAATATAAATGGAAGAGATCGCCGCATTTTCAAGTCGATGGAATTTTCTTTTATATAAGTCTCGATGTTGTTGTTTCTTATAGACATAGGGTATGTCCTCTTTCATAAATATATTTAGAATGTACATAACAAAACACTCGAATATTTAATTTACTGTCTGTGCTCCCTTGTTCGAACCGGAAACGAGTTTGCGCCTTCTTAGCACTCCAGGAAAATGAAAGAAAATCCCCAATATTGAAGATGAAATGAGAGGAGAATTAATGAAAATCCCCCCACGACAAAAATGTCCCTTTCCTTTAATTTGACCTGAGAAAATGTCGCTGGACGACGAAGGAAAAGAAAACAAAAGACGTGTGTAAAACAAAACTAGAGAATTTTTTTTATTATTAAACATAGTCGAGGATAATCAACACGATGGAAAATTGATGGAAAATTTGGCCGATGCTGGCAAAAAATGATGATGGGAAACCAAGGATGTAAAGGATATATTTATAGAAATGAGCTATATGTATACATACTGACAGATTGATTATATGATTATGTAGTAACTTATTGTCACAACGCAAGAGCAATCAATGTTTAACTTTATTAAATGTTACAAAGAGTTTTAAATATTAAATATACTAAATATAATATACACAGATATATACCTATATATTGCAGATTATATTCTATACATATAATTTGTAGGTGAAGCTGAGATGAATATAATACTAGTCGTACTCGTAGTTCGCCATTATGTTTGCCAAACAATCGGAGTTAAATGTAAGCAAAGTTGTGTCAGCCATTACAGAAGTTCGAGGAAAATTATTAAGCGAAATAAGTTTTCCAAAATCTCACAAAAATCCATTTGTAAATCTATTGTACCCGCCGCCAAATAAATAATTGCGAGTAGCAAACCTTTTATTCAAAACACACACCTACCAAAAAAAAAAAGAATTTTTGGAAGAGAAAAACCAAGTCATAACTAACAACATGAATCGGGCTGGCACTCTTTCCAATTTTTTTTTGTTAGCATTTTATTTGAAAATCGTTATTTCTTGTGTCTTAGCAATAATAAAATAATTAAAATGTGTGTGTCGCTCTGTATCTGTCTCTATTGTGTTTGAGATTACTCGTATCTTATAATGAATATTATTACTAAACTAATGCAAAAGTAAAAACAAAAAACACAAAAGTAAGAATGCAAGGACGGAGGAAACGCAGAATGGAATCCACAACAGAACTTAAAATTACTAATTAAAATGATTACTTACAGTAGACTTAAGAATACAAAAATTAAATAAAGAAAACGATTTCCTTACATTAACATTGGTGTAACATTTTTTCGAAAAGCTTTCCTGGCTTTACAGCAGCTTTTAACTGGCATTTACCCAAGTCACAGCTACGTAGCTTTCTACAAAAGCTTAAAGCTTAAAAGAGTTAGCTTTCCAAAGTGGTAAAAGCTTTTATTTTACGTTTATTTTGGCTTGAACCAAAATTTTCGAGTTAAATGCTGGCTAAAAGCTGTTTGGTCGCTTGAGCTTTTATTTAAAATGGATTTTCGTTTTTTTTGCTAAATAAAGGTTATTTTTTACGTTCATAGACCAATTCCCCTGGGTTACGTGGAAAATTGCTCGACAAAAATACATCAAAACATCAGTTAACCCACTTGTGTCGTGTTAACCCGTCAAACTTTTCCAATTACCCGCATGCGCTTGGCTCACCCAAATAATTTGCCTTATATCATATAATATCCGTTGCATCCAGTTACATATCCGGAACAATAGTTAAACCAATTTGGAGATGAACTACTCGATTAGTAAGTATAGTTAATATCTACGTGGTTGTTGATTATTCAATAAATAACTTATGAACGGGTTTTTATAATAATTTGTTGGGCATTGTTTACAATAAAAAGTATGAATATAATTTTTGGATATTTAAAACTACTTTTCAAAGACTTTCAATCAATTATTTAAAACTGATTTTCAAAGACTTTCAATCAATTACAAATTCAGTTTTTCTTTGCGATACATATCTTTTGGCCTAAGTTAATAACTTCGCATATCATTTGTGTAAGCCAGTCATTTATGAGCAGACAAATCGAGCTAAATTGCGATCAAGTGTGCGACCTTGGTGCACTGCCACTGGAGAACATGCTCAACGGCTGGTTAAACTGTGGATGGTTAATAAATTTATTTAGATTTTTTTCGGGCGGGTCACGCTTTCGCCAATGACCCTGGTCTTAAAACGCGCGTGAATCTGTGGGTAAATAAATGTAAGAACTGCACGCTTTGCTTTTATGCATGAAAAGTGCACTTCGACATTTCCCCATTTCGCTATTTTGGTGTTTTGCTATTGCCAATTGTTTTTCTTGGCGAAAATGTTTTCAAATTCATTTGCTCCTCTATTCAATTGATTGAGACGCAGTAGAGAATTTCCCTATAGTTCGTAACGTTTGGTGATGTCTCCGAAATGGATAAGACTGGATTGGAAATGCATATATCTAACAACTTGGCCACCTGATAGCCGAAACAGCTTTTCCCATTCGAAAACCTCAAATTGTCCAATTGCACCCCCCCTCCCCCGTTCCAAGAATGCGGAACGCCAGCAGGCGGTGAAAAGTTTTTAAGAGGCGAAACAGCTGTTCATTTGATGACTGACTTGCCGGCAATTACAGCGATTTTCCACGGAAAATGGGGGCCCTTCGAATAGTTTTGGGTTGGGTTATTACAGCTTAACAATTTATTGTGGTAAAATATTTAAGAGCTTCTCTGAGATTCTTCCGCCGAGGGATTAATTTACGTTCCGTTTCACATAAGCCATGTACTTAGGAACAAGTGCGTTTATTTTCAGCTGAGTATTGGGTTAATTTTCATGCGACTTGTTAGAGCTTACATATTTTTGTCTAGAGCATCCTGGCAACCTGTTGAAGGGGCCTGCAACTCGAACCGCGTTCGCTGCCAACATCGAGCATGTTGCACGTGGCAAGCAGCAATTGTTTACGTTTACTCAATATTCTCGGCGTGCCGCAGATTGTGATTGTTAGTGCCTTCAGAAGGCAAAACAAACACGAGTCCCATGAAAAAAGGTATCATTTGTCAAGCGACAGCCGACAAATACATATGTACATATATACGAGAATGTGCACACGTATGTACTTGTGATCATATGTACCCAACGACTTAGCGGCTTAAGTAGCTGCTCTAAATAATAAATTCAATTGTAATCAGAATCGTTTATGTAAATATTCAAATCGTCAATTTGCCCAAAGAGAGAGAGAGAGAGAGGGGGGGAATTGTCCTCCAATAATCCGAATCCGCGAGGCAAGCAAATGTGCTTTTGAGGCGTGGTGGGGGTGGAGGTGGGGGTGGTGTGGCGTTATGTAGATGGCGGGGCAGATGCAGATAAGCACCCCATTAAGACAACAATAAAACTCAACAAGTTGTTCTGGAAAACTGTCAATTAGAACCACCAACGCCAACGCCACGCACTGTGGCAGCAACAATTGTTCGAATGAAAACACAACATGCAACATGTTGCACCCTGAAACATGTCTATGACTTTGGCATGGCGTAGCGTTATCACAGGCGTAGAGGGGGGCCTATTAAGAACTGCGCCGTATATGAAAAATATCAGAACTAAACTGTAGAACAGAGGGCATGAAAAGTACACTCTGAAACTAAAGAGTTTTCAAATAAAGTGAAGCCAGCATTTTACTAGTAGTATTACTGTCTATTAGTTGAATAAGAACTTATTATTAGTTGACTATCAGAACTTATTGGAGAACAAAGAGCCTAAAAAATACACTCAGAAACTAAGGAGTTCTCAATAGAACCAGCATTACTTGTTAGTCTTATTACTTTCAAAAAGTTCAAAAAGTTTGGCTTGACTTGATTGATGTTAAGTTTTATAATTGGTTTATATGATAGTTGTAAATATGCAGAAAATGTTTACATTGTTAATGTTAATGTAATGTTATGTTATGTGGTTCATGCTAAAGAGTTCCTTGATCAGAATCAAATTCCAAGCAATTCAATTTGGCGCCTCTGGTGGCAGTCGCTCTGCCTGCAGTTGCGACTGCAACGCAACATGTTCGAAGGTTCGATGGTTCGACGGTTCGATGGTTCGATGGTTCGATGTCTTCGGTTGGGCGAATGGCGATTGGGACTGGCGCTGGCATCCGCTGGTCAGTCGCTCGCGGAGCGTCGTCGTGAACGGTCAGCCAGCGCGGCTAATAAGTAACCAAACAGCAACTGTAGTGACAGTGCGATAGTGACTCTGATCCGAACCCGAATCCGAATTCGAATCCCAGGCCCACAGATACGTCCAGCGTGTGGGCAGCCAGAGACAGAGTGACAAGAATATCGCAGAATCACAGAATCACAGAATCACGGAATCGCAGCCGACAGCAAACTGAATGAAAGAAAGGCCAACCAGCCGATTAAATTCCAATTGAGTGTTTCGAGTTTGTTCTTTTTTTTCGAGTGAGTGCGGCGGTAAATATTTCGATCTTTTTGTTTTTTTTTGCTGTGCCACCAACCAAAAACCGAAATATATAAAAAAAAAATTAAAAACCAATCAGTGCAAAATCGCAATCGCTAAATATACAAATAGAAAAAAAATGGAAAATAGTTGGAATCGCAAGAAACGCAAAAAATATTTGAAAACAAAAAAAAACACACACAAACAAAAACCAAAAGGGGCAGACAGAAAGAAAGAAAGCGCTTTTATTATTTTATTTAACGATTTTTCTTCTTGCAATTTTTTTTTTTTTTTGTATTTTGCACACTTTGTTGTTGGGTCAGTTGGCGGCTTTCGCCACTTTACGAGCAACTTCCTTTTTTGGCCCGGAGAAAAACCAGTCTGGCCAAGAGACCAAGAGACCAAAAGACGTCGGTTGGTCGGTCGGTCGGCGGAGGGCTCCAAACACTGCCACTGCGAATGTAAACAAAACAGCAGCAAACCGTATTTGTTTATTACTCGGTATTACTCGGCTTGGCCAGGATAAAACCTCGAGACTTTCAGACCTACCTACCTACCCCACAAAAAAAAACACACAAAAAATGATTTGCTACGACTTCCCATTCCCCGGCCGAGATTCTCAAGTGCGAGTTCAAAAAAAAAAAAGCAACACCACCACCCCCCCCTTGGTGGCCACCACCGTGCTGAAACGACACCCGGTGAAAGTTTCCCAGTCGCAACTTAGAACTCTCTTCATTTTCGGGTTTCTTGGTTTCTTTATATTTTGTTGTTGTTTTTTTTTTTTGCTTGATAAATGAGTCGCTGGCATAGCCCCCGGGGCGGTAAATCATCTCTGCTTGTGGCACTGACAATTTCACAAATTTATATATTTGCCACAACAAGCGACCGAAACACTCAACACACACACACAGTCGAAAGTTTTCCACTTCGAGTGCAAATTTGACTGGCTTGGAAAAGTCCAGGCGAGCAAATTGGCCAGTGCAAATGCAATACAAAATGAATTTCAAAAAAAATTGGCAACGAAAACAATTGACAATTGACGAAATCGGCAGTGGCAGGATGATTCAATTCAATTCAAGTTCAAGCACACATGATAGCTTTATTGAAAAACTTTTATTAAAAGTAAACCGTAATTTTTAGGGATTTTAAGAAACAAAACCTATGTAAATTTGGGGCTTTAGTTGAATATTAAGTATAACCTAAAATGCTTAATAATTGTCATATCTTGGCAGTTAAAAAGTTAAAAAGTTAGCAGCTGGTGTGACAATATTTTCTAGAATTTTACCGATTAAATGTGTTTAGTTCGAGTAGTTTGATTAGTCATACATATTATATGATTGTGAGACATCCAGAGATTTCGAAGATATCCCACGCCAGTTATCAACTAGATGGCATATGCTAGCTCTGCAGCAAAACTGGAGGCCACCGCTAGCTCCCATTTTGAACTGGTTACCCCGCTCGAGAATTCTCCATGTCGGCTCTCGATTTCTTTGCTCGCTTTTCGCTTACTCCGCACAACTCGCATTGAATGGCAATCTGGAATATGCCAGGCAGATCCAATTGCATGCCACATATGCAGATGTAATGGGAGAGTTGGCCCACTCGCAACCCCCTTGCCACACCACCCCTTTGTAAGCCCCCGTGAAAACCCCCCTAAAATTAAAGCCCCCCTTTGGCCACCCCGCTAACTGTACCGCTGAGCTGCTTGCCTCATTGCCGGTTAGAAAGCCAATGGAACGAGTTTCGTTGAGTGTGCAACTAATTTTCTAAATTGTTGTCGCTGCTGATCGTTGAGCGTGGCAAAAAAAAAAAAAACAACAAAAAATACGAAAAAATACACACATTATTTATATGGCCAACGGCGCACAAAGAAAATATCTGTCACCAACATTGGTCATCAATTTTGATGGAATTTTGTCGTCTGGAAAAACGTTTTTATCACTAACGTTTTAATCAGATCTTGTCTAGAATTATATAAACACACTGTATGATCTTAACTAAAGATGATTTCATCTTACTTAAACGTGTTTTGATTTCATTTCAAATCATGAATCATAAATATAGTTATTTATGTGAATATTTATTTATAAACGTTTCTACAATGATATCGTTTTTGCGTATGTACATATGTTTGTACATATTTTGGTAAAATAATAAAAACTTATATTTGAACGATGGCATATTTAAATAGATAAATGTTTATGAGAGTGTGGGTGATAAGGCAAAGATTTCAGATCCAAAACCAGCCATTCATCATTGCGAAGATCGAACTGTCATTTATGCGATTGATTGATTGAATTTTAATAAAATCTTTGAAGTCAGATTTATTTATTTTTTTTTTTGTTGCTTTTTTTATTGGGATTTTCTTCTCTTGCGAGTGCGTCGTCATCATTTAATGGTGGAGATAGAAGAAGCATTACCCGAACCCATAGAAGACGACGAAGAAGAAGAAGACAGGGCTAAAAAGACAGAGTGAGAAAGAGAGTAGGAGAGTGAGATAGAAAGAGAGGGAGAGGGAGGGATGGATGGAGAAATGTTAATGGATTAGGAAGCGAGCTCAAAAGGCAGCGGTGAAGAAGAAGAAGAAGAGGAATCGAATCTCGGTTACTTGCGACATTAGCCCTCTCCCTCACACACCCACCTGCAGGAGGCGGGCCAGAAAGAGAGGGGGCGAATGGGAGAGCGAGAGAGCGGAATTGGATGGCCAAAGGAAAGGTGAAAAGAGGCAACTTGGCTTAGACGATGATGATGACTGTTTCTTCTGCTCGTGTGAGCTTGTGTGTGTGTGTGTTCGTGTGCGGACAAACAGGTATCACGCACACACCCACAGCCACACTCACACCTGTGCGGAATAACTAAGCAGCGACCCGATTTTCAACAGAGAGCGAGAGACAGAGAGAGAGAGAGAGATAGGGAGAGATGAAACAGAGCCAAGAATCCGATCCATGCCATGCGCCTAAAACTATTACAAATCTATAACAAATCTACCACGAATCTACTACTAACCACAAGAGATCTTTTTCGAGATAAACTTTATTGGTATTATCCAAATACTTCTAGTTTTCATAGTGGGGTTATTAAAAGATACATACATATATGCTAAATGTCTGCCTTAAAGTCAGTTGTATCAATATAAATAGTTTTTAATCTTCTTAACCTTTTTGTTTAAATATTTTAAACTATATATTGTGAGACACGTGTTAAAAGATTAACGATAGTTTCCACTATAAAGTTAAATTAATTTATATAAACGCCAAAAATACAACAATTTGTCAGTTATATGTTTAAATATTTTTTACTATCCAAACGATACTGTGACTACGTTTACATTTTGAATGGTCATAAGGCATTTTGGATCCTCCTAATTAGTTATTCCAATGTCGATTGTTAGAGTTCTATTCTTAGGCTCAACTTCAAGAATTCAAGCCTGGCATACGTAGTATAGCTCTAAGCTATATAGGCCGAAAGCCGATATGCAAAATCCAGAAACAAGTAGTCTTCACATGGAAAACTCCGTTCTCATTAAGTTGCGGACAGGTCATAATGATGTTTCGCCCCGTATCGTTCCATCGCTCGCTCTGTCTCATGTGTACTTGGATAAAATAAGATTTTTTTTTGTGATTTTGCCGGTTGCCACACCTGAAATTCGGCTCTCTCTCGCTCTCTCTCTCTCTCTCTCGCTTACTCGCTTGCGCCAACGCAGCAGCGGCAAGAACAAGAACGACCAAAACGAAAGACTTAAACGACATACGTGTCTCGCGCTGACGTCGCCGCTCTCCCTCTCTCTCTTTCTCTCATCCTCTCTCGCTCTCCGATTTCTGTGTTTTTTTTTCAGTTGGTTTCCAAAGGCGCGCCGTCGCAGTTCGAAAACCGCGGCTCTTGCCAACAAAAATTAAGAAACAACAACAGTTTAATTTAAATAATTACAAAAGAGTCAATTTAAAAAAATCTTCTCGAAACTAAAGGAAAGAAGAAAAATGGCGCGCGTTCAGCAAAGAGAAAATTAGAAACGAAAACGATTTTTTTTTTAAGTGCTGTCAAAGTTTGTGTTTTGTTTTCTTTAATACTGTTTTTGTGTTTGCCCTCATGCCTGTTTCGTTTTCGCCGTTTCTGTTTTGGTTCCGTTTTTCCCATATTTTCTCTATTTTACCTGTTGTTTTGGCCTACCACCAACAACAAAAACAACAACACGAAAGCAACAACAAAGGATCTATTAAGAAAAATTGAAAGAAAAGTGCCAGCACAAGGATTTTTTGCTCTCACTCACACGCTGCTGCTCTCTCGCTCACGCTTGTCGTCTCTCTCTCTCGCGCTCTCTGGATTACGCTCTTCTTTTTGCCAGTGACAGGTAAGCAAAAACAATAACAACCAGAAAAACAGAAAAAGAAAAACAATTTTCTTGTAATTTTAATTGGAAAACGTGTTACGTTGCACACACACACAAAAATGTGGAAAACCACCAAAGAAAATCGTTTGAAATTTTTTAGGCAAACGAAGACATGTGAACCAGAAAACGAAGAAGCTGTCTCTTGCCGGTCGAGCGGTAAATTAAGTTGTACCATCCTCCCCCACCCCCACACACGACCACCCCCTCCCCAGCCCCTCCATCGGCACTAACTGGCACTCTCTGGTACTTTCTGGTTACCATCTGTAACTCGGTCTCTGTACGTATTCAATTAGCCAATTTTGGTATGCAGTATTTTCCAGAGTTACCGAATATATAAGCACTGTGTTCCTTGAGAAAAACTCTTTTTATTGCTATCCAACTTGATTTTTACCAAATGGCACTGGACAAGGCTTAATAAAGAACATGAATACTAATGAGTACATCTTTTTGAACAACAATATATATAAATATATGTATAATATATCATGGGTGATAGTATATGTAGGTTTTTAAGCCTCCTTTAAATCTTGCGTATCCTTTAAATCCTTTAAAATATTTAACATTTTATATAAAGGTATTCTTAGTGTCCTGCTCAAAGACTCCCTCTAATTTGTGGTTTGTCTTCTTGGTGAATTTTTTTGTTCTTCTCGTAACTTCAGTGGGATTCCCATTACGCTCATCAACTAGCTTGTTGTTGGACTGCATTTTCTGCGCTTTTCACTTTGGTCCACCCCCTCCGGGTTTTCCGACCCTTTGACGTCGCCAGGAACTTACTGATTTTCGCCCCCCCCCCTTCGTTCTGTATCATTGCCTTTGCTTGTTTCGCCGTCCCTTTCTGATGGCAATGCATTTAGAACCAGATCTTACAGCATTTTTTTGGGGGAGGGGGAAGGGGGGAGCCAGCATCTTGCTGTCCTCCTTTGATAACTTGCCTCTCGTTCGCACTGTGCGTGTATGTGTGTGTGTGTGTGAAATGTTTTTGTTGTTTGCTGCCGCTGATTAAATTGTTTGAGAACTTTCGTTTATAATTTGATGCCCCACCCGCTTGAAAACTCGCCACCCACACGGCGATTTTCGGCCAGAAAATTCCAACCACCACCCACCGCCCACCGCCCGCCGTATTTAGTTTCATTTCTGTGTGCAATTAGGCAGCATTTATCTCGTTTAAATTTGCGGCAGTTTACGAAGCTCAGCGGGTCCCGCTTATCACAAAAACCCAAACAAAGCACAAAAGATACGTCGGCGGGGTACACAGCGCCAAAACGGGGGTACATGGGAAATTCTTAAATTATAATGCATCTTTAACATAAAATGTATATAAATCTATAAATCTACAATCCGTAGTTTATTTCTATAGTTCAAATTTAGTTTGTTGTATAACAAATAATTCTTTACGACAGTGGAAATCAATGAGGTGCTGCCTGTGAGGTTCGACATTATTTTCTCAGTGCAGGGAGGCTGGAGATTGATGAATGCCTGGCTAAATTTAACTTAGAACTTTTCGGAGTCTCGGGAAAATTCAGATCTGGAGAGGAGATGTGTGCGAGGTGGAAGAGATTAAGAGAAAGATGAAGGAGAACCGAACGACTTTTTAACAAGGGACGTGGCCATAATATTCAACGAGCAAACTTTGAAAGGAGATGTATAATATGAAACCAAGAAACATTTGGTATGGTGGTGAAAAGCAACATTTTTTGAATATTATTAATGATCAGGGGATGCAATTAATTTGACACAATGGATAATTACTATGTTCCGGAAGACTTACACAAAGTCAGCACATTCTCTGCCCTCTGACTTCCTCATCCTACATACATACATACATATACATACATATATGTATATGGAATGGGTCTCCATAACAGACCTACTTACTCAATTGTTTCTCGCTCACTTCACATGGCAGGAGTCAGGGCCCCTTTTTGGGGGAAAGCCGGAAAAGCTGCCGGGAAGTACCTGCAGCAGCCTTCAAGCTTCGAAGGAGGCTCAGCCTTCTCAGCCTGCTCCATTCTAATGCATTTCCAAACCCTGATGGCAATTGAAATGCTGCTGCAGTGGAAGAAGCAGATGGAGCTGCAGCACCAGCAACAGCACCATCACCAGCACCAGGAGCATCATCATCGTCTCCTCTTGTTGTTCCGTGTGGCATGTCATCATTAGGATGTCGTCTGTGCACCATAAACTTGGCTATTACCCTGTAGAAAGTGATAGGGGTGGCATATTGGTAAGATTCCATTGTCTGGGAACTCAATTAAATTATGTCATTTCATATTTTAGTATTGTAGTATTTTATAAAATCTAAGGAAGTTGATGAATTTGTGAGGCATTTGCAACATGTGTTGTAAAGCTTGTGCAAGGCATTTGCCTTCTAAATACAATTTCTCAAGTAATGGGTACCATTGTAAAGTAAAGTTGCACTGCAAGCTAGCTACTTGTTGTATGTGGTCCTACGAGCCGGATACCCTCAATACACCGATTTCGCCCGATTCCCGTTTCCCGATTGCCGACCCCTGATCCCTCGCATTTTGGTGCTGCTCTTCTGTTTCTGGGGCGCCTCTAATGCATTTTTCATGCATACATTTAGCAAACGTTCGCCAATCAGACGATGCCGCTACTTGATGCCTGCCTGTCTCTTTTGGATCCCCACTTTTACCCCCCCCACATTTACCCCCCATTCAGCGCCCATGCTATCCCACCTGTCCTTTTGTCCGTCCGGAACTCAACTCGACTGCAGTTTTTTGGTATTTGTCATGTTGACAAATTGCAATGCCAACCAACATATGTGGAACTATTCGGGATAACCGAAGGATATCGGGGTGTTTTTGGGGGTGCGGGGGGCTGCCGATTGAGGGGCTGCCGCTCACAAGTCCCAAATCCATATGCAAATGCCATTGACAGGTGGGCAGGCGCAGGTAATCTGCATGAAAGTCTGTCTTTTTTTTTTTTAGTCCTGTTTGCATTGGCTAAATGCACCTAGAGAAATCCGATTATTAATTGGCATGGCAGTACGATAATAATGTGATTAAATGGCTTAATTAATTCGATTTAATTAGATATTGACATTGTTAGCGGGGAATTGATGTATACTGTGTAATTGAGTTGGAGAGAGTTGCTCATTATGATTTGACTTTCATAATGATTCCTAAATTCGCTTTTGCATTTCTTTCAAGTGTATTACAGACCTAAAAAAAAAATAAGCCTTTATTGGGCATAAAAATGCACCGATTCAAACCAATACAAATTGGGGAATTTTTTTTTTTGTTTAGTACGGTTGTGTCAAATCGCTCTTGAACAATTGCATTTTAATTGCAGTTACAATTGCAGCACTGTCGCAGCTGCAAATCTGCGTTGATTTGGGCCCAAAAATGCTAATCAAGTTTGGGGCCGCTTTCCGCTTCCGTTGATTCCGCTGATTTCCATCGGTTAATCAACGGCAGAGCACAGCACATCGCTTAAAATTTCAGTTTACGTGAACGTGCTGATTTCTGTGTATTGCAATTATCGGCGATATGTTTCGTGTCTTATTTTTTTTATTTATTTATCTTGCGGTTTTAGCTTAGGCCTTGAATTCGATGAGATCATAACCCAAGCGTTTGGTCGCACCGAAATTAAACAGAGCTCTTGTTTGTTTTTCCAAGGAACAGGAGAGTTCCATTCGGTTTGGGGTCTCTCTTTTTTTTTTTTTGGGGGGAAAATAAATAAGCAAGAGAAATTTGAAAACAAATTGCCGAAACGTGAGCGACATTTTCAAACAGACTGAGACTGAGACTGAGAACTGATACCGGAGATAATTTTTGAGAAAGCCCCTCTTTGTTTTGTTTGGTTTCGGTAGTGAAAAATAATTACGAGGACGTACCCAAAAGATTACCCAGATTAATTTGAAACATTCATAATTGAAAGGTACGAGCTATTTGCTTTCAATCCTCTGACCTCGAACTTGGGCAACATTTTATTTTGCAACCAAAATTTGATTTATGCTTAAATGTCTGTATTTATTGTGCACAGCAATGTTGTCTGATATTCTACCGACTTATTACTGTTGACCCTGAAATGCCGGAAAAAAGGCTATAAATCAGACGAATGCTGGCCAAACTTTTATTTTAAAAATAAGTATTGTGAAAAGCAAATATTATTGACAATGAACATAGTTACTAAATGTTCAACACTCTGGACGACCAATTCGTGTGACCCCAGTCAATGATAATTTATTTGCTACTAAAAGCCAGTTCCGTTTGAATAATATAACTTCTCAAGGGGCGGCAGATAATTAAGTTTTTTATTAATTAACAACTGCACTCGGGTTGATGATGATCAGATACTCACGTGAAGTATCCGTCAGATTGTTTTCGTGGAATACTCTATACTATGCCGATAATTTATTTGCTAATTATTTAAAGCCACAATTTGTAAATAATGTTGATACAATCGAACCGCATATACTCGTATACCCTTCTGTATGTATAGATTTATAGATATATAGATATAGATATAGATGCTTAAGTAGAAATTCCCCCGAGCCCAGAATTATTCCAGTTTTTCCCTCTTTGCCCTCCATTTGGTCATTTTGCGGGGGGTGCCCAGGTTCCATAAAAACAGGTCTCGAGGCTTCAGACAAAAAAAAAAGAGGAAAAAAAATAGGTATAAAAAAAGTTGAGAGAAAAAATCCAAGCACTACGGCAAACTTAATTAGAAACAGCACCAACAACTGCGGCGAGGCAAATAAAAATTAGAAATCTTGAAATGTTGCTAAAGTTGTTGAGCATCTGTAGTGGATACGTGGCTTTGACGCTTGTTGTTATTCTTATTTCTTATTCGCCAGCAGAAAAAAAAAAAAGTTTACAATAATAAAAAAAAGACAAGCGGCTTCGAAGCCAGTCATGTGAATGGCTTATGCTAATTTTATTTCATTTCGCCGTGGCTTTAATTGTTGGCGGCCCGCGAAGTTGGGCCAAATACTTCTAATGGAAATGATAATTCGGGTATAATTATTATTTTTTTTTTTTTTGCTATCCCACCAGCCACCAATGTGAAAATAAAGAAAAGAAATTGTGAGTCTTTGATGTGTCAAATTCGAGATCTTCCCAGAAATCAATAGATTGTATTGTTTTCTATTTTTTGTTTTTTGAGGCTGAGTTTTCAAAAGATGACTAATGCGTTTTGGTAGCTGAGAATGGCAGTTTTCAGTAGCAGTTTTCAAGCCAGCTTAATCAATCAATGGACTCGGTTTAGATCTACAGTCTTATTGGCCAGATTGCTTTTAATACCAATAGGCTATCATTAGTTTTTCAATAGCTCAATGGCATTGTTTGTGGCTTAATGACATCTGTCAATCAACTGATTGGCTAACTTGAACTCAATGAAAATGGTTAGCAAATAACTTCAATGAAAATTGTAGTCTAAAACGGAAACCAATTGGCAATTGTATGGCCAATATATATCTCTAAACCAACGAGTTCAATTTGAATTAATTTATTTTATTTTTGGGCCAAATTTCCAACGAAAGTTTATGCAATCGAAACTTTTTTAAATCGCAAAGCCACAGTTGCATTGCCACCTGTTATCGGATCTATCGATGCAACTTTAACCCCTATCCACCGTTTTTAATTAGAACCCCTTGCCTTGTTAGCACATTTTCGATGTCACAAACTTTGTGGGGCTTGTAATCGAATATATTTTCCGGTCGGACGCCACGTTATATAGTACAACGTGTACGTGTTTTTTTTGGGTGAGAAGGAGGGGGAGGGGGATTAAGTATGAGGGACACAATCTGAACTATGGTGGCTTGCCATTTGGATTTGAATTACTGTCCGATGGAATAATGGTATCGAGCAGGGAAGACGAGACTTGGAAACCTTTGCGCAAGTTAATGAATGAGCTGACATTTGCGTTCGGTTCAGTTTAGCTTTTTTGTTCACTTTCGGCTCAGAGCCATGGGTAAAGTTCAAATATTGGTTTGCATCGGTTTACACACAAATTAAAAGTACCGAAAAGCAGAAAGTAACATGCCAAAACCGAGTGGGACAGAAATGTCGTACCCAAAAAAGTTGGTCAACTAAAAGTTTCACCGTTCGCAATGCTTTTCGGGTCCCTGCAAATGCCCTTGCCATTAAAAATAATATATATATATATATATATGTATAAATGATGGATGAAAATAATCGAATATTATTTACCTGCTACTTAGACATAATTTGTTTTGCAAGTTCTTTTCTAGCAACTGGCACGTTCTGAGATTAAATAGTCTGAACGTGATTAAATGAAAATTGATTTTATTTTATGTTTTTTTGTGCAAATATTTACTTTGGCAAACCAACAGATATTTGTATTGTTTTCAAAGTATTTGTCACAAGATAATTTCATAAATAACTACATTTTGTTGTTTTCAAAGTATTTGTCACAAGATCATTTCATATATAACTACATTTTGTTGTTTTCAAAGTATTTGTCACAAGATCATTTCATAAATAACTACATTTTCAACTAGAATATACTGGGTTTCTATGCTAAAATTTGCATTTAGCATAAACTTTTAACCTAAGGCTAAAATAGCAACACACTCATTAGCCACATCTTTAGACCGTTTGGAGCTGAGAATACCCAGCATTTTCTGCCGCTGATAGGTACTCAAAGTAGTACTGGGCAAACTTATAGACATAATCACAACTGTGGCTGATACCAGAGTGCAGCAACAATGGCAACAAATTTCTGTGTGTGCAACAACATGGAGGCGTGGAGCGAAGAGCCAACTAACCACAATGAACTTTGGCAAACTTGCTGGGGCGAAAAACCCCCGAAAAATCCCCCCGAAAAACCCAACAAAAATGTCAAAAGCCAGAAAGCGAAGAAGCTCAAAAGCTGCAAACTGCTAGCTGGTAACTGGTAACTGGTAACTGGTAACTGGAAGCCTGTAAGCAGCAAACTGAAAACGAGAAGCGAGGCGACTGCGACTGCGACCTTGCCCCGAGTGCCAAATAAAAGTCGATCATAAATATTTGCCTAAACAAGAAAGTCGGGGCCAGAGAATAAAGCAAACTTAAATTAGCCATCAGCTTCAGTTGGCCGTTGAGCTAAAAAATTTGTGTGCCATAAAATGTAAATAACGGTGGCTGGCCCGAGGACCTCGAGCAGCTGCAGGACCTCCAGATGTTCCCCTCCAAACGAGAAACCTACCAAAATAACAAAAAAAAAAAAATATAACAAAAAAAAAATAAAGCCCAAGAAGAAAGTTAAATGAAGATATTTGTTACAGTCAGTGCACCTTGAAATTGTTCTGTGCCAACCCCCCGAAAATTCAGCCAAACAAAACGCGAAGACGACGAACCCCACTCTATATATATATATATATAGAGTATATATATATATATATATATTTGATCGGGTGTGGCAGACAACGGAGTCACCTGCGATAAGGTGTGCAGATTTATTGGCCCGACTTGCAATGGGGCAAAAAGCTGCTTCGAATTGAGTGCTGCAAGCAGCTTAACTTTGTTGTATCCCCAACTTTTCTTTTTACCAAAACCCCCCCCCAACCCCTCCAGTTATTTGTAGAGTGCTAGGTAGAGCTTATTTTTGCATATCTGGGGATCAATCAATTTGCAGGTTTTGAGTTCCCTTGAGTATTATGCGGGATTTATTGAAGGGTTCTCTGGGAGCAAGTGCGATTAGTCTATAAAAAAAGTATACGATTCCATTAATTTCTGTGCTCATTTTGAAAGTCCATTTTTACTTGAATTTTTATTTAATAAAATACTAAAAAAAATTTATTTATGAACGTATGATTCTCCCCACTGCGGACCTATTATTTGTATAATCACATGATGCGCACACATTAAAATTTCATTTACTTGAGCTTATTTACAAAAAATTATTAACTGAATTATGTTAAGGGCATCACGCAGTCGCGTTATTTTCACGCGAATCTTGTGTATTATTCGAGCTTATTTCGCCCGTTGCTTGGATATCTTTTATGGTCATATCCTGCTGTGTTTGCCTCCTCAAACGCCTTTGCCTCTGCCACTGTTCTTGGATGTCCTGGTGGGGATAAGGAGGAGGAGGAGGAGGAGGAGGAGGAGGAGGAGGAGGAGGCGGTGGCCAGAGTGGAGTGCAGAGTGGAGTGCAGAGTGGAGTGCCAGAGACAGATTATCATCAGTGGGCAACTTTATTAGTGTCATTAGATGCAGTCAAAGCGCACGGCATGGATCAGCAAATGCTGGCCATGCAATGCCTGAAAACTCTTCTTTATTGTTCTCTTCAGAATGAGAAAACCCCCCCCCCCCCCAATCCCCCCTTCTAAAACCTCCCTGGAAAACATCATTTTCTCTGCCGCTTTTCCTTCGTCTTCTGCTGGTTTTTGCACCCGGCAACAACTACTCCGTTTTGTGCTATTTTGTCTCTGTTGTTGCTGCGAAACGACTAACTGCAAATTAGTAGCTACTTCTAGCAATTTATCTGAGCATTGTATGGCGCACATACACATGGGCGCAGTGTCGGGTTTTCACAGGGGGGTAAGGGGGTAAGGGGGTGAGGGGGTGAGGCTATAACAACCGTCAGATTGGAGTCTCATTATGAATACGCGTTTGCAGTTTGGACAGTGATGGACAGGCGGCGGGATGGAGTGCGAGGGGGGGCTGTTAAACTAGGGGGCTCTCTACCATCATCATCGCAGTCATCATCCTTATTACGGGTAGCATCTTCCTCTGCTGCTGTTGCTGCTGTTGCTGCTGCATCTGCAATTGTATCTGGCCGAAACCGAAAACTAGAAACGCTTCAAATGCCAGGCCATGTGCGATGCCTCAAAGATGCACTGCGCGAAATGGGCAGCTTGAAGATTCACAAACAAAAACCCTGCAACTCTTCTCCCAAATATTATTATTATTAAAGCTGTTTACTGAAATAATTCCTTGTACCAATATTCTTATAAATAAGTATTATTATTCTTGTTTGTTGAATATTATTATAATATTATATATCTGTGCCCAATTGTTTGCCCTGCATTCGTATTCGTCGTAGCTCTTGTCATATCTGCGTACATCCCCCTCTCCCCCCCCCGTACATCACCGCATTCAACTTGCCTCGGTGGCGTTGGTGGTGTGCATGTGTTTCATAAATTTTGTATGCTCATTATTTTTGGCTATGCGAGAGCTATGGCAAAAAAGGTGCGGGTCCCGCACTCGAACCCTGTACTTTGGTGCCTGCTGTAGTATCCCTAGCTACTTGCACCCACAGCTCCACCTCGTCATGCTCCTCCTCCTTCTCCTTTTCCTCCACCTCCTCCTCCTCATCCACATTCTCATCCTGCTGCCCTGATCTCCCGTTATTGTTCGGTGGCCGCTCTCCTTCGTCTGGCATCCAAAAATTTTCAAGTGACTCAAAGTTTGCCATGTATGTGTGTGTGTTTGCGTATCTGAGTGTGTGTTTCAGGTTATCTGTGTGTGTTTCAGGTTATATGTGTGTGTTTCAGGTTATATGTGTGTGTTTCTGGTTATATGTGTGTGTTTCAGAGTATCCAAATGTGTGTGTGTGTGTGTTTGAGCATCCCAGAGTGTATGTGTGTGTGTGTCTGGTGGCAACCTAATTTTTTGGTTTACGTTCAGTGTTAATGGGCTTGGGAGCCCGTCAACGTAACTCTCCCTTCGTTTTCTTGTTGTTTATAATGCTGTTGTTGTTGTTCTGGTTGTTGTGGTTGTTGTTGTTGCTGGCAGCATCCTCATCAACAACAAACGTAGGTAGCTAAATTATAGCAACAACAAAAAGTGAAGAAAGGGAAGAAGATAGAGGAGTTAGCAGCGAGCCACGACACTGAGCGAAAATATAACCAAGGCTAAACAAATTTTTTATTTAAGCTTTTTTAAAAAATTATAAAGTAGTTCATGATATTAAAGCAATTTACAATATTTATTATCCATTATCAAATTTGAAATATTTTTGGAGCACTTTCTAATTATTTAGTTCCGTTGAGAGTATTAGATATATCTAAAAAAAAATTTCAAAAATGTTATTTTCTAGTAAAAAATAGCGTAATTTTATTTTTTTAAGTGGTCTATTTCCCCTCATTTTTAACTCTCTCTCTCTTCATTTGCTAAAAAACAATTGTTTCTTGTTTATGGCCTGAAGGCAAACATTTGAAATTTGGCCCTGTTTCTTTTTTTTTTTTTTTGGTTGCCGGTTTACGTTTCGGTTTTGCTTTGGTTTTCATCATATTGCCGCTTTTTCCTCGTTTCTGCAAATGTTTTTTTTCCTAAAACGCAATTAAGGTAACTAAAATAGGGGATCAAGAAAATATTAGCTTCTTTTCTTTGCAACGTTTCTCTTAACATTTGTTTCCTAATTTGATTTCGAGTGGCACCTCTACCACAAAAAAAAAAAAAAAAAAAAAAACTACAAAAACAGCCTCTTCAAATTGCAACAAGTTTTCCCCCTTTCTTTTATAGCTTTACGAACTTTATAACTGCAGGATTTCCTTTATTTTCCACTTGTTGGGCATAGTTTTACGATTTTATAAATTGGATTGCTCTTGCCGCTTTCATCTCAAGCTGTTGATGTTGCTCTTGTGCACATATGTATGTTGCTGATGCCAGTCATGTTGCTGCTGTTGCAAATGCTGTTGCTGTTGCAAATGCTGTTGCTGTTGCAAATGCTGTTGCTGTTGCAAATGCTGTTGCAGATGCTGTTGCAAATGCTGTTGCTGCTGTTGCTGCTGCCTGTTGCCGTTGTAAGTGTTGCTGGCGTTGTAACTACTGCTAATTGCGTTTTGCTGCTGCTGTTGCTGTTGCTGTTGCTGTTGCTGCTGTTGCTGTTGCTGTTGCTGCTGCTGCTGCTTCTGCTGCTACTACGATGTGGCAGCTTCTTTCTCCTCCATATGGAGTTGAAACTTTTTGTGTTGCCGCCGGGCCACTTGCTGCAGCTCCTTCTGTTGCTGCTAATGCTGCTGCTGCTACTGCTGCTGTTTCTCGCATTAATAGTCAGTTAGTATGCGTGGTAAACGCTCGCGGTCTGGCAAAAAAAAAAAAAATAGAGGAAAACATATAGAATTAAGTGCCTGGCAAGCCCAAAACTTTTTTAATGTTTCAAATAGTTTAAAACTTTTTTTTTTTTGCATATGCTTTTGGGGCCACAAAATCCAATGCAATTAATTAATGAACAACTAAAGCGCAGCATGTGGAAAATCAAACGGAAAATACTTGCTTTTTTTTTTTTTGTCTGGCATTCCAGACACAACTTTTCGCATAAAACAGATATGTTTGAAATTTTTTTTTGGGACGTAAATTATGTATAATGTTCGCATTTGGCCACTGCCCATATCGCTTTTACTCTTTTCCTCTCGCATTTTCTAGCTCTTTCTAACGCATTTGGCAGACAGACCAACACACAGACACTTACAAAACGATTTCCGTTTCCTGTGTTCATTAAACTGTCCGAAAAAAGAAAGCGTCGACCGCACGGATACATGAGTGCCAGGCGGCAGATACCCAGATACTTAGATACCCAGATACTTAGATACTTAGATACGCTGGGCACAATTACGAATTCCCCCCCCCCCAAAAAAAATACTAGGCAAAAAAGGAAGGAATAAGAATAAAATAGACACGAAGCTGGGGATTAAATTACTATGGTTATTGTGTGGCTATTAAATAAAACTAGGCTTCTGTGTAGATACACATACATACAGCTGCGAAAAAAAAAATAGCACCACTTGCCCAGTAAAACTTTGAATAAGTCTCCTACCTACAATTTTGGGTTTAAAAGGATCTGAAATACCTTTTTAGAAAGGTTAAACAATTCACTTTTTAGGAAATGAAAAAAAATCACAATTGTTCTATGAATTCTTAATTTATTTAAGGAACTTTATGAAAAATGACAAAAAAGGGCGAAAAAAATAATAGCACCACTTCATAAAAAATGCTTTAAACATAAAATATAAACTTAACAGTAACAAATTCATTAATAACAAGTGATTGTATATTAAAACTACGCCGATCCCATTAATTTAGTGTTTGGTAGTGTATCCTTTATTAGCAATAACAGCTGCGCAACGCTTTGGCATGGAGTCAACCAGGTCCTGGCACCGTTTTGGGGTTATATTGCTCCAGGACTCCTTAATCTCGGTCCATAGGCTTTCCTTATTAGTTGGCTTACAAGCTTCAACTGCCTTTTTAATATTCGACCAAAGGTTTTCGATGGGATTGAGGTCTGGCGACTGCGCAGGCCACTCCAGAACATGAACTGATCTATTTTGGAACCATTCCTTGGCTTTCCTGCTGGTATGCTTGGGGTCATTGTCTTGTTGGAAGACCTATTTTAGCGGCATATCATATTCAGCAAAGGGTAGCATAACCGTTTCCGAAATATCCACATACACATGCTGATCCATTATGGTTTTATCCAATGTATTGGTCAAACTCCATAGTAAGAAAAACATGCCCATACCATTACACTGGATCCGCCGTGTTTAATTGCTTCTACTGTGTCGTTTGGCTTATATTCGGTGTTCCTAGGGCGCCTTACATTCGATCAAGATCCATTGCCACCAAAAAAAACCACCTTGCTCTCATCTGACAATAAAAAGTTCGTCCATCTTTCGCATGGCCAATTAAAATGTTCCTTGACGAACTTAATGCGCTTGGGTATGTGTCTCCCATTTAAAAGAAGGACCTTTCCTTGGACTACAGCCTTTTAAACTATGTTCCCTTAGACATGTGTGAACTGTTTGCACTGTTGCGGATATGTTGAGATCCTTTTTCAGTTCGGTAGGAGCTTTAAATGGATCCTTCTTGCTCTCGGGCACTAGCCTTTTGAAGAGATGGGTGCCCAATGATTGTTTTTTCCCACGTTTTTCGGGATTCTCGTTGTAGGTGATTACATTTCCTATAATTTTGTTTGAGCATTGAAGGATTTGGCCAATATTTCTAAAAGATTTTCCTTCAGAAATGAGTTTTTTGATCAAGTCACGTTTTTCTTCAGTGCAGTGCTTTCCACGTCCCATTTTAATGATTTTTTAAGGAAAATTTTTTAAAAATCATTTTCGAAATAATAGATTAAGTGTCAAGTTTAATAACCACATGCTTTTTACCAAAGCAATCCTTCGATAATTATTGATTATTTGAAAAAATCTATAGTGGTGCTATTTTTTTTTTCGCCTCATTTTAGACCTTGCCGCCCAAAAAAAATTATAAAAAATTAAGGTATAAACAATTCAAATTTTTTTTTTAATTTTTGGATGGGAAAAATAAATAGCATTATGCGAAAAATCAGTATTTGGTTCTATCGGTACCTCAACCTTAATTTATTTGATCAATAACAAAAAAAGGTATGGTGGTGCTATTATTTTTTTCGCAACTGTACATACATATATACATATGTGATATTCAACAAATATATATATAGTTTTTATAATTTATAAATAACAAATAGACTTTCCACCCAATAATCTCTTGAAGTATCTCATGTCTTGTAGGACCATTTGCGCGTATCTGCATATCTGAAGTGATTTGCTTGACGAGCTTTCATTACACAATTCGCTATTTATGCCGGCCATCGAACATCGCATCTTTTTGCACATGTTTGGCTTGAACAACAACTAAAAAGAAAAAAAAAAAGAAACAAGAAGAAATAGTTGCTTGTGTTTTGTTGTTACCTATTTTTCAGCACCGTTTGCTTTCGGTTTGTCTCTGTATTTTTTCCGCCAGAGTCGCTAATGTATTCAAAAGATATCGTTGAAAACAAACGTGGACACAGATACAGATACACAGATACTACAGATACAGATACACAGATACAGATACAGATACTTGACTCGGCCGCATTGTTGCTGTTTGTCTCGCCTGTTGCTTTGAAGCCAGCCCGATATATCCGCTACTGTGGTACATTGTACACCACCCCCCTCCCCCCACCCAAAAAGACCCCCTGCAGCCGTACCCACTAGTAGGTACTACCCACAAACCGGCCAAAACCCCACCCCCTCCTTTTGGCCCTGCCTCAAATGGGGGGCCACGCACACCGCAATGTGAATGACCCTTTTGTCGTCTTCGCGTTCGCCTTCTCCGTCTCCGTCTCCTTCGCACTGTGTTGGTTTTTCTCTTTGTGTATTTTTTTCTTTTTTTTTTTTTTGTATTTATTTGGTTGTTGTGCGGTTACAGGGATTTTCTAAGCTCTGCGTGTGTGAGTGTGTGTGTTTGGCCAGGGAAAATAATGGAAATGGAAAATAGTTGAAAATTACGAAGTGCGCCAGCGTATGTAAACCGAAACCTCATATTAGCCCGCAAGGGGGGGAAAAAAACTGAAAAAGGCCGGCTAACTGGGCAACAGGTAGGAAAATCGAAATAGAAACAAAAACAGTAAGCGTTTGAGGGTGATCTATTAAAATAATTATCGATGCAGTTGGCCTGCAATCATTTTCTATGGCTTCCCGGTTTGCATTTCGCAGAAAATCATCATGTTTGCATGTGTGAGCCCAAACAAGCCCCTCAAATTTGACGGTTAAAGAGGGGTTAAAGGGTGTTTAGCACTTAGGTAAAAGAGGGGTTAAGGGGTGTTTAGCACTTAGGTAAAAGAGGGGTTAAGGGGTGTTTAGCACTCAGTCAATGTAATTTGAAATTTGTTAGGGACATGCACTCAAATCGAAAAGTTCAATAGTTCATAGCGGACATGGCTTTTAAGTGAAACGTTTTTAAGGTTGTGACACTCACAAAATATAGTTGCAATATATATATTTAACACAATTAAAGATGCATTTTGTTATGTCTCATTAACTTGATTTAATAAAGATATAAACCCCGTTTGGTAGTTTTTAATACAGCCGTTTAAATAAGAAATCTTGATTTCGCAACCTTTTGAATTTGCCCTAAATTGGCGTATAATTTCTCCTAAGACTCGCGTGATTTTGATGCGACTGCTGCCAGCTGCGTTTTGCTTTCCTTAAGAGTCCGCTAAAATGGGTTAAGCCTGGGGGCTAATTATATCAATTCCCATCGGAAACGAGCCACTCCCCAACCCCCAAGCCCCCCTCCCTTCCACATCCCTTCTTCTCGTCTTTTCTCCACTTTTTGGGGCCATTGGAAGTCGCACAATGTGCAAAAGACAAAGCAAACAACCGAACGTGACTGGAAATTATAAAATTAACACCAATATGTTCATGTTTATTTCGGTTTTTGGTCATTTGCGAATGATGATTTTTATTGCATGGTCCTCTTCTTTATATACATTATTTCGATACATACTCGTACATACATACAATGAATGCATTGAGATGAATGAGTAAGTAAATATGCAAAGTCGACCGACCGACAGGTAGAATCGAAATAAAAAAAAAACCAAACTAAAATGTACAAAAAAATAGCAAGAAATACAAATGCAAGCGTAAACAAACAAAAATGTTCTGCGATCATGTGACGATTAAATAAATTGCTTTTATTGCCTCCATTTCATGTTTTGCTCTTGGCCCATGAATTGCACTGCCATTGAAGTAAGGTTATTTTTCCTAACCAGATAATGCAATGCCTTTGAATATGCAGCCTTCTATAATTTTTGCCAAACCGTAATCGATAAACTGTATTTATTGTTTATTTATATATATTTATTGCTGGCTCAGCAGAACAAAAAAAAAATATATATTTAGCACGCTCTGCTGAAATCTTGCACTTCAATGCGATAGCATGCGTTTCGTTCTAAGATATTTATGACTAACTCCAAGAAACTGATAGCAAGTCTTGTTTTTTTTTTTGTTTTTCGCATAAGTGTAATCCAAGGTATTGAATAACCAAACTGCGTACAGAGTATACCGATATCGGGTGGAAATAATTTACACACATTTGTGCTGAGTCTGAGGTTGAACATCTGGGTATATATTTCAATGAAACATGTGGAGGGCAAATTGTTTTCACTGTCTTCTTTTTTTTTTTATGCTTTTACTTCACTTGTTTTGTGCCGAGAAGCGCCAAGCCGTGATTAATTGTTTTGCGGATTTCACAAACAACATGGGGCTTATGGTTGGCCCAGCCCATATTTATTTGTGGGCGTGGCAGTTGCCTTCGAAAATGTGCGACCATCAAATCGCATTAGTTTGGCAGGAATAACAATTGGCAGCATAAAAGTGCAACAATCTAATTGCATTTGCACGCATTTTTCAAATCGTTTACATGGCATTCTAATGGATTTGATTTGATTTTCTTTATACCGGCTTTTTCCAACGTTTCCCGCTCCACCTCCCTCTCTGAACCCTGTTCATTTATTGTGTTGGCCAACAAAAATTTTGATTGGATTTGGTTGTAAAAGCATAAAATCCAGAATTCTGCCTTTATATGTGCGTTGTCTATATGTACATATGTACATATATTCGATATCGGGCAACACAAAAGCCATTCAAGTTCAATGTTGCCACACAAAATCGAGCAAGCAATGGGCGAAAACTCTTAAAATGTGATTTCAAATTCTAGTTTTCAAATTAATTTCAGAACATGTGTGGATTGTTGGGGAAATCGGAGATTTTGTATGCTAAGTGAAACATTTTATATGAATTATTAAAGATCTATGAAGTGAGATACTTTCGCTAAAGTGGCTCTTTCAATTGTGATTTATTGCCGACAATTCATTAAGTGGTATCGGAACAACATACTCGAAATCTCTATCCCACAATAACAACTGATGTTTTATTTTGAAATAGGCAAGGAAACACATGTTTGCTGGTATAGAAATGTGATATCAGTTTTATGATTTATAAGATGCAATTCAATAATTATTATCGGTGCATTCATTTTAATGGTTCTAAAGATAATCGTTTAAGTTCCTTACCAAATTATAAATTCAATTATAGTTAGAAATCTCTAAATGTTTATCTTACTTGACTTTTTGTACACACATTAAATGAATACAATAATAGGATTAATTAAAAAGTTATGATTGTTAGACATTGACTCATAAATAGTTAATACTTCGATTGATATTTTGATTTGTGTATGATAGTTTCAATAAACCAGATATAAACTCACATCTTCAGTAGAGTTTCTTGCCTCAGCTTTTCGGTTTTCTGTTTTTTGGTTTAGAGTTTGACTTGACTTTAGCTGCCATTCATGGTCAGCTGGGCATTAGATCGTCATCTCTCCTCCTTGAAAATTCCCCCGATTCAATCAGTTTGGCTCCCCCTTGCTACCGATTTTTCTTTTGATTTTTTTTTGGTTCGCTTTTCTGCAACATTTTTATTATTGAAAATTGTTATTTTGCCAGCGAGTGGGAAGCGGCGGAGAAGTTGAAATTGAAATTGGGCGCAGCTGGCTGGAACTGTAACTGCTCCTCCCCATTTTGGCTTGGCTTTTCCATTGCCTCTTTTTTTTTCCACCTTTTTCTTCGATTTTTCTTTTTTTTTTTGCAGACTCCACTGTAGCATATTTCCGCCTTGGCTACTGTCTATCTTCATTGGAACTTTATACTTTTTTTTTGTAGGGTGTGTCGCCTGTGTCGCACCTCTACAAATCCCAAGAACAACAAACGGCTGGAAAAAATCTGGTGAAAATCAGGAAAATGCACAACAACATTCGACACTTCAGATGGGCGCCGGCTGTCAAGTGAAGTCATCTCGCTTCCAAGTCAAGTCAAGTCCATTTCATTCCATCACTCTCGACTGCAGTTGGGCTTTCTGTGTGCCTATCTATTGGCTTCAGCTTCAGTTTCGGCTTCAGTTTCGGCTTCGGCTTTGGTTTTGGCTTTGGCTTTGTCGGGGGGCTATATGGCAATGGCTTTCACTTTGAGCGCTGCTGATTTTTTTCCCATTTTCCGCTCACTAATTTTTCCGGATGCAGTTCGTCGTCCCTCTGTCGCTCCCTCAATTTTCCATTAGTATCGTCGTCGACTCTGGAGGCCCGCATCAATGCAACTTCCTTTAAAAAAAAAATATAGAAAATTGGAGAGGTCGCAATTGACCTTTGTCTAGCGCCAAAATAGGGCTGCACTTGGCGAAAATGTTGGGTGGTTAGGAGTAAAAGTTAAAACAAAGCTTAACGTATTAACGTATTTCATTAAGATTTAACTCGAATTTTAAATATGTATATAATTATAACTCGAATTTTAAATATGTATATAATTATTGATATTGAAAGTATGTTAAATGTATTATACCTAATAATTTATATGCTGTTCCTAATGCATAGTCGGTATGGGAAATAATTTTTTTCACTGTAAATCACCCACTCCGCCATCCCTAAAAATCTTTTTGTCATTTTGCCATTCCATTTGGACATTAATTATGCTAGTTGGTGCGTAAATTTCCGCTTCAGTTTTTGGAAAATAAGACCGAACGGAAAATGAAATAAAACTATCCCACCCACACCCACTTTCCGCTATTTGTAAGTCATTCGGTGATTTTTTTTTTGTCGTTGTTGTTGTTCTTTTCTTTGTTGGGTGGTTAGATAAATCTTTAAATGACAGTTGAGCTATTATTCCCATTATTATTATTATTGGCACTAATCTGGTCGTTGTTTGGCATGATTTGGCTCCTTTAACCGATTGCTGATTGTGATTAATGGCTATGGATTTTGAATTGTGGATAGTGGGGCTCGAATTACAGTTTTCGATGTGGTTCGCTGGACTCGAACTCGAACTCGCACTCGGACTCTCTCCATACGGCCCTCGAGGGCATCGGATCTATTATTCGTTTGGTTTGAATTTATGGCGAGACATCAGATATGTGGGATATACGAGGGCTTATATAGCATAGGGTTCGATACCGATGCCGTGTGAAAACAAAAGCGAAACTCTATAGCTTAAGGCTGGAAAGCCATTTAATGCCAGACACCAGCGATGTGCCGTCACTCACTCACTCACTCATTCCGTCAGTCCGTCAGTGAGTCAGTCAGTCATTTATTCAGTCAGTCAGTCAGTCATTTATTCAGTCAGTCAGTCAGTTAGTCAGTCAGTTAGTCAGTCAGTTAGTCAGTCAGTCAGTGAGTGAGTCAGTCATTCATTCAGTCAGTCAGTCAGTCAGTCAGTCAGTCAGTCAGTCAGTCAGTCAGTCAGTCAGTCAGTCAGTCAGTCAGTGAGTCAGTCATTCATTCATTCAGTCATTCATTCATTCAGTCAGTCAGCCAGTCAGTCGGCGTGCAAAAGTTCAAAGGGCATAAGCACCTCAGCGGATTCCCCACTCCAGTATTTCCACCAGCAAATTGAGTGCACAGAAAAGGGATAATCGTGCCGAAAAGCCCCCAAAGGCTTTCCACCACCTCCAACCAACTCCCCCCTGCCCCCCCCCCATTCCCCTTACCCCCCGCCAATAAAAGCAAAAAAAAAAAGAACAGAGGAAATCTTCGATTTCTGTTACGAATTTTTCGCTTTTCGTTTGCCAGAGCTCAAAGGCAAGTTAAATGCAGAGTCTATTCGAAGAATTTTTTGGTGTTTGTACAAGCGAAAAGAAAGTAAAACACCCGGAAACAGACAGGCGCCAAAATAGCAAGTATACTATGGACCACTAAGGTACTCTTAACCAACAGTTAAGTACAAGTTCGTTTTTTTAAAAAATCACATATTACGAGTATTTCTAATATTTAAAGAGAAAAATATGTTTCAAAATTACTTTAAAATATTTGTAAATATTTATTATTTAACATTTAGGATTATACATACCCTGCAGCGTGTAGGGCACCATATAAATATCAGTTGGATATAAAACTGCTTGTGTGTGTGTGTGTGTGGCAAGCGAAAAATGGCCATGTCCAAAAGTGGCAAAAGGGATTTTTCGGCTGGCTGTTGGCAGTTCCCCTTCGTCACTGCGTTTTTCCTTTTGCCTTCATTGCCAATCTGCCCTTGGGCCCGAAAATTGAAATCGAAGCCGTAAAGCAGCGGCAAAGGGATCGGAATTGGGATCGGGAGGGGGTGGGGATGGGGGTGGGGATGGGGGTAGCCTGGAAAAAGAGCTCAGTCCAAACACCAAGGAAATACAATAAAAATATTTACCAGTGTCGTTGTTGTGCAGGTGAGGCGATGCGGCAGTACAAGTGAAGGGGTTAAGAGGGCGAGGGGCTAACTGGGGTTAAGCGAGGGTAGTGGCAAGAGGACACCCCCCACCATGCCCTTTTGAAATCTCACCTTGAATGGCCAACGAAAAAACAACGTAATAAATAAATGAAAATGACGAGGGCAATTGATTTATGTTGCCGTTGCATAACTTTTATGCAGCACTGTGTGCGAATGGAGCCAAGGAATTAGATTTATTTCGGGCTTGTTCCCTTTATCCCTTCAAGGCGTATTACCTTAATGTTATCAGCAAAAATACTTTACTGCAGGCAAATGGCTCTTCCGATGTTCCTTATCCCAGTAAAGTATTTTATTCAATGTTTACGTGGACGTAGATAGCAATGATATATAATATTAGGTTTTCCCACTCTATCAAATCAGTTTCTTCGCTTTATTGATTTTTTTTCAAAGTTCTAAATTTGTTAAAAAATTAATATTCCTAAGCTATTTGGATTGACTCTTCCGCTCGTTTTCTGCCGCGTTGACCAAAAACTTTTGACCAACTGCAAACGCAGCTAGAAAAATTGCTAGCCAATAAATGCAGTTACATATATATATGTATATAAACTTCACCCATTAACACAGTTTTCACTCGGATATTTAACCCAAATACTAGAAACCCAGAGAGACACAAAGCATAAGACTGAAGACGAAAGAATGAGGAAAAGCCAAGGAATGAAACAGCAAAAGTCGTCACAAAGAAGAACTTCTTGGAGCTTGCGAAAAAAAAAAGAAAACAAAATATCTGGCTTAAAAGAAGACCAGGTAAAGAAGATCGCAAAGGGGGCGAAAAAAAAGGGGGCTGATTCAAGTAAAATGCGGCGCCGCATAGTCACATTACCTGTTTTTTTTTACACAGAGAACAATTGCTGAGTGGCTTTTTAAGTTGCATAAGTCATATGCATGTAAAATCAAATTTTTTATTATTTCAAAATGTAATTATCTTCTTATTTATGCCAAAAGAGAAATTTATAAATTATACAACACATGTTTTGCTTTTAATACATTTTTTACGAATTTCTTGGCTAATTTTTTCTCCACATATTCAGAATGTCTTTCAACTTCAACGCTGACACCTTTTTATCTCCTATCGGTGCATGCAAAAACGTTGGACACCCATTGAATTTTTACCCCCGATTTGTCAAAAGCAGAACCAACTAAAAAGAAATAAGAAAAACCCTCTTTTCATACATGGTCCCCTGTTTTTCCACCATTCGCACATCGCAAATCGCAAATCTCGCAATGAAAGCATATCAAAGCCAGAACACACGAAACAATGATGAATCAAGGTGAGAACCGGGTGGCAAAAAAAAAAAAAAGAAAAGTGGAGATGGGGAAATGGGGCGGTGGAAATTTGCTGACTAGTTGCTGTCGAGCCGGAGGAAAACTCAAAGCTCGACGAGATCGGGGGGTCAGGAGCAGAGTCTTGTGACGTACCAACAACCTCCATCAACATTTAGTTGACAATGGCAGGAGGTCAAAGAAAACGACAAAAAAAAAAGCGACCAATTTTGGGGAATGGGAAATTGGTCGGATTTTTTCCCAATTGAATATGTATTTCAATTTATGTGCGGCATACAAAAGAGAAGGAAAATGCGTTGCCTCTGAGCGCTGGCAAATTAAAGCTAACGCTTTATAAAAAAAAATACAAAATCGTGGAGAGTGTTTGAAATATTATTCATGTGCATTATTCAAATTTAATTGTTTATCTGGCCAGGTGCAATAATACTTTTGCGTATAAAGTTATTCAAAGAGAAGATATCTTTAATAGGAGATATTTCATATTTATACCACGAAACGAAATATTTAATTTCACAATGGCAATTTATTACTTTTCAATAGTGATTAAAATTAAATAATAAAGAGAAATTGAAATTTTTCATTAAGAATTTTGATTACTTTACATATTTGATTACTTTTTAAGTAACCCAAGGTATTTATTCATTTTACTTCGTTTAAATCCCATTGCGAAACGCTTTTCCATTTTCCACCCGACTCTTCCTCAATTTGTCATTTATTTTCCACTTTTTTATCGCAACCACCAACCCTAATATAAATGATTTTCGTTAATGTAACAAAAAATGTAAATATTTCAATTTGGGATTTCCTTGTTGTTGGCCACTTTTCTCTACTTAGGAGTATATTTTATGGCATTATTTATATTTATTATTGGCTTGTCTGTGTGGCCTCTCCTTTGCGATTGTTGTAAATTTTTATTTATATTTATATTGTGTTTTCATTTTCATATTTGTTTTTTCTCGGTATTTCGTATTTCTTATCATATTTCACATTCCTGACATAATGCGCACCTGATGCCCCAAAAACCGCGTGTGGCCAATTGGCTCAAAACATTTTGCGGTGCTGTCTTTGGATATCTTATGCCCACCCATCCTTTGCCTTTCCATTTTCCTCCTTTCCTTTTTTTTTTGTTTTTTCTGATTTTTCCTGAGAGCTTTTCAGCGCGAACATTAGCGGGATTTTGGTTCCTGAGCGGAGGGTAGAGTGCAATAAATCCAGATCCGAAATGATTTTCTGGGGGGTTTCTGGGCTTAGAGATGGTCGCGTGATTGGATCGTTAGGCACAGACCCCTCTTTCCCCTGCTTCCTGCCCCCTGCCCCCTGCCCATTTCAATTTCAAGTTATGACGATGTCCTAGTAGTACGCATTACCACCTCCCACAACACACCACCCACCAACCTGCTTTTCTCATTTTCCAACTCCCCTCGCTTCTGCGGCCATTTTCGAAAATGGCTTTGGCAATTTCTTGACTGCCGCCGCGTAATGAAAACGGACAGGTGTGCACGGCCTGGCCAAAAAGCAAAAAAAAAAAGAAGACCACAAAACCAAAAAAAAAAAAAACACCCAATGCCACCCCCCTCCACTCCATCAATGTGGCCCACCTTCCATCAACACACAACGCTCCCTGCGGCTGCGACTGCTGCTGATTCGCGTAACTTTTCATTTGCGCAGCGAAATGTCGCAGATGACGATGGGCCATGGGCTAAATACTGATACTGATGTCGATGATAGGCCAACCACCCAACCACTCAACCACCCAACCACCCAGCGGCCATCGGCAATGTTGGATTTTCTCTGAAAAATTTTCCATGCATTTTCCATTGACTTGCAGCAAGCAGAAGGCGGTGTGCAAGTGATTTTTCAATAGAGCCTCTGGCTTAAATTGGAAATAGAAATGTTCATACTTCATTTCTTGCTTTGCTAGATTTTCACGAAAATCCACAGTTTCAAAAAACAAAAAATAGAGTTAAAAATGCAGTTTAGATATGGGAAGTCGCCACATGCCAATAAACTGTAGTTAAAATGCATAACCAATTTAACTCATTTAAAAATACTTTTATGTACGTAAATATTTTTCCGCCTTATTAAATTTCTCCGGAGTTGACAATTTATATAATGTTTTTTTCTTCCCTTTGCTTTTCTGCTGTTCGAGTGCATTTCATCTTTGACCCCAACTTTTGCGCTTTGTCTTTTTGCATTGGATTTTCCTCTTTTGTTTTCCCATTTTCTCTGTGCCATTTTCTCATTTCGCTTTTTTTCAACAATTTTTTTTCTTTTTGGTTTTTCCTTCTCCGTTTTTTTTTTTTTTTTTGCAATTTTGTGCGCCTAAGCTTGGCGTGCGTGAGCTTTTGTGTGTGAAAACAGGTTTCACTGATTTTCAATTTCAATTGTCTAATACTGCCAGGGCATCTGTGTGTGTGTGTGCGTGTGTACTTTTTTGTGCCATTTTTATTTGCTCACATTAGCAATTTCTTTTGTTGACTCGTTGGCATCGTCGGGCCTACTCCTCGCTCTGACCTAACCGCATGAGCCACCCACCAGACGCTATACACCACCCTCCGCCCACCGCCCACCACCCACCCCACCCACTTATTGTTATTGTGTCTGGCAACCGCCAAACGGGCCACCGCACACCACCCACCACCCCCTGCTTTCGGTTTTCTGAGACGATGTGCGTGATTTTCCACTTGTGTGTGCCGCCATCTCCGATCTCCGATCTCCCAACTCCCCGAAACCGAAACTAAGCCGCACACGCCCATATTATGATCTCAGCCAGCTATTGTGTGTGATTGTTGCTCATTTTTTTTTTTAGTTTTTATCATACTTTACTTTTTTCCAACACACTTTTTTCTCTCCCTGTATCGCGCTCCATCATATTTTTCTCCGCTTTCGCTTCGTCAAGCAATTCATTTGTGCTTTAATTTACTGTAATCTGCTCAATGTTCTATTTGCTTCCTCTTTCACTTTCGATGCGGTAATGCCACTTGATGCCAAGTCGGAGTCTTCAAATCGTTTTTAAAAATAATTAAAGGTAGAGAAATTACTGCAAAAGAAGTTGAAAGAAAGTATAATAAGGATATCAGAATACTCAAAATCCCACATTACGAAAAGTTATTTTCCTAAAACTATTTATTATTGATTTGCCAGAGAATTTGCAAGCATATTGCTATAGCAAATTCTTGATTAACAACTTTCTTACAAACTAATATCACTGCACTAAATAATTGGAAAATATTCTGGAAAAACATTTTGCTAACTTTTCTCCCACCATTTTCTCGTTGCAGGATTGCAGTGCAAAAAAAAAGAGAGAGCTCAGTGAAAAACTGCAAGGGATATGCAATTTCCTTATCAAACGAAAGAGCCAGCAGCAACAACATCTCCGTCTCCCTCACACAATATTAATTTTTATTTTTCAAGTGTCTGAAGTACAACAATCGACAAAAAAAAAACGAGAAAAAAACGAAAAAAAAACCGAAGAAAAATTGTATAAAAATAAATACGAAAAAGAAAATCGCGGGGAAAAGGAGAAAAGTTTAAAGACGCCGAAGGCAAAAGTTCACATAAAGCAGCCGAAAAAAGTTTTTCAATTATTGTAAAAAGTGTTAAAAAGATAGGGCCAAACGCTAGCGAGCAAGAGTGAGAGAGAGGAGGCTAGAGTGCGAGCGAGACAGCCAGCAATTATCTTTCATAAGCAAAAAAGTTTAGCAGGCAAAAGAGCAAACGGAATAAGACGAGCGGGCCAACAAAGAAGGCAAAGGAGGGGGGAGAGGAGTTAAATTTAATTAATTGCTCTCCCAAGTGCCGCCTAATAATAAATTAGAAATATTAAACGCGTTAATTTTCCGCTTATTTCATTAAAGCAGCCCACCAAACAAAAATAAATATCCAAAAATAAGTGAAAAGCAACATAGCACGAGGAGCCAGAGGGCAACCCTAAAAAAGACAGAAGTGCGGCGGCCAGCGAAGAGGTTACCAGAGAGAAGGGTCACCAAAAAACCGAAAGGAACCCAAAAACAAAAAAAAAAAACAAAACCCAAATTCAAATCACCAACCAAGCGAGAAAAGGAGAAAAGGCGAAGCGCCCGACGACGAACCAAAAATGAATCCGACGCCCGTGGGCATTGGATTCGGATTTGGTCGCAAGCCGCCCAGCAAGGCCAGAATGCGTTCTCGCTGGCGGCCACCGTCAGCGACAACCCTGCTGACCCCGTCTGACCCCGCCGAGGCTGCCGATCCGCTGCCCACTGTCACCGGTGTCGCCCCATCATCGGCCCCAACAGCAGCCACGCCCATCGGCGAACGCCATCCACAGCAGCACAGCAGCAGCGGCATCGATCGCAGGCTGCAGCAGCCGCACCACCAACCACAGCAGCACCGCCAGCATCGCGGCCAGTTGACAACCCTGGCGCTGCTGCTACTGGCCCTCGTGGCCATCAGCAACCTGGAAACCCTGCTCGCCGTGCGCACCGAAGGACCGCGCAACCGCCACGGATCTCCAGGTGAGTCTAGCTGTCAATTTTGTTGTAATTCCTAAAAACTCAAACAACTTATTCAAAAGAAGGCAATCATTAAAATCAGTGTTAAAGCTAAACAATAACCTTATTTCGAGGACCGTGAAAATCAATATATATATTTATGCCCATTTTAAGTTCAACTCAATTGTTACTTATATTTATTTATGCATAATTGCTTAATTTCGTCACGTGGCTTTAATTTATAATATCAAACCCATCCTTAGGCAGCCCATGAAATTTATGTCATTGATCCCCATGCTTTGAGTGCCGAATGCATTCCTACTCCTGGAATTTTCCGGCATGTTTGACTTATAAATTAGGGGGACTTTGTGACTTTTTCCGCCACCCCAAACCGCCGCGGCCTGTGGAAATTGCATTTCCTTAATGTGCTGCTGCCTCCATATATTGATTAGCACTTCACACCAGCAAATTAATGCACAAAGCGGTCTGTTTTGAGTGTGTGTGCCAGTGTGTTTGCGTGTGTGTGCTCGAGTGTGTGTGTTTGTGTTTGTGCGTGTGTGGCGGTAACTGCTCGTGTCACTTTAAAATCTTGCCCGCAGCATGACCAACATTTCATCCCACACACCCACACACCCACAAACACACACACACACACACCCATACCCCTCGATTTCCCAAAACGAAAATTATGAATGCCACAAGGCGGGTGCTGGGGGGAGGGGGGTTGGAAACCCCCGGGAAGACAATCGAAAGAAATCAGAGTCAGCCCGCAAAGCCAAACCAAATGTACACAAAAAGATTCCGCTGGGCGGCGCGAAACAAAAAATTAAGAAAATTACAACAATCGTTACACACCGAAAACAAAAGCCACACAACAGCAAGAAAAATTGAGAGTTTAAGTAAAAAATGAGGCAAACAAAAAAAAAAAAAGGAAAATAAGTCGAGAGTGAGAGCAAAAGCAAAAGCATATTCCCCACCGCATTCCCCGCAAATTCTTGGCGGCCAGTTGATGTGCGCAAAAGTGCGCCAAGTCGGTGGTTTTAGCTTACTGATTTGTGCGGATAAATTACAGGGTATGTATCGCCTCAGCGAATTCGTTATTTAAGTTCCGGTTAGTTGGCAAATCGAGTGACGAATTCTACAGCTAATTGCTTAGATTTGGCTGAGAATTTATGTTTTTGAATAACAATGTAAGGTGCCTGGAAATAAGTTTAGAGACGAATGTAATGGCCTCTCTAGGCTTTAGGAAAATTACTAATATTTCATTCGAATACTCGTAGATTTAGCTGGATATTTTTTATTTTGCAACAATTTATACAAAACGGGTTACAGGCCACTGCATTTAGATAATTTATTAACATTTTTATTGACCCTTTCTACGAATATTTGTATAAATCCATAAAGCTTTACAATGTTTTCACAGCTGTCGCTGTAAATATTAAAATGCATTAGCCCTTTGCAAAAACTTATAAAACTCAGAACGTTGGTCGTATAAAATGCCTAATAAATGTTAAGTACTTATAGTCAAGTACGGGGTATTCCCCATTCGTTGCGACGTCTGCAATAAGCACTTGTCTATAGTCGTTATTGCCGTTGTTGTTGCTAGTGCGCTGCCAGAAATTATGAATCAGGAAGTCTTAATAAGCGCAATTTCAAGTCGTTAGTCACACAAAGTAGAAAAAATGCTGGAAGCTCTCGAGCCACGTCTTTGCCACTACTGACTGCTCTGGATTCTTATATTCTTACATTTACTTTTTTCTTCGTGTTTTTTCAACGCTCTCACACGAACTCACATCGCACTATTAGCGCCTGTATATATATGTTTATATATCTGTACATATATATATTTATGAAGGAGGGGGAGGGGATGGAGGGAAGGAATACCATACTTTATATATGGGGGCGGTCATTTTGCAGTCGTTTTTGTTGCTGTGTTCCTGTGTTGCCGTTGATTTTAATTAAGTGAAACGTTTTAATGTGCGCCACAGATTTTCAGATTTTCTGCCCTTGATGCAGGCTGTTCTGGAATGGGATTGGAAACGGGAATGGGAACGGGAATGGGAACGGGAAAGGGAAAGGGGGGTGGGAATGGGAATGGACTTTCATGGGCAAACTACTACAAGAAGAGAAGGAAGAGAAATGTGTAAACAGTAAATGTCAAGACAAGCGATCAAATTGCTTATTAAAGCAAATGAAAAACGAGCTGGAAAATGAGTTGTGAATGTTGATGGTGCGGTGCGGTGGACTTGGGGGGGAAGGGTGTGATAACGCTGATAAATGTCCAAGCAAGCGCTATTTTAAGCCTAACTGTGATGTTACTTTGGGAGCGTAAAACGCATAAATCCACGGGAATTAAGCAAATGTCAAACAATTCACAAGATAATCCGTTTAAAAGAAACCAAACATTATTCGATGCTTACAGCCGCCTGTCAGCCAGTTGTCAGTTCTATGCTTTATGATTTGCTGCTAACCAAATCGATTATTGTGGCATAAGCGTTTAAATATTCATATTACTTGGCCAGCGCAGCAGCTTTAAATCATTTTAAATAATTCTAAAAAATACGAGTTGAATTTTAAGGCAATATTCGGTAGTTTTCTCTATAAACTTTATGTATTTATATATAGTTTTTTTATATTTTCTGTGAAATATTTGTATGGTTTAATGTCCAAGTTGAATTTATATGGCGGATATGACGAACCCTTTTCTCGCTTCTTTCACTTTTCTCAATTTGTGCCTTCCTCTCCGATAAAGCTGCGATTCGCTCACTCTTTCGCTATATATCCAAACCTATATGTATGGTATGGTGTACATCAAAGATATATCACTGGCAGAGCCAACAATTGCAATACAAAGTCATTTAATGCAATTTGCTGATTGCGCTTGATGTTGCTGCAGTTGCTGTTGCAGTTGCTGCTGCAGTTGCTGTTGCAGTTGCTGCTGCTGCTGCTGATGTTGTTGCTCGTGTCGTTCTTGTTGCTGATGTACCTTTTGACATTTGAGCAGCGCTGCTTGCCGCTTGCCGCTTGCTGCTTTCTGCTTGCTGCTTGCTGCTGACAATGCAACTCTCCCACAGTGTGACGCACACTTCCGTGTCCCCCGAAGATGCCCCTAAAAATCGCCTGCAGTAGTTGCATTCAAAGAGCAAAAGCCAAAGGCTGAAGAAATGACTTTAATGGCATTTAATAAACATGGCACAAACAACGTTTGCCAACCAGCCAGCCAGCCAGAAGAGGCAGTTGCAAGTGGGGGGTCTTTGCAAAAGAAGGGAGCCTCATAACAGCCGACAACCGGATTCAAATTCCAGTTTCAATATGACGCCGCTGTTGCTGTTGCTGCTGTTGATGATGAGCCAGCGAGAGAATGCCGCATTTTGAAGGAGTCGCTTGCCCCATCATCATAATCATCGTAATCAGCGCCATGATCAGCCCCATCCTCATCCTCACCATCGTCATCACCATTGCCATCATCAGCATTATGATTATGCATTATCATTATCGCGAATGTGCTAGTTACAGAGTGACACCCATTTCAATGCAATGAAATGCAATGCAACGCGTTGCAAGCAGAAGGCAATGCAGTTGACAAAGTTCATACCCTGTGATTTGCGCTGGCTAAGAGTGTAAACTTTGATTGTGTTGCATCAACTTGAAATATATTTCATAATTTTTGAAACATTGTAATTGTGCAGATTTTTCTGTTTAATTGCGCATAAAGCTAAGAATAAAAAAAATTATCACAAAATCCTTCATCTAGAGCATATAACATTCGCTTATCCTTGAAACTCGCAGCTGCAGCATGTTTTTGGCCGCTTGTTGCTGTTGTCATTTGGCCTTTAATCACAGGCGACGGCAGCAACATCAGCTGCAGTGGCAACAACAACACGAGCAACATCAGCGGCAACCGCAGCATCAGCTTCTTCTTTCCACTCACCAACACACTGACACACCGTGCACACGCACACACAAAGGCAGTTGGCCAGTGGGTGGCTGTTGACCGCAAAGTTAATTGCAGTGTGTGTTGCAGTTGCCTTTTGTTGTTGCTGCTGCTGCTGCTGCTGTTGCCGCTTCTGCTGCAGTTGCTTCTGCCGCCTGACGCTGCTGCTGTTGCGGTCGCTTGGCCCGTTGCGGGCAAATAACTTTGCTAATACTTTGACCAACACAAAAGGCTCTTGGCAAACTTTGCCACCAGGCTTACACTGCGAGAAAGGATATCGAAAAAGGTCAAAGCAATTTAAAGTGATAAAAACATAGCACATAGTTTCTTTGAAAATAAAGCTATCATTATTTAATATATAATGCAGCAAAAGTGTGAAAATTTGCATTAATAGAGCCTGGAATTTAGTGCATTACCTCACCTATTACGCTGACCGCGACTGTCAACTTTCGCCCAAGCATTTGGCAAATGTTCAATGCGCAACTGTCGCGGGGCCATTTAAATTGCATGCCAATGCCAATAAATATGCTCGTTGGTGTAGATTCCGGCCTCCAGCGATCTCGGTTGCCAAGGCGATCTGAAATCCCAGGCCCACAGTCGGTTTCTAGGCAAATCTAGCGGCTTTTCGCTACCCTCTTCTTTCGGCCCTCTTTCCGCCGAGTTGACAAGCTCAGGTGAAAACCAGTTCAAACTGCAATCTCCGTTGCAGTTGCAGTTGCATTCGCAGTCGCTGCCTCACGCTTGACTGCCTTGTTTTTCTTTTATTTTCGCTCTTTTTTTTTTTTTTACTTTTTGTTGTCTGGCTAGCCGGCCGGCTCTAATTGTTGCTGCGGCAACCAGGGTTGCCAACTAGTCAACAGAAATATTGTGGCAAATATACATTTTATGACTTTGAGATCTCAATCTTTTATATTTACAGTTACATAACTGAAGTTGCTATGTAGTTAGGCAAACATATTGTGTGCAACTCTCATAATTATTTCTATTATCAATATTAAGTTCGCAGCTTGAATCGTTTGATTTGAAAATATTTACGAAAATCAATTTCATTTTAAGTTCACAAGTGGAAATCACTTGGGTTTATTTATCCAGTTTTATTTTTTCATCACGATTTTGTGTGTTTGTTGCATACCTCTTCCTCTTTCCTCTCCCTTCGCATAGTGAGAAAAAGAGAAAAAGAGAGAGAGAGAGAGAGAAGGAGATGATCGCCGGTAATAACATCATAGCCGGTCGCTTTTTGCTTTTTGGTTTTTGTTATTCTCTTTATTTTAATTTTATTGTGTCTGCCCCCTCCCCCGCCTTCGGTTTGCCGCCTCTTTCCCACAAGAGGTATTTTTTAGCTATAAACAATTTTTGTTGTACATTTTACTGTTGTTTTTGCTCTTCACTCACTCTCATTGTCTTTGTTGTTTTTGTTGTGGATTTCTTTATTGCTCGCCGTTTTGTTGTTGCCTTTTGCTGTGTATTTCTTTCTTTCATTTATTTATTTTCATCTTGCCTCTCTGTCGCGCCCCGCCTCGCTGCATCTCCCTTCCACTCACGTGCAGCATTCGGTACCAGGCACCGGCGATCACCGTTTCAACAACAACACCAACAACAAGGGCAACAATGACAGCAACAACAATTACAACAACGGACAGACAGACAGCAAAACACACAGGCAAACACACACAATCGGTGCTCTCAGGGCATGTGCACTGTCTTCACAGAAAACCAGAGAGAGAGAGAGAGAGACAGAGAACGGGTGCGGAGGAGGTGGAAACTGAAGGAGAGTAAAACGGGATTAGAGTGGACCAAAGGAGTGCAATTTGGCAGAATTCGTAGAAATCAAAATAATATTATTTATTATAAAACCTACTTCAATTTATATTCAGCAGCGACAACACTGTGTTGGCCCTGACTGTAAATAGTACTAAAGCTTTATTAAAACAAAGCACGTTATTATTAGTGAAATCTCGATATAATTTTATATTTAATGAGTGACGCACAACAGGTGCACCCTGTTAGATAATCCACACAGAAGTAGTATGCGAATGCACAGATCAAAAGTAGATAACTTGCAAGCACAATCTTGTCATCGTTGTGCAATTTAGTTGCAGAGGCATTTGGATGCGCTTATTAACAAGTATAATGCTATGATGCGGATTTATTGATAGGGACTGGAAATAACAAAGTAAACGGGTTTTTTCATATCAAACTTATTCAAGAACAAACAAGCATTTCGAATCGGTATACGGAAGTGAGAACAAAAGGATAAAAAAGTGAAAAACTACGGTTAACAATGAAGGTTAAGATAAGTTATCAACAGTATTCCTTCAGGTATGTACACAAATATGTACATATGTATGTATGTACATAGATACGTTTTTTTTTCTATTTTTTATTTTACCAACCGTTTCCAGTTTGTTTTTAGCCAATTTACGTACTTTTGGCCAGCAGTTTATTCCCCCGAACGCTTTTCGATTCATTTTCTCAGCATTTTCAACGATTCATTTGAGACTTTAATTGCAAAGCATTCGAATCCCAACCAATTAAGCCCTAGTCAAAGTGAATGAAATGAAAATTCCGGTGAACCGACGGCGTAAAATGAAAACTCGTTTTAAATTCTCCTTTTCAATTTGGCCAGAGATTAAGTTACCTATTTATTAGTTTATTTGTTTCGGCTTTTAGAGGCGAGTGGGATTTTTCCAAATTGTTGCACAAAGTTCACTTAATTTGTGTGCGGCTCATAAATTCTTTACGAAATATTTTCGGTTTGCTTTTGGCCTGGCCTGGTTTTTTCCACATTTACGAGTGTGTGTGCAGCGCATCTAAATGGAAAATTTTTCTTTAATTTTTATTTTTTATTTTTTTGCGCAGCAGTCTGTTGGTTTTGTTAAATTTTTTTTTTTTTAATACTATTTTGTCATTTGGGGGAACACCTGCAAACGATTTTGAATTTTGTAGTTTCACTGCATTTAATTTAAATAAATACTGCATTCGGATCGATAACGTTTCAATTATGGCAGATGCAAAGGGGAAAAGAAGCCAAAACACGTGGGTATTAACGTTTTTGGCAACACCGGATATCAACCACATGGCCATTGGCCATGCAATTTTAAACATTTTTTCCATCAATTTTCCAATCATTTTTCCGCATTTGTTGGTCGCAGTAATTCCCTTCTAATTGACAAGCAAATCGTCCTCGACTTCAAGTCGATTCATGTCTGTGTGCACATTGTATATATGTATGTATGTTTATTCATGTGTACATACATATGTATGCACATACATATTTCAACGGAACGAATCCATTCGCAAAACGTTGTAATAATAAATAAATACTTGGAATCGCATTACAGTCTCCATCGACGACCACAAAAGCGAAAGCCAGACGAGCACAATAACGAAACATGTTTAATAAATAAATAAATGAGTTGACTAATCAAACAGTGAAGTCGGACAACTCGGGATGAAAGCCTTAAATGTTCTGCTCGAAATTATATATTAATATATTTATACTCGATTATTACGCAATCCGGTTTGCCTTCAGGTTGGAGGAAGCACTGTGAACTTTAAATAGGATTTCAATTATGGGTTGATTAGGAACATCCCTTACAGTGATATTGTATTACTTATTATTGTAAATACATAATTAGGTTTTTAAATACATCATTATTTTTTTCGGGTTTGACCTTGCTTTGTTTGCAATAATGTAAATGTTTTAAATATTTTTTTTATCGCAGTAGTTATAGTTGAAAAACAACTGGCTTGTTTAGCTGCGAACTATTTTAATTGAAATTTAAACAAATTTTTGTCACTTTTAGTTAAACTTTCTCCGGTGCGGGGATGGGAAAATGGGTGGAAAATGGGCGGAAAAGCGAGGGTTTAATTCAACGCATAGACTCTGTCTATATGCAAACAATATGGCCACATGCATACCTTTACTGCCCTTACACACACACACACACACACGCGCGCGGGCACACACTGCCAAAAGTCGCATATTTTATGCATTCTAACTGTGCTTTCTAATGCCTGCCCTCGGTGTGTGCTGGCATGTGTGTGTGTGTGTGTGTGCATAGGTGTGCCGGCTGGCAAAGTTAATTGTTTTTGAATAATTAATTACACACAGTGCGCGGTAAGAACAGCAACAACAACGCGAATTTATGTAACCAACAATGATGATACAAAAATGGGAGTGGCAAAGGGCGCGCAGGGGGATGAATGGGGCTATATGAACAACACCCCCACCACCAACCACCAAAAAAAAAAAACACACACAAATTTACAGACAACAACAGACTAACGATAGTAAGCCACCATCAATGTCAATAATGAGGTTTTGATTGGAGTTTTGATGGACATTTTTCAATTGGAAAGTTTTCGTCATAATCGATAAACATATTGAAAAGTCGGTTGGATATTAAGGGAGTTTGACAGTGACTTTTAATGTGATATTATGAAAAATAGGTAATTACGTGTGCAACTTCTTTAAGGTTCAATTGATTGGACACATGCTGATCTTATACGTTTGTATTGTACTTGGGTTATTAGCCACTGATATAGAATTTAATTATTTTATTAAATACATTCAATCCTTCAGTATGTTTTCAACACTTATTTTCATTTTAATTGATAGCAACCCGGTTAAGCCAGCACTCGCAACCCTTTGCTTTGATATTCCGCCATATCCCCAAACATTATTAAGTTTTAAAATATTCCCTTTCATGTTCCTGCACAGTATTTGCAATATCTATATATTTTTTATATATTTTTTACGTTTATTGGCGTTGGGCGCTGAGCAAATAGTTCGAGGGAAAGCCTTTGGGGCAAAAGTATGGGGGATTAAATCGATTTTCAGACTCCGGGCTTTCGTTGTTTATTATTATTTTTTAATCAACCATTAAATTGGGTCCTGTGCCCAAAATGGAGCGAATTTAATTTGCCAAAAAATACTGGTTTTTCCTCACCGAATTTTTTTGTGTAATCGTTTTAGGGACGAATGAAGAGTTGGCCGTGCAGTTTTCCAACTATTAATTGGGCACAAATGGAAAATTGATTAGCGACAGTCGGCTATGGAAACACCTGTGGATTTCCTTTTGTATAGTTTTTAATAATATATATTTGTACCCCATATTTTATGTCGCAATCAACTATATATGCATGCTTGTTATTTTAAAATAAGAGACGTTTCAAAAGTGTCAAGGTGTCAAGTAAGCTATTTGGAAATGGCTAAAATGTCACGTAATATAATAAGGCTTTCTTGATGTTTGTTTATTAAATGCACCTTTGTTCCATCACTTTTCAAATCCAGTTTGACAGCTTTCAAAAGTTTTTGCATTTTTTTCGGTAACGCACTGTTGCGAAACGCACTGTATGCCAAACAGCAGCAAAATTAATTGAATGGCACAATTTTCTGGGTGAAAAGCGCAAAAAAAAAAAGCATGCCAATCCATAGGCATCAGCACCCGTGTACTTTTTGGTCGAGAGGAAAAACCATTTTGGGCCGTGATTTTTTATGATTACTTTTTCGCATCTCCTCTTTTCTGCTGCGACCATTATATTCTTATTTTTATTTTTATTCTTGTTTTTTATTCGGGTTGCATAAACGAATTTGCATCGTCGAGGCGCTGAAATAAATGCGAAAATTTATACATTTAACGTTATTTTTGCATCTCCTCCGAAACGGATCGGCCACGCCCCTCTGCGCCTCTTAATGCTCTTAGCGGTGCCAGCGCCCAAAAATAAAAAATAAAAAAAAATGAGATCCCACGAAGTGCAAAAGCATAAAAAACGCCAAATAGCTGGACGCAATTTAAATTTGCATACGAGTCGAATGGTAGTTACTTAAAAATTAAAATGGCAGCCGTTAGAGCGACTTTTCCAACATAACTTGGTTAAAATGGGCATAAAGCTAAAAGAATAACTGTTTTTAACTCTTTTATGACGGATTAAGCAAAATTCATGTATGTGTTAATTTTCGCATTTTTTTTTTTTGGTAAATTTCCAGAGAATTACAAATATTTAAAAAGTTTGAATGCAACAAAGTGGAAAGCACAATTACAATTATATATTGTTTAATACATATTATTAAGAATTTAAGGAGGAACTCCCTATGAAAACTTGCTTAAAGTTTTGGTTTTCCATACGCTTCTTAAAATATCAAAGGACACCAATGATTCGTCAGAGGATTTTCATGTTTTTTGTCCATGTTTTCCTAAAAGCTTTTCTTCAAAAGTGCCCTTATAAATGCAATGAAGGGACTCTCTGTTGCTGTATTGAATTAGTGCTGTGCCCCACTGCAATCGCTTGATTAGCTCCTACAAAAAAACAAAACGGGGGGCGGGAGTAGGTGGGCGTGGCACTGAGGTGTTGTGGCATGCCAGCAATATTTGTTTGTCGCAGTCACAGGAGCGGACAAGTCAATGACCATAAAAGTCAACACTCAGTCGGCACACGCAATGCGAAAGAGAGACGGCGTGCTATGCAGCGAAAGAGAGAGAGGATGCGAGTGGAGTGGAGTGGAGTGGCGACATCTAGCGGCGGCATTTTCGCCTTCCGGCCAAACCTGAAAACACACACAAAAAAGGAATAGTAAAAGAGGGCACAACTTAGCAATGCAAATTTCGAGTAGCTCCAGTCGTTTCCTCTCTTGCCCGACATGTGACACATTTACACTGAGTGCAGTTTAGTTAGTCAAGGTGTGTGCACTGCAAGAAAAATCATCAAAAAAATGGAAAAACCATTAAAGTAACCTTTAAAGGGAGGTGATGCTCATATTACACTCTATACAAACTTGTAATACCGAAAGCTTTAGGAAGAATTTGTACTGCATCTCACTTAAATGCAGCCACTAACATCCGCTGATCTCAGTGTAGTCGACATTCAAATGGCGGACGAAAAAAAAAAAAAAGAAGTGTGCAAAAGCCAAGAGATGATAATGATGATGGCAGAACCAGTTGCTCCGTTAAAGCCTGGCCATAACCATTAGCCAGCTTCATTCACAGATTCCAAAGGCGCATACGAACACATACGAACACTGGATGGATGGATGAGGAGATGGAATCTCTGTGGCACGCCGGTTTTGTTGCTGAAAACTAGCTGTATGTTATGGTAGATGGTATATACTAAGGCCAAAGCTCTTGACCAACTCCGCAAAGACCTTCTCCGCCATGTGGAGAGCCCAGCCTCGGTGTTGCTCAATTACAGATTCGGCTGCCAAATGCAAAATGGAAAATGCAAAATGCCAATTGCAAAATGCCAAAGCCCCTGTGGGAAGTCTATTGCACAATTGCCCAGCACTTGTGTGCATAAATGTTCTGCTATTGAAATCTATTAGGTGAATCTATGAGAGCCCCATTAAAAATCCCATTTTTCTTGTAAATTTGCCCCCCCCCCTTTAATTTTTTTTGCCGGACAAATTGCTTAACTCTGTAGTTTTTTCCAACACCTCCCCGCCCCGTCCCCGGTTTTGTGACGCCAGAAAAGTTTTTAATTACTTGCGAGACTTTGGATTGAAATCCCCCTTTTCCGGGGAAGCCACTTCAATGATTGATTACACACTGATAGCCCAGTCAAGGTGACTTCGGGATATCATCTTGCACTTCATCTGCCACTTATTCTCCACGCTTCTATTGCAACTTCATCCTCTGGCCGGGATTTCAACTCCTCCTGCTCCTCCTGGCCATTGCATGGTGGATGACTACCCCTCGCCTTGTCGCTGTAGTCCCTTAAGTATCTTCAGTGTTTATAAATTAACTTGGCTTCACATTCCATCCGATGCAGTCGCCATCACCTTTGCCTTCACTTTTATACTTTTGCCTCTGCCTTCGCCGTCGTTGGTAGCTTTTCCTTGCCGTGAAAACACGCGAAACCCACCGTTAATCACCTGCCACCCCCCACATCCCCACAGCCCCCATCAATGGCACGCCCCCTGTTTGCTCCAGCTGCTCCAGTTACCTTTGGGCCATCCAAGAACAAAGAGGGTATAACAATTATGACCAGTAAAACGGCAGCGAGTGTGGGAGCCAATTAAATATAATATTACATTTCATTTAAACAAAGCTTGTATTTCTGCGCGACAAAAGGGGACTATAAATTAAATATTTAAGTCGGGTATGCAAGGTGTTTTTTTTTTAAATTATCAGTAATGGTTGGCAAAAATGTTAATGCATTTACAGGTAGCTCAGAAATAGGATAGTGCTGCAAAAGGTTGCTTGTATTTAATCTAATAAATATGCATTAATATAAGAATTAATTAGAATTAAGTTATATTGCATTTATTAAAACTTATCGTATTCTTTTCTTTTTTGCAGGTAATGACATTTTTCAAAACCATTCCGATCTTAAGCATCGATCGTATGCATATAAGACTATTTTTGTAAGTAAAATGACTATTACCAACATTTAAGTAATTAATTCACGCGCATCGACTTAAGATTGAACTTTAGGGTATCACCACTTCGACTCCAGCCGGGCGGAAATTCCAGATGGCTTTCCCATTTTTTTTTTTAGTCCGGGATTTGGGTTCGTTTGGTGGCGCTGCACTTGCCATCTGCCGCCCACTCATTAAGATTCTATGCTGTAAGCTTCACGTCCGAGTTTTCCATCCTTTTCCCAACCAACCAACCCATCCAGCCATCTACAATTTTTTTGCTGGGCTTTTTTCAAGCCATGGCACTTCCTTTTGACTTTGTTGCTGGAGTTGTTTTTCACAAAAATGTCCACTCAAATGGCGTTTAGCGTGCAATTATGAGCTTCTCTTCGCCTTCTGTTTTATTTCGCCTTTCCCCATTTATTTTGCTTAATTTTTTATGCTTAAGTACTGCCCAAATGAAACTGGCGGTGAAAATTGGTGGGGCGATTAATGAAATGATAATGCCGCGTAGCGATTTATGCATTTTGCTTTAGAAAATTGTATAGGAACTTGAAAGCTGCCTGAAAAACGTGTTTAAATCGGATAAAATCTGAATATCTTAAGTACATACTTTAAATAATTCTATACTCATTTAGTTAATTACTATTTCAATACCTTTCATTACTTTGCTAAGTTTGCTTTATTAAGGATCAAATGTTTTTCACTTCAGGCTATTTTTAAGTCGAGTATTATATCTAATTTGACTTTTCCGCATTTTCCTGTGTTTATTTGGGCAGCAGCCTCATCTGATTGTGTCTCATTTGCAATTGAGAATGTCACCCACTTCGTTTTTGTATTTGTATTTGCATTTTTTTTTTGCTCTCATCTCAAAGCGAAAACTCCGGCTTTAATTGCTGTCACATTTTTTGTTTTCTATTTAATTTTTGTTCACTGTTTCCAGTGTTGTTGTTGTTTGCCTTTGTTTTGATTCCATTTCCCCCACATTTTTGGGGAGGTGGGGCGGTTGGGAAAATAGGGGGCGGTCGGGCATTGAGGCGGAACAAAGCTGACTTAATGACTCCGGCCGCCCGCAGATGTAAAAAAAAAATAAATGGCAGAATAAAAAGTATAAGTAGAAAGTACAAACAAAAAAAAAAAAAAAAAAGAAGCGGGCCAACAAAAGAAGAAACAAATTAAAAATTACTTTAAAAAATGCCTCGGAATTTAAATCAAATGTAAGGCGGCTGCTTAAATCTTAAATGATGATTTCGCTTGCTCCTTGAGTGGAGCTCACCCCCCCACCCGCCACCACCTCTAATTGATATTCATTGTCTTGTCTAGAATCTGTATTTTTTTTTTGTTTTTTTTTAGCACATACATGGGTTTTTTTTTCATCTTTTGCTTGGGGATCATAAATCTTTAATTTGATTGAGGCCCTCGCTGCGATGAGGGTTTTGTTTAAGGCGGATTCAATTTATTTCTCTTACATTCAATTAAAATGTTTTCTATTTTTCCATTTGCCATTTGGTTAATAAATTATCAAAAGCACTCGCTGACTCGCCGACTCGTCGACAGCTTCATTCTAGCAGTTGAGTTCTTGAGTGAATGTAACCATTTCGTATATATGTATTTCAAATATTAATTATAAGGCATCAAATTGCCCCGTGCTGCCAAACTATTTAACCTGTGCTAAATCAAAACTCAAATCTCCGAATCTGTGCCGAAAAAGTTTTCCGAAGGGGTTGCGGGTGGGGGTGGTGACGAAAGTTTTTGTGGGCATTTAGACAGTTGGTTAAAAACCATGCTGGCCACGTAGATTTCGCATATTGTTGGCAACACGCGCCTATTAATTAGCCAAAAGTCAGTCGCACTAAATGGAGCACACAAAAACACGCTAACGAACTATTTTTCGGTTTGGATGGCTGATGCTGCTGGCCCAGCTTTTTCCAAAATTATATAAGCCGCCTAATTAAGGGCGTGGCAATCTGGGCTGCATTTAAATGCTGGCAATTTTCGGCTATTTAAACAGCACAAAAATACAAAATTAAAGGGGGGCAATAAGTGGGGAAAACGTGTGGGTATTCTAAAACGCAACATCCCTCTCTCTCCCCTCCCCCTCCCCCCCGCCTGAAAAGAGTATTTTACAAATTTTTTTTGATTTGTGGCCAGTTGTTGTTTGTTGCCAGTTGTTGTTGTTGTGTGCCACAGTTGTGTGTGTGTGTACTTGTTGTCCGGTGCCGGTCACCAACTGTAGCCGATTCTATCGCTGGCATACCCCATACCCCAACGCCCGCATTTTTATACCACAGTGAACTCATTTTAAGTGGAATTGAATTTACATATTTTTTTTGCTTCATTTCAAATCAAGCGCTACTCATCAAAAGAATTTATATTTATTAATATTCCATAGTTAGCCAGCTAACCCATAATATTTATGAGCTTAGTTCCTTATCCCTGCTATCGAATCTCCACTGTAGTTGTCATCCGTGCCTGTGGTCAAGAGGAAGTGGGTGGGGCTGTGGACTGCGGGGTGATGGGCGGTAGGCGGTGGGCGGTGGTCTGTTCAACGCCATTGACCACGAAAATTGCTCATGCATGGCCGAAAAAGGCGGACACCGGAGCGGTGGGAAAATGGGGGCGTGGCTCTGTGGCGGTTGTGGATCGAGTGCGTGCGCTTTTCGTGTTAATAATAATTGACATTATCGTTGCTATTTGTTGCTGGTCGATGCAGTTGTTTTGGTTTTTATTGTTGTCGTTGCCGCTGCTTTTGTTGCTGTTGCTTTTGTTGTTGTTGTTGCTTTTGTTGTTGTTGTTGTTGCTTTTGTTGTTGTTGTTGCTTTTGTTGTTGTTGTTGCTGTTGCTATTGTCACTGTTTTGCTCTATTTATGGTACCCCGAATTTTGTGTTGTTCCTTTCTGTGTGTGTTTTGGGCCTTTGTTTGGGTATTTGTCCACAAACATTCTAATCAAAGTTTATTAATTCACAAATTGCTACACTTAACTAGTGCGATGCCGTTGTTGTGGAGAGCAAGATGTGGAAAATATATGGTAATAGAGACAGTAAATATGAAAATTCCAGAGGACTTACAAAATTATTTAATTAGTTTTGAAAGTAGTTCGAGAAATTTATCGTGTGTTATCTTTTCTTTTAAGAATGCTAGAACAATTTCGAAAAGTTTTTAACCATACATTGTGTAGCCATACTTTCATCAACTATTTTTTTTTTTTTTTTTATTCTCGCTGTCACTTAATTTTCTTGTTTTTGCAATTTTAATTTTGCCATTTCTCTGTGCCATTTTCATGCCGATTTTGTTGATTTGACGACAATTTGCATGCAACAATTTATTGTTGACGGTCAATTGTCAGTCGAAGTTGAATGTCAATCAATGTTGACAATGTCGCCATGGACGGTGGGTGGTTTTTTTTTTTTTCTCTCGAAGGGGGCTGAGTCGCCGACTGACGTAATCAAATTGTAAAATGGCACAAAATAAAGGAACTAGAAAAAGCCGATTGAAAAAAGCGAAACTCAATTATTTGAGATGCGTCGTCACCTTGAATAATTGAATCAACATTTTCGACAACTTCCCGTCTCTTTCTGTCTTACCACCGCGATTGTGGGGTGAGGGGGTGCGGAAAGTGGGGGAGGGGGGGCGGACAATTGGACAATTGAATTACGAATGTCGAGTATCGAGTATCGGGTATCGAAGTCGAATGTCAGTGGCGATTGAATATAGGGGGCAAAATGGAAATGGAAATGCAATTAAAATCAAAGATGTCCCAGTGCCAGACTGTAGATAGAGATGGCTGCAAAAAGATAGAAAGAGAGAGCGCCAGACAGGCGAAACTCTATTAGCCTGGCTTTCCTAATGGAAATTTGATTGAGTAACAATGGCAAGACGGGTTTATGGATGTCGGCGGATTTATGGCATTAATAAAGTACTTTTCTGAAAGCGAAATTTAAGTGTGCTGTACTTAAATGTCACTTTGCCTAAATGATGGACTTTAAAAACAAGTGAAATAGCATTTTTAAGAGCTTTAATACATTGTTGTAATACATTTGCTAACACCTAAATTCTTTATTAACAACTTAATTTAAACCATTAAGCAGTAATTAATGAGATGCAAAACTTGTAAAAATTTATATACTAATGATCTGCACCGATCGATTAGCTAAAAATGCTATTAAAAAAAAACTCTCTTTCAACTTTAATTGGCACGCTGGAAAAGTCCATTTATCATGCGAAAATCGCGCTGATTTAGTCATGTGCACTACTTATCCATTCGGAAACGAATTAATTTGCCATAACTAAACATTTTCGCCGGCCATAAAACAATTTCGGGATTTTGTTCTCTTTTATGGTTATGCTGATTTCACCATGCTCATTGTTTTTCAAATAATGAAGTACTCGAATTAAATGCTCATTAAATATGAAAAAAAAAAATTATTTTTTATTTGCCGACAAAGAAAATAATCTGTACGCTTTTTTCGAAATAAAGTAAATATTATATGCAAATGATCGGATAAGATAATAAGATAAGATGGTGAAGCGTTGAATAAAGTTCAGCGTTTCGCTATTGCTATCTCTCTCGCTTGTATGCTCCCCCTCTCTCTCTCTTCGATAACCAGAGTGTGTGGGTTTTGCGAGTGCAAATATTTGAGTGTCGCCTATTTGTCAATTTTCTCATGCTTTTCGTTTACGTATCAATGACCTAAGGCGACCACATGCAGATGGCGAAAGAGACGGCTACACTGGGGAGCGAAAGAGACAGCCAGATATGGGCAATGGGCAATGGCAACGGCAGCTGCTCATTCATTGACTTTACGGTCGTCTATTTGCTTAGTTTCGGAAATTGGAAGTTTTTGGGTTGGCAAGAATTCCTAGAGGACAAAAAATAGTCGAAAAAAAGTGAGATTTTCTCGGTTGTAATTCCATTAAGTCCTTTAAAATTCTTGTGTCTGTTTCTTTGCCTGAATATGAGTACCGCTGAGAATATATTTCAATATTTTGTTCAACCAGATAATGCAATGTTCGTTGCTACTTTAAGAACATTCTCAAAAAGTATTCTCAATTTGTTTTTGCCATTTCCCAGTAATTCATAAACATTCATTGCATTTTTAATGATTTACTATTTCCGCACTTAAAGCACTGAAAAAAACGTTCAACAGGAAATGTAATTATTTACATGAATTCCTAATTGTTTTTTAAACGTTAAGCTCTTTAAATTCCATTTATTAACAGTGGAGCAAATGTGCTAATTAGCTGATCGAAACTGAAAATCTCGGAGGATTGCAACGTTTTTTAACATCAAAAACATAAACCGCAAAATCCACGAATTTTCATGTATTAATATAAGCAATAAGAATGTGTTTTGGAAACCCTTTAACCCCACCGTGCCGGATTATTTTATGCATAAAATGCCTTTCGGGCTTCTGCTTTTAATTGCAATTTCATGTAGCCAAACGTTGTTGCGGCTCTTGTATTTCTATGTTTGGCACACAAATATTTACCCCACTGAAAGGTCACTGGAGAGCAGCAAATAATAATTATAAAATTAACAACAATGGCAAATACTGTGAATTATTTTTAATAATAAATGCCAATAATCAACGCAATTAACAAATTCATCGAGCTCAATTGGACAATGTCAACGAGTCGCAATGCACCAGCGCAATGTGCAATAATAACAATAACAATCTTGGCCATTTTATATGCCACCTCATTCTGTGGCATTCAATGTCTTACCATCTTAAATCTTTTTCTTAAAAAAACTTTGATAAACAGCTTTAAATAATTAATGCACGAATGTTTAGCTTAGACCACAAGAACGAGAAAACTTATTAATTATAGCAAGAAAGAGTAAAACGAGTGAGACAACTTGACTGAGATAGCAGCAATTTTATAAAATAGTTCGCTAAATATAATTCGAAAATTTAATATATATTTAGTTGGTTTGTTTATAATTTAAATACTTGACTTACTTGGATTTTAAAGCGCATAAAACCCATTCAAATGTAAAATGATCCAATTTCAAAACGGCGAAAAGGAACTTTTCAAGTTGACCTACGGCGCCAATTTTTCTGCTCGACTTGGAGTGTAGTTCAAGTGCAATAAATTCGCCCCCTGCCCCTTTTCCGCCCGCTAAAGTGGGCGTGGCAAGTGGGCGTATGGTGGGTGATGGATGCTTGAAAAAATGGCGGATGGCAGGATGTTGCCGAAACCCCAACGAAACGAGACGAAGCGATGGAAAACGGAGGCCCAGTGTGGTTGCAAGGCATTGAAACCAATTAACGAACAATCAACCCGGGCAACCGCAAAATCCAAATTGTTCAGCGTTACGAGTGACTCGGGGGTTTGAGAGTTCAGTTTCAGTTAATAATGTGTACATATATATGTATGTACTATATATATGTATGTATGACCATATACATATGGTCGGATGTATAGTAAATCAAGTTGGGGGAGCGAAACGCAGCTGACCAGATTTACAGACGTGTGCACAACAGCATGCAAAAACCAATTTCAAATGGCGACTTTTTCAAGGGGGAAAGGGGAATTAAGTGCATTTCTACTTATTGCCATACAGTGGGGATCCTGTAAAGCAACTCATTTCAACATTATGATTTTTTTCCTTTAAGAAAAAACAAATTTTTTCATTGTGGTAAGAAAGCAGCTGGATCACAAAATAAATATTAAGAAAATCTACACTCTGCTATTGAAGAGTAGCTCGCAAGTCGATACAGTTTGAGTGCGAAACTTAACCTATTTAAATCTCAGTGGATAAAAATTGAACATGATTGCTGTATTAATTTTCCTTTCTGTCTTTGCTGGCTTACAATTTTTTCCTACCATAATTTGCCGCAATTTTAGTGAAAACATGCAACAAATAAATACAATAAACATTTTAATTAAACTACAACAATAATCAGCAAAAGGTAAACGAGACACTGGGTAAAATGAAAAAAAAAAAAAAAAACAATGCACACGCACGCACATTTAATAAATCATTTTCCATTTAACTGGCAAATCAAATTATATTTAAATATGCTCAAATTGAGCAAACACAGCCAGCGGATAATTTACCGAGTATTTCGCATTTGAGATAGTAATATCCATAGGGAGTTGAAATAAACATAAACAAATCCGCAGACAAACAAAGCTAATCAACAGAAGTTTTCTGCGTCCTGTGTGTGAAATCAATCAAATTAGCATGCAAATTGGAATGCCTGCAAGGAATACGAAGACCGAAGCATTTGTCTTTTTTTGTTTTATTAAATTGCCAACTAAAATACTCTATAATACATTTTTGGCGAATTTCCTATTGAATTTCACATCATATTGCGACAGGTTAAATCATTACACACATGTAATCGAATTCAATATGCAGTGTATTTAATTATTAATATCAATACTCAGTGAATACCGTTTTCATTTTGTTAGTTAATTGGAAAACATATCTTGGTAATTGAAACATAAAACCCCCACAACTGTAATTTAATACATTTGGTGTAAATTTGTTAATTAATATGATCAAAAATATTTAATGCATTGGTAGCTACATAAAATATATATTGTACTTAATACATTGCTTTGCAAAAATTGAATAAAGTATTTCGATGCTTGTAATTGTATGAGACCTAATTGAAATAATGCGAAATAAATCATATTTCTAAAAACAATAAAATCGGTATAAAATTCTACATATACCGCTAAAAATCTCGCAAGTCATATTTAAATACTTTCAATATATTTAATTAACTTGGTGTGACCGATAAATCAGAGATGTAATCAGAGCCGTAAAAATTTAAGTCTTTAAATGTCTAGCCCACAAAAAAAAAGTGGCAGACGAAAACGGGCAAACAAACGTTAATACGAAAAAAAAATTACAAAAATGTATGAATGAACCGAAACAATGTGGTAAAGAAAGAGAGAGCGCTAGCGGTGGGAGGGAGACAGAGAGTTGCCAGCACTTGGCGGTCATTGTTCCAATTTCTAACCATTTTTTATTTTGTTTATATCGTGTGTGTGTGTGATTGTGTGTGTGAGTTGAGTGTTGTGGGGATTTTATTCCTTCTTCTTTTACGTTTTCCAAGTGTTGTTGTTAATTTGTTTGGCTGTGGCGCGCATTTTTCACACACTACTAAACAGGGGGAAAATGGAAAACTCACACACCCCGCCCCCCCCTCCATCCCGCATCATGCAACCATCCTTGTCTTGTGACTCTGGTTTTGTGCATTAAAGCCTGCAGCTACCAAATATACCACAATTTAAGCATTTGTATTCGTGCCCGTGGCTCACATGTCAGGTTGACCGCCCAGCAAAAATAGCAGGAAAACAAGCCAGCAAAACAACATTGAGAAAATGTTGGTTGTGGAAAAACCGGAAAAACAAAAACCCAAGCCAGGCGAAAAAGGGACAGACAACAAGTGGAGGATTTGGAAAAGGGCAAAGATATTTAATCTTGACACAAAGCTGCCGGCAATTCAATTCAATTCCAATTCGCAGATAAATTTATTGAAGTTTTTAATTCCTTAAGGTTGTGGAATATGCTATTCTTAGAAATTGTGCAGATGTAAGTTGTTTATTTCCGAATACTTGTACTATTGTTTTTGCCAAAATGTACTTACATTTACATATATAAGTGCCGAATGTGTAACAGAAATGGGTGGGCAAATTACTATTTAGCCGACAAGTCACATCTTTGAACTTCAAAACCAAAACAACCGCTGACAGTTCTGAGTGATTTGGCGGTTCAACCAACTAGTCGTATGCGTGATATGTATATGACACATTCAATTTGCAATGCTGCCCAAAGCAGAAATAAATCATAATTAGACTAGAGTAACCAAGGCACTGGAACCACATCATACATCGCTGATAAGGCTGTTTAGCTTGGCTGGGTATTCAATGTAATAATCAAAATCACACTTTGGCAGCTGCAATAGCTGTGAATTTGGTTTGAATTTTAGTAAGTGATTAAAACATATAGAACGGCTTTCCGGTTTCGATTTTACATACATATTCCAGAATGCCAAAAGCCCAAATCCTAACTAACTAACTTTATTAAAGCGGAAACAGGACCTTTTCAGGGGGGTGGCAACTCTGGTGGCGGGGGCGGGGGATGCACAAAGGGAATATGCACTAGACAATATGCAACGTTAGTTTGCTGCTGGTGCTGCTGCTACACCATTTTTTATTTCCCTGTTCCTCCCGTCCACCGATTAAAACCACCACTACACACAAACGCCCAAAAACACACACCAATACACACACACACACGCGTACACCCATGCATGCATTGCAAAATAGATAAAACCAAACCAAACACATACCCCTGCAGATAGAGAGAGAGACGGCTGGCGAGGGCGGGAAAGAGAGGGGGCGACTGACAGCTGCCGTCGGCTTAAATGGCGCTTACAGCAAACGCAAAAATTCGCGCCAAACAAAAACAAAATCCAGTGGATAGAAACAACAAGCAAAGAAACATCAACAAAATCTAGAAAACATAAAACATAGGTAGACACGGATACGGGTGGCATTCAATACAGCAAACATGTTCCAAAGTAAATTCGCACTTAATATTTATGCATAACATTTAAATTGGAAAATCGTATTTGAAATGCCAGCACAAAGCTCGCAAATTCTTTGGCACTCATTGGATTACGGACAACTCAGTGCCTACCATATTATTTTTTTTTTCAAAATAATTCGATTTATAGAATTTTAAAAAATTTGTGTTTTTCTTTTTTTTTTAATTTTTTCCGATTTTTCCTGCTACCGAATAGCTGCTGTAGCTTTGGCAAATGGAATTAACGTTCGCATAATTGAGCGCCAAAATTGTAACTAATAAAACAGCAAAGTAAAAAATGCAACAAATTCAATTAAAGCCGCAGTGCCAAGAAGAAGCATATCCAAAATCTCTCCTCACACACACAGGCACACACACACACACACACATACAGTCAAACAAACGCAGGCACACACGCACAAAGTGAGTGTGAAAATTAAATTTGCCATGCTATTAGCATTTGTCTACGCAGCGCGCGGGGGAAAGAGACAGCAGGCGGGCGGAGGGTAAGAGACGGCACGAAGCGTGACTGATGCGAAGAGAATGGTATATATCTACATACGTACATGCATATATAGTATATACACACATGCCACATGTATGGGGCTCTTTTTTTGGGGGCTTCTGGAGTTTGGGGCACATTTTGATGGATAGTTGAAGAAGATTCTCTTGTCAGACACGTGTTCGACTGCTTGCTAAGCAGTGTTAATGTGACACTTTGCGGGGTATTGCGGGGCATGGCGGGGTATTGCGGGGTATTGCGGGGTATTACGGGGTATTGCGAGGGTTGGGAGGGGATTGGGTGCTCTGCAAACTCTGATTCCTCGGCTTTCATCCGGTAAATTGCTAAATAATTCAGGGCCCCTCGTAAAAGTACGGGTTGCGGTCTCCACTTGGCACCTCCGTTTCTACTTCTTCTTCTGCTTCCACTTGCACAGTGCGTTTTTATCCGCTCGAGTGACTTTTGTGGCCCACTGTTTGTGCAGTCAAATGTTTTATGAGCAATTGAACAGTTTAATTGACTTTAAATTGAGTTGCCTTCCACCGAAAATTCAAAGTCATGCTCACTACAATGTCGATTTAATTGCTAGTTGCTTTTACCAAAAATGTTAAGACAGCCATTTTTTTGGTGGAACTACTCGATGCCAGTTGCTAAAAATTTACTAAAGTCAAAGCTAGATTGTTTGTATATATAACTAATATTTTTAAAAAGTGCTTCTATTTAAAATATATACATAACATATACAAATAGAGAATTTCATGAATGCGTTGACCCATTTTTTTTTTGGCATCCTTTGCGCTGCAAAATCATTCATCTTTGTCGTCTCACATCGAATTTATCAAAGTCGTTGATAAAATAATTTGACCAATATTGCATATGGATGTGCACACACTTATTGTGCATATACACATCTATGCAAATGTATGTGTATGTATGTACATATGTGGCTCAAAGGAGTCAACGATCGGCGGTCATTCAACTTTGGGCTTTTCACACTTGCCCGCACTCTTCTTTCGATTTAAAGTGTCAATTTTTTGTGGTGCTTTTTGCTTTTTGCTTTTGGCTTTCTGATTTGATTTTCGTACGCTAATTCAATTAGATTTATGTGCACCATTTGACATGCTCCCCCCCCTCTCGCTCGCACGCCGGTCACGCCATCTCGCTCGCTCGTTCGCTCTTATGCTCTCCGTTTGCAGTCGTATGTTTATTTATTTCTGGACATGTCGCTAAATGGGTTTTCTTGTTTGTTCAAAATCAGATCATGGCCAATAAATCAACACTCAATTCGATTTCGTGTGAGTGGGTGCTGTGCGGTTGTCAAGCAAATTGATTTGTCCATTTCTTCGAGGGGTTAAACAAATAGAAATGCCAATAGCAATAGCAATAGCAATAGCAATACCAATACAAAATATATACATATATGGGAATAGATAGATAGAAATAGAAGAGCCGGCCAGCAGGTTATGCAAATCGCACAGGAAGGGGGCGGTTCGGGTTTTCCGTTCGCCAACTTAATAACCGAATCGCCTTAAAAGAAAAGCTAAAACCAAAACCAAAAACCAGCCCAAGGAGTCACAGTCAAAGTCAAGAAAAACTTGTTTTTCCACCGCCAAACAGCGGAAATTGTCGAGTTATTATCGCTTTTTTTTATTCAACTCTCCTATTTTTGGTTCGCCTGCCTGTCTTTTAAGCTAAACCAAGTCAGAGACTCATAATTGATACGCAGAAAGAAAGGGGAAAAATGCGAGAGATAGACGGATAGAGAGGTGTGTTCGCTGCGAACCAGTTGGAAAAGTGATAATGAATTCGAGGAAAACTGTGTCACGGAAAACCGAGCAAAATTCAACTGGAAAACTGAGAAAAATGCGCCATTTTTTTTTAAATTAAATCAATTAAAGCCCACTTTTTTTATACTCCTTAATGCACTAGATAACATTTTTTTTTTTCGATTGTAATTAGTTTTACAAACGAGTAACGGGTATACAAATTCGTTTTTTGCTAGGACAATATGGCAATTTACTAATTTTAATCATTTGTCATAAAATCAAGTATACGCCCTGTGGGCTTTGCAAAACCAAGTGAGCTGGTTACTCACCCTTTGCATTTAATTATCATTTATGATACATTCAGACATTCAGATCCTCCACAATCAATTGAATTTCGCTTTTTTGGGAAATACTCAGTATTTGACACTTTGGCTCATTGAAATAATTGAATTTGAAACGATATCGAATGTTCGATCGTCCGCTTGGATCGCAGTTGCAGTCGACCTTATAAAGTGGGTTGTGGGTGGGGCTGGGAGGTGGAAGGTGGAAGGTGGGGCAATGAGTCGGTGGATGCTGATGCTGATTTAATTAGGCACTCGAATTGAGACTTTTGCTCATTTTCAGCACGTACTGAATCCAACGGCCAACGGCCAATGGCCAATGGAAAATGCAACTGGCTCGCATTGAGCCCGGTTATGACCGTCCGACCGAGCACAGTGGTTCAAGGTCTATTTGCGGCGGTGTAAATGGCAAAAAACCGGTGGTCTGTGTTTGCTTACATATTTTTAGATTTTTATTTAATTATTCAATTTGCTCAGGCACTTTTAAGTCGTTGATTGTTGTTTTATTTATTTTGTTTTAGTGTGAATCGTTTTGAATCGTTTAAACTACACCCCTTTCAATTAATTAGCAAGTAATTGAATTGTGAGCTAAGATACAAGCTCCTTAGTAACTGATTTTTATTTGTTATATACTTGTTCTGCTTTTGGCATACCTTCCACATCATATCCCCTTTATTTAAGTCAATTTGACCCAGTATGCGGAAAGTCTGTGCAATTTTCTGCAACCTGGCGCTTTTGTCTGGAGTCCCATTGTCAATATGCCAGCTATTGGGTCTCCAGTCGGTGGTCTTCGGTCTTCGGTCTTCGGTCTCCTGGAGTCTCTGGTCTCCGGTCCCTGGTCATTCACATTATCGTTGCATGTGCCGAGAGGTAACCCCGCATGGGTGTGTTCGTTCATCTTTATTTCTTGTGCGTGCAAAAATTCAACAATTGCAGAAATTGAAACTTTTGCCTCTTGCCGTTGTTGCCGTTGTTGTCGTTGTTGCCACACACAGAAACATTGAAAGAAAACTTTCAGACATGAAAATCGTAAAAATAAAATGAAATAACATGAAATGTGCACACGTTTGTCTGTTTCTGTTTTTCTGTTTTTCAGTTTTGCTGCTTTCTGTTTCTGTTTCAGTTTCTGTTTGAGTTGGAGTTTGTGCCCTGCAGACAGCCGCTTAATATGCCAATGCACTTTTTCCGAGGGACGAAGTGCTTTTCCAGATCCGGATCCCATATATGTACCCCCTTTCACCTACCCATTTCACCAAACCCCCCCGTGTGTTCTGACTCACATTTGTGTTTATTTAATCTTTCACCGGCAAAATTGATATGCCCAAGTAATAAACAAACATCGCTGTGCGAAAGGAAAAACTATGAAAATAACACAAATTGAAATTTATGTTTCAATATTTGTTTAATGTCTCAAGAAGCGGTTTCTTTGTAACAAGTGGCTGTTCGTTCTGCACAACACAAATCGATTAAATTTTAAAGGGCTAGCTGCATCAGTAGTAGGAGCATCAGCACTAGGAGCAGCAGCCACAGTAGCCGCAGCCAAAAGTCAGAAAGTTGAGCGTCCCTCTCCATTTACTCACCCCTTTCCTCAAGCTCTCCTCTCTTTCAACGTCAGAGATAATAGTTGGTTGTAGCTCCTGGAAAATAGCTAGCTCAGGCACTTTCTCCAGTAGGTCGAAATCACATTTTTGATATCCTCTGCTGCCACATAAAATCACTGCACCACTCACTCACATTTAGTATTTTTTTTTTAAAAACATCGAAAAAGTGGTTTGCTTACGTAGGACTTTTGAGAAGCGCAGAGGAGGGCACCTATATTTTGGTATTATTTAGTATTTAGTACTTGGTATTATTTAGTATTATTTAGTATTTAGTATTATTTAGTATTTGTTTTATATAGTGTTTAGTATTTTTTAGTATTTTGTATTATTTAGTATTTAGTATTATTCATTATTTTCTTATTTTGTTTATTTTACTTATGTTATCTTATTGATAATTTTATAATTTCACTGTGAATGCCAGCTAGAACGCGGCCAAGTGGCTAAGACTGTTGTTCAACGCGGCGTATGCGTAATCTGCGGCTGTCTGATCACTCACACGATCTGTCGCCCCACCTGTTTGCTAGCCTTTAACAGATTTTGATTTAATTATTGATTTGTAGTTACTTTATACTTTATGAAATGGGTTTCGGTTTCTTTGAAATAATATGTGCATCTAGATTCCAGAACAATTTGTTTTCCCTTAGTTTATTCAATTAACTATATCATTTCATTCATCATTTAGGCATCCTGGATTTTTTATGCTTAAAAACTTGTTGCATAAAATAGGTTGCCTATCTTTCAATTACCATTTCTTTAGCTCAATAATCAAATGATGCATTATCACGATGCCTTTGTCTTTTCGAAATATATTTTTATGCTTCTTGTTAAGCTCTCTTTTTTATCATTAATTTCGCATTATACTTTCACATATCAAGCATACGCCGTGTGGTGCTTTACGTGGAATATACTGCTTTTCGCTGAATCATTCTGAGCTGCTCTTTCAGTGAATTTCCGTTGCCTTGCCACATTTTATTTGGTTTTACTTGGTCGCCCTTCTGTTTGCTTGTTTATTTATTCTTTATATATATATTTGTTGCCCCACTCTGGCCATATTTTTTTGTTTACTTTTTTATGTAATTTGCGCACAATTTGCAGTTCATTGTTTTTAATAGAGAGAGAGAGAGAGGAAGAGTAACCGATGGGTGCCTCATCAGGACATGGGTTAACCCACTCCATCAGCAAATTTTTTGCTGGGAGAACGAAGCACTTTAACCCATGTTGCCAACGACCCTTCTTCTTTGTGCCCCTTTCTCCACATTTTTCCTCCTTTCTCTAGGGGCTTTTCTGCCCAGAGTTTCATTCTTCGTCTCCTCATTTGTCTGTTGTTTATTTTTTCAGCCTCAAATAATTCTCTTTTATATATATTTTATATACAAATATATGTATATACATATTTTTCACATAAGTCCATGTAGAGTGTGTGCGTGGGAACAAGGACAAGTTGCGGCTTCTGCGGTGCAATTTCTCTGCTACTTTCTCAAATAATCATTTCAATGCAATTTTTATATAATTTTCCTTCCACTCTCTCGCTTTGCTAATCCACTGTTGACATGCAATTTGATTCAATTATCATGATTTTGTTTGAGTGTGTGCAGTCTCCTCCCCTCAGTTTTCTTCATTTTTTTTCTGTCGCAGTTTTCCTTGGGTTTTTTTGTTTTGTTGTTTTCTTCTTTCAAGAAGCGTGGGAAATTTAACAAGCTTTTGGTTGAGTTTTCCCTATTTTTTTTTGCCTGTTGTGTGTGTAACTCATGCAATTATTCAATTTGTGGCCAGCAATCAGGGCAACAGAACAGAAAAAAAAACGTTGGCAAAATTTGTAGTTTTCCTTGGGTTTCACTAATTAGTTTCGATTACCCAAGATATAAGTAGTATTTGTTATTTTCCACCAAAATAAAGGGCTTTATTCCTAATTGGTTTCCACTGTACCAAATGGATTTACAACTAAGCGATGCGTGAATACGAAATGAAAATCAAATTTTAATGCCTTTTTGTCGTAATTTTTTGAGCAATTAATTGTTTCACTCTTAATGATTATGCTCAATAGCTGTCCCGCTCATTATCTGTGCAGCCATCTCGCTTACGCACTCGTTTGTTTGTTTCATTAATTAATCATTGCTGACATCACGCATACGCAACGTCTGCTGCATATGCAACTTTCGTGCGGGGGCATTGCAAATACGAATGGCAAAAAAAAAAAACAAAATCAAATTAAATCCAATGGGAAAGGAAATTAAACAATAAATAATCAAACTCTTTCACATTAAAAATATATCATTCATTTAATTCTATAAGATTACATTTTTAAGATATTTAAAAAAAAAATGAATTAATGGTTTTTTGTTAATTCAATTTTACTCCAATTTCTTGGTTTTAATTAAGTCAGAATTATCTTCGCTGTGCCTCAGCAAGATTCCGCATGAAATTGAAAGCTGTGCTCCTATTATCCCTCTCTTTCTTTCGTAATTTCCCCCTCTCCCTCTGGCCAAAAATTGCTTTGGCGTCGCATAATCGCCGCAGTGTTGCAACAAGAATAACAGCGAAAATCCCATTTCCCCAGTAAAAGTAATTTCTATGCAAGGCCAACAACAGCAACCGCAGCAAGTGGGAGCGAGATGGATGTGGCGTGGAAGCGAGATGGTGAGAGATGGTAGAGTGACAAAACGGCACTTTTGGGCGAGCATATTTATGATGTGTGCGAGTGAGTGAGAGGGCAGAGAAACCTTTTGCATGTGTATCAAATAACTTAAAGGCCAAAAAGGAAGCAAAACACCCAGGAATCTAAATAAAAATCTGCAAAAAAAAAAATGTAATAAAAAAAGCAGAGATGGAAAAGATCAGAAAGGGTCAAAGGAACCACAATGTTCACCAAAAGGTGATTTTATATAATTGAAATTATAATTATGCAGTGGAGGTTCATTAAAAGTGTTGTTGGAAAGAAATCTATTGAAATGTGTTACTCGTTTATTTGTAACTTGTTAGCTTTTATCTGAAATGCCCGAACCAAGTGCCATAATACCTTAATAACATAATAGAGTCAAGGAGCATAACTTTAACGTGCCAGGACACTTGAGATCGCTTGCTGTTTTCGACAAAATCCCGCAATCGCATTTCTTTGCACCAGCGATAGGGAAGAAAAAGAGAAAGGAAAATGTATTCGAGCATCAAATGACGCTGCACATTGCAGATTCGCTTTTCCGCAAAACACACACACGCGCACATACACACACACACACACACACCAAATTTAGTATCGCATAAAAATTGCAGGAAAATACACACGGAAAACATGACAGGACGAGCACGAAGGAAAGGCAAAAGAAGCGGATAAAACGAGGACAACAAAGTGAACACTGAATGGACAACGCTCTTGACCACTTTCCAGCACATGGGAGGGGGGGGGTGTTGTGGGTCCCAAAGCAGCTTAACAACTCAAACATCCTTGGGAAACCCAAAAGCACCCAGCACACCCCACCACCCCACCACCCACAAGCCCAATAACTTTGGGGCCAGTCAAAGTCGAGGCGTTTGTCGCCGAAACGAATTTGTGTGTCACTCAGCAAATAAGTCGCACACACAACACTCAAAGGGCTGTGTGTGTGTGTGTGTGTGTGTGTGTGTGTGTGTTTGTGTGTGTGTGGGGGTGTAAGGGTGGTGTTAAGGGGCTGACAGGGGGCAGGGTATAAAAAGGTGTTGACATTGTCGAACTCGATGCGTTGTTGCCCAAACTCAGGGACCACCACATTTTCCCTAAATGCGGTTCAATCGAGAATGGCTTGCACAACAAATGGAGTAGAAAAATAAAATGGAATTGAAAAATAAGGGGTTAAATTCACCTGATTGCTATGCCTTTTCTCTACATGTAATAAAATCTACAGAGTTTTCTTAAATTTTCTTAAATTTGTACCTCTCTAAAACTAAAAGGTGTAATTGTTTGTTTGAATAGCTCTTTTACTCTTAGGCAGTGAGACAATTTTCTCGGTACTTAAAAATATGGATGCTTAATGCATATTTCTCAGCTTAGCAAACATTATAGTAAGTCATCTGATAAAAGAGCTTAGCCAGTGCTTAAACCACTTTTTGGTTAAACTTAAGCATTTGCAATTCACCCGATAGTTTTGGCCAGAGAAAATGCCTTTCGGCTGCCTCCTTTTTTCCCAATATGTATACATTTTGCAATTCCCCAAACCTAAGTCGAAAATTATTCGATTATTTGCACTGAAGTAAAAAGAAAGGAGCTCGCTCAATCGATTTGAATAGTCAATGTCTCGGTGGAATTTGCCAGCTGAATATTTGCTTCTGATATTAAGCATTAATATAGATTTCTGTGTGAATGAACTACATTTTGTGTGAACTGTGCTGTGAATTCCACCGAGATAGTTGTCGTCCCATGTCCATGTGTGTGTGTGTGGTTGTGTTCTTCTTGTTATCCTTTCGTCTCGAGTATCAAGGATGTGTCCGAAGTCAAAAACATTTAGTTGCAGGGTTCTGTGGACCGCAAATTAAATGGAAATAAAATGCATTCCCTCTCGGCGCAGGCAAGTAAATAAAAATGTGTACATCTAAATAGAGGTGCATTTATTTATATAGAGTGACAGTGGAGCCCCACTCCACTCCACTTCACCTCTCCTTTTCTTTTCGGCCGATATGTACACAGGCATGCATAGATATATGTGACACACATAGAAGACGAGTGGAGAAGTTTCGAGCAATTCTTTTTAAGCGTTTTTCCTTGTTTGTGTATATTTACCTTTGGGATTTATGAGATTAGTTGCAGACGCACACAGATGCACACGCACGGTGACTGCAAATGAAAAGCAGTTCGCAATTGCTTTGAATGCAAGCAGAAAAATATTTAATACAGCTCAGAGCACTCACACAGGCACACGCTGACACACCGACACACAGACACACAGACACAGACGGGGCGGAAAGGACACGAAGACATTGCACAAAGGACACGCGCACACACACACACACACACACACACACTGACAGCCAGACGCATCGGCACACAGACAACTTCATTTCAAGTGCAGCGAAGCGCGCCTTTTCAGTCGCAGACAAATGTCCATGTGGGTACAGTGGGCACAAGCAGTTGACGCACCTCCGTTATGTTAATACAAATGAAGTCAGTTTTTTCCCAGTTTCACAGTTTTAAAGAGAACCAACTGAACAAATTTATATTTTATTAGCTTGCCATTTCATTTGTTCGTTGTCACTTAAACTTGGGCCTTACTGTCAATGGTAGGCAGTCGCCTCTGTGACCGACCACACAGTTTGTGCACATTTCCCTGGCCATGACAGAGCAACAGTGAAGCATAAACGTTGAGGAATAAATTCTATGACAATTTGCACAGTCCGTTCTCAATTTCACTTATTTTTCTTCGATCTCTCATTGTCCAGTGTCTCCAGTTCTCCCACCGGTGCTGTGAGCACGAAAATCGAAGATTACACTTGGATTCTCATTGTTTCGGGTGCTCTGTGAGAAAACTAATTAGGTTTATGGAATAGGAGGGACGGACAAAATCGATTTAATTCCCTAGAGTCGAAAAATCGTACGCAAATTACACATTATTACTTAGAAATGGTTGGAATTACTTGCAAGCGAATTCCATTAACAATCACCATTTGCTCACAAAACACATAAGCCTTAATTACTTTGATATTCATGCATTAATTAAACCAAATATTCATACAAATGTTCTCTCTCCCCTCTCGTTGCAGGTAAAAAATCTTAACATAACGAATCAAACTATTTCCAATTAAGAACACAAATACTACATATGACTGTGTTTTTGTGTGAGCTTATTTGCTTTGATTGGTAAGTTAAAACCATTTGCATATTTGGCGACTTTGAGCGAGTCATTCGATATGGTTAGCGAACAATTCGACTGAAAATCCTGCTCGCCAGTGTAATCGAACACAAGTTAGTGCTCCATTCCCACTATTTTTTTTCTTTTACTAACGATTCTCCCTTTTGCACTTCTGCGCGGAAAATTTTAATTAAGCCAAAAATGAGGGAAAGGCAATACTTGCTCACTTTCACAAAAACTTGCAAGGTTTAGTGGAAATTTAGTCCAACTGAGATTTAATGGCAAAACATTTTTGTATGATGAAGTTTTTTTTTATTGCTCGGAAAATTAGTATTTTTTCTATTACATTTTTAAAGTGCGCTGTTTTCTTTTTCTGATTCGTAAGCACTTTTCTTTTTCGAAGTGCACAGGCGAGTGCGAAATTTGCTTAGCACCAACAGTGAAGACGGCGACTGCAAGTCAAAGAGGAGTCAACAAATGCGGTTGACTTACTTTGACATTAGCACTAGGCGTTTGCGAAGGACCCCAAAGCAGGCGAAAGAGAGGGCACGATGGCGTGCGAAAGAGTGCGCACTAGCGAAAGAAAAAGGGCTGAGGGACTTTGATAAAATTCATTTCGCTTTGAGCATGACGAACACTTAGCTGTCCAAGACGAAACATATAAATGAACTGCAAATTGAATTGACCGAAAATTGTGTAAGCCGAGAAATATGGGAACTCTGTTGTCCGAACTGAAATTGATCTCTTGCGCATTCGAAAAGGGTTTGGGCAATTCATCAAAGTTGGTAAATAAATGTTATGTCTTATTGTTCAGTACATTGGGTCACATTTTTAGGAGGTATAAATGATTACAGTGAGTTTTACCTATCACTTTGATGACGTGTAAGATGTTCCTTAATTGAAATCTTAGTTGATTTCCTTTGTTTACCGGAAACTTGAGCCTTTTGATAGAACAAAAAAATTGTGCTTCTCCTTGGGCTGGATTTTTGTTCCGCCTTTGTCTTTCTGCCAATTTGTCGTAATTGCTGGAATTCAGTGCATATTTATATTTACTTCTGCAAATGTGATTTGCCCTTAAACTTTTACCTAACGAAAAGATTTCCCAAGTATTTTCGCTCCCGAGAATCTGCTTCCTGCCTTCCGTCCTGCCTTTTGTCTGGTCCTGTCAGTTGCTTTGTCTTTGCCATTTCGCATTTCGCATTTCCCATTTGCCATTTGCCATTTGCCATTTGCTATCTACACATTTGGACTGAAATCAAAGTGCAATTTCTACAGACCGGCCACGCCCCCAACTCCCTCCCCCCCCAAACCCTTCGAAGGAGCTTTGGCAGTAGAAGATTAGGGCCGGGCTGTTCGTCATCCGGTGGACCCGGATTCATTTGTTGCATTAACACAATTGCCAATTAATAATGACCAGGACTAAGAGGATACGAAAGGGGATTTGCGGACTGTGCGAAAATCGTTGCCTACTTTGGGGCGCTTCGCTGTGTGACAGGTCCGAAATCCATTTTGGTTATTATTACATTGCCTTTTGCTTTGCACCTGCCAGCCAACAGCTGCTATTGTTGTTCTTGTCCCCTCTGACAAGTAAATTAAAATTCAAAACAATTTTGTCTATGGCAAATTCCATTTTATGACCATCAAAATTTATGCAATAAATATAAACCAAAATTTGTTGCCAACCCTCTGACTGAGATGGTCAAACGCAAACAGAAAGAGAGAGAGATAGAGAGAGAGAGAGAGAGTGTGAGTGTGAGGAGTGTGACAGAGTTAACTGCTAAAGTGTATGGCCAAAGTGCACTGAAGAAAGAAAAAACAAAAATAATTAAAGATTAGGGCATGTTAAAAAATATAAAATGGTTCAACGATTTTATGAAATGTGGCAATATGATGGCTAGAATTCAATTAATTTTTTAATTCGAGCTTAAAAGCTGTGCCATTGCATGGATTATACTATATACTAAATGATGAAAACATCATTTGTATAGCCATGCAATTAAATAATCAATAAGGTGTAAAGTTGTAAATTGACTTCTCGATTATCAAAAAAAAAAAAAAGCATGACTTAAATAATCATTAATCATTTTCAATTAAATAATTGCAGCTTAAAAATATGGTATTATATTATTAGGCAATATTTCATATGCAGCAGAGTATTAAATTATGTACATTTAACCATGGAATTGCAAAGGGGTAAGAGTGTAAATAATGCGATTTAAAAATGAAAGGAATTGCCACAAAAAAGGGAGTGCATGTTTTACGAGCAATTGATAACATTTTTTTCTGTGCAAACTGCACACACATTGGGAAAAGTGGCAAGCAAAGCAGCAACAACATATGCATAACCTGTGCTCCGTCTCTTTCTACCGATCCGCTTGCCATCTCTTTCGCGCCCCTCCCCTCTCACTGCTGCATTGAGAGGCGTGTGCAAGCAGATAACGTTGGCATTACGTCAGGATAACGTTGAAATTACATTTTTCACACAAGGACTGTCAGCTGTTCTGGCTTTTTCGTCGAGTGGGCCGATTTGGGAAGTGGGCGGGTGAAAAGGGGGCGGAACTCGGCATTGTACAGCTGACGACTGACCGTTCCACATGCAAATTTACTTGCAGTTGCAGCAAAAACAAATAAGTTAAGCCACGTCCAACTGGTTTCTCGCCTCGCCACGAGTGCGAGAGGGAAAGGAGCGCAGCCAGTGTGACCAGACGGGGGAAGTGATGTGACCAAGGGCACATAAAAGGCAAACGTTTACATTTGGTACCACTTATGCCGTCTTTTAAATGTACTTTTTAATTTTATAAAAAATATTTAAGATATACAGCCTAACATAATTTAATAACTTTTGTAACGTGGTAATCTAATTTTAATATTTTTCTGATTTCTAAATGAAATTTCCGTTATCGTTATTCAGTTTTGGACATTATTTTTGTGCAATCACTCTATGCTAAATATTTAAATTCATCACATATTAATTCATGGCTTTTCGGTCATACTGCCAACTAGACCGCAAGAAAGGATGGAAGTGTCTGCTTGGGCCGCCGCAAAGAACATGTTCAGAAGTACTGCACAATATGCTGAGCACACGCTGCAGCAACACACATACACATTTACATATCCTTTTTGGTCCTGCGACGCCCTTGGCTTTGGCTCTCGCCTCGCTTAGGGGTTTTTTGCTTTACGAGCGGGGATCGGGGGCTGAATTGAAATGGAGTTTAAAAGCTGGTCTTCTGGACTCCGTCGACCTGTGGCTCTCTCTCTCTCTCTCTGTGTGGCACATAAAGTGCATATTATTTCTATAATAATTTCACCTTTTTTGCCCGGCTTGTGTGCGCTTCAGGAGCAGAGATGCTTTCAAGGATTTGCAGTCAGGACTCGTTTGGGCTCTCCGTTGCCTTCTTCTTTTTCTCTCGCTTTTTTTTTTCACCTATGCCAACTTTTGTTTTGGCGCTGCTCTTCTCCAACTCTTTTGCATGCCAAACCATAAATGTGCGAATTAAAATATAAAATGCAATTTACTTTCCATGTGGCTGTGCACCTGTGTGGCTTACCTTTACGCCCCCGCCTTTTACCGGGCTCACGGGGCGTATGTGGAATGCGCCTGAGGCTTTGGCTAGACTTTGGCGAATAGTTTTGTGAAAACATTCTTCGAAAGTTTGTTGCACATTTAGCAAAAGTTTGCCCGAGCGGGCAGTAAAATTTGTATATCTTCTAAATGATCAAAAGCATTAAATATGATGGTATTTATTATTTGTATAAATTCTAATCTTTGAATGCACTTCCAAGCTATATTCAAAGACCTTCTATTTCTTCCATATTTGTTTTCAGTTTTTTCTTGAAGTGCTTGTCAACTTTTCCATGCCTACTTTTGGGCAAGCTTTTGCTATCCACTTTCTTCCTTTAATTCAAGTGATGGAATTACATTAATGAATTGATTGATGGCCATTTGAATGCCAGAAAAGGTCAAGTGGGACGCCTGACTTCCCTTGCTTTTACGACGCATTCCTTCGGATGAAATCCCAAGAAATAATGAAAATCATTCAACAGCTATTTCAATTTCATAAACTTGAAGACTCCACAAAGGACTCATCTGTTCGTAAGGAAATCTCGTCCGCCTCTGGCAATTAATTCGATTAAAAGCCTACGCAAAAAAGAACGTTGATTCGCATATTTGCCTAGGCTTCAGTTCAATGAGGTCGATTTGAGTGAGGGATTTGCTGAGCCATCGCAAAATATTCGCCATACATCAGCAGAAATGTGGACGCACTTGGCTCAAGCTTTTCGCTCATTTGCGACGCGACTGCGGTCAAAGTTCACTCAAGCAAGCGATTTCAACAAACAACAACAGCAACAGCAACAACAACAGCAACAACAACGCGGCCAACAGCTGCCGCGTCAGCAGCGAAAGAGACAGCCTGCGGCGCTGCGAAAGAGATGGGTATGGTGGCTAGCGAGGGAGACACAAACCGATTATCTACCACAAATATGGCCGCTTCCGAAAAAATTGGCATGAAAAGGATTTCCGCTTCTCTGAGCAGAGGGGCATTTTCTTTTTTTCTCCTCTAGTCCGTCTTTTGTATACCTGAGCGGCAATGCACCGAAAAGAATTTTATATAGATGCACATTATCATCATATCATATACATTATTATATCATCATTCTTAATAATCAATCGAAATAAAAATGTATGTTCTTTGACGACTTTACAAATAGTATAAGCAAACATTAGTTTCTTACACATCATACTTCTAACTTACACACAAAAAGTTTGACGAAGTTTTTCGTAAAAATTCGTTGAATGGTTTTGCATTTTGATTTAGTTATTTTCTTTCCAATTCAAATCCAAACCAATCGCAATCGCAGCACAAACCAATTTGCTATGAAAATTTCTCCTCTCTTCGAGTTCTGTTTATTAGCAAAACTGTCTGCTGCGCCCTTGCTTTCCCAATTTTCCTCCTCCTTTTTTTTTTTTTTGTGACCATCTATTCTTATTTCTTCCGTGGGCTTTTCTATTTTTTTCCAATTTTTTTTGGGGGGGGGGCGGATAGAAAACTTCTGGGTTTGCTTTTCTCATTTGTTTTTCCATTGCATGGCCCGCTTTAAGTTTGACTTTGCCAACATATCGAATAGATGGATATATGTAACATAGGTATATATATATATATATATTTTTCTAGCCTGATTCCAGCAATGCCTCGGTTTCCCCAACTATTTGTCTATTATCGATAACTTTAAATGGTTTTGTGGCAATTTCTTTGGCTAAATAGAAAATTGCTGCGGACGTACAATTCTCGCAAATGAAACTTTTGCTCGACTGACCAGTGAAAAGAGATGGCCTGCGGGCTGTGCGCGGCTGTGTGAGGGAGAGGGACGATGGACATATGTGGCAGGACTCGAACTCAACTTCAATTTCAACGTCATTTTGTATCAATTACCTTTTAACAAGTTTCTATGGGCAGAAGCTCGCTCCTTTCAAATTTGAAGGGGTTTTCCCTGCACGCACATTTCAAATATTTTAGTGCATTTTTACTGGATTTCAGCTTTCGTTTCTGTGTGGGTTTTTTTGTTTTTTTTTCCCCCGTTTTTGTCTGAAACGGAAACGGCAGCAGCAGCAAAACTTTTATCACGTATTGACGGTTGAGTGCCCCAAACGCTTTGACCCCCCCATGACCTATGCCCCCAACTCAAGCCCCCTCCTGTTGGTTTGGCACAGTGAGTGCTGACTTGGCTGCACCTATTCAGATTTTAGGTGTTTCAAAGCTATTGCCTTGTACAGTTATATGATCAGCAGCAGATCGCAAGAAAAATAAAAGAGATCCTTTAGGAAATGTTTGCATTACTGAGTAGTGACTGTGGATTAAGGTCCAATCTGCGCTTAATGTATCTTTTCGAACATCGCTTCTGCACAGTAGAGCTTTCATAAATGAAATTTATTGTATAATAATATATGTTTAATATATATAATAATAGAATGGATTTTAAAATATATAATAATATGTATTATAATATGTATTATAATATGTATTATAATATGTATTATAATATGTATTATAATATGTATTATAATATGTATTATAATATGTATTATAATATGTATTATTTTTTTTCTGCATTTTTTAGAGGTGCTGTTTAAATTAGTTGGCGTCCAATGCTTTTACTCTGCACTATCTCTTCTTAACTGCTCCCTCTTATTTGCTCCCATTTTATTCACTTCAACGAGTGCCCACTGTGCATAGGTGAACGGGAGTTTTCAAGTGCATAAACGGTTAGATTGCTGTGAAAAGTTTTGGGTGCCCTCGTGCAATTCCTTTTTTCCAAAGGGGGCGGCGTTGGGCGTTGGGAAAAGTTATTTTTTTGTTGGAAACGTTTTCTGCATGAGCGGCAATGCGGCCGGCGTCAACGGCTCCTTAGCCTAAGCGGCCCCGGCCCCGCCCACCGACCTCCAGCCTCTTTTTTTCTTTCCACCAGTCACCTTTAGCTCTAAGCCTTGCTCCTCCAAAAAACTAGCGCCCCACTTTTACCCCACCACACCCACTTTTGTGCTCGGTGAAAAGAAGTTTGCGAAGGCAAGCGTCCATTAAGTGTTTCTATCCCTGTCGCTCACTCTGTTGCCCTCTCTCTCTGCAGTTAGTTTGGCCAAGGAAAGCGTTTAAATGAAATGAATTTCCAAGTTGTTGTTTGTCTGCTTCCCCAGCTTAGCAGCGCAGGAAAGTATGCTATGGAAATTAGGAATACCCTTAAAACAGGATTTTATCTTGCTGCAACGCATATTTTATCGTATATTCCAAATCAGCTTTACTAGAAAAATTGATACGATTTTTAAGCTATTTATATTTCATTTAAGCAAAAGTATTTGGTTTGGAAATAATTGTTTTTATATATATAAATGTACAGACAGCTCTTAGATCTTGAAAACGGTTTCCAAGGACATCACTTTCCAGGGTATCTGTGAAGAGGGTCCCTTTTGGCGGGGAACGGTTACTTGTTCCTGCTCGTCTTTGTTTACCCACTTTGTTTATGTATTTTAACTATGCAGCCTGGCAATTATTTCAATTAGTTCATTATGTTGCCTGATTGACTTGCACTTGCCTCCAGTACACACAACTATGTATGTGTGGTGGTAACAAGGGGAAGCCAGGACATGGAGGAGTTGACCAGTGGGCCGAGTCCCCGGGCTACTGGGAAAAACTTTCTCCATGGCTTTCTCTTCAGTCCCTGATCCACACGGAATCCCTTACGGGACAGGCACCAAAGCACGAAAGTTGTTTGTTAACAAGCACAATGTGTTAATTTAATTACAAGAACAATAAACATGTAGCCAAATAAAATAGATTGCAATAAAGTTGAGTAAAATACGAATAAATAGAAAAAACCACAACTCTCCTATAAAACTTAGCTAATTAAAGCGATTGCCTAAGTGAAGAAGGCAAATTGGCTTGCTTTTAACTATGGAAAAACATTGCGCACATACAATATTGTTAATAATCACAAACTGATTTCGATAAACGCTTTTTTTGTGCAATTTAGATTTTTTAAATCAATGAAAATCCTTGACACATAACCCTTTAAAATTGGAAACTGAAAAAGTGCATCAATATATTTTGCAGAATTTTTTGTTTTCAATTCTTTTTATTTCTCCATTTTGCATGCATTTATTTTAGGCACATTGAAGTTACGCTTGAACAATTCAAATACTCGTTTTCCTTCTCGTTCTCTCTGTGATTCCCTGTAATTATCAATTTGTCCATTTGAAATTTCCCTTAATTGGTGGCAATTAATTTCCACGCTAATTAAAATGTAACCAGCACACACACACACACACACACACACTAGCCTGCACACAAAAAAGAAATGCAAATGTAAGGGAAATTTGAAATTCGAAATAAAAAAGGGCAAAACTATGAGCAGTGAAATTTGAAAATCAAGTCGGGAGAGCTGTTGCTGCTGATGGCGATGGCGGTTCTGATCGCTGGCGGCATTTAACTGCAACAATTACGCCAGCAACATGCAACATTAGCGCTGCCCTGTGGCAATTACACTGCCTTGCCATCCTTACCATCCTGAGCATCCTTAGCATCCTTCTGGCAGGACCCAAAAATAATTCGTGCTCAGCGCGCAGCCCACATCCTCTAGCCTTTTTATGATTATTTGCATTATTATGTGCGCCGCACAGCCTCCACGAAAATTGCCACGCCAACCACATGGGCGCACCACCAGCACCACTTGCCCTTCGCCCGACCCACGGTGCACCACCCACCCAAAAACCACCCAATCCAACGCCCCAATTGGCAACGCTTGGCTAATTTTCATGTAAGGCAGCCGCCTTGTTGATGTTGCTATTGCCGCAGCCTTGCAAGGACATTGCACAGTGGTTCCGCTTATTGCAAACTGCCAACCTGCCATTTCAAAAATATTTATTATAATAAAAAGTATTCAAGTTTTGGCAAGTACTGTCTAAGCTTAAGCGAAAGGTATTAACTTATCTTATATGTTTTTATATTTTTTAATCGTGCACCACTGTTTCTTGCCCTCTTTGGATTCTCCCTGCCTTTGCTGTCTCTGTGTATCTTCTCCTACTTCTTGTTGTTCTTTCTTTGGCTTCCGTTCCTCGTTGTTGCGTGTTGCTGCTGCTGCTGTTGCTGCTGCTGCTGTTGCTGTTGCTCCTTTTGCTGCTGTTGCTGTTGCTCCTTTTGCTGCTTTTGCTGCTGCTGCTGTTGTCCTGGCTCATGTGCAATGCCTTTGTAATCACGCTAATAACTTGACTTTCGAAAGTAATTAGCCACATAGCGCAGTGAGCGAAAGAGACGGGTGGCGAGGCCAGAAGGAGACGGAGAATTGCCTGTCATGTTGCTGGTGTTGTTGCTGCTGCTGTTGCTGTTGCTACTGCTGCTGTTGTTGCTACTGCTGCTGTTGTTGCTGCTGCTGCTGTTGCCACCGCCTGCCTTCATGTTCTTGTCCCGCCCGATTCCCATTTGCTATTTTTGGTAATTTGACTAGCAAAACCAAACGACCAGGCTCAGCCCCGCTTCGGTTTTGGCTTTTGGGCCATGGTCCTTGGTCCTTAGTCCTTCGTCCTGGGCCTAGAACCGAAAAGCACCCACTAAAACACCAAAACACCAAAACACCCATACACCGACCACCGCAGACCGCCAAGCCAAGTGGGACGAGGGCAACACCAACAATTATTCCGAAATGGCCAACACTTGCCAGCAACATGACAAGTAACAAATGCATAAAGTACACATGCAAACAAACAAATACACACACCCACACACACACACACACACACACACACACACACAAACAAACACACACACTCGAATTTGCAGAAGGCTGTTAAGATTTTTGTGAGTTGCCTACTTGTGTGGTCACCGAAAATATGTCTGTCTTTCGCACATAACAATGGTGTGTGTGTGTGTGTGTGTGTGTGTTCGTTTATTTGACAATTTCAAAGATTTTTGCAGATATTTTGCACCTGACTTGATGCACAAATAGCTGGATAAATTTGGGAAATTTCATGGCAGCCAAGCCAAATCGACGAATCAGAACAAAGATATGCACTGCTGCTGAGGCATCGATGACAGCAGCAGCAGTTGATAAAAACACAATACAAATGCAGAGGTAGAAGAACAGAATTAAATTGCAAAGATAATAACATAATAATACAAATGACTACACTAGTTGCAACACGAGCAGCCACACGTTTGTTAACAATATTGAAGCTGATGCCAAAGTGAAAATATACATATATGTACCATGTATACATATTGATATCCAAGTACATATCGATACATACATATATACATATTGATATCCAAGTACATATCGATACATACATATCATACATATTGATATCCAAGTACATATCCATACATACATATATACATATTGATATCCAAGTACATATCGATACATACATATATACATATTGATATCCAAGTACATATCGATACATACATATATACATATTGATATTCAAGTACATATCGATACATACATATATACATATTGATATCCAAGTACATATCGATACATACATATCATACATATTGATATCCAAGTACATATCCATACATACATATATACATATTGATATCCAAGTACATATCGATACATACATATATACATATTGATATCCAAGTACATATCGATACATACATATATACATATTGATATCCAAGTACATATCGATACATACATATATACATATTGATATCCAAGTACATATCGATACATACATATCATACATATTGATATCCAAGTACATATCGATACATACATATAGACATATTGATATCCAAGTACATATCCATACATACATATATACATATTGATATCCAAGTACATATCGATACATACATATAGACATATTGATATCCAAGTACATATCCATACATACATATATACATATTGATATCCAAGTACATATCCATACATACATATATACATATTGATATCCAAGTACATATCGATACATACATATAGACATATTGATATCCAAGTACATATCCATACATACATATATACATATTGATATCCAAGTACATATCGATACATACATATATACATATTGATATCCAAGTACATATCGATACATACATATATACATATTGATATCCAAGTACATATCGATACATACATATATACATATTGATATCCAAGTACATATCGATGCGCTGTGATTAATTGAAACGCTGGATTGGAAATAAAAGTCCTAATTACATCTATTAATCTCGCACTCGAAGTTGGGTGACAAATTCCTGGGCCACATCAGAGTCGTGTTACTTTTGTCGACCACTCCATCATCGAGATCTCGCACTTGACTGACAGATAATTAATTTTTCATGTGCCTGCACCTCTGCCCCCCCTGCCCCTCCCCCCCCCCCCCCCCCCCCCCTTCCCCTCGCCGAGCATTCTTTTCCCGCATTTTCATTTTCATTTGAGCTTAGCTCGGCTTACAGACATTTTCCTCGCTTCCTTTGCTGCCTTGCTGCCTTTTGGTTCTGGCCAAGAAAGATGATTTGCCAGATTTGCCGAGATTGATTGCTCTGTGCCTACTAATTAAATTTCCGTTTCTTACATTTATATATGTAATATTGATTTTGCATGCTTATGTGCTGAATTCAGTTCTGGCATAACGTAGAAGAAGAGGCTTGTGATTTAATCGTTTTGAAAATAAGCAAACTTTTGGGAGTTATTTTTGTAAGTTTTTATACCAATTGGCATCTCTCTTGGCGATTTGCACTTGGATGTTGGATGTTTGGCATTATAACGAAGCATTAATAATGGGTGGAGAGGTTGGCCTTGTTCCAGCAAAGTCGTCGTTATCAACGTCATTATCGGCGTTATCAGCATCATCATTACCGGCTTAATCGCCAGGATTCCACGACACGGAAGACAGTAAAGAGCAATAGTGCCACATTATGTATGACACACACACGGCGGCGTAACAGAGATGGAGCTATGCCGTGTGCGGCCACACCTGTGCCATATTCCATTTCCATTTACCGGGCTTTCCCAGCTATCCCGGCTATCCCAGCTTTCCCGGCTTTCCCTCGCCGTCGCTCACCTTTGACCTGTTACCGGGAAATGGCCGCTTCACTTTATTACTGAACACTGAACACTGAACACTGACTTCTGTCTCGTCTAGGCCGCAAAACTTAATTGCGCTTTAAATTTGTCTGTCGAGGGATATACAATGTGTGTATATGTACACTGCCTGTCTACTATATATAAAATACCAGGCATATATCCGTGAATATATTTATGTCCTATCCCCTCGATCCTTTGTTTGTTTGTGTGTGTGTGTGTGTATGTTTGCTGGCGTTTGGTTAAAGCACTTTAAAATAAACGAGCAAAAAACACATTCAACAACAGGCACTACAAAATCTATGCCGCAAGCTGAAGTTGCGCAAAAAATATGAGTAGTTTTCATAGCGATCCATAGAGAAATATGTAATACCCTGGAAAATATATTTTAAATTCGATTACATTTCTTACCGATAGACTTGCAATCGATGTGCATGGGCATGAAAAAATAATGCACTCATTAAATATAAGACAACGTTTCAACGATTTGGGTCAGCACCTGGCAGGTGGAATCGGCAACTTGGAATCCTGTGCAAACCTTGGGCAGGAATCTACAATCCTGGGAAAATTACATAGGATCCGGGATCCATTTGTAGGCCGAGCAACCACAGCAAACTTCGCCTGGCCGTTGGGAATTCGATGTTGCCTCTGTTGACTGTCAACTCATACGTATATGTACATATGTATGTGGTGTGCCATGCGTGCATGTGTATGTGTGTGTTGCTGCGAGTGTGTTAGTATGCTGTATGCTGTTGCAGGTTGCCGCTGTTGCTGTTGCTGTTGCTGTTGCTTCTGCTGCTGCTGCCACTGACGATGATACTCGCATTTAAATTAACATTATTTGCATGCGGCGCTTACAGCATAAATTTCAGAGCTCTCCCCTCTCTCCCCCTCGCACGGCCCATGTGCGTGTGTGTGCATGTGTGTGAGTGTGCGTGAGAGGGCGAGGTGTGTGTGTTTGTGCATTGTTTGCGTTGCATATCATTCACACACCGCCACTCAATGGCAAAGTAAATTGCTTAAATATAGCACCCGGCGACAAGAACAAAAGCGAAATAAGAATAACGCACACCCAAATTCGGCTGCTTCGTGGTGAAGTTTGGCAACCCTACTCGGTAGGGTTGCATCCCATTATGTTGCATAGTTGAGGCTGACATAAAGGTAAATTTAAGGCGCTGCAGCGTTGCCACAAGATATAATAACAACGTTCGATAAGCTGAACTCAATTTGCTGCAGGCTACAAAGAATTTAATTCTGAATGACAACTATGATAATTGACTAATAAATTGCTTGACTTCCACAAATCTGGCGTATCTTGCACTTTTCGCTAACCTAATCTGAAATGGGGTTGCATCTCGTTTTATTGCAAACTTCATATGGAATTCCATCAGGATTTAACAAAGCAGCCAGTTTGATGAGGTTTCGTTACATGCAGACGCAGTAATTTTTCGCATTTTCCGCATTTTTTCTTTGTGTTGCAACAAACATTTTTCATTTCTCTGCGAACGATTAATTTTTGCAAATATTATCCAGCAGTGAATGCACTCCATTAATGGAATCCAATTATGGAGGGGGGGATTCTGTGTACAAAAAACGGTTCAAGAGGTGGCTGGGCAATATAATTATAATAACTTAATCAGGTGGCGCTACGGCAATAAACATTAAAAACATGCAAAAGCCCGGCAGGAGTGGCAAAACACCAGGTGTGGGCGAAAGACACTTTACTGCATCATAATTTAGCCTGGCAACCCTTTTTTTGTAACCCCTGCAACCCCTCTTCTGCACCAATGCAGTTTTATTGCCAACACTTTTTGCAGCTCGTTGGCGAAAAATATCATTATTAAATGCACTTGCTTCGCCTATAAATATAATTCTTATCGCATTACGTGGTCCAATATCCGCAGTGTTTTATCTCGCCACCCCTGGCAACCCTGACAACCCTGGCAGCACCCACACACCACCTCCCGCCCGCTTATTTATGGCAATAATAAAGTTGTTGGCAACATTTTATGTGTTTTGGTTGCAAAATGGAGTCAACAGATTTGCTTGTAATTAAAAATTTGTGTTTGGTACATGACCAGGGCAACTCTGGTTTATGAGTGGCTTAAAAAGCACACACACACACACACACACAACCAGTTGTGACAATTATTTAATGGTATTTTCCCTAACCCAAAGCAGTAACTTAGGGCAACGGGGGGGAGTTGAAATATGTAGTATGAAAAACATTAGATGTAAATCGACACGATATATATTATTATTTTATATTTCTTAGAAAATGTTTAACACAGTTTTATGACAATTTTCTTCTATATGACTAAAGTGAAAACTATTTCTCAATGTTTGCTTATTTTGGGGCCATATGTGGCTTAGTGATGTGTGTCTGTGATCCTTTGAATTTGACTGAAAACGACTTTCTGCTTTAGAAAAGTCTCTTTGGCGGGAAAGTGGCCAACGAGATAAGCCAGAGCCATTGGAGAATGGAGCTCTGGCTTAAGCTTGTAAGCCAAAAATAAACTGATTTGGTCACAGACGCACACACAGGCTTTGACTCTGGCAGACATTCTCAGAATTGCCCCATGAGATGCATCGGAGGATATTTTCATATTGAAAAATATGCAAACGTTGCGAAAGCACATTTCCTTTGATAGCAGCATCCAAGGGTTAAGGATTAGGTGGCCAGGGGTTAAGGGGCTAGAGAGTTGTGTTGAGCGCGGGGGGGGGGGGGGGGAGGGCAACACTTTAACGCATCAGCGCCCATCGAGGAGGGCAGGTCATAGCTCTCACCTTCTCCCAGCCTCTTCCACCTGCCACATTCCCATCTCCCAAGAAACGAGAAGTATCTCTCGGTTATCCCAAGCGAAGATATATAATTGGCATGGGAAAAGTACACCAATCCACTCGAAAGTCTTTAAGTGCATTTAATGTACGATAAACAGATAAATAAGCATGCTTCAAAACAGCTTAAAAGCTTAAATAAACATTTAATGAGTGGTATGCCATGGAACTCGCCATTTTTGATCCAGTGGAAAATAAGATTATTGGCACAATTATTCACGAATTAATAAGTCCAACGATAACATCAAAAACATGGGGATAATTTATGCTGTCGTAAAAATAATTATAAAGAATTGATATAAATAATATGTTTATAATGCACAAATATATGCTATTCGTGTGAATAATTTATTTGAATTTAAGGCAGTTAGAATATTATTTTATTTAGATATGAAAAACTCAGAAAATGTCAAAGCTTGCAGCTTTCTTTTTTCCTTGTGCCTAGTTTTTCTCATACTTTTTGTTATATTTTTTATTGTGTTAGTTTCTTGGCAATTGCAAAGGCCCAACATGTTTGCAATGTTCGCACGCCTGCGGCGGGTCAGCAAAAGGCAAAAAGGGGGGGGGTGGTGGGAGGAAGAAAGGGCTGTGGAAAATCGAGGGAAATGGAGTGAAATCCTTTCGTCTCCTCCGCCCCCTCGAATTGCATCTTGGCAAATGGCAAAATGCTCACAAAGGCACGCAGATTGGCTGGGAGTAGACCATATACATATGTGCATATAGATATAGACCCCCGCGTGACTTGGCTAACATGCTTTTGGCTCACCACTTGGCCGCATGTTGCCCCCCCCCCCTTCCCTCACGCCCCCTTCAGCCTCCTATTTCACCACAACGCCATCCCCTCGTCGGTCTGCTGCCAATTCTGGAATATTCTTGGCAGCGATTTTGGCCACAATTACAACATCTTAATAGGAACAAGTCTGGCAAAAAAAAAAGAAAAAATGGAAAGGGAGTTTGCTGGTGTAGCGCTGACTGACCCCCCATTTCTGGCAGTGTGGGCGGTGAGTTGAAAGGCTTTTGCCCCCGCGTTTGATGAGTTGCGAATGATTCTGTGGATTTTGGCTGGTTTTCTGGCGCTTTATTGGTAGCTGGTCATGTTTTCCCACAGAAAGTGATTTTTCTGTTCATGATCTACTATTTCGTAGCTTCCTAATTTAGCGGTTTTTAAGTGGGTAAAACTAAAAAAAAACATGACATATTTATAGATTTTCTTGGTGAAATGTATCAATTAAATTAAATTAATATTATAAATAAATTAAATTAAATTAAAATAATAAATTAAATGGGATTTCTTTTCGTTTCTTTGCAGGTAAATAAAAACACTTCTTTTTGCAACAAAACACAGTGCTGAGTGAGCATAAATACTAGATATCTAAAAATGGGACTGGTATATCGCTAATTCGTAAGACTTTAATACGTTACATTCCACATTTCTGTGCAAACTATTTTTGTATGTATTTTCTGCATATGTTTTTTGGCAGCATCATTAAAAGAGCGCAAAACATTCACGCTATATGCCCAATACATGAACGGATATGCGATTGATGCTGCAAGGGAAGTTCGAGTAGTTCAAAAAGAAGGGGTGCAGATACCCTTGTTAAATGCCTTTGGCTTTTTTGCCAAACTTTTTACCCGTTTCAGCCGTTGGAATTTGGCAGCGAATGAAACGAACAGGGAAATATAAATAAAAAAGATGAGGAAAAACACCTTCAAGGTCTGTTACCAGAGCAGCGGGGGGAAAAGCGAGTGCGAATTGAGTTTTGAAGAACTTTTGTGAAAGCGCTTTAGCGTGAAAACGGTCGTTCAGGTATAAGGCAAAAGCAGAATTTTCCCTCAACCAATTTTAAATGCTCGAGGAGCAGCGAAAGTTTTTCCCGCGCGCAAAGTGTAATTTCCTTGTAGTCAACTTGAAATGCTCTCAAAATGCATTTGCATGCCGCCCCCTGCGCGGTTGCCATGGCGTATGCGTAATATTAGTTTTGGTGTGCGCGAAGATCTCATGGCAAGTGCCAGGAAAATAGAAATAAAAATAAAAATATAAAGGAAAATCAAATAGAAAACTTGTTTTGGCGAAAAAGAACTGAACCACAGGGAGCAGGGAAATGGTAAACAAGCCCAAACAAAAGCCCAGCTGGAATAAAATGCTGGCGAAAAAAATGTAATTAAAACTTATGATTCGTGAAATGAAGTAGATGCATTTAATTTTATGGGAACCAGCAGCTAGAACTGAAGTGGAAAGTGTGGTAAGGACACACGGTGCAAGTTGCACAAATAGTCATGCTTAAAAATGTTTGTTTCAAATGATTTAATACCACTAAAGACACTGTGGCTGCGCTAACATTTCTAATGGCTTTCCGATCGCTCGATCCACATCCTTTTACATCTCAATTCACTTGTCTGTGCCTTTTCACAGTTCCCGTTTTTCCCATGCCCTAACCCTTTTGGACAGCTGTGGCCATTCCCTGTTATTCAGCAGTTTGAGTTGATAAATTTGTCTGATTTGTGGCCGCATTTTTGCCCCTTTTTGTTTTCTTTTCTATTACCAACTCCCTGGGCTGCCAACTCACGCTTGCCTTGCCTGTTTTCCCATTTTCCCATTTCCCGATTTCCCCCAGCAAACACTTAACTCATTCGCAATATGCTGCCAAAATCTCAGTTGGCAAGCCACTAACTCATCTGCTCCCTTCGCGTTTTTCCGCCCCATTTTCCCATCTTGTTTTTTTCTCTCCCAATTTGATGCTGACGACGTGGAAAAATGTTTGGTAATTATTCCGAATTTGGATAATTACAATGGCGCATGCTAAAATGTTACAAATGATGTAGCACGAAAATATCTTACATTTTTGGCCAACATTTTCGTTACAGTTTCGCTTTTTTCGGGACTAACCATGACAATGGAGCATTAGGATGTGCGGTGGGTGGGGATCTAAGCTCCAAGCTACCGCATAATTTTGCGGTATTTTCAGTTGGCCATTAGAGATGGACCAAGTCCATGATTAAGCCCCATAACATAATTTCAATGAATTAGAAAAATTAATTTTTGTGACGATTTTAGATTTTTTGTAAGGGGTCAAAATTTGCAAAAAAAATTTTAAAAAATTAAGTTTTGAACACAGTTTGATTGAAAATGTTAACACGAGCTCAACAAGGCATGACATTCCAATTTGGACCAATACTGAAGCTGTTTTGGCCAAAAAACGGAACTTTAGAAAAAAGGCTTCTTGGCAAAAATTCTATATTTACGTCAACCAATTGTTTCATTTAGGCAACTTAGCATCTGTAATTGTCCTAACACTCAGTTCTTGTTACTTTTACTTCGCCTCAGTTGCAATATCAATTTAGTCACACCTTTGTTATCATCTCCAGTTGGAGTACTTCACCAGTGGCGAACGGACGCACTGAATCCCATCATCCTGGTGCTGGTTGTTTCTATTCCAATCCAACTCCCAATTCCAATCCTACTACCAATCCCATTCCCATCTCGCATTTCAATTGTCCGCCAGGCGATTCCCTTGCCTGTGGCCATGAGTGTGTGGGTGTGTGTGTGTGTGTGTGCGGTTTAAGCCTCATTTCCTTGCACTTCCGTTTCTGGCATATGAGCACTGAGATAGTGGCTTAACCCATGCCAGCCAAGCACAAACCTTAACCCCGCACATTCAGAATGGCTATGGTAAACTGCTCTTTGGGTTGTTTGGCTCTTTTGGCCTGCTGAAAAATGCAAAACTTTCATTTGCACTCGGTGCTTGTTAGCGAAAGGGACGGAGCTAAAGCGCTGGCGGCTAAAAAGAGATGGCGACATTGGACAGGAGAATAGACAGAGAAGGCCTCGTAGTCCTGGCCGTAGTCCTGGCCGTAGTCCTGGCCTTTAACTCGGTTAGAGCCTGGTTAGGAGCTTGGCCATCCCGTTTAGCATTGCCAAGCAATTTATTAGAGTTTTGTTTTGTTTTCCTGCCTTTGTACAACATGCACATACATACGTATGGTAGGTAGGTAGTCTCTCTGTCTGTCTGTCTGTCTGTATATATTCTTAACCCCTTTTGCCACCCCCTTCCACTTTTCTAATTCCGTCTTCTTTTTTGTTAAACTCTCTCGAATTGCATAAGTAAATAACGCACGTAAATGCATTTTTGCACAACAAGAAACAACAGAAGCAAAGGGAAGATTTTCTGGTAGCGTTTCGTTTCGTTCTCGTTCTCGTTCTCGTTTCGTTTTGTTTCGGGTGAGTTAGATGGAAATTCACTAAAAACTGTAAATTAAACAACAGCAAAAATTCGGAGGAAAATACTAGGGAAGCGTTGTGAAAATAAAGAGGCACTGCAACAGCTGGGAAAATACACTAAAATACTACGAAGGGCGACCAGGAAAATATTGAATATTCTGCAAGAGCTTTTGGGAAGTTTACTAGAAGTGCTCGTAAAGTAAAGTAAGCAAATGGGAAAAAATAGTAGTTGCTTCGTTTTCTAAAAGTAATAGTATTAGTTACTAGAAAGTGCAGCATTAATAGAAAAAATATACATATGTGTGGTATATTGGTACATTGGATGGGTGACAGATTTGTTTGCAGTATCCTATTGTTATTCCAGGGATAATTGTTTTTGTGGTCACACAGTCGAAAACCCCTGACAACCCACTTTCAGGTGTCCTCTTGCCCAAATCCACCGCTCCAAACTTCCTTGCAAACTCTAAGCCTCTGCGGGCTGCAGAACTTGCAGAGGTTTGCTCGCATTTTCCCAGCTCGGCCACAAAACAATTTTACAAAATATATTTAATACACAAGTTTGCTCAGTTCTGTGTGTCTCTTTTTTGTTTTCTATTTTTTGTTTTTGTTTTTTGTTTCGTTTTTGCTGAAGGGCTTTCTGTTTTGCAGTTGGGGAAACTGAACGTGCAACATGAAGGACGACACATATAAGAGTTCTTCTCGTTTTGTCGACTTTTTCCTTGGACTTTAAAGTTTTGCATGTGCCATAAAACACCTGCTCCTGCCCCACCTGCTGTTATTTCGGTTTCTTTCGTTTTCACCTGGTGTTTTCTTGCCTGTCTTCCTTCCTTCCTTCCTCCCCCCCTCCCTTTCTTCCTTCCTTCCTTCATTCATTTTCCCCCCTTTTTTTGTGTGACATTTACGTTTACATGCTGGCAAAACAATGTGGCGGAAAAGCGGGGAAAGTGCACTTCACATGCAAAACTTTGCCATTTTTTGGCCTCCTCCTACGTTTTTTTCAATTTTTTGGTTTCGTTTTTTTAATTTTTTGGTTTTTTTTTCGTAGGCGTTTGGCATACTTTAGGCGGAAACTAGACTTAATTGATTTGCAAAGTGGAACGCAAAGCGAGCGGCGATCAAATAGGAAAATGTAACAAACAGGATAGAACGAAAGGAAAATGGCATTGAAAGCGGCAGCATCCATGGGAAATTTGTGTCACAATTTGAATTTCCCTCTTGTTTTTCATTTTCATTTCTTTTTCTCCTGCCACTTTTTTTTTTTTTTTTTTTTTTTTTCCCGGCCCGTCTTTTTCCTCATCTTTTGAGTTGTTTTGTGTCTCTGGCGGGCAGACAATGCAGGTATGCAAACTATGGCTGGCAAAATGTTGGCAAAATGTTGGCAAAACGGTTCGGTTCAGTGGTTCGGCTCACCCATTCCTCCACCGCTCTTGGCCGAATAATCAATATTTCTTCGCATGTGACTCAAATTAACAAGAGACTTCTTTTTGCCATTTTTCCATTTTCCATTTGCCCAGACGGTTCAATTTAAAGTGGTGCGGTTCAGTGGTTCGTTTTTCACTGGATGTCTTTGTTTCAGCGGTTTTTGTCGTTAATTATTTTATTTCTTAACTCACAGAGGAAATAGCATGTATGACATAGAGCTAAAAGGTGCACAATGTATACAAATCTGTTGTAGCTGTTGAGTACTTTGCAATATACTCTGCGATCCATCTGATTTTCCCCATTTTTCTTAGTGGTTGATAGTTGATAGGAAGCCGAGTCAAATGACCATTGCCTGGCCCACAATTCTCGATCATCACTCAACTCTTGCGCTTCAGTGGCTCAGTGTTCCGGTTCAGTTCCAGTTCGATTTGGCCGCCTCGACCTCTGAATCTGAATCTGAATCTGAATCCGAAGCCGAATCCATCAATCGAGGAAGGAATGCCCCATTTTGCCACACAACAGGAGCAGAAATAGGAAAAAAACAAAAAAAAAAAAAGTAAAAAGGGAATCGCCACAGAAACTGTACCAGGGATGTCTGCATCCCCTTCCCATTCCACTTCCCCTTGCAGTTTCCCACCCGCTGCATAATTTTGTGGCATGCAAAATGCAGCTGCAACAGCAACAGCAACAATTCTAATGCCGCTCCGTTCGTCGGTGGAAAAGCGCAAGGTGGGACGGGGGGAGGTGGGAGGATTGGTGAGTGCTGGGAAAATCGAGCGGGACTGGGAAAGCAATCTGCAAATGCTTTGTTGCCAAAGCATTATTAAACTGGCATTTTCATTTCTGCCACACACTCACACAGACACACACAGATAAGCAAGCATATTTTGGTCCTGCAGGAAGTTGGGCAAGGGGCACGGGAAATAGGGGTAACACCCTCCGTTTTCCCATTTCCCCCCGAGGGGAAATCCTGCTTTTCACATTCGAATTTGGAGTACTCGGCGTCGAGCGGCTCTCAGTCAGATTCACTTTTTACAGGCTTACACACATCAAATTGCATTTGCCGCCCTTTCGCCAAAAAAAACAAACATGTAAAATATCTCCGCCCCAAACCGAAAGTAACAACCAAATTTTACATGTAAGGCAAGTTTTAGCCGCAAGAATTTTCTATGGGTATCTTTGTGTTTATAAAAACCAGTTTTCAGAATAAACCACAGCAATTATGGAAGCTGTAGCTTTCCATTTGCAGCAGTAAATAATTAAAATGTAATTGCAAAAATAAATGCTCAAATTAGGAAGTACTACGAAGTATTTAACCAAATAATTAAAGTATTCCAAACTGTTACGTTTTGTAGGGTATCAAAAAAAAATAGACAAACCACAGAAATAACTAAAAAAAAAAAATGCAGGGGGGTAAAATCGAAAAATGCTTCAGCGATGACAACAAACAAAGAGAGCATCCACGTCATTATGGAGTTGTGCATGGCTATATGGAGCTATATAGGTACGCTACAGATACAAAGATACAGATATGGCGGCGATATAGCGATGGCTCTTCATCATGCCCAGAGTGCAGTGGAAAAAAGGCAGTAAGGCAGCAGTGAGCAGGGAAATAATAATAATGCGCTCGAGTGGAAAACGTAGCCGGGCAACAAAGTAGAATTTCCTTTACATTTCTTTGTCGCTGTGCTGCAGATGAGTATGTGGCAATGTAGCCCCTATATCCCCGCCATATCCCCGCCATATTCCCGCCATATCCCCGCCATATCCCCACCACATCCCCGCCATATCCCCGCCATATCCCCGCCATAACCCCAAGTTTTCCGTGTGATGAGCGCTATTGATAATGTTATATACCCACCCAGCATCCTTGGCTGCTCTTTTATTGTTGCCTGCAGCATTCCAGCTTCGTTGTTCGTTGTTCGTTGTTCGCTGTTCGTTGTCCTTATTGTTGCCATTTTTTGTTGTCATCCTGCTGCGTCTCCCTTGCTGCACTGCGACAACATCACGGCAACAACGTCTGCCACATCAGCAGCAACAGCAACAGCAACAGCAACAGCAACAGCAACATCATATGCAAAATATGGTTTTGTCTGTCGCCCTAAGAGCATAATCACAACGAGATACTTATATCTGCATCTGCAATGTTCTGGGCAAAACAACAAATTTAATTTAATAAAGAAATGCATTTTCCCCTTATCGGATCAGATCAGCAGTAAGCTGGGAATTATGCAGGTGAAGCTGAGACAAGCATCGTAATGTGAAAGTATGATACACTTCAGGGATATCACAACGGCAAAATATATATAGTGGGTGTCTTTCCATTGCTTCTCAAATTGCGTTCTCAAGTTCTTGTGGCCAAAGTGATTACTTTTCTGGCTCTGGAATAAATACCATAAATCCTGTAATCGTTCTACGCTTTTCCACCCACGCAAATGGAGCAAACAAAAAGTTTGCTCATAATCAACGCGTAATATTCAAAGCCCACGGTTTTTATTTTCAATTTTTTTTTTTTGTTTTTATTTTGTTTAGTACTGAGCAGATTTAGTGTAAGCTATGGTTGACACTTTTGCTGGTTTCTTTTGGTTTTCCCGATTTTCCTTGCCTGATTTTCCCTTCAGCTGGGTTTATATTTTATACCTCTTTTTTTGTGCATTTTTTTTTCTCTATTTTTACAACACTTTTGTTCTACTATTTTGCATTTCCCTTCTCTGGTGCCCATTATTTTGTATTTTGTATTCCCTTGCGCTCGATTTGTGTGCATCCAAAAAGGGGGCGTGGCGGACGGAAGAGGGGGCGTGTGTGTGTGTTAGCATAATACGCTTTATCAAACAGAGAAAACTGAGAGCCGGCAACGTCGTCAACGGGCGGAAATGTCTTGGTCTCCAAAGTCAGCCAAAGATATATAAATAAATTATATATATATATATATATATATATATTATACTTGCATTGATGATGGAGCGCCAGTGGAAAAACGGAGTGATTTTTTTATATACATACATATACTTTACTCCATTTATTGTGCCATTTTAATTGGCTCACATTCGCGTTCGGGTTGCCCATCTTCGCGGATTGAAATGCATCGCCGGAAATGGGTTGGGTGCCATGTTGTATCCTTCAAGATTGGCATAAATTTTAATTAAGCCTCAAGGAAACCGTCACCCACAAAACCAACTTCCGCCAGTTGGTCAAACCGAAGTGAAGTGGCTGCCAAGTGGAAAAGTGCGGCGATGGATATAGCATTTCCATTGCCATTTCCCTTCCATCTCTCCAAACGAGAAAATACAAAAAAAATAAATAAAAATAAAAGAAGGGCATTGTTGTGTAAGGAAAGCCGATGAGCAAACAATGAATTGCAATTTAAACCGCCGACGCCGCTGGAGGACAACAACAATTAAACTCAAAGCGGATTTAATCAGCATGCCAGAGTTGGGAAGCCTTCGAATCGAGATCGACCAAGATGCCGCGCATTATAATTACTTTTGTCAGGCATTCAATTTCAATATCCGACCGAATCCGAAATGCAATTATTACAGATGGGTAAAAATTTATGTTTTTAGGAACGGAATTAAGTAATCAATCCGTCCTTGAAAACTATTTCAATCTACCTACCAATTAATAAATCCAATTAAAATCCGCAGAAAAGCGGAAAACTTGTAGAAAAATATCGAAATCGATGAAAATTGTGGCCAGCATGTTGAAAGACAGCTCCCCTAAATATTCATTTAAAATGTTGCGTAAGTCGGTGGGCGGAATCAAAGGGGTGGGCAAACGCTTTTTTGGTTCACGTTCGCGAGGTAAAAACGTTTTACGATGAACTCGAATTGATATTTTTCCAGCAAAACGAATTTTGGAATGTGCTTCGCTACCTTCTGCCTTCTGCCTTCCACCTTCCACCCCTCTCACCTGCCCTTGGCGCCCTTAGCCCCCGCATCATCAGCCCTCTCATTGATAGTATCGCACAGTGGGCTGAAAGCTAATTTAAACCGGAAATGGGGAAGTTACTGCGCAAATCTGCCAAGTAAATATTTGTGTTCTTTGAAGTAATTCGCTTCGAAGTGATTCAACTTAAATTGAGTCCAGTAAATAGAACTGATTTGCAGCAGGAAACACGCAACTAGTTTGTGCCACTGTGCGAATTCACTAGCACGTGATGGCGAAGCCGAGTGCGATGCCTCAAAAAACCTGGAGGGAACGCTGGGTGCTGGGGAGAGGTAAGGGGTGGGGTGGGGTGGGGTGGGGAGGGGAGGGTAGGCGACGACGTCGATAAGGACGCACCTGCTCCGCCTGCGGCTTTCTCCGCTCTCGATTGAATTTCCAGCGCTTTAGCCTTTCGCCGAAAAGGGGGCGTGGCAGGCGGCGTGTCGCGCCTCGCCATCATTTGGCAACAGCTGCCAGGCAATTTTTAATTTAAGGCTGTGAGTGAAAAATAAGGGGCGAGGGGGCGGGGACGTTGGCGGTGTTGAAGGGGGTGAAAGAAGATAAAGAGCGAAATACAGGGCAGAATTTAAGGATTTAATGCGCTGCATGTGCAACACGCACTGCGTATGCGTAATATAATTTTAAGCACTTGCCTCCCGCTCTCAACACTTTCCACTAAATGCTTTCCCGCTTTTCTCCCCCTCTCTCTCTCTCTCTCTCTCTCTCTCTCTCTCTCTCTCTCTCTCTCTCTCTCTGTCTTTCTCTTTCTCTCTCTCCCACTCCCACTCCCATTGCAGGTAAATATTGGCAGCAAATATTTGAGATACGTTCTTGTCTCCGGCACAATCGACTGAGGAAACTGTCACGCCCAGATTGAAAACTCCCGCCTGCCGTTCCCCAATTTCCCATATTCCCATTTTCCCCTTTTCCACCAGCACATTCCCTGCATTTTGCAGCCCAAGCCCCGCATTCAACGCATTCAACACTCGCCGGGGCTTTTTCACTTGTGAGTAAAAGTTGGCCAGAGCCAAAAGCAAACTAACCCCAAGTCCCCCGGCAAAGAAATGAGGGATAATGCTAGATGGAGCATACAGCAAGCTATACCACATATACCATATATATCTATATATATATAGTATGGTATATGAGCGGACGCTGGGGTCTTTGTTTTCTGTTCAAACAGCAGAGACATTGAAAAGGATTAGAAATATGTCATCCGTCCGGCGGCGGGTGTGCGTGATGTGTGATGCGTTTTGTGAGCAGGAAGCGGCTGGTTTTATTTTAAGACAAAGTGACCAAGTCCGTCGCCATCCATTGTGGACATGTTGAAAATTGCTGCTCAAAAGGGTGCAGGCAATGGATGCCTCCAAGCGATGCATGCCACATGTATGCACGAAGAAAAATCATAATTGAAGTGATTAGTGGCTTACATATGCATGTGTATGTATATGATAAGCAGCACAATATCGAATAGTTAAACAAACTAACTTTAGACACTATTACAGAAATCACATAACATTTAAAGGCAAATACTTGTACCTTTGCAGTGGATTAAACAATGAAGAGAGCAGCGTTGCTTCTACTTTTTTTTCCCATTTTCCGATGGCCAATATTTGCCATCAAATTTGTTCTTGCACTTTTCAACTTGATGGTACTAGTGTTTGCCATTTTTGTTGCCACCTTCCCGCTCCCCCCGCAACCCGCTTCCATCTACGAGCTAAGAGCGCATCAACTTCTTCGATTTGATTCTACTTTTTCTTTAGCCTGTTCTTGTTTCATTGCCCTTTATCTCGGCCTTGTTGTGCCCATCCATTTTTTTTTTTTTTGCAACCCGTTTTGCATGTGGCACAAAAAAAGAAAAGGGAGTAAATGCGAAGGAGCTGGAGGAAGGACCTCCTCAAGTGCTCAGTCAAAGGGATTGTGGGCGGCGGTTGGTAGTGGGCGTGTGTCAATAGCAAAGGTTCCACCTCATCAAACAGTCGGTGGCTCTGCGGCAATGGTGGTCGTGGTATTGGTACTGATGTACTGATGGCCTGATATCCTTATATCCTGATATCCTGGCACTGGTACTGGTACTGCTGGTGCAGCAGTACTATGCTTGTAGTGAAGGTGGTGACCCATATCCCACGGTGCACACATGTCCTGATTGAGAGCATGAAAAAGCCCACTGCACAGCCGGGGGGTTAAGCTCTGCCAGCCGCAGGGCCTGAACAGCTGCAATGGGTTAAACGCAGGGCATGGGTTAAAGACAGCGTGTAAGTGTCAAATTCGATTGCCTTTGGAGGCACAGGGAAGCATTTTGGTTCTCCAAGTCAGCAGTACAAATACTCATGCATAATATATTAAACTATTGATCGATTAATTGACCTCACAAAAGTTTCATACATTATGGCCACTATTTATTCTTCAGTCATTAACTGCATAAAATCGGTTGTAATTTCTACTACATTGCATGTCAGACACAATTGCATTTAAATTTCCAAATATATATATATATTGTAAAATGAATTTGCCAAATTAAGGTGGTAATACTTTTCGACCGTGTAGACCCAAAAAACAAAAAAAGCAAAAATAAAACACGTCTGCAACTCTCGCTCTCTTTCAACATCTTTCACCTGACAGAAAGTTTTCTTTCGCCTTCCCGCGTTTTCCCCGTTTTTCCTCTTCCTGGGCAAATAAAAGTCCTTCAAATGCCACAATGCGGTGCACCTGAGACAGAGATACAAATGGAGGAGGCAGAAAGAGACAAGAAACCACCGTGACACTTGTTACGCGATGGGCTACGTGTTAAACGCATTTCCGCCACTTGAAAGTTTCTCTAGTGCTAACCGAAAAAAAAAAAACAAAAAAAAAAGGAAAATGGAATAGAAGAATGGAGGAGAAGAGACGAGGGGAGGAGAGAAGAGAAGAAGAGACGAGGGGAGGAGAGGAGAGAAGAGGAGAGGAGAGAATAGAAGAGCGTGGCAGGGATTTCGCATAGATGGCAAGCGAATCCTTCGGGCTTTTGGCCCAAAGTGCATGTGGGATTTTAACTTTGATGCAGTTGCCTGTGATGCACTGATTGCCGGCTTTATTGAGTTGTGGTCACCAAAAAAAAAAAAAAATGGGCTAGAAGTGTGGAGAAATGGGGAGAAGCACAGAGAACGAGAGAGAAAGCGGATCCATTTCCCCAGAGAACAGTCAATTCAAGCTGACTACAGTCAACCGAAATGAGTCCCAATGGAGCCAGTAACCCAAACATAAATTTTACTGGCTAAATAAATTGGTTAACCATATACCCTAGCCTTTAAGTGCGCTATTAAAAGCATTTGCAACAGCTTAAACCAAACGGAGTAGTAAATGCATTTAAATAGTAGTTACAAAAAACTCACAAATCTCATTAGGTATTTTTATTTTTAAATACTTATTAAGTATTTAACATAATTGCCACTCAGTAAACTCCACTGTACCCACGTTAAGCACTCAAGTTATGCCACAAAATTACCCCAACTCATTCCGCAACTCATTCTTGGCCACATTACGCATACGCCGCGTGTGCCCCCACGTTAAACATTACTCTTTTCTTTTAAGCCGCTACGTCTGAAAGTTACGGGGCACTTTAAAACTGCTGATACCGAGCGAAAAAACCAACTTAATTATATTTAACGAAGGAATAAAAAATGCGCTCTTAACCCAATGGGAAAGTCGGCCCTTTAAGCAAACGCGAAGCGGTCCAAAAGAATCAATATTTGCGGCCATAAATACTGGTGACTGGCAACTGGCTATTGGCAACTGGCTACTGGTTACTGGTTACTGGTTACTGGTTACTGGTTACTGGCAACCTGGTTACTGGTTACTGGTTCCTGGTTACCAACGACCCCAACTGCCAGTAACTGCAGCTGGGCAGCTGAAACTGCGGTTTGCTGCACGCATTTACTGCCGATGATCTGCCGTGCGGTTCGTTTACGGATCCAAAAAGAAGGTTTTTTTTTTTCTTTTCCTGACGCCGCCCTCGAATTCGATACGATTCCACGGACTCTGTGCATTTCCCTTTGACGGAATCGCAATTGCCGGCCATTGAGTAGTGTTAGCCAAGCATTTTCGTCATGAATCAGCGCTGGATTTTAAGCCTGAAAAATGCACAGGTGTTAAGGGAATTGATAAAGCACACATGGCCAGCTTATTTCAGAAACACAGTGAACCGAAGTGTCTATATAAAAGCAACATATTTAATTTCCATAAATATATTTTTCTATATATTCGTTTCATAGTTTTTGTTCTTACCAATCTCTTTAAAGTTCTTAATGTTCTTAATTTTTGCCTTAATTCCTTATTGACATGCATTTAAACTCAATTATACTCGTGCCACGCCTTTGGCGGCGTTAATATATAAATTGAAATTCATATTTACTATAAAGGCTTACATATTTTCCTTACTTATTATATTTTACCCACTGCTTTTGTACACTTTGTGCCTGCTTCTGCATGCTGCTTGGTAATCAATTAAAAGAAATATTTAAATATGAAAATAAAAAACAATCATAAAGCCGGCGAGTCATGAAACTGCAGCCACCGTTGGCAATTTCCCGGCCATTCCTTTTGGCCTGTTTTTTTCCGCCGCAGCCGCCATCGTCGCCATTTCTTTATTTTCTGTTTTGGGCCACGTGGCGTATACGCATTATTGTTGCCATATTTCTGTTGCCTCCCCAGTTGGGACGTTTGGGCTTGGGGGCGTGGCATGCCTCATACCTAACGTGACTCAACGTGTGGACTGGAATGACAAAAAGCCACTTGTTATTGTTGCACTTGTTGTAGCGAGTTGCATTGCCTGCTGCTGTGATGTTGCTGCTGCAGCTTGCCGCTGTTGCTGCTGATGTTGCTGCCACACAAAGAGGGAAGTGGTGTTGCTGCCGCTGCTGCTGCTGCTGTTGCAACCTTTTTGTGCTGCTGTTATTGTTGCCACTGTTGCCGCAGTTAACTGATGTTGCTGCTGTGCTCTGTGTTGCTTTTGTGTTGCGGCTGCTGTTGCTGCTGCTGTTGTTGTTGCTGTTGTCCTTGCTGTGGTTGCTGCTGCTGCGTTGCCAGCAGTTTTTGCCACCTTTTCCCCAGCGCCCATGTTTTTATGATAATTTTCATGTTATTATGCGCAACTTTATTATATTGTTGCCTGCTTATTTAGCCAAGTGATGGCGCTTCCTATTCATACCAATTTTGAACGGATATTTTCGCTTTTAATTGCGGTTCCAGCTAAACGGTCCAATCCACCCATTAAATATACTTTTAATTAGTATTTTATTGAAAGTTGCCGCTGGCAACGATTTGCCTGTTACCCAAAAGCGATTAAACAATTTCATTAACTTTATGAAACCCCCTCCACCCACCCCACCTCCTAACCCACCGCCTATCTGTAAAGTCAAATATTATTAAAATTTATGAGCGAACCGCCGCAGACTTGGCCAAATGCCTTGCCTTTGGGGCAAAGTTTTCCCGACTGGAATGGCCCTTGAGACGAACTGCTTGCCTTAATGGTGCAAAAAAGTTCCACAACAACAGAGGCAGCAGCAGCAGTTTCCCTATAAAAGGCGTTTGTCAGCATCCGCAGAAGGAGGTGGGGGCACAAATGAGTGGGGAAAGGGAAAGGTAGTGGGGGCGAAGGTCATTGAGGTGAGAAAAGCGGTGAGGGCGGGAAGGGGGCGGTGAAGAGCTGCCAGCTGCCAGGCCAAAGTGCACTCCGAACCTAAAAGCATAAGCCTTGAAGAGTTGAAAAATACGAGTAAGAACAAAAACTCACCAACCAATTCTCCTGCTAGGCAGGTGTGCGTGCGAGTGTGTGTGTGTGTGTGTGTGTGTGTGTGCTAGGGGCAGCAGTGGGGCCAGGGGGCGGGGCCAACAAAGGGAAATTGTTAAATTAAGTGCTTGCCTGAGCTGTGGGCGTGCCTAAAAAGTTGCAAGTGCAAGGAGCTGCCCACAAAGGAGAACGGCTTAAAAAACTATCGGGGAAATTCGCCACGAGTATCAATGCCAAAAATACCCTCTCAAAAAAAAAAAAAAAAAAAATTGTTGCTTATAATGTTGCACTGCGAAACTTTCGTCAGAAATGTCGATTTAGATATTAGCATATCAGGAAAAAAAACTTATACTAAAAGCAGTTGTTTTACACTTGGTAAAATTTCCATGATTTCCACTTGGAAAGAGTATCTAAGTAGGAGCAAAATTTAAGCTAGGAAAAGAAAGCAGTGAAAGTTTTTAATTTGCACACACACAATGGCACAAACTAAACTGCACAGAGAAGCCAATAAATCAGCTTATTTAAGTTTTTAATATGTTCACATATTTTATGGATTTAGGCAATTAACAGAATAAATTAATAGAAAAGTAAAAAATAGAAAATAATAAATTAATATAAAATAATATTTTTCAATAAGTATAAATATTTTGTTATAATATATATGCATATTTTTTGAATATATTTATAAATAAATATTTTTTTATAATATATATGCATATTTTTTGATTATATTTATATATGTATATACATTACTTTTAATGCCTCATCACTGCCATTTTTCCATTGCCTACTTTTGAGCTGCATTGGCAGCGATGCTTTGGTTTCTGTAATCAACGCGTTGCAACGCATGCCAGCTGCATTCGCGCCGTCTCTTTCTATTCGCCAGCAGCCATCTCTTTCGCCGGCGCTGCGAGCATCGCCGCATTCGTGTGGAAAATTAAATTCACTTGACTATCTGACTGACTGCGGATGTTTTAGTGTTCCAGTGCTCAAATGCTCGAGGTTCTTTTGGGTGTTAAACTTTCGGTTTTGGGTTCGCTGGGGGTTAAGGTTTCACTGCAGATCGTCTTCTATTTCATTATCTATCCATTTTGCACTGCATAACTTTATTAATGTATGAACTGAGAATCTACTTAATTCTTTCCACATTTCTAAGCCTTTCTTGTTTATGTGTAATCTTAAATTTAAAATTGCGAATCCCCCTAGCAGCGTTTATGTTTGCATTAAAAGTACAAGCAATTGTGCTGTATTGTGTTGGCTTTCGCTTCTTAATCCCTTAAACTCCTGACGTTTCCCCTTCCAACTTTTAGTGATCGGTTTTCCGAGTGCTGTCAATTTCAGCTCCCTGCTCGCCCATTCAATCTGCAATCTCCATTCTATTCCCGCCTCTTTGCCATTCATTCATTTTTTTTTTTGTGATTTTTTTTTTGCCCGTCTGCCACTTAATTTCCGCCAAAGTTGGTAATTTGCTCGTTTCTGCCTGTAAAAGAATGGGGATTAAGGATTTGACGTGGAGGGGAAAACACAAAATAGGGGAAAATCGTGATGTGGGGGTGGGGATGGGGGGAGGGGGGTTGTCTATAACAAAGTATTTGCCGTTTATAGGAAGCGATTGGTAAGAGCAGAAAAGGCAAGAGCTTGTGGACAAGGGGAAAATGGGTAAAATGGGAAAAATGCTGGAAAATGAGAAGGAGCGCTGCTGCTGGAAAATCCTGCCAGGAGGCGGTTAAAAAAACCAAGTTCCTTCACAGACGCTGACGTCGCCAAATTGAATTGTCATCCTTGTGTGTGTGTGTGGGTGTGTGTGTGTTGGTTGAGGTGTGTGAAACGGAAACGGAAGTTTGTTGGAATGCAGCTCGTACAGTTCCTCTTCCTCTTCGACTTCCACTTTAGCCCCTGCCACGCCCACCGATCACCGCCCCCAAGAACGTGGCCCATTATGAGGGCAAAGCCAAAAATGCCAGCGAAGCGCACAAAATCACTTCCGATGAGATTTCAATTTAGCGATTACTTAATTGACACTCAACGTAATGGAACTTTGCCAAAAATGCCAACACAAAACGGAAACGCACAAGGGGGCGTGGCAGGTGTTTTTCCTCTTCAAGTCACCCAAGTTGGCTTTTTTCTATTAATTAAATTTTGCCGTAATTGAATTCACTCGTTTTTACTCGAGGGGCAACCAACGCGTTTCGCTTGCTTCATAGAACATTTTTCCTTTTATGCATTTCCTTATTATGTATTTCCTTATTATGTATGTATATTCAATTAAATAAGTTTTAAAATAATATACAACAAATTGCAATTGATTATAGGTGCACAAGTGCCATTCGAAAAGTTACTGAAGTGTGGTGGTGTAAATCGTTTTTATTTTTTTTTGGTTAAACTCTGTGCCCCTATTGCTAAATCGACTGAACATTAAATATACAAAACGTGTGAGTTTATATTGTATATGTGCGGCCGAGTAATAAAAACAATAATGTAGCGCAAATTGTGCGCGAATGAATAAAACAAAGCGGAAGTAGGACCATAAAAACTGCGTTTAAACTCGCCAAACTCACGCACACCGCAAAACGGAAGAAGCGAAAGAGATGGCGAGATCTCGACAGAAAGAGAAAGAGAAAGAGAAAGGGAGAGAGAGCGAATGCGATGCCAGATAGAGATAGCCGAATACATCGGCTAAATATGCAGCGTCCCAGTTCAGGATGTATAACATTTTATGGGGACAACGGAAAACTCAGCGGTTTCCTTCCGGCACACTTTTTCCACCAACTTTGTTTTTTGGCCATCAGATTCCGTTGCCGCATTTTGACCTCCTTTGTTGTTGTCCATCGTAGTTGTTGTTGTTGTTGTTGTTGTTGTTTTTGACTTCACTGTTGTTGCTATTCTTGTTGTTGTTGTTCGAGATGATGGCGTGACACGATGGGGAAAATTAAAACCATAAACCAGCGAGAATGGCTGGCTAGGAAGGTAGTTTCAGCAGCACTTTTCATTTAGCCCAATCGCTGAGGCGCCTAATGAAGATTTGATCATTAAATACCGAAAGTAAATTAGAAAGGTTATAAAATCCATGGTAGAGCTGTTATAATATAATCTCGTAAGGCTTTAAATGTATTTTTATCGATCTAACTGCACGTAGGAATTCATAGACTATGGATTTTCCTTAAGCTAATTGCCTGATTTTTGCGCCACCACTGTCATTCGTTAACCCTTTGTGCTGCCTCATCTTGTACGCGTAGGGTTAATTTCGATGGCTCTTGGCCCGAGGCTTACCTGATGTTTGCCTTTAATTGGCATGAACGTCGCTGGTGGAAGGGCGTCGCCAAAGGAGATGGTGTGGCTTACATGGGCGCCGAAAGAGGGGGGGGGGGGGGGGTTGATAGTGCTGCCAACTATTGTGATTGACGAGCACTCGACTTGTTGCTGACACTGTTTGGGGCGATGGCTTAAGGACAATCTGCAGTCGAGACCGAGACCGAGACTCGCAGCACAAAAGGAAATCCGACACGGTCAAGTTGGATTCATGGAATCCGTTGGCAATTTGCTGCCTGTTTCCCCCACAACACATGAACATAAAAATATTAAAAGCTCAGTTAAATTGTTGCTATCGATTTATTTAGTAAAGCTAAGCCGATAATCCTCCTCGAATTTAATTCAAAATTTTAAGTGAATATTTTCTACTCCTGCACTACATAAGCTAGTCTAAAATGTTGCGCATTCTTTAAGCTCTTTAAATGTTTAAAGTTACCCTTGGGAAAGAGATGGCTACATGGCTTAGTAGTGAGACAGCAGGTTGCAGATAATAGCATATAGTAGCATGCGCTTGGCTATAAGTTCCTAACGTTTGATAAAAGCTGAAGTGGTAAACACGTCGACACGACAAATTGATGAAATTGTCAATTTATTCTCACGTCGTTTGTTGATTTTTTTGCCAGCCGTTTTCTTTCTTTTTTTTCTATGCCATTTCCAAGAACAAGGGCGAAAACAGATACAGATATACAGTTACATATACAGATACAGATATACTGCTACTGTGACAGATACAGATACAGATATACAAATACAAATACAAATAGACAGAGACAGAGACAGCAACAGAGCTTCAGATAGAGGGCAATAACAATAACAGAGCGTTTACCACTCGAATCGAGGACGAGAAAATCCTGGCAGCCAATTTAGACGTAATGGCAACAAATGTCGCTGGGGAGTGGAAAAGGCTTTTCCACCGCCGCTCCAGTGGCGCTCCAGTGCCGCTTCGGTGCCGGTCAATTGCTAGTTTTTCCACTTGTTTTTCACCACTTTCCACATCGCTTTTCAAACGGTTCAATTCATTCGCCTTTTGATTTCGCCTGAACGACTCTTTCTCTCACACACACACACACACACACAGAGAGAATGTCAGAGCAGGAACAATAAACGAACAAAAAAACAAAATGCCACTGAAGTTTTCCTCCTTCAATTTTCCCAGCTGCCAGTCTTTTGGCTGGCCATCGCAAGAACACTAGCGGAAATCGCAGGCGACAGGATACAAGGATGTGTCCCATTGACATGAAAACATAAAAGCTTACCAAACGATCGGAGTTCTCTGGCAGGAAAACGTTCTCCTTGACCATAATTGTTTCATTCACAAAGGTGAATCATACGAAAATATAATTCGTATTAAGTACTCGTTTTTAAATACATTATTTGGAAATATTTAAAATTAAATAGAAACAACTCATCTACTTCCAAGTTTGATATATATTGAGTAATAAGATTTAGCATAAAATAAATTTAGCAGTCAGACGAAAAGTTGCAAATTGTTCGAACCTCTCGGGACATTTTCCCGCTGGAGTAAAGCGGAATTATCAAGGAGCCGTAGGTGGCGAAAAACAATTTTCGAGCCTGCTAAAGCGATTTGTTATTGTTGCTGCCGTGCTGCCACTTGGAGTGCCACGGTGCGTATGAGTAATGACAACTGCCAGTCGAAATGGCCGGAAAAGTGGGCCGCCATATGATGATGAGAAGCGGGGGATAAGTGGGCATATAAAGGGAAATAGCAGAGACAGAGAGAGAGAGAGAGAGAGAAAGAGAGAGAGAGAGAGAGAGAGAGAGAGAGAGAGAGAGAGAAAGAGAATGAGAGAGAGAGTGAGAGAGTGGGAGTGAGAGAAGGATACCTGGACCTAAGCCCAAGGAAAAGTGTTTACTGTTTCGGCTCGTGTCCTTTTGTGGAAAATTCAGTTTGCCTCTTGTTGCTTCGGGCATTTTCGATGTTTCAAAATACCCTGTAATGAACGGGTTGTTATGCTTCCATTCGCACAGTGATATTCATAATTAATTCATAAAATCTCTTAATGGGAAAGCCACTCTCAAAGCATTTCACTCTTTATATGATTCTAACTTTATATAAAATATTGTATAGATACAATTTACTAGTAAAAGTATTCCATCTGTTTATAGTTTATCACATATTTAAAGTGCATTTGCCTAGGTCATTTGAATGATTCGTACTTGTAGCTGTCTTAACTGCTTTCACTTGCGTTCTTCGCTTTTTTGTTTTTTTGGGCTCTTTTGTAAGCCGCTCGAGCGAGGACTCTTTCTGGCATTGGCCATGTGGCCCCGCCCCCTAGGCACCAACTCCCCCACCCCCGCCCCCTCCCACACCCCTGCCCCTGCCCTTGGTCGGCCCTTCCGTTGATTGCATGTGATGATGGCGTTGATGCTACCATGCAATGTCACGCTCATGTCAACTGTCGGATTGTTATTGCACACACAGACACAGAAACACACACAGACACAGACGCACACACTGGCACAGAAACACACACAGACACAGAAACACACACAGACAGACAGAAAAACAGAGCAGAGGAGAGAGTGGCGGAGAAGGAGAGCAGCGGAAACGGAGAAAGGACGAAAAGGAGCGACGCACACAAAAGAACCTTTTGTTCGCCATTCGCACCTTGAATTGTATTTTTATTAATTTTTTATATCCACTTTCCTTGCAAGCAAAATGTTATGGAAATTAAGCTCCTCAACAAAAAACTACTAAATGGCAACTTAAAGCGCACACCAAAAGCAATACATATACATATACATATACATATACATATACATATACATATACATATGTATGTCCCAAATCTGTGTTTCCAGGAGCAACAAAAAAAAAAAAGAGATAAACAAATAAAAGTTGACCCTGCCGAAAACAAAGTTCGATTTAGACAAACCATTCAACATCTCTTCGTTTCCCCCTTTGGAGAACATGCTAAAACATTCACCCCCTCAATCAACGCCCCCCTCTTCCCCCCTCTGATGACCACTGCTGCACAGCAACAACAATAACAACAGCAACAACAATAACAACAGCAACAAAGGCAGCAAAGTGGAAGCTTTTATAGCTGACAGTTGGCCAGTTTGAAGTCTGTGCAGTAAATTTTGGCCACCAAAAAAAAAAGGCAAAAAAAAAAACCCAAAAAATGGGAAACGCAGCAATATGAGTAACGGGACACAATGGCAAGCGCTCTTTTTTTCCAAAAAATTTATTGAGCAACATTTTGGGGACATTTTATGCTCGTCGGCAGACGAACACTCGACACTAGTTTAAATCCCATTCGTTCAAAAGAAGTTAAGCTTTAAGCCAACAAAAAGGCGAAAATAAAATATTGAGAATCCAGCTAAAAGGACTTAAAATATTTTCGATTTCGTTTACTGCTGTTCAAAATTGAGCAGATATTTTGCATTATAGAACACCCAAATTCAAAATTATTTAAAATAAAACTTATTTCAAATAATATTTTACCTACAAAGAATTTATTAGTTTATATTTTGAACTAACCTAAATATCCTATCCTATCCTAAAATAGCTATTTTTGTATGATCTTTTTGCGCTCTAAAACACTTTCAAAATTCCACGTTTTTTTTTACGATTTTGTTATTGATGTCGCTGGTATTTTTATCAAATGTAACTTGTGTTTTGTGACTGTATCAATTTTTATTTAGTGTTTTTGTGGCTGCTGCTGGCGTTGTTAGTGTCGCATTTGAAATGTCAAATTTTTTATGACCCGCAGCGACGTTGCAACAGCAGCAGCAATAACACCGATAGATTGACATTATTGACAAGCGTCGAGCGTGGAACGAACCATTTTGTGTTCATCAACAGGACTCCCCCGACATCCTTTTGCCTGCCGCTCCCTTGACACTAAATTTTCCAATTGAATTTATGGTTTTTGGGCTTGGGCTTGGGGGGCTTTTGTGGCTTAAAGTCCACTGTATGTCTACCCCTTTTTTCACTCTGGGCTTTTTGTGTACTTATGTTTATTTCAATTTTTGGCTCCATGCAGCAGCGCCGACGTCGCGGTTTATATGCCGTTTTTATTTTATGAATCGCACGTGGTCCATTGAACCAACTTGATTAGGAAACTTTCGGGCCTTCCATTTTCCGGGAGATTTGGGATTTTTGATGGCCGGCGTAAAAGCGGGCGAGCGAGGAAATTGGTACAGGTGGAAATAGTGGAGTGCCTGGGAAAATATCCTTGCCTTTCGCCTAAATAAGCCATTTGTCAGGCTTACGAACCAAAACCAGCCAACACCGCCCCCCTTTTACCCCCCTTTACCCTCGTTTCTGTTAATTACGAAACTCTCTGACTCCCTCTTCGCCGGGAGGGGGTGGAGGGGGGCTTAAAGGAGTGGTGGGGGGTAAGTTCGCTTCAAAAATGGAAAAACAAGGCGAAATCACAGCCTTTAACACGGCAAACATTCATTTCAATTGCCCCGAGTGGCCAAAACGAATCATTTCACAGCCCTTTCTCCGCCCTTTGACCCCTGACCCCTGACCCTCGACCCCTGGCCCCTGGCCCCTTTGCTATTAAAACTGGCGCGTTGCTGCATAAAAATTACACACACACACACACACACACACTTACACACACAAGCTCCACGGGGAAAAGACACGAAAATATCCCTGCATCGGAAAAAATAGCACAGGAAACGGCCATTAACTTTATAAAAAATAACTTTAAATTGCCATGTAGCAACGAGCTGAGAAACGAGATTGAAATACCCAGATTTTCCATTAATTTAAGTGTTTAATCGTTTGTTTGATTGTTAACAACTTCAGACCTATGAAAACATAGATTTTAATTTTTGTTGTAAACGAAGAAGACTTCATATTTTATTACCTGAAAAATAGAAATTATGTTACCATGTTTGCCACTTAAAAAAATTGTGTAAATTGAAACTTTTTGCATAAAAGTAAATTTAAACTGCTGCATAGGCCATATGCGAACGGAGCATACCCGGCGAATACCCTAGGCCGCCGGCTGTTCGGTGGAAGGGGTGCAATAAAAAATTGTAAAATATTTCACAACATATTTTTGTTGGTCGCACAGTCGTCTCCACTTGATGGCCATGGTCAGTGTTGGGCGTTTTAAGCAATCCACATGACCATAAATCCAGCAGCTCCCCTCCCCCCCCCCCACCATTTCCCCCCTCTTGGAGCTCGTGTTTTTATTTTAAAATTTTCCTTTCCTTTTGCGGGCAAGGGTTAAAGGGGGGGTGCGTCGCTTTTATGACGCATCCCAACGAACAACTTTTGACCACTTCGCCAGACCGCGACATTCCCATTTCCACGCCGCGTGAGGGGAGCTGAAAATTTTGGGGGGGGGGGGGGGGCTATCCTTACCAACCCCTCTTTGCTCCCCCCTCTGATGGATGTTGTGCAGTTTTTGCAAACGCCTAAAAGTATTCCCAACTCTGGTTTCGGCTTTGGCATTGCCTTCACTTGGCATTCCAGCAGTTTTCCGACCTATTTTTTGTGGCCAAAGATTTGCCCCGTCCCTTTTTTGTGTGCCCGATGTTTTTCGTTTCGACATAACTCACAGCACACCCCATGTCCATGTCATTGGGCTACAGTGAACCCTCGTTTGGATGGCGGAAAAAATACTTTCAGTTTGCCACAAAATAATACTTCTATCGAAAGAAATAGTGGGCAAATTTGAAACGGAGGTTCGAACGATCAGAAAAAAAAATGGAATTTGTTAATAAACAAATATAAAATGCAAAAATACTTTAAATAAATGATGAACAAAGGTGGAATAAATTGCAGGGTAATCCCGCATTCGTTGCGTATTTCGCTTGCCTGTGGCTTCTTTGAGGTGAACCGAAAACTTTTTGCTGCTTGGGGCCTGTTTTGAAGCGTTTTCCTCCGCTTTTCCAGGGACATTGCCGCACGCCCACCTCACCCCTCACCTTACCCCGCCCCCCTTGGGGGCATTCCGCTTTGCATGCCAAACACTTTCGCTATGTAGTTTTTTTATTTTTTTTGTTTTTGTATTTTGCCCGAAAATGTTTACACAAAATGAGATTTTATGCGGCAAATTATTATTTATTGCCAGGAGAGGCAAGGACTTTATCTATGCCGATAATTTCGATAAAAATATGTCGTAAATTGAGGTTTTTCCCTCTGTTTTTCCGTTTTCCACAGCCCGCCGGGGGGCAATGTGCAATAATAAAAAAAAGCGTATGAAAGCTGTTTAAAGTGTGCAAACGCTTTGCATATTTCAGTGCTTCAGCTGCGACGCCTTGAGTTATGCAACAAAAATATACGTTCAACTCTAATGAGGAATGCCCGAAAGGGGAAGCGAGATGTACAGATGGATAGATAGAGATGGATAGAGATGGATTGAGCCGCGTTAATTACAAAATGAACTGATAAGCTGACAAACTGACAAAAGCGGCATTCATCATATGGTGCCTTTTTTGACACATTTCACGGCCCATTTAACACGCGCCCCAAATTTAATTTACAACTGTCAGTGGGTTAAGATGGCCTGGGCGGGCTAAGGGTTAAGGGGTCTACCGGTTGTAATTGACCAACTCGGCACCGGCTGGCCACGATTGACATTTATTTGCATTTAATTAATCTGACATTTTAAATTAACTGCACACCATTTGGGCAGGTCGCTCGCTCGCTTGCGTCTGTCTTGTTTAATTTTGATTTGCAACACATTAACCATCATCCAGCAGCATTGTTGCAGTAATGCCGAGCATACCCCCCCCCCCCCCACGCTCCACCCGCACCCTTGCACCCTTGCACCCTTGCACCACTGAGCCCGTTGTGCCGGCAATTTCATTCAATTGCACGTGCCCCGGACAGGACGAGGCCCAATCTAGGCTGTCACTCAAAGGCACTGCTCCTGGCGGCGCGTGGAACTCGCCTTTGGTTAGAGCCAGTACATTGCATCCCAGCCGAGTGCACTCGCAGAAAATTCCCTATATATATATATCATTTAATTTAGCCTATATATATCACATAAGAATAATAGCTGAGAACTTCTTTGGCTGTCGCATGCGGCACAGTATTTCTGGCAGTGCAGTCGTGGCATGTTTAATAAAGTCAAACAGACACACTTCAGGCCACACGTTGCACGTGCATTGCAGCGCCATCTCTGTCGCACCGCCTATGGCCGTCTCTTTCGCTTTCTCTGTGTGTGTGATGGCGAGACAAAGTAAACTTTGGCGCGCAGACACGCGTAATTAAATGCAACAACAGAGCCGAGGTGGCAATACCCCAAACCCCCCCCTCACCACCCCCCCCCAGCCAAGTGTGTGTGTGTGACAATTTGCAACAAATCGTTGCGACATGCTGAATGCAGCCAACCAAGCGGGCCACGCCCACAACTGTGGGCGGAAGTTCAGGGGCGGCGAAAAGGGGCATGGCGCTGGGCGGTTTGGTGACCCCCAGCAGTGGGCAGCCACAAACACATAGACACACGCACCCCCTCCCCCCCCCCCCCCCTGCACATTTACACTCACCCGCACACGCACACAACCGCACACACTCACACACACACACACACACACACACACACACACACACACAGGCACACACACACTTACTTACTTACTTAGGCAACAGACAGACACACATACGCCTCTAATGCGCTTTTGTCGTGCATTGTTAACATGCTGCGTGGAAGAGCGAGGGGGGAGGGGGTGGTGGTGGTGGTGGCAGAGGGAGGGGATCGTGGGGGGAGGGGCTGACCAGGAGGGGCTGTTTGAATCTCCAGCAGGCAGGGACACATCATCATCGCCATCATCATCGTCATCATCATAGCTGTCAACACGTTGACAAAACTCAGAGCAGACACAGGTAAAGTGGAAGAGGAATTTCCCAAGCCCCCCTATTCCCAAACCCCGCCCCCCCCCTTGTCCCCTTTTCCCCTTGGTGGGCGACCACCCCCACAGACGCCCTGTGCCTTTTCCTGGTCACAGATGTGCTGCCACATTGACAAAGTTGTTGGCAGTTGCCAGGAGATTGAGTTCAGAAAAGACCCTGGCAGAATAGGGCGCAGATGGAAGATGAGTGGGTACTTGGGGGGGGGGAGTTGTGGGAGGGGGGGGGGGGGGGCGGACTGAAAAAGCAGCTGCTTTGCATGCATTTTCCTTAGCTTCCGCAAGAGCACCCCATCCGCCCATCCGCCCATCCGCCGTGCCGCTGTCTTTGCTGCAAATGTGTTGCTTCCGTCAATTTGCAAACCTTATCAGAGGCTCTCCAAAAGACAGCACCTTAAGCCGCTCCACTGAGAGAAAACATTGGTCTTTAGATTGTAGTGCACTATCATAAACAAAAACGTGTAGCTATAACCAACAAAAAGAAGCAGCCTTTGTAAAATGACTAACCAAAAAGAGGTGGTTCAAAAAACATAGCACACATTTGTGGGCATGCAGCTGACCTCTTGTTTATTAATTTTATTATTATTATTAATTTCTGTCAGTGTCGTTACACACACTGGCGCAAACCTCGCTTGGCAGCCTGATCCTTTTGCCTGTCGCATTCGTGTCGAGGTTTTGTACAATTTCATGTTTAATTTCCATAATTTATTTATGTGTCCTACGGTGTATTGGATTCTGTGTGCCACTGTGTGTGTGTGTGTGTGCGTGTGTGTGTGTGGGTGGAGTGTAAGTGTGTGGACCTCTAATGCCTAATCACAACTACCATCATCATCTAACGGAGATGCAGATAGATGCTTAGTCACTCTGTCTATCTAAGTACGCACACATTTAATGCAGGCGCTTGTGTGTGTGTGTGTGTGTGTGTGCATACTGTGCATAGGTGTGAGTATCTCTGTTCTGGTGTCTCTGTGTGTGCGTGTGTAATTGGCACTCACGTAGCCATTGATTGGCAAGATTTGTTGAAAGCTGCCTGAAAACCCCCCCAAAAACCAAATTGAACCAGAGTTGGACAACCATTTATGTGGGCGTGTATTTGTGTGTGTGTGTATGTGTGTTTTGCGGCTATAACCATCTATATATGTATATGTGTATGTGTGTGTGTGGATGTTCTTTTGATGGCAAATTAGTCGAATGAGTATGCCATTTGCCGAAAAGAAAATGAAACGAGACACAGTTACTTAGCGTCAGGTAAACTGTTTGCATTTGGCTGACTGGAAAATCTGAAATTTTATTGGCCTAAAATGTTTACATTTCTAATTTATTTCAATGAAATGTGATTATTTGTGAGTTTCTTTTAATTTAATTCAATTTAAATGGGCTTAAAACATATAAACAACACTGCGTATGAGTGATATTTACTTGCGTATAACATGTAACTTTAGAGTTTCTTAAATTTTATTCAGCAGTTTCTTTACTAAAGCACTTTAATTTAAATTAGCGTGCGATATCTTGAAATTCCGCCCACTTTTGCATATATTCCAGTAGTCTTTATCTCACTTGTACGATGTTTTTGTGCCATTTTTGCTTTCATTTCATTTTGTTGCTTTCGTTTTCCGTGCTTTTCGGTTGAATTTGCATGCATAAATATTTCAAAAGCGCGCTACAATCTCGGCCAGCAAAACAAAACGTTTGCACTTGGACTCCTTACAACAGTTGCCACGCCCACAGCAGAAAGGGGCGGCCAGAAAGCTGGGGGCTTACGAGTGCACAAGCTTTGCCACACACACACACACACCTCTAATATGGCATTTGATGAGGGGTTTTCGCGGAAAGTGGGGCGAAGTGAAAGGGCCAGAGACTCGCTTAAAAATTCCCGACAAATGCGGGCACAAATGAAATGAAGGTTCAAGCTAAATGAAATTTCACAACACGCACATACACACACACACACACACACACACATTTGGCCTGTGCGAATTTTCAATTATTTTTTACAATGCAAACTTTGCACTAACAATGAACAGAAAAAAGGAGGGGGGGTGGTGGAGTGGAGTGGGAGACACCGGAAGGCGGCAAAAACATAACATGCACTTATAGTCACGGCACGGACTGTTAATTGGCTTTCGGGTTCCGGCGGAGTGAGCGGAGTGGGCGGAGTCACACGAGCCACTGGATTAGGGGCATTTTGCAACTAAGCAATACAAAATCAGGGCAATTGTGTTCGCCATCAATCAAAATTGTGGCTAGAATACAATGATATCTTATTTGTTTTCGATTTCTTAATGTAGAAATAATGTGTTCTTACTGAACTTAATTTAATTTTAATTTATTCATTAATATAGTTTATTTTGCAATGGACTATATGTCTTTAATGAAACTGAGTTTAATTTTAATTTATTCATTAATATAGTTTATTTTGCAATAGACTAAGTGCCTTTAATGAAACTGAGTTTAATTTTAATTTATTCATTAATATAGTTTATTTTGCAATAGACTAAGTGTCTTTAATGAAACTGAGTTTAATTTTAATTTATTCATTAATATAGTTTATTTTGCAATGGACTAAGTGTCTTTAAAGAAACTGAGTTTAATTTTAATTTATTTGTTAACACAGTTTATTTTGCTATGGACTAAATGTCTTTAAAAAAACTAAGTTGATGCTTTTTAAATTTATGAAATAAACCAATTAGCTTGCTGTCGATGAGGTTGTAAAGTGCTGCAAGGCATCTAACTGTTTGAAATATTTTTAAATTCTTTACCGCTTTTCCATACAGTGCCCATCCGCCCTTCGTGGAGGGGGCGTGTCTTATAAATACCGCCCTAAATGCGCTCACATCCGGTCCTCGACAAACTGAAAAGAGGGGGGGGGACAGGTGATTTGAGTGGTGTGGAAAATCCACCTAGGAAGAAATCCCCCTGGAAAATCCCCCCTAGCGACCTGAAAAGCCTTTCGCCTCAGCTCGATCCGGAGTTGGGTGTCAGAAATGTGTTATTTCCAACACTATTTAATAGCGCAGCAACAACAGCAAAAGCAATTTCCAAACCCCACACCCCCGCACGCCCCCCCTCTCACATTTTTGCCGCCGTTTTCCCATCATTCCCATGCAAGAAAATTGAATTCAATTTTTCCCCCCCGGCTCCTGCTTAATGCGTTCGCTTGCTATTAACTTGGCCAGCAGCTCCGTGTTCCTGTTTTTGTTGCTCGTGTAGTTTGGCGTGTGACATCATATGCCAACAACTGCACCAACAACTGCAACAGCAACTGCAACAACAACTGCAACAACAACTGCAACAACAACTGCAACAACAACTGCAACAACAACCAAACAGAATCAAGAACTCGAGACTTGAAAGCACCTCGTAATACCTGTTCTTTACATGCTCGTTTTGGAAGGGAGCTGATTAATTTGGGTCTAAATTTGGCTACTTAAATTTTTGCACATTTTTTGCATTGGTTTTTTGCAGTTTAAAACTGTTATTTTTGCACTTTTAGAGCAGTAATACCCTGCGTAGCTGTTGTTGTTTGCTTTATATTTATTTAATTAAATTACTGTACCTGCCGCGACGAACCGGGCATACCCTTGAATGCCCACAGGTGCAGGGTGTGGAACAAGAAACTCATTTGCCGTCGCTCACTTCCTCCACTTCACACTAGAAAGCAACGAGAGGCAAAGAGCACGAACTGAAAGTTTTCAGACCCGCGCCGCTGCCTTCCACCCCTGCCACGCCCCCACACACCTTCTTTCTGCACGCCTTTCTCCTCGCCTTTCTCCACTCATTTTCCCAGCAGCAACAGCAACAATCGCGACTTTCATTGCATTCTGTGTCAAGGATCTCTTTGCTCCATTTTGCTCTTGTTTTGTCTTCAATTCTGCCGCCCACACCCACTTCACTGTCTCCCGCCCCCTTTAGCACCCCTCCCCCAGCTCACTGATTTTCTTCCTCAGTTTTGCATTTAAAATAAAAATTGTTTTGTTTGAGGCAAAACAAGAAGAGGAGAAATCGGGACATTATCATGAACTGGGCAGTGAAATTTAAGATTATTCCCTTGCAACGCACTAGCCATTATTGGGTGCACTGAGGAAAATGCGCAAGATCTTTTGGTTAAATATAAATACTATTTAAACTTTAAATATTATAAATAATATGGTAGTATGTCAACCAAGAACTAAGTAGTATATAGCATATAAATTGATTCCATAACCAGCTGATTTAATCGCAAAACGAAGCTGTTTTCTTTTACATAGTGATTACGATCACATAAGAGAGCGTTTAGCATAGTGCCTTAACCCACGAGGTGCACTGTCATACCTTAACCCACTTACCATTACTGCTGTGAGTACTGCTGTTGTTGTTGTTGTTGTTGTTGTTGCTGCTGTTGTTGTTGGTGCTATTATGACCGTGCCATAAATATGCATAAAAATGTCGGCTCGAGTTTGAGTTTTGTTATTGCATTCTGCATTCTGCAGTAAGCCACAAATGGAACTTAACTTTTATTGCACGGGCCATCGCCCACTCCACTTCCCCCTTCACTCCACCCCTGGGCACCCCAAAAGTAGTCCTGGGAAAACAGGGCGCATTTACCACACCCCCACCCCCTGCCCCAACTAATGTTTCCATTTAGTTTTGCCCATGTGTTCAGATAGAATCGTTTGCCATATTATGATGTTATGCATTGAAATGCAGTCAAATAAGAGGGGGGGGGGGGGGGAAATGCGAATCGTGGGACATATATAGCATATATATATACGAGTATAGTATATGGCCAACAAAGGGTGGTTGTCATTGGACTATAGTTGGGTGGGAAAGTTGGGGAAAAATGGGGAAAATACCAAAGCTAGTGCAAATAGTGAAAATAAAGGAAATAGTAAAAAAAGTAAAAATAGTGAAAATAGAGAAATGCGGCTAAGGAGACGCCTGGAGCATTGCATGACAAACGGAGCGACACATGAAAAGTGGCTGCTAGTCAGTAAACTTGGCTGAAAATTTTGGAGGGAAAGCGTTTAGCGGTTAGCGGGAAAATGCAAGGGTAAGGGTAAGGGTAAGGGTAATGGCAACGGTAAAGGTAAAGGTAAACCGCTCTCGATTTGCATGCAAACAAACTCGGGTAAAAGGCGACGGACGAAGTGCATAAGTTTGCAATTTACTCGAAAGTTTATGAACTGCCTTGGGGCAATCGCCAGCCCTTTTCCCGATTTTCCACTTTCCCCTTGTGCTTGTGTGTGTGTCTTGCATATTTATAGATAAGGATACAGAAAAATTCAAAAAAAAAATAAAATGCTATATGCTTTTGCTTTTCTTACCCCTTTGTTCATTTGCATTTTGTTTGTACAACTCAGTAAATATCAATACACTGCAGTGGAGTAAACAAATGAAAATCAATGATGAAAAACATTTATTTAAAGAAATATTTGATTACCAAAAAGTACAATAGCTTATTAAAATATCACTTGCAGAAAAATTACTGACATTTGCTACATGCCAATTCATTTCAATAATATTCATCCAGTTTCAAGCCAAAAACATTTGTGTATTGTATGCATGCTACATCATTCCAATATATTTACTTGGTAAAGCGATGACGATTCCAACTAACTATTTCAATCAATTATCAAATGAAAAAGCCATACTGAAAACGCTTTTCAAGCAGAGCATTTCGGCACTTGAGAAAGTCCGGTGCTTCCTCTTTTCGCTTTTCTGCATTTAAATATTCCAATTAATATTTTAAGAAGCATTTCTCCGGCAATCAAATAATTCAATTCATTTTTCCTGCCCCGCTGTCGGCTTTTCTTGGCCCTTCAATTTTATTTTCGTTTTCATTTCGTTTCGTTTTGGGACATTTTACAAATGGCCACAAGATGGCGCTGCATCAAGATGGAAAACCAGCAAGAAGAAGAAGAAATAGTGGCTGTGTGTGTGGAAAACTAAAAGCGCAATTTAAGTGGAATTTTGTTATTATTTTCAGCTTTTATATCCTCTTTTTTTGATTAGTCGGTATGGGCCAGGATTAAAGGGAAGGAGATTGCCATTGTCACAGAAAATTTCTTAAATGTTTTGAATATTTTATGATGGCAAAATCTGCAACCGGCAGAGCAGAGCAACAATGGCCATAACCGAAAACAATGGCCAAAGGACTGTAAATCCTTTTTCCCCCCTCTCTCTCTCTCTCTCTCTTGGTATGTTGCTGTTTGTTGCTGTTGGTTTTAAGCTTACAGTATTCTGTTTTCAGTTTTCAGTTTTCGGGGGTCTCAACAAAATATTCATGGGAATAATATGCTTTTAATTAAGGCATTCTTTTTTCCACCTCACCCACCAACACTGCGAGCCATTTCATTTTATTTCCATTTAATTCTCGTTTGTTTATTTGGATCGCCTGCAATTGACATTCGTCCAAGAGTTGCCATAGGGTTTTCCCAGCTCCAAAAGCTGCGTTTTCCCATTTGCATACCAAGGGTGCGGCATTATCATAAAGATTTCATGGCAAATAAAAAACAAATATTGAGCTATAAAGGGTTCTCAACTGGGCTGCTTTTAATGCATTTTAATTATTAGATTGCTGAGATTCTTAATAATTTTATATATTTTGCTTATTCTCTTTACAGGTAAACACAATTCAAGCACTTCAAATACATCCCATTCAATTGGCATTGCAAAAGCCATCAGAAGACTGCTAGGTGAACTGCCAACATATCACAAAAACCATTTCTACCATAGAGAAATATGCTTAATAGGTTACAGATTTCGAATTTTTTTAAATGCAAATTTAAAGGTTTCCTCGTAGTTTCTCACAACCGCAAAGTCACTCATTCCATCGCGATTAATGCTTAGCTTTATGTCACAGGACTTTGAAGGAGTGGGCTCTTCGCCAGCCATTTGGCAGGTGGGCAGGACAAAAGCTCGATGACTGATCGGCGGCCATTTCCACTAGCGGAAGTGAAAAATAATGCATGGTGCGGCAAAGTGGCGCATTTAATATTTCCGCACCACTAAGCCAAGTCGCCGCCACCCACATAAAGCCACCAGCTATGCATTCAACCCCCATCCCCCATTCCCCCTGCAGCTCTCCTTCAAGTTTCCGTGCAACGTGGCGTATACGCTACATTTCAAAAGGGCCGCCTAAAAGTATGCTTTAAAATGCTGCATGCCTATAGTACTATTCTAGACCTTTAAAAAAACATTCACAAATCGAATGAGTGTGCAGATATGTATTATTTGGGTCACATTCTTTCTCCAAGTGTAACTACTTTTGTTACGGAGATTGGTGTTTTGTGGCCGAATGCAATCCAACATTGGCCGTGTGCAGCTGACCCTAAATCACTGGCCACGACTGTGCGGCCAGCGACACTTGCCGGCAATTGTTGACCCCCTTTCCCGGAAACCACCCTTCCCCCCCTCTCCCCCCTGCCTTAGCCCTTCGACACTGCTGCAGTCATCGATTATTAACAGCGAAAGGCGTTGGGGAACTGGGAGAGCTGAGAACTGAGAGCTAAGGGCTAAGGGCCTCGGACGGGTTAAGAGAGGTAATGGGCAAAGTAGTGAAGGGTTAACGCATCCACATTTGGCTGCGATTGACCAACGACACCCGAGGGACACCCATCCCCACTTAACCACTGTTTTCCACCCACGCCCATGCCGTATGGGGGTTTTTCGCCTTTAAAGTTTAAAGTTTTCCCTTTAGACCATCAATCGCTGGCAATTAAAAGCCGAATTGCATTTTCCAATAATGCTGGCATGCAACGCGATTCGGGAAACCCTTAACCCTTAACCCCTGGCCCCACTATCCATTGGTTTTTTTCATCGGTGAGGGGGAGGGGGAGGAGGAGGGGGTGCGGCACAAAACGCCGGCGAAATTGTTTGGCATCGTTTGGCCTAATGCTAATTTCGCGCCGCCTGCCACCATAAACAACATCAGGGCTGGTCACACCGAGTGCCCCCGAACCCCCTAACCCGCTGACCCCTTGACCCCTTGAACCCATCGCCACTGTAACCTCTTAACCCCCCGACGGCCAGCCCACTTTTCGTGCCCTCTGGTTCGCAGTGCGCGTGATTTCATTTTGAACGCGCTTCAAATTCAAATTAATGCGACACAAATGTTGCACAGCAGGGAAATGGCCAGTTGAAAAGCGGGAAAGCGGGAAAACGGAAAAAGGGGAAAAGAAAATTCAAAAAAAAAAAAAGTCAGTTGTATAGAAATTATCCAAAGTAAAGAGGTTCTTGCGTACCTTTAATGTTATAAAAACAGCACGAGCTCTTATTGAATCTAAAAAGCGATTAAACGAACTTTTTAAATTATAACTACCCTTTGGAGAGCACATGAAATTCGATTTTCTTTTTTTATGTTCCTCGACCTTCCTTATTTGCCTCGCCACATAAAGAGAATCCCTCAATTTGCAATTACTTTTGTTCTCCATTACATGACAACAGACCCTTATTTTCAAGGTCATTAAGCATTATCCACATCAAGATCAGAGCGGCGTGCTTATGGCCACTTAAAGTTACTCCAGCATTTCCTCGAACTCCTCTGCATTTTGTATTTTTGTATGCCAGGTTGCATTCAACTGCGATTCGAGTCAATGCCATTGTCCTTTGGGCCAGGACAAAAGGATTTTCACTAACAACAAGGCAGCCAGCCAGTGGATGGCAAAGCGAAAGAAAGCCATAATAAAGCCCCACAACGACACGAAAACGAAAAAAGGAAAGAAAAGAAAAGCAAGAAAAACCGAGCGTGGAAAAATCCTTTTGTGTCAATTTTAAAGCTCAGTCAGGGATACAAAACCAGCTGGTGTTAAAGAATGCTCTTACATTCGACTATTATATTACCCTCAAATATATTCAGTGGGAAAAGAAGATAAGTTTTAATACGGATATGCTTAAACTATTCAAATAAGATCCACATCTCTGGTCAGATAGTTTGAAATGAAATTTCCCTAAAAATTACGCATACGCCCCGTAGCGCCGGAGCACTAAAGCTTATCCTCATTTAATGAATCGCATCGGAAAACACGTTTAAAAGTTTAACAACTCAAGAATGAGACGACAACCTAAGTACTGCCATCTCTCTCAGTCATTTTCTCTGTCGCACATTAAAGTAGTGGCAAAGTTCTGTTTTTTTTTTGTCTTGTTTTTGTTTGCATGAAAATCTCAGTAGCTGAGTTTTCTTTGATTTTTTCATTTTTGTTTGGCTGCTTGGCTGTTTTGCTGTTAGCACGTTATTCCCACTGCCTGTCTCTCTTTTCCACCCATCCAGCCTCTCGCTCTATTTGTTTGGGGAACGTGCCGAGCCGTAGACAGAGACAGGTAGAGCGGCGCTGAAAGAGATGGCATGCAAAAAGAAAGCAGGCTGCCGCGCATTTTGGCAGGCATTAATTTCTCCCGTGTGTCACATAGCGGGAATTCCCCTTCTTCCACATGCACTTTTTCTAGCTCTCAGAGATGCCAGCTGCAGCAAAAAATAAAAAAAAAGCTAAACGAGAATGTTATTATTTAATTAAGTGAAACAATAACACATACAAAAAGTATGCATAAAATATACAGAGCAGATATACAATTGTATTTTTGTTTAATATACAATAGCCACTTTGATGGCCTAGCTCTGGCTATTTAGTAGCCAGGTGAGCATCTCCACTGGGCACTGTTGTTGCTGCCTATCAGTTTATGCCAGAGTTTAAATTTGCTTGTTGTTTTTTTCTCGCTTTGGTTATTGGTGTTTTTGGTTGCACAACGTGTTTATGGAGTCACTTCTCTTAGTTTCTCAGTTTCCCAGTTTCCCAGTTTTCCAGTTTCCCGGATTGGCTGCAATGTCACGTACATATCGTTCACCCGACTTTTCCCGCCCACTTTTCCGCCTTCGTGAGCTTTTCTTCTTCTCCCCTTTATTATCACAATTGACAAGCAAATTAGGCCGCCATTGTTAGAGAGATTCTATGAATCAATTTTGAACTGGGAATTATTTTGCTTTCACCATTTAACATGCAAAACGTATTAAAGTTGATCTTATTATTGCAATAAATGAATATTAATATAAATATTAAGTAGTGTAGGTCATGATTTACTTTGCATTCCCACTGCCACTGCAACTGCAAGTGCAGCTTCATATTTAAATGTCCTTGCATTGTCCTGCAGTTTTAAGGGTTCCAAAATTTATGTACTGCTTGTTTGTATGCCATTAATTATGCCAGCTTTTCGGATCGCGGAGATTATTATTAATATGTGCGCACTGGTCGTGTTCCCGGAAACGGTGCGCTGCATCCAGAATCCTGCTGAATCCTGCTGAATCCTGCCGAATCCCGCCTGCAAGTAGAGTCCTTTGAAGTGCTTTTCGCTCTTGTTTTGCTCATTGAATGTGCGTAAGGTCATCAAATATAAATTGCGTGTGTCTGCGTCTTTTCGTGTATGTGTGCATGTGTGTGTGTGTGTGTGTGTTTGTGTTTTTGACCTGCAGTTGAAAGTTGCAGATGCGAGGGGTGCTTATGAAGTTATGAACTACACATGTACATCTAGATTGATTTATTTAACATGCTGCTTAAGTATACAAAGCATTTGGAATATTAAGCTTATCAATAAATAGGCATTGCCATATTGAGTGAAAACTTTTCAATTACCCCTCGCCGACCGCTCGCTGCTTACTTTGCCCGGCGTCTGTGACGTCGACGTCAACGTCATCGTCCGCATCGGTGGGCCACACGTCATGGCAGCGTGCTGCGGGGTGAGGAGCGGTGCGCAGGTGGAGAGGTGGGCAGTTGGGGAGGTGGGCAGTTGGGGAGGTAGGAAGGTGCAGGATCCACGGGATTCATCCATTGGCTTGTTGCCGCGGTCGCATTAACCCTTCACAGCCGCTGCGGGTCGACATTGACGTCGTCGCCCACGTCAGCGCTAAAAATAATAGGCCGCCTGTGTGCATACAAATGAGTCCCAGGACAGGGCGCCGCGTGCACTGCAAAAAATATTGCACAATAAGTATATAAATATAATTAACTATATTAATAGTAATAGCTGCAGTTGCTATTAGAATTAAAAATTATACATCCTACGCCGCTAAAAATCACTAAACCTTAAAAATCTTTTTTTTTTAATTATTAAAATAATTAAATTATTGTACTGCTACCTTCAGGCAGCCTAAACAATTATATGTTTAAGGAATAGGACATAGTAATACTATTGCATTAGACATAAAGTTAACAATTTTTGATTATATTCGATGATACATGTTTTATATTTTTAAATATTTATTAATATTTATTGACAACTAATACTAAGCATATTTATTACGACATGGTTCTAAAAGATAGATCCTGTGGGTGGAGTCTTTTTAATCTTCTCCTTACATAAAAATGTATTACGACTTCTTCGCTAAATGCAAATCTCAATTGATATAATCATAGTAACTCCTAAAACTTAAGTAAACAACTTTTGGCCGCTCTGAATTTCAATCTGCTGAGGTATTCCCTTTGAAAACGCTTTTTCTTTTTCTTCTGTGTGATTTTTGGGTGGGCGATGGTGTTGGGGTGGGGGATGGGGGGTGGGGGAATGGCTGCGAGCATGCAATTATGCCAGCTGCCCCTCCTGCCCCTTGCAACCCCCCAACCGAACTGCACGCCCTTTTCTTTTATGGCCATGCTCTGGCGCCTGTGTGTCTGAGTTTTTGCCTTTTTTATTGCAACTATTTGCATGACAGCGTATAATAATTTACTCGTTAAAAAAAGGATCTCACTTTGGTGGCATAATTAACGGCATCTCTGCTGAAACCACCCCCCTCCCCCCACATATTTTATTTTATTTTTTTGTTTCTTTTTTTTTTTTGCCTTTTCACTCTGTTTGTTGTATTTTGTTTGGCCAAGTTGCATTTGGTTGCTGCCCCATTTTGCCATTTTCACGTTTTCCGTTGTTTGTGTGCTCTTGTCCTCCAGTTTTCCACTTTTGATGCAATATTTATTTGCTTATTTGTATTTGTACATATTTGTATTTATTTAATTTCTTTTGCTCCTTGGCCTTTGTTTGCCGGCCAGGTTATGTTGCATAAATATTTAATTTATTTCCATTTGTGCGGATCCTCAAACGGATATAAATTATTATTAAGCTGATTCGTTTACTTGCTCATTTTTTGTGCAACAAACATGCATTGAAATTTATTTTGATTTTTATGTTTATGTTTACCACTTCGCTGTTGCATTTGCAAATTTATCACATATAATACTGGAAAATTTGTCATGTGATTTAGTGTCACGAATTTATTTATAAATTAATGCCGGAATATGCATTTTATGTGGGCATTTTGCAGCGCTATTAATTATTGAAATGAAATTACAAATTAATCACAGCCTGCCACGCCCTCCGGCCTCCTCGCTTATCCACATGCTGTCGTTTCGAATCACGTACGAAATCACATTACTGGTCAACAGTGGGTTAAGCGGCTGCGGTCATCGATACTGATACATTTGGTTGGGCGGCAACTTGTGGGATAATCTGTGGGTGGTTTTAATATCTCTCGAGCAGGTGCGACATCAGTCTGAAAAATGTATAAAAATTGCATTGCGTTGAATAGTTAAGTGTTAAGTGAATTCTCTAACCGAGAAGAGTTTATGAAACCAATCATTTGAAATGTAATTTAAGCACAATTAATTGAGCTAACATTTACTTATGCGAGACATTAGCATGCATAAATATTCGTTAAGTATCGCAATCGATCCACTGAAAGATCCCACCTCTGGATTGAATGACTGCGCCCTGCGATGGAATTTTAAAACCCTGAATGCGAAATCAAAGGCAAACATTGTAAACTGAGACGTGCCTCGATGCGATGCGAAATGCCCGCAACAATTTGCCGGACATTATGACGCGGCTTCATCGCTTTCGCATTACATTTGCCCTTTTCCCATTTTCCGGGTGAATGTTGCGGCTCTTTGGAGTTTTCCTTTCCGGTTGCCTCATCTCGGCATATTAGCTAAAGCGGAAAATGCGCAGTCTAAACTGATTTTCCTTGTGTACTAGCAATCAATGCTATTTAGATTTCGGAATTTCACAAAAGTCATAAAACCAATATCACCCAATTGTTTATGGTATATATTTGCTGCTGTATTTTAGTTAATTTTTATATAATTTTTAAAGGGCATTTCAATGGTCGGTAGTTCATTTTATCTGCTACCAATATATTATTCTCTTTGGATTCGTCTGCTTTTTTTGGCTTCGCTTCCTTTATGACTGCCAAATGCACTCTCCACATGACCAAACTGGCTTAAACCCCTACAACATGCCCCAGCCATTATTCAAAAAGCCCCCTTCCCCCTCAACTTCCCCTCAAAAAAAAAGGGAAAAAGAGTGCCAAAAAAAAAAAAAGGGGAAGAGAGAAAGAATCGTTTGGAGTTTGAAAAGCTGTTGCCAGTTATTGTCTGGCCCTCAAATGTATGCTATGTTTTTGCGGCTGTGTGCGACTGGAGATGAATATACTGGGTAACTGTGTAGTATCTATATCCATAACTCCCCCACTGCCCCCTCACCCCTCCCTCTGCACCAGCAGGCATTCCATTCCCAGGGGTTCTCTTTTAGCCAGTGGCACAGCCATCAATAAATAATAAATTGCCTATAAAAACTGATAAATTCATTGATGAATCTTCGAGAGAGTCGGGAAAGCTCTGCTCGGCAGTTCCCATAACGCGTTTGTCTGACTGCCATATTTGCGGCCACGCCCCCATAATACCCCGACCCAGCGCCCCCCAACGATTTTCCCCCTCTTTAAGTGAGTAATGGAAATTCGTGGTAATAAATGTATGGCAAGGCTGGCAAAAGGACTGCTTCCAAATGCGGCATGCACTTTTTGGTGGCATCCAGCTTGGGAACATCTCCGTTTTAACCCACTAAAGCCATGGTCATGGGCACTGAATGCACCCAGCGAAATCGATCATTTTAACTGGGGGAATACAAAAAAAAAAATGTATTTGAGAATATCTCACTTGAATTTATGGTTAGAGAAAGGTTTTCAAAAACTTAATACTTTATTCATGTTATGAATGCAGACTTCTATTTCTCCTTGTAAAATCGGCTATTTTATGGGGAAAAATTGTGAACTATCTATTCATGACATACTCAGAATGGAAATATGTATTTCCATTTTGATTTGGCCCAAATCCTCTTTGTTCTGTCACAACCTAAACATTGATTTATGCTTACGAGTATTTTTTGCGAAATGCAGTAACACAAGCCTTAGGAAATCTAAGCAGGAGTAGTAGTGCCACAGTCACTTTAAAACTGGATGTTTGGTGCTAAGCTGGATTTTGGGGATGTGTGGAAATTGAAAATGGGCTGCAGAGGAACAAATGAACCCCTTTCATTGTGCAACACAATTGCTTTCTCCTGTCCGAAGAAGATTAGAAGAAGTAAGAAGATTACAAACCGGTTTTAAGCCACTCAAAGTTCAATAAAAATTGCTTAGGAAAAACACTTGCCATACTCGTATAAGCAACTTATCGTGCAATTTCAGATTCTCTTCTCTGTGAGATTAAAAACTGAAAGCTGGTTGCCTTTAAAATGAGTTAATGGGTTTTATTGTTATTATTATATAAACCCTTTGATTTTCGACATACTTTAAACTGTGTTTTCCCTTTTCCATTTCCTATTTAACATTTATTTTTTGGGGCCTTTACCAAACCATCCATCCATCTATTCCGACGTTCATCTATTTTTGATTTACCCCGCAGGAAAGTAACTGCAAGGGAAAATCGCAGGCAAACATCATTTCCTGGCCGTTCCCTTTTGTTTTTTGTTTTTTGTTTGTTTTGTTCTTTTCATTTTCATTTCTATTTTTTTGTTTTTCGTTAAATGTAATTTTAAGTGACGTCGCCAAAGTTGAGACGTGACAAAATTACAAAATATTTTGTAAGCTCTTAAAACCGTTGATGCTGCTGGGGCAGGAAAATTGGATCGGGAGAAGGAGACGGGTACGGGTGACAAGGAGGAGGAGGAGGAGGAGGAGGAGGAGGAGGAGGAGCAGGACATGGCCATAACATGGCCCATAACAATAAAAACAAATAGAAGCAGCAACAGCAACAGCAACATAATACTTAATAACGTGCATTTTGATGCTGTCGCGGTTGCTGCGAGGACAGGAAATTCCAGAGTTCGAGTTGGAGTTGGATTTGGGGCTTGGATCAGCCAGCGGAAATCGAGGGGCGGAATATCCGGAAGGATCCCTCCCCCCTTTCCCCCGGTGTCATTATCCGCCAGTCGTGGACAACTTTGGTGCGGGCACATCAAAGGCAAGGCAGTTGCCACTCGTTTTTTCGGACCTTGGACACCAAAATAGTTTCGCTGCCAGCCAAAAAACTATTCCAAGAGGCTTTCTCCACAACAAAGTGGCAAACAAACGAAGTAGGAAAAGTTTCTAAGCACAGATGCGGGCCGAGTCCTTGGGAAAACTGGAGGCTAACTAGAGGAAAGCACAATTTAAGAAAGGCAAATGTTACTAATTAAAATAGAGTTAACTTCGTTCCCCAATTTGAAATCCCCAGGCGACATATAAGCTGCCCAATTACTTTGCAGTCGATCTAATACCTTTGCTGGGCATGTGCTCGACTATTAAAAATATTTGAGCCACACATTGCATGAATGAAAGGATTTCGCTTGCACAATTATGAGAGGGGGTGCATGTGAATTATCCGCTGTGATAAAACATGACTCCGTTTTCATTCTGTGGCAAGGCATGCGTACTTAAATTCGCAATGAATTGCATGACATGGCGGTGGAAAAAGCAGAGGCTGCGGGCAAAAAGGGGGGCTCAACTCTCTGGTTGTCGTCTGCGGTTTGGCTCTTATTATGGAAGCGGCACGGAAGCGGCAAAAATAATTTCGGCATGAATTGCCAAACGGAGAATGCACTCACTAATTAGATGCATAATTAGACATGAACTTTTCGGGTTCATTTCAAAAGGTGGGCGGAGTTTTGGTGGCTCTCGTTTGCAACATCAGTGGTTTGAGTGGCTAACGTGTTTGTGGCACATTAATTGAAAATGTTTCACAAGAAAACTGAAAATGAAATCGTCAAAATATATATCACAATTACGCTTTTTTTTGTTTAAGGGCTGAAAGTAAAATCGAATTTGGTTTACAGGGATTATTAATTGAAAAGTCCGTGCTAGAGCTTCGGCGAAAGTTGGAAATTATTTTAGATTCCCCATTATCCTGAAAGCCTTTTTCTTTATTCGATTTCTATAGTTATTTGACAGCTTCCTTGTGCATTTACCACTCTGCAGCTCTGCAGCTCTGCAGCTCGGCACTCTACACTCTGCGCACTCCATTCAGTTTCAATTCTTGGCTTTAGTTTGCGCCAATTCGGTTAACTTCACTTCGCATCGGGCTTAATTGAAGTTCGGTTTCAACTACCATCGACGACGATGCGGAATTGGAAGTTGCAGTTGCAGTTGTAGCAGGTGCACCGGGAGAAAAAAGAGGGCGCAAAAAGGAGGGGGGCAACAGTGGAGCAACTTTACGCCGCCATTCTCCACTTTCTCTCAGTTGCCCGCAAAAAGTCGGGCACGTGCAGAGTGCACGTAGCCGGAAACAAATGACATTGTCAGCGCCCTGGCCCCAAAAACTGAACAGTCGACCCCATGCGCCATTTTCCCCACCCATTTTCTAGCCATTTTCCACCAGTTTTCCAGCTCCCAGCTCCCTTCTCCATTTTCCCCGTCGAGAAGAAATCCCAGCTAAGCATTTCCGGTCGCGTTCTGACTTGCCTGCTCCGTTTTCCTTGGCCTCTGCTGTTGCAGTTTTTCCTCCCAGTTTTCCTGCACTTTTCCCCCATGTGTGTGTGTGTGCCTGTGCCTGTGCAAGTGTGTGTTAGTGCTTGTGTGCCAGTGTGTGTGTGTGTGTGTGTATGACAAGGCCATTAGCCGCGGCGGCTTTGGCAGCCACAAAAGTTGAGGCGCATCCTTGCAGCTGCCATTTTATGACAGTCTTTTGTTGTCGGCAGCCAGAATTCCCTTTGCCTTTTGCCCAGCTCCCTTCTTTGTTTTTTTTTTTGGAACACTCGAAAAAAGTGCATTCTCAGCTTGTTAATTAGTAGGAAAGCATTTGTAATTCAAATAAGTATGGGATTACAAAAAAAAAAAAACAACTCAAATATGGCAAGCATTCGCATTTGTACACTTTTTAAAGACATGACTTCTTAAGTAAGAAAATTATTTTATGTACCATAAATTGTAGGAACTAAATGCTAGCTCGTTGTAGATAATCTATGTATAGTATAAAGCTGTAACTAATTTGTGGCATTATGGTTTTCAAGTGCTAATTGGCCAGTTGGCAGTTGTTTATTGGCACCGCATTGGTTATTAGCAAAGTTTCGCAACGACTTGCGGATAAGACGAGCGACAAAGCGGCAGTCACATGCCAATTAGTGCGACAAGAAGAGCCCTCACTGATTTTCCGCTTTCACCGGCATTTTCCACCTTCCTTTCCCTATTTCCAGGTGGCAGCTTGGCCAGCACAGGTGGCAGCAGTGGCATCAACGCGGAGTGTCCAACGGACTCGTTCCGGTGCAACAACGGCAAGTGCATCTCGCACCACTGGGTCTGCAATTACCAAAAGGACTGCGACGATGGCGAGGATGAGATGCAGTCGTGCCGTAAGTACCAATAACATTCTGACATGTAGAGTGTGGAGGGGGAGAAGGGGGAAGTTATCAAATTTAAAATATATATGACATTATAGACAGTAATTAAGTGGGCCGTGCGAAACCAAGGAATTATTCAAGTGCTCTGCGGTGGCGATTCGATAATTGCTTCAATCCAGCGAATTTCCAGCCAGCTTTTATTCGCTGCCATTTCCGGAATTAATTAATTTGAACGCGTGCTCACTGAAGATCTGATTGATGTGTAGAGAGCACTCAATGCAAATGCACTCAAGCTGTACTTTTTAATTTAAGCCAAGATAAGTCTTTGCAACACGCGGCACTTTCAACAGAAACTGTCAGCCTTTAAGCTGAACTTACAGCAACTTAACACTTGTTAATAAACTTAAGCTTGGTTTACTTTAAAATATGATTATTTATATATTTTGTAATATTTTTTAAATATTTTTAAATCCAATTTCACAGCTCCACTTTAAACAGAAACTGTCAGCCTTTAAGCTGAACTTATAGCAACTTAACACTTGTTAATAAACTTAAGCTTGGTTTACTTTAAAATATGATTATTTATATATTTTGTAATATTTTTTAAATATTTTTAAACCCAATTTCACAGCTCCACCGGAATGCGAAACGCCGCAGCTGAATTGCGGGCAGTACACGTTCAACAAGACCTACTGCATCCCTCCGCATTATCGCTGCGATATGATCGAGGATTGCGAGGATAAATCGGATGAGGCTCAGTGCAGTGAGTATAACTATATATATATATATATATATATATATATATGCAAATGTAGAATATATTTAAATAATAGCAGGAAGTGGAAAAGCCCCATTCAAATCGATGGGTTTCGTGCCTTTTCTCACTTGCAATGTAAATTTGTTGACTGCACAAATATTGGCTAGGAGCTCTCATCCTCATCTTCATCCTAAGTCCCTAAGAGGAATCCTTTCAAGAAAAGGGTGGTGCTATAACAATTTGCTTAGCAAAATGTTTACATTTTATTATGCCAATTTTATTTATGCAAATTTTGAACACTGAGATGTAACCGAAGACCGCAGTTCTTGTTTTCCCAACTAAATTACACAAGCGTGCAAGTATACGCAAAATATTTACAAACATATAATATATATATATTGTATAAATATATACCAACTTCTATATATGCTAATATATATGGTACGAGAGAAATATCTATAAAATCCCCAAGGTAAAGGCCGCAAATTAGCGAGGAAAAGTCGAGGCGAACAGAAATGGATCAATTTGATGTAAGGCCATAAATCTTGTTTGTGGGCCAAGGGGTTAAGGGTGAAAGGTTAACCCTTTAGCTAGTGGAATTGATGATGGCCGGCCAAAGTTGTTTCTGTTGAGAGGTTCATGGATGGAATCGCAAATGAAGTTCGTTGAAAGTTGGAAGTTAGTTGGGTTTTTGGGGGCAAATGCGATGAAAAGTAAGCAATCCCCAAAAATAAAACTCAAAACTCCACTGGGACCAAGTGTGTGTTCCGAATGAAGTGGAATGCCACGAAGTCATTTCAATAATTTATTCTCGAGGTAAACTCTAATCTTAAAGGCTCAAAATGTACGCAGTTAACTAATTGGATAGAGTTTAAATAGGTTTTCATAAATATTTCGGGGGCAGACATCTTTCCCAATAACACATTGCACTCGACTTTTTGCGTAGACACCAATAAACCTTGGCACTTGGCATTTAGGATAATATTTATATCGCCGAGCACTTGAGTAATCCACGAACCCATCATCAGTAGCCCACTTTCTCAGCACCTCAGCATCTCAGAATCTGCAGCTTGAAAGTCTGTTGTCTGGTCGTTGAGCAAAGAATTTAATGCATTTTCAACAGCTTTCGCTCGGTTGGACTTTGTATGGCGGATAGCCATCTCTTTCGCCGACTCATCGGGCCCTCTCTTTCCCGCCACTCTGGATTGTAGATTTTACCCGGACTTTGCTTTTGGCATAAAGTTCAAGTGCATTCAGCCAGCAGACTTTGAGCCGCACATTTTGATTAAAAGTTTGCCGAGTGAGAATCCAAAGAAAGGGAGTCATGTCCTGCGAGACAGAGACAGTGGTAGAGACGGAGACGGAGACGGAGACGGAGACGGAGAATAGAGAGGGGTGATAGTGGATAGAGTGGGATGGCAGCATGTCCATGCAAATCGCCGAAAAGTGCCCAAGACTTGTAGAGCATTTATTGCTTGTTATTTAAGATTTATGCACCCGCACACACCAACACACACCAACACACACCAACACACACAGGCACACACACACTGAGCCGCACCGACAGGCAAACAAATATTTAAATATCTTTGAGGCGACCAATTTCCAAGTGTCCCGCTTTTCCTCTTTTCCGCTTTTCCGCCATCCTTTTGTGCAACTTCAGCTGGCAGCTTTGACGACTCCTGCTTCGGGAAAAGCGCGGGGGGGGAGGGAAGTTAAAGTGGAAAACGGCTAGACAAACGCCCTCACAACTTTGTCCTGTGTACGCCATCTCTCTCGCACCGCCGCATGCCGCCTCGCTCGCACACCTAAGCCGAGCTAGAAGGCCAATTTGTCCGCTCAAAATGGCTGTGATCCAGTTGGCTGTCCAACTATTTAACCAGTGAGATTTTAAACAATATGTTTTTTGATGCTTCACTATATAAAAGTATATGGCTGAAATGAGTTCCTTTATTCTTCCGATATTGATAATAAAATATATATAAATATAAATAATATTTTTAGCTAGTTTATAGTTACTATTTACAACTCTGATGCCGAAAAGTAGAAAAGCTCAATTGATAGTCGCTTCTTGCTGGCGCAGAAAGTTGTGTCGGCACAGGATCAAGTTTAAATTTCATTTTAATTTAATAAGACGTTGCCGTAATACGAGTGCATACCCTCTCTTTTCCGACCACTGTCGCTGTCTCTTTTCCCGGCCCATGCTGCTGTCCTTGTCGCACTTTGTTGCACAATAATTTATCGCGCTTAAATGGCGACAAAATGTTCACTCTTATTGCGTTCTTAACAAATTTATTTTGCGTACGTGTCAACGCGTCGTCTTCTTCACTCAGGATGACAGTAGCGCCCCCCTTTTCCTTTTCCGCTTTTCCCTTTTCCGCTTTCCCTTTTCCCGACGCCCATGGGCCACGCCCCCCTCCTCCTTGAACTAGCAAGTTGGTGGGTGTGTGTGTGTGTGTGTATCTGTGTTTGTTTGCCTTCGCTCGTCTTTGTTTGCTTAATTTATGGCATATAAATATTAGAGCGGGCTTATTTCAACTATTTAATTACTTCAGGTGTTGTGCGAGCAAGGAGATGGATGTGGATGTGGATCGGGATGAGGATGGGGATGAGGATGAGGATGGGGATGAGCATAAGGATGCGGAAAGATGGGGTCTTGGCCACGTAGATAGTCCACACAAACACAAGCAGGGACACAGGGATGTCTGGGTTCCAGCGATGTCATAGCAATGAAAATGTTATATATATATTTAGGATATATAGATCTTCATCTCCAGATGTGTGCAATTAAAATCAAGGGATGTGGTTGTCACCCAAAACGGATTGTTTGCCTGCGCATTAGACTTTAAATTTCCACTTTAATTATGTCAACAGACGTGCCAAGTCTGTATATTCACAGCAGTTGTTGACTTTACTTCAGTGTCAGAACACGTTTTTAAAACAATATTAAATAAGAAATTAATTAATTTATATTCAAATGATAAAGTGCCACTTCTAGTTTATCGAAATGGGCTGCCTTTTTTTTTGGTGTGTAATTATAATTTACGACTTTTGTACATAAGAGCACCTTTAACTGTGAGAACAAACAGCAGACATCTGCTGCAAAGTTACCTTGTCTACCAGACGACCCACCACGCCCACTTTTGCCAACTTACGCCCACTTCCGGCCGATTATTTTCACTTCCGTTTCGCCGGCGTTGCGGTCGCAAGTCAACAAGCTGAAACTGAAGCATAAATACTTGAGGCAAGAGGCTGTGGCACTCGCACTTTCCCGGCGGACATTACGCATTCCGCATTTCGCTTTTAATTGCAGGCAGCGTCTAATGAGGCAGATATTGCTGCGTAAAAAAGTGCGTAAAACCTGGAGGAGCGAAGAGCTTAAATTGTCATTACCAGAAGCCTTCGAGTTTTCCCCAGCTTCAGGGAAAACCAAACACCCCTTTTACCACCTGTCCGCAGAACTTGGGGGTTATAGTCACCTCCATTTCAGCTAAGTGCCCATCCAGTGATGACGTCTGCCAATGCTAAAAAAGCTAAATCAAGTTGTTATTCTATATAGAAAAATATATAATATATACTGGATAAATAGGATTTTTTTTTTAATAAAAATTTAAAAATAAATGGAGCTTCAAGTTAACTGCCAAACATCTACAGAATTGCAAAACTGAAGGAAGCCTGCGTATTTATTGTGATTAATTTACTTACTAAACTTTAATGCGCTTAAAATGATTTATTAAATAGGGAATAAAGCATGACTTTACAGATTTATAGTAAATTTAGCAGAATTTCATAATGTATTTTGCACTTTTTTGGCGCTGTTTGTTTTTTCATTCAGAAAGTGTCCTCGAGCTGACCTCTATGGTTATACAATTTTGGCGGTGGAAAAGCCAAGTTTTCAGCACTGTTAACTGTCTCATAAAGTGTCATCAGCCCCCATTTCTCCGCCCCTTCTCCTCTCCTTCTCCACCACTTCTCCACCCCTTCTCCACCACTTCTCCACCTCTTCTCCACACCTTCTCCATCCCTTCTCCCGCGCTTTTCTCCCTTTTCTCCAACTTTCTCTGAGTGGCGACGATTGCAGCTGACGTTTATTTGACTGCAGCTAAACGTGACGCGACTGAGGGGCGGTAGTTGGGGGCTGGAGGCGTGGCACTTGTCGCGCGTAATTACACACCCCCTTGGCAGCCCCCACTCCACCACCCCGCCCCGCGAAGACCTTAGTACGCTCTTGGCCTTAGTACACGCATAAAAGTCTTGGCTTGCAATAAAAGTTAATGCTGAGAAAACAGCGAGCGAAAGAACCAGAGAACCCAATTAGAAAGTGTTTGGCTTACAAAAAGGAAATAAATAAGCGAGAGGCTGCAGTTGCTGGATTTGTTGGTAGTAAATGCGAGAAAAAAAAAAAACATGATTTTTGGTTAAGTCCTAGGGCCAAAAGTTTTGCAGCCAAAACGGAAGAAAGTTCTAAAAAAAAAGCAAAACACAAACAAATTAAGTGGGTGAAAAATTAAGAAAAATCACCATAAAATATCGTTGAACTGTACAAATAATTTTTACAAAATAAAACTTTTTTGGCTTCCATTTTGATTGCATTGCAAGATTGCACAACTTACCACGCCCCTCGTTTGTCATTATGATTTGGCTTTAATGGAATGCAAAAGTGCAGCTAACGAATTTGCAACAAATTGCGTGGCGTAAATCATTTCGCCCGGCCACGCCCACAAATTGTATTAACTGAAACATATAAATGCCAGAAAGTCGGGCAAAAATAGCTAACAGAAGGGGGGAGTGAGGGGAGTGAGGGGAGTGGGGCTGCCCCGAGTGCGTGACACATTTTTATGATCACAGGGGTTGGAGTTGCACAAAGTTTTGCTTCCGCTGCTCCACTTTGTCAATAGAAAAAGCTGGGAGCCAGCAAAATATATATAGTTACACAACAAAAATTAAAGTGCAGCATTATGCAAGTAAAATTCATAAGGCAATCAATCAAGGCAAAATATAGACGTTGTTACGAGGCGTATACTTAGTATTTACAATTTTTACGTAATTTAGTAACTGGTTTTATGAACCATCTCGAATTGTGAAAAATGTGTTATTTTCATAGAATTTAATTTTAATCATTTGGAAATGCTCAATTTGATTGATGGCGAAAATCCATAATTGCGATTTAAATATTTAAAGTCAACTTAGTTGCGCACACACACACCTGTTAAATGTTTGTTCTATATAGGTATATAATTTTTCTGCCCTGCTCGTACCTGCACTCATACACACATACAGACACACACACACACATTCAGGACACACACAGACACAGGGACACTTACACACAGACGCGGCGCAGGATACGCATTCCATTGTTTTGCTTGGAGAAAGTTTTGCGCTGTCGGGGAATATTTATACAACTTGGCTTGTTTAACTTGCACTAATTAAGTTTGCCCTGCCACACTCGGATGCTCCCGTCGGGGATGCTCCCGTCCTGCCGGTGGCTCCTCCGGTGGCGCCCAGTTCCACGCAAATGTTCCGGGAGTTAATCGAGGGGATTGGGAATGAGCCGGAGTGGAGGGGATGGGCCATGAGCCATGAGCCATGAGCTAGGAGCCATGAGCTAGGAGCCATGAGCCATGATGGGGAATGCGGCTTAAGAAGCGGGAGACATGCATAAAATACTCGTTGCCAAGTTTATGATGTCCAGAGATGCTGGCAGCACTGGCATAGATCAACGGGGCATCCGCAACGCTGGCCAGGATTAGGACGAACCCCAGATACAATTACAGTGGAAACTGCCGGCGGGGAAAGTGTAAACTAGAAACTTTATTGTACTTGGCAATGGCTTGTTTTCATTTTAATTAGACTTTATTTAATGCTATATAATATTAACTATTGTTAAATACAACTTCTTAAAGGTATACGTCTAGCTAAGTATATGGCTATGTGTATGTGTCTAGTGTTTTATATTTTCGACATGTCACTAGTTCACCCTAATGTCCACGGACATATGTCCCCGTCAAAGGCACATATATCATATTAAAGCCCCGATTCACCAGCAGTTGCTCTAATTTAGTCATTCAAATGCACGACTCTGCCTGCTACCTCTTTCTTGTTAACGGAACCCTTGACAGACACACGCCCTTCGTTTCCTACCGATACCCTGTATTTTCACATGTACGGAGCGGATTGGTTACTCAGCTAACTCGCCAAAAAGAAGAATGGGTATTGAAAGAAAATAAATATGGAAATATACAGTTTTTGCAGATAATTGCACATGTTATGCATAATTATGCGTAATACCACGTAATAATTATATTTTCACATCATTTGTGCATTTTGAAGTGCAAATGTATGAAAGTGCTGGGTATTCTCGAGTATTTTCCCTCTGGCGAGCATTCCTTTTTTGTGTGTGGCTTTCGGGAGGAGGACTCTGCAACCAACTACTCGATAATTTATAGCACTTTTGCCTGCCGACACACACAACTCAAGTGCACAATCCGGGCCAGATGGACGGGCGGACGAGCCAAGGGACGGACAGATAAACGGACGGACAAACGGACGAACGGACAGATGGACGGCTGAGTCGAGCGGACAGACAATCACGCCCGACACTGGTACAGCGAACATGCATTATGTATACGCCATGCGTGCCCAAGCAAAGGCCCCAAAACCCCGAAAGCCCACACTTCGCTCCCCTACCCGAATGTCTGGCATCAAAATTTAATGTCTTTGGCAGCACAAATAGTTTTGGCCTGACATTTTTAAGGACCACCAACACCCATTGAAATACCAGATGGCTGATGAGCCGAGGAGAACCGACCTCTGTCTGGGACAATGGGTCAGCAGCCCAGGGACACCCCACTGAGCCATTGAGGCCGCTCCTTTCCAAAACTTCTATGGATCGGTCCCGGGGAGTCGCACACTCAATGCAAATGCAATTAATCACAATAGTTGGGGGCCCGAAATGAGCCATAATTGAGTGCAGTCATGTACAGATTATTATGTGTGGGGTTTACTTGGCTGACTTGGTTGTAACAGCAGGTCAGCGAGTATCTTGAAAATTTCTATATCAATTATATTACTTAAGTAGTAATGGCTACCATACAAACTTGAGCAAATATATTTTGATTTATATGATAAATAATTGAATTTTGTAATTTGTTGTTGCTCCCATTTAGCGTACCGCAAGTGCCAGCACACGGACCTCTTCTGCAACACGCCCACCGGAGCGCCCGCGGAGGGCGCCCGCCTCACCGGTCCCTGTGTGCCCAAGGAGAAGCGCTGCGATGGCTACCTGGACTGCCGCACCGGGCGGGACGAGGTCGGCTGCAGCGGCGTCGCCTGTCGCCTCGACCAGTTCCGCTGTGCCAACGGACTCAAGTGCATCGATGCCGCTCTGAAGTGCAACCACCGCGACGATTGTGGCGACAACTCGGACGAGCAGGGTTGCAGTAAGTGGACTACTTATCTACTCGTAGATAGAAAACCAAGATACTTTAATATCTAAAGAATAGTTGGCACCAGCATTATTGGCATATAGAGTGCCTAATTATATTTCGTGTTTATTGTAGACTTCCCGCCCTGCCACCACGCCCAGTTCCGTTGCACGAACGCACTGTGCATTCCGTACAACTTCCACTGCGATGGCTACCACGACTGCGCCGACAAGAGCGACGAGGCCAACTGCACGGCCATCGCCTGTCCGGACAACAAGCATCTCTGTCCACGTGGCGGCGCCAGCGGCACACCCAAGTGCATCCTGAAGTCGCAACTGTGCGACGGCAATCGGGATTGCGAGGATGGCACCGACGAGGAGACCAACTGCTGTGAGTATCCCAAGTAGTCTAAAAGTGGTGCCAAAGCACTCTTGCAAAAGATTGAACTCTCTCTTCCCAAGGGTAACCATATCTGTATCACCTGACCATCCTTTTCTTTTTCACCCATCTCGATCAGCGATGGCCTCGTGTCCCGCGCTGAGCTGTGAGTTCAAGTGCGGACCCTCGCTGACCGGCGGCGTTTGCTACTGTAAGCCGGGCCAGTCGCTGGCGCCGGACAACCGCACCTGTGTGGACCTGGACGAGTGCGCCGAGTGGGGTCACTGCGACCAGCTGTGCACCAACACCATGGGCTCGTACACGTGCCAGTGTGCCCAGGGCTATACGCTGATCAATGACTCCAAGTGCATTGCACCGGATGCGAATAACTTGCAACTAATATTCGCCCACGATCGCGCCATCATGCGCATGCTGCCGCATGGCACTGAGCCCAAGGTATTGGCCAATGCCACATCAGCGGCGGGTGTGACCTTCCACTATGCCCGCAACACACTGTACTGGTCGGACATCAAGACGCGGAAGGTGCAATCGCTGCCCCTGGATGCACAAAACAAAGCGGTCTCGCCCTTCGATCAAACACTACCCGGCACCTGGGCGCCCGTCGCCTTGGCCGTCGACTGGGTGGGCGATAAGATATATGTGGCCGATCTGGTGGGTCAGAAGATCGATGTCTTCGAGCTGAGTGGTCAATGGCATGCAGTTGTTCTCGGCTCCAATCTCACATCACCCGCCGATCTGGCGCTGGATCCCACCGCCGGTCTGATGTTCGTGGCGGATGGCGGTCAGGTGCTGCGTGCCCACATGGATGGCACACATGCCAGGTCGATTGTCTCGGAGGCGGCGTACAAGGCCAGCGGTGTGACGGTGGACATTATCGGCAAGCGTGTCTTCTGGTGCGACTCCCTGCTGGACTACATCGAGTCCGTGGACTATGAGGGCGCTCATCGGGTGATGGTGCTCAGGGGTCAACAGGTACCGAGTCCGTCGCGTTTGGCACTCTTCGAGAATCGTATCTACTGGACGGATGCCACCAAGCAGGGCATCATGTCGGTGGACAAGTTCGAGGGACCCACCTCCATTCAGGTGACGTACAAGGCCAAGGACATCAGGGAGCCGAAGGGCATCATTGCTGTCCATGCGCTCAGCCAGCCCAGGGTATCGAATCCGTGTGGCAACAACAACGGTGGCTGCAATCACATGTGCATTGTGACCGCCGTGAAGGGAGCACCCACTGGCCTGGGATTCCGATGTGCCTGCTCCACGGGCTATCAACTGGAAACGGATCTGAAACTGTGCAAACCGGTCAGCGAGTTCCTCATGTACTCGCAGCAGAGATTCATCAAGGGCAAGGTGCTGGAACCGGTCATCGAGGGATTCAGTGATGCCATCATGCCGGTGGTTTCCAGGCGGGCACGTTTCGTCGGTCTCGATTTCGATGCACGCGATGAGTTCATCTACTACTCGGATGTGCTGCAGGACGTGATCTACAGGGTGCATCGTAATGGAACTGGCAGGGAGATCGTTTTGGCCTCCCAGAATGAAGGCGTCGAGGGACTGGCCGTCGATTGGGCCTCCAAGAATCTGTACTACATCGATTCGCGCAAGGGCACCTTGAACGTCCTCTCCACCCGCAATGTCACACATCGCAGAACGCTGCTGAAGAACCTGAAACGTCCCAGGGCCATTGTGGTCCATCCCAATCGTGGTTTCATCTTCTTCTCCGAATGGGATCGTCCTGCCAACATCACCAGAGCGAACACCGATGGCAGCGGTCTGCTGGTGTTCAAAAACGTAACCCTCGGCTGGCCAAATGGACTGTCCATCGACTTCAAGGAGGATCGTGTCTACTGGTGCGACGCTCTCTTGGATCACGTGCAGCATGCCAACCTGGATGGCACGGACATTAAGACGGTGAACTCCCGCCTGGTGCGACATCCCTTCTCCATTGTCATACACAACGACTGGATGTACATCACGGACTGGCGCCTGGATGCCATCATCCGGTTGCACAAGCTCACGGGCGAGCAGGAGGAGATGATGGTCCGGGAACCACAAACCAACCGACTCTACGGCGTTAAGGTGTACAGTCATGAGGTGCAGCGAATCGCGGATACGCAACCTTGCCACAGGAACAATGGTGGCTGCCAGAAGATCTGTTTCGCTGTTCCCATCGGCGCATCGAATGGCACTGATGGGGTGACCACATCCTCCCCTTCGTTCGGTCGCCTGCAGTCCCGCTGCTCGTGTCCCTATGGCGAACGATTGGCCGACGACCAGGTGAGCTGCATTCCCGATCCCAGTGCCGAGCCGCCAGTGCAACCCTGTCCGAACTCCTGGGACTTCACCTGCAACAATCAGCGATGTATACCCAGGTCCTGGGTCTGCGATGGCGATGATGACTGTCTGGATAACAGCGATGAGGAGCAGAACTGCACAAGTAAGTACTAGTATTCTCAGTAGACAGCGCATTTCCATCAATGATCCTAATTATATCTTTTCTTTCCAATTAAAAGAACCCACTTGTGGGTCCAACGAGTTCCAGTGCCGATCGGGTCGCTGTATTCCGCAGAACTTCCGCTGTGACCAGGAGAACGACTGTGGCGACAATTCCGATGAGCAGGAGTGCGGCAATGTGACCTGCGGAACCTCCCAGTTCGCCTGTGCCAATGGACGCTGCATTCCCAATATGTGGAAGTGCGACAGCGAGAACGATTGTGGCGATGGCACCGACGAGGGTGACTTCTGTGCCGAAAAGACCTGCGCCTACTTCCAGTTCACGTGTCCCAGAACGGGTCACTGTATACCCAAGAGTTGGGTTTGCGATGGCGACGATGATTGCTTTGACAAGCAGGACGAGAAGGATTGTCCACCCATATCCTGTCTGGCGAATCAATTCAAGTGCGCAGATCTGAGGCAATGTGTGGAGGAGTCGTACAAATGTGATGGCATACCGGACTGTAATGATGGCTCCGATGAAGTGGGCTGTCCTTCGATGGGACCGAATCAGTGTAACCTGGAGAAGCACTTCCGCTGCAAGTCCACTGGCTTCTGTATACCCATTGCCTGGCACTGTGATGGCTCCAACGATTGCTCGGATCATTCGGATGAACAGGATTGTGGCCAGATCACCTGTGCCCAGAACTTCTTCAAGTGCAACAACACCAACTGTGTGTTCAAGGCGTACATTTGCGATGGCAAGGACGATTGTGGCGATAACTCGGATGAGGGTGCTGAGCACGCCTGTGTCCCACCACCATTCAAGTGTCCCCATGGCCAGTGGCAATGTCCTGGCGTTTCCGAGAGGTGCGTGAACATCACATCTGTGTGCGATGATACCCCCGATTGTCCCAATGGCTCGGATGAGGGTGAGGGCTGCGACTTGGCCGAGTGTGAACATCAGGCGGGTCAGTGCTCCAGCTTCTGTCAGAAGACGCCCAATGGAGCGTTGTGTGTATGTCCACCGGGATCGGAGATAGGCGAAGATGGCTACACCTGCATAGATAGCAACGAGTGCGATCCTCCTGGCCTCTGCTCCCAGCAATGTACCAACACCAAGGGCTCCTACTTCTGCTCCTGCACCGATGGCTACATCCTCGAGTCCAATAAGCACACGTGCAAGGCTGTCAACCACACCGCCGCCTTCCTGATCATCTCCAATCGCCACTCCATACTCGTGGCGGATCTGAAGGAACAGGGACTCGAGCGGGTGCCCATCATTGTGGAGAATGTGGTGGCCACTGCGTCCAATATGCACACCGGCACCATCTTCTGGAGTGACATGAAGCTGAAGAAGATCTCCCGCTTAGATCGCGGCATGGAGCCACAGGAAATCATCAACACGGGTCTCGACTTGGTCGAGGGTCTCGCCTACGATTGGATTGCCCAGAATCTCTACTGGCTGGACAGCAAGCTGAACACCATCGAAGTGTCTGCGGAGAACGGTTCCAATCGCCTGGTTTTGGTCAGGGAGAACATCACCCAACCCAGGGGCATGTGCATCGATCCCAGTCCCGGAGCAAGATGGATCTTCTGGACCGACTGGGGTGAGAACCCAAGAGTGGAGCGGATTGGCATGGATGGCACCATGCGAAAGACCATCATCAACACCAAGATCTATTGGCCCAATGGCCTGACTTTGGACATTGCAACCAAGCGGGTTTACTTTGCCGACTCCAAGCTTGACTTTATTGATTTCTGCTACTACAACGGCACCGGAAGACAGCAAGTCCTGGCCAGCAGTCACTATCTGCTGCATCCTCACTCCTTGTCCCTGTTCGAGGATACGCTCTACTGGACCGACCGACAATTGAATCGCGTGTTGTCCGCCAACAAGTTCCGTGGCAAGAATCAGACGGTCGTGTCGCACCTGATAAGTCAACCATTGTCCATCCACGTCCATCACGCTTCCCTGCAGCCCATGACTCCCAATCCCTGTGCCGGATCCCGCTGTCAGCACCTGTGTCTGCTGAGTCCCAGTGCCCAGGAGGGCTACTCCTGTAAGTGCAAGCCGGGCTTCAAGCTCCTCAGCGAAGGTCGCTGCATCGAGGAGGAGAATCCCTTCCTCATGGTCGTCAAGGGTACGCAAATCGTGGATCTTCCTCTGAATGGTGGCGATGCGAGAGCCGGTGCCCTGGCCCCAGTTATTGGTATCGAAAGCAGCACGGGCTTGGACTTCGATCGCAAGGGAGAGACACTCTACTGGGTGCAGGGCAGAGAGGATGATGATGAGAACTGCACCATCTATACCACGCCCTATGGCGGTGGCAATAAGACCCTCTTCCTGGGTATCGAAAACGGAATTGTGGGAGCACCCTATACCATTGCATTCGATTGGCTGGGCAGAAACCTTTACATTGGCAACCGGGTGGCCAGCAACATTGAGGCCGTGCGTGTGGATGGCAAGCAGAAGTATCGCACCATAATCCTGGCCAACGATGGATATCCGAACTCCGTGTCGCGGCCCAAGCAAATTGTACTAGATCCCACCGACGGCAAGCTCTTTTGGATCGATGAAGGTGTTCTCGAAGTGCCCATCAAAATTGGCAGAGTCGATATGAATGGTCAGAACGCCATTGTGGTCTTCCAGGAGTTTGCCCATCCCGAATCGTTGGCCGTCGACACGGAGAAGAAAATGCTCTACTACAGTGCCAGTAATCCCGCCGTGATCGGTTCCATGGACTACAATGGTGACGATCACACACTGATCGCAATGAAGGACTCGCATCCGATGGCGAAGCCCAGGAGCTTGGGCATCCTGGACCACAGGCTCTACTATCTGGATCCGCTGTACGAGCGCATTGTTAGGATCGATCTGCCGCATGGAGATAATCCCAAGACCATTGTGGACAACGAGTCCGATCTGCGGTCCATGATGATCTACAAGAAGCGCGCCCTGATGCAACATCCCTGCCAGACGAACAACGGTGGCTGCAAGCACCTCTGCATTCCCGGACCTGGTGCAACCAGAACCTGTGCCTGCGGCATTGGCTACAAGAAGGAGAACGAGATCAATTGCGTCGCCTACAAGATCTTTGCCGTCGTCTCGCAACTGGACATGATCAGGGGCTACAGCTTGACCGACAGCTCCGAGGCCATGGTACCGGTGAGCGGACCGGGTCATCACATTCTTCACGTGGACGTGATGTATCGTGAGCAATGGATCTACTGGGCGGAGTACAATCGTGGCTACTGGAACGGCATCTTCAGGTCGCGGCCCAATGGCACCGATCTGCAGCATGTGGTCAAGGATGGCATCGGTAGCAATGGCATCAGAGGTTTGACCATCGATTGGGTGGCCGGCAATATGTACTTCACCAACGTGTATCCGCATGAGAATTATGTGGAGGTTTGCTGGCTGGATGGTAGCAATAGGAAGGTGTTGGTGAAGACAACCACAGATGCGCCACGCGAACTGGCCGTGAATCCCATCAAGAGGTTGCTCTACTGGATCGACTATGGTCAGCATCCTAGAATTGGCAAGGCCCTCCTGGATGGCAGCAAGTGGACACCACTGGTCACATCGGGCATCTCGTTGCCGCGCGATCTCACCATTGATATGCAGACGCATGACATCTACTGGGTGGACTCGAAACTGGACACGATTCAGAAGATCTCATACAATGGCGCCAATCGCAAGGTAATCCGCAGAGATCTGCCCAATCCCATGGGCATCGCTGTCTATCTGAACGATGTCTACTGGGTGGACAGGAACCTGATGACCGTCTTCAAGGCCTCCAAGCATAGTGCCAATGAAACTGCCACTAGCGTGAGAACGAACCTGGAGAAGCTTAGGGACATTGCCATATACAACATCAACAATCAGCCGCAGGACGATACAAATCCCTGTGCCCATTTGGGAAATGGTGGCTGCGATCAGTTGTGCTTCAGTTTCCCACCGGATGGTGGTGCCACCTCTGGCACCTCTGGCCGCAATTTCCGTTGCGAATGTGCCACTGGCAAGCTGAGCGCCGATGAACGAAAGTGCGAGGTGGTCAATGAGTACCTGGTCTTTGCCACCAGAACTGAGATACGTGCTGTCAATCTCGATCCCCATTCCACGGAAGTGCCCTTCACTCCGCTGACGAATCTCACCAATGTCGTTGGCCTGGACTTTGACTTTGCCCACAATCGAATGCTGTACACACAAATCCGTCCATGGGCCAAGATTGCGTACACCAAGGCGAATAAGCCGGGACACGATGACATCACTGTCGTCCTGAACAAGGGCATCAATCCCGAGGGCATTGCCTACGATTGGACCCAGCAGAAGATCTACTGGACCGACAGCTCAAACAACTCAATCTATGCCATGAACCTGGATGGCAGCGAACTGGTGATGATTGCCCGCGTGGAAAGACCGCGAGCCATTGTCCTTGATCCCTGCAACGGCACCCTATTCTTCACGGACTGGGGCAGGTTCGGCACCTCCGGCAAGATCTTCCGCACCACCATGGCGGGTTCTCTGAAGCGAGCCATTGTCGATAAGGATCTCTCGCAGCCCAGCGGTTTGGCCATCGATTACGATGAGAGACGCTTGTACTGGACGGATGCGGTAAGGGAGAAGATCGAGCGATCCGATCTGGATGGTCAGAACAGAGAGCTCCTGGTGGCGGCCACCATTTATCCCTTCGCCATAACCGTGTTCCGAAACTACATCTACTGGACGGATCTCCAGTTGAGAGGTGTCTACCGGGCCGAGAAGCACACGGGAGCCAATATGGTGGAGATGGTGAAGCGACTGGAGGATTCGCCGCGAGACATTCGCATCTACAGCTCCGATCGCCAGAAGTGCAATGTGAATCCGTGCAGGATCAACAACGGCGGCTGTGCCCAGAGCTGTCATCCTGCTCCGAATGGCAAGGCCGAGTGCAAGTGCGACGATAGCACCAAGGTGGTAAACGAGGGCAGGATGTGTGCTCCGCGTAATAATACGTGTGAGGCCAGCAAGTTTTACTGCAAGAACGGCAGATGCATCTCGAGGATGTGGTCGTGCGATGGCGACGACGACTGTGGCGACAACTCCGACGAGGATCCCAACTACTGTGCCTACCACTCCTGCTCGCCCAACGAGTTCCGCTGCAACAACGGACGCTGCATCTTCAAGTCCTGGAAGTGTGATCACGAGAACGACTGCAAGGATGGTTCCGATGAGCTCGGCTGCACCTATCCACCTTGCGTGGATGGTGAGTTCACATGCGCCAACGGACGGTGTATTCCACAGGCTCAGGTGTGCAATGGTGTCAATGACTGCAAGGATAATGCCACATCGGATGAGACGCACGAACGGTGTCCCATGAACACCACATGTCCGGCGAATCATCTCAAGTGCGAGAAGACCAACATCTGCGTGGAACCCTACTGGCTGTGCGATGGCGACAACGACTGTGGCGACAACTCCGACGAGGATCCCCTGCATTGTGGCCAACGCACCTGTCCGACGAACAGCTTCCGCTGTCCCAACCATCGCTGCATTCCAGCCACCTGGTACTGTGATGGTGACGATGACTGCGGTGATGGAGCCGATGAGCCACCAGATTACTGCAAGTCCGAGGGACGTACCTGCTTTGGCGATCTGTTCACCTGCGACAATGGCAACTGCATACCAAGGATCTACATCTGCGATGGCGACAACGATTGTCTGGACAACAGTGATGAGGACAACCGGCACCAGTGCAGTGAGTATCTTGGCTATAACCAATCCATAAACCATAACCAATCCAAAAAACAAATCTAACATATCAATTGACTTTCTCAGATGACCGTAAATGTGATGAGGAAACGGAGTTCACCTGTGTGGAGAACAAGTCCTGGCAGCGTGCCCAGTGCATTCCCAAGAAGTGGATCTGCGATGGTGATCCGGATTGCGTGGATGGCGCCGATGAGAATACCACTCTGCACAACTGTGCCACCCAGCAGCCGTGTGGCGAGGACATGTTCACCTGCGGCAATGGACGTTGCATCAACAAGGTAAGCCAAAAACACCTGAATCCATCAATAAATATTAATAAATATGTTGCAGGGATGGATCTGCGACCATGACAACGATTGCGGCGATGGCACCGATGAGGGCAAGTTCTGCAACTCCAAGTACAAGACCTGTTCGGCGCAGGAGTTCACCTGCCAGAACTTCAAGTGCATCCGCAATCAGTCCAGGTGCGATGGCGAGGACGACTGCGGTGATCACTCGGACGAGGTGGGCTGCACCAAGGAGAACATCACCTGTCCGCAGGGTCAGTTCGCCTGCACGAATGGCCAGTGCATCGACTACAGTCTGGTGTGCAACAAGTATCCCGATTGTGCCGACGAATCCGACGAACCCGCCCACTGCAACGTGAACGAGTGCGCCAAGGTGGAGATCAACCAGTGTGGCCACAAGTGCGTGGACACGCTGACGGGCTACTACTGCGACTGCAACGAGGGCTACAAGTGAGATTTCATTTCGATGGTATTTTGATATACATATGACATACTTGATGTATTCCACAGACTTCTGGCCGATGGCAAAGCCTGTGCGGATGTGGACGAGTGCCTGGAGCAGCCGGGAGCCTGTTCCCAGCACTGCTCCAATACGCCGGGTGGATTCTACTGCAAGTGCGACGAGACCTACTACGAAAGGCAGAACGATGAGCACACGTGCAAGCGCAAGGACAAGATCCCGCCGTGGCTGATCTTCACCAACAAGTACTACGTGCGCAATATGTCGGTGGATGGCCATCAGTACAATCTTATGCACCAGGATCTGATGAATGTGGTGGCCCTTGACTTTGATATACGCGAGGAGTACATGTACTTCTGCGATGTCACCGCCAAGACGATCTTCAGGGCGAAGTACGGCGAGGCGGATGATGAGATGCCGCCGGAGAGAGAGGCTGTCATCAGGCACGATTCCCATGGCCTGGAGGGCATCGCCATCGATTGGGTGGGTCGCAAACTGTACTGGCTGGACAGGCACTCCAAGAATCTGGATGTCTCCGAATTGGATGGAACCAAGCGCAAGACCCTGCGAAGTGGAGTTGTCGATCCGCGCGCCATTGTCGTGCATCCTGGCATCGGTTATCTGTACTTCACCTCCTGGCATCTGCAGGCCTACATTGCCAAAATGGGCATGGATGGCTCGAACTTCTCGAGAATCCTGAACTGGAACGATGGCATCGCCTGGCCGAATGCCCTCTCCATTGACTACTTCACCGATCGCATTTACTGGGCCGACGCCCATTTGGACTACATTGCATATGCTGACTTGGAGGGCAGACATCGCCATACGGTGCTCTCCGGTAGCAAGGTGCCTCATGTGTTCGCACTGAGCCTCTTCGACGACTACATCTACTGGAGCGACTGGAACCTGAAGGCGATCGTGAGGGCCAACAAGTTCCATGGCGCCAACTATACGGTGCTGCGGAATACCACCCATCGTCCCTACGACCTACACATCAATCATCCGCTGCGACAGCTGCCGTACACCAATCCTTGTGGCACCAACAATGGTGGTTGCTCACATCTCTGCCTAATTGCACCGCCGCCGGAGTCCACCTATCTGAACATCGAGGGATACATCGAGGAGGGTGCGCCGATCTTCAAGTGCGCCTGTCCCAATCAATTCTATTTGGCCAGGGACATGAAGACGTGCGTGGCCAACTGCACGGCCGGGCAGCATTTGTGTGGCGGACGGGATGAGAAGTGCATACCCTGGTTCTGGAAGTGCGATGGCGAGAAGGACTGCAAGGATGGCTCCGATGAGCCGGCGACCTGTGCACCACGACACTGTCGCGCCGGCACGTTCCAGTGCAAGAACACCAACTGCACACCATCGGCGACCATTTGCGATGGTGTGGATGACTGCGGCGATCGCAGCGATGAGCAAAACTGCGATCTACCCTGTCCACTGTCCGATTTCAAGTGCAAGTCCAGCGGCAGATGCATCCTGGATAGCTGGCGCTGCGACGGAGATGCCGACTGCAAGGATGGCAGCGATGAGGATCCAGCTGTGTGCTGTACGTATCAATTGTAACCCTAATTTAATATCTAGATGTTATTTTTAACGGTGTATACTTGCATTTTTCAGTCAAACGCACCTGTGACCCGAAAACCGAGTTCTCCTGCAAGAATGGCCGCTGCATTCCGCAGCTGTGGATGTGCGATTTCGACAATGATTGCGGCGACGACTCCGATGAACCGGCGTACATGTGCCGCCAGAGGAACTGCACCACCGGCTGGCAGCGGTGTCCTGGCCAGTCCAACTACCGCTGCATTCCGAAGTGGCTGTTCTGCGATGGCAAGGACGATTGTCGCGACAACAGCGATGAGCTGCCCGAGAACTGTCCCAAGTGCAATCCGGAAACGGACTTCAAGTGCGGCAACAACCGATGCATACCCAAGTGAGTAACCCAATTGATCCATGCAGCCGCAGCCCAATGCCAGATGCTAATCTAATCTTTCCAGGCAATGGATGTGCGACTTCGCGGACGATTGTGGCGATGCCAGTGACGAGAATGAGGCGGTGTGCAAGGGTCGCTACCGGGAGTGCTCCGAGTCGGAGTTCCGCTGCGGCAATGGCAAGTGCATCTCATCCCGCTGGCAGTGTGACCACGAGGACGACTGCGGTGACAACTCCGATGAGATGCACTGCGAGGGCTACCAGTGCAAGAATGGCACCTTCCAGTGCGCTTCCGGTCACTGCATTGCCTCCTACTTCCGGTGCGATGGCGATCGCGACTGCCGCGACATGTCCGATGAGGTGGGCTGCCCGCCCAGATTCCCCGGCGGACGCTATTGTCCGGAATCGCGTTTCCAGTGCAACAACAACCTGTGCGTCTCGCTGTCCGACCTGTGCGACGGCACCGACGACTGCGGCGATGGCAGTGATGAGGATCCCAGCGTTTGCAGTGACTTCAACTGCGACACCCTGCGGCGATTCCAGTGCTCCAATCACCGCTGCGTGGCCCGCTATCAGATCTGCGATGGTGTGGACAACTGCGGCGATGGCAGCGATGAGAACAACATGACCCTCTGTGCCAGCAAACAGAAACCCTGCGACCTCTACACCCAATACCAGTGTGCCAACAAGCACTGCATCGAACGCTCCCAGGTGTGTGATTTCTCCGACGATTGCGGCGATGCCAGTGATGAGCTGGGTTGCCACCACACGAGCAGCTGCTCCGAAGCGAATCGCGGCGGATGCCAGCACCATTGCCACAATCTCACCGATGGCGGTTACATCTGCACCTGCTATCCCGGCTACATCATAGCCGTCGACAACAAGAAGAAGTGCGCCGATGTGGACGAATGCCTGACGCGACAGCACACATGCTCCCACCAGTGTCACAATCTGAATGGCACCTACTCGTGCAGTTGCCGCGAGGGATTCCATCTGACGGACGGCGCCAGTGGCGTGTGCCGAGCGGAGAAGGAGGATGTCATCCTTGTGTTTGCCAATGGCCAGGAGATCAGAGGTCTGGATCTGCAGAAGCGCGAGGAGTTCGATGTGATAGCGGCGGAGAAGAGGATCGAGGCACTGGACTACGATGCGCAGCAACAGATCATCTTCTGGGCGGATAGCTACGACAAGACCATCAAGCGTTCCTACATGGTCAATGCCATCGATGGCAGGGCCAAGATCGGTTTCGCCCAGGATCTGAACATGAAGGGCGGCTCGAAGCCCACGGCTGTGGCTGTCGACTGGCTGGCCTCGAATCTCTACTGGACCGAAATGGACAGGACGGGCTCCAAGCCGCGTGGACGTGTCATGGTTGCCAAGACCGATGGTCGCTATCGTCGCTCTATCGTGAACGCTGGACTGGAGGTACCCACCTCGATTGCTGTGAATCCGCAGCTGGGTAGAATATACTGGTCGGATGCGGGATCAGCGCCCAAGATCGAGGTATCCTGGATGGATGGCTCCAAGCGGCGTCCCCTGATCACCGAGCAGATACGACATCCCGCCGGCCTGACCATCGATTACTCGCAGGATCATATCATATACTGGGTGGACACCAAGCTGAATGCCATCGAATCGATGAGAGCCGACGGCTCACGTCGAAAGGCGATTGTGAGGGGCGACCAACTGAGGCATCCGGTGTCCCTCGATCTCTTCGAGTCGAACATGTTCTGGATGACCCGGGATACGGGTGAGCTGGTGCGCCAGGATAAGTTCGGGCGCGGAGTGCAGGTGGTGCTGCATCGCAATCTTGTCAATCCGTCCGGCCTGAAGGTGTACCACGACAAGCGGTACAACACCTCGCTGCCCAATCCGTGCGAGAACTCCACCTGCTCCCACCTCTGCCTGCTGGTGCCGGGCGGCCATAGCTGTGCCTGCCCAGACGCCTCCGGACCGCCGCCCTCGCACCGCAGCACCGCCGAGGTCATCTGCAATGCTGCCGCCGAGCATCCGCGTCCGGCTCCGCGTATCTGCCCGTGCCAGCATGGTGGACTCTGCAAGGAGGACGCCCAGGGTGAGCTGGTGTGCGAGTGCCTCGCCGAGTTCCGTGGCGAGCACTGCGAGACGAGCACCACGGGTGCCTTTGGCCATGGTGGCGCCAATGTCACCGCCGTCGTGGTGCCCATCATGGTCATTCTGCTGGTGATGATGGCCGCCGCCGGCGCCTGGTACGTCATCCGCAAGCGACCATTGTAAGTACCTAAGGAACTCCTGAATATCATCATTCTGATATACTAATTACAAAATTTTCTTTCGCACATTTGCAGTGGCAAACTGGCTCGCATGCCGGCGATGACCTCGTCGCAGAGCGTTACCTTCCGCCACGGATCGAATGTGGAGTTCAACGAGAGCGGCTTCCCAGGTGCCTCTGCGCCGGGAGCTGGCGATGTGGCGCCCATCGAGGGCTACAACCTGCAGACGGTGAACGCGAACAAGGCGCGCGACTTTGCCAATCCGATGTACGATGCCGTGCAATCGGGCACCACCGCCGATCCGGGCATGGGCAACGGTTCGGGTGAGTCATTGCCTAACCGAGCACCAGCACGGATAGTAGCTAATCCAGATATCGCTTTCTCGCCAACAGGCATCTATGATGTGCCCGGCGAGCCGTCGGCCAAGGGCAAGTCCATGGGTCACCATGCGGGCGGCTCGTTCACGGAGCCCGCCTCGGCGATCATCGCGCCCAGCAGCATTACGCACAAGGCGTCGCCGCAGCTGCAGCTGCGCACCAGGGAGCTGGATCCTTCGGCGGACACCGGCAAGGATACGCAGTTCCTGGTGGAGGAGGATAAGTCCGAGTGCTGATATCAAGCCCGTCAATCGGCTGTCGTTGCGGCGGCAGTTGCGATGGCCACTTGCCGCCAGCAGCGCCGGCAGCAGCAGCAACAGCAGCAGCAGCAACATCCCGAGAACAGCTATCCGCTGCAGACATAACACATACTGGTCAAGCAGAGGGGGGAGCAACATCAAAAGCAGCCGCAACATCACTTGCAGCTGCCACATCAGCAGCAGCAGCAGCAGCAACATCAGCAGCAGGGACAGGGACGCTCTAGTAGTAAACATCACAAATCCTGGCAGGTAGCCACCGCTGGCAAGGTCACCACCAAGGTCTAGCCGTGACCCCAACAGAAACCACACACCACCCACAGAGAGGAGCAACACGACATGGAGAAGAAGATGGAGGAGTAGTAGGAGGATTAGGAGGAGGAGCAGGTCCTTTGGGGCTGGGGACGCCAATAAGCAAACATATCCAAAAATTGATAAACATATGCCACCCCCCACAAGAGAAACCAACTAAAAACAAAAACTGTTGCAATTATTATTAAATAATTACTAAAAAAAACAAAACTATAAATGTACACAAAAAAAAAACACTAAGAGAGCAAACACAGCAACTTTTGTAAAGCCAATTTTTGTAGCCCACTGTATTTTTTTTTTTATTTTGTGCGAAACTAATGTTTTTTTTGCTAATCGAGATACTTTTGCGCAAACAGGTGGATTGTAAAAAGCAAGCAAAAAGCAAAAACGATAAATGGCAAGAAGTATATTTTTTTGAAAGCTAAATGACAATATTAACTATATATGTATGTAAATCGGAAAACAAAATATCTATATGTATACACAAGGCAATTAGGGGACGATTCCCAGCTAGGATTTCTATATATTTTTCTAAAAAATAACAAACAAAAAAAAGCGAGCTAAAAAATATACAACAATTTATATATATATATATAAATATATATATATATGTATATATATGTATGTATGTGTGAAACTAAATGTATCGAGCGAAAGAGCTAACACTTTTGTGCTAAATCCAGGATAGAAAACATGCATTCCCCATTCCCCAACACACATATGTATATCTATTAATTATAATTATAATTATAATTTAATTATTTATTCAAACACACACAGACAGGACGCAGGAAAGTGCTAATAATCCAGACTACCAGGGGCTTTTCCAGATTTCCAATTCGCAATACATTCCAAAAACAAAAGAGATACGTGCAATCCCCTCCCCCTCCCCCGCCCACACTGTGCAACAAAGAAAAGCGAAGCTTTTCCTTTATTTTCCACCTTTTTTTCTGCTTCTCGCGCAATCCAATCTGCTTTTCTATTTTTTTTCTCTATTTTCGTTTTGTGTGTGCAGTTGAAACTTGTCGCGCGTGTTTTTTACACACCATATATAAATATATAAATATATTTTATTTTTTAATTATATCATCGATTTATGAATTGTATTATGATTTATGATTTATCTTTCTCTTCGAAAGTCGTAATGTGTGTGCATTTTTTTTTCATTTTCGTTCTCTGTGCAAAATCTGTGCTTCCCTTCATTTAAGCGTGTTTTTAGCATAAATTTTAGTGAAAGATGAGAGAAACTAAAGCTGTATACGCCAATCGGGCCATATACAACGCTATATGTGAAGTTAATTGTATATTTAATGTCAAGCTACATACATAATGGATAACGAAAAAGAAAAACCAGAACATAATAAGAGTAAAACTACGAATGAAATGAAAAACTATTTGTTGAAAGAATAAACCTTTTTTTTATTATTATACATACGGGGGGAAAATTGTAAGATGATGAAAACTAAAACATTCAATAAAGAAAAATCATAAAAAATGTAAAACATTCAGCGAACATATTTTTCGCGCCCTGCTGGCAGTTAAAGTTAATGTCACATTTTAATTGGTAAGTGTAGCATAAAGAGGTTTACTGGTTGGGTTTTCAATTTCTCTTAATCTTTGTGCATCTATCAAGGGTTCATATTCGTTTTCAGTTTGACTTTCCTATGTTCAATTCATTCACAAACTAGAAGCTACCAATATTCGCTTTTAAACGCTTCGATTTAAAGTCTGTTGCATTCACTGAATGCGTAGGAAAACGTTTACAAGCGAAATGGTATAAATCTACTGATGGACGAGTATACATCAATCGTTTTCGAGTCAGTTTTATGGGGAACAAAAAATGTGGCCTTATGTTAGTACGATAATTTATTTGCTATTTGTTGTCAAAACGTTAAGAAATTGAAAGTCAAAAAACTTTACACGATTTACAACATTCAGACTGGCTGTTTGTTATCTTAAAGCAGCTATTACAAAATTATATATCCATTCTAGGTTCGTACTCAAATCGATTCGCATTCTCTTCTAATAAATAAATTGTTACATTTGAGCTTAATGCTATGGACCTATCGACCATCAGCTACTCCCGCTTTGATGATGAATAAATGAGGCTTGCGGCGGGAACACCTGACAGCCATAAACTGCTAGTGTAGGAGAATTGCTTAAGTCTTGGGCTGAGGCAGATACTCTCGTCGTCATCATGCACAATCCATCTCTGGTGCTGTCGGTGCTAACCTAACTTAATTAGGGCTCTTAGTTAGTTGCTGCTGCTGCTGTAGACGCTGTGGCTGCGAATGTTTGGCTAGTCGCTCGTCTTTAATCGCTTGACGGGTCCATCGCTGCCCTGCGAGTTCGAATCCTCGGAGAAGGGCATACTCGAAACGAAGTCGGCGCCCTGGCTGTCGGACACGACGGAGAAACCTGTGTGTAGATAAGGATCGCATGAATAAGACAGAGTAAACATGTTTTTTTAATGGATAAATTCAGCTGAGCATAGGTATAAACAAATCTAAACAATATCGTTGATGTGAACGTGTCTTGCAGCTCCGCAATTATATGAGACAGAAGGCACTCCTAAAGGTCCTACCACCTATATACTATATCCTCAGACTTTTTGACGCCCAAAGCAAAGTGCTTGGCAGAGCAGAAAGGAATGTTTAAATTCTGACATAGAAACCCTACTTCTACTAATAGTTTTTATAGAACCAGCACAGAGCGAACAAAATTGTATATCCTTACAGGTGTTGGAGTCCTCGGCGGTGAGTCCCTGATAGCTGGGCGTGATTTGCGGTGGCGTGGGCGTGCCCTTCTGAGAGTTCTCCTTATCGCTCTTGCTGCCGCCGACGGGCGTCGCACCCGAGCCGGTTGGTGGTCGCCGGACAGCTGCCGATCCCGGCGAGGTCTCCAGCTTGGCCTTCTTCTCGCTGGCGGAGGCGATGGGCACCCATTTGTAGATCTTCATGGTGGTGTCGCTGATGGTCACCCACTTCTTCTCCCAGTGGCGCACCTTGTCCACCGCCTGCATCACCCGCTTGATGTCATCCTTCGCCCGGCTGCGTGTCTCCGCCCGCACGCTGCGCGACATGTCTGTGGCTAAATGGCACCTGGTCTGGTCTGGCTTTTCCTGCTTTCCTCGCTTTTCCTCAGTCGGCGTCTCGCGAAAAGCCGCTATGTGTTTTCTTCGACTTCTGCTTGTTTTAGAATGGAGCTCCTGTCTTCTGGCTGTCAAGTGGAGTTGTGTGTCGTGATTTCTGTGGGGCTGCACCAGTTGACCAGTGGATAGTTCAGTTTTTTTTTGGCAATTCGCAAATATATTTTTTAATACAAAAAAAATAAACAATCGATTGCAGGCGTGATTTTCAACTGAGGTTATCGAATGTTTGAGGTGTATCGACGGTCTGCAGTGTGACCATTGGCTACATATATGGCCCAAAATGCGCCAGTTTATAAAATCGCTTGTAATTTGTAAATGTAATGATTGTTCTCTGAGCTGCATAATTTTTAAGCAATTCAAAGTTAAGGATAGTTTTACCCTTCTTACAAACGCGTTTGTATTTTAATTACCGCATCCGTTAAGTTTTTTTTTTCTGGCAACGCCAATATTGCTATGTGGTATAATCTAGTATATTTTCGATTACCAACGTGTAAGCGATGGGGGAAGCATCGATATTCAATACATATCGAGATGCCGATATTAAGTAATCGACGTATCGATATTCCGATGCTGCAATGCCCCATCGATGGCTCGATGTTTTTTCGATGTTTTTCCACCGACCGACGAAATTATGCGTACGCTCCGCTTATTTTTTTATTTATTTTTTCGTAATCCGAACCGAACGCTCGCCGCCCATTAGAATGGAATGAAAAATCGCACAAAGCCGGGAAAAGTGAAGTTATTTTCGCGAATTAATACTCGCAGTGCGTGCGAGCGAGAGCGATAATTAAGATGAAATTGCAGGCGACGCCGAAATAAAAAACAAAAAAAAAACGTTGCAGCAACAACGTGCGTGTGCGAATGTATGTGTGTGCGTGCAAGTGTGTGTTGGTATATGTGAAGAGCAAGGAGGGCGAGTGAGAGGGTGATAGGAGACCGAGGAAGAGAAGAAGAAGCAGCGGTGGAAAAGAGAACGAAAAAAAAGTGGGGAAAGACGAAAAAGGCAAAACGACAAACGCACACGATATTGAAAATTGTACGGAAATCAGGAGAAAGCCAACGATCTTCTTTTTTTTCTTGAATTTTCCCACTGGATTATTGATATCAGAAATGTGTGCGTAAGCTAACACCGACACTAACACTAATAAAATACTAATGCAGACGCAAGACAAGAATCGCTCCCTCGCCCGAAAGAGGAAAAGGGAGAGAGAGAGAAACGCAAACAAATTGGAATAAATTATAGAAATTTAAAATAAAGTAAACAACTCAAATGGCAGGAATTTAAACTAAAGTAAACAAGGGAAACGGGCGATATAAATAATTTGAGTATTTCGTAATTCAAGTTTAAGGAATTTATGTTTGTGTGCTTTTATTTCGTTCTATGTTGTCATTTGATAAGTTAAACGTTCACTGTAATTTTATTTAAGTGCGAAGCAATATGATATACATGACTTCATATTTCATTTAATTTTAGAAGTTTTGGGATTCAAAAATAAACAAAATACAATTTGATAGCGAATGTATGAAATGTGAGTGTAGCGTGTCATTTAAATGTGGTTTTTTTTTCAAGTGAAAGTAAAGTGAACATTTTTCTTAAGTGTACCTAATCCGATTCATTTACAAATTTCTTTTTACAATTTCCCTAAAACAGCAGCCGCTTCAAAAGCCAGAACTTTGAAAAGTCGAAGCTGAATTTTCCCCGATTTTTCCCGATTTTCCGTTTCCCGCGAATCTGAAAGCCGCGCTGCCGGCGTCGCTGCCTCTGACGCCGTCGACGTCGTCGATCCCGTTTCACGCGTCGCCGCTTCGTCTCGCCGTCTCGCTTGTTTCCCGCCCCCTCTCTCTCTGCCCCTCGTCCCCCGCCAACCCCCTCTTACCAAAAGGCCCCTTAAAACAACATAAAAAAAAAAGAAACAAAATAAAACAACACAGAGAGAGAGAGCGAGTGAGATAGATAGAGAGAAAGCCAAGCCAAGAAACGTCATCAAGCGACAACAACAAATACAACAACATCAACGTCAACCACAACAACTGCAATTGCAACCAAACGGCAAACTCATCAGCGGCAGCAACCACAACAAAAACAACAAAACGCATTTCATTGCCAAGAAAAAAAGAAAACGGTCAACGACATTGCAACAACAATAACAACAAGAGCAGCAACATTGGCCAGCAACAACAACACATCAGCAATACAGAGAGACTGCAACATCAACAACAAAAACAGCAACAACTGAAACAACAAATAGGAAAATAGGAAAATGCCCAAATGCGATGTGAAAACGCGCTACATTCCTGCGACTTTCGCCTGGATTGTGCTGCTTCTGACCACATTTCTCTTCTTCTTCTATCCGTAAGTACACTTCATTACCCCAACCAAATGATATAATACTATTAGTTAATATTATAATCTTGAATGGCAAAGCAACATTCAACAGTTTCATCCAAATGATAATACTACATATCCTTAAAAAGGGCAAATACCCTTGAGTTTCGAGAAAATGTGGCGCTCAGTGAAAGCATTTCCATTGTCACAAAAGTAGAGCAATCTGCGATCTGCAAGTGGTACTATACCACTAAATATATGGTAGTTGGCGCTGGCTTCGCGAGAAGTCCATGAATATTGAATGTGCCTAAGGCGATATTTACTGTAGCCACACACGCGCACTTTCCCCCCCTCCCGCGGGGAGCAACGCAGTACAAGACGACCCTTCGGCCTTCGTCTGCCAGCCAGTTTTCCACCCGCCACCCACCACCCATCTTGGCCCCACCCACTTTGTTTTCTTTGTAGTTTGCAGTTTTGTTGCTGGCACTTTATTTATTTTGCTCGCATTTTCGTGGATTATAACGACGGGCCGTAATGCATTATTATATGTGGGACAGCAGCTCGTTGTTATCCAGTCTGGCCCCATTTTTCCATTTTCCCACTTTACCACCCCCCGCCACCCCAATTTTCCTTGTCTTAGTCATCTCTCAGTCGCCATTTTACCGCCCCAACTCCCCACCGCTGGCATTCCGCCCCCCTTTTTGCCACTCAATTTGCAGTTGGCTCTGTGCGGTTTTAAAAAGAATTTCAGTTTTCCGAATGCCGGGGGGAAAATGGATCAAAAAACAGACTGACAGATTTTCCATCTATGCAATGAATAGGTTTTGATAATTAAATGAAAACCTGAAAAATAAGCAAAAAACTAATATATGTAGGTTTAATATATTGAATTCATATTGAAGTTTTAGCCTGGAGCCATCTAGAATCATTTGCATGGAAAACCTACCAACTTAAACGGAAAGTGAGCTCATTAAACTTTTCAAAGAAAGCACATAAGATTGGCTCTTTTTGTAACTAATTTGCGGCTTTATCTGAGCACATTCTAAATTATTCAACGCTTCAAAATTGAGTTATTTCGCAGACAGCCACATCGTGATACTTCCGCATGGTGTAAACACTTAAGCTTGTCTCTTTTTTTTCTCTCATTTTTTTTTCATTTTTTTTCCTTTTTTTTTGGAGGCGACGAGAAGGCCAAGGGAGCAACAAATTTGCATAGCATGTGCACAATTAGCACATGAAACGAAACCAAAATAGCAATTAAGCAGTCCGTTTGAGAGCCCCGAATGCCGAATGCCTCCCCAGTGTCGACAGCTTGTTCCCCGTTTGGGCACACAGCTTTCCAAAGGTTTTCCCTAGTTTTCCCTCTTGCTTTTCCTAATGACGAACTCTCGTGGTCAATTGCAGTTGCAATTGCAGTGCTTGGCATTTTCCCGTTTTCCATCAAATGGAAACCGTTTTTCAAACATCACCTGAGGACCGTTTGGTTCTTCTTCATCGTCACCTACTTTGTTTTTAGGTCCTTCCCTCTTTTTCAGCACACTGAGAGAAATTGCTTTGTTTACTCATTATACAGAAGAACTTGGTTTTCGGTGGGCATATGGCTGCTTTTCAAAAATTTATGCTTAATTTAATGAGACATTAAATATTAATACATCATTCTGTTATGATTGCGTAGATGGTATCGTTTTGTTTCTGTGCACTTTTCCGCCACCTTTGTTCTTGTTGCTGCCTTTTTCGGCTTTTCCTTTGTTACAGTTATCTATGCTGCTGCCACTGACTGGCTCTTTGTTTTAGCCAGCTGAGTAATTCGCAGTCACAGGAGAGCAGCGAGGAGCCACGCCCCGCTCTTCGCAGCCCGCACTTTTCCATTTTCACATTTTCACTTGACTCTTGCGGCGACACTTGAGTTCTGCACTTTGTTTGCCGCCCCTCCCCTTCTTCCCTTCTTTCCTTCTACCCCCCCACTCCCCCCTCGTCCATGGCTGCCTGCGTTGGGAATTTGTTTATTTAATTATGCCTTCCCTTTGTGCTGCTTTGTTGTTATCTGGAGTTTTGGGCACGCGGCTGGCGTATTAAATATCGCCTAGGCTCAGAAACCAGCTTAGACCAGCTTCAGTACACTGAGAGAACTGCACTGCAGGTCGATGTGGTATTGAAGAGTAAAGCAAAGCACTTCAGTAAAAATATTATTAAATGCTAAGCATATATTTGCAAACTTAAAAGAGAAGTTCTGCCACTTTTGAAGTGTAACTTCTACTCAGTTTAACTTCTTTTTCGACAGTGTACCGCTGCCATAGTTTTCAACGCTTGTTTGATTAGCCGGCGACGTCATCTGATATGGGGTGTGGTGTAGGAATTTCGGATAAGGAGGTTCGGGTCGGTTTGGCAAAAGTCCAATTACGGAATATATTTCATTATGGCCAGTTTTTCCCTTTTCGCTTCTTTTTCTATATATGTTGTATATACATAGTTTTTGCTTTTGGATTTCCCACTCAATGCCACAGGTTGCCTTTGTTACTTTTACTACAAAAAAAAAAGAACAGAAAAACTACGCTTGACAAAACAAACCGAATCGGGGAAATAAAAAAAAGAAAATTAAGTGAAACACGGCAGGGCGGAATACAAAAAAAAAAAACATAACAAGACCAAAACTGTTGCTACATGGCAACAACAAAAAGTACAAATTAAAGGGAAGCAACAACGATAAAAACTACGGCAACACAAATGCGTCACAACAACAGCTTGGACAATAGTTTTAGCCGCCCACGCAAACCCCATGGCCAGCACCACGCCCACTGCCACCCACAACCGCCCACCGCCCACATCCCACCGCCTCATTGAAATTCTAGAAGCCGCGCCACTCAGAGTGATGATTATTCCTCGCTGTTTCGCTTTTTCTGTTTGCGTTTGCATTTGCGTTTGTTATTGTTATTGTTTTTGCTATTGTTTTTGTTTTGTCGTTAAGTTTTCAAGCCCCAATGCTCCCCATATCACCCAGCCCCAATGCCACCCACCTAATCCACCCGTTTCACACACGGAACAATACGATTTCTGGCATTTTTAAAACAACACTTCCTTGTGGCAAAAATCCAGATTCATTCTGCTCCAATAAGTCAGCTATTTTCATTTCTAGAAAATCCCTTTTTAAACCAGCACTTCACCACGAATCTTTCCAATTACCCAGCAAATCTACTTATAGAATAGTTAACCATTTTAAGTGCAGAGTAATAACCATAACGAATCGAAGAAGAAGTAACTAACTTTAACTCAAACTTCACTGCTTTTAGTTGGAAGCCAGAGATTTTGCGATGCCCGAAGATAAGTGATAAAGTAGAAGCTAGATAATTATAGGAAAATGGCTGGAAAAAATGCGCGCAGCGAGGGAGGGAGGGGGAGGCGGTTGCCTGGGTTTGCCCAGGGAAAGTGACTTCAATTACACAATTTTCAAGTAATTAAATTTCCGTTTTGTTGCTCTGACAACTTTGATCAAAAGAAAATTTGCAGGTGGCGGAAAAGCGAGAAAAGCGAGAAAAGTGGGAGTGGAAAAAGGGGTTGAAAAAACGGCTGGCGAAGAGATAAACCCGGTTTAGTCTTTCGCAGAATATGTATATTTTAATCAAATATACAGTGAAGGGAGAGCAAAAAAGATGAGAAGGCTACCAAAGTAACCGCTTTCGGTCAGTAAAGTTAAGCTTCGTTGAGCGCCTAGGAAAAGCGAAGCCAGAACCAAGCCACGCCACACTCGACCCAATTAAATGTTGTTTGTAATTTGTGCTAAAAGCATTTCAAGGACTACATTTATTTATTTCTATTTTTTGCCCCAAGTTTACTTACTTGTAGAGCAGCGCTGCCCGGTCGCACACATTTTCCTCGACTTTTTCCCAGCGGTCTCCCCGGGTTTGATTTTCTTCATTCATTTTACTTATTGCTTATTACTGTCACTTACACTGAGCGACCAGCAATTTGCCACCCTAAACTAAAAGGCATAAACGCAAAGCACTTAGAGGTTACGCCTTAACTTTAGATAAAACTGAAAAATTCTACAAAAATTAATAGCATATGAATATTGGAAACGAAATGATCTCCTTTGTCTGGCAGTGTATTTGGGCCGTTTTCCCCAGTTTGCCTCTATTTTTTCACTTGAATCCACTTGAGATATTCATTTGGTGTTGCTTTTGCTTTTCCTTGTGGCTTTTTGATGGAAAACACCCAACCACCCCTCATTTCGGCATTTTGTGTGTATTTGTCCACTAATTATAATAAACAAAGTTTTTCTTTTCACTAGCAATTAGGCGACACTTGTGATGAGCAAAGCTGGCGCAGAAATATACTGAGAAAGTGAACATATTCTCTAACTCGTCCATCTGTAGAACATGTAAATGCTATTTCTGTCATTTTTTGGTTAATAATATTTAAGTGATTGGAAAATTATGCGACAGCAGGTGGCACAACGCAGTTCACTGGAAATCCTGGCAAATGCTTTTTCCGTTGATCGTTTAATTTCATGTTAATCAAGTTACATGAACAAAAACCATTTCCACCTGCCACTTACGCACGTGGGTGTGGGTGGGTGTGTCTGTCATTGCACGCAGGTCGTGACCCGAGCCAGCCACGCCCACGCCATAGATGCCGCCCACTCTTTTTGGCTTTGATGCTGAAACAGCGGCCTTGGCTCCTTTGATTTTCCCCACCCCCCGTACGCCCGCATGTTTGATGGCTTTTCAGCATTTTCCATGAGCGTTTTCTAATTGAATCGAATTTGTGGCAGCCACGCGATATAAATTATACGTAAATACCAACTTGATTGCAGGTGTGCTGCAGCTGAATAGCGCCCACACAGGCCCACATTACTACAACTACTGCACTGGGAGAAAATGTCACTCGAGTTTGAGTTATGTGGCATTTACTTCTGAATTTATTCGAATTGAAATCAAAATACTTGAATAAGTTTTAAATTACATTGCTTATGTTATCAATATATTTGATGAATCATTACAAACCTATCTGCCTCTTTTCTCACCGTGTACGCTCACACATTTTGTGATTCAACCTTCGCAGCTGCCCACAACATCGACAATATATGTTATACCCTAGAACTACTGCTACCACAACATATATTCAATAACCTTGCTGTTCAAACGCATATACATATACATATTTATGTAGGAGGCTTCGGGTTTATAATCACTTTGGTGGGATAATGTGTTTACCTTTGACATATTTGTGCCGAACGTTATGCAATTACCAGCCAGTTACTAGTTGCATTTAATGCGTTGTTCTAGTAAAAGCGAAATATTGTGCATAATGAAATTTGTGTAGCTTTAGTCATTTTTGCGGCACAAACTTGTGCGTAAAGATTTAACACATTAAAATAGTTGGTTTAACACTTTTGCGAGTAAATTTGTGCAGGTATTTTGCCACTTCAATTAAAATTATTATGGACATTCCACTGGACATTCCGATAAATTGACCAGGAATTCTCTGCCATAAATTAAATTATTGTAAATATTTCAGAGATTTCTGCAAACCTGCTCAACATTTCCCTAACGTACTGGCATTGGATTAATTATAAATTTCTGCTTCACAGCGACAGAAGTTTGATGAAAACTAATGACAAATAAAAGGCGAAAAACAACTCGAGTTCCTGGAACTTTTTCCCACACATGGCTGGATTTATGCTCGTTTTTTACTAGTCTTTTGCTCAGTTTTCCTTTGTCTGCCGGACTCGAGTTACTTTTTGTTATGGCTTTGGATTTTATTTATTTTTCGTCTGTCCGACTTGTTAATGAAAATAAATTTCTGACGCCGTCGCCGCCCTGATAAATAATAACAATAATAACAAAAGCATTTGCAGTTCTGCTGCCGTTGATAATATCCGCCGACCATTGCCATAAAAAGCAATGTGCAAAAAAAGCAAGAAAAGCACTATGTACTGTAGGGAAAAAGCAAAACTAAGCACAAACAAATGCCAGTATCAGACAACAAAAAAATACAACAAGAAACGTATAAAAAAAACAGCTAACGGCCAAGAAGAAGCTGCCAGCGAAAAACTAGAAGGAAAAGCAAATTCAGCGAGGTGAGCTGAGCCGACTGCCATTGCCACGCCTCCTTGAAGCACCATACACCATACACCATCCACCGCCCTCTTCCTGTTTTCCATTTTTTATACCGCCTGCAAACTATGGCTATAACCAGGGGCGTACTTGGCTTTGCCTCAAAAGGGGGCACTCGAAAATGCATGCATATATCAGAAAAGCAAGTGTTTATGAAAGGGAAATGTTCGAGAATAGTTAATGTTAAGAAAAAGAGAACTAATGCACAAACATTTAATAGGAGCTTAACTAGAAATTCTAGCTTTATATAGATAAATATATATTCATATATGGATTGAATACATAGATCTTATTACTATCTACTACTAGATCTACTACCACATTTTACTTGAAGAAATGAAATGACTACGCCCCTGGCTTTGAACATGTGTGGGTGTCATTTGAATGCTGCTAGGAATGGTTGTTGTTCTTGTTGTTATGCCATTTCGTTATTGCCACCATTGTTGTTGTTCTTGGCCATATCCCACCCTCAACTTGAGCCGGCAAAATGCTTTAATCTACACCTGCACAAAAGCACATGCCACAAAGTTTTGGAACTTATTCGAAAATGCAGAGAAAGTTATGTATTGGGATTATGTATATTCCCAGATTTTTATATGAGTTGAATTCTGTGTCATAGACAACAAACCTCTGCTGATTGTTTTGCAGTGTAGCTTTAAAGGGCCCAAGAAAAGGTAGCTGCAATTCCTCATCTCTTTCTACGCGGTAGTAGACCTCTCTTTCTTCGGCGCTTTCTTATGAAAAGAAATCGATGAAACTCAATTGGCAACGCTGCTTTTAACCATTACTCATTTGCAATTATGCCTACTCTTAACCCTTTGTTGGCCAATGTCAATGACGCTGGGCATTTTGAGTCTTATTCGCCTTTTGCCGTTTTTCTGTGACGTTTTCCATGATTTTTGCGTACATTTTCCATTAAGTTCGGGTCAGTTTAGCCCGTGGCCAGTCAGAAAAAGCGTTAATTTTTTTATCATTCAACGGTTTATTGAGCGGATTAAGTGGCTATCACGTTGACGAATTTTTTTATTTGTTTTCGGTCCAATAATTTCCTGTTGAATGCCTATTTCCGCTCCGATTCATGCTCTTTATCTATCAATCCTCAGCTCTCTTTGCTTCCCTTTTTTTTAAATATTAATTTCCATTTTTAATTAGGCACATTTTCACGCAAAGTTTAAGAAAGTTTTGGCAGAGCGAGTGATGATTATAGAGGAGCTGAAAATTAAAATGAAAAGTTGGAAATGGGAAAATGTCAACATGGAAATCAGGGGGAAAAACAAAGTGAAACTGTCGGCATCGAAAGGGCCAAGTGTATTTTTAGTTGGCAAACAAACGCACAAAATTTGTTTGCCACTCGCTACACGGACATATCACGTATACGTATGCACTCAAACATATTACGCATACGCCCCAGAGGCCATCCATCCAAATTTAATTTCATTCGGCCCCTCATAAATACGCACAAAATTCCAAAACAAAAACCGAGAGCAAAAGTAAAATAAATCCAAAGTATATATACGAAATGAAAACCAGATTAAAGATTTGAATTTCGCTTTTGTATGCGGAATATTCAGTTTCGTTTTAGAGAATCGCGTTTTAGAAATAGGCAAACTCTGTGGATATCCGGCGATTTTATCAGCGTATGGAGTGCGTTTATAGAAGTTTCAGTTTCAATACATACTTGAAACTGGTTTAGAAATTCTTTCACAAGCTGTAGAGGTAAATCATCAAAAGATTTCGAAATTAATCAACCTGACTCGCTCAGTTTGGCAAAGCCAATTAAAGAACTCAATTTCTTTTGTTCTTTCCATAATACATTTATTTCAAGCGTTGGTTTGCGCAACAAACGCACACGTACTGTCAATGAAAATAAACAAAAAACTTAGGAAATTGGGTTATAGAAGACCCCATGCAAACTTTGGATATATGCGTGTCTATATGTCCAAATGAATTTGTTTCACATTTTTCTAAGGGCCGAAAACAAAGTTTCTTGACCTTCGCAAAACTTGTGGGTATTTTCAACATTTTCCAAACCAATTCCAGCCCAAAAACGACAGTTTGCCACAGTTTTTTTTTTTGGTTTGCCCATCAGGAAAATCAATTTTTTTTTGGCTTCCCCCGCCCTTTGGCCTTAGTTACATAATTTTTTTTTTGACAGGGCGCATGACAAACTGAAGGACTTGCCATAGACAGCTATTAAAAAAAATGGAAGATGGGAGATGGGAGCTGTCCCCCTTACTTTGCCTGCTTATCCCGCATTGGCCCCAATCTCCTGGTAACTAAAAACCCTCTCCTCCCCCCTCCCCTGCCCACCCCTCTTATGCCATCCATCGTTTTTGCTTCTTCTATCTTTTTTCTAGGGGAAAAACTTGCGCTAGTCCAAAAAGTTGCGCCAACTTGTTATTACATTTCGTTGGCGCTTTTGTGCTGTGTGGTTGGATTTTCCACCCCACCACCACCACCACCCCCCGTGTCAATTTTCCGACACCATCCACTCCGCCCCCCCTCCCCACCTGTCGCTCCACACTCTCATTTTTCCTTGAAGATTGCCCAATAATTGCGTTTGAAGGCAGCTAAAAGAAGCAAAAACCGAATAAACTGGCACATTTTTATTTTTACCTGTGGCTAAATGATGTCCGACTGCTTAGAGTGGCCCGAAATGTGCCCCAGGGGTGAACCAAAAAGGTGACAATAAATTACATTTTGAATGACAACATATTGGTATATTTGGATTATCAACTCAAATATTTGTGGCTTTAGTGGAAATGCCGTTTGGAAATTAGCTAAATTGTGGTCGAAATAATTGCAATGTAATTGCATTCCACAAAAGGGAGTTTACACGATTTAATTAAATGTTTATTCTGGCTGACAACGAATGTGCATTACAAAACAATGATTCGATGCCCAACTAATTTATCAGTAACGCACAATTATGTGTGAAACACTTGTGTTTCACTTGCAGTTGAAGCCACCGGAAAACACCTGCAAATCAGGTATTATTTTCGTAACAATTATCTTGGTGTGAATGATATCGTCATTGAAAAGTCTTTGTTATCACCGCAGGCAAATGGTCAATTTGCCAGTTAAAGGCAATTGGATACTATTATTGCTAATTTTGCAGAAAATGGAAATCACTAGAAAGAGATACGGCTAGCAAAGCGGAAAGCGAAGGGGGGCGGCAGGTGTGTTTGGTAACTGATAAAAGCCGGGCCGTTTAACCTTCTTCACACCTCTTCTTTCTCCCTGGGTTTTTTTTTTGTTCTTGGTGCGGCGAAAACAAAAATGAAATAACGAATCATGGCCCTCATAATGATGTCCGCCCCCGCCCCCCTTAACCCACTGCAGCCCGCTTATCGGTTGGCACCTTTTATCGGGTCGCCTCGGAGAACCTCCGTTTGGAGGCCAACTACAGCGCGGGGTGAGACCTTAGCACCTCAGCTGACTTCCGCCAAACGCAAAAGACCTAGGGCAAGGTCTGGAAAAGCATGTTGTCGCAAAGCCTGAAAGCAAATAACTTTGATGCAAATATAAATATATGCTGGCACCTTGATATTAAACCATTTCAATTAACATAGAACTTTCAATATGAATATTAAGATTAAGATTTCATATATATGATGTTATCAAGATTTCAAGATTGGAAAACGGACTTCTAAGCTGTTTAGTTACCATGATGCTGACCCTCACTGTAACTATGCGAATGGGACGGCCAGTCGGCCACATGTGCAATAATAAAAACTAAAAAAGCGAAAAAAAAAATAAACAGCGGGTGAAAAAAGAGGCCCCATAGATAAGTCAGAAGCAAAGTCGAGGCGACGGCTGTCCATGGTCGAATCCAATACTTTTTTGTTTGTCTTTTACTCTTCCCTACTTTTTTTTTTTTTTTAGTTTTTTTTTGTTTTTTGTAGCTCGGTCTTCGCACTCGACTGTTGATGATGGTGACTAATGCTCGGCCGTCGTTTATTTTGCTCGCTTTGGCGATAGTAGGATATTTTTATACCCTGCGAGCGGCGACAGAAGAGCGGAAAGTAGAGTATGGTATGACTTGGGCGCAGAGGGGTTAATGTGACGACAGCAGCGACGATTCGCCAGTTTTCGTCATCATCGCATCGCCCAACACTGAGCTACAAAACATGCAGTTTTTGTTATCTCACAAAGAAGAATGTGTGCATACATGAAGTGCAGTTTCTTTGCTTGTGGATCAAGTCAAGTGCTAGTTGTAAATGTGCAGACTTCGAAGATCATAAATCATAGGAAGTATGATCATATACTAAACCTAGAACCTGTTGCACAGTGTTCTAGCTTGACGCATAAAAAGCAGTGCCATTTTTTTGAGTTTTTAATTAATGCAGCTGCCATCGAATGCGAAATTGTCTTTCCCATTTTAACCATTTCGTCGCCCGATTTTATTCTCCTTATTTTTATCACTCTTTTTTCGGGCTACCAACAATCAGCCAAGCTGCCTTACACCTTACAGTGCGTTTCGCTAGCGTATGGCTGTATTGACAAGCTTTTTAGTAAATCCAGGCTAAATGAGTAAGCGATTTGATGGATAATGAAGGTAATAATGTAGGTAATGATTCATTCTCACTTAATTTTACTGATTTTTACTGATTAAATACTTTGTCTTGTACCCTTGATAAATCGCAGTTCCTTTGGCTCATCCATATAGGTTTTTTTGCATGTGAAGGTGCCAATATGTCGAGTCAATTAATTGGCGATTGGAATCGCTTTTGCGGTTTGTTCATGGTTGACCTCTGGATGGCGCGTTTACTTTCCGTCCTCCGCCAGTTTCAGTTGAGTTTCCCTTGTGGTAATTGACTTTCCATCGTTATGACACGTTGAAAATGGAGCAGGGTGCTACCCATTTCCATTTCCATACCCAACCCTCCGTAAACTTGGCGCATTTCGCCTGAATGTGACAGTTTTGCCATTGGGCTACCAATATACTCGCCCCACTGCGCTGCTACCCAGTCGTCTGTCTTTGTGGCAAGCGCTTAACATAGGAATTCAATTTCCTGCAAGTGTCTCCGTGAAATATTCCCGGCCCCCTGGACCTTAGCTCTCCTGGCCGCTAGAATTTACCATAAAACACACCGGATTTAGCGAAACCCCTCTGCACCGGAAATGCTCTTGAAAAATACTCCAAGTAAAAGTTGTTGGCAGTCTCTGTTTCTTTAGCACAGCGGTTGAGAAGTAGTGGGCAGTGGGTGGTGTCCACTGGGTTGCCTTCACCTTGACAATGCCACTGTGATGCAATCGCGGTGGGGCAAGATAATGGAGGTTGAGACAGAGCAGGGAGTAAAATATCTGGAATTTAGTCGGGGATTGGAAATTGAAATTGATAGGGATGTCGATTGAAAAGAACGCGAATTGCTGGGCAATAAGACGATATACTGCTTAAGTAATAAGGCACAAGGACTTTCGGTAAAGTTTCCATTTTCCTTTGAGTTAAGCTCTAACCACTTAATAAACCACACAATAAGTGCCACCCTAGAAAGGCAAGCGACTCGCTGAAATTACATTTCAATCAATGCGCAGTGCTGTTTATTTGTTTTCCTAGGCAATTTGTTTCAATTTGATGGCGCAAAACATTAATTGAAATCAACCACATCCTGCCTGCATATATACATATATACGTGTATACTATATACAAATGTGTGTGTGTGTGCCTATTGTCCTTGTGGCGGTACTGTCACTAATTTGATTTGCTAGTTTGCCCCAGTTGTTGCTCGGTTTCCACATAGTTGTTCCTTTGGCGCGCCCCCTCCTTTCAGGAAATTGAAATGAATTATTTGTCATAAGAAGGCGGCAAATCCTTGAGCCTGTCTTTCCCTGCCGTACTTTATTCCATTCCTTTTTATACATTTTTGTCATTTCTGGGCCAACTCTTTCCACGCTCTGCTTGCTGCCCCGCCCACTGCCCACCGCCCACCGCCCCATTTTCCTGGCCTGACTTTGCATAAATGTAAACAGATTTGCCTCCAGAGACTTGGCAAACATTTTTGCTAAATTGAAAAGTAAAGCAAACAAGTGTAATTTACCTATACCTATACCTACTTCTATATGTGTGTATCTGTGGATTATATAGCTATACACCTGTCTTGGAATCGGGCATCAGCTCGAAGATAAGAGATTGCTGGCTGTTTGGGGCTCAAAATATTTGTTTGCATATGATTTGCTACTGGATATGTGCTGCTGCTCAGCTGGAATGTTAATTACCTGTATCGAAACATTTATCGACTTACTAGCCATTTATTGATTTACTATATTTTCCACTAAACCGCCAATTCGGCACCGCCCTTAATTACTTAATACAATCACGTTGCTAAGTGGATTTTCTATATGCATTTGAGATGGGCTGTTAGCAGGTGGAAGGTGAGCTGTCATTTTGATATTCGATGCGAGTCGATTAGATTCAGATTCCTGCACATATACATATATGTGCATATATAAAGCGTATATAAACAGTGGCTGCTATGCCGTTCGATCATTAAAATTGGCCAATTGATAGTTCCATTTTGGTGTTTATAGCTCGACGCCTTAATGGGAGTCATGCAATTCAAGTTTTGTTTGGACAGCTGCAATCTTTATGCCATGGTGAAAATAAATAAATATATCGTATTTTCCTTTGTTCGATTTGTGTAGACGTAAATAATTGAAATCTGTGCAGAAAGTGTCGTATTTGTCCAACAGACATAGAGATTAAGTGTAAAAGCAAACTTTGCGTTTTCCCAGAAAACTTAAAGCAGCATTTTGCCGATTGAAATTCTCCATCACGAATCTTGCTTCGGACGGGGGAATTTAATAGAAAGTGTGGGAGAAATGCCTTAAACTGCATAAGCGAGGAATAAATTAACAAAGTGTGGCTTGCAGCTCATAATAACATCGGTTTAATTAATTACCCCAGCGATTCTCGACGTTTCTCCATCTTCTACATTTCCCACCCACATTTCCCCCATTTTCAAACTCCTATTTTTTGCCTACGTTCTACGTCTCTGAGCGATTAACATAAATCCCTGGCACGTGCTGAGAGTCTCTACGTTCCGGTTTTATTTGCATTCTAAAAATTGTATGCAAATGCCAGTGGATGAGATGGAGCTCTTTGTTTTGTTACAACTGTAAGGCGTTGGAATAAATGCGATAAGAATGCCGAAATAAATCAAAACCAGAAGCAGAGTCTAACACACAGATACAGATGCAGATACATATACAGATACATATGCAGATACAGATACAGATTCAGTTTCACATTCAGATACGGATACAGATTCAGTTTCACATTCAGATACGGATACAAATACAGATACAACTTGATAGATAGTGAGGTGTGAACATTTCTAAGCAATCGCCGTGAGCGAAAAATAGAAAATCTGGACTGTGCTGCACACTGGTTTTCTTCTGCTGCACGAAAAAAAAAAAAAAGAAAATCCATTCGACTTCGGGGGAAAAGTGTCCAGAGAGCCGGTGCTAAACTAACTGGCAGCAAAATAAAAAGCAAAGAAAATGGAAATGGAAACGGATAACTGACAGTCTGAGGTCATTCTGCCAATTATAGTGCAGCGAAGGACTGCCGACGATGATGAAGTTGAAGGCATCCGGAAAAGGCAGAAAACAGTACAGATGATGATAATGGCAATAGAGGTGAACAGTCCCTACAAATGACAGTCGAACTGCTATCCCTCGAACTTCTAAATAATCTTAAATAGATATCTAAAATATATTCATAATACGATAATAAACAGAAGGCCAACTGTATCATCAATTGCACTACAGAACCGCAGAGGGTTGAAAGCGATGTGCAGATTGATGATGAGCCGGAGAGTGATGATGATGGCTGCATTAGGGATAAGTTTATCCATTAGAATTCAACGGCAATCCGGTAAAAGAGAGAGCCGGAAGGCGAAGAGCACCGTAATGCAGTGAGAAATGCCGGAAGAAAGTAATACATTCACCTTAAGTAACCCGTTACACGGAGCTCGTAAACCGAAACCACCGCCAGAAAGTTGCGCACATCATTGCAAATGCATCAGAGCAGAGGTCGTGGAGAGGAGGGAAGGGAAGGGAAGGGCGGGGCGGGAAAAGGCTGCAGGAAGGATGGGCGGGAAGTTTGAGGGGGAGGTGCGAGGACAGACGGAAATGGAAATGGGCTAAAGGACACGTGTGTATCGCCCTTGCAACTTTGCAACATTCATGGCTCTGCGGTTGACTTAACCCCTGGAGCACTTGCGTCAAAAACTGTGGCATTCGCAAAGGAGAACGGGTAAACAATAACAGATTTTTATTGCGTAAGTTAAAACGCTGGAAAAACGTCATCTGAATATATATGAGCACATTTAAAGAACGGAAAATTCAGGTTATAAAATATAATAGTTCATAATCATATGGCTTTCCACCGAATGCGTAGAGGGTTCTCTCTTGTTTTAAATTACAAATTCCTTGTTCTCTGTGCGCTAAACAGGGTCAAAAACGGGTTAAGGTTCAGCTCACATTCCGTTTGGGTTCGGTTCATTTTGATTCCGATGCGGGTCGAGTTCTTTGGGGTGGCATATACACGTAAGAACAGGGAAAGTCGGTCGAGTTTGGGGTTTCAGCCAGCAAACAGTTCCGGTTCAGTAGACTCCAAAGTGATTGCGGCGACACAACGTGGCAGGCTACGTTGGATAACCGTTGGATGGCCTCCGGCTCTCTCGGCCCTCTGGATTTCTGGATTCCTGGTGCTCCATTGTTCTCCTGCTATAATGCTATACTGCTGATGCCTGGCCTCCTGGGGCATCAAAGCACCTGGCTGGCGGTCACCACTTTGCCTAGTGGTCAACAATGTGGCTGGCCTGGGTTTTCCAACGAATTTTGGCCTACTTTACGGAATAGTAAGCTGCCACCACCGCCCCCGCAAATGGGCGATTGCAAAGCCATCAAATTTGCCAGCAGAGTTCTTGGGTTGTGGCATTAATCCCGGATATGGGGCAGTATCGTTATGAATGGAATGCCTGTGCGGCAACCGAGTGATTTTGATCCACTTTTGGCCAGCCAGCTGCATGTGTGCATGCATTCCTTGTAAACCAGCTTGGTAAGCGGATTTAATTAGGGTTGAAACTAGACGAGCGCACTAACCGATCCACTGGACAGTCCAGATAAGGGTTAGCAACGAGTCTCAAAAGTGCAGTTAGGCTCATAGGCTCTTAAAGATGGTGCATTATTAATGATTGGCTCTTAACTGTAAGGGAAATATAAGCTGTACAATGTTTTACTTGTAAATTGAATTATATACTAATAAGCCAACGTTTGCCATTCGATTTTTGCAGCTGCCAGTACTACGTGAAGAGCCATCCATGGGTGCTGGCCTACCAGGGCGTGATCACATTCTTCGTGCTGGCCAACTTTACGCTGGCCACGTTCATGGACCCGGGCATCATCCCCAAAGGTATGTAGCGTGCTGAGCAGGGGACAAAGCCAGTCGTCACGGCCTAAACTTGACTGCATTCTAGCCTCGCCCGACGAAGACTGCGAGGAGGAGCTGCGCGCCCCGCTCTACAAGAATGCGGAGATCAATGGGATTACCGTGAAGATGAAGTGGTGCGTCACCTGTAAGTTCTATCGCCCGCCGCGCTGTTCCCACTGCTCCGTTTGCAATCACTGCATAGAGGTGAGTTAGTATATTAGTAATATTAAAGTTGTAACTTAATTGAATCCATCTTCGTTTTTAGACCTTTGATCATCACTGTCCGTGGGTGAACAACTGCATCGGCAGGCGGAACTACAGATTCTTTTTCTTCTTTCTCGTTTCGCTGTCCATTCACATGCTGAGCATCTTCTCGCTGTGCCTGGTCTACGTGCTGAAGATCATGCCCAACATCAAGGACACGGCGCCCATCGTAGCGTATCCTTTTGCCAAAACACAACACTCTTTATAACATTTATATCTCCAGCACTTATACTTAATTGAAGTTCAAAATCCCCCCTTGGTTTGCCTTAACCCTCTCTTCTCCGTATATAGCATTATCCTGATGGGCCTGGTGACCATACTGGCCATCCCCATCTTCGGACTGACCGGCTTTCACATGGTCCTGGTGTCGCGGGGTCGGACAACCAACGAGCAGGTGACCGGAAAGTTCAAGGGCGGCTACAATCCATTCTCGCGCGGCTGCTGGCACAACTGCTGCTACACACAGTTCGGACCTCAGTATCCCAGGTGAGTTTACCAGAGGTGACCCTCACAGGCAGGCACCACTGTAGCACTTCTACCACTCGGGGGCGTGCGGAAATTACAATAATAAATAACCAAATTGAACTGCCAATTATGGACTTCAAATTACATGGCCCCCGGGGGAGGGAGGCAATTCGACCCAAATTGAAATGATAGTACAGTAGATTGCGAACCTTTGCGCTTAATAGCCAATTATCCTGACATTTCGTTGCACCTGGGGGTATGGACTCATAGAATATCAGAGAATAAATAGTATGTAATATGTGGATATTAAAAAGCTTTTAAAATATATAAAGTAGGATAGTATTCTATTGGGGTTACATTACGCTTTTCTTAACTTATATTTATTTCTATGTATATTTCTATGTTTTATTGATCCAACTTGCATATCCTTCATCCTTGCAGCCTGCTCAACCCGAAGAAGTACGCCTCGCGGCGATCTCAGGTGCAGAACCAGGCGATCAGCACCATTTGCAACGACAGGAGCGGCCAGCAGACGGGCGGCGGGGGCGGGGCCGGCGGCAATGGTACCGCCGCGGTGTCCGGTGGCGGCGTCGGTGGAGCGGGCGGCGGGGGCGGTATGCGCGGCACTGCGGTGCAGTACTCACCACGCTCCTTCTACGATGCGAGTCGCGAGAAGCGGGGAATACAGGTAAAGACTTATATGGCCGAGGGCAATGGTTATAATCAACGGTCGGGCAGCACAACGCTTTACAGTAAGGTGGGTAAACAACAAGATTTTGCAATATCACCGAGAAAAGCGAAGCAGTTGCTATGCGAAACTCAGATTCCTATTCCATATATCTATGTATCCTATAACTATTGTATCTAATAGTGCGCCTCAGGTGGCAAAACAGCAATCCCTCTGTTCAACTTGTTTTAAAAAAAAATACATTTTTAAACGTAATATAATGTCTACAAAATAATTGTGATCATTTGTAATGTATTGTGCAAAGGTTTACTTGCTTACCTATGCTCGTTTCCAATTAGAAGCTAATGTTTATTTTCCTTGAGCGATTGCTGAATCCACCTGTTGTTGTTGTTGTTGTTATTGTTGTTTGGCTTAGTTCTTGTTGTTGTAATCGTAATTTGTGTTTACTTAACTGTAATTGTAACCGTTAACCGTTGTTTGTTTATGTTTATGTATAGTTTTTTGATTTTGTTTTCATTTCCCATCTCGCTTTAATGTAAACAATTTTCCATTTCCATTTGCCTCTTTCTTGACCTCTTACTTTTTGGTTCCTTTGGTTTCTGGTTCTGTTTCTGTTTCGACATTTTTCCTTTGCTCATTTCGTTGATTTATCATTTGCTGTAATCCCATAATAACCCCTAGCCCCGCCCACACCCCAAAAACGCCCCCTTCACCCGCTTAATGCTTTGACTAATTAACTACAAAATCGATATAAATATAAACATATATCCATCTACATATATGTATGTGAATATATATATATATATGTATGTAGAGAGCTTTATATTGCGGAGAAATCTGTGAAGTATCTTTGTGTTGTTGTTCTTGTTGTTTTCATCCGATTCTCTGCGTGGGCGAATAAAAGTTTTTCCGCTTTTCCCAGCTGCTGCTCCTCAGCACACATCCTACAATCTCATTTTCCCACCCGCTTTTCCTCTGCACTGCAAAACTTTTTTGGCTGCCGCTTCAACTTCTTCTTCTCCGGTTGCATTTACTATTATTATTTTCCTGCTTTTCCTGGCAAAAGACAAAAAAAAGAAACAACAAAACGGGATGTTAGTAAGTTAGTTAGTTAGTGCCACGCCCGTTTAATTGAAGGACAAGCAAACCAAATGATGCACAACCATTTAGAGAAAGCAACGCTCACCCACTCAAAACTTTTCCATTTTCCCCCCCTCCCTATTTTCGCCACCCCTCCCATTGTAATTGCCTTCCACTGTCCTTGACATCTCATAAAAAATACAGTGAAAGCTCCGGCAGACGGACACTCGCGAAGCAGGGGAAAATGTAGCTGTGTCACTGTACATAATTGTGTGCCCATAAATAAATGTGAACACCTTTGGAAAAAGCTTTTCGAAAGCCCAATCAAGTTTAGTTTTCTATTTGTTTATAATAATTTGTATTATTTTAATATTAGAACTTTGTCTAAGTCGGTCCGCATGATTTAAAGCCTATTTTAAATAAACAATAATTGCAAAACCAAATAAAATATCAAAAGAAGAATATCAACTTTTCACATCCCTTTTGGAAACTCTGCAAATTGAACAAAAACCAATTAAAAATAACTTTGTTGCAGATTAAGTTCTCGAAATACAATCAACTGAGAAAAGTGGAGGGTTTAATAATTTTCAATTTAAAATCACAGACTTCGGACACACCGGAGCGGGTTTTGTGTGTGTGTGTGTTAGTGTGTGTGGCACTTTTCTCCTAGTTTTCCCCACCTAAGTTTTTCCACCCTTCAGTTTTTTTGGAATTATCTCCGCATTAACCCCACTTTTGCATGCATGCGGTTGGAATTTCCTTTAGTTGGCATTTTGAGTTGCTGAATTTGAATTTCCCTATGAATTTTCCGCCATGATTTGCATTTCCTGCTGCATTTCCCACTATTATTGCTATTTAGTTGACTCGTTTTTCACTTTTACTGGGCACCTTAACCCCTTCGATTTCCGTTTGTATATGCCGCCCAGAGCTGTCGTTATATCAGTATATATATATAGAAGTATATAGCATACATACTTATATCGAAAAGAATTGGTCGCATCTCCAAATAAACCAGCAAATGCTAATGAAAAAAAGAAAACAAAACCAAAAACTACACTTACTGCAAGCACCGAGAAAGGTAAAAGACTTTTAAAAACGATATTAAAAACTCACCAAAAAATTGAATTCTTTTTTTACGAATCCATTATTTACCAATTGATATTTGAATTGCCCTGGAAAATCATTGATTTTAATTTATTGTCCCATTATTATGATTTCCTCTCTGGTTTTTCTCAACAAATGTTTCATTTCCACCCATTCTTCGTACTATTTTTCACTTTATTGAATCTATTGAATCTGTCCAGTTTTCCCTTTCTCTCCACCTGTCTGATCCACAAACTAATTCGAATGATTACAGCAAATTATGGAAAAATAATTTATTAGTATTTTTGCACAGATAAATTTGGCATTCAGTAAGCATTTATTTATTTTAAATCCGTTTTAATTATCAGAATAATAATAATCTTTAAACTGAAACTCCAACTTGTCGATTTTCATTAGAATAAGAAAGTTTCTTTGCGTTTCTATTTCGTTTTCGAGAATTTAAGTCGTTACGCAGTGCTTTTTCGAGTTTTCCCCTCTTTCCTCTCTGACTTTTCCACTTTTCCACACTTTTTCCCGCCGACTCCTGTTTGTGAAGTTAATTATGCTGCGGAAAGTATTTCCACGTTGGGCTTTCCTTTCCACTTAGGCCACAGTATGCGTTCAACTACAATTAATTACAGCAGGGGGGCGAGGGGCCAGAAGGAGGAGGCACACCACCCACCTCACCCCACTGTCCACGATCCCCCTTTCCCCACCCAAAAAAAAAAAATCAAATAAGAATCCCCCTCAGTTCCCTTGTTTCGATTCATTTCATGTTCTTTCATTTCGTTTGTTATTCGTTACGGTTTTCATTTTCACAGGATTTATTACTATTTCGAATTTAATAATACTCTTTAAATTAATCATTCCCAATGGAACACAGTTTTGTGTGCGTTCTTAGTAAATGTTACTTATGCGTGTTGAAATCCTACAGTTCGTTGAACTTTTCTTAAGCGAAACCCAATTGAAATGTGTGAAAATGAAACTTTAACCAGTCCAGTTTTTCTCTACTTTCCATTGTTCAGTGTTTTCATTTATACATAAATATATATTAATTTTATTTTTTTTTTTATTGTGTTATTTTGGAAATGATCGCAACTAAATGTAGGCCTAAGTCTGTGTCGATCTCATCTCTTTTTCGCCTGTTCGCCAATGCCCTTCTATGGTCCAATAACTAATCCTCTGATCTACGACATCGCAGCTTTCGCCCGGACGTGAGTGCTCCGACACCGACCTGGAGCCGCCGCCCGCCTCCCAGAGCCAGGACTGCGAACCGACGCCTCCGCTGCAGCGGCACAACTCCAGCAGCTTCTATCTGCCGCAGGTGAGCGACGCCGGCGGTCTGAACGGCAGCGTTTCCACGGGCGGCGGAGGAGGCGGCGGCGGCGGGGACTCGCCGCGCCACATGCGTCTCTACCATCCGCGTCACAGTCCGCACGCGAGGCCCAGGTGAGCTAATTAGCCATAGTAGTCTCAGCCCCATTAGCCACAGGTTGCACTGCAAGAAAAGATGCTAGACTTGGCCTTACTACTATTAGACAGCAGGCTAGAAGAGTCGCCATTTGAACTCATACTTATGTGAACTTGTACTTATTTGTATAGCTTCGTAATGAAGTATTTAATGTTTAATATCTATATAGCTTCATAATGAAGTGCATTTTGTTGTCGTTGCACTTCCTATCGGGTTAGTTGATGTTGCACTCATTACTTTCACCCCCTGCCCAACATCTACGAAATATACATATGCTCTAAATATACCCCTTAGATATGTTGCGTATACGACTCGTTGTGCAGCATTATATGCTGGCAATTATTTATAGGTTCTATATAGGCCACAGGTTATGGCCTATAGGTTAGTTGCAAGATTGGATTGCATCCCTCTCCTTTTGAGTTGCCCTAACATGGTGCTTCCAAGATGTTTAAAGCCATTAGCCAAGGATGCTGACCACTTACTCTCCCATGTATCGTATGTATCCGCAGGGGTCTGGATCCGCAGCGGGGCTACACGAGCGACGCCCTGTCGCCGGACCATCCCGTTGGCTATGGCGTCGCCATCGGCGTGGGCGTGAATGGAACGCAGCAACAGCAGCAGCAGCAGCAACAACAACAGGCGCTGGCGGCTGCAGCGGCGGCGGCGGCGGTGGCAGCACAAAATCAACGCAGCGCGACGACCACGGCCACGCCCACAATGCAGCAGCGGATCAAGCCGCTGGGCGTGGCCACGCCCCTCGTGATGGCGAGTCCAGTGCGAAGGTGAGTGTGCGCCTCCAGATCCAATTATGCGCCATATGTTTTCACGGTCCCCCCCCGAATCCCCAACCACCCCCACAACCGAGTTGAACCCCCGCCCCCCGCTGTTGTTGTTGTCGTAGTTGTTTTTTTCGCTCTTGTTGTTGTTGCTGCTTCTACAGCTTAACCCCTGCTCAGCCAAATGGCCGTTAAATGCTCGAAGCTCAGTTGGAAATTTCAAAAGTTAAAAGATACGTTGTTTTCCATAATACTAGTTTAATTAATTGATTTAATTAATTGATTTATCGCCAAAAGATTAGACTACATTTTATTTGTTTCCTGCTTCAAAATGTTCAATAATATATTTAAAATATATTAAAATATATATTATAGGTGATATTACATTAAATACTAAACTAGTATTAGTTTTTAAATGTTTTACAAGGGTTAAGCGATTCGTGTGTGTGTGTGTGAGCAAGTTTTCATGTAGGTGTGTGTGTTAGTGTTAGTGGGTGTTTAGTTTCAACGCTTTTGATAAGCCGACACCTCAAGCTTTAGCTTTACCGTTAGTTTGTTTATTTGCTTTATAAGTTTGCCGCCCACTATAGTTTCCTTGTAGGCGTGTGAGTCCAAAGAACTCATTACGAAATTGAAAGCTATATATGTATGTATGTATGTGTAGTTATATAGATATTCGCTGGAATTAATATCTGTGAACTAGGATACTTCACTCTGTCGCCTTCTCCTTCGCACACTTGATAAGTAGAATGAAAAGGGATGGATATAGAGGGCGAAAAAGAAAGAGATGCCCTGTGGGTCAATAACCCCAGTTCCATACACGAGTACACCCCGTCTATCTATCTATCTATATATATATAGTTATATCTGTTGCACCTTTGCGTACCGCTCATCAATTTGGTTGTTTTACCACTCATTTCGCAGCCGGCTCCTTTTTACTTCCATTTTATGAACTAATTAATTATTTTTTTCCACTTTTTCTTTTCCTTTTTTTCGCGTGATCTATTGATTTGGTCGAGTTAGTCAATACTCAAATTCTGAGAACAGTACTAATTCCTAGGCTTAGCTTAAAGCAAAAATAAAAACCAAAACAAAGAAGTCCAACAAGAAACAACCGAAAGAACCCAAGAAACAAAAATAATAAATACGATTATCTTATAAGTTTAATACAAAAAAAGAGAGAATAAATATACAAAAAAAAAAAAACTACTAAATACTAAATAAGCAAAAAAGTCTGTAAGTTAAGCCCGAAAAAGGATCAAATGATATCGAAATACAGAGGGGAACAAGATAAAAGTTAACTGAACCGGAAACTGAACCAAAAACCGAACCGTTCCGAACTGTTTTGCACATCTGAGATTCATCTGAGATAAACCACCCACTTTGTCGTCGTCGTTTCTTCTTTCCGCACGTTCTTCGCTCTTCTTTCAACCTTCACCCGAACCACTGAACCACTGAACCACTGATCCACTGGCAACCACTTGAACCACTCGCGAACCACTCTGCAAGTGCACCCTGTAAACTGAACCGATCTGAATCTGAATCTGAATCTGAATCGTTATCCGTAGACCTACTCGTACTTCTACTAAGCACCTACTTCTACTTTCTTTCTGCCGCGCGAGGTGAGTTTTACTTTCTTCTTTCGTTTCGTTTTGTTTCGTTTCCGTTCCGTTCCGTTTTCGCTTTCATACTTTCGTTTCCGTTTCCGTTCATTTTGGTTGCCGTTTTTGTTTTGCGTCCGCCTTTAACCCTCTCTCACCCCCTCACATTCGCATTTAACCCTCGGTTCAGGTGTTCCTATTCCACATGACAACATTCTTCGACATTTTCTCATTTCTCAATTGTGGTCTTTGTCTAAAGTACTTTCTTTCGCTTAAATTATGGACTTCTTCTTCTGCGGTCTATGGTCTACTCTCTGTTTTTGGATTAACTCTTAACTAATTTTCTGATCTGTCTTCAACTTACAATTCATAATCCGATAGAGAGGCATATTTAATCGATAGGATCCAAGTGACCTTTGAATTCGAAGTTGTCAGTAATAAGCTCTATACACAAGGTATTGTACACTTAGGACGGAATCTACTCGGAATCTAGCTCTCTGAAACACATTCGATATTGGAGCAAATTCCAGAAAATTTGTAGTACACCTTTTCTTCTTTTTCGGCATTCGGCTCTCTAATTTTGTTCCTCCACGTTCCAAGTTCGTAAGATCAACTCAGGAGCGCTCGAATCAACTATAAATCAAGAGAAATTCGTAGAAATCTGGGAAGTCTGAAGAAATTTGGGAAGATACCAAAACGCCTAGAGGAATCGAGAGCCATCTATAAATTCCTAGTGTTGATAGAAGACTACACAGCCAGGCCACCATGAACATGGCACAGGACTCGGACTCTAAGCATCGAAAATCTCTGAATCTGCTGGACAAGGCGATGCCCATTTCGGTGGCCACCGCACCACAGTTGCGATCTCGCCGTCAATTCAGTTTCAATGGCCTGCGGTACGAGATGAATGGGCTGCTACCATTGCCGCCACCGCCGCCCACGGCCGCGCCGCAGGTGCAGCTCTCGAGGCTCCGGGCAGGTGGAGGAGTTGGTGGCTCCCAGGAGCGCAAGCAGACCGGTGGCTCCAGCCACTCGATGAATGCCAAATCCATCGTCGAGTCAGCCGGCGGCGATGGTGGTGCAACGCGACCGGATCGAAAGGGTGTCTTGCCCAAGCATGTCAGTTTGGGTGACAGAGCTTCGCTGATGAACGGCGGCTTGCGCTTGCCCCGGAGAAGCGAGTTGGGCTTTCCCACAATGAAACCCACAGCGAAAAGGTCATCCTCCCAATTTGCCGTCCAAGTCGAAGGGCTCGACAAGAAGCTGGAGCGTAGGGATGCTCCAGAACCCATGCAGGATCGAGAAGCCCTCAGGCGGGAGAAGAAGAATCGTCGCAGGCCGCCGTCAATGGAGTTGCAGGAGAGCAGGGCAGCCGCCACGGATCAGTGTGAACTGACCTCCCAGCAGAGCTGGATGTTGGCCCAGACCCTGCTGAAGGCCTACGGAAGCGGACTGTTGCAATCGTCCACCGGCAATGGAGCGTCCTCCAAGATGGACTACATCACACTGACCGGATTGGTACTCGGCTGCGTGGCCTCCCACGTCCTCTTCTTCCTGTGCTGGTACTTCAGTTGGCTGAAGAACCGGGCGATCGGGCTGCGAAAACGCTTTCTGGGCAACGCCAATCTGTGGGAGTTCTTCGACTTGGAGGACACCACCCGGTACTCAGTGCAGACCAAACTAGTCATGGCGCCGCTGATCCTCATCTGCGGCCTGCTCTACTGTGTGGTCAATCTGCTGCACCTGGTGGTGCAGGTGGTGCGATCGGATGTGCCGCGCACAGTGGTTGTGTTTGTCCAGCGTGTGGCAAACAGTGGCCTCCTGGGCACCATCACCATGGGACTGGCCGGTGGCGGTGGCGGAGGCAGTGCAGCAATTCGTGGACGCCATCATCAAGCGATGCGATAACTCTAGTCACCGGTCCGCCGAGGATTCATCGCTTATCCAATGCACTAGTGTTAACATAGTCATTTGCAATGTGCTCGTGGCTTCTTAATTAAAGCACAATAGTGGTACAACAAATTTCATTTATTAAAACAGTGGTTACTTACACGCCATTTGGGTTTTTGGGCCACTAAAAAGCATATTGACTTAACTGTAACCTGGAACAGTCAGTAATAACTGTCCTTCTCTGTTACTAAACGACCTTAACCCCAAGCTGTTGTTTTAACCCCTATTTAGGGCCATTACATCACCCACATCAGATCGGATCAGCACATCCACTATATATCTGTTACCTCGCTCATCGATTTGCTATCGTTTTTCTAACCGTCAGTTAACCGAGAAGTTCAGTTTTAACATCCAGACGTTAACTCTGCAGCAGCTTTTGTGCTTGCGCTCTCAGCATGCTTTACTACTACTAAGATTGCTGCAAACCAGTCCTGCTTAGCCAGTCCTTGACTCATTTTCGTATCTCGTGTTTCCCCAACAGATCTAACCCGGGCACGCCCACGCAACCGAGACGCCCCGATTTCATCGGACTGAACGCACAGGCGGTGGCACAGCAGCAGCAGCAGCAACAACAGGCTGCTGCGGCGGCTGCAGCAGCGGCCTATTACGAGTACACCAGCGGCCTGCCGCCGCAACATCCGCAGGCGCCCAGCATCCAGCAGCAGCAGCAGCAACTGCTCCTCCAGCAGCAGCGTGTCCTCATGCAGCACCAACAGCAGCAGCAAGGTGAGTGCTACTTAGAGCGGCATGTGAAATCCTTATGCAACTCTCCTTTTCCCTCCACAGCTCTGCAGCAGCAGCAGCAGCAGGCGGCGGTACATGCGGCGCATCCGCAACACGCCGCTCTGGCGCAGGCGGCGTACGGCGGCAGTCCACAGAGGCGCTTCCTCTCCGAGGGCGAACTGGTGCGCCAGGGTGCCGGCGGAGGCGTTGCCGGCGGAGAATTGTCCTACGCACGGTCCAACAATACGGTGGATAATATACGAGAGCTGGCCGGCAGTCCGCAGCGCGGCGTTTACATGTGGAAGGATACGTCGCCGGGATTCACTAGCAACGCCGGACAGCAACAGCAGCAGCAGCAACAACAGCAGCAGGCACAACAGGTGGTAAGCAGCGGGATTGGCAGCAGTACGGGCACGCTGTCCAGCAGCGGAGCCGCCGTCGGTGTGATGCCGCATGCCCAGTACATGACGGCGGGCGGAGGAGCACATCCGCTGATCATGACGCACTCGCGACTCCAGGACTACACCATCCAGCAGCAGCAGCAGCAGCAACAGCAGCAACAACAGCAGGCAGCGGCGGCTGCGGCAGCAGCCTCATATCATCGCTCCAATCCGACGAGTCCCACCACCATGCCACAGGTGTCCGGCGCTGGCCAGAGCTATATACTGCGCTACGGTGGCGGAGGAGCGGCCGGAGCAGCCGGCAGCAGTGGCAGTTTAGCCAGCGTGACAGCCAGTAATCCCGCCACTGGTGGCGGTGGCTATCAGCCAGCATTGCGCGGCGGAGTGGCCGTATTTCCGCCCAATCCGCTGGGAAATCAGGGCGGTGGGAATCTGCAAACGCAGCCCTCGCCACAAATCAAGCGGAAGCAGACGCCAACGCGGCCCATGAGCTTTGTGCGAGCGCTAGAGATGGCGGACTCCATGGAGATGCAGTCAATGGAACAGCAGCAGAACGGCGGAATTCCCGGCAGCGGGTCGGTGGGAAACAATCAACAGGCGGGCGGCGGCGGTGCTGCCGGTCACCTAATGCAGGGCAACGCCTCCAATTCGGGCACTCCGGATAGAGCCAGCATCTACGACATGAACTACGAGATCTCCGTATAACCCGTGGTGGTGCCCGTGCTCCTGATGCCACCCGCCAGCCAAGCTCCGGGGACAGCAGCCGCTGCTCCAGCTGCTGCAGTTGCTCCAGTTGCCATCGCCGGTCCGCAGCCACAGGGGCAGTTTTACAATGCCCAACTGGAGCCAGCTGCCTATGCCTGTGTTCCTGTCTTGCCCCTCAAACCGATAAGCAATGGAGTAGGAACCAATAGTCATCAGCACCACCATCATCATCACCAGCAGCAGCAGCAGCAGCAGCCGCATCAGCATCAGCCGCAGCATCACCAACATCCGCACCAGAACATCCAGAACCACAACCACAACCAGATTCAGAACCAGAACCAGAACAAACGCAAATTTTCAACCTTCTTTTAGGAAAGGGAACTATCCCGTCTTTTTTACCGAATGATTTGAACGATGAGCATGTAAGGGTGTATCTATATCGAAACGAGAGCTATTTACACCAGATGTGTGTGTATATAAGTTGCACTGCTGTTGTAGCTATTGCTAAATTTTAAGTCATTTTATTATGTAATTTTTACGCTTTGTTATTATGATTTTAATTTTAATTTTTTATTGCACTTCGGAAGACGTTTTATACACGATCGATCGGATATCGAAAGGAGTTATTTATGCGTTTAATGCTTTCTATATATGATCGATAATGAGAAAATAGAGTGGAGATGGAGATGGAAATGAGAATATGAGATAAATTAAACACGAGCATGTGGATACAGATACAGTGCGTTTCATGGGTGCAGGTAATTCCCCGAGCTAATGCCACGACGCACTGTATTCGCCCTGCCGATCTGCTATATCTATTATACATATAGTACACACATATATGGAAACCTTTTGCAATCAACATGAAAATCGCCAAAATTTGTACGTGTTTGTGTGCGTGTGCCAGTTTGTGCGTCTGTGCGTCTGTAATGTGTGTGTTTAACATTAGTCTTTATAAATTTATATCTATTTATGCCATATATTGTATATAGGATATGCTACGTCAGGTGCCCAGGTGCAGATAACTTTGTCATTTGTGTACATAGGTGAAGAATGTGGAGGGAGACGGAGTAGGAACCGATTTGTGCTAGGTATCCAGAGATTATATAATGCGTTGCCGAATTAAGCGAGTGTCCGGTCAACGAACTCCAGGATCCGGACGGTCATATGTCATATGTCTTTGCTACGGGTTGTACGGAGGGAGCAACTCCTAATTTATCATAATCTGTAAATAGAAACCCGTTTTGTAAGAACTACACCTCCCTCCTCTCCATTCCGCAGTCCAGTGAAGCGAAAGGTTATGTCGTCGCCCAGTACAGTGCGTTACGAGGCTATATGTGCTTGTTGTAATACAGCACCTAAGGTTTCATTCGAAGTCATTCTTTGGGTTCAGCAACCCACATAGTTTCGTACTCAGGACCATGATTAGAACGAAATGGCATTTGCACCATCACACCGCTGCGCCTACAGCTGCGAAACGCACTGTACTCGGGTCGTCAAACACTCCCAGACGAGATTTAATGTTTTTTTTTTTTTTTTTCTTGTTTCCTCATTTACTTAGAATTCGTAAGAGAGCCCTAATCTGGAACCGCGATTTTATGATCGTGCAACTTGAATGTCGTCCACTTTGAATCAGTTTTAATTTTCCTGTACATAAGTGTAACAACGCATGAGAATTCTTCGGTTCGAGACTACCAACTTGCCTTTATAGGCCCAACTTTGTTGTTATGTTTTTAAGTGAACTTAGCTTTTATACTACCGATCCCCGTTGCCCCCCTCCCCTTTCAAGTGTGTGTTTGTGTGTTCTTGGATCAATTCGATGGCATGTTTCAGCTCGATTGTTTTACTCCTCATTAAAATGCAAATGGCAAATTTCAAGCGATAATATCTGTAAGAAAGTTAGCTATATATACACGACACTCGCGCGATCGATCGCGAACGAGAGAGAGAATTATACATGTGTAAGGCGATCAATCCCCAATCCGAATCCGACCCTCTTCCCTGGCCACATAGAACATGAGAATTGTGCAAGGATCATAACTTGTATAGACTATGCAGTAAGGTGCGCGACATAAGTGTCTGGAGCGGGCAGTTCCTTCCGTTTTTTAATTAGAACTTCAATTAATCGAATATGAACACTTCCAGTTGCAAGAATTTTTGGTGGCTACCTTATACATATATATACAGATATATATATATATACATATATGGCTGTTCCCGTCACGAATTTCGCACACCTTATTTAACGGATCAAGAGTATATATTATACACACGTATATTTAAGCGTTTTTTTGCTAACACATTAATTCATGAATTTGCAACAATATTTAATATAAATACAGAAATGCATATACAAACATAAAAAAAGAGAAGAAAAATCATTAAAACAAAAAAAAAAAAACAAATGTGTAATGTAAAATGTAATGTGAATGAGAAGGGAATGAAATTGTTTTAGATTTTTATACCAAATTTAATTAATGTAAACCACGAATTGTTTATTTTTTGTATACCACCATCCCTGTAATCCCCGTCAGAATGCGAGTAATCCCTGCCAGCGAAATCCTCGAGTTCTAAATTGTTTTTTTTTTTTTTTGTATTGAATACTTAAGTAATTTGTAAATTATATGACAAGTAATCAAATAGCAAGCATAAACAGCAAGGCAATTAATAAACAATACAAATAAAAATGCAAAACCAAATCGATGTTTTCTTGTGCACTCCTTTCAAAATCCCAGTGATTTTCCCTTTCCGTTTGACAAAAATATAGATTTATTTTAGACTCAAGTTAGGCTTATCTAATTAATTAATTGGAATTATCAACACTGTGTTCAACATAAACGTAATCCTAGGAATTGCACTAGAGCAGCGACGAGGTGAAGATCTGCTGCAGGATGTGAGGTAGCTTGGTGAGGTCCATGCACACAAAGCTCTGACCAGCCGGCATTTCCGCATTGATTCTGGAAGCGATGAAAAGTGCAGATATAGTAAAGTGTAAGTACAGTCCGCGTCATACTCACTCATCCGCCTCCTCGGCCAGACTGCCAATGAAGATGGCATAGCCCTTGACCTTCGGCTCGCCCCGCTTGAGGGCCACAGCCAGATCCTTGGGAGCGATGCCGTAGCGCTGCAGATTGGCATCGCTGAGGACCACGACGATGGCGTTGTCGTAGTCCTGCTCCGCACCCAGCGTGGAGCAGGCTTCGCGCGCCGCCTTCACCGTGGAGTCGCCGGACCAGCAGAACTGCGAGTGGGCGTGCATCATCCGAATGGCCTCGAATCGCTCCTTGTCGTTCTTCGGCGGACTGCCGGCGGTCACGAACGGAATCTCCCAGCCCTCGCCGCTGTGGCCGATGATGTCGTAGACGATCTTCTTCTCGAAGCCCTCAAAGGCCTCCATCACCATGACCACGGCCTCCAGCTGACGGTCCAGCCGTCCATCGTAACCATTGAACCTGGAAGATGTGCATTTAAGTGGGCAGCACAAGGATATGGCTATTAAACTTACCTGTACATCGAACCTGATACATCCACGACCAGCTTGAGTCGATTGGGCTTCTCCTGGACATGATCGGCCCAGGGATTGGCCTCCGCCCGTCGCCTATAGATGTTCTTCTCGCCGGTGATGCCCTCCACCAGCCGCGTGTCATCCAGATCGCCGTGGGTTTGGTACTTCTGCCACTGGCGCTCCTTGCTCTTCGTTTGCATGGCCTCCAGGACGGCCTTCAGCTGCTGCACCTGCTTGCGATTGGGTTCGCTGAACTGGGCATACAGCTGGTGGTCGTGGGCGGACATCTTGATCTCCTTGAGCTTGTCCTCGAACGCCTTGCGATTCATTTCGCGTGCTGCCCGCTTGATCTCTTCGGGCACATCGGCCTTCTCCTCGTCGCTCAGCTGATGGACCTTGTGGCCCTTGTCCAGCCGGAATGGGCCACCCTTGCCGCCCAGTCCGGCGGTGTCACGCCCACCACTGCCACCAGCCCACGTGTTGCCGCCGACATGCGGTTCATTCTTGGGATCCAACTTGCCGAACTTTGGACCGGAGACGCCCAGTCCGCTGTGCCGATTCACGGATGCCTGCAGGATCTTCTGTTTGCGTATGGCCTGGATCTCTTCCTCGGCGTAGGACTCGATGCCGTGCTTGGCCAGCACTTGCGTGACCTGCTGCAGTGCCTCCGGTTGATAGCGATCGAAGTCCAGCACATTACCCACCACCTCGGACATGTTCTCCTCCGGATAGCGTTCCAGATGCTTCACAATGCTCACCACTTCGCGTGTGGAGTACGGATAGTTGAGCATTCCCTCGTCCGCGAGAGTTCGCAGTTCACCGAACGCATTAACCAGGGTGCGTAGCGTTTTGATGGGCACCTTTGGTCCATACTGTTGCAGCAGGAAGATCTCGGAATCCGGATCGGGATTGCTGATGGCGTGGCAACTAAAGACATCGCCCAGGGCGGCAAAGAAGTCGTTACCCAGGAAGGGGAAGCCCGGACGATTGGCCAGGACTATTAGCCGGAAATCGGGATGGGTTTCAATCGAGTTGGGCACCCTGCCGCCCTCTCCCGGTGGCACAATCCTTCGTCCATCGGCCAGCACCATCTCGCCACTCTCCACCAGAGTTCGCAGTATGCAGGTGACATTCACTGGCGCCTTATCCGCCTCGTCCACGACAAGAACATGACCAGTGCGTACAGCTTGGACCAGGGCGCTGTCCTCGTACGACACCTGGCCATCCTTTAGCGTCGCCTGGAGCGTCAGACTGTGCACCGTGGTGTCGCGATGCAGCTGGATGTACTCTCGAGGACGCTGCATCAGTTCCAGCAGGCGGTCCACCAGCTTATTCTTGCCCACTCCCTGGTTGCCAACCAAGAGGAGGTGCTCGCCGATGAGGTAGTCCTGCAGCAGACGCTCCAGCAGCTGCACATGCTGCGGCATCTCGTAGAACAAGGTGTGTGGCACTTTGGATAGCTGCGCCTGCGTGGGATTGCCCAGTGGCCAGCGTGTGGAGCCGATGCGCAGCGAGTTATCCTCCACAGCTATTTGATTTGCTTTGTTTGTCGCCTTACGCCCACGCGGCTTGATGCCCACCTGTTGGATGGCCTGTTCCAAGGCACCCCGCGACAGGGCCGGCATAAATCTGGCCAGGAAGGTGTTCTGCAGCATTTCGTGCACATCGCTGAGCTCACTCTCCGGATAGGCTGCCAAACGGCGGGCCAATTTCAGCAGTTGCCGGGTGGAGAGGGTGCCCGCCAGTCCCTGGAGCAGCGGCTCCTGTGAGGATCTCAGCAGTTGGGCCAGTTTCAGCAGTGGCTCCATGCCCGCTGGTAGCTCGCCACCACACAGCTGCGCCAGCAGTTCCGCCTCTTCGCTCTGGCGCAAGGGACGCAGTTCCTGGTAGAGGAACAGACTGAGCAGCTCGGGTGTCAGCCAGCTGGGTTGGCCGCCGCCAAGACGCGGAGGCTCCGCCAATGCCACCACGCGGAAGGACTCATGCATGGGTAGGAATCCGAGTTTACCCAGCTCCTCCTTGGAGAATCCCTGCTGGAGCAGTGCCCGATAGCGATTTGCGCCCAGTAAAGTGGTGCCATCACACAGCTGCAGTTCACGATCGTGGATGAGGCTGGATAGGAAGTATTCCATATAATACATCACATTAATGGAGATATTTTGAACTCACCGCTGCAAAACGCTGGCCGTGCTCTTGTGCAGCCGATGCAGTCCATTGAGAACCGCCACGGATCCCGATTTGGCAGCTCGCACCAGCGGTGAATCCCTCCACACGGTGTCTCCTTGGGGACTCGTGATACGCTGCTGGACGATATCCCTGCTGGTCATGTCCTCGTACAGCATCATGGGCTCTGAGGTTTGCTGCAGGAGGCGGAGCAGCTCCTGGGTCAGGGTCAGCTTGCCGACACCCTTCTCGCCAACGAGACACACATCCCCCACAGCGTAGGCTTGCAGCAGACTGGCGAGTGCCTGCCTCTGATGCGGCAAATCCACAAAGTTGGTAGCAGCCGGTGGAGTCTGACCACCAGGCAGTTTAAGCTGCAGTGCGTCCAGTTTTATGTGGATCTGGGAGTCTTCCTGGGACTGACTTTCGATTTTCTTAATGCTTGGACTGGGCACCAGTTGGATATCCAGCTTCTTGAGTAACTCCTCGACGCGCTTCTTCTGGTCGGGCTTCAGCATGGCTTGATATGGATAAATGCGACTGATGACATCGTGCAGACTCAGCGAGGGATTGGCCTTCTGCAGGAGCACAAAACATTTGAGCATTTTATGCGGAAACGTAAGAGCAGAGTTTCACCTACCAGCATCTTGACACCCAAGGCCAGGTTGTGGATGGGAAAGTCGGGCAGTTGGAGCGCAGGATCCGCCTGCTGCAGGGTCAACGCGAATGTGAGCAGCTGCTTCAGCTGCTCGCCGGGCACAGAGGGCGCCTCCTGCTGCAGTTCCTCGTACAGCTCGCCGTAGGAATATGTGGTCACATTGCGGGACTGGAAGCGGGAGCGCAGCGGCGGATCCAATGGGGTGCCCTTGTACTTGTGGGTGGGCAGACCCAAGGCCACAACCCGGAATTGCTCCGATACGCGTAGCAGACCCCATTCGTCCAGCTGCTCTCGCGAGTGTTTCTGAAAAATGAGTAGCGATTAGCAGGGATCAGGAGACTAGAAACATGGCACACAGGTAACACACCTCTAGGAGCTTGTCGTAACGCTCCGGCGACATCAGGAACTTGCCGCTCTCCAGGTGCATCTCGCGATTCTCCAGCAGATTGTTCAGTATGGGCAGCACATTGCGTTCCGCGTGCTCCACTCCATCGAGGACCAGCACTCGACCATTGAGCGCCGCTCGCACGGCACCCTGATCGTGGAAGATGGCCGCCCGGTCGTGGATCTCACGTCGCTGCTTCAGGTCGCTCTCGGTGGTGTCCCGACTCAAGGCCACGTACTCCACCTCGCGCTGCGTCAGCTCCAGGAACTGCATGGCCAGCTGGCGGCGCAGTGGACCCGGTTGTCCCAGCAGAAACATGTCCTGACGCAGTGCATCCTTCTGCAGCATCCAGCGCAGGTGGTGCAGTGCCGATTGCGACAGCTGCAGGGTGCCATCCTCGGCGTATTTCACTATGGAATCGAAAGGAAAAAAGTATTAAAGGTTGTCAAACATAAATATATGTGCCCCAAATACAGAGTTTATTAACTTATAACTTATGTGTATATATAACTTCGGTACATATAATTTATCACAAAAAATAATGATGGAACGGCCGGCGATTTAGCCAAGTATAAGATATATAATGATTATATGAGTGGCTTGTTTTGACATAGGAATTCATCTAGATCAGTGGTTTTTTTTGTTGGCCATGGACTTTCCATTCTTTTCCTTCGGCGTTTTCCTCGCCTTTATCCCGGACTGGATGATGCCCGTGGAAGCGATGCGCGACTCCAGCTTGTCGGAGCCCAGACCCTCGAATCCGACGAAGACATCCTTGATCTTGCTGTCCTTCACCAGCAGAATCGACGGCAACTGCTGCATGCGCAGTCTGCAGATGAGGAAAGGAGCGTTCGCTCCCTCCATCTTGCAGAACTTGGCCTCCAGATGCTTGGCCGCCAGGATGCCCAGCTGCTTGTCCACAATCTTGCATTCTTCACTATCTTTGTCGTAGAAGTGGCACACGAAATTACGCGAATGTTTCGACATCTTGAAGAACTTGTCCTCGTCGCAAAGGTCCGTGTACTTGCCAAGTCCATTGCTGAGCCTCTCCTGCTGCTTCGCTTTGTGCTGCGCCTTCAACTTGGACATCTAGCTCCTTACGTTTTCGACTTTGTTGAGTTGAAGTTATAAAGTTCAGCCTTTATGTTTTACAAAACGTTTGTATCATTGCCCACTCTGATCCACAATAAAGGATCTTTCTTAAATACATTATAGTTACGGATGTATCTGCTTCTAAAAGATGATATAATGACATGATATGATGACGAAATGGTTCTGCAAGGCCAAGATCTTCATGTTGACCTTTGCACTGGCCAAAGATCTGGGATTCCCACTGCCCGGCATCCCCATGCTCACCGTATTGCTGCGGCACCAGTTGCGGATGCTTGGGCTTGCGCAGCCGCACGCTCACATCGCCAATGGTCAGGCTGTCCTCCTCCGGCTGATCCTTTCCAGCCGTCGTGCTCGCCCAGCTTCGTCGTGGAATTCTGGCATTTCGGAGGCTGTGATGCAACAGGTGGCCGCTGCAGGAGCGCAGATTGGCCAGCATGGCCGTCGCTGGCGTTTGGGTTGGAGGGGGCTGGCTAAATCAAACTGCAAATCGCGCCAAGTCGCCGCAAAGAGTTTGGTTTTTCTGCGTATTTAGTGGGATAAAACGGCGGTGTTCCGCGCGTGTTTACCGGAACAGTGCTGCCCATGGGCGAACAGCTGTTGGGCCAGTGGTGCCCATGCAGGCTTACCACGGTTGAAGTCCACACTAAGCGTGTATCGAAAAGACCTATCGGACAGTGTGACCGTAGCTCGCGTGGTGGCATTGTTGATACATCAAACGAAGCACGCAATTGAAGAATTCATTACATTTGCATTAAATTTAAACAATTAAACGTAGAGCTAGCTAGTTAAAAATGACCACAGCAGCGCGTCCGACCTTCGATCCCGCCCGCGGTGGCTCCGGTCGCGGCGAAAAGGATCTGAGTGCCCTCAGCAAGCAGTACTCCAGTCGCGATTTGCCAGGCCACACGAAACTGAAATACAGGTAAGAAATACAAGTAATTATTTGTAATGCATTAAATTCGAACGTGTGTTGTCCGCAGGGAGACGGGCCAGGGCACCAGCGAGGAGATCCGCAACCGTGACTTCCGCAAGGAGCTGGAGGAGCGCGAACGGGAGGCCCGTTCCGGATCTGGAGCCACCTCGTCGTCGGGCAAGGCACTGCCCTCCATTGTGCGCAAGGCTATTGAGGCGAACAACGCCGGTGGAGGCAGCAGTGCCGCAAAGCGGACCAAACCGGACGCAGTGCAGCAGCAAGCGTTGCAGGCGCAACAGCAGGCCGCCAATTTGGACGCCGATGAGCCGCTGGACAACGATAGCTCCGATTCGGACAGCGATTCGGATGACGATGATGCCGCCCTGCTGGCCGAACTGCAGAAGATCAAGCAGGAGCGCCTGCAGGAGACGGCGCGTCGCGAGTCGGAGAAGAAGCAGGAGGACGAACGCATTCGCATGGAGAACATCCTCTCCGGCAATCCGCTGATCAACTATGAGCCCGGCACCGCCGCCTCGGCAGCGGGACGTGCATCCGGATTGGGCGGCGATCTGAAGATCAAGCGCCGCTGGGACGATGATGTGGTGTTCAAGAACTGCGCCAGATCTGCGCCCGACAAGAAGACGCACTTCGTCAACGATGCCCTGCGCTCCGATTTTCACAAAAAGTTCATGGACAAGTACATTAAGTAGCCGCATATAGGACTCGCTTTTTTTGTATTAGTTTAAGTAAACCAATTGTCAACTTTCTTGGGCCTTCCGCCCCCCAAACTCTTCATTAAAATTCGCATTTCGTAAGCCAACTCTGTTTTTTGTGTCTAGCCTGAAATTGTGATGCAGTAGTGTTCATAGACCATCTTTCTAGGCTAAGTAATGAATGATTTTGTACGTATTTAGAGAAGCAATCTGAACATATTGTAAAGCCTTTGCTTTTCAAGTTTTTATGTTTTTTGAGCAGCGGCTCATAATTTGTATTGCTTGGCAATGCGTTGCAATTGAGGTCGACTTTATTTGGCGAATGGCTACTTTGGGCCATCTTCCTGCGGGCTGTGACCCAATGACTGGCGGCTGACCGCGAGTCCGAGTCCAAGTGCGAGTGCGAAGGGCAGGAACCCTAACCAAAGTGTGAAACCGCAAAAAACATCGGTAGCCGTTCGAGGGACAACAGCAGCAGCCACCAGAGGCGGCGGGCCAGGATGTCAAGGGGGGTCAGGCGGAGGGTCAGGAGAGCGGGGTAGCAGGTGAGGGAGGGGAAGCTGCTACGTGAGCGCACGAAGAAAAGCCCAAGAAGCCCAGGAAGCCCAATCATCATGGCGATCATCGCAAGGGCAATTGTCGCTGCTGATGAGGCACGAAGCAAAATCAATTTGCCCCAAGGAGCGGGGCCAAGCAAGCGCAGAATAACTTGGTCAATTACGCCGAGCTACACTGCTCAAAATACTGTGCAATGGTATAAAACATTCAATCGAAATCTCAAGGCAGATGCAACATTCTATGATTTCAATTAAGATTTGTAGCCTTTAATTTTCTTGAATATTTAGAAGAATGCCTCTATGATTCTGTATCGTACTATGTTTATTTCTAAAAACTCAAAATCTAAGTCGCAATTGTTTGCAGTGCAGCAGAAGCCACTGCGAATGCAAATCATCCGGAGGGTCTTGACTTCCACGCCTCTTTAATGCCCCGCACGCGGCCTGCGCCATCTGAGGATCTGAGGATCTGAACTCCGACTTGTCAATGAGCCCACGTTCCGCCTGCGACTCCGACTCCGAATCAGAATCTGCATCAGTATCTGAAACTGAATCCGACTACCATATGGACGATGGTGCCCCCCTCTGAAGCTGGCAGGGATCAGCGACTGGTCGCGACCCCGCTCCCAAAAGTTGACGAACGCTCAATTTTACGCTAATTCGATCAGAATCAAAATCAAACAAAATTAGCCTGCTACACTAGTCAGCAAGGTCTCGAGAAGCAGGGTATGCACAAAAGAAGGGGTATTTATGTGTAAGAAAGAAACAAACTTAAACAAATAAATTATAATTACATATTACAAGTTTTACAATTAATTACAAATATATTACAATTATTAAAATTTGTACAATTACAATTAAATCATTATTATTTATTTACATTTATTGCGAGCTGAAGAACTTGGTTATAATAACAAGTAAATTATTAAATGAGTGCTGTTTATGATATAATATGAATATATAATATAATATATAATATGATAGTTTGAATATTCAACATTCATGAGCTATGAAAGCAGAGCTATTCAATGCTGTTACTTCTGGGGGGCATAAACTTAAACTTTGCTGACTAGTGCTCTGGCTTATGATTGACAATGATGATTAGCAGTATCGGAATGATGATGCCGCTAATGGTAATCATGATGATTGTTGCCATTACGCTGCCTGCTTCTGCTTCTGATTTTGATTTTGATTCAGACTCTCTGATTCCGTCTGAAGTCCGCTGTCTGGAGTTTTCAGTTCGCAGTTTGCAGTTTGCAGGTTGCAAGTTGCTGGTTGCAGGTTGCCTGCCTCCTACGGTGTTTAGTGGCAGTGGAGGCACTGCAACTGAATGCCGAATCCCCAAATCCCCGACTGCCCGATTCTCCGATTCCGAATGAGCATAATTTATTTCCTGTTTGGCATTATGCATCCCCATTATTTGTGCATTCATCAACAGAAAGAGAGAGAGAGAGAGTGAGTGAAAGAGAGAGAGAGAGTGAAAGAGTTCGTAGCCAATCTGCATTCAAGCTGCCAAATGCACAGGGAGAAAAAAATATTTCATAAATAAATATTTCATTGTTTAGTTTATTAGTTCAATCAGTTTATTAGGTTCTTAGTACCTTTTTTTAATACCCATCAAAATATATAACCCTTTTTTGTTGAATTTGTACATATAAACAAACAACTTTAATATGAAATATGCCTCCTTTTTTACATGTAAGGTACATTTTACCTAAGGAATAAAATATTTCTAAACACCCAAGTATGCACTTATTTGGCTCAGTGTGCTTGGCTGTTGCTGCTGCTTTTCGGTAGTCGCCGCGCGCTAAATTGTGGCCACCGAACGAGGGGCAAGTCAAGACTGGAGGAGCCTGGTCCTCTGGCACTGGTCCACTGGCACTGCCACTTCCACGTCCACTGCCACATCCACATCCACTGCCACGTCCAGTGCCATTGCCACTGCCACTGCCACTGCCATGGCCTATCAATTGTCAGCAATTTCGCAACTGCATAAACTTGAAAAGAGCCCAAAAAAGCGAAAAAAACGCGAGTAACTACATGCAAACCAGCGACCAACTGCATAAATATGGCGACTGGCCGACGGAAATGGCCGTCGCGGTTGCAAGTGACAAATAGCTGGGCTTAAAACCGTGGGTTAAGGGGGCATCAATGGGTTAAGGGGTGGGGCACTGAACCGGTTGACCACCAAATAAAGACCGCGAACATATGTTTCTGGCCGGCGAGAATATGGCCAACACCGAAAGGCGGCCATCCGCCCATTTGACCCCGAAAAATTATTGAAAGTGCAATTCGATTGAACAATCTCGCTGGGCAGATAAACATTGCATTTCAATTGGGTTTATGTTATTAGAGTTTAACATATAAATAAACAACTAACAGTTTATGCTTTTGAATCGGAAATTATCATGCATATCTACTCACTATTTTGATTCAGTAAAAATGTATTATTAAAAATGTATTAAACAAGAAAACACTTGTATGCATTGTTTAAAATAAATAATAAATCATAAATAAATCGTAAATCATTTAAAAAAATAAATAAATTGCTACAACTTCTTATCCTTTCATTTTTATCCTTCTAAACACTTGAATTTTCCAGGATGGCAATTCATTAGCTTTAAGCTCAAAGGGTTTCCTCTCAATAACCAAATTGCCATCCTAACTCCACAAAAGTATTCGATTCAATTTCCATTGCAGACGGCAGCAACATGGCATGCATTTGCAACATGCAACATGCAGCAGCAACAACGTGCAGCAACAGCAACACGACCCGAGGTGGCGACACTTTATTTAGCTTTAAAATTTTATGGAATGCAAATTTGACTCAGCTGTTGCTCCTGGTGTCGCCGGGTTGTCCTGGGACCTGGATGATGCCCAGGATAATCCGGGTATGAGATACAGCCGACGGCAAACTGCAACTGATGCTGCATAATTTAGTTGACCAATTTACACTGCAACCGTTGGCCACTGAGTGCAACCGGAAATGCAGGCACCGAAAAGGCCAACGCATTTTTGTGGCCTTTCCCTGAGTGTCAGTGTGAGTGTGTGAGTGTGTTAGTGTGAGTGTGAGTGTGTGCTCTTATTCACATACCTTTTTTGTTTATTTTTTTTGTTGTCGGAATTTTCTGGCTGACCGCCTGCACTTGACATATTTACTCGCCATGGCCATTTGTAAATCGCGTCTGCCCGAAAAGGACCTTTTGTTGGGCTTAGGGGTAGAAAGGAGTTCAGGAGTTCAAAGGAGCCAATCAGTTGATATCTTTATGCAAAGCAATGAGATGACAATGAAAACAGTACTACTTTAAGCAACATTTTATTGAAATATTCATTATGAAAATTATCATGAAATATCATTATGCAAATATACAATTTATACATGGTCTTCATTCATGTGAACATCATTTCCTTGGCCCGCAAAACCTGCGAATCTTGTGTGGTGACCTGGAGTGGTGACCCCAACCTCAACGGGGAAATGGGGAAATGCAACAGTGCGGTCACCTCGATCTGAGAACTGATCAGAGTTTTTGGCCGGCGTTGGAAATGCAGAGCAAACTTATTCCAAGTACTGAGCTAACAAGATTAAAAACTAATTTTTGCTGGTTTTGTGTGGGTGCACTGGCAAAAAAAAGGGTACCAATAAATGGAAATTCTAACATAACTTGGCTAAAAATGGTTATAGAGCTGTACAAATTACTGTTTTTAACTCCTAATTACCAATATTAACACTTTTTGAGAGACTTTGTAAAATTAATTTTTTATCAAAATATTTTATTCAGTATATCATCAAAATTTGCATAAAAATTGCAAAAAAATTGAGTTTCCATTTTTCAATACAGTTCAATTGAGAATTCAATTACGAACTCAACGAGGTATTACATTCCATATTTGGGCCATTATTTGCATTGTTGTAGTCAAAATTCCTCAAACTACCTAACATTTGTTTTGAGTGCACACATGTCGTCATTTGGCGGACGTGTGGCAGACGCATATTTCCGCAGGGAGGGAGGCGCTGGACGGAAACCAGAGCGCAACTCAAACCCCAACTCGCAGCGAAAAACCAGGACATAAAGGACATCCAGGACATAGAGGACATCGATGGGCCATTGACTGGCCGCTAATGCTAATGCTTGAGCAGCTCCAGCAACAGGTGGTTGAGGCTGTGGATGCAGTGGGAGGATGTGGACCAGGCGACCCAGGTGAATCAGGTGAATCAGATGGACGATGGACCGGAAATGCGGACGCACGAGAACGCAAAGGTGAGGAAAAACTAAAAGCTCATTTGCAGCTACTTCCGCTGCTAAATGAAAATGCATTTCCTGCTTGGAAAAGCGTTTAAGGTCACTAATGGTGGGTGGCTGGTTGGTTGGCTGGCTGGCTGACTGGCTGGGTGGTGCATTTCCCACACTTTCCAGCAGCTTTTAGCTGCTTTTCCACCAGGTGGTGCAGCAGCTTATAACGGCCGGACTCTTTGTGTGTTCTGTGTCTGTGACAGGAAAATTTTTATGCAAAATGTTGCGACATCTGTAAATGATTTGCTGCCATTAGAAGATGGAGCGCATGGAGATTCCACGCTGGATGCCCTGGTCAGTGGCGCTGCTGTCCCACCATCCACCACGCCCACTTTCGGTCGGTTAACTACTTCCTTTGCCTGGGTAACACTTCCGGCCAACGGCAAAAGTCACCAAATGCTGTGGGCATCCTCCTCTGGGTTCCTCTTTGCGTCGCCAGGAGATGGAGATGAGATGTGTTCCCCAATTGGAGTCGGTGGTTGGGGAGTCGTAGGTGGAGCTGGAGATGGAACCAGAGATTTCGATTCGAACTCAGATGCAGATGCAGATCCAGAGGAACCTATGGCCCAGCCGCAAAATGCGTTCCAGTCGCATCTTCCGGACGGAAAAGGGGGCCCAAGAAAAAATAGCAGAGGCCTATGGAGCTGAGTTTCTAACAACGACTACTACATACACTTCAAACAATAGATGTACCTATTACAAATTAAACAAGAAAAGGATACTTCTTAACTTAATAGGCATATGTAGTACTGATGGCCTAACCCATTGCATTTACCTTACTCCAATAATTAACTAACTTTAATAGTAATTTAAGAAAGGGTAAACAGGGAAAGGGTATATATATCTTATCTTTGCCTTGCAATAGAGATTGTAGTATTGGGCCTCTGTTCCTTGTGGATTTTTCACAGCCCGAGGGTCGCCAGAAGGACCAGGAACTCGTGCTCCTTTTTCAAAAACTGGCCTTCCTTCGGCCGGCAGCAGCAGCCATTTAGAGTGAGAAATTGACCATTAAAACAGACAGCTACACATGTTGACAAAATGCGAACGCGACTCGGAAGGGTGCTGCTGGTGCTCCTGGTTGCAGGATGCCCCAACTCCTTGGATGCTCGGCCACCCGGATTCCCGGACCCAAGTGAACCGTTGTCGTTGCCAAGTGCTGCACTTCTCATTGCGATAATCAAATTGTAGGTTTCGTTGTCTGCACACCTAAACGGAGTTGCAAGTGAGTGAGGAGTTGGGTGGTGGGGTTGCAGGGGGGGGGGGGGGTCGCCATTGCGATGGGTGCAAGTGCAACTGCATCGGTGCATCCGGTGCCTTTTTGCATTTCCAAATGGGGGCCACACTTGGGCCTGCCAATTGGCGTAAGAAGTCCGAGGGCAGGAGAGCAAAAGTCAGGACAGCATTGCACTCCACTGGGAGAAAAACTCAATTGAAAGTGGAATATAGGAAAGCTGAGTAATAAACTGGCAAATACCAAATAGCCATCTACCACCCTTTTAACTTTGAACTAAACAGTAGCATTAAAATATATTTCACAATTTCTAATACATACTTGTTTATATATTTAATTTTCTTCAGTGCATCAATGGAGGAGCCCGTGGAAGGACAGTGGACCCTTTTGCATTTTGCATCTATTATGTGAGCCAATAAATAGAGGTAGTTAGGCACCTTGCGGTTTTGGGGCTCACTTTTCAAATTGAAAAATGCCCTTCGGCCAATTCCATTCCCAATCCCAATCCCAATCCCGTTTCCCAATCCCTTTTCCGCACCCAACTGCTCTTTTGGGGTATTAATAGAACACTTACGGCCTAAATTCAAGGAATTCGCACGCTTCCACGAATGTGCGAGCCGGTAAAAACCGGGCTAACAGTGGGAATTCTGGCCCAAAAGGGCGAAGCCGGGTCAAAGTTGTGAAAACACCAGTAAATATTTCACATTCTATATGGCCAGCGATAGATAAATAATTAATATTCACCATAATTATACATGCATATCACTCATACGCCGTGGCGACTCCGATTGGATTTAATGAACCACTTGAGTTACAAAATGCAAATAGTTAATGGGTAACTGCTAATCTTATGCAACTCGCTTAAATTCCCAATTGTGGGGTATTTTTGCAGTAGCAATCAAATCAAATGCTTTTCTCTGCTGCCACGCGTTGTAGTTGCTTTTTTCCCACCACCTCGGCAGTTGAGCAAAAAGCCCCGATTCGAAATTATTCGAACTTATTCAGATGACTCAATGTGGCACGCGCATCTGGCAGTGACAGATTTCAGCTATATGTATATGTATATATACTATATATGCAGTATATGGGGTATATCAGGCAGCGCTAGAACTAACCTACCTCTACAGGGAACTCTCTCTCTCAACTTGCGACTTGCAATCCGATCGTCAGATGTTCTTGGCCCGAAACAATTCGAAACGAATCGAAACGAATCGAAATGAAACGAAAGCAACCGGAACCGGTTTGTTGGCTTTGATTTATGCCCGTGAATGGGCCAAAATCGCGAGGTGAGAGGCCGCCAAATTGGCAATCTCTATTTGGCTCCTTCGCGGCTAACCCGGCGATTGCAACTGGCCAACCTGCGGTTGCACCAAATATCCTGCGTTAATTGTTAATTTGCAATGCTGCTGCACTGCGAGAAATGCGCAGCTACATGTGCGCTACGCCCTCCAAACAAGTGATACAATTTCTAAGTTAGATGAAATACAAATAATACAATTTCTAAGTTACATGAAATAGAAATAATACAATTTCTTAGTTACATGAAATACAAATAATACAATTTCTAACTTACATGAAATACAAATAATACAATTTCTAAGTTACATGAAATACAAATAATAACATTTCTAAGTTACATGAAATACATTTAATGTTATCCTATTTCTATAATCATTTACTATATATATTTATAAATTGGTTTGTTAGCAAAGCGCTCATCACTTATTTTTTCTCAGTGCACCACCACTCTTTTGGCCAACTTTGTTGCCGGCTTTTTCTTTGGACTTTACTACCCAACGCAGCAAGCCGTGCATACAAATGGGGATTTGGGGCTTTGTGAATGGGCGCCAAGTTCGTGGATGGATCTCCGTGGATTACGTGCACGGGCTCAGATCGCCGGATCGTGAATATATATATATATATTCGTAGTTATAGGCCTGGGCACCGACCACTTGGCTGGACAGTCGACTGTCTTGTCATCCATCGTCACCGCGTTTGAGTCGACTTGGATGATTCACTCGCTCATCGGATTCGAATTCAAATTCAGGGGGAAACGAGTGGCTATTATCGCAATTGATTGTCTGCAAAAACTTGGGCTACTTGAATATCTCTAGAGAAAAGTTGTTACACTCTTTACACATCTGTATTCCAAAAAAGTTGTATACCAACTTTATTTTGCTAACAATTTATGGTCAAAAAAGGGTTTAATGACTTAAGTAATTGAGTAAATTGTGGGCACCTTTTGGGCTCGTTTGCATTTGAAATTGTTGAAGTTTGCACTATGTAATATATGTAATATCATAAAAATTTAAAAATATTTACACCATCATTGTGTTATGCGATGATTAAACGAAATGTATTCACAATAACATGAATCACGCATATAGCATATATTAATGATATTGAAGCATTTGATGTAGTTTTTAATTATTAAGCATATGTATATCTATATTTTTTAATATGTTTTATAACAAAATTTAAATCGTTTTTAAGGCAATAGTCTCCACACCACATTTATGTAATATAAGTTGAATATTTGTATTATAATATTTTGTTATTAAACACAATTGTAGAGCATTGAGTGTTCGTTGACCGCCTTTTTGTTTATATTTCCCGATTGTGCCATATAAACAAATGAGCTTGGCGCAAAAATAAATTGTTTACGCCCGGGTTTTACCCAAACGTGCAGCAGATTCAGACTGATAGGGCGTCTAAAAGGGCGTCTAAATTAAATGCTGAAAAAAGTTAATATTTATTTATTGAATTTAATGTAGCAATAGCCAGCTTTGGTCACAATATTCAATGCATTTAGCTGACTGAATTTGTCTTGACCAAATCTGTTTAAGCCCCCCCAATTTTCCCAACACCCTCACAACCACACTTGCAGCCACTTTCACCGCTGCACACACACACACAGGGACACACACACACTCACACACACGGAGAGGGAAAAGGGGAAAAGTCATTTTCATTTTTCAATTAGCCAACAAATAAATTTGTTTATCCCCTCGCAGTGCTTTTTGCGCCCAGTTGGCTATTATTTTATTTGCATTGCGTATATTTAATAAGCGGTTTCGAAACCCCAACGAACAACAACAATCAACAATCAACAACAACATCAAAGCAAATGTGGTTGGGCGCCAAAAACAGCAGAAAAAAAGAAGAAAAAAGTAGAATTATGCCATTTGGCAATTGAAAACAAATGAAATGGGGAATACCCATTAGTTGGCGCTAACTAAATGCTTTCCGATTTTATGCGCTAATTGTATATATCAGTACTTGTATTCATTTGTTTTTTAGTAAATAAACTTAAACTTGCCTTATGATTACAGAAAAGGGCATAAATAAAGGAACTTCAACAGGAAAAGAGGAAAACTGTCAGTGATTAGCCAGATTGACAACCTGCCAAGTTAGCCGCTCGGCATACGAATACCTCCTGGGCATTTGGGCCAATTGAAACGGTGGCGAAAGCAACGGGCACAACAAATTGGCGCTAAAATAATCAAAAGGCTAATAAAGTAGCTATAATGATGTGGCAGCAACAGCAGCAGCAGCAGCAGCAGCAACTAGCAATCGCTAATCACTCGACGCGGCTTTTTTGGGGGAATATATGTGGCGGCTGTGGCAGTGGCAGCGCCAGAAAACCGCTAATCAAGTTCACAGGTATCGGTATCCCAGTAATCCCCCCAAGCAACCTGCAACCCCCCTGACCCCTAACTCCTGACCTCTGACCCCTGTCCACACAATGCCCTCCATGGGACTGGCATCATCGACGCATCATCGAAAGTTCCTGGCGGTTGACAGCAGCAGCAGCAACAACAACAACAGATGCAGAAGCTACCGCACTTTTGTCCACGCCCACTGCCACACACGCCCACCTCATGACCTTCACAAGAATGCGTGCAACGCGTGCACTGAAAGCAAAAGGAAGTGAGTACACTTAGCAACTAAATGGAAAACAGCTTCTGGAAAAATTAAGGCAGAAGGTCAATACTATGCTCTAATGTAATGCTAATTCTATGCTCTTGTAAATGAAATTAAACTTCTCATATATGAAAGTAGACCTGTGAAAAACATTCATTTCTAGATCATAAGAGTACAAAAACCCTAAAGATATTGTAGCATCATGCTGATTGTTTGCATACCCACCTAAAAATAGATCTGCACAATCGAAGCTTTTGAACTGTTCGTGAATAAGCCGTGAATCAAGTGGGTATTCGCATTATGCTGTTGCTTTTATGAGCCAGCGTTACTGGAATTGATTCATTCGTCCGAAGGTCGCATTCATCTTGGCCAGCAGATTGGCTTCTGGGATTCATCATCTGCGCTATCTTATTCACTTTGCGTCAGTAGCTATTGGCAAGTTATTTACTCATCGATTGGACTATTTAAATACATTATACAGATTAGATAGTCACCAAGTTCCGAGAAACTTTAAGACTATTACAAATTGGAAAACATCTGGAAAAGAAATCCATATCAAAATGCTACGCACTCCAGTTGACATAATTACAGGTATTTGTTACTCAATTTCAATTTAATTAAGCCACTGTATTTCACTGTATTTCAGCCCAGTTGGGGATGCTGCAGGTGACTGAGTGCGTTGTGCGTTGGCCAAAATCCAAAATCCGAAATCCAAATGAGCCCAGCTCATTTGACCTCATCCTGTGCCCGTTTTTTGCACCCAGCCGCCTGTCGCTGCGTTTGACGCGCGTCTGACACATGCCAACACATTAGTCGTCCCGCCCCGCCCACCGCCCAGCCACGCCCCCCGCCACCGCCTCCCAAACTCCTCTATGCTGTTTTCCCTTTTTCCCCCCACATTTTTTGTATGTGTTTGTTTGCCCGGCCAGCGCAACTAATTTCATTTGCTGCCCGGCAAAAAGTCGAACAAGGCAAATTAGGCAAAGCACCAAATTTACATACGAAATCGAAGCTGCAGCTCAATGTGCGGCTACACTGAGAGAACTTACACTGGCGTTCTAACACTGAATAATACTCGCTAGCTTGGCTATGCTTCTGGCATGCAGACATTCTGAATGAATTGTAGTTGATAAATTTATGGTGCTCCTACTCTAATGAATAGCATTTTTTCGCAGTGCACTCCTGGGATTTAGCGATTTACTTAGGCCGTTGGCCAGGTGTCTTCCACAATTTAGCGCTGGGCGTGCAAAAAAGCTACGTTTTTGGCCAAATGCAGCAGCGTGTGGCGTGCGTGCCGCCAACTTCGACAACTTAATGATGCCCCATTGGCTCCGCCCCCGCCCCCGCCCCCGCACACCGCACACCGCCCCGCCTCTGCGACGCTCTAACGATCTAGATATATACAAGTATATCTGCGTATTTGGCTTGTGGACCCTCGATCCAAATTTACATACATTACTCATACGCGGCGTGTGCCGGCTACGTCAGCGTGTCGTCGTTGGGAAAATCCCTTCGGCGTCTGGGTAAAATCCAAATCGGAAGTTGGCTAACAGAGCATTCAATAGATACTAACTGGGCTAACACATATCTTAGCTTAGGTTGTATATTTTTATGATAAGCCAGGGTCAGCGGCTTAATAGCCATTCAAATGAGCATATAGTAACGCACTTGTCAACGGCCAAAAACCCAAAGATCGAATGATTCACTTCGGGCCTTTTTCCCCAGTTAAGCTGACGATAAAGTTAAGCGGCTAAAAGAGAGGCGCTCAATGTGTAAAAAAGAGTTGATTGAAAAAGAGTTGTTGGCCAAAGTCCACATTTAAATGTAGTATTATTAAATACTTCTAAATCATAATCCTTTCAATATTTAAAGTTATCCTTAAACTGGTTTACAAATGCATAAATATTGTTTATGAAGCACATGAAATGAAAAAGTGACTCTCTTCGCATTTTGTTTCTCTTAGCTTCACTTAGCTCCACGTTTCTCTTTTCTTTGCTACCGCAACTCGCTCTCTTTTTTGTGGGTGGTTACTTGCTTATTGTTTTTTTTTTGTGTGTGCTTGCTTTTCTCTTGTCTTTTCCTCTTTTTTGTCCGAGTTCATTCGAGTTTTTTTTCCTTTGATTTTTGTGTGTTTTGCGCATACTTGTGGGTGGCGCTTAACAGCTCGTTTTCATGTTGTTGCTGTTGTTCTTGTTGCTGTGCGTTCTGCTTCGTTTCGTTTTGTTGTTGCGGAATTCATTTTGGTTTATTTGTGGAAAACACGCACCCCAAAAACAAACAACGAAATAAACTTAATTTCAACCGGTTGTGCAGTGCAGTGAAATTCGCATTGAAAGTAGCACAGTTACCGTTACGCTTACATTTACATATGTATGTATGCCGTTAGTCTAGCTTAACGCGTGTCAGAGCGAGACGGCAATCGCACTTGTATTTTTTGTTTAATTATTTGAGCTTAAAATTCAGGGCAGTAATGGTGGTGGCGAGGGGAGAGAGGGGAAGGGGACCGCCATTTAGTTGCTACTTTCATTCACCGTTATTGCATTTTATTTTTTGGTCAACTCAAAGCTAATGAAGTCACATCGAGAGTGGGAAGCAGCTAGAGAGTGAGAGAAAGAGGGTGAGTGAGTGGGAGAGTGAGTTAGAGAAAGAGGGAGAGAGTGAGCGATGCTCAAAGGTACCGCCTTCCTCGGCGATTCTCATACGGTGTACATAAGCTCCCATTGATTTTATCAAATCTTCATGTGTAATGCTCATATAGATGATTCACATTTGAGTGGATTTCCTAATGTAAAGGTTAAATGAGCTTAAATTAGAGAAATTTGGCTGATGATATCATAGCAGTGATAAATAATTTCCATGAAATTCAAGTGGTTATTCTTTCTATAACTAGGTCAACATTCTTCAGCCACAACGTGGTCTATCTTTAGCTCACCTGGCCATTCTGTAACCCAGCTCGATTCATAAGCGCATCCATTCATGAGCAGGCTTCACTTTCCGTCCTCGAAGCGCTGGACAGGACCACCCAAGATTCGCATCCATACATCCATACACATCCACATCCACATCCACACACGGTAGTTACATCTGCTGGATGTTTTGATGCTGAAACCCGGAGTTAATTAGCCTATGGATCGGATCGGGCTTCAGCTTCAGCTTCCTCCTCAACGCACTGGTAATTCAAGTCGCCCATCATAAACTGCTGACAAAGTTACTAGCCTCGCCTTCTGGTTGCCTTTGTTCTGGGCCACCGCAAGATCTGCGAGTGGATCACTTACTAAAGCTGCAGCCACATAGTCGAGGGTTTTGCGGAGCAGGGGTCTTCCGAAGATGAGACGTGTGTCGGGCTTCTGCCCGGAGAAGCTTCAGGATCTGGAAAGGGGGTACTACCAATCAGGCGGGTCTGCGGAGGATGTCTTTAACGCTTGCCTGGATCTGGCTTCTACACTGAAACCGTAAGTACCTTAGGTAATTTAAGATTCTTTAAAATTGCCTTTGAAAGTATGCTATGCTAAGGAATATCACATCCGATGTTTATTCAAGATTTGTAGATATTTCGTTGTCATAAAAAAGCTTCCTACAGAAGTGCCTATCCATAAGGCCCTTGTTTCCATGTAATTATTATTGTAGATCAGTTCAGTGGATCGATTATTTGCAGTGGATGGGCTATAGGGTATGGATTATCGGTGGAATCCAGCTCGGCTCGGGTCTGTTGTCTAGGGTTTCGCTCGTTTCGCAATTGCCGACAATGGAAATGTCTTTTGCAATTTAACACTTGACTGCCCCGTCTTGATTTGCCAGCTCCAGCCGACGGCAACAATGGCGGCACCCAGTAAGCCCAGTTTGAAGCGGGGTTTCGGGGGCTTCTCCACTTTAGTTATGTATGTATGTATGTATGTATGTATGTATGTATATGCCATGGAGCAACCGCAGAAGAGGTGAAAAAATGAAAAATGAAAAGCGAAAATGAAAATGGAACTAGAGCTGTCGGAGATCGCAGATCGGAGATTGCAGATTGGAGATCTTCCCGGGGCACCAGATGGCAACGGGCGACGTTGGCCTGTGCACACTTTGTGGTTCTGTTTGGCAATAATTTTGAATTTATTATTTACACGCGCATTTTTAGGGCTTCGCACTTAAAAATTCATGATTTTTTCGCAATTGTTGCGAATCTTTTTTTGCGCCACCGCCATTGTTGCTTCTAATCTAAAATATGCGCATAATTAAGTATTTCTGCATTCTGTGGTTGGGAAACTATTTTCCAGCACAGGTTACTCTATTCTCTATTTATTTTAAGCATTTATTTAATATGATGCTTAAATAAAACCATAATGAGCTAAATAGATAGAGTTACTTTAGATAGCGATATCTTACCTATTTTTGCAACGCAATCAACGAACGAGATTTAAATAAATACGATAACTTTATTTATAGTCTTCTCTTCATCGTTAAGATTTTTACTTTCATCTCGAATCCTTTGGCAGATTCCCACACAAAAAGTAACAGAAAAAAAATGTATACATACGTATTTATATATTTATAGATAGTTGTGCGGCTTTATCGAGTATCCTTCAAAACTTAGGGCTAGTAAAAAAAAACATGTGGTTTGTAGGGATTTGGGTGCTCTATACGCTAGGATTATTGATTAGATTTTGTTATACTTTCATCTTATGCTTAAGCTCTCAGTTATTTACACCTCGTTTAATGTGTTTTTCTTGTACGGACTTACATCTTTTACTAACTTTATTTAGGTTTATAGATTTTCTTATTACGCTGCAGCTGAACTCCAAACTTGTTTTGCAAATAATAGTATCGGATATAATGTTAATTAGATTGAAGTGTTAAGTTATGTAAGCAGTTGGCTTTTAAATTGTTTATTCTGAGTTCTAGAAGTTAGGGCGCCTATCTCTTAAACATATTCTTTACTTTATGTTTTATGTACAACTTGCAGATGTTTTGGGATTACTTAGGCGTTACGTTTTATTGGCTATCGAAAAAAAAAAAATAAAAAAAGAGAACAAAAAAATTGTACAGTTCTTGTGCTGATCCTGCTGCTCTCCTAGTTCAGTTCGATGTGCAGGTGCAGCGGTGGATTTGGATTCGGATACGGATTCGGATTTAGATTCAGATGTGAGTGCAGATGGAGACTGGTCGGCGCTGACCTCTGGTTGATCCGATTGGGTCAATAGGGTCGCCACACCTGCGTGAGATCGCCCACGTCCTCCTCCCTGGCGGATTCCACACCGCCACCCGCCACACTGCCACCCACTTCGCCAGCGGATTCCACCTGCTGCTGCTGCTGCTGCTGTGGATGGTGCACCTGCTGCTGCTGTTGCTGCTGCTGCTGCTGTGCGTGATGCACCTGCTGGTGGTACTGATCCTGGCCAATCTCAATGCTGGAGCGACTGCTGCCCGTCAGAGATCCGATGGTCAGGTGATCGGCACCGGTGGCCGTGCCCAGATACTGCTCCAGCTTCTCGCTGCTGTGCAGATGCAGGTGGATTTGATTCTGGTTGACCGTGGAGTACAGCTGGGGGCACAGCACCACCGGCGGCGGAGGCGGTGGCTGTGGCGGCGGTGCCGCCTGTGGACCATACTGGGCGGTGGCCAGGCAGCTGCCATACTGATAGTTCTGATAGCCATTCGACCACGCCTGATTGTAGCCGCCGCCGTAGTCCAGTTCCGATTTGGAGGCACTGCCTCCGGCCGTATTGCCGCCACCGTAGCCGGCCGTCTGGTAGGGATCGGTGGCGAATCCATGGCCATGCATCTCGGGCAGCACCGCCGGCAGGTGCGCGGCATACTGGCCCGCTTCCAGCGAGTTGGCCGAATCGTAGCCACCACCGTAGTGGTTCATGCCCATGCCCACGCCCATGCCCATGCCCATGGTGGCTCCATTGCCGCCCACGCCCACCGAAACGGGTGCCGCTGCGGGGGGCGGCGGCGGTGGCGGTAAGGCCATCTGGTGCTGCAGGTGGGCGTGTGCGTGGTGGGCGTGCGGGTGGTGGGCGTGGCTGTGGTAATAGGCAGCCGCCGAACTCGAGGATCCCGTCCATTCGCCGGCGCCCATCATGTCGGCTCCTGGAAGACAACAAATGGTTTGGTTTGGCTTAAAATAAATATTATAAATAACACACAGTTAACACTACAAAAAAAGGGAAAAAGATAAGCTTTATATGAATATGAGATGTGATATATAAAGGAACATCATCTTCGTGTGTGGAAACCAACACTGAATGGACAAGAAGTCAACAAGCGAGAGAGAAGGTAAATCAGTGCCAGCTGGGAGTCCAATTAACCCCTGATTTGCCCCAACCCCACGCATTTAACCCCCGCGAGCGGAATTTCGCCAAGTTGTCAGTCGCAAACGTGGGCGTGGCCGAAGGGATAATTGAAAACATCATTTCATATGCATGGCAACGGAAAGAAGGAGGCATGAGTGTGTGTCGCATACTACCACCCACATGCCACCGCCCACCAACAACTCCCCCCCCACACACCCCCCTTTAAAAAGGCACTACATGCCAATGGGTTAAGCGCGCAGGCGAAAGAAAATTCCAAGACATTGAAGGCGCGTTTCCCGGGCAACCGGCGGGTTATCGCCGACCCAACCGACCCCTCCAAAAAATCTCGCATATTTCGATTAATTACGCAATCTAGCAAAGCCAGCAGCTATCCCCCTTCTCCATGAGAAATGCCCACCCCCCAACGACGCCCCTGTGCTGAAGCTGCCAAAAAAAGCAGCGACAAAAATGCCGCTTAATTAATCAAATTCATTAGAAGCGATTGAAGAAAAGGATGAAGCCAAAGAGTCAACCAAGTCGCAAATTGCTTAAAAATAGGTAAATCGCTTTTCAGGTAGCTAAACAAAATAAAGGGGGATTACTTGCAAAACGTAATTTGAAAAATATAATCATTTTGAATCTGTTGAATACAAGCTGTTGTAAGTGAAATGGTAGCCATATATAGTTAATTAACTCATTGTTTTCTTTCCTACTCTTTCATATTTTGTGATATGAATTGTCTCTAATTGAAGGTATTTACTATATAATACATTTTTTTCGAAATAACCTGCGTAATTTTCCTGTCAGCAGAACAGAGACAGTAAAAATACCACCTTAGAGGGCAAATTAGTTACGCACTATGATGAATAATAAACTAAATGCAGTTGCGCCAACTACGCACGTACCCTTTCCCTGCCCATCCCCTTTTGGAAAACAGGGGCGGCGACTAATGAAAGGCAGGAGCACTGCAAGTTGCATGCAACTTTTCACCCGGCACTTATCACATTTTAATGTTTCAATTAAGGCGCAAATTGCGTTGCAGCAACAACAATGTGGCCAAAGTGAAGACCAAGGCATGGGCGGCGGTTAAAAGGGGGGTCATTTGGTTGGTCAGCAGGGTGGACCACCGCAAAACTTGGCCAAGTGAGGTTGCGATGAAGCGGAACGAACGGGATGAAAGCCCAGTACTGGGATTCCAGTGGTGGGCAAAGAGGGGTCACTATCAACGGTCATAACTTGTAATTTGCTGCGAGCACGTGGAATTATGCGAATTGCATTTCCCTCAAATTGCGTATACGCAGTGTTAACAGTGGAGAGATAAAAAAAGGGGGAAAAGGGCCCAAGATATTTATACATATGTATGTATGTATGTATATAGCAGCGCCTGAAAAGCACAAGTTTTTCCACATCTTTAGATGCGAGTTGGCAACAGTTTGTGGCACTTCCAATCGATCCCACGGCTTCACCGGATATCTTCGATTTTGGCCATATATCCGCTCGGCAAAAGGCAAAAAGCATAAAAACGGCTAAAGAGTGGGCCAAAATGCGGATGCAGTGCGATCAATCCATTCGAAAAGAAACCACAAAATGTGCGAATAAGTCAAGTGTCTTCGTCTTCGAGGCGAAGTGGCTTCTGCAAAGGCTGCCCAAAAATTGGCAACAAAAAAATCAAAAGCCACGAATATTGGATTAATTTTTCAAGCTAAAAAAAATAATAAAAATAATAACAATATGATTTCCTATTAAAATATAATTATGATAAGGAATTGAATTGACTATTAAAATATAATTATGATAAGGAATTGAATTGAATATTAAAATATAATTATGATAAGGAATTGAATGGAATATTAAAATATAATTATGATAAGGAATTGAATGGAATATTAAAATATAATTATGATAAGGAATTGAATGGAATATTAAAATATAATTATGATAAGGAATTGAATTGAATATTAAAATATAATTATGATAAGGAATTGAATGGAATATTAAAATATAATTATGATAAGGAATTGAATGGAATATTAAAATATAATTATGATAAGGAATTGAATGGAATATTAAAATATAATTATGATAAGGAATTGAATGGAATATTAAAATATAATTATGATAAGGAATTGAATTGAATATTAAAATATAATTATGATAAGGAATTGAATTAAATATTAAAATATAATTATGATAAGGAATGGAATTGAATATTAAAATATAATTATGAAAAGGAATTGAATTGAATATTAAAATATAATTATGATAAGGAATTGAATTAAATATTAAAATATAATTATGAAAAGGAATTGAATTGAATATTAAAATATAATTATGATAAGGAAGGATAAGGTTTGGGTATTAAATATTTCAAGCTCAAGTGCCACATTTTCGCGCAGTGCACCACTGCTCGTGCTTTCCAGTCTTGAAGTAATGTTAATTAAAGTGCGTCTGACTTGAGTTACGCCTGTGTTAGTGGCAGTTGCTCTTATTGGCGTGAATGTAGTTCGTTTTTTACATCATTTTTTATGGGTGTACCCCCCTCCCCCTTCCCCTTTTTTGTTGTTTAGCTCTTTTGGAGCCACAAAATGGCGGCTTAAAGGCAGAAAAAGAGCAGCAAGAAGTACTTGTACATGGACAACAACAACGATGCGAAACGGAAGTGAGTTTGCGGTTTTTTGGGTCTCGGGATTGGGTTTTTCGAGGGGGCGGCGGGCGGCAGGGGGGGGGGGCGGGTGATGATGAGCCGGGAAGTAAGTGACTGCGGCCATTGGTAGTAAAAATAAAAATGCCAACAAAAAGTGCCAACAATATATATACATGTAGTATATACATGAATGTATAAGCCAGACTCGAGTTGCTTCGCCACAGTTGGCCGTTTAATGGGCCAAAGAGATTCCATTTCAATATGTGTGACATTGTTGTCACGCTTAACCCCCCGAGGGCAGGAGGCAGGAGGCACTCTTAACCCACTGATGGCATGGCCGCATCTTGCAGCTTGGATCTCCTGGAAGCTGAAGCTGCAACAGCTGCGCAACCGCATTTGGATTGATTTGTGGCCAGAAGTGGGAACCCGCAACAAAAAAAAAAAATACCGATGCCAAGAACTAACCCCAAGCCCTCGATTCTGTGGCCAAATTTGCATATTTTTCCCCCCCTTTTAATGAAGCCAAACACGATGGCGTGAGTTTCGGAATTCAGTTTTGCACCAGATGCCCAAATGCACCGAGATGCAAAATAATAATAATAATAATGATGATGACGATACTGCATACGGTGTGCTGAATACTGGATGCCACAGGTGTGTGGACCACAAACAATTAGATGAACGATGGTCGATGGCCAGAAGGATAAATCATCTGGATGTTAAGGATTTGATTGGCCTAAACAGCGAATGCTTGGCACTTACCTAGGATTTATATCGGAGTCCAAGATTTGATATGAAATGTAACACATTAATTGGCAGTGGATTACAAATTTGAATTAGTTTCTAGGTTTATAATACCAATTAGGCATGGTTATCTTCTTGGTTTTCCTTGCAAATTTATTCTCGTCTATCCCCTCACTTATCATCAATTAGCATTAGGTGCTGAACTACTTTGCTACCCTCTGCTCCACCTTTTCTCCCACTTACACATGTATTATCTTTCCTTCTTTTTTTTTTTGCCATAATCTCAACCCGAATTCTTTGAATTTCGCAACGATTTCCGCCGAATGACCGACCGATCGCCTTTTGTAAATTAACAGCTTAAGCGCCACATTTAAATATTTATGACTTAACAGCAGCAACAACAACAACAAAAGCGAGTCGAGTGTTTTCCCCATAGAGGCATCAATTCCGATTCATATTCAGATTGAGATACAGATACAAATGCAGATACAGATTCAGATTCAACGTGGATTTCTCGCTTCGATTCGGGCATTTCCGGTTCCAGCCATTCGAAAAAAAAAACAAAAACAATGAAAACAAAGCGAAAAGATATTGCATTTGTTGCTATTGTTGTTGCTGCTGTTTTGGCCGCTTTTGCTTTTGGCTAATTGAAAGACGACGATGTGTCATTCACCATTGACAATACGTTTACGCGTTTATTTCGACTTCAACTGCCCCCGCCTCTGAATTAAGTGATCGCAAAGAGGAGCGGGATAGTGGACGTGCTGATACCCTAGAAAAGTGAACCAGATCTATAACGAATAATAATAAAATAGCTGCTCGTTTTGGCAAATACTGCATTGCTTATTAAGCTATAATAGATGCAAACTAAAAATTTTATTGAAAATAGGTTAGCAAGTAAGTAATAATTTTTGTGAATAAAGAAAGGAGTATATATATTCTCTTACAATGCCCCTCTAAAATATCATTTTGTTTAAAACATTCTGTAAAACTGAAATAAAATCGTTTAGAGTTGATTGCCTAATCAAGCGACCCCTTAAGCGGAAAGGGTAATCGAACAAGAAACATTTATAAATTAATTAGCATAAGCAAAATTATGAAGTCTGGACCTAACACGGCGATCCGTGGCTCAGGTTCGTCTAGTTCCAAACTGGCCACTGACTCATCCGGCATCCGAATCCACGTCCATCCGTGACTCAGTGCCCGGTTCCAGTTACTCTCGCCACATATCCAAAATTCCCCCCACCCACCGCCTCCTCCTCGCAGCACCCAAAAAGTTTTGATAAGATTTTTTTACAGAAGCGAAGCAAAATCAATGCAAATTGAATGAAAGCCGGTGGGAAATTTTCCACTGTCTGCGAGGGGCGGCTCATGGCTCATGGCTTATGGCTCATGGCAACCCAAAAATAGCAACAATATTCACATGATAATAGATCGGAGTTATAGACATAGTACACTCGCATATATAGAGCAGATGGTTCGGTCTGAACCAGTTATAGCCGCGTTCGAGCGCGTGCTCTTGGCCAAGCCTCTCAAATGGCCAAAAATTAGTGGCTATCGGGAAGGGATGGGAATCGGGGGGTGCGTTGGCAACTCTGGGGAGGATCGGCCGTACATCCCGCCTAAGGTCACTCACATGCGGTTGCCAAATAGGGGCGTGGCATGCGGTTTAAGTGTGGTGCAAAGTGAACACTTTATTAGCCAAGTCTGCAAAGATTTCCTGGCTATATGTACATACAACTCGATTGTTTTGGAGTTCTGTCGCCTCCAGTGGAAATTGTTGAAATAATGTTTTTGGGCCAAAAGTAAGTAAGAAAACTTAGGGCAATAATATGAGGTTATTCTCAAACAGCTAAAATTGTAAAGCCAATGATTAAAACTAACTTTTTCTATCACTTTGCTGATTTTTAATAAAAAAAAACATTTTTGGCTACATTTTCGCATTTTTTGCAAGGGTAAACATTATCGAAATTAAACAAGGGTAAAAATTATCAATAAAAAAATTACAAAAAAATAGAGTTCCTTTTTATTGAATATAGTTCGATTCGGAATTTAATTTCTAGCTCAGCGATATATAACTTTCCATATTTCCTGTTTTATGTTCCTATTTTGATGAACAAAAAACCTATTATTTCTAGACTTAATATAAAAATATTTCTTTTTTTAAATATACTATATCCAATTGAGTTTTTACCTCATTGTAAAATGTTCAGACAGCCAAAAGAGTGACTGTTCTGTGCAGCAATTATCAACTGAAGCAGTAATCTCGACTGGGTTTTTCCGAATTCTGATTTCACTCTTTATTTCAATGCATTAAACAAATAGAGGCATGCGTGGATATATAAGTATGTCGCGATGTGTATATATAGCCCAGCTGAGAGCAGAGACAATCGCTGTGAACTATTTTTAAGCTGGGCCTTAAGAAAATAAATAAATTAGCGAGCGCCTGCCAAACACAAAGCGAGCCATAAAAATACCAAAAATAAATGAAGACGAGGTGTATGGCAGGTTGATTAACTCAATTAAAGCGTTTAGGCAGCCTGGTGCCAGTCAACGAAGCTGCACAGACGAAGCTCATCCAGAACTCAGATGTCGGACTCGAATCCCTTAGCTTCTGAGTTCCAGACAACTTCATTGAAAGAGGGCTAGTATGGCCAAAGGGGGGAGAGGAAGCACTAGCTACACTGAGAACATTCTTTGGGTATCGCTTAAAGTAGCAGTAGTAGTATCTCAGCAAAGGTTTCAGTGTGAGCAGTTTAACTATCTGAATTATCATGGCTAACTTCCCTTCTTCTGCACTTCACAAAGTTGTCAAGATATTGTGATATTATTATTATGATATTAATAACCAACTAATAATCAAACAAATTTCCCATATTTTCGTACAGTGCACAACAAACTTACCTTGAATGTGCGGCGCATTGGGCTTGTAGACCTGGCAGTCCGAGTTGATTGTACTATTCGGCGATGAGTAATTGCTGCTCAATTGCTGCACCAGTCCCGCTCCAACTCCAACTCCCGCTCCCTGTCCGCCAGCCACGCCCCCAACTCCTCCGACGCCGCCGCCCGTTGGAGTGACCGCCACGGCGGCTGCGGCTACGGCCACCGCATTGGCCGCCGATGCCGCTGTGGCCGCCGCCGCCGCTGCCGTCGTAACAGCCGCCACCTTCGCGGATCGCCGGAGCGTCTCCAGCTCGTGGAGCGCCTTCGTCGAGGGGAAGCCATCGATGTAGGGACGCTGGCCGAGACCCAGAGCTCGGTAGTGGGGACCACCCGTCGGACCTGTGGGCGTTAGTGATCCTTTAGTGGGCAAGCCAAATACTAAATTAAGCTAATAACTCAACTATATATGTATGTATTAACAAATATATTAAGGAAATTGGCAATCAAACACCGCGTAAAAGGACTCCATTTTGCACACTATACACAACTTGCAATGGAACTCAAGGCAAACTCAAGCTGCACCTTATATACTCAAACAATATATATTTAAGTAACATATATATGCATGTGCACATACATATGTATATAGTATTACCTTCCCTGCAGCGAAGACTTAAAAATGCATTAACGAAATATCAAGAGGAAAAAATTAATTCATATATGCATTACACGAACTAAAAACACGTTGCAAAAACAAAAAAAAAACGTAGGTAGGGAGAATGAAAAAAAAAAAAAAGGTTTTCTTTGCAAACCGCAACATTTTCAGAAACCGTAAGAAGCAGAAGCGTTTCCACTCCGTCCACCAACAAAAAAGTCGGCCAAAACCGGCTGCACTTTTCAAACACCTTCCCGAATGACAGAACATCGCAAAATGGCGCTCATCGGATGACACACACGATCCTGGACAGAAGGCGACAGGATCTCAAGGATCTCACATTTGGGGCTAGCTTATGGGCACTAAAAGGTAACTAGAAGGTTTTCCATGACAACTGAACGTTCTCTTATCACTTGGGTGTATTTTAGTACCAGATAAGATTTAGTTTTTGAATTGAAAATGATATTATAATCCATTACAGTTGAGTTTATATCAGAGAACCTCGAGAATTGCCAACGAACTGCAGTGCCACTTGGAAAGTGGAAAGTGGGTATTAGGGATTAGGGATTAGGAGTGAGGGATTAGGGACGATTAGGGGCAATTGGGCAGATCGGCTTAGCTGTTGGCCCGGCTTAAACACTTGTCCAAGTGCTGGCCAACTGAGTTCGGGATATACGGTTACGATATAGGGCGGGAAAAGCGGGAAAAGCGGACATGGCCACATGTTGCAAGTGGAAACCCAAAACGCAGCGGGACGGCTTTCACACAGTTTTTCCCGCTTTTCCTTTGTTGTCCGTTGTTGTGGCAAGCGATAATTGCTAATTGGCAAAACAATATATATCTGATTGTTGGTAATATTCACACACTTGAGAAGGGTGCTGCTGCAGAAGTACAAAATAACTACTACCTTACTAGGATAGATATAACCAAATAGAAAATCGAAACCTCTCACATCAAACACACACTTAATGGCTAATGGCAAGTCCATATTTTCGGGATGCCACCATCCGCAGCACTTACTCGTCTTGGAGCGGGGCTCTCGGGGTCCATCGACGGTCACCTTGATGGCTTTGGCGTAGGTTGCCACCTGTGGCGGACTCGTGGCCACCGTGATGGTCAGCGTGAAGCTCTTCCCTGCAAAAAATACAAAAAATAAAACAAAGTATAAAGTATCTGAAGCGGCACGTCATTAGAAGAGAGCGCTGCAAATGCGAGAATTTAGTCGTAAATGTCGGCGAAGGATTTATGCGACGACCTCACTGGGCTACCGAATCAATTTGCGATTCCAAAATTACCAAAAAGTCCAGTCCACTCAACACGCGTCGTCGTCTTCGTTCGTGCCCCTTAATGGCTGCACTTCTTATGGTTTTTGGGCGAAAGTGTGAGCTTGTGGTCTGAGTGAACTCGGTAACCCCATGAGCTATTATTATGAATTTTGGTATGTGGTCGTTGCTACGCATATAGATGCTTCATATACAGGATAGAACTCAATACGCTTAAGATGTCTCGAGAGAAATGAGTTCCAAACAGTAAGCGAAATTGGGTGAAAAGTGTTAGTTTGCGGTGCTAAAAGCTCGTAACCTAAAATAACATTTAGGGCATCGCGCAGTTCGATTAACCGACTGCCGGCGGTGCAATTTGTTTGAACTGCTGACATAAATTTGGTTTATCCCGCCTTAATGACTGCCGCCAAAGTCTTTAAAGTGCACATAAAATAAGGAAATGTTGCAACCTGTCTTCCGCTGAACCACGCCCCTCATTTCACTGCCCCACTCCCCATTTCCATGCATTTGCATCAGGAGAAGCGGCAACATTGTGGCCAAAAAAAAAAGTGCTTCCAGCAATTTTGTTTTTTCTTTTTCTGGGTTTGACCGAATGTTTACACTATTTATGGCCATTAAACTAGACACCGTTTGAAGCGGCTGGCAACTGTGGAACAACTGAGAGCCATCGGCAGCTTTTATCGATTGGGAAAATGTGAAATGAATTTCGGTTTTTTACTTCGATATTTTAGCATTTCATCTGGCTGTCCCTCCGACTTTCTGTCTGTCTGGTCAGTAAAACTGGCAGTGCAAATACATGGACACCGACATATGTACATATAATAAAACAGCAACAAAGCGACGACATTGTTGTTGCAGGAGCAGGACGGGTTCCAAAAACCCGAGGACAGAGAACCATCCAATCTGACCGCAGAAACCTCAGTCGCATCACCCCAAACCCCATCGATGAAGTTCATGTTCCGTTCCATGTTTCCAACCTTCAGGTGGGTGGGTTGTGGGTTGGTTGCTGACCAGACACTGGGAGCGAGTCCTACTTGTTTGGAATTGCATTAAACTTTTAATTAGGAACTCCAAGTGGCGCAAGAGGGTCTCCTTTCCTTTTGGGGGAAAATGGAGATCAAGGTGAAACATTTCTTAGGCAGAAGAAAATCCTATAGAAATAACTACAATGTAACTGCTCATATAGCCAGTTTTATGCTGCAAGGATAAAAGCGATATAACAATGGTTATATGTTATATCAGATAATTTTATGAATTATATATAATTTGATGAATTGAGTAAGGTCGTGAGTAAGTGATGTAATCGAAGCACTTGCGATTCATTGTTTTCAAAATATGCAAATATACAAGTTGTTATTATGTAGAAGAAAAAAAAAACAGATTGTAAATATGTTATTGTTTGGTTATTCGACTGGAAAGTTCAGCCTTTCGGGTCGTTGTGATAAATAATAGAAATGCAGCAATGGATTCACGAAAACCCCCAAAACTAGACACAATGAAGGACTGGTCGAGATAATTGAAGATTTGATGGGTTCATTAACCGAAACCACGAATGGCCATCAGTTAGAAAGCGTTTTGGGCCCCTCGAAATCTCAATCTCAATCTCCAGCTCAAACTCAAACTCAAACTCAATCCCGAAATGTCTTCATTATGGCTGCAAAGAAAATGAAGAGACGTGCGTGTTGGACATATTTCCTATAATATAGTTAAAAGAAAGAAAGATCCAACGTGAAACTACAAACTTCAAACTCCAAACTCCCCTAAACTCCAAACACCAAACTCCAAATTCCAAACACCAAAGTACGGCTCAAATTAATCAAGTGGCGCAGAAGCTGCGGACAGAAAGAAACTGTTAAATAGGCCTGGCTCCTTTTTCGGGGCGATCATTTTTCAAATGGCCGCAAAATGTGGAGCATCGTATGTAAAAGTTCGTTAGAGTAATTGGAAAATGTTATTGCCCTTTGTCTTTGGCGCACTGGTAACATATCGCTGTACTAAAGACCCCGAAATGGGAGCAATAACGCTCATAATGGAGCTCAAGTTGAAGGGATCCCGCTATTGGCATTCGAATTGGGATTGAGATTGGGTTTGGATTTGGAATGGGGATCTCCACAAATTAGTCATCATCAATGAACAATGACCATACGAATGCGAGTATCGGCGCACGCACTTGGACAGTCAGTCAGTCTGGCAGTCAGTCATTCAGTCAGTTATTCAGAATTTCAGTCATTCAGTCAGTCAGTCAGTTATTCAGTGGCATCCGCAATCTCCATGCTATAAATGAACATATGAGGGGACACTGGTAAATATCTAAATATATATCCAGCGAACGCGGAGAACATCCATCCATCCATCCAATGAGCCATCATCGCCTTTGTGGGGCGATAAGACTAGGCAAGATTCCTACTCATGACGACAACGACTACGACCACGACCACGACCACGACCACGACCACGACTACGACGACTCTGTGGGAACCGCGTTCGCCGACCTACACTGCGATAAACCCCATGGCGATATCACACGGAACACGGATATATGAGCATACGAATAATACATATACATATGGTGGGCAGGGGTTACATCACTATACTATAGCTTCTGGGGCTGGGAACTTCTGGGAGGGAAGTGCCGAGATCCTTCGCAGATAAATGTGTAATTTATGAGTAGGAGTTCCCAAGCTGATTAGCAATTCGCTATAGTTGCGAACTTGAATGTTCTTGAGTGGTAAATACGTTTTTATCTGACAGATTCGAAAGGAGCTGCTAGCTTAAAGTGCCCCACTTAGTTTTTCGCAAGCTGTGAAGTAGCAGTGAAATATGAAAGCTACAAAGCATATTCCAATTAATTATGTTTTTGGTAGTGACCCTTTTCAGCAACCATGCACTTAGTAGAGGTGTTCCCGGCTACTAAACAACTATAATTTAATGAACGAATTCCACGACAAGAAAGTTTCCCTCGCAGTTTCCCTTTCCAGTTGCCGCAAACATTCCAAACATTCATCCTATTAACCTTTCCGCCGGGCGACCGACCACTAAGTCGGATCAGGAGACCTGCTCAAGTTTATCGGCCATCTGGGAGTCGGGAGTCGGGAGTCAGGAGTCAGCAGCCAGGACATCGGTTTCCCTTTCCAACCCTTTTGTTTATTTTTTTCTTTGTTTTTGTATGGAAATAAATCCTGATGCGACTTATGAATTCCTGGTGGCGCGTGTCCTTCATTTGCTTTGTTTTCTGATTTTCTGATTTTAATCCCGTCGCCGGCGAAAAGTCAAGTCCTTTGATATGAGAGATGATGATTGTAATGTCGCTGCTAATATACTGCTGATGTACTGCTGATGTACCTCTGATGTACTGCTGATGTAATTAAGCGGCCCTCAAATGAGGATGATAAACGTATTCGTGTGTCCGAATCAGATGGAGATGGAGATACGTATTTAGATTGCACTTGGACTGCGGACTGCGGACTGTGGGGCAAATTAAAACCATGTCGACGCATGCCATGTCCAGGATAGAAAAGGCGATAACCTGCCACACCCCCAAATCCCATTTGAGCCCCCAGTCTGCTGGGAATGTCAGAAAACGAAAGGGAATGGCTGTTTCTTATACACTTCAATATATAGTTGAGATAATATGGAAAATTAAGAAATTTACCAAAAATATTACAAAAATATTACACAAATATTACAAAAATATTGAAAAAATAATGAAAAAATATTAAAAATATATAAAAATAATATTGAATAAATATTAAAAAAAAACATTTAAAAAGTATTGTAAAAATATTGAAAAAATAATAAACAAATATTGCAAAATTACGGATAAACATATTGAAAAAGTTATGACCTATTGCGGTTTAACAATCAAAATACCTTTCAGATATGAGCCTGTAATTTTATATACTTTTCATGATATATCCCATGTGCTGGGCTTATTTTTACAGGGTATCCCTGCGTTCACCCACCCACTGCATACCTCTGGTATATTTTTGTGCATTTCGTGCCCCTTGACATGCTGATGGTTTCGCTTCCATCTGTTTTTGTTCGCTTTGTCATCTAATCAGAAATCGCTGCATGATGTCCGCGATTTTTATACCCCGCCCCCGACCCCCGTCCACGTCCACGTCCCTCGGCCAAAAGGTCAGTGTGGCGGGCGGTTTGGGGTCGCGAGGTCATGGGGCGGGGTCGAGGGGGCGTGGCCGTTTGGCGAAGTGAACTGTTGCTGCCTGGCGTTGACAATTTGGTCAGCGTTTATGTTCTTACATCATTAGCTTGTTATTTGCATGCCCTTTGCCATGGCTGTAATTATTTTTTTATTTTGATACAACATACATATGTACATACATACATACAAACATATATATTTATTGGCCCTTTTGCGGCACGAGCCTTCAATTTGCAAAGAGGAGAAGGTGGAGGAGGAGGTGGAGGAAGTGGTGGGCCTGGCCAGAGGTTGACTTAGGGTCAAAAGCGGCGGCAACAGTTGCAGCTAATTGGCCAACTGCCAACTGCTGCTGCCAATTCTATGCAACACAATACACAATACACATGCATATACACATTAATTGTGGGTTCAAATCGATTACCAGAACCCAAGAAACTCGAACATTGCGTGATCAGCCTGCCCAGCCGATCCCGTCCAGCGCATTTCCATATCCCATAAACCATATCCCATAACCCATATCCCATGTATCCCATGTACCATCCCATGTTTGCCATGTATAAAGTGCTATGTCCCACATGGAGAACCTCGTGTTGCACATTGCATGTTGCATGTGGCATATTGGCCCGAGGACAGCGCCAACTTGCTGCCTAATGTGACGACTGCTGTACCATTGATCCTTTTCGCAGGCGGCATTAGTCACTCCAGAACTTCTGGCTTGTCACTCAATCAATGCACTTCCGATGCATTCATTAGCTACTTTCGGTTACACAAAGAACAAATACTTCTGACAAGTTAATATCATATAGATCTAAATAAGAAGTTATGCTTTAATAGGTTATTTTATCAAGCAAAAATAAAGTGTGAGTTACAGAAGTAACTCCGGAATGAAATTAGAAATGCAAGCCTTATCAAGTTAATTAAGCATAAATTTGTAGATCTAAAGCACTATTTTCAGTGTAGTTTGGAGCAAATTTGAAAGGATAAACCTGCAGCTTCCGCTCATTTGGAGTTGTGGGAAGCCCTCTTTGGGCTCCTAATAATCGGCCCTTGGCAAAGGAAGTGCTGATTGCAGTGCTCGGGAAGGTCAACAATTTCCACAATGTTGTAGTAAACTAAGCCACAAAGTTCTTACAAAGTTCTTATGATAAATTGGTAGGGAGCCAACTTAAGTAATATATGAAGTAATATAAAGTAATATCCGATGGGGTATTAGAATATATAGCATGTCTAAGATCTTTGCAAGTTTCCAGCTCTTTCCTTGCAATTCGCGCATTATCCTTTTACTAACTGCAAAATCCCTCTTTACTAGCTGCGTAAGTTTCCTTTTTCATTTTTAATTCTAGCTTATAATTCCCAAGTGAACACCAGGACTCACCTCTTCCGCTGCGTCCCACGAAGCGCAGATCGTTGAACTTGGCCACGTCGTTCTTCATCTGGGTGGTGAAGTTGCGCAGCTCCGCGCAGCAGTTCTCATCGTTTCCCGCCCGGATGGTGACGTAGGTGCCATCGCCCACTTCCGCCAGTGCGACGACCTTGAAGGCCATCGGCAGCGTCTTGTTGGAGCGCCAATGGGCAGGCAGGGCGGAGCACAGGAAGTACGGATTGCTCGTGCGCACTGGAAAATGAACGAGCGAAGGAAAAGTCAGGAAAAATCAGGATAAATCGGTAAGTGGGCTGCTTTTTAATTAGCCAAGGAAGAGAAGGGTTCGCTGATTAAAATCGCATTTTCACGGCCATCAAAAATATTCAATTATTTATAGTTTCGCATCGCTCCATAAATATCAATCATCGTGCACACTGAATGTTGGCAACTGGATGTTGGATGTTGGCTACTGGATGTTGGATGTTGAATGTTGGATGTGGGATACTGGGTCCTTCGACCACCGACTCGCCATCCGGCGGTACATAATTAATTAATGAGCGGGGAGATGTCAAGCGGACCGGATGGGGTTATTGGTTGGTAATCAGATGACGTTTGACCGTTGACCTGGTGTCCAAAAGTGGAGCAAAGTGTGAAGTGTGAAGCTGAATAAATGATTTATTTACTCGCGACTGGCGCGCAAAATAGACAGAAATATCAAAGTCTGATTTGCTAATAATCATCAAATTAAATTTGTCACACAAAATATATACGCTACTAGTGTGGAATAGCTCTTATGCCGATTTAATCTTATAAATACCATACTAATTCGAAAATTTTTAATTAAAAATATTAATTTAAGAAAAGATTGCAGACCGTAGAATGAAAGTCCTGCTAGTTGCAATTCGATAGCCAAGCGATTCATTGAGCACAAGTTATGAAAGGACTCGAGAACGGAAAAAAGCATATAGGATAACCAGTTTGTGGGACACCCAGCTAATTTAACAACTGGAAGGAGCGATGAGCTGAGATTTCATTAGCAGCTTTCGCTCTGGGTCATTGATATCATATCGATATGAGGAGGAAAGTTCAACGGGCAGCAGGGAGAAAAGAAAAGAAAAGATAAAAAGTGTCACCAACAAAATAAAAAAAAAAAAGGGAACGACTCGTGCGTTGATATCAATAACAATTATTGATATCAATTTACGCATATTTCGAAGCCGACGTTCCAGTTCCATCTTCATCGGTATCATCATCATCATTAGCATCGCGATCATGATCATCATCCCCATGGAATCCGATAAGGCTGAGTCCGCTGATCGCGCTTGCCACGTCGGAGAAGCCCCAGAAGTGCACTGTGCAAGGATGTGGCAAGAATGCGCGCTCCACCTTCGGGGATCGGGTTTATGGCCTGGTTACAGCCCTGCAAGCATCCACAGATCCCCACGATCTTGCCACGGACACGAGCTAAAGCTGCATGGCGAATGGAGACCTTAGATCCGCAGAGAATTCCTGTCTACATGGAGCTAACTGGATCTACAAACGAAGTATCCAGATGGATCTTATCATATCTACTAACTTAGATTCTTGGGCATCATCAATCATTTCCCACTTTGAGTTATACTATAGTTAGTATGTCATCCATAACTCACCCAGTTCGCCGGGATGTTCCTGCTGTCGCTTCTGGACCAGCCGCTCCATCCACAAGAGATCCTGGTGAACGGCATTGTTGTTGTTATTGTTGCTGTTACTGTTGCTGTTGCTGGCACCAATGTTGTTGTTGTTGCTGGCGGTGCTGCTGCTGTGACCGCCGGTGTGTCCACTATGCCCACTGTGCGCCGTACCATTGCTGGCGCCACCTGTGGGCGAGCTGCTGCCAACACTGGCGCTACTGGAAACGGCCAAAACCTCAGCGGTTGTGGCGCCCGTGGATGCAGTGGCGCCCTGGGTGGCACCACCTGCGCCGCCGCCGGTGGCGGTGGCCAACGCTGTGATGCCCTTGAAGTCGCCGGTGGAGCTGCTCCAGCCATTGCCCGTCGGCGATGTGGAGGACGAGGTGACCATCGCCGATGGATGTGCTCCTGCCGGCGGATACGGTGGATACGGTGGGTGGTGGTGGTGGTGGTGGGGGTGTGGCGCGTGCGGATGCGCTGGGTGGTAGGGGTGGGCGTGGTGGTAGGGCGCGTAGTGGTGGTGCAGGTGGTGGTGGTGATGGCTGCCGCCGCTGCCGTTGATGCTGCGACCCAGGCGGCCGGGACCGGCAACGCTGACGGGCGCCACAGTGGTGCAGTGGTCCGCCACCAATTCCTGGCCCAGTCCCAGTCCCAATCCGAGTCCAAGTCCGAGTCCGTAGCCGTAGCCGTATCCGGATGCCAATGGCAAGCCCAGCTGCAAGTCCAAGTGCGACTCCTCCGCGATGCCCGTATGCTCAGATGGAGATGCAGTTGTAGTTGGAGTTGGAGATGCAGTTGGAGTTGGAGATGGAGGCGTCTTCTCTGCCGCCAGGAGATGCAAATGCATTCGTCGACGGCGGTGACCTTTGATCCGCTCGCCGCTTGCCCCTGTTTTTCTTTCAGTGTGTGCGGGTCGCAGGTCAACCGCTTATCACACTTCGCTCCGGCGGTGTCTTTTGTTCACTCATCAATAAACTCTAATCTCTAAACGATTCACAGAAAAAAAAACATACATATATAACTGTTTGCAATTGCAACTACGATTAAAAAAGTTTTCTTTTTAAGTGGAAACTTCGGAAAGTGAAGTACAATTCCTACAACTTTCATTTCATTAACAAGTCTATAAAAACAACTCAAATTTGTGTTGTATTTATCATTTTAGTTGAACGCATAAGGAAAAAGTCCACTGACGTACATACATTCAAATAAACAAATGATTTCAAAAGACAATATATGTATAAATGAAATATTTACAAATTATTAAATATGTGTTTTGAAATCTTTTGTGCATTTCTGAATATATACTATACATTCACTTTAAATAAACTAAATGCCGATCGACATTTTTTACTAAGTTCGCACTTTAATAAATTAGTCACTGAAATTAGCAGTGCATTTGTTGCCATTGTTGCTTTTCGAGCATGCTTTTGCCAGATGATTTTTGCGCTTAATTTGATTTGATTTGAATTGATTCGATTCGATTCGATTTGATTTGAGTTGGTATTGTTATTGTTTGCACTTCACTTGGCTAATTAGTAGTACTCTAGTATGTTTGACTCCCGATTCGCAGACGGGCCTCCTTTTCTCGATTGGATTTCGGTGTTATTTCTGGGAATTGGTTTAATAACAATGAAAACACAGTGCTGGCTCCACTTTAAGTAAACCAATTTGAAATCAATAAACATTTAATGTTCTCAGCTGATCTCCAAGTAATCGTAAATGTTTTCAAAACAAGAAGTCATTTGTTTTTTCAAACAATGTATCGCAGTTTACGAAACCAAAGACTTTGTATTACTATCTTATTTGTTTACGAACTAAAAACCAATTTAGGATAGTGGTTCCCAGTTGGAAATTAAAGTCATACAAAATATACATAGACATTGATTATTGTCATGAAAAAACTGTTTAATTTCACTGGCAGAATTCGTTTGTGTCACTTTTATTTTGTTATTAACTGTGGTTTACGTTTAGTTTAATTTAGAACTGTATATCAATTGGTTTCTAGCGAAATTGCGACTGAGTTTCATTTTGTTTGGATTTAGTTTGTGGCGAAATTCGAGTTAATAACTAAAGGCTGACCGATTTTGGCGCGCTTTTTGTGCACTATTTTGTTTAACACTTACACACACTGTTAGTTTACTTTCTGTGGCATTTGTTTAAGTGGCTTGAGCACAAGTTGCAAAAAAAAAAAACAGGCGTAAACACGAAAGCGAGGTGTTATTTTCTGGTGTTTCTGTCAGTCAATCAAAAACCCTCGCTAACAATGGAAACAAGAATGCTCGCGCGTCGTACTCCAAAACATAACTGAAACTGACTTTTAACTTTTGACTGCGCGCCGCTTGAATTTCGCGAGGCGAATGAGCTCGGCTCTGAGTCGAATCCAATCGTTTTTCCACTTGCCTCGCGAGCCAATTGGAACGAGAACGGCTCTCTTAGGTTGCTCGCTCTCTCTCTTTCTCTCTCGTTTGCTCTTTTGCCAGTGCATGGCTGGTACGTGCATTTTTGCAGCTCACCGGTCGCAGTCCCACGCAGTGCTGTTGCATCGAATTTTTTTATAAATTTTGCTAGAAATAATAGAATTTAAATGCTTAATAAAACGAAGAGTTGCGCTCTCTCTCTCGCTCGCTCCTGCGATTCCCTTGCACTTGGCACCGCCCCTAGTTTCCGATTGGGCAGGTGGACACGGCATTTGAGGCGCGCCATTGGTGGACACATTTTCAACCACCGCCGACTGCAACCACTTCCAATTGGAATCGCATACAACGCGCTCTCTTCATTCAGCTGAGAGCGTGGCGACTTAAGAGCGGCGTTTTGGTCGAGCCGGGAAATTTCGAAAATATTTAAGAGGCTTGAGGAACTTATTATATGAAAATGATTCGATTTTCACACGAAAATTGAAATTTATTGAATTGTGTAGCACAAATTGGATATAGAAAATGAAAATCAGAGCATCTACTTTGAAACCACTAAAACTCAGAAATTACAATATCACAGGCTTATCAAATTTGCTTTTATCTGAAAAAGTGTTAATTAAAAAGTGCGTGTTGTTGCTGGCGCAAAGCAAAAAGAAAACAAGGATTCCAAAAGACATGTGTTCTTTTCGGCGAGGGAAAGGCGTGATAAGCTATGGGCTATCATTGGGCCACATTTTGTGGTTCAGCCTTGGTTTGTGGTCGAAATACGAAGTACTGATATCGAATTAAAATAACAACGCAAAGGCTTTACCATTTAAAATAGTGTTTATTTTAAATTTACCTCCGACTTATCACACCGAAGAGAAATAGTTCTTATCGCTGGCCATATAGCGTGAGAAAAACGTCAGCTTATCTGCGAGGGCAGAAATTGCGAGAAAATTGAATGGTTCGCTGTTAAAATTCAAAAGAGCTATCAAGTTATAATACATAATTTATATGTTACTCTTTAAGCTAAGTACACTTAACTATATAAAAGAATCCTTTTTATGTGACGCTCAAATACGTTCAAAACTGGCTAAAAAAAACTGCTTTTCCAATCATTTTGTATTAGCTCGTCGTACTTCTTTTAAGGTTCCATTTGAAATACTTAACTGGAACCAGGCATTATCATTACTTGTACTTGCTTCCAATAAAAAGAGAAATTCTACATATTATTCTATTTTAATGTATTTCTTTATTTGAATTTCTAAATTTGAATTTCTGTTGAATTGATTCCCAACTGTGGTTAGTGTCTCCGCTGGAGACCCAAGACACACACCATGGTTGGAGGCCCTGCTAGTGCATGGCGCTTATAAAATGTACTAAAAATGCCACCGCCGTTTTTTCGCAATACAAGTGCAGCCACTCATTGAAAACACAAACAATTTCGCAACGGAGTGAATCGCTTGTTTTTCCGAGTTTTCCGCGATCGCGAAGTGCGCGTTAGTGTTAATCGCTGTCCGAAATCCCGTTAAGCTGGAGAAGTGGAAGAGAACGCGCAATTCCACCAAGAAGATGGATGGGCGAGGGGCTGCTGGCGGTGGCGGCGGGGGTGGCGCTGCCACAGGGGGAGGATCCACCAACAACAAATCAGCTGCTGGAAATAGCGCCGCCACTGGAAATGCCGATGCAGCTGCCGCCTCAGCGGCGCCCGTTGATAAGCCAACGATTCTGGAAGGTAAGAAAAAGTAAACAGTAAATGAAAATGAAAATGAAGACAAAGGAACACTGCTTAATCTCAAAGATAAAGAAGGGTCCATGAAATCTCTTATTAGAAAGCCCCAAACACACACTTACACGAACACAAGTGCTGAGAGCGCTTTAGCGTAAAATGGGCGTTTTGGCCGACCCACCCCCCTCCACTCCAATTGGGATTTGTGATTAGGCTGAAGCGCAGTCTTTTGTACCGTTCTAAAAATAGAACTACGCATTAGGCACAACGCACACATGAGCGCCCAAAAGTAACGGGGAATCCTTTGAGCGAAAGAGAGAGCAGACAAATAACTCTATTTGCGTATCTATGCAAATATGTGCGTGCGTGTGTATGTGTGTGCTAGTGTGCGTGCCTATGTGTACTATGGGGACCTGTTGAGTGTGTGAAGCCCTAAAAAAATGGTCTACAACAACAAGCTGCGGAGTATGACAAATCAATACAACAACATTTCACAATTACACCCACGAATTGCGATTCGATTTGATTAATCATTTGCATGTGTGTGTGTGTGAGTGTGTGCTTGTTTTGGTTTACAGCTATTGTAATTGTCTTAATAAAAATAAAAATAACATTGCGCTGCAAAAAGTCCGCTCGAGTAACGCTAGAAATGCAATCCAATTGGACTTTTGGATCTCTGGGATGACGTGTATTTTAGCTGATAATCAGCTGATTCCAGCATTTCGTTTGGTTTTTACCATTTTCTGTTCAGTTTCATCCAATTAATACATGGTCATATGTACATATGTATGATGTGAAACTCTTTAATTTATGCTAATGTGTCAGACAATTTCAGTTCTTATCAGGAAGTGCTCACAGTTGCGTTCAAACAAATAGGGCTATGCATATTTCAATGTTGTAAAAAATCATCTCATCATCTCTGTAAATCAGTGAATCAATGTGGTTTGTGCTACTTCTGCTACCCTTGCAGCTTGTGCATTTAAATAGTGCTAACTTGACTTTGATCTAGTTACTCGTATTACTGGGTGCTCTCCATTGTTTTTCTCTAAGAGTTCTAACTATAATTAGTCACTTATTTTAAACGACATTATAGTTTTCAAAGGCCAAAGCCACATAAATCGTAGATTATCTAAGACATCTTATAAACCTACTTTAAAACCATTGTTGTCTTTTGCAGGGGTTCTCCACAACATCTTCGATGGACTGATGGACAAGGAGGAGCAGGTGCGGATTGCCATGCAGCAGGCGATCGTGAAGATCCTGGAGTCACATCCGGAACGAGCTGCGGAGTTCCTCAGCGAGCACCGATCGCAGCAGCCCAAGATGAACGATCAAACAGTGGCCATGTTGTTGGAGTAAGTATTCATGGGAGATTCATTGGTGATTGAAGAGTGTCTCTAATCTGTTTGTGATTTCTATATTTCAGCTGCATTCGTCGCGTGGTGGGTGCGGAAACTCCTCTGCCGCCGGCTGCCAATCAGAAACTTATTGCTTTGGCGCTGCAGGAACTCACCAGGAATCCCGAGCACGTGCCCCTTCTACAGAATCCCGCGCAGCGCATCCTGGTGGCCATCGGACGCAGCAGCCCGGAGAGTTGTGAACAGGTGATGGAGGCGCTCCAGGAGAAGGGAACAAGTACAGAAGGTGTGGCCCACTTTATGCTGATGCAGTGCCTCGGTTTGCTGGCCACCGAGAATCCGGCAGGGGTGGTGCCCCACATAAAGGCCATATTGAGCCGGAGCCAGCCGCATCTCGTCGGAATACGGCAGGATCACATCAAGCAGGCACATGCCTATGCCATCGGTAGATTCAGCGAGGCTCTACTGGAGGAGAGCGGCAAGAAGGAGGAGGAGAACTGCTCCACGGAGATCAGTGTGGCCTACGATGTGCTCTTCAATCACTGGCTGCACTCCCGGGAGCCAAAGGTTTGCGTGGAGATACTACAGGCTCTGTCCAGCATGTATCCCCTGCTGCCCAAGGATCGGATTCAGGATCAGGCCGCCCGTTTGGTCCCCCAGATCCTGGCCCTATACCGACGCAGTGTGGACAGGAATGCCGTGACACAGTTCCTCTGCTCCGTGTTGAAAACAAATCTGGCCCTGAATGCCACAGTCTTGGATGGCATAATCGACGTCTTGATCACCCATTTGTTCGACCTGGTCTGCGTTTATCCGGACTATGAGAAACCGCAGACAGTGAAGGGTCACTACGAGGTGCTGCGTTGTTTCCACCTCCTGGCTGGTCATCATCCCTACTCCACCCGCATTATGGACACCCTGTTGATCCATCTGCGAAACAATAGCGAACGTGAGAGGATGAAATCCCTGCTGATACTCACTCATCTGCTCAACTCATGTGCGGCGAATATCGAAAACCGGATTCCAGCGACCATTGAGTGCCTGAAGCAGCTGATACTCGGTGAAAAGGGGATCAAAATGAAGCTAACGCTGCTGAAAACCATTGTGGCTCTCGCCCAAAAGTCCCACATACGGGACAAGGAGTTTGTGTGGTTCGTGGTGAGGCACAGCTGCCGATACTCCAAGCCGAGCCAGGAGCACGGAAGCCAGGAGGAGCACGCCAATCTGGTGCTGAGCTGTGAGAACACCCTGTACATGCTGGCCTCCACGGTGGGCACCTTGGATGAGCTGCTCAAGAGGGAGCTGCTAAACTACTTGATCCTCCTGGACTACACGGATATTTGCGGGAATCTCGCCAAGTGCCTGGCCAGTTTGTTTGCCAAATCACCTCATATAGAATACGATATTGCGGGAGACGATGCCGCCACCGAGCAGTCCACACCGGAGAGCGTGGGTGCTGTTGGCGAGGATCGCAGTGTGATCAAACGCGGAAAGGTTATGGTCCCCGGAGCCGAGACGATTTACGCAAGATGTCTGGCACTTCTGGGCAATCAGCAGTGCATCAAACGATGCTCGAATATTCTGAGTTTTCTGCGCTACTACCATCCTCAGGTGAATCCCGCCCTGGAGGAACTGTGGGAGCGAAGGATACCCGATCTTCTGCTGCAAATCAACAGGGAGAGTGCCTACCGGCAGCTACTCCACGATTTTTTGTTGGAAACTAACGAATTCTTGGGCGGATTGGATGAGAACTTTGCCCAGCGATTGGCCAGTAAGCTGGCGGACCAGATGTACTTGTACCCCATGCAACTGCCCCACTCCGAGTGGCAATTGCCCGACCTCAGTGCCGAGCGAGGCATGCTCCTCCAGGCGGTGGCCCTCACGCTGCTCCAGGTGACCGACGTGGCCTGCATTCACACCAAGATCGATCTCATTGTAACGACTGCCAGGCAGGAACGTTTGGACAAGCATGTCAAGCACGCGGACTACGAAAAGCGCATTGAACCCTGTGCCAGAGCCTTGGGCTACATTTCCCGCCAGCACTTGGGGCATCTGATCAAAAAGCTAACCGAACTGGCCCAAATCGGTGGGCGAAAGCACTCCACCGGTTTCTTTAGCAACCTGCACTTCATCAAGGATACGCACAAGGAGCTGGAGAACTACAAGAGCAACCTGCTGGTGGTCAAGGCCTTTGGTCGCATCATGGACGAAGCCGATCCGTTGCAGTCCATACAGCACCTAGACGAGGATGATACCTTGCTGGGCTTCCTCATCCAACAGCTGGCCGTGCACAAGGACCAAACAATCATGTCGGCTATTCTGCAGACACTGCTCAGCATCTGCAACCAGTTGATAGCCACCAAAGAGCAGCTGCCGGCACCTCTGCGTCACCGCAAGCAGATCATGGAGACGGTCTTCAACATTCCCATCGAGGCGCCCTTCCACGACCTTCCCCTTCTTCCCACGATCCTCAAACTGGGCACGGACTTCATACGGATAGGTAAGGAATTCCTATTACTTAGATGGAACCCCAACTCAATCATTTCATTAATTTTAGGTGGTCCCGATACCGAGGACTGTGTGGACGGCGGTGTGATCTTCGAGATCGCGTGCCGCAACTTCTTCGGCTGTGCCCAGCAGCTAAAGATGAAGTTCGACTCGCAGGAGGAGGATGAGCGCAACAGCTTCCTGGCCAAGCACCTCAACGAATCGCTGCCGCAGTTGAATGCCCTGGTGAGGGCCATCGTTGAACTGGACGCCTCGCCGGCCACGCTGGATCTGATCATTAGCATCCTAGAGGGCTGGACAAGGGATCGCAACTCCGAGGTGCGCATCTGTGCCAGCCACGTCTTCAACAACACCCTTGACGTCTACATCAAGTCCATGAAAATTGGCTGTGAAGCCCCGTCGAAGTTCAATCAGACTGGTCAGATGCTGGGCAAGATTGTGCCCAGGTGCATCGATTCGAATGGCACGGTACGCCAGGTGTCCGTCGAGATCCTGCAGAAGACGCTAGAGATCGCCTGCATCTACGAAACCTTGACGATAGCCAGCATCGATAGCACTGCCGACTGGTTGAAGGAGATCGAGGCCATCAAGGAGCACATCATCACTGACGAGCCCAAGCAGATCTACAATCTGGCCGGCGACATTGCCAAGATTATTGCACTGCGCATCTCCAGCTTTCAGTACCTGCAGTTCTGGTAAGGATTAGCCTGAACGACATTTGTGCTATATATTATATATATATATATGTATGTAACCTGTATATATGTCTTTACAGCAAAACTCTGCTTCATTCGCTGCGTGATCCTGAGCAGAGTTCCACCATAGGCGCCAGTGTTGTACTAAAGTTCTTCATTCAGCAGAAGGGTTCTGAGCTGTTCCACGCCATTCCCGACCTGGTTCGCGACAGTTTGCTGGCCTTGCAGGTGTGCGAGGTGCCCAGGGCGAAGTCTGGAGTGCTCAAAGCTCTGGTGGCCCTCACCAAGCACCATCCCAAGTTGGTGTGTGCCGAAATGCTGTCGCAGCCGCTACCATACGACCCAAATCTGGTGGAGTACTGGCACCTGGTGTGCAACGACCCGGAGTTGACGGGCCTCACGCTGGACAACTTCCTTCAGCTGCTAAGTGGTGCTTCCCTTCAGGAAGGCGGTCAGGAGGCGTCCCTTTCCGAACGCCAGAAATTAGCCAGCGGACAGCCGTTTGCCATTTTCTGCGCCCTGCACGAGATGCTGCCCTGCAAGGACATCAAGGGGGTAAGCGTTTCAAGGTATTCCGATGGGTCTATACTAATTGCTTGCTCTTTTCAGCAACTGGAGGCACGGTTTGCGGACATGTTTTGCATGCTACTCACTTCGCTGAGCAGCTACACCAACTTAGCCGCACCAAATCCCGTGCATAATGTCTCTCTAAGTCCCAACCAGACGCAATCCAGCAAAACCAAGTTCGGCTTCGTGCCCAACAAGGACCTGGTCAAGCTCAATCCCTGCCAAATAGCACTGGAAACGTTCCAGGTGAGTTTATCTAAAAAAAAATACCCCATAACCCTCTATAGCCTATTGCCCCCATTTCAGGCCTTTCTGACCAACCTAGAAATGGAGCAGATTGCCAGCGTGCTGACTGTAAATACCCAACTGGCGAGCAGCGCGGACTGGCACAACTACATCGAATTGCTGACACCCATGGCCATCGGCCTGGGTCAGCAGCTGCACCTGGGAAGTCCGCAGATGAGGCAACTGGTTAATTCGCTGAGCAAATATGTGGCTTCACCATACGATGGTCAAAGAGTGGCCGCCGTGGGTCTTTTCTCCCGATTGGTGCCACTGAAACCCACCGGTGAGCTAGCTGGATCCATATTGCTTCACCTCGGAGCCGCACTGTCCGATCCCAATGCGGTGGTGCGTGGTCTCAGCATCCAGGGCATGGGTTACGTGGGCCAGTTGGGAGAAAAGGAGGCGAAGCGCTACTCGGAAAGTGCCATTGGTGCGCTGTTAAAGGGAGTCGACGACCCGGTGGGCGATTGTCTAATCAACATTCCGCTGGAGAGCATGCGTGGCCTGTCTGGAATTCTGCGAGCTTTGCCTAGCGAGCGGGTGGAGTCCTTCCACGTCTCCCTCGCCATCCGGATTCGACCGTTTCTGGGCAACTATGCGCTGGAGATGCGAGAGGCAGCGATCCAACTGTTTGGCGACATATGCGAGAGCAAGCACGATGATGGGAGCAGTTCACCCACTTCCTCAATGGAGGCATTGAGGGAGCAGCTCATCGCCAATCTCTTCCCGCTGCTTCTGCATCTCAGCGAGAGCGAGGTGGCTATTGCCTCGGCTTGTCGTGGAACACTGCAGCGGGTCTGTCGTCTCCTGACTGCTCCAAAGGTTGTGGAGATGGCGGAACAGCAGTTGGGCGAGGAGCGAGGTCACCAGCTCAACTACAGCAGCTTTGTGCTGGAATTTGTCAAGACAATAGTGAGTTTATAATGTTCTCAACAGGGTTAAACAATATTTCTTCTATATAAATATATATATTTTTTTAGGCACTGGAGCTGACGGATCACATTCAGGACTTCATCGATTCGTGCTTGCCGCAGTTGCGAAGTCAGTGGCCCGAGGTGCGAGGCAGTGCGGCCATCGTAATTGGTAAGTGTACCAATGATTCCCAAGAATTATGGAAGTAAATTTAATCGCTCTATTTTCTTAGGCATCCTGCACAACTTCCTCAGCGAGAGAAACGTCCAAACGGAGACTGTGGCCAGCAAGATTGCCGTGCTGCTCAAGGACGAACAGGCGCTGGTGCGGATGCGGGCAGCCACCGCCCTGGGTTACTTTTTTGGGGACATCTAGAACATCCAGCGGACCAACTCGATTAGATAGATGTGCAACTTTGTTGTGTGTGTGTTTGTAAATTATGACTTAGTATTGCTCCAAGTGTGATCCCTTTGCCTCAGCAATCGTTTCCATATTATGTTTGATATTTAACTCTTTGTTTTGTTATGTAATCGAAAGTCACGTTATATACTATCTGTATACACATAGCATTATTTATATATTTATATCCAAGTTTGTGCGGAGCGTTTTGCATCATTAAGGATGTTGAATGTTATAGGAACTCGTATTCGATAGAAGACTTTGTTACGGACAATAATTACTTCAATATACTGAGTCTATTCAAAATTACCTCGGCTTTTGGGGGCTTATTAAAGTAAAAGAAAAAATAACTATGATTCCACAGCAAATGTGATTCTTTATGTTCTGTTGTCAAAAATTGCTTATATTCCATAAAGGAAATAGTATTTTATTATAAATATTAATAAATTCTTATAAAAGTAATCAGATATTTCAATTGAATCTTGACATTAATTGCAAACAATTGTTGGACCAATTTTAAGCAAAGCTAATTAATTAGGGATTGTTCTCGAATTAATTCAATAACCTTAAAGGTGTAAAACGCTTTGTACATTTCAATCGAATCTGTAATAAAGAGATAAACGTGTGAGGTGTGGCAATGGATTCGCGTTCTTTAGAACTTGTTGCTTGTAAAAGTCAATTACCTGCCACATAGTATAAAAAAAGTATAATTTCAAGCGCCACATCCTCACACCATTAGATTTATCTCAATCCCCTACCATTGTTGGATTCCAAAATAAGGTTAAACTGTTTAACTGTGTATTAACGCTTACAAAAACCAAATCAAATAAAATATTACAATCAAAATCACTAGGCTTAAAGATCAGTCGAAGGCGTAGTACTGGATGCGACCCGACGACCAGGCGATCGTCAGCACGGAGCGATCGTTATCCTTGTAGAGTGGCTGGAAGCAGATGAAGCTCGGGTGCTCCGCCGCCGTCTCCCCGCTTAGATAGTAAGCCGCAGAGATCTGCAGATCGAACTTCTGTATAAAGGTGCGGAAGACAGCGATGCAGTTGGTCGACTTGAATGTGACCACCAGGTAGTTGCCATGCGGATCCCATGCAAGCTGCTGGGCGGGACCACCGATTAGTGTGCGATTCGTATCAATGCTGCAAGCATTCAGATCGGCAATGGGCAGGATTTCCTTCTCATCCGCCGAAGCTGCAAGGGGAAACAAAAACGGAATAAATGAAAATCAACTAGTAAATTGGTGTCAGTTTTTTTTTGTAGTCAGCATTATACAGGCGGTCTGAAAGCTGCAACAGCCGCCAACCTGTTCCTGACTGCTTTGATCTGGGGCAGCCACACGTTGCACCCCTGTACCTGACCACCATTTCAGATCAGACACTGGGAGCAGACTGCCCTTAATTCGTACATAAATCTCTCATACTTACAGGATAGTAGACTCTGTTGCACGAACTGCAGGCGGTAGAGGATCGGTTCGGCACTGCTGACGAAGAGCAGGAATCGACCGCAGGGCGACCAACAGGCTGTTTGGATATAGCCTCCGGGACCGCACACCCATCGTTCGGTGGTCCACTGCTGGTGGCAGTTCCACACACGGAACACCCGGTCCACGGTGGCTGCAAACAGCCAGTCGTTATCCGGCGACCACTTGAGCAGCGAGCCTGGCGGACCCAGACGCTTTAGTGGCTGCATCATTCCGTTGTCCGGCTGCCAGATAATGATAGAACGATCTCCAATGGAGGCGGTGGCCAACTGGGTGCCATCCCTGTTCCACTGCATCGAGGTTATTGGCAGATTATTGGGACTAAAAGGGTGAAGAAGTTAAGTATTTATCAGATAACAATAAACATTCTATACTTACTGTTTGAAAATCTTGCTGGGTGCATTTGTGCGTCCCAAATGCAAAGTGTTCTCTACTTCCCAAAAACAAAGTCCCTGTCGACAACCTATAACGATCTCCGCAGCGCAGAGTGGACGCCACGACATGCAGGTAATCTGCGTTTGGGAAGGACTCTAAAATAAAAGTATGTCCCAAGTAAGCTCACACTCTTATTCAATTATTTCTATTTAGCTTATTTACCTTTAAAACAGTAGCAGTGGTCGCGCTGGAACTTTTTTTGTAAATGCGCACCACATCATCTACACCGGCTACGGCTAAGCTAAAGAGGTGCAGATTCCAGGCAAGGTAGCGCACATCGCTGTTGAGCCAATCCCTGAAAGAATGGGATAGAATGGTTTAGCTATTTATTGGTTAGTTGGCTGTGTTCCACGCACCTTGTCTCCGCGAACTGTGCAATCCGTTCTGCACTGAGCTCCTGGGTGTGCGGAAGGATCCTCAGTCTCAGTCCGGTGGCCAGACCCAGGAGTCGTGCAATTAGATCACCCGCCTGGGCGATCAGCGGCGCCTGCTCCCGGCTCTTAGGGCTGCGTGCCTCCTCCAGCGACTCCCAGAATCCGCCATCGAAGAAGGTGCGAGTTATCCGCTTTAGGACACCCTCATTCACGGACACGAAGCTTTGTCCGCCGTAAAATCTCTGACCAGCCGGATTGGCCAGCAGTTCGCTGTTCAGGTTTATCTGCGGATAGCGCTCCAGCTCCGGGATGTGATTGTGCCGCAGCGCCAGATCCGGCAGCGTGGAGAACGGCGGACACTGTTTCAGGTTGCTCAGGGCCGCCATAATTTCGGATTATTCACATTCAATTCAGTTCAATGGAGAAAAAATGCTAACAAAATACAACGAAAAAACCGCGCGGTGATTAGAGGTGAGAGAAATTCGATTATATCTGTGATAAATTGAAGTTTTTTGGGCTATCGATGTTTGATTATAAGCCAACTTTAACAAACGAGTCAGTAAGTTGTGGAGTGCGTTTAAATTCTTAAGAGTCTTTCTGAATATCGAAAAATAGTTATTTATTTAAATTTTTATAATTGAGCAGTCATACATCGTTTAAAATCTACAACGTAGTGTTATGCATATTATTTTAATTTTTTTTATTCGACCACCATTTATCGATGCGATGGCGGGCAATAAAATCCTACTATCCTATCGATATTCTCTGTTATGCCATCTCCATCAGGTGGTCCACTTAGTCCGAGGTAATCGCAAAAAAAAACTTAATTCTCGGACTTGAAGTTGGACTTGAATTTCCAGAGAGATTTGTGCAAGATGACGGACAAGCGCAAATATAAGAAAACCGTAAGTTCCGCCCACTATGATGTTTTTAACTACAATCTGATTGTGTCAACAGAAAGAGGAAATCAGGCGGGAGATCGCACGGGAGTTTGACCTGCCGGAGCGCAAATCCAAGATAGCCACCATACTCAAGCAGGAAGATCAGGCGTACTGCATATGTCGCACCTCCGACTGCTCCAGGTTCATGATGTGAGTTCCCTGGCCCTCAAGTGGGAGTCCTTGGCGTGGAGATTCCGCCTAAACACTTCTACCCTTCGCATTCCAGAGGCTGCGATGGCTGTGAGGAGTGGTACCACGGCGACTGCATAGGGATCACCGAGAAGGAGGCTAAGCACATCAAACAGTACTACTGCCGGCGCTGCAAGAAGGAGAATCCAGAGCTACAGACCATATTCCGCCTGGTGGCCACCGAACGGGCAGCCGCGTCGAACGCCGCCTCTACAAGTCTCAATGCCCCGGGCGTGGGTCCACCAGGCGCTGCGCCTGCTGCTGCACCGTTGGCGCCCGCAACAACCAGCCAGCAGGCATCGTCGACCACGGCGGCAATGAAGCGCAAGAACAGCAGCGCCCGAGAACCAAAGATGGGCAAACGATGTGGTACCTGCGAGGGATGCCGGCGTCCCAATTGCAATCAGTGCGACGCGTGTCGCGTTCGCGTGGGCCACAAACCGCGCTGCATATTCCGCACCTGCGTCGTCCAGGCGGCGACGGCCCTAAAGGAGACGGCGCCAAGTCAAGCGGGTCCAGGTAGGAAGCGGGAGAAGGCAGCGCCCAAGGAACGCAATGCCCAGGTGGGCCTGCGAGCAGCCAGTCCGGAGGATATCCTTAATCCGGAATTGGAGGGCTTGCGCCAGTGCCACGGACCCAATTGTTGTTGCCAGGCGAGGCCACAGAGCAAGTACTGCAGCGATAAATGTGGCTTCAATCTGGCCACCAATCGCATCTTTCAGGTTAGCATTTTTCTCCGGCCAGACTATGAGCCGCAATTTAACACCAACGTCCTTTATACTCTCAGGTTCTGCCGCAACGGCTGCAAGAGTGGAACCTAACGCCCAGCCGCGCCGCCGAGGAATCACGCAAGCATCTTGACAGCATTCGTCAGAAGCAGTCTCTGGTGCGATTTGCACTCGCCGAGCTGGAGAAGCGCGCCGAAGAGCTCAACATGGTGGTGGAGCGAGCCAAACGCAGCTCCATCGATACAGTGGGGTCACAAGACACCGCCGACATGGAGGACGAACAAAGCATGTACTGCATTACCTGTGGCCACGAGATTCACTCGCGTACGGCAATCAAGCATATGGAGAAGTGCTTTAACAAATACGAATCGCAGGCCAGCTTCGGGAGCATATTCCAAACGCGTATGGAGGGCAACAATATGTTTTGTGATTTCTATAACCCGGCAAGTAAGACATACTGTAAAAGATTACGTGTATTGTGTCCGGAGCACAGCAAGGATCCGAAGGTGAACGACACGGATGTGTGCGGTTCGCCCTTGGTGAACAACGTCTTCAATCCCACGGGCGAATTTTGTCGCGCGCCCAAGAAGAATTGCTTTAAGCACTACGCCTGGGAGAAGATCCGGCGGGCGGAAATCGATCTGGAACGTGTGCGTCAATGGCTCAAGATGGACGACCTGATGGAGCAGGAGCGCATGCTGCGGCAGCAACTGACCTCTCGAGCGAATCTACTTGGCCTGATGCTGCACTCCACTTACAACCACGAGGTGATGGACGAGCTGGTGCGTAAACAGCAGGAGCATCTGGCGGAGTTCGAGAAGCAGAAGCGACGCCAGGCTCACCAGCAACAGATGCAGGCGCAGCAAAAGCAGTACCAGGAGAAGCAGAAGCTAATGCAGCAACAACAACAGCAGCAGCAACAACAGCAGCAGCAACAACAACAGCAGCAGCAACAACAGCAGCTGCAGCAGCAACTGCAGCAGCAACAACAGCAACTGCAGCAGCAACAGCAACAACAAATGCTGCAACAGCAACAGCAACTGCAGCAGCAACAGCAGCCGCAGCAGCAGATAGTCCAATTGCCACAGAAAACTCAAATTATTTACCTGCAGCGAAAGCCATAGATTCGTAGTCCCCGAATCATAGTAAGAACTAACAATAAACTGACATGCAAGAAATATTTTTGTACGACAATCCATCCAGTAATCTTTTAACTTACCCCCGCCGCAAAGTTTCTAGTGTCGCGTTTCTCCGGGCAACCGCATAACACGCTCGCCGGCTGTTGAGTTCCCGGCTAGAAGGAGGTTGCTACGCGCCGGGATCGGGGGTACGCCCATGTTTGTTATTGAAAACTAAGCATCAAATATGCATTTATTGATAGCAACCCGCCCGTAAAGGGACAAGGCTACATTGGGCCAGCTCACCCATGGATATCATTCACATAGATTACTTTAGCATATACGTTAATATTAATTTATTAATTTGATTAAAGCTATTTATAATATTTTTTATACACGATTTGTTTTCTGTTCATTGTTAGTTTGTATTTTGGCGCTCTTCCCCTAATTGTAGGCTTTTTTAAACGCCCTTAAAGTAATTTAGATAGATAGTAGAATGTTATTAGAGCATTAAACAAAGTCATGGACCACCTACAACTTTTTTATCTCCTGCCTTGCCTAAGCCACCGATTCCGGCTGTTAATATCCGAAACCATGGTTCCGGGTTAATGATATACACGGGTCCACCGCAGAACTTTTCAAAAGAGCAGAAGGGGGGCAACCATTGGAAACGGCAGGACTTTGAAAACGATGGAAACTATGTTGTAGAGTGGGAATGCGGGGAGCAAGACACCAAAGGGATGTCAGGACACCCGGACACAAGTGCAGTCGAAATTTCAAGCGAGTCCGGGCAATCAAGTAGTCGTGGCGATTTGTGACTGTCGACCCAGACAAGCTGTCAACGATGCCAGTCGTAGTCCGGAACTTTTCTACATCATACACGACCTTCTGATTTCAAACCCGGATTCCAAACACACACTCTTTTTCTATTCGATTCCGAATCTTTTATTTTGTAAAATCATAACGGAAGCGTGAGCGCCGGAGTGCCTATAGATACCAGGTGACCATATGCCATATGGACTCGTTCTCCTCCGATCCGCATCTACGTTGATCTCATATATATATGTATATATATGTATGCTTTTAATTCCAATTTCAAAACTGTGCAAATTGAGACGCGCGTGGTCTGCGAGTGAAATATACAAATTGTCCAGTCGCTGCCGCTGATCCCAAAACTAATTCGGCAGGATTCAATCCACGTGAGCCGATATTACGAAAAATTTAAGGACTGCTTCATGAGTTGGCAGTGGGAAGCCCTAAAAGGACGAAGTAGAATAGATATTGCGTTCGGTGGAGCTCAACATCAGAACGGGATCAAATAGAGATATTTTACGTGTTTTGTTTCGTGTGTTCCCCGTGTTCAAGGTCCTGAACTGTTTCGAGGACAGCTCATCGCATTGACTACAGGTTGGTGCATCCAAGCGATATATATCTATACAATTAATACGAAACATCCTACAGTTCTGGTTGCATCTTGTGATTCACGTTACGTTTGTGTTCTTTTCTAATTTTTATTGTGCAAATTACCAGTTTACTTTCAAGCACCACACACATATCCATACGGCAAGTTGCCGGGTCGCTTCGTCTCCTAGTTAGCCACCATTCTACATATCCTGCGAATCCTGCCTCCTTTTACGGGTAAGTGACGTGCTCCACTTCAAAACTTTTGTGCCAAATTCAATCGCTCCGATTTGCCTGTTGTTTTCGGGCTACACTGGCAAACAGAAAGTAGATTTCCTTTGCGAATATTTTTTGGGTCGTTTTTATAGTTGATTTAAAACATATACCTATATATATTCCAGTTAAATTCGGTTGCGCTTGCGCACAATTACGCGCCATTTGAGTTTAAAGCAGGGCTGCATTGCAAGCGAAGTCCGTTGCCTACTTTCCAGCGTAAAACTGGAATTCCTTGAAATAACGGCTCCATTCGAGATCAGATTCTTGCGAATTTCGATTTCGAACGCGATTTTTGTTGAACTGTGCTGGCCTTTGCCATATGAGTGTACTTGTGCCTATTTATTTGTTAAACAAATTCATTTGCCATGCTTTGTTGGTGATTTTCGTTCAGCCAGATTGCATGCCACGTATTTCCATTTGATTGTTTTGCGGCGTTTCTTGCAGCAACAATAATAAAAATAATAAAAGCAACAATAACTGAAGTAGGCGCAGTAACAGTAATACAGTAGACACTCCTATGAGTGGATGTTCGAGAAATTATCTATACCCTTTACCTCTTTACCCTTTATATATGTACTTTTTGTACACGATTATAAAGTGTGTTATAAATGAGAATGGATAATGCAAAGCTCTTTCTTTCGTTCTCTGCAGCGAGTGCTCACTGTGCAGCCGCGCACCGTTACATGACGTTGCCCTGGGCACTTGAGGGTCCACTGTAGGCATTGCCAGGCCATCAAATTGGGTCTCTCGTTTTCGCTTTCGCCTTCTCCCCGATCGATCTAACAATAATTCGGTTTCAATCAGGTCCGCCTCGCGATTTATTTATTCGTTTGCTATTTTTTCCCCGCTTTTTATTTGTGCTCCCGTTATGGCCGTTGTTCCGTTTCCGGTGCATTTGCATGCAGAGAGAGAAAAGGCGATGATCCCTTCTCACAATGATCGAAAAATCGTTCTTTTTTTTATACGACTTTTTACTTTGGCTAACAATGGGTTTTAATAACAATGCAATATAGTACATATGTATGTAGATGTTTTAAACAGATGCTCAAATTATAATTCAGTTATACTGAATGTAAATTAAAATGTATTATTTTTTATTTCAAACATCCATTTCGATCTTATTTGTATAGTCTTCTTTCACTGTGGAGTTTTGCATTGCTTTTGTTGGCGTTTAATTTTATTTTACATACTTGATGCCGTTTGCATATGGGAGCGAGCACGCGAGGACGAGGGCCCCAGATGCTCCAGTTGGAGCCGCAAAACCACTCGGGCGCCACTGCCACTGCCACATCCACGCGCAACAGCAACAGCAACAGCAACAGCAACAGCACCAGCACCACAGTGAATGCCAGCTAACTGATAACTTTCGCACTCGCATCTCTCATCCATCCACAGTGAAGCAGCCAAGCGGTGCTGGAGCTCTCGCGGCTCTGCCACTCCAGGAAGCTGGTGATGCTAGAGTCGCAACCAGCGTAACTAGAAACCCACTGCGATCACATCACAGCTCATCGGCACCTCGTAGCTGGCGAAGAAGTCCCAGCATCCCAATTGGCAGTAGCGAGCACAAGGATAGGGGGCAAGGATAGGGATCAGCAGAGGGCCAAGGAGGAGGAGCAGGCAATGGCCAACCCAACCAATATTCCCGCTCACGAGCGACGCATCCATGAGCTGGACCAAACCGTAGAACGCATCTTCGATGTGCGAAAGGTAAGTCAAAATATGCATTCCAGGATGTACTCTCAGTTAAGAGGTATCATTAGTCGTAACAATACATAACTATTTCGTCTGTTTCAGCGCCTGGGCAAGGGTGCCTATGGCATCGTTTGGAAGGCCACGGATAGGCGACAAAAGAACACGGTGGCCCTGAAGAAGATCTTCGATGCCTTCCGCGATGAAACCGATGCGCAGCGCACCTACCGTGAGGTGATATTCCTGCGCGCCTTTCGCCACCATCCCAACATCATCCGACTGGTGGATGTCTTCAAGTGAGCTCATTAAAACATGGCACTCGTTAATATATATTCTATAGTTTTCTTAATGCATTTTACGCAGGGCCGCCAACAATTTGGATTTTTATTTGGTGTTCGAGTTCATGGAAAGCGATCTGCACAACGTGATCAAGAAGGGCGATGTCCTCAAGGACATTCACAAGCGTTTCGTCATGTACCAGCTGATCAATGCCATCAAGTACATGCACTCGGGCAACGTCATCCACCGGGATCTGAAGCCCAGCAACATCCTGATCGATAGCAAATGCAGGTAATATTCATGTGGCTTAATCAGCAGTGACTTTTGCTATTCTATTGCCCCATTTGCAGGCTCAAAGTGGCCGACTTTGGACTGGCCCGAACTCTCTCCTCGAAACGCAAGGCCGACTATGATGCTTTGGACCAGGAGGGCATGTTGACGGATTATGTGGCCACTCGTTGGTATCGCGCCCCCGAAATTCTGGTCGCCAGTCGCAGGTGAGTACTATGTTTAGCTTGGATGATGGGCTGCTGCTGCTAAGTAGTTCGTTTTGTTTCTTACCAGCTATACCAAAGGCATCGATATGTGGGGCCTGGGCTGCATTCTGGGCGAGATGATCAGACAGAAGCCTCTATTCCAAGGCACAAGCACTGTCAATCAGGTAGCAGTGTATCTATACCTCTTAATAGTTAGG